>NC_134099.1:134778292-136028292 GCF_000715075.1 Nicotiana tabacum | reverse complement strand
GTCGAGATAAGGCCAGAACACGTTGTTCATCAGATGCATGAACGTTGCTAGGGCATTGGTCAGCCCAAAAGATATCACCAAGAACTCATAATGACCATATCTGGTCATGAAAGCTGTTTTAAGAATATTCGAGTCCCTGATCTTCAACTGTGTAAGCACGTGATTTTTGCCCTATATGAGAATTACTACCAGAAAATTCAAAATAAAATGATTTTCCTTGGTGTGCAATTTTGAGTATTTTTGTGACATTTTTGGATAATTATTTGTATTTGTCTTTGCATGTTTATTTGTTAAATTAATAAAAAAATACAAAAATATGTCGCATTTTGCATGTAGGATTTAATTTTATAATTTGTTAGTAATTAAGTTTGTTTACAAAAAATGAAAACTACAAAAATAGGCATCTTTTGCATTTTTAGCATTTAATGTCCAAATATACAATTTTATGCTTAATTATTACTTAATTATGCGTTAATTGTTATTGGGAGTTAATTTGCGCTTTTATAACTTAATTTAGTTCTTAATAATAATTTAAGTATTTTTAGAATTTAGTTTCAGAAAAATAAAAGAAGAAAAGAGAACAAAAATACAAAGAAAATCGAATTGGGCTACTTCTTCAATCTTCAAACCACAGGCCCAAATAATTGCCCAAACCTTCCCCATGACCCGGCCCACTTCAAACCGGGTCGACCCGGTCTGCCCCATTAACCCAAATACCCAACACCCCTCTTCATTTTTTCTTGCAAAACACAAAAGAAAAACAAAAGAAGAAAAACCCTAAAAAAACACAAAATGATCCCCCCCCCCCAACCTTTGCTTCTTCTTCTCCATCTCCATTTACACAACCATGGCAGCCTTTCCACCTCTTCACGCCCAGAACAAGCTCCAACACCATCGTCGCTGCCTCATCGAGCTCGAGCAAGAGCTCGCATGGTCGTTGGTCGCCTTCTCCGTCAACCTTCTCCAAAACGACCTGTTTCTCCTCCTTCACGCCACTGTTGCTGCTTCCGCTTCAGCTTTCTTCATCCCCGTATTCTTCCTCGACGACCATATATGCAGAACGCCGCAACAGTCGACAACCATAGTTGCTGCCTGCTCCGCCATTGTTGTTCGCTGCAGCCTTCTTCACCGCAGTTGTTTCTGCCTTCATCGAGGCTCGTCGCCGTTGCTTCTCCTCCTTCTACCATGGCAGCTGACGCTGCTTCTCCTCCTTCGACGAACAGCTGCTCCCAGCCAAATGACCCTACTGTGCAGTGTGCACGTCGAGCAGCTTGAGGCCAAAACAAGCCTCTACTACTGCGTCGTTTGCTTCACTTCTTCGTTTGCTTCTTAAATTCGCCTTCATCGTCATTTGTTCGAAGCTTTGGTTGGGAAACAGTCCGTACATATTTCGTTTCGATCCGGTTAGTAGATTTCGAGTTTATTTTTGTCCGTATTTTTTTTTGATATTTCTCGAATCTAAAATCGGTAGATATTTGATTTTTTGTTTTGTTCATGTTCATATGTTTTGTTGAATTAATTTTCAGATTTCAAATGGAAATTTAATTAGTTGTTTTTCATGTTTATTTCATGTTTGTTTTATTGTTTAGGTAAAAATTTGTTAGTTTAATGTTTGTTAGATTCAAATTGAAATTTAATTAATTATCTCTTCAATTTGTTTCATGTGTTGTTATGTATTTTCCAGAAATTACTAATGTTGTTTGAATCGTTTGAATCCGTCATGTTTGTTGCTTAAAAATAGATTTAATTCATGTTCATTTTTGTTTGAAGTTCATTTTAAATCCAGTGATTTAATGTGAGTTTATATTTTGGTTTTTGATTCGTTGATGAATCATGTATTGTGTTGTTAATATTGTTGTTCCTTGCTTATCCATTTTTTGGTCTAAGTTAACCAGGATTGGTTCCCGATATGGTTAATTTATTTCCATTAATTTAGAGTTATGTTGTTCATCGTGTTCATGTGATTTGTTGTTGAAGATTGTTGAGAAATTGGTCATCTTGGCTATATTTTGGTTAAGTTATGATTAATTGATTGTTTAGAGTTGATGGGGTAGTTTGGTAAATTGCATTACATTCAGGGGTAGAATGGTAATTGCAATAAGGTCAGAGGGGTAGTTTGGTAATTGAACATTATTTTAATTCTTTATGTTAAGCATGGGGGACAAAATATAATGGGGTGGTGTTTGATATAATTGTTTAACATAATAGGACAAAACATAATGTAGTGGAGGGGGATATTGTATTTGTTTATGTTAGGCATGGGGGACAAATTGTAATGGGTTGGGTTGATGAATTTATTTAATGTAGGCATGGGGAACAAGGTTTAAAATAAAGAAAACATTAAGTAGTGGGGACAAAACATGCCTTGGGGGAATAATTTCGGGTTGGGGATTCAAGACTTGTCTTGCTATATATATAGGGTCATTTGACACATTAAAGGGGACTTGAATTAAAAAAGGGAGGAAGGTTAGAGATTATTATTGGGAGAATATTTTTGAGAGTAATACATTCTGAAAAATTTCAAGAGTGTTAGAGAGTAAAAGAGAAAGACAACTTGAACTTCTACTTGAATAATTTCCGTTTGCTTTTCTCGAGTGTTATTCAAAAATCATTAAACCACTGCATCTTGTGTCCGTCGCTCTTCTGCTTTGACTGTGATTGCACTTTGGTATTGTTGGGTTTTCAATCTGTTACTGGGTTATTCTACTGGTTGTTACTGGTTTGCGGTGTTGCTGAACCTGCTGTTGCTGTGTTATTATTGCTGCTGACTCCTACTTCTTTTCTTCTTGTACTGCCATTTCCAGGTACACATTTGTACACTCTCGGTTTGAAGCGAAATGAAATATTAATCAGGCTTTGTTCCTGTTCTGATTTGTGTTTGAATACAATTTTCCTTTCTTTGTATAAAAATGTAGTTGATTGATTAATGAATAATGATGTTGCATATGTATAACTTTTTCATCTAATGATGTTAGTTTAAATTAATCGAAGAATAGCTAATCTGTTTTGATATTATTGGGCGTCAATCTCATGTTCCAGTATTATTAAATAATAGAATATAGAACGGAAGCAATCTCTCTTTGTACAAATTCGATTGCAATTTTCCATTTTTGCATTAGCCGTAAATTAATAACTAATAAGTTTGACTTTTTCAGCATGTAATTAATTGAGGGATTTCCTTTTATTTTTAGAGACGAACTTAATAGAAAAATGTAGTCACTATAGGTTTATCCTTAAAATAAAATGAGACGAGCCTCGATCAACAAAAATGCACAAGCTGCGGGGCCCTCTAAATGTATATATTAAATTATTTAGAATTCGGGACAGGCCGCTTAGCGAATTTTACGGCCTTCCCAAAATAACAAATACGCTAGTTGCTTAAGGCGCACCTTTAATAATTTTACTTTCTTAAACTCGGGTGCACATTTATGTGACCTAAATCCAAATCTCAACGGAGTCGAAATGTGTCTCTAATCACGGGTACATTGATTGTGACGTGGTTCGAGATGTGTGTCCATGACGTTGCAAATTCCTTTCAAAAAATAAGAATGAGATGAGCCTCGCCAAATAAAAATACAAAATTGCGGGGCCCTCAGTAAATATTTGCTTTAAAATTGTTTAGACTTCGGGATGGACCGTTTAGTAAAATTCCACGGCCCTACCCAAAGTAAATGATACGCTAGTTGCTTTAGGCGCGTATTTAATAATTTAACCTTCTTAAACACGGGTGCACATTGATGTGACCCAAATCCAAATCTCAACGGAGTCAAAGTGTGTCGACGACCACGGGTACATTGATTGTAACGCGGTTCGAGATATATTTTCACAACGTTGCAATTCCTTGTAAAAAAAATTAATAATAATAATTATGAAAGCGGTAAAAAGTTAAAATTTGCACATAAGTTCATATTTGTATAAAAATCAGATAATCAAGCCGAATATAACAGTTGAGCGACCGTGCTAGAACCACGGAACTCGGGAATGCCTAACACCTTCTCCCGGGTTAACAGAATTCCTTATCCGGATTTCTGGTACGCAGACTGTAATATGGAGTCATTCTTTTCCTCGATTCGGGATTAAAATTGGTGACTTGGGACACCCTAAATCTCCCAAGTGGCGACTCTAAAATAAATAAATAAATCCCGTTTCGATTGTCCTTTAATTGGAAAAAACTCCCTTGTATCCTCTCGGGTATGTAAAAAGGAGGTGTGACAAACTGGTGATAGATTGAACGGAGATCAATTTTGGAGAACACTCTCGCTCCCTGAAGTTGGTCGAATAAATCATCAATGCGAGGCAAAGGATACTTGTTCTTAATTGTTACCTTGTTCAATTGCCTATAATCAATGCACATCCTCATAGTGTCATACTTTTTCTTCACAAATAAAACTGACGCATCCCAAGGTGACACACTAGGCCGAATGAATCCCTTATCAAGGAGTTCCTGAAGCTGCTCCTTTAATTCCTTTAACTCTACTGGTGTCATACGATACGACGGAATAGAAATGGGCTGAGTGCCCGGCACTAGGCCAATACCAAAATCAATATCCCTATCAGGTGGCATGCCCGGCAGGTCTGCATGAAACACATCGGGAAAATCCCTCACAACTGGAACAGAATCAATACTGGGAGTCTCAACACCGACATCCCTCACAAAGGCTAGATACGAAAGACAACTCTTCCCAACCATACGCTGGGCTTTCAAGAATGAGATCACTCTACTGGGAACATAATCAGTCACACATCGCCACTCAATCTATGGCACACCCAGTATAGTCAATGTGACTGTCTTAGCATTACAGTCCAGAATAGCACGACACGGAGATAGCCAATCCATGCCCAATGACATCGAAATCCACCATACACAATAATAATATATCCACATGGGTCTCCAGACCCCCAGTGGTCACCACACACAACCGGTAGACACGGTCTACAACAACAGTATCGCCCACCGGGGTAGATACATAAACAGGTGAAGTAAGAAACTCACAGGGCGTACCCAAATAACGAGCAAAGTATGATGAAACATAAGAAAAGGTAGAACCGAGATCAAATAATACAGAGGCATCTGTGCGGCAGACTGAAACAATACCTGTAATAACAGCATCTGAAACAATAGCATCAGATCTGCCTGGAAGTGCATAGAAACGGGCCTGACTGCCACCTGATCGACCTCCCCCTCTAGGGCGACCCCTAGATGACTGACCTCCACCTCTAGCTGGCTGGGTGGGTGGTGGTGAAGTAACTGGCGTTGAAGCCGATGAATGACCCCTTTGCTGAGATGAACTCGCAAAATGACGAGGGTACTGCCTCCACATGTGACCCATCTCTCTGCACTCATAACAACTCCCAGGTGCTGGAGAAGGGGACTAAAGGGAACCCCTCGCATCAGAATGACTAGATGATGCACATGGCATAGAAGAGCCCTGAATTGATGGCCCTGATGAGAACTGTGAGAACCATGACCCGATGACGCCCTACGATAACCTGGGTGAGCTAGCTGAGCATGCCTGAATGGAAGCCTCTGCCATGTTGAAACTGACCTCTCGAAGGAGCACCACTATAGCTACCAGATCCTCGAGGCCTCTTGGCCTCCCTCTCCTCTCGCTTCTGGCGACAAACAAACTCAATCTCACGGGCAATATCCACAACCTCCTCAAAAGTAGCACCAGTCACCCTCTTACTGGTCATGAGTATACGAAGTTGATAAGTGAGGCCATCAACAAACCTCCTAATCCTCTCTCTATCTGTCGGAACCAACCAAATATCATGACGAGCTAACTCGGAGAACCTCATCTCATATTGAGACACAATCATCTCTCCCTGACGCAACCACTCAAACTCCCTACGCAACTCCTCTCTGGGAGACTGCGGCACATACTTCTCCAGAAAGAGAACGGAGAACTGCTGCCAGGTAAGAGGTGCTGCACCAACAGGCCTACGCCTCTCAAAAGTCTCCCACCAAGTGAAGGCAACTCCAGAAAACTGATACATAGTGAAAGCGACCCCGCTGGTCTCCAGAATACCCGTTGTACGAAGCATCCTCTGATACTTATCCAAGAAACCTTGGGCATCCTCGCCCTCTGCACTACTGAAAGTCGGAGGCTGAAGTCTACCAAACCTCTCCAACCTACGCTACTCGTCCTCTAGCATGGCAGGAACTACATAGTCCTAAGCAGCTGCAACCGGCTGGGCTGGATGTGCCCCCGACGTCTGAAGTCCCTGCACGACCTTCTCAGGTGTGCAAGCGGCGTGAGTCTAATTGCCTCCCCCGGCCTAAGAAGTAGCTGCGACTGTAGTGGCTGAAACCGCCTGAGCTAGGCCAGTGCAAACTGATAGAATCTGAGCTAAGGCCTCCTAAAGACCCGGAATCACAATGGGCACAACTGGTGCCTAAGCTGGTGCTGATGGAGCGTCTGCAACTAGGACCTGATCCTGAACCGGGGCGGTTGGTGGATATGCAGGTGCTGCCCTAGCTGCTGTGCGGGCCACACCTCTGCCCCTACTACGACCACGACCGCATCATCGGCCTCTAGTGGCCACAGCTGGTGGTACTGGTGGTCGTCCATCCTTACCAGTAGCGCATGTCCTCACCATCTACGAGAGAATAGAATAACAGAAGTTTAGTACTCGGATCAACAAATTCGCACGACATGAATTTCAAGAATATGAAGTTTTTCCTAAAGGTTCTGCAGCCTCTCGAGGATAAATACAGACGTCTCTGTACCGATCCGCAAGACTCTACTAAACCTGCTCATGACTCGTGATACCTATGTAACCTAGGCTCTAATACCAACTTGTCACGACCCTAAACCCGGACCCGATCGTGATGGCGCCTCTCGTGAAGACAAGGCCAGTCAACACTTCCTATTTCAATTTTTAAGTAGTTAAATAATAAGATTCGAGTCTAAAGCATAAATAACCCAAGGTTTAAGTAGTCAACAGTACAATTATGCGGAAGAACAACCCAACACAGCCCGATATCGGGGTGTCACTAGTCATGGGCATCTACAAGTTCTAATACAAGTTTGACAAGTCTATAAACTATTACAGACTGTCTGATAAAGAGATAGAAATGATAAGGGGGAGAAATACGGGACTGTGGACGCCAAACAGCTACCTCGTGGACTCCAAAATCTGCCGGGAGCTCTCAACTCACACTGGCAGGATCCGCAACGCCTGAATCTGCACATGGGGTGCAGGGAGTAAAGTGAGTACTCCAACTCAGTGAGTAATAATCATAAATAAAGACTGAAAGTAGGAAATCACGTAAGGTGCATTACATGCTATAATGATGCAGTAAAACCATTAAAACGGTGAATCAGTAAAGGTACGAATAATCATATAAGTCCAATTTAAACTTCAGGAAATACCTTTTCAACAATTAAACAGATAAATGACAAACAAATAAGACAGATAAGCACATAAAGGTTTTTTCCCCTCTGGCACAACGTCAACAATACCATCCCCTCGGGTTATCTCTCACATCACAATGGGTACCCGCGTTCACTGGGAGTGTGCAGGCTCCTGGAGGGGACCCTTACGGCCCAAACGCAATATCAAGCCATCTCGTGGCATCATCACTAGGCTCTCGGCCTCATATCAACAAGCCACCTCGTGGCGTACATATCTCAGGCCCTCGGCCTCATAATCAATATCAAATATTTCCTCACAACATAGGCCCTCGGCCTTCCTCAGTCAAAATCCTCACAAGCCACTCGGGCAATAGTAAAACACGATTCTCAACCTAAAATATCATTTAAAAGATCATTTAAGTGTCAAAACAGAGTAAACATGGCTGAGTACGAAAACAGTGAAATATAACATGACTGAATTCAAGTATAAAGTCAAAACAGTGAGGAAATATTAATAAAAGTCCCTGAAGGGTTCAAATAGTTGGCACGAAGCCCAAATATGACATTCATCCCAAATAATGATGATAACAAATATATTTCAGTCAAACACGCGATAAGATAGTCATTCGGGACGGACTAAGTCACAATCCCCAACGGTGCACGACCCCACGCTCATCATCAAGTGTGTGCGTCACCTCAATATAGCACAATGATGTGTAAATTCGGGGTTTCATACCCTCAGAACATCATTTACAATCATTACTCACCTCAATTCGGTCAAATCTCTAGCTCGTGATGCCTTTGCCCCTCGAATCGGCCTCCACTCGCGTCGAATCTATCCAAAATTAGAATCACGGCATCAAAATATGCTAAGGGAACGAAGCCCAAGTGAAAATAATCAATTTACAACATAAATCCCCAAATTACCAAAACCTGACCCTGTCAAGCCCCAACCTCGGGAGGAGCGACCGGCGCTCAATCGAGTGATCCCAACTGAGCAAGCCTTGTTAACACTTTCTACTCAACTTAATATGATTAGGGGAAACATGTTTTCGCTTATTTAGACAATAGGAGAGGTTGAACATTCAATATTGATAGTTCATTCTATATCACAACCTTAAACCGTAGTTAAGTTCCAAGATTCCATACAGTTACAATTTAGAGAAACAAGAGTTTAAGATTACAACTTGGTTCATAGACCCATCCAACACCCGTACATAATCCACACAAACGTCTATGGAGCCTCTAAGGATACAAAAGACAAGTATGACAACGCCGGCAATAAGGCCCCGGCTATACCTCAAAAGTGAAAATCTACAACAAAAGATGTGCAACATAACCCCTTGAAGAAAAAAAGGGGCTCACCAAGACTATGGGAGGAGGATACTCCGCTACGCGCGATCGCCACTGTCCGCTATGGAGCCACCTACATTCATTTAAAAATGTAGCGCCCCCGGCAAAAGGGGCGTTAGTACCATGGAATAGTATTAGTATGTATAACTAAACACCGTCTTATTAGAAAGAACTATTATATAAGAACAAGGAAATCACAAGAGACAATCAAAGCTTTAACCGAACACTACATAATCAAATAAAGAATCATATAACTTTCACATGATTTCCATAACTTTAGTTTGGGACATTTCATATGTTCATCATTGTTCACAATACCACCACTGTCTTGAGCGGAGTCCGATCACGACCCGATCAGTTAGGTTGCCTCATTTGAGACATATACCTCAATCACCATCTCATTTTCCTTTTCCGGAATTCAATATCAGCACATTACCACCATGTGTGCAGCATGGTGTCCGATCACGGCCCGATCGGCTAGGCCGCCTTACCTAGGCGTTGTTCCTTTCTCATTAATCATCTCATTTGAATCTTTATTTCACATATATCATGTCAATTCATTGGCACTTAGGGCCGAAATTTTCACATCATGTCCACTTTCAATACCAATACTGCAATTTAGGATAACAGGCACAAACAAGAGCAAATCAAGTGTAAACATAGACAAGATTTCACATAGCTGGCATGACAATCTCAGTTTAAATCCTGAAATTGAGATCTAGGCATTCCAACACATGGTTTATATTCTTCACACATCTTTAAATTAGCAAGAATAATATATTAAACATATTGAGGCACCCCTATCACGTATATACAGTTGCAAAACCAATTCATGTGAAATAACAATCAATTCATCAATCCAATTTCAGTCTTACCACATTTGCATATACACCAACGGAGCTCAATTTCTAATAAGAGGGGGTTTTAGCCATACATACCTCAATAGAGCTTTTTTAAAATTTTTACAAAATTCCGGGACTCTTAGCAACTTCAATCTATTTTATAAAAATTACCAATCGAACCAAGAATTAGAGACATGATTAAGCTTCTAACTCATTTAAGTAAATTAACAAGCACTAAGTGTGCACTGTGATTTTAGGACCCCCTTTTGTGAGAGATTTCTACCATTGTACACCCTAATTGCTATCTTTTTAGTTCACAACCTCCCCATACCCTATTATCTTTTATGCATGCAAGAAAATCTATTCTTATACCCATGAGCCCCTAAGCTAATTACTCATTCTAATTTGAATTTCGAAACCAGAGATTAGGGCTCAAGTTCTTACCTCTTGGGGTGAAAGTCTAGCAAATTTTGCTTGAAAGTCTTCAAAGATTTGGCAAGGTTTGTGAGTTAGTTCCTCCCTCTAGAGCTCCCTCTCTCACTCTATTTGCAGTAAAAATAACATAAAAGAGGTCTAATTGGTGTTTTTAATGGAATGGGGTCGGGTTTTAAAAGTTAGAAAATAGCGACACAATCTGCGATCGCATAATGGACATGCGGCCCGCAAAATGGACCGCAAAAATGGTCCCAAAACCTGAACAAACTGTCTGGGTATGCGACAAAAATGTGGTTTGCATACCTGTTCTGTGGTCGTATAATGCACCGCAGAACTGCTTCTCACAAAAATTCCAAAGGGATTATGCGATGACTATGCGGCCTGCATATTGATTATGCGATCGCATAATTTGCCGCATAGTTGACCTCAAATTAACCATCAAACTGTCTGACTCTGCGGCGATTATGTGGTCCGCATTGCTATTATGCGATCGCATAATGGCCCGCAGAAACGCACTTTTCTGGAAATCATTATTCCTTAACTTTTAATGCGTAGATCAATCCAAAATGAATTTCTAACACATGATCCTAACTTGGCACTACGAGATTTCGGATTTTTGAATAGAAATTTTCACGGGGCCTTACAGACCCCCGGGCCTATGTCTCGAAATTCGATAATTTTTACATCAATAGATTCCTTATCTCCCCACGAGTTCATACATATCTAAAGTTCTGAAATCCGACCTCAAATGGTCCTTCAAATCCTCAATCAAAGGTCTAAGTTTCCAAGCCTTAGTTTTCCCAAACTTTGATCCTTAAATTCCATAAATTACAAGCCTAATCCGTGAAATAATACCATAGAACGAGTTTTAAATCCAAAATCCTTACCTCAATGAAGTTCCCTTGAAATTCCTCTTCAAAATCGTCCAGAAAGCTCCAAAGCCGAATTAAAAATGGTGAAATAGCTCAAAAATCGCGAAGGACACAATTTATACCTTCTGGCCCAGGCATTTTCGCATCTGCGCCAATTACCGCTTTTGCGGTACCACATTTGCGGTCAACCAACTGCTTCTGCAGTTTTGACTTAAGTTCACATGCTTCCGCATTTGCGGCATCGCAGGTGCGGTCCTCCTAACCGCTTCTGCGGTTTCTGCCTCCCTAGCTTATTTCCGCTTCTGCGGCTCCCATCCTCGCATTTGCGGCATCGCACCTGCGGTCTCCAATCCGCAGGTGCGGAAATACCAGAAGCAGAAAAATATGCAACTTCATAAAATCTCAAACTCCCCCGTCGACCATCCGAAATCATCCCGAGGCCCCCGGGACCTCAACCAAAAGCACAAACATATCCCATAACCTTATTCAAACTTGTATCAATCTTCAAAACACCTCAAACAATGTCAAATCAACCAAAACACATCGGATTCAAGCCTAAGTTTCCAAAAATCTTCTGAATTCCGCTTTTGATCAAAAACTCAACCAAACTACGTCCGAATGACCTAAAAGTTTGCACACACATCCCAAATGACAAAACGGGACTATTGCAACTCTCGGAATTCCATTCCGACCCCCTATATCAAAATCTCGCCTACCAACCGGAAATCGCCAAAATAACAACTTCGCCAATTCAAGACTAAATCTACTCCGACCCTCCAAAACTCATTCCGATCACGCTCCTAAGTCCCAAATCACCTCCCGAAGCTATCCGAACCATCAGAACTCACATCCGAGCCTTAGTCAACATCTGGTTGACCTTTCCAAACTTAAGTTTCCTCAAAAGAGACTAAGTGTCTCAAACCTTACCAAATCCTTTCCGAGCCCGAGCCAACCAACCCAATCACATATAGAACCGATAGACAATGCAATAAGAAGCAAAAATGGGGAAAACAGAGCAGTAACTCAGGAGACGACTAGCCGGGTCATCAGAGTGACAGTGACTCCAAGGCTATATTGTGAGTGCCAAGCATAGTCAACCAAATGCAAATGTTGTGAGAAGGAGCAAACGTGTGAAATTCCCTTGTAGGAAGATGTCGATTTTGTAGTCGATTTTGTAGAAGATACAGAGGCCAGTAAAAGTACTGATATTCACAAAACAAAGGCCTACACGGAGAGAACTCGAAAGAAGATAGAGAGGGGAAGAGATGGAGCAAAGTAAATTGGATGAAATTTCATGAAAAACAACGAGAAATATCTGTAGGTGTTATCTCATAGCCGGCTTACTGACCAACCTTATGTTGAAATTTGGTGAGTAAGCGGGCTATGAGATAACAATGCACCTACAGATATTTCTCCTTGTTTTCTATGGAATTTTATCCGACTTTACTCTGCTCCATCATCTCTTCCCCTGTTTATCTTTGTAGTATTTTCTCCATTACCTATCGAGTTCTCTCCCTAGGTTCTTGTTTTGTGAATAACAGTATTTTTAGTAACCTGTGTATCTTCTCCCAGTTCTCGATTTCTCTTCGGATTCTTTTTGGGTCGATAACAATACTTATGGTGAGATTTCTTCTGTTATTGTGCTTCCTTTTCTTCTTATTTGCTTTGCTTCTTCTTTACACAGTGGTATTTGATTAAAATTGGTATGTGTTTATTTTAGATAAGAAGTGTGATTGACTTTGTCCTCTTTGTTGTTTGATTTAGAATTGAAATTAGGGATTTCTGTTTTCAGAGAAAGAACATGCTTAATGGCACACTTTCCCTCGGTTTCATTTTATGTGTTTTAGCAACAACAACAACAACAACGACCCAGTATAATCCCACAGGTGGGGTCTGGGGAGGGTAATATGTACGCAGACCTTACCCCTACCCCGAAGGGTAGAGAGGCTGTTTCCAGGAGACCCTCGGCTCAAAAAAGCAGCAGGAGCCGATATATTAGTACCATAAAAATGCATAATAAAATAACAGCAATATAAGAGATATGAAATACAGAATACGAAATAGATGGCTGGTATAGTAAAACTAGCAGGTAAAGCCCTGCATCAATAGACGACCAATGACATTCTTAGTCTAACTCCTAACTGGCTAGTCTCACTCTATTGTGCTGTAGAAATATTCATAACTTTCCCTAACCTACAACCTTAATGCTCGACCTCCATAATTCCCTGTCAAGGGTCATGTCCTCAGTAATCCTAAGTCGCGCCATGTCCTGTATGATCACCTCTCCCCAATACTTCTTAGGTCGCCCTCTACCTCTCCGCGTGCCCACTACAGCCAGTCGCTCACACCTCCTCACCGGTGCATCAGTGCTCCTCCTCTGAATGTGCCCGAACCATCTGAGTCTTACTTCCCGCATCTTGTCCTCCATGGGGGCCACGTCCACCTTCTCTCGAATATCTTCATTCCTAATCTTATCCATCCTTGTATGCCCGCACATCCACCTCAACATCCTCATCTCTGCTACTTTCATCTTCTGGATGTGTGAGTTCTTTACCGGCCAACATTCAGTTCCATATAACATGGCAGGCCTAACCACTGCTCTATAAAACTTACCTTTTAGTAACGGTGGCACTTTCTTGTCACACAAGACTCCCGACGCTAACCTCCACTTCATCCACCCCACCCCTATACGGTGTGTGACATCCTCGTCAATCTCCCCGATCCCCTAAATAACCGATCCAAGGTACTTGAAACTACCCCTCTTGGGAATGACTTGAGAGTCAAGCCTCACTTCAACTCCCGCTTCCGTCGGCTCAACTCCAAATTTGCACTCGAGGTATTCTGTCTTCGTCCTGCTCAACTTGAAACCTTTAGACTCAAGAGCATGTCTCCAAATCTCTAGCCTCTCGTTGACGCCGCCTCGTGTCTCGTCAATTAGAATAATGTCATCAGCAAATAGCATACACCATGGCACCTCCCCTTGAATATGATGAGTCAGTGCATCCATCACTAGGGCAAATAGGAATGGGCTGAGCGCAGACCCTTGGTGCAACCCCGTAATAACTGGAAAGTGTTCAGAGTCGCCTCCTACTGTCCTAACTCGAGTCTTAGCTCCAGCATACATGTCTTTAATTACCCTAATATGACTAACTGGGACCCCTTTATCCTCTAAGCAACTCCATAAGACCTCCCTAGGAACCCTATCGTACGCTTTCTCCAGATCAATAAACACCATGTGGAGATCTTTCTTCCCATCCATGTACTGTTCCACCATCCTCCTAATAAGGTGGATAGCTTCTGTGGTAGATCGCCCCGGCATGAACCCGAACTGGTTGTCTGAAATAGACACCGTCCTTCGCACTCTCATCTCTACCACTCTCTCCTAAACTTTCATGGTATGACTTAGTAATTTGATGCCCCTATAGTTGTTACAGCTCTGGACATCACCTTTGTTCTTATACAATGGGACCATTGTACTCCACCTCCACTCTTCAGGCATCCTATTAGTCTTGAATATAACACTAAACAATGCAGTAAGCCATTCTACGCCTGCTCTACCCACACACCTCCACAGTTCAACCGGAATTTCGTCTGGCCCGGTAGCTCTGCCCCTTCTCATCTTACGCATTGCCTCCATGACTTCATCGATCTCAATGTCCCTACAATTACTTAATTCATGGTTACTGTCGGCATTCCTCAATTCCCCAAGTATAATATCTTGATCCCCTTCTTCACTTAGAAGTTTATGAAAGTAGGTCTGTCACCTCCTCTTAATCTGGTCATCTCCCATCAAAACTTTGTCGTCATCATCTTTTATGCACCTCACTTGGTCCAGATCCCGAGTTGTCCTCTCTCTCGCCTTAGCGAGTCGGAATAACTTCTTCTCCCCACCTTTGTTCCTTAGTTCCTCATACAGACAAGCAAAAGCTGTCGTCTTAGCCTCCATCCCTGCCATCTTCGCCTCCTTCCTAGCTACCTTATACCTTTGACTGTTCTCTCTCTTCTCCTCCTCGTCAGTGCTCCCTACTAACCGCAGGTAAGCCACCTTCTTTGCTTCCACTTTACCTTGGACAACTGCATTCCACCACCAATCTCCTTTGTGGCCACCATTGTGGCCCGTAGATATCCCTAACACCTCTCTCGCCGCCTTTCTTATACAGTCCGCCGTCGTCGACCACATTGTGTTTGCGTCCCCACTACTTCTCCAAGCTCCCATTGCCGATAACCTTCCTTCCAACTCCTTAGCTTTATCCTTAGTTAAGGCGCCCCACCTAATCCTGGGGCGTCCTTGTACTGACATCTTCTTCCTCCTTATCCTAATACAAATGTCCATCACCAAAAGCTCCCATTGTCGTCAAGCTTTATGTGTTTTAGCGTGAAGTTAAAAAAATGTAAAGAAAAAAGTGTACAAACCAAAAACGTCTTTAAATTATGATCTTAATCATATCATGTCATTCCGATAAGAGAATATCATTATAGATAAAATGTTAATTTTGGAGAGGATCCAAATGGAGAGGAATATGTGTTTCTTGTTAAGAATTGGTAACTGGTAATAGTATGTGTTTATTTCCTCAGAATGATCGATAAGACTCTTTCATCACAATATGCCATTATTTATCTCCAAAAGATAAACCATTTAAGTTGTAGGGAAAACGACTTTCTTTTCTTATTATTCCCCTCTTGTAAAAACAAACATACTACAGGGAAAAGGAATTTGAAATGATCATCTACACTATTTCATGATTCTGCCTGCCATTTCTTCAATGTTTTGCTCTACTTAAGTATCAATGATTCCATTAAATACCTAAGAGTAACCTATATGAGCAAACAGAGTAGTACATTCCATACCATATTCAAATGGAGAGAATACCCCAAATGCACGGTAATACAAGGTGGTACACAAAAAATGGATAAAGAAAACTCAATTGTACCTGTTGCGACATGTACCTACCACACCTACGAAAGAATTAGACTTCATTGAGACTATAAATATAGTTGAATAAGTTCATCACTTACTACAGATGGTGTTAGAACGCCAAAATCTGTGAATAGTAGTGTAAGATACTGAGGTGGTGTATAATCACGAGCAGAAGTTTCAACCTCCACCTTGGATGGAATTGGCACCCCAAAATCAATTGGACGTAAAGCTGGAACCATATCTTTTTGGTCCAGTGGTTAGAGACGAGCAAACTGCAAGAAATTAGAACTTTTTTTTAGCACACTTCTGGTTCCATCAGTCAAAATACCCCTCAAGACACGTGGATTGAAATCTTTAATATAACAGATAACATGCTTTCAACCTACCTTATAGCTTTCAGCGGCCACATAGACTGGTTTGTTCATGCTCTTAGCTACCAAAGCAATTTGGTAGGTTCCCATCATGTTGATAACACCTCCACTTTCAACCACTCCATCTGCCCCAACAAAAACCATGTCCACTTCATCCATGCTATATGCCACAGCAGAATCTATTAAGAGCTTCACAGGAACATCAAGCTTGGCTAGCTCGTTGGACAATCGTAACCCAGTCCTGTCTGGCCTCCCCTCTGCATTTCAGATAATGGAATCCAAATTATCATGCGATAACATTAAACAATAACTCATCTTCTCAAATAGGTCTAGATGAAAGCAGATGCAGTTTCACCTTTCACCATTATCAAAACAAGAAGGGCTATAATCAACGACAACTCGAAACTTTTTCACCAATTAGTACTACTTGAATTGAGAGGAACCGGGAGAAAGAGAAACAACAGTCTTTCTGACAGGGGAATAAAGAAAAGTTTGAACCCTAACATTCCATGCGAATCTTCAAAAAAAAAAGCAAATAAAAAAATGAGCAAAAGCAAAGAAAGTTCCTTCTCCCTCATTTATTTGTCGCTAACTGTCCATAAACATAATTATCTATCATCTGGTTAACTGATAAGCAAAAGTTTTCTTATAAAGGCAGTATATTGATGAAAGAGAAACTTTTCATTCCCTTCTGGCTTGTCCATCCAAGATGAAAATAAATACTGAGAAGAGAGAAAACAATCGCCACTTCACCATAGATAGCACATAAAACTATCTAACTCCAGCAATAATTCATATGTACTAGCAATTTAACACTTCTGTACAAACCAGTGCAAAGAACTCGAAAAAGCTTCCTATTCTGAGCTGCAGTTTTCAGAATCTCTAACACCACTCTGGAGAAGCCATGTACTAAAATGGTGCAACCATTAAAAAATAAAATCTTGGCTGAGCATCGCAATTATCTTCCGAGCCTGCATTTCAAAGTTTTTTTCTTTAGAAGTTATGTTAATTTGATTAAAATGCTTATTCCTCTAAGTAATTTCCTGGTTTACCTTATAAGATATTCCCCCAAACTTCTCTGCACGTTCAAGAAGGCGAGACTTAGCTGAATTAAAGTCCTCATATTCCAATGCTGAAGTTCTTGTTAAATAGCGCATGAACAAATCACAACCAGCTGAAAAAGAGATGGAGGTTTTGTCCCATGACTGCAATAGAAACATAAAAAAGAACTTAAATTTCTCAACTCTCTGATTATGCTTGCAAGCAAATTTGGCTCGACTACTATTAGGTAGATGTATACTGCCAAACCAATCTAGTTTTACACATCAAAATTCAAGGGTCTGACAAGAGTAGGCACTTAAAAAGTTGAAGAATAAAGCTCTAATGACATTAGGAACGTCACCCTCCATCAAGGGTAAAATTGGATATTTACTACTGCAACATATCTGCATCTTCGCTGTTGTGATAATCTATTGAAATCAAGTTTCATAAACCACCATTAGTTCTCCCCTTGAACCCAAAACACAGACCTCTCTCGTGATTGGTCCGATAGTGACAATCATCTCTAACCAATCAAATCTAAATATAATCCTCTCTGATTGCAGGACTAAATCTGATGATAAGGCTCACTGTAGGCTTTAATTCTTTCAGCACAACAGTAGTGACCCTTCAAATATTGTTATAAGGATTAACAAACAAAAGGGAGTTTGTGACAACTTATTTCATTTTTTAAAAAGGAGGGATGCAACACGAGGACTTCCAAGAGGTCACCCATCCTAGCAGTAGTCTCCCCCAAGCACGCTGGCATCGCATCCTGTCAAAAACTTATTTCCTTGACATCCACATTCAACTTTATCTTAGCTTAGCGACTCAAAACATCTGAATTTCCACAGACCGAAGAAAGCACATTAGACCAAGCATCGTGGAGCTAAACTCTTTTAATGCAATGTACAGTTTTTACCATTAAAAAACTACTCAAAATTCCAAGCTTATTGAATTAGGAACCTATTGACTAAGATAGAAAAAAAAAAGGAAAATGCTTTAATTATTTTAGCACAATAGAATGACCAATTAAATACATTTATAAGGATTAAAAACAAAAACTATTTTTCAAAAAATGGAACGTTGAGAGAATCAGAAGCCTTTTTAAGCTCAATCTCAAGCTCAATCATTGTAGTAGCTTCACTGGACCGAATAACCGAAGCCAAAGCTCTAATAGCAGCCACTGCCTCACCCAAATCAGGCTGTTTTCGCCAATTATTGAACTCATCAATCACAATAAATCCCTTACCCGAATTTCCACACTTCGAAGAACAGTTCACTGATACAGTCTCTTCCGATTGATCGCCGACGGCAGCCTGAGCCTGAGATAGCCAATCACTAGTTACAACCCCAATGTGAGCCGCTCTCGTTTGATAGTACGCCGAAATGTTAGGGTTAGTTTGTTGTAGGGTATCGGCCATGGAAAATGAAGCGGCCGCGGCTGAGGGCGGAGAAAGATGGCGGCTCTCTGGCATTGGGACGACGTCGTTTTGGTGTTTGTCGAGAATGAAAGAAGCTGACCTGTGCCACCTTTTATATTTTATTTTATTTTTGGGAATGGAAATAAAAATGGATAAGATGAGGCGAATATGGGTTTTAGTTAGTGGAATAGTAACGCCGGCGCCGCAATAAGAAGTGCGGGAAACACGAGCTTTGACCCAACGGCCTAACTGACACTACGATAATGACATTTGTAGTTGAGTATTATTTAAGTTGAGAATGACAAAAGAATGATAACAAAAGTTTAACTTTTTCCTCAAAATTAAGATCACGTCTAATCTCTAACAATGCAATAATAACAATTATCTCAGACTTGAAGTGATTGCTTAGTTTACAAAATTAATAAATAAAATTCTTAATTTGTATTCAAGCAGGTATAACAACAATCTTCAAAGGCAAAACATTCTATATAACAACAATTTACAATATTTTTACTAGATCATTTATTTTTATTTTTATTTTAAAAAATACATAAGATATCCCCTAAGCCATGTCATTCAACCTCGATCTCATGCCACTCGACCTCGAATTTATGTTTTCTCATTTCAAACCCATTTCAGTTAGCAGGGATAACTATAGGGCGGGGGAGTTAAAACCTACTCTCGTAAGTCATTTCCTATTTAAAATTTAAGACTTTTACGAAATATTTCCTTGAATTTTCTTTTACAAACTTATTAAATTTAATAATTTTTATGAAGTTAATTCCTTGAATACTATTATCCATTCTTTCTAGTAGTTCCTTTTTAATGATGTTTTTTAGTATATCAAATAGAGATCTTCTCATGCACAGAGTTAGTTGAATCCAATCCAATTTAAATTAGTATTGTGATATATTCACTGGTATATATTATAAAAGAATTTTTAACATTTTATTTGATTTGTTGCAACAAGCATGGAGTATTTATTTTCTAGGTTATATATCGTGCATTGTCATGACAACATGCAAAGGCAGATGTAGTGTATATAGTACTACTATTAGGGTGGGAATCGGTTCGGTTTTGGACGTTATCAGTTCGACATATTGGTTATTGATTTATAAATATGTTAAATCGATAACCAAACCAATAAGATATCGTTTATCAGATATCGATTAATCGGTTATCGATCGTTATCGGTTCGATTATCGGTTTACCCGATAAAATAACTTAATTTAGAGGAAAAATCATAGTGTATAACGATAATTGATCTTATAACCTTGATCCTTTTCAATTATGTTCTAAAGAGTGAACAAAAGTTTGATGGACACATGTCTATCCTCATCAAATAGTTTGTTCAATTGCATACAACAAGATTTGCTCAAATGTATACTCCATATATTCACACACGAATAATCATCAATGAAATTATGAAATGAAAGAGCGAGGATGATTTCGTCATATTAACTTGCATCCTACTAAGAAAATGACGGAAGAATTCATTATTAATTTTTTCAGATAAAGCAACAATATTTTATTGTTTAAGAGCGAAATATTAAATATACTGATACAATGAAATGCACTTATCCAGCAATTATAGCAAGAGCAATAACATATTAGAGGACCATGAAACAACAGAATATACTGAACAGTGGAAATATTAGAGGACCATAATTACAAAAGCTGCTTTCATATAAGGTATTAAGAGATTTGCTCAAATCCACTTGTCCAAACATGATAAAAACAACACAAAGTAGCAATTACACCTTGAAAATTAAGAAGACTAAATATCGTACCAATAAAGAATGAAGCCCTACGGTGGCTTTATATACCTAAGAGTAAAATTATAATTTAGATAAAATTTATTGGGTTATTGGTTAAACCGTTAATAAAATTGGGAAAATCGAGAACCGAACAGATAACCCAATAATCAAATTATTGAGATTGCATATTATTTATATTTGTATCAATGCTGAGTCAGCATTACTATTAGCTAGTCATTGGTAGTTAGGATTACAATAGGTCATTTGTATATATGTATTGAAAAAAATATTATTTTCAGTTTTTAGTTAATATCATAATTTTCAGTTTTGACCGACTTTACTGTCCTCTCCATTACTCTCTCTCTCTCTCTCTTCGAGAAGCTTCCACATTGGAGGAAGCTCGGAGCTTTCTCCTCACTCAATCTTCACATGGTATCAGAGCAGAGGCCCGATCAACGACCACGCATCATATCTCTCTACTATTTTCAGTTGATTCGAACGATCTAGTGTTTTGTTCAATCTCCTTCGATAATCATGATTTGGGGAAAAATCTGGATCGAGCACGTTCAGTGACGATTCGTTAGCGGACTGAAGAAATCTCAGCTGCACGAAGAACATTCCGACTATTATTCACAAATCACTCACAAAATCTTCATGGCGGTCACGGATCAAACTGATGAAGCGACCACAACCACAGCAACAACGACGATGCAGACCACAATCGATGCTGGGAGTCCCCTATACATACATCCTTCCGATAGCCTAGGATCTAGTCTAGTTCCAGTACCTTTTGATAGGATTGGATACCGCTTCTGGAGGAGGAGTGTGCTCAGAGCCCTTTTAGTGAAGAACAAGCTAGGGTTCATTATTGGAGATACAGAAAAACCTCTTGTGACTTCTCCACTCTTTCGCCAATGGGAAAGGTGTGATGATATGGTCACCTCGTGGATTTTAAATTCCTTATCGAGAGATATAGCTGACAGTGTTGAGTACGTGAACAATTCTGTTGAGTTGTGGAAAGAGCTACAGGATCGATATGATCAGACGAACGGGACCAAGCTGTACCAAATTTAGAAGGAAATCAATGACTTAAGTCAGGGAGTGCTTGATATTACTGGTTATTACACGAAAATGAAGAAACTCTGGGAGAAGTTGAATACTCTCAGTGTCAAGGCTCATTGCAGTTGTATATGCACTTGTGGGGCGAAGGAGAACATGCATAAGGCAGAGCAGGATAGGAGACTCATACAGTTTTTAATGGGGCTTAATGAAGTATATACAGTTGTTCGAGGAAGCATACTTATGATGAACCCCTTGCCGAATATGGCACAGACATTTGCCCTTCTGATACAAAATAGAAACAGAGAGAGTTTAGGCCCAGAAATCAACTAGACATTGATTCCACAGCACTGAATGCGAACCTAGGAGGAAGGAATTTCAAAACAAATTATTCTGCTGGAACTGGAAACCAAAGTGTGAACAATAGAGCTCGACCTTTCTGTGATTATTGCAAACGTCAAGGTCACACTAAGGACAAGTGCTATAAACTCCACGGTTATCCTCAAAGCTTCAATCAGGGACCACAACAACAGTATAGACAAGGTACACAAGGGTACAACAACAATACAAAGTTCAATAAGGGAAGAAATGTCACAACAAATGCAGTCACAAGTGTTGAGGAAGGAGAGAAACTGGAGCCTCAAGGAGAAATTCAAAGCCAAAATGTCAACCTTACAAAGGAGCAATATGGACAAATTGTTAGCCTATTGTAACATTTCCAGACGGGAAGCATTGGAGAAGGTTCAGCTAGTGTAAACATGGTTGGTGGAACATCAATGAACTTTGCAGGTATGATTGCCTGCACTTCTTCAATTGACTTTGACAATCCATCATGTAGATGCTTTAATGCAAAGGCTGACTTGTGGATATTAGACTTCAGGGCATCACACCATATGGCCTTTGATAAATCTTACTTTCATAACATAATAAACCTTCCTTATCCTCTATTAGTGAAACTTCCAAATGGATATAAAGTCAAAGTAAATGAAATTGGAAATGTATTTCTAACACCTGAAATCATCCTGTACAAAGTCTTGTTCATTCCTTCATTCAAATTTAATTTGGTATCTATTAGTTCCTTGGCAGTTCATTTAAAATGTATTGCATCATTCTCAGACACTGCCTGTCTGTTGCAGGCCCCTTCACTGAAGAGGCCTCTGGAGATTGATAAGTTGCTGGATTTTTTGTATTTCCTTTGCTCCAAGTGCCTGAAGAAAGGTAGTTCCAAACAGAAGTGTGATTCTTCTTGTCTTTCTATTCATACTAGTGATGTAAGAGGTGTACATTGTCTAACCCAATCTTTCAATTCACTTCAAATTGTAAATAATTCCATTCACAGCATCAAGAATAAAGACAGTAACTCTGCTTTGTTTTCTGGTTCATCTCATGCTGTTAATCTAGATGTATTGTGGCATTTCAGACTTGGTCATGTACCCTTTAGTAAAATGAAAGGGATTCCTACCATACATATAACCTTTTCTGACAAATAGTCTTTCACATGCAACATTTGCCCCATGGCCAGACAATCCAGACTTGCCTTTCCCCAAAGAACAACAGAAACCACTGAAATCTTTGAAGTACTTCATGTAGATCTATGGGGACCCTATCATGTGACAACACACAACAACTTCAAATGCTTTCTAACTTTGGTGGATGACTATAGTAGGTCCACTTGGACACACATCCTAAGCTGCAAAAGCAATGCCTTGCAAATAATAAAGGCCTTTACAACCATGATAGAAAATCAATTCAAGACAACTGTCAAATGTATAAGATCTGATAATGGTTCAGAGTTTACCAACAATGAAGCTACCACCTTCTTTCAATCCAAAGGAATTAACCACCAAAAGACTTGTCCTTATACACCACAACAAAATGGGATGGTGGAAAGAAAACACAAATATCTACTTGAAGTAGCCAGGGCACTGCTCTTTCAATCTAAATTACCACTGAAATATTGGGGAGAGTGTGTCCTTACAGTAACATATTTGATTAACAGACTCCCAACCATCCCTCTAAAGAACAAATGTCCTTTTGAGCTCTTATATAAAAGGAAGCCAAACTACTCTCACTTGAGAAGTTTTAGGTGCTTGTGCTACCCTACAGTACCAAAACCATCCAGAGATAAACTAGAACCAAGAACCAGCGCACATGTATTTGTAGGGTATCCTTTTGGTACAAAGGGGTACAAGACACTAAGTCTGGCCACTAGAAAAATACATGTCTCTAGAGATGTTTCATTTTATGAGTCAATTTTCCCCTTCACTATTAACTCCACTACATCAGACATTCCATCTGTCCTTCCTAATACACCATTCTTTAAGAATTCTCCTAACCATACTGAAACTCAACTGCATCATAACATTAGTGACAATGCCAACAATCAGGAAAGTGCCAACTCTTCAAGCTCCAACACATCACCTGATGTTCCTTCACCTGTATCCTCTACTCATGAATTCCAAATTCCAGTAGGTCAACTACAAGATGTGGCCTCATCCCTACAGCCCCTAACAGAACCAATAGCCTTCAGAAGATCCAATAGGGAGCATAAATTGCCCTCACATCTGAATGATTATGTTTACAAAATACCAAATTTAAAATGTACAACCAACTTTTCTTTGCATGCCATGTCCTCCAATAATAACCACATCATTTCTGATGCCATGCATCGTAATAGTCAGTATGTTATAGAAAACATTTGCAATGATAGAGAACCAAATTCATATGAAAAGCTGCTGTATATCCTGCCTGGAAGAATGCCATGACACAGGAGTTTGATGCTTTGTATGCTAATAGGACATGGGATCTGGTTTCCCTACCTAAGGGTAAACAAGCCATTGGGTGTAGATGGGTGTATAAAGTTAAACATAGAGCAGATGGTAGTGTAGAAAGATACAAAGCAAGACTGGTTGTTAAAGGATACACTCAGCAAGCTGGTGTAGACTATACAGAGACCTTTTCCCCAGTGGTCAAGATGACTATTGTGAGGTCTCTCATTGCTATAGCAGCAAAGAAGAGGTAGCAAATTTCACAACTAGATGTGAATAATGCATTTCATGGAGATTTGCATGAGGAGGTCTATATGCAGACCCCTCCAGGTCTTGATGTGTCTTTCCCACAGTTAGTGTGCAAGTTAAATAAATCCCTTTATGGGTTAAAGCAGGTCAGTAGACAGTGGTATGATAAGCTAACTGAAGTACTATATTCCAGAGGATATGTGCACTCCATGCATGATTATTCCTTGTTCTACAGAAAACAGAACTCCTATATTATTTTTGTAGCAGTATATGTGGATGATGTGTTGTTCATAGGGACTGATTCTGAAGAAATTGACCAACTTAAAGCTTTCTTACATGATGAGTTTAAAATCAAGGATTTGGGACAACTACACTATTTTTTGGGACTGGAGATTCTTTACAAGTCAGATGGCATTATTGTCTCTCAAAGGAAGTTTGTTTTGGACCTATTGAAGGACTATGAATGCCTTCAATGTCCACCCCTGACTTCTCCTCTTGATCCCACAATTAAATTGAAACTAAAGAGGGAGTACCACTTTCTAATCCTACTTTCTACAAGAAGTTGATTGGTAAGTTGAATTTTCTCACTAACACCAGATTAGACATAGCTTATGGGGTTCAACATCTCAGTTAATTCATGCAAGACCCTAGGGAGCCCCATTTAAAGGCAGCCTATCACATGTTGAGATACTTGAAGGGGGATCCTACTATGGGCCTTTATTTCAGTAATGAGGGTGATCTTTCTCTTACTGCATATTGTGATTCTGATTGGGCAGCCTGCCCAGACTCCAGAAGATCAGTGTTTGGATACATTGTGTTCCTAGGAGGAAGTCCAATTAGTTGGAAGTCCAAGAAACAAGAAACCATTTCTCTTTCTTCAGCAGAGGCAGAATACAGAGCCCTTAGAAAGGTTGTTGGTGAGCTTGTTTGGCTATCCAGGCTGCTTGAAGAGGTTACTGTGTCAATCAATCTACCCATACCTGTACATTGTGATAGCCTCTCTGCTCTACACATTGCTAGGAACCCTGTGTTCCATGAAAGGACCAAGCACATTGAAGTTGATTGCCACTTTGTGCGCACCAAGCTCCAAGAGGGACTCATTTCACTACATCACATTGGCACTGGACAATAACTTGCTGATGTACTCACTAAGGCACTTATTGGGATCAAACATTACTCTGTGCTTAGCAAGTTGGGTGTGACTTCTTCACCTCCAACTTGAGGGGGATATTGAGATTGTATATTATTTATATTTGTATCAATGCTGAGTCAGCATTACTATTAGCTAGTCATTGGTAGTTAGGATTACAATAGGTCATTTGTATATATGTATTGAAAACAATATTATTTTCAGTTTTTGGTTAATATCATAATTTTCAGTTTTGACCGACTTTACTGTCCTCTCCATTACTCTCTCTCTCTCTCTTCGAGAAGCTTCCACCACCTCCATTGGAGGAAGCTCGGAGCTTTCTCCTCACTCAATCTTCACACAAAAAACACAAAACCGTTACCAAACCATCGACCCAATAATCTGATACTGATAATACGATGAACTTTTTTCTGTTCGGGCTATCGGTTTTACACGATATATGTCCGGCACTAACAAATTATGGTTCGGGGAAGTTGACTTTCTTGAGGGTGGTCATTAAAGTAAAACAATAAAAAGAAGATTTGACTGACAGATATCATTATTAAATTTTTATTTGCAACTTAAAAAAAAAACTCACTCACCTAATTATACAACAGCGGATTTATTGAAAATTGGAAGAAGAAGAAGAAGAAAAAAAAGAGTAAAATTGGATGATTGAATTGACGTACTCACCTACCCCCTGAAAAGGGGTCTGTTTATCTACGTGGCTATATATAATTGGTTATAAAATTTGTCTTTCATTTGCTGACCTGTTTGGTCCCATTTGATTCTGCAAAAGGGTACTTGGCCCCCCGAAATTATATCATTAAAAGGCACTGTCCTTTTCTTGTTCATTTTTCTATTCCTAATAAATATTTTTGTTTCGAATGATTTTGTATAGTCCTTTATTTTAAGTTGTGATTCAGCTATTTAATTATTCATATTGGAAAGATATGATTTTTAATTCAGGTATATATATATATATATTGATTGATTGATGAGAAGCAAAAATGGTGGTTTCTTGATTTTTTTAATCAAGAAAAGTTGTCCCCTTTATTAGTGCATAGAGATTAAAGATTAAAGATTCAATCTTTTTTGCTGTTGAGGTGATTTGGGGTTTCCTTATTTGGCTTTCTTTCCAATTTGGGTGTTTTGAATTTTCTATGGGGGATTTTTTGAATTGATTTCATTACCATATCAAGAATTGGATTCTGTGAAGTGGGTATTTTGTGTTTTAATTCAGAGGGCAGTTCAAAGGAATTCTATTTAATGCCAGTTAATTGGAACCTATTGGCAGCCAGCCATTTTTGATATATATTGATTTGGAAAATGCTGATATAAGGCTAAGGCATTGATAATAGTTCTGTAATCAGTGAATAGTTTGTTGAATCTTCTATGTTGGGCACTTGTCAGGGGCTCTATGCTGATGTTTTGTTGCAGCAATTTGGATATGAGTTTTGTTACTGAATGAGGTTATAGCAATGAGAGGCAAAGGCCTCTCTATTGTTGTCAATGGATGCCTCGAATAGGACATTCTCTGATCTGTTAAAGTTACTGAAATCGTGGATCCCTTGGCGACATGAGCCTGATAATGTATCGAGGGATTTTTGGATGCCCGATCATAGCTGTAGGGTATGTTATGATTGTGATTCTCAGTTCACATTGTTTAACCGTAGGCATCATTGTCGTCTTTGTGGGCGAGTATTCTGTGGCAAGTGCACATCTAATTGGGTTCCTGCACCATCAAGTGAGCCAAGGCCACTACAAGATGAGTGGGAAAAGATCAGAGTTTGCAATTACTGTTTCAAGCAATGGGAGCAAGGTTTAGCGGCTAGTGTTAGAACTCAGATTGCTAACCTGCATACGAGTACTTCTTCGCCTTCTGCAACCAGTTTTATTAGCTTCAAGTCTACTGGAACTGGTGAGAGCAGTAGCATTACCGTTACTTCAGTGCCACACTCTTCGGTACTTAGTCCATGCAAATCAGCTGTAACAGAATCTACTCTAGAGACGCAAAATGTTGCAACATCGAGAGGGAGCTTTGATCCTGCTAGTAAAGGGGTTTTGGACCCTTCCCTAAACCAATATGCATTTTGCACAACAAGGTTCGTCTTACATCTTCTATTATCAGTCAATTTGAACAAATTAACGAAAAAGAAATCAAACCAACTATTATTTTGTCGTTGATTGTTGTTTGGACTTTGGAAAGTAGCACCATTTATGAGTTTCTTTGTTGTCAAATGTGAATGACTAGACTGCCTTAAACACTATGCGCATCTCTTACTAAGTAGTGAAGAAAGCACTTTTGCCCCTAGTTTCGATAGCGTATGAACATCCTAACTCTGTGGTATACCTTATGCTATTGCATGTTTGAATCCTCTTAAGGATTTGTGTGAAATCAACCACATAAGCACATGTGTTCTAAAGCCGTAGCTCGATACTCTGGCTCTGCATTCGCAACCACATCTTGCTTCTTGCTTTTTCATGAAATCAAGTTTTTGCCAACCAAAGTAGCAAGGGATTAGAAAGTACCTTTAGAAACCTCTTTGGAAGCTCTTACACAATCCATGTTGGACAACTATTAATTCAACCCCCTCTTGCACATGTAATCCAATTTTGGGACCACATTTGAACGTTAAACTAAAACTTACAAGTAACGGAATAGGTTTAGAACGGGTAATCTACCATGTGAAAAGAGAGACAAGGGGAGAGAAAAATTGTTTTCTTGATGATTACACTCAACATAATATGAGAGTTGTTAAACTACTCTAATAAGTATGTTAACTTTTTTAAAACGAATATACTTAATGCGAAATGAACTCCTAAATAAGACGCAATATTCTAGTCTATCCTATACGATTTTCTACAATGAATCTGAAGATATTCTTGGCAACGATGTATCTGGACATATTCTAACCAATTTGAATACCCTTCTAAAACGAATGTGCAATTTGTCCCAATAAGTGAAAATCCCTTTCCTTCTCTTAAGTAATCCAGAAGCAGGTAAAAGAAATGATACCAGAAGCAACTTGGCAAAGCACTAATAACTGAAGTTTGCTGCCTGGTAGGCCACACCTTGATTAATTTATCCTGAGCAAACCAATTGTTCTGTGAGTTGCGTTGCATTTTTAGTTACCTGTTTTTCCAACTACTCATGTCCACAAACATGTTTCAGTATCAGTTGACTGTTTGTTGCTATATTGTGGAATCAGGAGTGATGATGAAGAAGAGGAATATGGTGTTTACCAGTTAGATTCCCAGGGGCATTTTCCTCAGGTTAATGGCTACTATGGCCACGTTCAGTATGACGAGATCAAAAAGGACTATGGATCTCATAAAGTACACGCTGACGGAGAAGCTATGGATGAAAAAAGTGTGAGCAGCTCTTCCTTACACAATAGTTTTGATTCCCAGGCTTCCGAAGAAGTCCAACAGATTGTAAAACAGGACATCTCTGATGAATGTGAAGTGCCTTCATCCCTAAATGTTGCAGAAGATGCTAATCTGGAACCTGTGGATTTTGAGAACAATGGAGTTCTGTGGCTTCCACCTGAACCAGAAGACGAAGAAGATGAAAGGGAAGCACTTCTATATGACGATGATGAGGACGGGGATGCTGCAGGAGAGTGGGGATGTTTACGGTCATCAAGCATCTTTGGAAGTGGTGAATTTAGAAGTAGGGATAGGTCAAATGAGGAGCAGAAAAAGGCTGTGAAAAATGTGGTTGATGGCCACTTCAGGGCTTTAGTATCACAGCTTATGGAGGTTGAAAAACTTGCCATCGATGAGGAAGACGAAAAAGAGAGTTGGCTGGAGATTATTACATCCCTGTCATGGGAAGCTGCCACACTTCTGAAACCAGACACTAGCAAGGGCGGAGGGATGGACCCTGGGGGATACGTAAAGGTGAAATATGTAGCATCTGGGCATCGTAGTGACAGGTAAGCGAAATAAAAAAATTTCATTTTTGTACACAATGCTGTTCAGCTGGTGTTGGATCCTTGCCTCTTTTGTAACTAGTTAGGATAAGCAGCAACAGAAAACTTTTGAAATAGGAGAAACAGGAGCTTTCTTAAGGGTTCATGTTCCGCGCACACATGCTCTCTCTCTCTCTCTCTCTCTCTCTCTCAGACACACACACACACTACTTCCTTTTGTCTGCTGTGATTTCTGAAGGAACTTCAAATTACTAGAGTCTTTCATTGATACAATTCTATTTGATACTTGGGAACGTCCCTAGAAACTTGTAAATTCTTGCCTTGAGAAATATTTGGTCAAAGTGGTTTTCACAAAGTACGAAACAATGAAGATATTGACATTGTGCTTTTCACTCTATGTTTTGTAAACTAGATATAGTTTTGCTAGGTAACAACTTATTACATACATTTGGCAGCTTTCTTTTGCTTGCGAGTGTGTTCTTGGTCAATAATAGTAATCATTTTTGTTCTTGTTGTGCACTCTCTACCATTTTTACGATGTTGCATACATTCCGAACTTGCTTGGGTTTTAGGCGTAGTAGTAGCTGTTGTTGTGATGTTGCATACATCCTAAAAAATATTCCTTTAATATGAAACTTTCCCTCCTTAAATAGTGCGGTGGTGAAAGGAGTTGTCTGCAAGAAAAACGTAGCTCATCGACGAATGACGTCCAAAATAGAGAAGCCTCGCATATTAATCCTTGGAGGGGCTCTTGAGTACCAGCGTGTCTCCAACCACTTATCAAGTTTTGATACTTTGTTGCAGCAGGTTTTGATGAATAACCTTGTCTTCCCATATTTGGAGCAGATAGTGTATAGCTCTTGTGCTTATAGATGTGTGTTGCTATTCAGGAAATGGATCATCTCAAGATGGCTGTTGCCAAAATTGATGCACACCAACCAGATGTTCTTCTGGTGGAAAAATCTGTTTCTCGCTATGCACAAGAGTACCTCCTGGCAAAGGACATATCACTTGTCTTAAATATCAAGAGGACACTTTTGGAGCGTATAGCCCGCTGCACGGGTAGTCAAATAGTACCTTCAATAGATCATCTCTCCTCTCAAAAATTGGGATACTGTGACATGTTCCATGTTGAGAAGTTTTTCGAAGAGCATGGTACAGCCGGGCAGAGTGGAAAGAAGCTGGTGAAGACTCTAATGTACTTTGAAGGCTGTCCAAAGCCACTGGGATGCACTGTAAGTCTGTCGTCAATTACTAGAACTATAATGAGAAAATTATTGGTGGTTTTCAGTCTCTTAACATGGCCAAATTACTTCTACGACATCAAATGTGTACACATTACATTTTGTCATATATAGACTTCTAAATACTTTTTGGCTGTCTTGATATTTGTTGTCTCAGGTATTACTCTGTGGCGCAAATGGGGATGAGTTGAAGAAAGTAAAGCGTGTCTTTCAATATTCAATTTTTGCAGCTTATCATTTGGGTCTGGAAACTTCTTTTCTTGCTGATGAGGGAGCATCTCTACCTGAACTGCCTCTGAATTCTCCAATAACTGTAGCACTTCCAGATAAATCATCAACTATTGACCGGTCAATCTCAACAATACCTGGTTTTACCTTTCCTTCCACTGAAAAAACTCAATCACCACTATGTGGTGGTGCACCACAGAGATCAGGTAGCATTCCCACATCAGACCTGGTCAAGGCTGCAAGCCTTTGTGCTCAGCCAATGGGTATGACAGAGTTCCCAACTGCAGCACGCACTGAGACTTCCTTCCGTGGGCCCTCCGCAACTGGTGCATCTATGGACAGAGGTATCGTAAATATGATAGAGTATTCCAGATTAACGCCTTCAGAGAATGCAGAACAAGGTTGTTTGTCACAGAATGTTCAAAATTGCATTGCTGTGGCTGTGAACCAAAGTGGCTCAAATCCAATGGTTTTGCAACTAGATGGAAAACATGTTCACGATGAACCAGCTTCTTCAAAGGAAGAGTTTCCTCCGTCCCCATCTGACCATCAAAGCATTTTAGTTTCCTTATCATCCCGATGTGTTTGGAAAGGAACTGTCTGTGAAAGGTCCCATCTCTTTCGGATCAAATACTATGGGAACTTTGATAAGCCATTGGGTCGATATCTACGAGACAATTTGTTTGATCAAGTAAATCTCTCCTCTTCGCTTTCTATCTATGCCCGAAACAGTAAGAATATAATTACGAGTCTGAAAATATCTGTTGCCGTTTCTTTCGCAGAGTTACAGATGTAGTTCATGTGAGATGCCTTCAGAAGCACATGTACAGTGTTATACTCATCGACAAGGCACTCTAACTATTTCTGTTAAGAAGCTGCCAGAGTTTCTTTTGCCTGGTGAAAGGGAAGGAAAAATATGGATGTGGCACAGGTGCCTCAGATGTCCATGGGTTAAGGGCTTTCCTCCAGCAACTCAAAGAATAGTGATGTCCGATGCTGCTTGGGGCTTATCCTTTGGGAAGTTTCTCGAACTTAGTTTTTCAAACCATGCAGCTGCTAGCAGGGTAGCTAGCTGCGGGCATTCTTTACATAGAGATTGTCTTCGGTTTTATGGGTATGCTCTCATTCTGTTTGTTGCCTGCAGTGTTATAAATGTAGAGCACTTCAAACATTTCTTCTCTTGGTGTCATGCATAATATTTAAATCTGTTGGCATGATTAGTTGGTGTCATGTTCTGCTCAAATAACAGTACCTCTCTCCCTTGGATTTCTTGATTGAATTTTATTGCTCCCTTCTTTGTCATGTTGGTATAGTCTAGTGCTAGCTTGCAATTTATTTTGTCAATGCATGAAAATAATCTACATAAAATGGCGTCTGTGTTTAAAACTATGGTTCCCCTTTTATTTCAAGTGTCTGTAGCAGTGTTCTATCCATCATTTTTGGCTATTACTTTTGAGTATCTTTTTGCAATGTTAGTAAATTTGTGACACATGCAGTTTCGGAAAAATGGTTGCTTGCTTTCGCTATGCGTCAATTGATGTTCACTCAGTGTGCCTTCCTCCTGCAAAGCTGGATTTCAACTATGAGAAAAATCAGGACTGGATACAACAAGAAGTGAATGAGGTGTGATGAATGTGGTTTGGACTTTTGAATGTGGTATAAAGTCGCATCTAATCTCACCGTGTACTTGTTTTCATGGAATAATTTAAGCAGGTTGTTAGTCGAGCTGAACGTTTGTTTTCTGAGGTTCTGAATGCAATCCGTCTTTTGGTGGAGAAAAGATCTGTTGGTCAATTTAACAGCAGCGTTAAAGCACCTGAAGCTAGAGGTCAGATTGCTGTTTTGGAAGGGATGCTGCAGAAGGAGAAAGAAGAATTTGAAGTAAAGTCTTCACTTCTGAATACTAATTATCTTTAGCTTCTGCAAAGTTTTCAGAAGTAAACTGCATAACATGGTCCTGGTTATATTACAAAGCACTTTCTCTCCTTCCCTCCACACCTCTGATTGTGTTTGTTTGTTGGGTGTTGGTAGACGTAATAATTAAGTATGAGTTCCCGTTTGTTCTCTTTCACTCTCGTTATCTGCAACCCATGTACAAATATGTCTCTTTGTGATTCAGTAGTTCTGCTTTTATCACCTTGTGCTTGGGAGACAGAAAGTGGTGGAATTGTCTTCACTGCCCATGTTGCAGATTCTATTAACGTTTGCTTTGATGCATCAGAAATTAACTTGCTTGCCGTCATTATCAACCTTTTGCATTGACACTTAACTTTCATGTGTATCATGATTCTAACATCATGTAAACTAATTGACTGGAATTCTTAATTGTCTGACTTATGTTAGGGATTTAAAGCAATTATTTTTTAAAACAATTGTTAATTTGCTCTTTGTGGGTTTTCCTGGGTATTCTGTATTATCAGGAATCTCTCCAGAAAATTCTGACCAAGGAGGCGAAAAAGGTGCAGCCGATGGTTGATATTTTCGAGATTAATCGGTTGCGAAGACAACTCATTTTCCAGTCTTATATGTGGGATCACCGACTTGTATATGCAGCCAGCTTAGAATGCGAGGCTCATTGCGTTACTGGAGAGAAACCCCTGGTCAGTAATGATAAGTACACTGATCCAGATAGGCCCAGTGACTGTTTGAATGTCTCTGGTTCTCGTTCTACAACTACAAATGTTGGTGCAACATCTAATGATAAGTACACTGATCCAGATAGGCCCAGTGACTGTTTGAATGTCTCTGGTTCTCGTTCTACAACTACAAATGTTGGTGCAACATCTAATGAAGGAGTAGGTGTTAGCCAAAAGAATCATGTGGATGCAGATCATCAAGGATCTGAGGTTCTCTTTGATTCTAGTTGTGCAATTGAAAAACCATCAGATCTTCCTGTTGGAACAGAAAGCTTCTATGGATTGAACTCTGCGGAATCCAATATAGAGGGTTCCAGAGCCCTTTCTGACGGGCAGTCCCCGATCATGGATAATTTGTCAGATACTCTTGAGGCAGCTTGGACTGGTGAAACTACTTCCGCTGTCGGAGTGCTGAAGGATGGTACTTGCAGATCTTCCGAACCACTTACTGCAGATTCTTCAACAACTAGATTAGCAGAAAAAGTGGACATTGAAGACCCTGGTGAGGAACATGGGGGAACTAAGGCATCTGGATTTCCTCCTTCTTTATCCTCTAAAGGCTCTGAAAATGTGGAAGACGTCGGGGGATGGTTAGGTATGTCTTTTATTAGCTTTTACCGGTCACTGAACAAAAACTTTTTACCAAGTGCTCAGAAGTTGGATACGCTTGGCGAGTACAGCCCTGTCTACATTTCATCATTTAGAGAGTCAGAGGCCCAAGGTGGAGCGAGGTTGCTCCTACCTGTTGGGGTTAATGATACTGTTATACCAGTGTATGATGATGAGCCCACTAGTATTATATCTTACGCACTAGTATCACAGGATTATATTGCACAACTAGCTGATGAGCTAGAGAAATCTTCTAGTTTGGACTCTAACCTTCCGCTGCAGTCCCTAGAATCTGGAAGTCTGCAGTCCCTTCAGTCTATGGATGAAATAGTATTAGAATCATACAGAAGTCTCGGATCTGCTGATGAGAGTATCTTGTCTTCGTCCAGTAGTCATAGCTCTTCGGTTTTGGATCCACTCTCATACACAAAGGCAATGCATGCCAGAGTCTCCTTTTCAGATGATGGACCACTAGGGAAAGTGAAGTATACAGTGACTTGTTATTTTGCAAAGCGCTTTGAAGCTTTGAGGAGGATATGTTGCCCATTTGAGATGGATTTCATAAGATCTCTTAGTCGCTGTAAGAAGTGGGGAGCCCAAGGAGGCAAGAGCAATGTTTTCTTTGCTAAAACGTTGGATGATCGATTCATTATTAAGCAAGTGACCAAGACAGAGCTGGAATCCTTTATAAAATTTGCTCCTGCATATTTTAAATATCTTTCTGAATCAGTAAGCTCAAGGAGCCCTACTTGCCTGGCTAAAATTCTGGGGATCTATCAGGTATTTCTGAATTCTCTAATTACTACAGCTTCTCAGATTTTGTGAATAAGATTTATTAGGCCATTTGTTATACCAAGTGATTGATATAGTCTTAGAAGGGAAAAGACCTGCAACAGCACAATGCGACATTTGTTGTGAATCTAGTATTTCTTAAGGGGCAAAGACGAGTCTCACATTTGGAAGGTGCGCTTGACATAATTTATTCCTGGTTTTATGGTTTGACTTGACATATTTGAGCCACCAGTTGGGTTTTGAATTCCTATTTACTTTCACCTGAAGTTTTCACTAGGATTGGTCTGTAAGGCACAATCCATTTTCACGGGTGTCTTTGGGTAAATGAGCCCTTTGCCTTGAGAAGGGAGCATGATGGTCTGTATGAATACATAATCATCTTTACGGTCGGCCAAGTCTTTCGAGTTATAGTTGTTATGGTTCCATAGCCTTGTGGGTGAATTAACCTCAAAACATGGGGTGCATATTTATCTTCTACGAAGACAAACTTTGATGTGTAATTAGTGTCTAAAGACTAAAATAATAAGTTTCTTGATTATTCCCTAACTTCATATTCTTGGGAATTTTCATAAGACATTATATCAACTATGATTATGAGTATCTGGTTGTTTTGCATAATTAAAGTCTATTGTTTATGTGAAGGTGACATCTAAGCATTTTAAAGGAGGGAAGGAATCTAAAATGGATGTGCTAGTTATGGAGAACCTTCTATTTGGGAGGAATCTAACGAGGCTTTATGACCTTAAAGGATCTTCCAGGTCTCGTTACAATCCCGATTGTAGTGGAAGCAATAAGGTCTTGCTGGATCAGAACTTGATCGAGTCAATGCCAACTTCGCCTATTTTTGTTGGAAACAAAGCCAAAAGACTTTTGGAACGAGCTGTCTGGAATGACACTGCTTTTCTTGCAGTAAGTAAATGAATCTGTTCATTTCAATGAATTTATTCTGAACTCTGTGCACAGAAAAGCTCAATGATGTCCAATTTTCCTTTTAATGTGGTTATTTGATATTTAGTCACTCTTCGACACTCCATAGTAAGAAGTCAAATGTCTTTCATAACGCAGTCTTTCATTGTCCTCTTACTTAACAAGCTACTATATATGTTGCCTAATCCTATAAACATGTGAGTATATTTTAGCTGAGTTTTTTTGGTTTTGGACTAATTTAGTAGTTATTCTTGCAGTCAGTTGATGTGATGGATTACTCACTATTAGTCGGGGTTGACGAAGAGAAACATGAACTTGTTCTTGGGATTATTGACTTTATGAGGCAGTATACATGGGACAAGCACCTAGAGACATGGGTTAAGGCCTCTGGCATCCTTGGCGGACCCAAGAACGTGTCTCCGACTGTAATTTCACCTAAGCAATACAAAAAGAGGTTCCGGAAAGCAATGACCACCTATTTTCTTATGGTTCCGGATCACTGGTCACCTCATACAATTACTCCCAACAGGTCGCAGAATGATTTACAGAACATGCAAAGTGGAAAATCTGCGGAATGATTTGTATATCTTGCTTGTATATCCTAAGGTCATATCTTTCTCCCCATTTTTTTTCAATTCTTTTGATATATGCAGTTCCGGGGGTATTCTCCTTAATGAAGGAACACATGATTACTTGTTAGAAGACGTCGATGGAGGGTTATAGACTTATAGTTCTAGCGACAGGTTTCTCCTGCATAGAAAATTAGGTTTACCTTAAAGGCGATTGTTTTGTACATCTTTTCTTTTTTATTATGATTCTTTCCTTGTGTAGAAACCAAGTTGTACATGAGTTACAAAGGATCAATTGCAATTTTTGGTCAAAGCATGATTCTTGATAAGTTTATGCTGATGAACTCTGTACATGATTTTGTTATTAAATTTTGACAGATATTTTCCCCCCTCTTTTCCTGCTGATAGGATTGGTGTGTATGCTTATTGTATTCCTATTGATTTGTGTACGATCGGGGAAAATAAGGAAATAGAGGTAACTGTAATAAGTTTCTGATCTTGTGTTACTGTGGAAACCAGAGAAAATCTATTTAGTTAGTTGTTGAAGGCTTGAAGCACATCCCATCTGGTGACCAATTCCTCTGTATGATCTATTTCGTTTCGGATTATTTGCAGTGTATTGAATTTTTCCGGGTCATTTTTTAAATTCTATCCCCGTTAGCACATTGGAAACAACCTCTTGCAAAAATACAGGGTAAGGTAGCGCAATAGACTGTTTTGGTCAGGCCCTTTTCGGACCCCACGCATAGCGGGAGCGCAGTGCACTGGGCTGCCCCGTTAGCACATTCCCTGTTTTATGTTAAAGACAACATGTAGATTAAATCTTGATGTATTTTCAGAAGAAACTGGGTTGTAAACGAGTAGCCAGTGGGATCCCTCTAAGAAAAAAGATACAAACATTTTAAAGAGAAATGTATTTTTTAGCCGCTCCAAAAAATAATAGCTGACAAAATGTATTTTTTTTATATATGGGTATTATATATATATAATAGACAATATACACTTTTTGGCTAGCGAATGCATTTAGTTTTGGCTGATCGGCTAGTTTTGTATTTTGCCCAATATTAAAAAGGGGTAATGGAAAGCAATTACATCTGGTGGAAAGTGCAAAATGAATTTTCATACATAAAATGTACACTTCCAAATTTACATCTGCACCAGGAAAAGGCAAGTCCTTGTCCCTTTTCTTCCTGTTAAAATATACTATTAGAACGACAATGAGCCTGAATAGAGGGGAATGAATACATAAGCTGTACATAAACAGACTATTCTTGTTCTGTTTCTTGTGTTATTTGTCAGAAGTGTCAAGTTCTGATAATCATGAGATTGTTTTGAGAATGCACAAAATGGCTGTTTACTCAGCAGCAGCATCTTTGGAGGAGCGATATGATCTCTTCATCTCTGTATATTAACAAATGTTATAGTAAAGGGCAGTCCCGTGCACAAGGCATCCCGCATTCATGCAGGATCCGGAAAAGGGACGCACCCAAAGGGGTGTGACGTAGACAGCCTACCCTAATGCAAACATTAAGCTGCTTTCACGGTTTGAGACCTATAGGTAGTGTTTGACCAAAAGATATTGAAACCTTTTTTATTAAATCAATTAATGAAGATGGAGAGGTAAATCTTAGTCAAACGTTGTAAACTCCATATCTGCAAACAAATCAAAAATTGATACGTAAAATGAAATAAGAGTGATAAATTGTTGAAGTCTTTCATTTCTTCTTTCACCAATCGGTGGAGATGATTGTTGTACATAATCAATGGAAGATTGTTTTGCTTTCTTTTTACTAAGGAGATTACAGAGGAGAGGGAAGAGAGAGAAGCCCTCCTTTCTAGGAAGATCCCCTCCCTATATATATAGTCATGGAGTCCTCGCTATGTTTTCGGGCCATAGCCCCTTCATACCACGTCCGTTTTCGTCGTCCTGTGAATACGTGGTTTGGAGTAAGTCATGGCGTCTTTCCTTATCCCGCTGTTTGGACGTGGTCCCGATTGGGTCGACCACAGCGGTTAGATTTTGACCAATACAATTAGTCCCTCTGTCTGTCGGGGTCGTCCCTTGTTGGGCCCGGTAGACAGATGATGATTTTCGCTTATCTAAGAGAAATCTGACTGTCTACCCTTGGGTATGATTTTTAGAATCAAGTAGTGTAACAACACCCTTTCGATATCTCTAAACCGTTGCGGCCGTTTCGAAACCGAAACATCGTTTAACTTGAAATGTTGTTCGTAGTTGTCGCCATTATGGCACATGTTCCCAGGGGATTGAACCGTTTCGTGCCCCATCAGCTTCGATTGGCGACTCTTGGGTTTCGTGCTTGGGGAATTTATGTCCTTTATAAATAGGAGGAATAAACCATTCAAGTGACACACTTCATTGCCTTCACTTGAAAGAACTTTGCGAATCTTCTTTTCTCTTGATACTTCGGACTCTTGATTTTCTCCGGTTAGCCAAGAACTTTCATCTTTTCTTTTCTTTACTCCTTTCTTTTATCAAACTGATACAAATGGTTGGTGATTCTTCTCACGTTGACCTCCCCGACGCAATTCCAGCGTCGGAAGGTGATGTTCTATCCACTGGAGGAGTAGAAGTGGCAGAAGATGAGGAGGCACCATCGGTGGCTGAGATCTTGCCTCGCCCTGGGAAAGCATGAAATGATTTCCACAGTCCCACCGGGGAGGAACCAGAACCTGCTTCCTCCGTCATAAATGAGGAGGGGATTGCAGACTTGAGGGCTAGGTGGGGAATTCCTCACTACGTCGAAATACTGTCGGCGGTGGGGAACGACAAAGCCCATTTTTACCGCCCAGGGTATTGTGCGTTCTACGCCCACCCCTTTATTGTTGGCTACACGCTTCCTCTCCCTCTCTTGGTGGTAGATTTTTCTTTTACGAGGTATGCCCGGCTCAAGTTACGACGTACCTGTATAAATTGTTCCTCATGCTGCTCAAATTTGCGGAGCTTGCCGGTCATGAGATCGCTTTGAGGCACATGCTCAATATCTTCTCCCCTCAACTCATTCGTGGCACGATGATTCACATGCGTCACCGAGGGTAGAAGAGCTTGGTGGTAAAGATGGACGACAGAGCCAACCGCCACTTCTACAAGAACTACTTTTATGTGCGGATCGAGCATCTTGTGGCGGATCCTATGGGGTTCCCTGAGAAATGGAACTTTGCACGTAAGTCCCTATACTTTGGGCCTTTATGATACCCGACTGCTTTCCTTTGAGTAGTACTAAAATTGTTTGTGTTTTTACAGTCACGAAACTGCCTCCTGCACCTGTTGATGGTATTCGCGAGTGGGTGAACGCCATCATTCCTTATACGGGGAGGGGAGGGGGGTCCGCACATGGTCGTCCTTCTATGAGAAATATGGACGCAAGCCCATTATTGGTGAGTAATATCATTTTCGTTCGCTGTTCTTCTTCCTTCCCTTTTTACTTTGTTTCTTATGTGATGTTCGTCGGTGTCAGGGAGAGTGCGGAGAGCGAGGGCTCCTCCACTAGCCTTTCGTCATCCTACATCACATGCTCGCCCTGCCTCAACATCTACTGTCCGACCTTCGTCGAGGGCCATCTCAGTTGAATCTACGGCTGTGGCCGTACGCACGGAGGCTACCCCTTGAACTAGGACTCTGACCCCAGTCACTTACCCAGCGAAGGAATTTTCCCGTGTCGCAGAAGGGGAAAGGCCGTCAAAGAGGCAGCGTGTGGAGTCTGAAGCGGCTATTGCGGCCGTGATATATTTAGAGGAAGGCCTTCCCCTAACGGGGTCTAAGGCGGGAGTTGATGCCACTCCACCCGTGGAGTTAGAGCCAGCCGTTGTGTCTGCCCCATCGTCGGAGGTCCCGACCGCTATGATTGACCGACAGCCTGCTGTGATGGGGGGTCAAACTCTTGAGACCGTTGTTGCTGCTTTGGACGGGCCTTCATCTTTAGTGTCGGGTCGTGCTTCCTCATCGGCCGCAGAGAGGGGAAAGGGTGTCGTGGTCGACGACTACGAATCTTAGTTTGACCTTGATCCCAATGATGTTCGGATGTTTGAAGAGGGTCTTACCCATTCGGTGGTTCATGCGGGAGGCCCGTCCCGTATTCTTGAGATCTCATCGGATATCAATCTCCTAGGGGACACGGAGGACCTGGTGCCGCAGTTCGACATCTTGTGTTCTGCCGCCGAGAACGCAGCCTTTCGGGACGTTCCTGATATTGATTTGATATGGTCCTGAGAGTACATTGCACTTTCTTTTCATGTTCCTTTCGTTTTTCTCGGTGATATGGTCTTAACCCATTTTCTCATTTTTCAGACGTACATGGTGGAAATTAAAAGCGCTCGTAGGGCTGATATTCGGGCCAAGATTTTCTTGAAGATGTTGGAGAAGTATCGGTGCTATCGCAACAAGTGTCGTGAGATTCACGACGACTGAAGGCAAACCTTGGTGATAGATCTCTTGGCGAGGCATTGGAGAAGAGGGATCAGGAATTGATGTAGGCTATTCGCAGTAAGAGCGTACTCGAGGAGCAACATCGTGCAAAGGACGAAGAGCTTGAGTTTGGCAAAGGGGTCACCGCAGAGTGTGAATATCTTCAGGGGAAGCTGCGGTCGATGCAGTCTGAGATGGATCAGAATCTTATCAAGGTCGAGGAGATGAGTGCGTAGTGGATGGGAAAATTGGCCGAGTTGGAGAGAAAGGTTGCCGGGTTGGAAAACATCGAGACCGCCTGGTCGGCGGTGTTGGCGAGAGCGGCGGCTATAGAGAACACTATCCGGGTCCTCCGCTTCGAGCAGGAGTCGGAGAGGGCGACGACCACACTAAGGGAAGCAAGGCTCGAGGAGCATATTGGTGAGATCGACCGGGATATGTCGTCCTTAGGAGACCGGGTCGCTGCCCTTGAGGCCGAAAAGGAGCAACTGTTGGCTCAAGTCAAATCTTCCTCCGCCACTATTCCCCGTCATTTGCACGAACTTTGGATTCATGTTGAAGCCCAGCGGGACATATATAAGAGTTTGTGGGAGGCGGGCAATGTTACCGAGGCCGCATATAAAGGAGCACAGGCGAAGGCACGAGAGGCTCATGTTAATTGTGGATATGGCTCCGTGACGCCGGAAGCTGATGAGGGCGCGGATGACGAGGGAGGACTTCCTAGAGATAGTGGTGAAGAGGGTGGCGATGATGACGCTGAGTGAAAGAATTGTTGTCTTTGTCTGTTTTCTATCACTTTTTTTATTCGTTGTTTGTTGTTGTTTTTTTAGACTCTGTTAGTTCTAGATGTATGTAATCTACGGCTGTTTGCGCAGTGACTTTGTATAAAGAGGAATTTTTCATTATTATATGCCTTATGTACTTTTTCCCTGTTTTGCTTTTCATAACTTTGGTGCGAAGAAGTAGATTCCCGCATGACGAGTTCCCTACTCTTTGGGAATTTAGCGTCATGCGGGTTGAATGGGACCTTGATGATGGCTTTGGCTGGCGAGATGGTGTTTTCGAACTTGTGTCAAGGTTCTGTCCAATCATAGTCCGAATGGTATCAAACTCTTTTTCTAATAACGACTTTAGCCGTAGGGATGTTACTTTCGGGCTTATATCGAAGTATTATCCCGTCATAAGTCCCAGTCTTTCTTTTCCTTTCTTTTTTCTGATGACCCTTGGCCTTAGGGATATTTCAAACTCTCTCTTCGGTGATAGTTCTTGGCCTCAAAGGCGTAATTTTGAACTTTCATCAAAGTATTACCTCGTCGTTGTTCGATCGAGATCGAATTCTTCCTTTCGGCGAAGGCCTTTGGCCTTAAGGGTGTTGTTTCGAACTTTCATCGAAATATTACTCCGTCGTTGTTCGATCGAGGTCGAACTCTTTTCTTTGGCAAAGGCCCTTGGCCTTAAGGGTGTTATTTCGAACTTTCGTCGAAATATTAACCCGTCGTTGTTCGATTGAAGTCGAACTCATCTCTTTGGCGAAGGCCTTTGGCCTTGAGGGTGTTATTTCGAACTTTCGTCGAAATATTAACCCGTCGTTGTTCGATTGAAGTCGAACTCATCTCTTTGGCGAAGGCCTTTGGCCTTGAGGGTGTTATTTCGAACTTTCGTCGAAATATTAACCCGTTGTTGTTCGATCGAGGTCGAACTCTTCTTTTTGGCGAAGGCCCTTGGCCTTAAGGGTGTTTTTTCGAACTTTCGTTGAAATATTAACCCGTCATTGTTCGATCGAGGTCGAACCCTTCTTTTTGGCGAAGGCCCTTGGCCTTAAGGGTGTTATTTCAAACTTTCTTCGAAATATTAACCCATCGTTGTTCGATCGAGGTTGAACTCTTCTTTTTGGCGAAGGCCCTCGGCCTTAAGGGTGTTTTTTCGGACTTTCGTCAAAGTATTAACCCGTTGTGTTCGATTGAAGTCGAACTCATCTCTTTGGCGAAGGCCCTTGGGCTTAAGGGTGTTATTTCGAAATTTCGTCGAACTATTAATCCGTCGTTGTTCGATCGAGGTCGAACTCTTCTTTTTGGCGAAGACCCTCGGCCTTAAGGGTGTTTTTCAAACTTTCGTCGAAATATTAATCCATCGTTGTTCAATCGAGGTCGAACTTTTCTTTTTGGCAAAGTCCCTTGGCCTTAAGGGTGTTTTTTCGAACTTTTGTCGAAATATTAACCCGTCATTGTTCGATGGAGGTCGAACTCTTCTTTTTGGCAAAGGCCCTTGGCCTTAAGGGTGTTTTTTTGAACTTTCGTCGAAATATTAACCCGTTGTTGTTCGATCGAGGTCGAACTCTTCTTTTTGGCGAAGGCCCTTCGCCTTAAGGGTGTTATTTTGAAATTTCATCGAAATATTAATCCGTCGTTGTTCGATCGAGGTCGAACTCTTCTTTTTGGCGAAGGCCCTTGGACTTAAGTGTGTTTTTTCGAACTTTCGTCGAAATATTAACCCATCGTTTTTCGATCGAGGTTGCATTCTTCTTTTTGGCGAAGGCCCTTGGCCTTAAGGGTGTTGTTTCGAACTTTCATCGAAATATTACTCCGTCATTGTTCGATCGAGGTCGAACTCTTTTCTTTGGCAAAGGCCCTTGGCCTTAAGGGTGTTATTTCGAACTTTCGTCGAAATATTAACCTATCGTTGTTCAATTGAAGTCGAACTCATCTCTTTGGCAAAGGCCCTTGGTTTTAAGGGTGTTTTTTCGAACTTTCGTTGAAATATTAACCCGTCGTTGTTCGATCGAGGTCGATCTCTTCTTTTGGCGAAGGCCCTTGTCCTTAAGGGTGTTATTTCGAACTTTCATCGAAATATTAACCCGTCGTTGTTCGATTGAAGTCGAACTCATCTCTTTGGCGAAGGCCCTTGGCCTTAAGGGTATTATTTAGAACTTTCGTCGAAATATTAACCCGTTGCGAGTCACGAATTTTCGGAGAGTTAGGTTTCTTTTGGGGGAGTCCCAGTTCGCCTGATATTATTTGTAACGGGGAGTGCGATGTTGGTGAGTAGAAAACGCTGCTGCTTTGCTCACACTTGTTTTACGCACATATTAGAGTTTCCCTGTCTAGCCTTTTTGCTTTCCGGTCTGGAGATGTCATTGATGGGTGGGACGGATAATTACGCTTCGACCTTGGGGATTTCTCCTTCATCGTCCCGATCTTTAAGTTCCCGGGAAGGCTCTCTTGGGACGCCTTTTTAGCGAGGGGGAAGGGGTATCCCTTAAGGGGTATCATTTCCTAGGAGTTGGGTTTGTCTAGTGGACGATGTTTCGGTCGTTTTGTAGTAATTTCCCCTTCTCAAGTTGGATTGTTCCCTAGCTCGCTCGCTCGCCCGCGTGGCGCCTGCGTTCTTGTTTGAGCAATCAACAAAAGGTGGGCCAGGATGATATTCTCCTTATCCCGATTCAATGAGTTGGCGAATGAAGGTGGATCTGTGGCGTTGCTTGCTTTGCTTGGCGTCTTAATAGTTGATGGGGGTGATGTTTTCTGAATCCGGTAACCGTATTCAGCTCTCTGTTCTCTCTTCCCTCTCTTTTTTTGCGCCTTTGTCCTGTGCGGGTTAGGCTCGTTTTGGCTGGTTCATGGGCTGCCCGGCGTGCAAGGGAGGATGTTGGTTGTAATTTCTGCTTGTATGTGACATCATAATCTAGGTTGGCGTGTGAGGTTTACCTACTGTTCTCTTTGGTGGGCGATCATGTTTCCTGTTTTTGATCTGGAGGATACTAGGAAGCTTTCACTAAGAAATCCCCACAGACGGCGCCAAATTGTTTAACCAAAAGATATTGAAACCTTTTTGATTAAATCAATTAATGAAGATGAAGAGGTAAATCTTAGTCAAATGTAGTAAACTCCATATCTGCAAACAAATCAAAAAATGATACATAAAATGAAATAAGAGCGATAAATTGTTGAAGTCTTTCATTTCTTCTTTCACCAATCGGTGGAGATGACTGTTGTACATAATCAATGGAAGATTGTTTTGCTTTCTTTTTACTAAGGAGATTACAGAGGAGAGGGAAGAGAGAGAAGCTCCCCTTTCTAGGAAGATCCCCTCCCTGTATATATAGTCATGGAGTACTCGCTTTGTTTTCGGGCCATAGCCCCTTCATACCGCGTCCGTTTTCGTCGTTCTGTGAATACGTGTTTGGAGTAAGTCATGGCGTCTTTTCTTATCCCGCTGTTTGGACGTGGTCCCGATTGGGTCGACCACAGCAGTCAGATTTTGACCAATATAAATAGGTCATACAGAGACAACTTTATCGTTGCTCCAAGGCTCCCTTCAACGCATGTTATGGTGAGTCGCTAAATGAATTCTTATATTCATCAATACTAGTCATTAGACTAATATTGTTACATACCTTGATTTACAACAAGAGTTTGGCTGTTGGTGGCAGAAACGAGGGCCCTCATGATCATATCCTTCGCATGTGATCTCTCCGTTCTCATCCCTATAACAAACTACACCCGTCGACTTATCCTCAAATACCTACCATTATCAAAGCAAATAGAGGGTCAACGTATGTACTTGGTCCAATCTATGTGATCGAATCAATATGTTCTGAGAAGAAATATAATAAACAAAGATAAAGAAAATATTAATCTCGACAAATTGATACGAGTTTAAGCCTATATGTTGCTCGGACTCTCCAAAAATATCTCCAGGTGCGTGTCAGTTCCTCCAAAAATAGTGTATTTTTGGAGGATCCGACGCTGTCGCGGCAACATTTTGGAGAGTCCGCCTGACATAGGTTTAAGCAGATAAAAGATCATAAGAAATACCCCAAGCTTGTTATTGGAAGTTGATATGATCTGAAGAGGACTAGTAGTAGTAATAGTAATAGCAGTAGTAGTTGTTGTAATTGTGGAGGTATTGATTGAGATATTGTGACTACTTGCTTACACCATTGTCCTTTTAGTAAAAGATGATTTGGAGAGTAGAATAGGTGCTGAAAGAGTGTATATCACAGCCATTGATCCTAATGGAGAAGATGGTGGAATAAAAGAGAGGTCTTTCTTCTGCAGTATTGTTGTGGGACTTTATATTATCTAACTTCTTGGTGCTAGAGTTTTTCTTTTTTTTGTTGGTCTTTGTAAAGCTAAAATGAATGATAAATAATAGGGAAACTATCACACCAATAAGAAATGTCATGTCAGGACGTGTTTTTTTTTTTTAAAAATACCTTAACCATACATAATTTCGCTCCTACCGGATGTCATTGTTATTTAGCCAGAGAAGAGAGTACAACACTGTACAAGTGAGGAAAAAAGTGGGATAATCAAATTATATCTCCGCGTGAGTGTTAGCTATAAGTCACGGTTGGAATCGTGGAATTAGCCACTAATACTTACATCCTGATATGCTTCCTACATCACACTCCTTTGGGTTGCAGCCTTTCCCGTTCCCATTTTTATTACTCCATTTGTTAATCTAGAGGCTTTATTCAAGAGTATTATTTAAAACGGTATCAATCAAACTGCTAAAGTTATATATCTTGTGAGGAAGTCATTTCTTTTTACAGTAATATTCATGGACAGTTCAAATACTCAACTTGGATACCTAGAAGTAGAAGATAAAGCTCATCCCCTAAATGGATTTGCAGGATACCTTGTTGATTACTGCACACTAGTACTCACTTTCACTAACACTAGTAATAAGTAGTATTCAGTTCGGTTTTAGTTAAATACTCCTTCCGTTCACTTTTATTTGTCCACTGCTCTAAAAATAGATTTTCACTTTTACTTGTCTGCTTTCGCATATCAAGAAAAAAATAATTTATTTTTTCTGTTTTGCCCTTAGCATTAATTACTCATTCCAAATCATTTTTAAATCTATTAAAGCTATACATCAATTAATATGAATATCATGGTAAATTATAAACTTTATTTATTATTTCTTAAGAGACATGCAAAATCAATAGTGGACAAGTAAACGTGAACGAAAGGAGTATGTCGTAATGTTTCTATGCGTATGGTCTTTTGTTTCAAAGCAAGTATATGATTAGCTAATATCAAGATTTGATATAAAATTTATCGCGACACAACCAACCATGAAATAAATGTAATTTAAAACTTTATACTGGAATTGATATTCTTATTGTATGGGTCCAAATTTGAACAACCATGATCGTTGATGAGTACGACAAACGACGAGATCCTCGTAGCTCGACATCCTGCACGGGAAGATCTACAGGCGGATAAGATACTGTACGACTCTTACAGCAGTGCAGGCCCATTAGGGGACATTAGGAATATCCTTTCGAATATTCCATATGACTTGCTTTTAGGGCTTAGAAGGGTTTTGTCTCTTATATATAGAGTGAAAAACAACCTTGTAAAGGCCCTGGGCATTTTTCCTAACTTATAACATGTGCTATAACACTAGCTTACAAAAACGATTGGTAGGATTATTGTTCAAGTTTTTGTCTTCATGAGATAAAGAATTCTTATCCTCTGTACTCTCTTTGTCTATCTTTTGTTCTAGAGATTATTATACTTAACTAAGATTTACCCCTTCATTTTCTTTGATTGATTTATTCAAAAAGGTTTCGATATCTTTTGAGTCAAACAATTTGGCACCGTCTGTGGGGATTTCTATAGCTGAGATCTTAGTTTCGTCTAGATCCTTGAAAGAAATAATCACCTCTCCTTAGCCTCGCAAAGGCTAACAATGGCAGGAAAGGGAGAAGCAAGATTAAAGGTAATAGTAGGTGTCACGAACAACCTCCTGAATTCCCTCAATGAAGCTGGTAGGGAAGACAACGAAAACGCAACGCCAAGTGCTACACCTGAGGGAGAGATCTCACCCCCCTCCCCCGCACGAGGGCGTGACTGTCTCGCGTGAGAGGGAAACCTCAACATCTGCAGCAAGAGAAGCACCACTGGCTGTGAAAAGGCTATTAGAAGAATGGTTGATAAACACCTTGAGCAATATACTCGACAAACCCATTCAAAGGGATATCGAAGGCATAATACCCGCAAAAACCACAACTGTCGTTGATGAGCCGGAAACTCCACGAACAGGTAGCACTAATACTGTCATTGATGCAGGCAATGATGCACTTGCGGCCATCTTAAAGAAAATGGAAAAGATGGAAAATGAGAACAAAACACTCCGCGACCAGATGAAAGAGCATCAGGAAAGGGTTGATAAAATACCGGGCACTCCGAAGTTGCTACCAAAACGTGACGTGGTCCGATTCGTCGAACAACCATACAGTAAAGGGGCAACTCCCCACTCAATTCCTAAAACCTTCAAAGTGCCACCATATTTGAAAATATATGATGGCACCACAGACCCGGAGGATCACTTAATCCATTACGTTATTGCAGTAAAAGGTAACGATCTATCGAAAGAACAGGTGCCAACAGTGCTGCTGAAAAAGTTTGGCAAAACTCTGACAGGGGGAGCGTTGACATGGTATTCCTAACTACCAGCACGATCGATATCAACATTTGAAGAAATGGCAGATAAGTTCGTCACCGCTCACGCGGGAGCGAAAAAGGCAGAGTCCAGGGTAAATGACATCTTCCCCGTAGGCAGACGACAGGCGAGGGACTTCGGGATTTCCTAGCCCGATTCAATAGGGTAAGAATGAACCTATCAAATGTGTCATAAGGGATGGCGGTAGCAGCCTTCCAAAATGGGTTAAACAGAAACGGGTCAAAAGCAACCAATAAGCTGCTAAGTAGACTCATGAAGTACCCTCCCACCACGTGGAAAGAGATCCATAATGGCTATTGTGCCGAAGTAAGGGCAGACGAGGATGACCTAAATGGCCCGATCCAACGGCTAACATCGGTCTAAACCGAAACAAGGAGAGATCGCCGCAACGACGGCCGAAGAGACCAACTACCCCGTTTCAATCGAGAAAGGCACCAGCCCTATATCCAAACATCCAACCCACCTCCTCCACGACATGCAGACGCTGCGCCTCGACACACCGCACCACCCCGAAATGAAAGAGGTATGCCTCTATTGTTATCTGCTCATAACTTTTGTGTTTCTTATTCAGAAATAGTTTACGCACTGGAAAAGCTCGACACAAAGGTGTAGTGACCACAAAAGATGAATTCAGATCCAAGCACCCGAAGATCAAACATTCTATGTGAATTCCACTAGGAAAGGGGACACAAAACCGATAACTGCATAGGTCTATGACAGGAAGTGGTAAGAATGCTAAACCAGGGACATCTGAAAGAACTGCTGAGCGATCGAGGATGGGTTAACTTCGCTCGTGGACACGATCAACCTCAGGGACCTCCAAAACCACTATCACGAGCTCGTACCATACAAATGATCATTGGCGGAGGTGATGATACATTAATCAACCATGTGAAATTCACCACCACACACAAACTCAAATGGACAGTCGCCCACGAACGGTATGACGACCTCGAAGATAGTATTATCTTCGATAAGTCGGATACCAACGGTTTGTCTTTCCCTCACTATGATGCTTTGGTTATAACTTTACGCATCGCGGATTACTGATGTAAAGAGAATAATGGTGGATGACGGAAGCGGTGCGTGTATTATTCACCCACGAGTCTTCATACAGATGAGGCTCGAGGATAAAATAGTACTGTATTGCATAACACTAACGGATTTTAATAATCCAGTGGAACGAACCTATGGAGAGATAGTGCTACCCGTTCTAGCAGGAGGAGTCACCCTGGAAACGACGTTCCACTTCATGAACCAGGAAATAGCCTACAACGCCATCATAGGGCGTCCATAGATACATGCCATGCGAGCCGTCCTGTCAAGTTTCTATCAACTAATCAAATTTCCTACCCCATGGGGGCTATTCAGCATCCGAGGCGAGCAACACACCGCCTAAGAGTGCTACTGAATCGCCCAAGAAAAGACACACACCAAACAACTAAAGGGGGCAAGTGCGGAAGCATAGCAATCAGCCATATCGGGAACCAAACCCGACATACAAATAGAGGCCATCAAAGACCCGAATGTCATAGAAGCTTGCAAGGCAACCATAGAAGACCTCGACCCCGTCCAACTGGACAACACCGATAGCACGAAAAAGGCTTATATCGGACACAACCTCTCAGAACCAGGTAAGTACGATAAGTTCTTAACTAATAATGCCGATTTGTTTGCCTTTTCCTATTAAGATATGCCAGGAACCCCAAAGGACATCGCCACACACAGGCTAAATGTCGACTCTTTTTACCCGCTAGTACGGCAAATGAGGAGAAAGTTCAATGCCACCATCAATGAGGCAGTCAGCGAAGAAGTTGATAAGTTACTCGCTAATGGTTCCATCCGAGAATCAAAATATCCCCAATGGATCGCCAATGTGGTCAAGGTAAAAAAGATGATGCGGGAGGATCTTCTTTAACACCTGCTGCCCTACTTCAAACTTCCTGGGGCGTACCTTCTTATTGTATGTGTAAGCACGTGATTTTTGCTTCACGGACAGTCACTCCAAAAGAAATAGTAACAAAGGACCTCGCTGTACAATTTTCAAGTTTCCGTAACATGTGCTGCTAGTCATGTGTGGTTCTGTCCATTTTTACATTATTAAACAAAATACAAAATGTGTATGTCCTGGTAATTAGACCATAATTCATTCAGTAAAAGAAAAATTCACAAAAATATTCTAGGGTGCGATTTAACCTATTTAAATATTTTGATAATTATGTTTGTTTGAATTTCATTTTTATTTTTTAGTTTTAAGATTAGAAAAAAAAAGAAGAAAGGAAAAAGGAAAAAAGAAAGGGAGAAAAGAATGAAGGAAGCGGTTTGGGCCAAGGAAATAAACCAAAAATAGGCCCAAACCAACGATCTGACCCGGTCCAAAACAGGCCTGCCCAGGCACCTCCTGAAACGACGTCGTTTCAGGCAAATCAATCTGAGCCGTCCGTCCCAGCCGATCTAACGGTTCAGGACTTCTTTCAGCGACCCACGTTCAAACCCGACCCAAATAACCAGCCTGACCCAATCCCTCACTTAAACCAAACGACCCCGTTTAACTACCAAACGACCCCGTCTCATTTCTCAGCATCAGATCCAAGCCGTTGAGATCATCTGATCTAACGGCTCAGATCCAATCCCATAGACCATATATAAACCTTCTCTTACACCCACGCCCCCTATACCAACACCCCACCCCTTCGTCCCCAAGTCGAGCCCGGACCTCCCATTAGAAACCCTAGCCGCCCTCGTCTCCCTCGCCATTAAAGCCGGCGGCACGAACGCCGGTGACCACCTCCTGAACACCCTAAGACCCCCTCACTCTCCTGAACATGGATCTGTTACCCTCTTGCCTCGAATCACCTTCCCTCGTCTCGAATCTTCGTTTGAAGATTTGAGTCGAACCCGGACCTATGCCAAACCACCCCATCTTCATACCAGACATTCCCCTGACCTTCCTCGTGACCAAACCAAGCTTGGTTTGGTCCGAATCTACCCACAACTCCTAAAAATCCAGATCTGGAAATCCAGAACTTGAAACACATGCACCTGGGGAACCCGGCCAGTTTTGACAAGGGTTTGAGGTCTAATAGACCTTAATCAAGGTGTTCTCATGTGAGAACACCCTGATTAAAGTTTGTTCGGCCTCAAAAGTTCGAAGATGAATCAGATTTGGGTCTGTTTGATTTAAACATTTTCGGTACGTTTTCCTTTCTTTTGTGTTAGTTTTAGTTAAGTGGTCAGCATGTTTCGTTGGGTTTGTTTGTTATTTTTGTTATTTTTCATTCGGATTTCTTTCATCTCTTTAAAGACCTTTTTCTTTGGTCGGTTGATTTTCTATGTGTGTATTCTGAATGTACTCTGTGATAAACATGATCGTCGATTAGTTTAATCGTCAGATAAGTTAACTCATATAGGCCCCAGTAATTGAACAAAAATTGTCTGATGCCCTTTAGGACCCTAAACATATTGTTTATGTGAGCGATTGATTATTACCTGTTATAATTAGTATAGTCGACTCGATAAATATCGTCGATTAGCTTTCTATAACTAATAAATCGAATGAGCTAATAATGTCGCATGACTAATCGAGCTTTGTCACTGACTGTATGTCCCAACATTGTTTGAAATGGTTTGTTTGCACTATAAAACTGACTGAAAAGGTTCAGCCCAGGCAGTCTTGAGTTCGAACTTTCATCAGTTCAAAAAATGCCCTGATGCTGCAATAGGCAGGGGCAGTAATAATCAAGGTTGACAGGGGTATTCTGGGGTGTTAAAAAGAACAGAAGTAATTAGTTTAAGTGAGCTGACAAATGGGGTACTAAATTAGGATTAAACTAATGCCAATGGGGGAACAAGACACAAGGGTATGGGGCTTAAATTGAATAATAAAATGATGCCCATAACTCCTGATTAAACAAAACCAGGCGTGGGGAATAAAGGGGGATGACACCAAAGATGCTTAGGCATGGGCCTAAAAGGGTATGGGCATTCTGCCAATTGGCAGGGCAGGCAGCTTAGCTGCCCTTGGTCATGTGGCTTATAAATAGGCCATTTGATAACTTAAACGAGGCTGGATTTTTGAATCTTCAGAAAAAGAAAAACTGAAAACATAAGGTAGTTTTCCAGTAAACACTGCAACCAAACACTGCCTGAAAGTTGTGTAAGAGTGCATATTGGTCAAGCTGTCTTGGCCAAGTTCTTTGTTTGCATTGATTAAGCTGTTTCTGGTTATTGAATTGGTAGTGTCGCTGCATTGAATACTCTGTTGTTGCTGTTGTTTCATCCTTCTTTTCTGGGTTCATTGGTTTGGTACTCGACTATTTGTTGGTCCTCTTTGTTCTGGGAAATATTGTTGGTCGTCTGAGGTTTGTGGAAAACATTTGGTTTGGTTTGTTGCTGTGCTGTTGCTGTGTATCTGCTGCTGCTGTGTTTGTGGCATACTGCCCGACTGACTATTCCTTTCTTCTGTTGTTCTCCATACCAGGTACACACCTAATACACTGTCAGATGTAATCGGAAAATTGAGGATGAATACAAAATGAGAAAACTTGAAGAATGTCTTTTTATACATAGATTGTTGCACTAAATATCATGTAATGTAGAATAATGTTATTCTTGTTTGGATGCTGGAAGTAGTTTGCAAACCTAGTTGATGTCAATGTAGGGTATCGAATGATAATCGCATATGTATGCTGTTAGATAAAAGTGGTCTCAATGAATTAGTTTGCATCTCAGATTTAGTTTACTTTGCCATAGATGCTGTAACGTATGCCAAACATGAAACTGTACACAAGGGGTTAAGTTCGTCTTTTCTGATCAATGGTCCCATATAACTAACAAACCATCTGTTAAGACAAAAACATAAAATTTGTAACATAAATCTCATGAAGGTCGAGCCCAAACCGAAGCAAACCAAGTAGGCCCATATCGAACAAGCAGAGGCCCAGGTCTGGCCTATCACGCATGGGCTGGATTTGGGCCCGGGATTATCTGTTCGGCTGGCTGTATGTGCGGCCTCATTTCTGATTTTTTTTTTTGCTTTTCTGAATGTCATTACAAACAACTTGCAAGCACCTAATTAATTAGGACTATCTACTATTTTTAATTGATAAAGACAAACACGACAAGAAACGTAGTTGTTATAGGATATCCTTTTAAAAATAAGAACGAGATGAGCCTCGATTAAAATAAACAAAACGCGCAGATGCGGGGCCCTTGTTTAAATGTATATTATCGAAGCATTTAGGTTCCAGGACAGGTTGTTTAGCAAATCTCACAACCCTCCTAAAATAATAATGCGTTAGACTCTTTAGGACGCGCCTTAATAAATCTTACCTTCTTAAACTCGGGTGCGCATTTATGCGACCCAAATCCAATTCTCAACGGAGTCGAAAGGTGTTTCTAATCACGGGTACATTGATTGTGACGTGGTTCGAGATGCATTTTCATGACGTTGCAAATTCTTTTAAAAAAAAAATAAGAATGAGATGAGCCTCGCCAAATAAAAACACAAATTGTGGGGCCCTCAGTAAATACTTGTTTAAATTACTTAGAATTCAGGAGGGTTGTTTAGCGAATTTCACGGCCTCCGCAAAATAATAATGCGCTAGTTGCTTTAGGCGCGTCTTTAATAATTTAATTTTCTTAAACTCGGGTGTGCATTTCATGCGACCCAAATCCAAATTCTAAAACATCAAATAAAATATGTTTCGGATTGTGGGTGCATTTCATGTGACACAGTCCAAAGATATGTTTTAAGCGATGTTCACATTTCTTAATAATAATAATTAAATAAAGCGGTTAAAAGATAAAATTTGCACATGGTTCATAATGGTATTAAAAATCAGATAAATAAGCCGAATATAACAGTTGAGCGACCGTGCTAGAACCACGGAACTCGGGAATGCCTAACACCTTCTCCCGGGTTAACAGAATTCCTTATCCGGATTTCTGGTACGCAGACTGTAATATAGGGTCATTATTTTCCTCGATTCGGGATTAAAATTGGTGACTTGGGACACCCTAAATCTCCCAAGTGGCGACTCTGAAATAAATAAACCAATCCCGTTTCGATTGTCCTTTAATTGGAAAAACTCCCCCACCCTCTCTGGTGCGGAAAAAGGAGGTGTGACAGCTCTGGCGACTCTGCTGGGGATTGTAACCCAGAACCACTGGTTCAGGGTTAAGAATTCGAGCTTGAAATAATTGTTATTATTTGGCTTTATTTATTATCTGGTTTTTTTACGTGTTTGAGCCTAATGTGCTAAATGCTGCTTTTACTGCTTTGATATTATTTGGACTGTATATATAAACTGTGCCGAAACCCTTCTCTTCTCTCTTGAGGAGCGCACGCTGGTCGTGGCTTCTTTCTGTTAGTGTCATATGCCAAAATAGAACGAGGATTCGGAGGAGTTGCAAAATCGGATGGCCTTTTGGTTACCGGTACACAGCTCCCATCCTCGACTCGAGTTGTCCGCTCGGGTAAGCCAGGTCTAGAACAAACACCTAGGCTTTACAGCTTAGCATAACATAGCTTCATGCCGGATCCCTAGTAGGAACGCTTATTTGCATCATGTGCATTTGACTTAGGGGACTCAGCACAGGGGCTGGGTCCGTCTAGGACAGGCAACCTGAGAATAAAGGCCATCCTGCTACATCCTGTTTGCTTTATGCATTTACTTGTTTCAAGGCTTGCATGCTGACCGGTTTCTGAATATCGGGAATGTTTGGAAAGGGAAGAGGAATAACGGTTAAGGGGTACTTATTTATTCTTGAAAAGTCACAAAAATGGTCAAAGCTCTGCCAGAATTTTGAAAAAAGAAAAAATGTGTGTCTTATTAATTTGTTTTAAAAAAGAAAAAAAGGAGTCTTTGATTCATTTTTAAGAGAAAAATAGGGTGTCCCCAAAATTCGATTTATGCCCGAACTACGTCAGTTTGATTCTCGCATGGTGCGGGATACGTAGGCAACCCCCATCGGGCTCAACTTGTTCTTTCAAAATAGAGGTACAAACCAAATAACGAAAGTTTTAAGGTAACATCGTACTTTTCAGAAACAACCAAAATTTCGTTTTTCTAGAAAATAGTGTGTCGATTTGTGTATTTGAGTCTAATGAGTCTGGATCTTCGCTTAATCACCCCAATAAACATGCAGAATGAGCATGAGTCCAAGTTTGCCGATGACAGTTAGAAGCAAAATCCCCCTGGAAGTGCGATTATGGTGGGAGGATTTGGAAAGGCCAGAGCAAGACAAGGTCAAACTGCACCTGGGGGGTTTGGTTGATTTGCTGAAAGTCAGGCCTCGGTGCGACATCATAAAGGCTTTGGTTACATTCTGGGATCCGGCCCACAACGTGTTCCGTTTCTCAGATTTTGAACTCACCCCAACCTTAGAGGAAATGGCGGGTTACATGGACGTCACTGAAGGTTTGAGACACAAATACCTGATCGCTCCAAGGGCTGTGAATTCACACAAATTCATGGATCTGTTGAAGATAAGCAAAGGAGTCCCATACGCTGAACTGGATAGAGGTTTTTCTACCCTACAATTCATATACCAGAGGTACGGGAGCATAGGAGGATTCAATGATCCAGAAGGTGGTGTTTGCAGCAGGGGAAATCTGGTAAAATGGAATGAGCATAGGCGGTTCGCTTTTATGGTGGCATTTTTGGGCCTTGTGGTGTTTCCCCGAAAAGATAGAAATATCGACCTAAAGGTGGCTGGAATCGTCAAAATCCTGATTACCAACGATAAAAGCATCCTTGCTCCCGTGATAATGTCAGAAATATACCGAGCCCTCACGGCTTGTAAGGCTGGAGCAGACTTCTTCGAAGGGTGCAACTTGTTGTTACAGATGTGGATGATCGAACACTTGTGTCACCACCCTCAGTATATGCGCTACATGTCTACAAATGGGGGCTGCATCGAGGGTTATAGCCTAAGGGTTTCAGGTTTCCGATCGCCGGGAGGGTTTGAAGAATGGATATCCTATCTCCGGATCATCACCGCAGACCAAATAAACTGGACTTTGGGTTGGCTTTCTGTGGAAGAAATCATATACATGCCCGCCACTGGTCCTCACTTCCTCTTGATGGGACTCAGGGGTATTCAACCTTACGCCCCTTACAGGGTAATGAGGCAGTTGGGAAGATGTCAAGTACTACACCCGGACGAAGATCTCAGCACTTATGCAGTCGAGGTCAGCAGTGACGGCCAATTTCCTGAAAAGACAGTTCGTTGCATATGGAGTGAATGCCAGTACTTAACGGCAAATACCCGAGTAAATGATGTGTCTAGGGGTGAAGTCTCGCCGGCCTATATCACTTGGCAGAACAAGAAGAACATCGTAAAACGGCCAACCAAACGGCCTCACCTCCGAAATTTTGTTGAGTCATCGCAAGAACAATGGGACTGGCCCGCAAAAGAGGAAGGTTACCTGGTTGAAATTAGGAAGCTGAAGCGACAAATTGAAAGGATGGTATTCGAAAACAACGTACAAGTCGCCCAAGAGCAGGCTGAAAAAAACAAGTTAGCCCAAGAAAACCAAACCCTGAGGGCCCGGCTTCGCCAAGCCAGTAAGAATAACATCGACCGACAGAGGCGTTGCTCCGACGAAAGATTGATAGCCAGTTTGAGAAATCAGGTCATCCAGAGCCAGGTAGAATTAGACCTATCAGAGGCTTGCATAGCAAGGATGAGGGTCAAATGGGCAGAAGGTACAATGGCCCGGAGAAAGCGCCTACAGCAAGTCATGAGGAATTGTGAACTGAGCGTCAAAGCAGCAAAGGAAACAAATTCCGCTTTGCAAGAGCGGATCTTCAAGCAAACACAAGATGCCCAGGCCGACCGGAGACGCTATTACAATGCAATGACAAGGATGGAAAGGCAAATGGATATATTCCAGGATCAGCTCGCCGCCAATGCACAAACGCTAGGGTTAAAGAGCCGACAGATAAGGCAATTGTTCGCAGAAAGGGACAACATTCGGGCAAGAATTGACGAAGTCGGGCATTACATCTACCTAAAATGTTTGGCATGCAAGCAGACACCTCGGGAAAACCTCATTGCTTCCATCATGGGCTGCGTCCATCGGATTATGAACGAGTTGAAGGGCTTGCAAAGAGACCTTACACCTAGGGCCGCGAAAGGGCCGAAAGATGCCTCGTGGGTCCCTAAGTTGGAAAATTAGTTGTTGATCGAGTCCTGGTTGTTTTGTTTGTTGTTTCCCCAATGTTGTTTTCTTTTCCTCAAACCAAGTTTAAAACCCTGGAGTCTGTACTGTTGCTATTTTGTTTGAAGTAATGTGTAATAGCAAATTTTGATAATGAAATTAAGTGACTCCGGAAGAATTTCTATGTGTCTTTACTTTAAGGCAGAACTACGCCTGGTCTGATTCACGCGGGGACGTGATACGTAGGCAATCCCCATAAGATTCGACCGCTTTTAATAAATAAAGAAAAAATGTAAATAAAATAAAACGCGGGGTTTCGCAAAATACTTTAAAAAGAAACGAATGAACAAACCGGGATGACGCATGTGGTTTGAAGCAAAGCATGTAGAAACGGTTAACTGCCTAGGTGCATTGCATCCTGTATGTGTTATGATCAAATCTGTTAAGCTCTAACACTAACAAAGTTTGTTGTTGTCTGATACCAGACAGTTAGTTGTTAAAGAATTCTGGCAACACATTCATACCAAACCAGATCCAAAGGACCGGTAGCAACAAGCATGACTACTTCTGAGAATAGTAATGAGGAAGAAAGGCCGATGAGCCAGTTGCTAAAAGAGGCAATGGAAAAGATTGAAAGGATGGGACTAGAGATGCATGCAATGCAGCTAGCCCTGGCCAAAACGCAAAAGAGCCCTGAGACACTGGGACACGTGCCGGAGTACCCTCACTCTGGCCCTTCCACAAGCCGCCCAAATCCCCTCTATCATCAAGAAAGAAGCCCTCATGATTCCCAAGCTCCACCACCCCATCAACCTCTCCCAACACCCAATATTCCCATTTTTGTGGGACCTGCATCAGCCCCTTTGCAGCGAACGACCAGTGAGCCATTGTTTCAGGCTCATGATACACAATACTATCCCCCTGAGCCTACATTCCATGCACCCGAACCACAGGCTTACAATCCCCATTTGGAAGTACCGGCAGAGGTTGAGAAGCCGGTTAAGGCCCCTGAACAGGATGAAGTGTTGAGAAAGTTCAAAAGCCTGGAGCAATCCTTCAGGAACTTACACGGGCTGGGCAATCAAGTCAGCGTGGCATACAAAGATCTGTGCCCTTTCCCAGATGTCCAACTCCCGGCAGGGTTCAAGATGCCCAAGTTTGATTTATATGAAGGGCACGGCGATCCCATGGCACATTTGCGGGGATTCTGTAGCAAAATGAGAGGGGCAGGAGGCAAGGATGAGCTTTTGATAGCTTATTTCGGCCAAAGTTTGAGCGGATCTGCACTGGAATGGTATACCAGGCAGGATTTCAGCAGGTGGTACACGTGGGATGATCTGGCACAGGCTTTTGCAGGTCATTTCCAGTACAATCTAGAGATAGTCCCTGACCGTCTCACGTTATTGAGAACTGGGAAGAAACCCGGGGAAAGTTTTCGCGAGTTCGGATTCCGCTGGAGAGAACAAGCAGCTAGAGTCGATCCTCCCATGAGAGAGGGAGAAATGGTAGACTACTTTTTGCAGACATTGGATCCAACCTACTTTGGTCACTTGGTGACAACGGTTGGAAAATCTTTCAACGAGGTGGTCAAAATAGGGGTCATGATAGAAGAAGGTTTGAGGTCGGACAAGATCTTAAACTATTCGGCACTTAAGGCCACAACCCAGGCTATTCAAAGCGGCACGGGAGGTGCGCTAAGAAGAAAGAAAGAAGAGGTTGCCACGATCGAGGCAGGCAGTTGGTCCAGGGCTGGCAGGCCGCACTACAACCAACCCAGGCCTCACAGGTCAAACTACCCATACAACCCACCACAAAATTTCTATCCGCCTCGAGAACCACATTGTTCAGTACACCAAGCCCAGGTATACACTCAGCCTCCGGTTCGCCCACAATGGCGCGCACCGGCTCCCCAGAACATATATGCACCACCACAAAACACTTACCCTCCACCAAGGGCATATAGAAATCCTTCAGGGGCAGGTTTCCGGGGAAATCCAGATGCCAGAAATGACAGGTTGCGGAAACAAAGAACCTTCACCGAACTGGGAGAAACCTACACCGCTGTGTTCCACAAGCTGCGGCAATTGGGTTTGGTTAGTCCTGTCCATACACGGGAACCAAATCCCCCGCCTCAGAATTTGGATCGTTCAATCAGTTGTGAATACTGTTCAGGGATGCTCGGGCACGATACCGAGAAGTGCTGGAAGTTAAGGCATGCCATACAGGATCTTATTGACGCCAATAAGATCGAGGTCCAGACACCGGAGGCTCCTAACATCAACCAAAACCCACTGCCAGCACACCACGAAACTCACATGATTGAGTTGGTGTGTGAGGGAGGAGAATTAAGAAAACCCTCACAAACGGTGATGATGATCCAAGCCGCCCCGAAGGAAGTCTTAACCAGTGGAGGAACAAATGTACAGTCGCAGGGGGGAGGCGTCAAGCCGGTAGTAATATGGGGGAAGAGCCCATCCGTCATAGCAAGCAAACCCGAGCCAAGCAAGTTGGTAATACCAGGGATCCTGCCCACACCGGCAGTCATGTTGAAAGGGGTATGTGGAGAACGAGTGACCATAAAGCCGGTGGTCCAACTGCCAATGCTTGACAGCAGGGTTGTGCCCTGGAAATATGAAAAAGCAGTGGTGACGTACCAAGGAAAACAGGTGGAAGAAGTCAGTTGTGAAGCGCAAGGGCTGACTCGATCAGGTCGATGTTTTGCTCCGGTGGAGTTAAGAAAAACCAACCTAGTGGCAACCAAGAAGCCAGTGTCAGAAGAAGAGGCTGAAGACTTCCTGAGGAAAATGAAAGTGCAAGACTATTCTGTGGTTGAGCAGCTGAGAAAAACACCTGCCCAGATCTCACTATTGTCATTACTCCTCCATTCCGAGGAACATCGCCGGGCCCTGTTAAAGATATTGAACGAGGCCCATGTACCCAGTGAGATTTCTGTAAACCACCTGGAAACCATTGCCAGCAAGATTTTCGAGGTGAACAGGGTAACATTCTCAGATGATGACCTGCCGGTGGAAGGTACGGAGCATAACAAAGCTCTATACCTAGCTGTCAGATGTGAAGACTCGGTGGTAACTCGAGTATTGGTGGATAACGGTTCAAGCGCCAATATTTGTCCATTATCCACCCTGGACCAGTTAAAGATTGACCGTGGAAGAATCCGGGAAAATAGCATCTGTGTCCGGGGGTTTGACGGAAACGGAACAGCCACTGTGGGGGATGTTGTACTTGAACTGACCATTGGCCCGGTCCTGTTTACCATGGAATTCCAGGTATTGGACGCCAAGGTATCTTACAACTTGCTGTTAGGACGACCCTGGATTCATGCAGCTAAAGCGGTGCCTTCCACCCTACATCAGACAGTGAAGTTCGAGTGGGAAAGACAAGAGGTCGTGTTGCACGGCGAGGATACAACATGCACCATGAGCGGAACCATTGTGCCTTTCATAGAGACCACTGATGACAAGGGTCCCGGGGTCTACCAGATTCTCGATACAGGGTCAGCCAACAAAATTTCTGAAGGAGAAATCATCCCGCACCCTAGGGTAGCTGCCGCAACAGTCATGATGGTATCAGAAATGCTGGGTAATGGATTTGTGCCGGGAAAAGGCCTGGGAGTTGAACTTCAAGGGATAGTCCAACCTGTTTCCCTTCCTAAGAATCTGGAAACCTTCGGGTTGGGGTTCAAACCAACCGCAGCAGACAGGAAGGAGGCGCGAAGAATGAAGAAGAGGGTCTGGTTTCTGCCTAAACCAGTGCCACGCCTCTCAAGGTCTTTTGTTAAAGCAAGTGCCAAGGGGTCAGTGATCCTAAAGATTCGAGGACCTTTGATCGGTATAAATGAAAACCTGAATCAGAGTTTTGAGAGGTTGTTCGCGGATGTCAGTATGGTGGAAGCTGGAGAAGGTTCCAGCAGAGCAGAGATAAAATTTGTGGGGCCTGAGGCCAAGACCAACAATTGGACGGTTACTCCTCTTCCTGTCCGAGGGGAGTCTTGGTAGTAGGCTTTGATTAATGTTTTGTTTGTTTATTTGTTTGATCGGATTATTCAAGGGTGTAATCCAAATTTTACTTTCGTTTTGTAAAAGTGTGAACCCTTTTTATCCTGCAAATTTAATAAAGTTCTTTTCTTTTGTCCCATTTTAATTTCTTGTTTTGTTCTTTTTCTTTCTGAACAGTTCTCTTTTTACTGGTCCTAATGACATGGCATGCACAGCGGATCTTCGACCTAGTCTAATAAATCAATCTGAAACCGACTCGATGATGCAAAAGGTCGTTTGTGACGATGAATCTGAATGTGACGAAGGTGAAGCCTTCGAAGAAATAAACAGAGAACTGTGCCAATTTGAAGAGAAACCCAAGCCTAACTTAAATGACACCGAGGCTGTAAATCTAGGAGACGCTGATAACGTCCAAGAGACCAAAATTAGCATCCACATTGAGCCGAATGTCAAAGCAGAATTGATCGAAACTCTCAGGGAATTCAAAGATGTTTTTGCATGGTCATATGATGATATGCCCGGATTGAGCACCAATTTAGTGGTTCACAAACTACCCACTGACCCGGCATACCCTCCGGTCAAGCAAAAACTAAGGAAATTTAAAACAGAAATGAGTGTAAAAATCAAAGAAGAAGTGATCAAGCAGTTGCAATCGAAGGTCATTCGGGTCACTCGATATCCCGAGTGGCTGGCCAATGTGGTACCAGTCCCAAAGAAGGATGGAAAAATCAGGGTGTGCGTCGACTACCGCAACCTCAACAAAGCAAGTCCCAAGGACAATTTCCCGTTACCCAACATTCATATCCTGATCGATAATTGCGCTGGGCGCGAGATCGGATCCTTTGTGGATTGCTATGCGGGTTATCATCAAATCCTAATGGACGAAGAGGATGCTGAGAAGACAGCGTTTATTACGCCATGGGGAACCTACTGCTATCGGGTAATGCCGTTCGGGTTAAAGAACGCCGGGGCAACGTACATGCGAGCAATGACTGCTGTGTTTCATGACATGATACACAAAGAGATTGAGGTGTACGTCGACGACGTGATCATCAAATCTTGGCGTCAGGAGGACCATGTAGCAGACCTAAGGAGATTTTTCCAAAGACTCCGGAGGTATGATATCAAGCTTAACCCGGCCAAATGCGCATTCGGGGTCCCATCAGGAAAGTTGCTGGGATTCATCGTCAGTCGACGGGGGATTGAGTTAGACCCATCCAAAATTGAATCCATCCGAGATTTGCCACCGCCAAGGAACAAAACAGAGGTAATGAGTTTGCTGGGTAGACTCAATTACATCAGCAGGTTCATCGCTCAACTCACAGCGACTTGTGAGCCCATATTTCGGCTGCTGAGAAAGGACGCTGCAGTAGGTTGGACAGCAGAGTGTCAGGAGGCCTTCGACCAAATCAAAGGGTATCTGTCTAATCCACCCGTATTGGTCCCGCCTAAGCCCGGGAAACCCCTAATCCTTTACCTGACGGTCTTGGAAAATTCATTTGGTTGTGTACTGGGGCAACATGACGACACAGGAAGGAAGGAGCAGGCCATCTACTATCTTAGCAAGAAATTCACAGTGCATGAGGTCAAGTACACTCAACTCGAGAAAACATGCTGCGCCCTAACTTGGGTAGCTCAGAAGTTGAAGCACTACCTGTCTTCATATACTACTTATCTCATATCCCGCTTGGACCCATTGAAGTATATCTTTCAGAAACCTATGCCCACGGGGAGGTTGGCAAAATGGCAAATTCTGCTCACAGAGTTTGATATCATCTATGTGACGAGGACGGCCATGAAAGCCCAGGCGCTGGCAGACCATTTGGCAGAGAATCCCGTTGATGAAAAATACGAGCCCTTAAGAACGTATTTTCCTGACGAAGAGGTGATGCATACGAATGAGTTGGAATTACCCGAGGAACCCGGTTGGAAGGTTTTTTTTGATGGAGCTGCAAACGCAAAAGGGGTTGGAATAGGAGCAGTACTCATTTCTGAAACAGGACGGCATTATCCTGTTACGGCTCAACTACGCTTCTATTGCACCAACAATATGGCCGAATATGAGGCTTGCATTCTGGGTCTGCGCTTGGCTGCTGACATGGGTGTCCAAGACGTCTTGGTCTTGGGAGACTCGGACCTCTTGGTACATCAAATTCAGGGTGAATGGGAAACACGAGATCTAAAGCTCATACCATACCGACAATGCTTGCATGATCTGAGCAAGAAATTTCGATCGGTAAAGTTCAAACACATCCCGAGAGTTCACAATGAGGTTGCGGATGCCTTAGCCACCTTAGCATCAATGTTGCACCACCCTGACAAAATGTATGTTGATCCTCTACACATCCAGGTCCGTGATCAGCACGCCTACTGCAATGCCGTAGAAGAAGAAGCAGATGGCGAACCCTGGTTTCATGATATCAAGGAATACCTCAGGATGGGGATATATCCAGAACATGCCTCTGGGGACCAAAAAAGAGCCCTTCGGCGTTTGTCGAATGGTTTCTTCCTCAGTGGAGGAGTATTGTACAAAAGAACCCCGGATTTGGGATTGTTGAGATGCATAGATGCCGGGCAGGCAACGACGGTTATGGCGGAAGTACATGCCGGAGTTTGTGGGCCACACATGAGCGGATATATATTGGCAAGAAAGATCCTTCGAACAGGGTGTTATTGGCTAACCATGGAACACGACTGTATCACTTTCGTAAGAAAATGCCATCAGTGCCAGATACATGGAGATTTGATTCATTCTCCGCCAACAGAGTTACATACGATGTCAGCACCCTGGCCGTTTGTAGCATGGGGCATGGATGTCATTGGGCCCATCGAGCCAGCAGCGTCCAACGGTCATAGGTTCATTCTAGTGACCATTGATTACTTCACCAAATGGGTTGAGGCTAAAACCTTCAAATCAGTAACTAAGAAGGCAGTGGTGGACTTTGTTCACTCCCATATCATCTGCAGATTTGGGATCCCAAAAGTGATCATCACAGATAACGGTGCGAATCTTAATAGCAGCTTGATGAGAGAGGTATGCCAACAATTCAAGATTACACACCGCAATTCCACCCCATATCGTCCTAAGGCAAATGGAGCAGTCGAAGCAGCCAATAAGAATATCAAGAAGATACTGCGAAAAATGGTGGAAGGGTCCAGACAGTGGCACGAGAAATTACCCTTTGCTTTGTTGGGTTACCGCACTACCGTCCGGACTTCCATAGGCACAACTCCTTATTTGTTGGTGTATGGAACTGAGGCCGTGATACCAGCGGAGGTCGAAATTCCGTCCCTCCGAATTGTCGCTGAAGCCGGAATTGATGATGATGAATGGATCAAAGCTCGCTTGGAACAGTTGAGCCTGATAGATGAGAAAAGATTGGCAGCAGTGTGCCATGGTCAGCTGTACCAGAAGAGAATGGCTAGAGCGTATAATAAAAAGGTGCGCCCCAGGAAGTTTGAAGTAGGGCAGCAGGTATTGAAGAAGATCCTCCCACATCAGGTCGAGGCGAAAGGCAAATTCGCCCCAAATTGGCAAGGGCCTTATATCGTGACCAGAGTATTGTCCAACGGTGCTTTGTGTTTGACAGATGTCGAGGGTAGATGTGTCGACATGGCTATCAATTCAGATGCAGTCAAGAGATATTATGCGTAATTTCTTTAATTACGGCAATTTTTGGTTTATTTGTTTGTATTTGGCATTTGTTGAATAATGAGATGACGGAGGCAATTCTTTCTTCTATCCAAACACTTTTAACCCTCGCTTCCCCCTTTGAGCCTTAAGCAAATTCTTTCAATACCCCTCTTTTGGAATCACTAATGGGAAAGATACGAAAAAAAAAAGAAAAGAAGAAAAAAAGAAAAAGAAAAGGAAAAGAAAATGAAAAGAAAGAAAAGAAAAATCAAGGAATATAAAACCGTGGGAACTACGTTTGACCTGATTCCTCAAAGAGGATACGTAGGCGCCTCACGGCTCGGTCATAGTATGCATCATAGCAAATATAGGATGCATAATGTACATAGTGTGCACAATATAGCACAATGTGCGTAACGCACGTAACTCAACATAAGCGTAAAAAATAAATTCCCCAAGCAAGAAAACCGGGGCAGAGGTTATGTTTTAAATTCCAACAAAGGTTTGATTCCAAAAGTTGTAGCATATCACCCTTCAAGTTGTTTTCATTTTTATAGCCCTTCTTCAATACCATACCAAAACCAACATCAAACATCCAAAAGACCTCCCGATCAATGTTCGAGAGATGCCAAGTCCGGCGAATAAGACCGAGAATAATACACTGATCCCCAGCAAAGAAGAGGATCGTGAGACTGAGAATGAATTGATAGTCAAAAGAATCTCCAGAAGAGAGGGTCGTATCTACAACGCCCCGATTCCTCGAAAGAAATAAAATGAGAGAGTCTTATCGGTGAAAACCTTCACAGGCACCGAGAGGCGATGTAAGATGAGGGACATGAAATGAGAGAGTCTTATTGGTGAAAACCTTCACAGGCACCATAAGGCGCCGGGAGATGAGAGAAAAGAGAGAGTCTCATTAGTGAAAACCCCTCGAAGGGCACTATGAGGCGACAAGATAGAGCAGCAAAAGCTACCACATTCGCAACAAGATGAACATCCATTTATCATCCCCAGCAAGTCAGACCATCGGGCAAATCGATTGATACAAATAGACTGGGTCGGGAATCTATGGTGCACGTCATGATCACGGGGACCAGTCATGTCCTCCAGATAAGTTCTTTTTGATTATCTCCTCCCACAAAAACATTGGTTCAGAAAGTTTTTCTCTTTGCCATATCTTTATTTCTTTTCCTAAAATATGTCTTGAAAGGATTTTTCAAAGCTTACTACCAGAAACCGAAGGGGAATTCATCCCAATGCAGGATAATACAAACAGTCTTAAGGGCCGGTCCCAGGCAATGCAGTGATTGTGCCCGGAAATTTTTGGAAGAAGTAAGCTCCAAAAGGGAGTGGTTTCGGGAGTTGGAAGCAGACTCCCACATCATGTGTTTAAAAGAAAGCATAAAAGGGGATAAATTGAAAACCAGTCCCCAACAGGCAACTTTGCCCGCCAACAAATTATGGGGACAAAGAGCAAGAAAGGGGGAAGAGAGAAAAACGGCTCGCCAGAAAGGCACCCTCTACCACCACGATAAAAACTAATTAAATCCTTCTGTCTGCTGCAGGAAAACAAAGGATTGATGAGGACAGCGAGCTGCAACGCCAAGGAAGTCACCAAAACCGGGGCAGAAAATTTTCTGCCGATTGTCGAAAATTTTCTCGGAAGAACGGAGTATAATGCGGGAATACATTTAAGTTCTAGGTCGCCCACCAGTATAATGCGGGAATACATTTTAAGTTCTAGGTCGCCCACCAGTATAATGCGGGAATACATTTTAAGTTCTAGGTCGCCCACCAGTATAATGCGGGAATACATTTTAAGTTCTAGGTCGCCCACCAGTATAATGGCGGGAATACATTTTAAGTTCTAGGTCGCCCACCAGTATAATGCGGGAATACATTTAAGTTCTAGGTCGCCCACCAGTATAATGCGGGAATACATTTAAGTTCTAGGTCGCCCACCAGTATAATGCGGGAATACATTTTAAGTTCTAGGTCGCCCACCAGTATAATGCGGGAATACATTTTAAGTTCTAGGTCGCCCACCAGTATAATGCGGGAATACATTTTAAGTTCTAGGTCGCCCACCAGTATAATGCGGGAATACATTTAAGTTCTAGGTCGCCCACCAGTATAATGCGGGAATACATTTTAAGTTCTAGGTCGCCCACCAGTATAATGCGGGAATACATTTAAGTTCTAGGTCGCCCACCAGTATAATGCGGGAATACATTTAAGTTCTAGGTCGCCCACCAGTATAATGCGGGAATACATTTAAGTTCTAGGTCGCCCACCAGTATAATGCGGGAATACATTTAAGTTCTAGGTCGCCCACCAGTATAATGCGGGAATACATTTTAAGTTCTAGGTCGCCCACCAGTATAATGCGGGAATACATTTAAGTTCTAGGTCGCCCACCAGTATAATGCGGGAATACATTTTAAGTTCTAGGTCGCCCACCAGTATAATGCGGGAATACATTTAAGTTCTAGGTCGCCCACCAGTATAATGCGGGAATACATTTTAAGTTCTAGGTCGCCCACCAGTATAATGCGGGAATACATTTTAAGTTCTAGGTCGCCCACCAGTATAATGCGGGAATACATTTAAGTTCTAGGTCGCCCACCAGTATAATGCGGGAATACATTTTAAGTTCTAGGTCGCCCACCAGTATAATACGGGAATACATTTAAGTTCTAGGTCGCCCACCAGTATAATGCGGGAATACATTTTTAAGTTCTAGGTCGCCCACCAGTATAATGCGGGAATACATTTAAGTTCTAGGTCGCCCACCAGTATAATGCGGGAATACATTTTCAGTTCTAGGTCGCCTACCAGTACAATGCGGGAATACTTTTAGCTCTAGAGTTTAGAATCAGTAGCCCCACCTGAAGACGGAAGGTTACAACAGAGAGCCCCAAGCAGGAAAAACAATAAAATCCCCAGCACCAAGAAGCAAGCAACTGCAAAGGCAAGCGCGCAATTCAAAAGGAAAAATGAACGCGTCTCAAAAGAAGTAGTTTGGGAACGTTGTAGCATGCCCAGTATAACAATTCTGATGGAAAGCCATACCACTGAAGAAACCATTGGAAGATTTAAAGAAGAAAGCCGTGTCCCCAGCAAATCAAGCAAAGTGATGAGAACTGACATTCAGAAAAGGTGAAGGACCAGCATCATCTCCAAGTTCACAAAATAGAGGCATCGGAGGAAGGCGATAGCCGACAAGAAAGCAAGGCAACAAGAACAAGTCGAAGATGGATGAGATTTCAGGATCCTCAGTTTAGCTTAGCTTCTTGTTTTCCTTTTAGAGCAATGTAACAGGGAGATCGGTTGAGCAGTAGCATCCTACAGCAGCATACAACAGCGCACAACAACAGCAAGCAATACAGTCACACGGTAGTCCCAGCTACCAAAATTTCCCGAACTACATTGACCTGATTCCTGTTCAGCCCAGGATATGTAGGAAACCTCTGAAGCAAAGGTTCGGTCAAATCTCTTTCAAAAAATGCTTCACACGGAGTATTCGGACGGGCAAAAATCGCTCGCTTTATCTTTGCGCGAAAACCCTTCGTGTCTTCGTGCAAAGAGGGGCAGCTGTAAGCACGTGATTTTTGCTTCACGGACAGTCACTCCAAAAGAAATAGTAACAAAGGACCTTGCTGTACAATTTTCAAGTTTCCGTAACATGTGCTGCTAGTCATGTGTAGTTCTGTCCAGTTTGTCCATTTTTACATTATTAAACAAAATACAAAATGTGTATGTCCTGGTAATTAGACCATAATTCATTCAGTAAAAGAAAAATTCACAAAAATATTCTAGGGTGCGATTTAACCTATTTAAATATTTTGATAATTATGTTTGTTCGAATTTCATTTTTATTTTTTAGTTTTAAGATTAGAAAAAAAAAAGAGAAAGGAAAAAGGAAAAAAGAAAGGGAGAAAAGAATGAAGGAAGCGGTTTGGGCCAAGGAAATAAATCAAAAATAGGCCCAAACCAACGATCTGACCCGGTCCAAACTAGGCCTGCCCAGGCACCTCCTGAAACGACGTCGTTTCAGGCAAATCAATCTGAGCCGTCCGTCCCAGCCGATCTAACGGTTCAGGACTTCTTTCAGCGACCCACGTTCAAACCCGACCCAAATAACCAGCCTGACCCAATCCCTCACTTAAACCAAACGACCCCGTTTAACTACCAAACGACCCCGTCTCATTTCTCAGCATCAGATCCAAGCCGTTGAGATCATCTGATCTAACGGCTCAGATCCAATCCCATAGACCATATATAAACCTTCTCTTACACCCACGCCCCCTATACCAACACCCCACCCCTTCGTCCCCAAGTCGAGCCCGGACCTCCCATTAGAAACCCTAGCCGCCCTCGTCTCCCTCGCCATTAAAGCCGGCGGCACGAACGCCGGTGACCACCTCCTGAACACCCTAAGACCCCCTCACTCTCCTGAACATGGATCTGTTACCCTCTTGCCTCGAATCACCTTCCCTCGTCTCGAATCTTCGTTTGAAGATTTGAGTCGAACCCGGACCTATGCCAAACCACCCCATCTTCATACCAGACATTCCCCTGACCTTCCTCGTGACCAAACCAAGCTTGGTTTGGTCCGAATCTACCCACAACTCCTAAAAATCCAGATCTGGAAATCCAGAACTTGAAACACATTCACCTGGGGAACCCGGCCAGTTTTGACAAGGGTTTGAGGTCTAATAGACCTTAATCAAGGTGTTCTCATGTGAGAACACCCTGATTAAAGTTTGTTCGGCCTCAAAAGTTCGAAGATGAATCAGATTTGGGTCTGTTTGATTTAAACATTTTCGGTACATTTTCCTTTCTTTTGTGTTAGTTTTAGTTAAGTGGTCAGCATGTTTCGTTGGGTTTGTTTGTTATTTTTGTTATTTTTCATTCGGATTTCTTTCATCTCTTTAAAGACCTTTTTCTTTGGTCGGTTGATTTTCTATGTGTGTATTCTGAATGTACTCTGTGATAAACATGATCGTCGATTAGTTTAATCGTCAGATAAGTTAACTCATATAGGCCCCAGTAATTGAACAAAAATTGTCTGATGCCCTTTAGGTCCCTAAACATATTGTTTATGTGAGCGATTGATTATTACCTATTATAATTAGTATAGTCGACTCGATAAATATCGTCGATTAGCTTTCTATAACTAATAAATCGAATGAGCTAATAATGTCGCATGACTAATCGAGCTTTGTCACTGACTGTATGTCCCAACATTGTTTGAAATGGTTTGTTTGCACTATAAAACTGACTGAAAAGGTTCAGCCCAGGCAGTCTTGAGTTCGAACTTTCATCAGTTCAAAAAATGCCCTGATGCTGCAATAGGCAGGGGCAGTAATAATCAAGGTTGACAGGGGTATTCTGGGGTGTTAAAAAGAACAGAAGTAATTAGTTTAAGTGAGCTGACAAATGGGGTACTAAATTAGGATTAAACTAATGCCAATGGGGGAACAAGACACAAGGGTATGGGGCTTAAATTGAATAATAAAATGATGCCCATAACTCCTGATTAAACAAAACCAGGCGTGGGGAATAAAGGGGGATGACACCAAAGATGCTTAGGCATGGGCCTAAAAGGGTATGGGCATTCTGCCAATTGGCAGGGCAGGCAGCTTAGCTGCCCTTGGTCATGTGGCTTATAAATAGGCCATTTGATAACTTAAACGAGGCTGGATTTTTGAATCTTCAGAAAAAGAAAAACTGAAAACATAAGGTAGTTTTCCAGTAAACACTGCAACCAAACACTGCCTGAAAGTTGTGTAAGAGTGCATATTGGTCAAGCTGTCTTGGCCAAGTTCTTTGTTTGCATTGATTAAGCTGTTTCTGGTTATTGAATTGGTAGTGTCGCTGCGTTGAATACTCTGTTGTTGCTGTTGTTTCATCCTTCTTTTCTGGGTTCATTGGTTTGGTACTCGACTATTTGTTGGTCCTCTTTGTTCTGGGAAATATTGTTGGTCGTCTGAGGTTTGTGGAAAACATTTGGTTTGGTTTGTTGCTGTGCTGTTGCTGTGTATCTGCTGCTGCTGTGTTTGTGGCATACTGCCCGACTGACTATTCCTTTCTTCTGTTGTTCTCCATACCAGGTACACACCTAATACACTGTCAGATGTAATCGGAAAATTGAGGATGAATACAAAATGAGAAAACTTGAAGAATGTCTTTTTATACATAGATTGTTGCACTAAATATCATGTAATGTAGAATAATGTTATTCTTGTTTGGATGCTGGAAGTAGTTTGCAAACCTAGTTGATGTCAATGTAGGGTATCGAATGATAATCGCATATGTATGCTGTTAGATAAAAGTGGTCTCAATGAATTAGTTTGCATCTCAGATTTAGTTTACTTTGCCATAGATGCTGTAACGTATGCCAAACATGAAACTGTACACAAGGGGTTAAGTTCGTCTTTTCTGATCAATGGTCCCATATAACTAACAAACCATCTGTTAAGACAAAAACATAAAATTTGTAACATAAATCTCATGAAGGTCGAGCCCAAACCAAAGCAAACCAAGTAGGCCCATATCGAACAAGCAGAGGCCCAGGTCTGGCCTATCACGCATGGGCTGGATTTGGGCCTGGGATTATCTGTTCGGCTGGCTGTATGTGCGGCCTCATTTCTGATTTTTTTTTTTTTTGCTTTTCTGAATGTCATTACAAACAACTTGCAAGCACCTAATTAATTAGGACTATCTACTATTTTTAATTGATAAAGACAAACACGACAAGAAACGTAGTTGTTATAGGATATCCTTTTAAAAATAAGAACGAGATGAGCCTCGATGAAAATAAACAAAACACGCAGATGCGGGGCCCTTGTTTAAATGTATATTATCGAAGCATTTAGGTTCCAGGACAGGTTGTTTAGCAAATCTCACAACCCTCCTAAAATAATAATGCGTTAGACTCTTTAGGACGCGCCTTAATAAATCTTACCTTCTTAAACTCGGGTGCGCATTTATGCGACCCAAATCCAATTCTCAACGGAGTCGAAAGGTGTTTCTAATCACGGGTACATTGATTGTGACGTGGTTCGAGATGCATTTTCATGACGTTGCAAATTCTTTAAAAAAAAATAAGAATGAGATGAGCCTCGCCAAATAAAAACACAAATTGTGGGGCCCTCAGTAAATACTTGTTTAAATTACTTAGAATTCAGGAGGGTTGTTTAGCGAATTTCACGGCCTCCGCAAAATAATAATGCGCTAGTTGCTTTAGGCGCGTCTTTAATAATTTAATTTTCTTAAACTCGGGTGTGCATTTCATGCGACCCAAATCCAAATTCTAAAACATCAAATAAAATATGTTTCGGATTGTGGGTGCATTTCATGTGACACAGTCCAAAGATATGTTTTAAGCGATGTTCACATTTCTTAATAATAATAATTAAATAAAGCGGTTAAAAGATAAAATTTGCACATGGTTCATAATGGTATTAAAAATCAGATAAATAAGCCGAATATAACAGTTGAGCGACCGTGCTAGAACCACGGAACTCGGGAATGCCTAACACCTTCTCCCGGGTTAACAGAATTCCTTATCCGGATTTCTGGTACGCAGACTGTAATATAGGGTCATTATTTTCCTCGATTCGGGATTAAAATTGGTGACTTGGGACACCCTAAATCTCACAAGTGGCGACTCTGAAATAAATAAACCAATCCTGTTTCGATTGTCCTTTAATTGAAAAAACTCCCCCACCCTCTCTGGTGCGGAAAAAGGAGGTGTGACACCACATATCGACCAGCTCATCGATGCAACGATGGGACACAAACTACTGAGCTTCTTAGACGCTTATTCTGGTTACAACCAAATTCTAATGGCTAAAGAAGACTAAGAAAAGACCACTTTCATCACTCACCGAGGAACGTACTTCTACAAAGTCATGCCATTCGGACTCAAGAATGCAGGGGCGACGTATCAAATGTTAGTCACCAAGATGTTCAAAGAACAACTCGGTAAGACCATGGAGGTTTACATCGACAACATGCTAGTGAAGTCGAAAAAGAAAGAGGATCACATTGGTCATCTGAAGGAAGCCTTCGAGATATTGAGGCAAGACAGAATGAAACTGAATCCCGAAAAATGCGCCTTTGTCATAACCTCAGGAAAGTTCCTTTGTTTTCTAGTGTCACAAAGGGGTATCGAAGTTAACCCGGATCAGATCAGAGCCATCGAAGGAATACCAGAGACATTAACCAGTAAGAAGCAAGTGCGAAAATTAACAGGATGAATAACTGCCCTGTCGAGGTTTATTTCACGATCGTCGGACAGATACCATAAATTCTTCAATGTACTAAGGAAAGACCACAGACTGCAGTAGAATTCAGAATGCGTTGATGCCCTTGAGAAGGCTGAAAGCGTATCTATCCTCGCCACCACTACTCGTCAAGGCAGACCCGGGAGAATGCTTATTGGTGTACCTAGCAGTCTCTGAAGTTGCGGTAAGTGCAGTCTTGATCCGCGAAAACAAAGGTACGTAATCCCTGATTTACTATATCAGCAATACCTTAATTGATGCCGAAACAAGGTACCCTCACCTTGAGAAACTAGCTCTGGCATTAGTCGTAGCTTCACGAAAGCTTAGATCATATTTTCAATGTCAACCCATAAAAGTGGTGACAACCTTCCCCCTCAGGGGCATCCTACACAAACCCGAACTATCGGGTAGGTTGGCCAAATGGGCCATAGAATTAAGCGAGCACGATATAAAATACCAACTGTGAACTGCTATTAAATCGTAGGTGCTTGCCGATTTTGTTGCCGATTTCAGCGCGAAAATATTGCCTGAAGTAGAGCATGAGGCGCTCCGCGCTTCCGCACATTCCGACCACTAGGTCCTCTACATCGACGGTGCATATAATGCATCGGGATTAGGACTCGTCCTCGAAGTTCCTACGGGTAAAGTAATTCGCCAGTCTATACGATGCCCCGAGATGACTAACAACGAGGGAGAGTATGAAGCTGTGATTGCAGGATTAAAATTAGCCCTCAAATATGGCGCTCGACGACTCGTCCTCCACTGTATTCTCATCTCGTGGTGAACCAAGTCACTGGGACCTTCCAAATCAAAGAACAGAGACTACAAAAGTACCAGTCAGAAATTCACAAACTGCTGCCAGAATTCGATGAATGCCGCCTCGACCAAATACCCAGAGCGCAGAACATCGAAGCAGATGGTCTCGCCAAACTAGCGGCAGCCACCAGAAATGTCAACAAGGAAAATGTGGTCACTCTTCTCCATTCCGCAATAGACCAGGTCGAGGTACATTCTGTAAACCTAACTTGGGACTGGCACAACCGTATCGTAACATATTTGCAGGATGGAACGCTTCCACAAGATAAGAAAGAAGCCAAAAAGCTTCGAATATAGGCAGCCAGATACAACCTCATAAACTGTGATTTTTACAAGAGAACGTTCGGCGGCCCCCTGGCCAAGTGTCTTGGGCCAAACCAAACAAGGAGAGTACTGGAAGAAGTATATGAGGGGCACTGCAGTGCCCATACAAGAAACCGTGCTCTCATCCGATGCCTTATCCGCGCCAGATACTACTGGCCTGCCATTAAAAAAGGAGTCGCGGATTACATCAGGAAGTGTGAACAATGTCAAAAGTACGCCCTTATGATACACCAAGCAGGAGAACTCCTGCATTCCGTCACTTTGCCATGGCCATTCATAAAGTGGGGGATGGATATTGTCGGACCCCTCCCGACAGGATGAGGTAAGGTACGTTTCCTTTTGGTTTTAACTGACTATTTTTCTAAATGAGTGGAAGCAGGTGCGTACACTCAAATACGCGAGCAAAAAGTTATAGCGTTCATATGGAAAAATATAAAATGTCGCTTTGGCATTCCCAAAGAAATCAGCTGTGACAACGGACCTCAGTTTGTCGGAAAGAAAATGACCGAGTTTTTCAAAAAATGGCACATCAAGCGAATACTCTCCACACCGTACCATCCCTTCGGCAATGGCCAAGCCGAATCCTCCAATAAAATGATATTGAATATATTGAAAAAGAAGCTCGAGGACGCCAAAGGGCTATGGCCTGAACTATTACCAGAAGTACTATGGGCATACCGCACTACGCCAAAAACTAGCATAGGCAAGACGCCATACTCACTAGTCTACGGGACTGACGCAGTTATACCCGTCAAAGTCGGAGAACCTAGCTTGAGATACTCCAACATAAGCAGACCGAGCAACGACGAAAGTAGGCTACCAGATCTGGATGAAGTCGGAGAACGAAGGGATATGGCCCACGTAAGAATGGTAGCCCAAAAACAACAAGTAGAAAGGTACTATAACATGAAGGCCAAAATAAGACCGCTCAAGGTCGGAAACTACGTCCTCAAAGCTAAAACACAAGCGGCGAAAGACCCTAACGAGGGAAAACTGGGAACAAACTGGGACAGACCGTACAAAATCACCGCGGTAGCAAATAAATTAGCATTCCAGTTAGAGACAATGGAAGGAAAACTACTCCAAAACAATTGGAATGTTGCCCATCTCAAATACTTCCACTTCTGAAAAAAGGCTCCACCTAAGTCGTACTCTTTTTCCCTCATCCGGGTTTTGTCCCAATCGGGTTTTCTCAATGAGGTTTTTAATGAGGCGGCAAAGGAGACTCCTCGAGGTCTAAAGTATTGTTCATTACCCTGCCCGTCGATGCAATCTCCAGGCCGAGTAATGAAGGGACTGGATATAGATAATCAAATCTCTATTGTATGTACAAAGTCGACATGTATTTCCTACAAGAATATAATCAAATCTCCATTGTGTGTACAAAGTTGACATGTGTTTCCTACAAGAATATAATCAAATCTCCATCATATCTATAAAGTCAATAGGTATTTTCTACGGGAATATGACCAGACCAATGTATGAGCGAAAATCCCAATGGCCAAGGCCATCGACGAAAGTATAAGTTCGACCTCATTCGAACTATGACGTGATCCTACTTCGACGACAGTTCGAAGGTAACATCCCAATGGCCAAGGCCATTGACGAAAATATGGGTTCGACCTCATCTGAACTACAACGGGATCCTACTTCAATAAAAGTTCGAAGGTAACATCACAATGGTCAAGGCCATCGACAAAATATGAGTTCGACCTCATTCAAACTGCGACAGGATCTTACCTCAACGACAGTTCGAAAGTAACATCCCAATGGCCAAGGCCATCGATAAAAATATGAGTTCGACCTTATTTGAACTATGACGAGATCCTACTTCAACGACAGTTCGAAGGTAACATCCCAGTGCCCAAGGCCATAAACGATAATACGAGTTCGACCTCATTCGAACTACGACGGGATCCTACTTCGACGACAGTTCAAAGGTAACATCCCAGTGGCTAAGGCCATCGACGAAGATATGAGTTCGACTTCATTCGAACTACGACGGGATCCTACTTCGATGACAGTTCGAAGGTAACATCCCAGTGGCCAAGGCCATCGACGAAGATATGAGTTTGACTTTACTCGAACTACGACGGGATCCTACTTTGATAACAGTTCGCAGGTAACATCCCAATGGACAAGGCCATCGACAAAAATATGAGTTCGACCTCATTCGAACTACGACGGGATCCTACCTCAACGACAGTTCGAAAGTAACATCCCAATAGCCAAGGCCATTAACGAAAATACGAGTTCGACCTCATTTAAACTACGAGGGGATCCTCTTTGATGATATTTGGAAGGTAAAATCCCGGTGGCCAAGGCCATCGACGAAGATATGAGTCCGACTTCAGTCGAACTACGATGGGATCCCACTTCGACAATCGTTTGAAAGTAGATCCCAAAGGCTAAAGTCACTGTCACACCTCCTTTTTCCGCCCCCGCGAGGGTGAAGGAGTTTTTTCCAATTAAAGGACAATCGAAATGGGATTTATTTATTTAATTCAGAGTCGCCACTTGGGAGTTTTAGGGTGTCCCAAGTCACCGGTTTAATCCCGAATCAAGGAAAAGAATGACTCTGTTTAACAGTCCGCAAACCAGAAATCCGGATAAGGAATTCTGTTTACCCGGGAGAAGGTGTTAGGCATTCCCGTGTTCCGTGGTTCTAGCACGGTCGCTCAACTGTCATATTTGGCTTGATTATCTGATTTAATACATTTGAACCTATGTGCGAATTTTAACTTTTAACCGCTTTTATCATTACTATTATTTTTATCAAGAATTGCAACATCGTGGAAACACGTCTCGAACCACGTCACATCAATGCACCCGTGGTTGTTGGCACATTTCAACTCTGTTGAGATTTGGATTTGGGTCACATAAATGTGCACCCGAGTTTAAGAAGATAACATTATTAAATACGCGCCTAAAGCGACTAGCGTATCATTATTTTGGGTAGGGCCGTGAAATTTGCTAAACGGCCCGTCCCGAAATCTAAGTACTCGAAATAACTATCTGTTGAGGGGCCCGCACTTTGGGTATTCTTGTTTGTCGAGGCTCGTCTTATTCGTTATTTATTATTATTATTATTATTGGGGAAATTGGCAACGTTGTGAAAACACATCTCGAGCCACGTCACAATCAATGTACCCGTGATTAGAGACACATTTCGACTCCGTTGAGATTTGGATTTGGGTCACATAAATGCACACCCGTATTTAAGAAGGTAAGATTAATTAAGACGCTTCCTAAAGAAACTACGTATTGTTGTTTTAGAAAAAGGCCGTGAAAAATTCACTAAACGGCCAAATCCAAAGTCTAGTCAATGGTTATGTTTTTATTGAGGGCCCCAGCGATGTGTGATTTATTTGGCGAGGCTCGTCTCATTTTTATTTAAAAGGTCGTCCTATAGTGGATATGTTTTCTATTGAGTTTGTCTCTAATAATGAAAGAAGAAGAACGGTCCAACTTTATTTACATGCTTACAAGTTAGTTATAGTCGGGTTCCGAATGTGATTTGCCCAAATCCGAAACATGAACGCGTGTCTGGGAAGTCGTTTAGATATTATGGGCCCAGGCCCAACGCACACTGTATGGACTGGACCTGGGCCATTCCTTTTCCTATAAGGGCATGTTAGTCCATTCGACTCAGGCCAAACATTTATAAGGCTGAAATGGAAACTGGTGTTATTTTATTCTAATGGTATTGTTGCAAGTTATAGCGAGGCAGCCCGCTAAATGGAGTGAGATTAACTAGCAATGGACAGCTTAACACTTAACATGCATTAGAAGATATGCTAATCACAAACACAACTAAAATTTCAGATATTGTTTACTACATTCTCACTTCTTTTCTATCTACCAACATACATACATAAGGTGATACTAAGTAGCCATACGTGATGTCTAATTATACATGATGACTGCCTTCATTATCCTAATAGAAGATATGAACTATTATATATACAACTTTAATGTTCAATATACAGACTGAAACAAATTCGAAAAAAACAACTTCAGCTCTTCATTTCTGTATTCATGTTTCAACTTTCAGCTTACATTGACAGTGTATCAGTGGTGTACCTGGTATTTAGGAAAGCAAAAGAAGAAGAGGAATGATCAGTGGAAGCAGTAGCATACACATCAACAGCAGCAACAAGAAAACAACACTCAGCAGCAACAACCCAATGACAGTTTTTTTAACCCCAAGACAAAGAACCCAGTTTGCAGCCCAGCAGTGGCCCAAAACAAATACAGGCAAAGCAGAGAAGGAAACAGATGCAAAAAAGCAGTAGCCTCTGTTTGTTATGTTCAAAATCCAGCACACTCTTAACTCTATATCACTCTGAAAACAGACCGTCCTCTAAAAGTTGAAAGACCAGCCTTGTGTTTGCTTTTATTTCTCTCTTAAAACTGTCCAGGCATTCTTTTGTTTTAGAACAACCTATTTATAAGCAAAGTAGGCAAGCACCAGGCTGCCTTGATCCCTTCAGCCTTTCTCTGCCCATACCCCTTAATTTCCAATTATCAGGTGTCTTGTGCCCAAATCGTATGGGCAACTGACAACAACCTACTAATCCCCCATGCTTTTTATGCTTTTCCCCACTAATACTTAATCAACTCATTTCATTATTACTCTAATGTTATGGGCCTATTATAATACTCAATTAACACCCCATGCCCTTGTGTTTCCTAGACCAGCACTAACAGATAAAATAATAAACTAATGGTTCATAAGTACCCTCCCTGTCAGGTCACTCGTCAAAACCATTTTCAGACTTTTAAGCTCCCCAGTATGCCCCGTTAAACCCTGTATATTACTGTCTTACCCTAAGCTTCAGTAAACTGAAATTTGAACTTATGGAAGTTCAGACTCAAACTGCCCTAAAATGAGTTCTAGCTATTTCTCTAATTGCACTGCAGCTAAATTATAGTGGTTCGATCAATCATGCGAGGCTTATCAGAATCAGAACATTTGAACATTCAGCCCTGTAAAACTAATCGACGATGTTTATCTAATCGACTATACTAATTATAACATAGAACAATCAGTCAATAAATAAATAACACGAACAGGGCCCCAAATGTCTTCAGACAGCTTTGCACAAAACAGGGGAACAACATGAATGAAACACTTGACGACACTGATCAAATCGAGTATGTATCTCACCATACGTATTTAACAATAAACAGAAGAATAGTCGACCGAATAAAAAGGTCTTACGAAGATGGAAAAAAATTGAAAGAAAATACCAGTAAAATCAACAAATTAACTAAACATGTTAACAAACACAAACAACATTCAAACAAGAACAAAAAGGAAAAAGAAAACTCACTGTGGAAGCTCAACAACGAACGACCCAGGCCTGAACTGGATTTGACCATTTGAGGTCGAACGGACTTTAATCGAGGTGTTCTCAACCGAGAACACCTTGATTAAGGTCTATTAGACCCCAACCCTCCATTTATTTGGACAGACCCCCAACTTCTTGGACTTTTAGGGTTCATACGAGTGTTTTTGGGGTTCGACGATTTCTGGTTAGATTCGAACCAAACCAAACTTGGTTTGGTCACGAGTGAGGCCAGGGTAATGACCGGTGTGAATCTGGGGTGGGTTGGTGTAGATCGGGATTTTGCTCGAACCTTCAAACGAAGATTCGAGATGATGGGGAATGATTCGAGGCAAGAGGCTAACAGATTCGTGTTCAGGGTGGTTGGGTGCATCAGGGGTGTAATCTTGGTGGTCACCGGCGTCGTGGTCGCCGGGTTTATGGTGAGAGTGAAGGGTGGCAGCTAGGGTTTGAATGGGGGCTGCTGGGTTTGTGTTTGAGACGATGGTGCACAGTAGGTGAGGGGGGGGTTTGGTTTGGTGGCGTGGGGGTGTGATGAGGGGTTTATATATGGGGTAGGAGATTAGACCCTGGCCGTTGGATCGAGTTGGATCTATGGCCAGGATCTATTTTGTAATAGGAAACGGCGTCGTCTCCATTAAATGAGACTGGGTCGGTCTAAGGTTTAAACGGGTCGGGTGTTGGGGAAAGCCATGGGATCGTTAGATTAGATTGGTTGGACGGCTCAGATCAAACGCCCTATGCAGCGTCGTTTGGGGGGGGGCGTCCCTGGAAGATCTGGTTTGGACTGGGTCATTGTAATTGGTTTGGGCCTGATTTTCAGTTGAATATTTTGGCCCAAATCGGGTATTTTCTTTCCTTATAATTAAACAAAAATTCCTAATCAAATAAAAACCAAAATTAAACTACACAAATATTAATTAACACCTAACAACAGTTATCACACGAATTAAAACATTTAATAAAATCACCATGACAACAAAATAGAATAAAAATGCATATTTTTGTGATTTTCGCTTTTAAAAACCAAATTATGGTTAATTAATTCCTAAACGTACCATTTATTCCTAAATGCATGGAACATGTATTTTTGTATTTTTAACTATAGCAAGGCGAGCATTTACGGACAGAATAATTATCAAAACGTCACGCAAATTCTCAAAATTGTACCCGAAGGTAACTTGTTTTACTTTTTCGATTTCTTTTGGAGTAGTTTTCCGCGAAGCAAATCACGTGCTCACAGCTGCCCCTCTTTGTCCGAAAGCACAAAGAGCTTTCGTGCAAAGATAAAGTGAGCAGACACGAGCGACTTTGCTCGTTGGAAGACTCCGTGTGAAGTATTTTTTGAAAAGATTTAACCGAACCTTTGCTTCAACGGTTTCCTACATATCCCTGGCAAAAAGGGAATCAGGTTAATGTAGTTTGGGAAGTTTTGGTAGCTGGGACTACCATGGGACTGCAATTTGCTGTTACTGCTGCTGCATGCTGTTACTACTACTTACCAATCTCCTTATTACACCGTGCTTAAAAGAAAAATCAAAAAGCTAGGCTAGACCCGGATTACAAGATCCTATCTATCTTTCATTTGTTCTTGATGCCTTGCTTTCTTGTCGGCTTGTGTCTATTCCAATGCTTCTTTCTTCCGAGAACTGACGGGGATGATGCCGGCCTTTTGCTTCTCTGAATACCAATTGTCATTGCCCGGTTCTGTCCGCTGGGGATATGGCTTCCTTCATTAAACTTTTGTTATGCTGGGAATAATTTGATGTTCAAAAGCCGCTCTTCTCTAGATTTGTCTTATCTCCCTTTTGTCTCACGCGCTTGAATTTGCGCTGGGATCTCTTGTTGCAACCTTCTGTTTGCTGGTGAGTTGCTGGTTTCAAAACCTGAAAATGCAAAGACTGAAAAATATTCCTCTTGTTATACATGTGGGCGCCTATTTATCTAAGACATGAAAATATTCCTCTCATTATACAGGTGGGCGCCTATTTATATAAAGCATAAAAGTATTCCTCTCATTATACAGGTGGGCGCCTATCTATCTAAAGCATAAAAATATTCCTCTCATTATACAGGTGGGCGCCTATTTATCTAAGACATGAAAAGTATTCCTCTCGTTATACAGGTGGGCGCCTATTTATCTAAGACATGAAAATATTCCTCTCATTATACAGGTGGGCGCCTATTTATCTAAGACATGAAAATATTCCTCTCATTATACAGGTGGGCGCCTATTTATCTAAGACATGAAAATATTCCTCTCATTATACAGGTGGGCGCCTATTTATCTAAGACATAAAAGTATTCCTCTCATTATACAAGTGGGCGCCTATTTGTCTAAGACATGAAAATATTCCTCTCATTATACAGGTGGGCGCCTATTTATCTAAGACATAAAAGTATTCCTCTCATTATACAGGTGGGCGCCTATTTAACTAAGACAATGAAAATATTCCTCTCATTATACAGTGGACGCCTATTTATCTAAGACATAAAAATATTCCTCTCATTATACAGGTGAGCGCCTATTTATCTAAGACATGAAAATATTCCTTTCATTATACAGGTGGGCGCCTATTTATCTAAGACATAAAAGTATTCCTCTCATTATATAGGTGGGCGCCTATCTATCTAAAGCATAAAAGTATTCCTCTCGTTATACAGGTGGGCGCCTATCTATCTAAGACATGAAAATATTCCTCTCATTATACAGGTGGGCGCCTATCTATCTAAGACATGAAAATATTCCTCTCATTATACAGGTGGGCGCCTATCTATCTAAGACATGAAAATATTCCTCTCATTATACAGGTGGGCACCTATTTATCTAAGACATGAAAATATTCCTCTCATTATACAGGTGGGCGCCTATCTATCTAAGACATGAAAATATTCCTCTCATTATGCAGGTGAGCGCCTATCTATCTAAGACATGAAAATATTCCTCTCATTATATAGGTGGGCACCTATCTGTCTAAGACATGAAAAGTATTTAAATTTGTTTCCTCGTTCCTCCGAGAAAATTTTCTGCCCCGGTTGCGGTGACCTTCCTTGTGGCATGTCTTTCTGCCATCATCAACCTTTATTTTCCTGTAGAAATCAAAGAAAATTTTGTTAGTTTTAACATGGTGAGTGATCGTGTCACTCCTGCTGGGGGATGATTTTTCCTTTCCCTTTCCCTTGCTCTGTGCTCCCAAAACTGGTTGGGGATAAAGTTGCTTGATGGGGATGATATTTCTGCTGGGGATGGTTTTTCCATTTATCCCTTCCCTGCTCTTTTGTTTCAAAACATGTTGGGGGAGTCCTCTTCAACTCCAAAACTACTCCCTTAAAAGTTTATTTTCTCTCAGCACTGCAGGGCACAAAATGTTATCATCTGGGGATAACGTTATTGAGGATAGGACTGTTGGGGTTATCTTGCTGCGGATCAGTCCTCTCTTTCTCCTTCTCCCCTTCTGTGATGTCTGACCACCCTGGAACTTGGTTAGTGATCTATCAAATTGTGCTGGGGATCCTCTTGGAACTTGATCCATAAGTTTCTCAACTGTTGCTTTCCAGCTTTTCTCCATGTTCTCCTTAACTTTCTAGGCCGGTTTGTCATTTGGTCTTGCAACAAACGCCTTTTGTCTTATTGCCTTGACTTTGTCCTGTCCCCTTCGCATTTTGCTTTGTACCATTTTGGGCACTGGTAGTAAACTCTGAAGAATCCTTCTCAAAACAAATTTCTGGAAAAACCTTTTTAGACAAAGAAATAAAAAGATAGAAAGAGAGAAAAATCTTTCTGAACAAACGCTGGGGGAGAAGAAAAGGAAAGAACTTATCTGTATGACTGGTCCCAACGATCATGTCGTGCATTACGGATTAATCGACCCAGTCTATTTGTATCAATCAATCTTCCTAATGGCCTCATTTGCCGGGAATGACCAGACGCCCAATTTTTGCCATATGCGGATTCTTTCCGCCGATCTCAGCTTATCACCTCATAGTGCCCTTCGAGGGGGTTTCACTAATAAGACTCTCTCGTTTCTCTCAGATCCAGTCGCCTTATGGTGCCTGTGAAGGTTTTCACCTATAAGACTTTCTCATTTTATTTCTCTCATCTTTCGTCGCCTTATGGTGCCTGTGAAGGTTTTCACCGATAAAACTCTCTCATTTTATTTTATTTTTCAGCGGGGGATTGGAGTGTTGCCGATATGACTCTCTCTTCTGGAGATTCTTTTCGGCTATCAATTCATTTCCAGTTTATGATCCTCTTCTTTGCTGGGGATCAGTGTATTATTCTCGGCTTTCATTTGCCTGACTTGGCACCTCTCGGATACTGATCGGGAGGTCTTTTTGGACATCACATGTAGGTTTTTGTGTGGGGTTAAAAGAAAAGGCTAGCAAAAATTCAAAAATAACTTTGATGGGTGAAACATTACAACTCTTGGAATCAACTTTCTTTCCCAAAATTATAAACACAAACTTCTACCCCAGTTTTTCTTGCTTGAGGGATTTTTATTTTTTGTTACACTATGACCGAGCCGTGAGGCGCCTACGTATCCTTCTTTGAGGAATCAGGTCAAACGTAGTTCCCATGATTCCTTTGTTTTTCTTATGACCTTTATCTTGTTTTCATTTTTCTTTTCTTTTTTTTTTCTTTTTCCATATATTTTTCCCATTAGTGACTCCAAAAGAGGGGTATGAAAGAATAAATAAGGCTCAAAGGGGGAAGCAAGGGTTAAAAGTGTTTGGATAGAAGAAAGAATTTCCTCCGTCATTTCATTATCCAATAAGTACCAAGTACAAACAAACGAACCAATAACTATCATAATCAAAAAAATTACGCATAATATCTTTTGACTGCATCAGAATTGATAGCCATGTCGACGCATCTTCCTTCGATATCTGTTAGACATAAAGTGCCGTTGGATAACACTCTGGTCACAATATAAGGCCCTTGCCAATTTGGGGAGAACTTGCCTTTTGCTTCGATCTGATGTGGGAGGATTCGTTTCAATACTTGCTGCCCTACTTCAAATTTTCTGGGGCGCACCTTCTTATTGTATGCCCTTGCCATTCTCTTCTGATACAACTGGCCATGACACACTGCTGCCAATCTTTTTTCATCTATTAAGTTCAACTGCTCCAGTCGAGTTTTGACCCATTCATCATCGTCAATCCCGGCTTCAGCGACAATTCGGAGGGATGGAATTTCGACCTCTGCTGGTATTAATGCTTCAGTTCCGTATACCAATAAATAAGGAGTTGCACCTACAGAAGTCCGGACTGTAGTGCGATAACCCAACAAGGCAAAGGGTAATTTCTCATGCCATTGTCTAGATCCTTCTACCATCTTCCTCAGTATCTTCTTGATGTTCTTATTGGCTGCTTCAACTGCTCCATTCGCCTTGGGACGATATGGGGTGGAATTGTGGTGTGCAATCTTAAATTGTTGACATACCTCCCTCATCAAATTGCTGTTAAGATTTGCACCATTATCCGTGATGATCACTTTTGGGACCCCAAATCTGCAGATGATATGGGAGTGGACAAAATCCACCACTGCCTTCTTGGTTACCAACTTGAAAGTTTTAGCTTCGACCCACTTGGTGAAGTAGTCGATGGTCACCAGAATGAACCTATGGCCGTTGGTCGCTGCCGGCTCAATAGGCCCAATAACATCCATGCCCCATGCGACAAATGGCCATGGCGCTGACATTGTATGCAATTCCGTCGGCGGAGAATGAATCAGATCTCCATGTATTTGACATAGATGGCACTTCCGCACAAAATTGATACAATCATGCTCCATAGTGAGCCAATAGTACCCTGCTCGAAGAATCTTCTTTGCCAATACATATCCGCTCATATGTGGCCCACAAACTCCAGCATGCACCTCTGCCATAACTGTCGTGGCTTGACCGGTGTCTATACATCTTAGCAATCCCAAATCTGGGGTTCTTCTGTACAACACTCCTCCACTGAGGAAGAAACCATTTGACAAACGCCGAATGACTCTTTTTTGGTCTCCGGTGGCCTGCTCCGGGTATATCCCCATCTTGAGGTACTCCTTTATGTCATAAAACCAAGGCTCGCCATCCACTTCCTCCTCTACCATGTTGCAATAAACATGCTGATCACGAACCTGAATGTGCAATAGGTCAACATGAATTTTATCGGGGTGGTGTAGCATTAATACTAAGGTGGCCAATGCATCAGCGACCTTATTGTGAACTCTTGGGACGTGTCTGAATTCCACTGATCGAAATCGCTTGCTCAGATCGTGCAAACATTGTCGATATGGTATGAGTTTCAAATCCCGTGTTTCCCATTCACCTTAAATCTGATGCACCAGGAGGTCCGAGTCTCCCAAGACCAAAACGTCCTGGACATCCATGTCTGCTGCTAGTCGCAGACCCAAAATGCATGCTTCATACTCGGCCATGTTGTTGGTACAATAGAAACGTAGCTGAGCTGTAACAGGATAGTGACGTCCTGTTTCAGAAATGAGTACTGCTCCTATTCCAACCCCTTTCGCGTTTGCGGCTCCATCAAAGAAAAGCTTCCAACTTGGTTCCTCGAGTAATTCCAACTCACCTATATGCATTACTTCCTCGTCCGGAAAATACGTCCTCAATGGCTAGTATTCTTCATCAACAGGATTCTCAGCCAAGTGATCGGCCAGCGCTTGGGCTTTCATGGCCGTCCTCGTCACATAGACAATATCAAACTCTGTGAGGAAAATTTGCCATTTTGCTAACCTCCCTGTAGGCATAGGTTTCTGGAAGATGTACTTTAATGGATCCAAACGGGAAATGAGATAAGTAGTATATGAGGACAAATAGTGCTTCAACTTTTGAGCCACCCAAGTTAGGGCGCAACATGTCCTCTCGAGTTGAGTGTACTTGACCTCATATACTGTAAACTTCTTACTAAGATAATAAATGGCCTGCTCCTTCCTTCCTGTAATGTCATGTTGCCCCAACACGCAGCCAAACGAATTCTCCAGGACTGTTAGATAAAGAATTAATGGTCTCCCCGGCTCAGGTAGGACCAACACAGGTGGATTTGACAGATACCCTTTGATCTGGTCGAAGTCTTCTTGACACTCCGCCGTCCAGTTTACTGCAACATCTTTCTTCAGCAGCCGAAATATGGGTTCACAAGTCGCCGTGAGTTGAGCGATGAACGTACTGATATAATTTAGTCTTCCCAACAGACTCATTACCTCCGTCTTGTTCTTTGGCGGTGGCAAATCCTGGATGGATTTGATCTTGGATGGGTCCAACTCAATACCCCGTCGACTGACGATGAATCCTAACAGCTTTCCTGATGGAACCCCGAAGGCGTATTTGGCCGGGTTGAGCTTAATATCATACCTTCGCAGTCTTTGAAAGAACTTCCTTAGGTCTGCTACATGGTCTTCCTGATGCCAGGACTTTATGATCACATCATCTATGTACACCTCGATTTCTTTGTGTATCATGTCATGAAACACAGTAGTCATTGCTCTCATGTACGTTGCCCCAACATTCTTCAATCCGAATGGCATCACCCGGTAGCAGTAAGTTCCCCACGGCGTAATGAACACCGTCTTCTCCGCATCTTCTTCGTCCATTAAGATCTGATGATACCCCGCATAGCAGTCCACAAAGGATCCGATCTCGCGTCCAGCACAATTATCGATCAGGATATGGATGTTTGGCAATGGAAAATTATCCTTCGGACTTGCCTTGTTGAGATTGCGGTAGTCGACACATACCCTGATTTTCCCATCCTTCTTCGGCACAGGTACCACATTGGCCAACCACTCGGGATATCGAGTGACCCAAATAACTTTTGCCTGCAGCTGCTTGGTCACTTCTTCTTTGATCTTCACACTCAAATCCGTCTTAAACTTCCTCAGTTTTTGCTTGACCGGAGGGTATTCCGGGTCAGTGGGCAATTTGTGAACCACTAGATCGGTGCTTAATCCTGGCATATCATCATATGACCATGCAAAAACATCTTTGAACTCAATGAGGGCTTTGATTAATTCCTCCCTGATGTTTGGCTCAATGTGGATGCTGATTTTGGTTTCTCTGACATTATCTGCATCCCCTAGATTGACAGCTTCGGTGTCATTCAGATTAGGCTTGGGTTTCTCTTCGAACTGGCACAATTCTCGGTTTATTTCTTCGAAGGCTTCATCCTCATCATATTCAGACTCATTATCATAACCAATCTCTTGTATAATTAAGTCGGAGTCAGATTGATTTATTAGACTAGTTCGAAGATCCGTTGTGCATGCCATGTCATTAGAACCAGTAAAAAGAGAACTGTTCAGAAAGAGAAAAGAACAAAACAAAATTAAAATGAGACAAGAAAAGAGAATTTTATTAAAAATGCGGGATAACAGGGTTCACACTTTACAAAAATAAAATGAGATTTGGATTACACCCTGGAATAATCCCAAAAAACAAGAAAGAAAAATCAAAGCCTACTACTAGGACTCCCCCCGGGTAGGAAGAGGAGTAACCGTCCAATTGTTGGTATTGGCCTCAGGCCCCACAAACTGTATGTCTGCTCTGCTGGAACCCTCTCCAACTTTTATTACATGGACATCAGCGAACAACTTTTCAAAGCTCCGATTCAAATCCCCGTCCATCCCAATCAATGGTCCGAGAATTTTCGGGACCGGTGACCCCTTGGCACTTGCTCTAATAAAGGATCTGGAGAGACGCAGAATTGGTTTGGGAAGAACCCAAACTCTCTTCTTCATTTTCCGCGCTCGCTTTACATCTGCCGCAGTAGGTTTGAACCCCAACCCAAAGGTCTCTAAATTCTTGGGCAAGGAGACAGGTTGAACAATCCCCTGAAGCTCAGCCCCCAGGCCTTTTCTTGGCACAAACCCATTACCCAGCATCTCTGAAACCATCATGACGGTTGCGGAAGCTACCCTGGGGTGTGGAATGCTTCCACCCTCGGGAATCTTGTTTGCTGACACTGCATCGAAAATCTGGTAAACCCAGGGACCTTTGTCATCATTGGTTTCTATGAAGGGCACAATGGCGCCTCCCATGGTGCACGCAGTGTCTTCCCCATGCAGCACGACATCTTGTCTGTCCCATTCGAACTTGACCATTTGATGCAAGGTGGATGGCACCGCTTTGGCCGTGTGGATCCACGGTCGTCCCAACAACAGGTTATAAGATACCGCGGCATCCAATACCTGGAACTCCATAGTAAACTTAACCGGGCTGATGGTTAACTCAAGTATAATATCCCCCACGGTGTCCGTTCCACTTCCGTCAAATCCTCGGATGCAAATGCTGTTTTTGTGGATTCTACCATGGTCAATCTTCAACTGGTTCAGGGTGGATAATGGACAACTATTGGCACTTGAGCCGTTATCCACCAAAGCCCGAGTAACTGCCAAATCTTCACATTTGACAGTCAAGTAGAGAGCTTTATTATGTTCCGTGCCTTCCACTAGCAGATCATCATCAGAGAACGTTACCCTGTTTACCTCAAAAAATTTGTTGGCAATCATTTCAAGGTGGTTTACTGAAATTTCATTGGGCACATGAGCTTCATTCAGTATCTTCATCAGGGCCCGGCGATGTTCATACGAATGGATTAGTAGTGATAACAACGAGATCTGGGCCGGTGTTTTCTTCAATTGTTCGACAATGGAATAATCCTGTACTTTCATCTTTTTCAAGAATTCCTCCGCCTCTTCTTCTGACACGGGTTTCTTTGTTACTGCTGGGTTGGACCTTCTCGACTCCATTGGAGCAAAACACCGTCCTGATTGAGTCAGTCCCTGCGCCTCACAACTATCCTCCTCCACTTGTTTTCCTTTGTACATTACCACTGCCTTTTCATACTTCCAAGGCACGGCCTTTCTATCAATTACTGGCAATTGGACTACCAGCTTTATGATGATGGCCGGTTCCCTGCAGACCCCTTTCACAACAACTACGGGTGTGGATGACGTTCCCGATACTACCAATTTGGTTGGCTCTGGTTTCCTTGTTGCGGTGGATGGACTCTTCCCTAATATCACCACTGGCTTGGCATCTTCCCCCTTCAATTGTACCCCTGCTTCCCCACCGGTCGGCTTTTCTCTCGGAGTGGCACAGATCATCATCATTGTCTGTGAGGGTTTCTTGGGTTCCCCTCCTTTGTGCACCAGTTCGATCATGTGAGCTTCGTGGTGCACTGGCAATGGGTTCTGGTTGATGTTGGGTGCCTCCGGCGTCTGGACCTCGATCTTGTTGGCATCAATAAGATCTTGTATTGCATGCCTCAACCTCCAACATTTTTCGATATCATGCCCTAGCATTCCTGAGCAGTATTCACAGCTTATCGATCGGTCCAAATTTGGGGGTGGGGGGTTTGGCCCCCTAGGCTCGACAGGACTCACCAAACCTAGCTGCCTCAATTTATGGAACAAGGCGGTATAGGTCTCTCCCAACTCAGTAAAGGCTCTCTGTCTCTGTAGCCTGTCATTTCTAGCAGCTTGATTTCCTCGAAAACCCGCCCTTTGGAGGGTTCCTATATGCCCTTGGTGGAGGGTAGGCGTTTTGGGGTGGAGGGGATGTGTTCTGTGGATGTGCATATGTGTTTTGGGGAGCCGGCGTGCGCCATTGCGGGCGAACCGGAGGCTGAGTGTATGTTTGGGCTTGGTGCACAAAGAAGTGTGGCTCTTGAGGTGGATAATAGTGTTGTGGTGGGCTGTATAGATAATTTGGACTGTGGAGTCTGGGTTGGTTGTAGTATGGTTTGCTGGACCTGGACCAACTGCCTGCCTCAACCGTGGCAATTTCTTCTTTCTTTTTCCTTCCCAGCGCACCTCCCGTGCCGCTCTGAATAGCCTGGGTCGTTGCCTTGAGCGCTGAGTAATTCAAGATTTTATCGGACCTCAGTCCCTCCTCTATCATAACCCCTATTTTTACTACTTCATTGAAGGACTTTCCAACCGTCGTCACCAAGTGACCAAAGTAAGTTGGATCTAGCGTTTGCACGAAGTAGTCCACCATTTCCCCCTCTCTCATGGGAGGATCAACCCTGGCTTCCTGTTCTCTCCAGCGGAAACCAAACTCACGAAAGCTTTCCCCAGGCTTCTTTCCGGTCCTCAGTAATGTGAGATGGTCAGGGACTATCTCGAGATTGTATTGAAAGTGACCCGCGAAAATCTGCGCTAGATCATCCCAAGTGTACCACCTGCTGGGATCTTGTCTGGTATACCATTCCAATGCTGATCCACTTAAGCTTTGGCCAAAATAAGCTATCAGTAGCTCATCTTTGCCGCCTGCTCCTCTCATTTTTCTACAAAAGCCCCGCAAATGTGCCATAGGATCACCGTGCCCTTCGTATAAGTCAAACTTGGGCATTTTGAACCCTGCCGGGAGTTGGACGTCCGGGAAAGGGCATAGATCCTTGTAGGCCACGCTGACCTGGTTGCCCAATCCATGCATGCTTTTGAAGGATTGCTCCAGGCTTTTGAACTTCCTCATTACCTCATCCTGCTCTGGAACCTTAACCGACTTTTCAATCTCCGCTGGGACCTCCAAGTGTGGATTATAGGTATGGGGTTCTGGTGCATTGAATGTGGGTTCAGGGGGATAGTACTGCGCATCGTGAGCCTGAAACAACGGCTCACTAGTTTATCTTTTCAGCGTGTCTGGTGTGGGTCCCACAAAAAGCGGAAACGTTTGGTGGTGGGAAAGGTTGATGGGGTGGTGGAGCTTGGGAATCATAGGGGCTTCTTCCCTGATAATATGGGTGATTCGAGAGGCTTGTTGAAGGGCCAGAGTGAGGGTATTCCGGCATATGCCCTAGTGGTTCAGGGCTCTTTTGTACTTTAGCCAAGGCTAACTGCATCGCATTTATCTCTAATCCCATCCTCTCTATCTTCTCCATTGCCTCTTTCAGCAACTGGCTTACTGGCCTTTCTTCCTCGGCACTATTTTCTGAAGTAGTCATGATTATTAGTACAGGTCCTTTGGATCTGGTTTGATAAGGATGTGATGCCAGAACGCTTTAACAACTAATTGTCTGGTACTGGGGAAACAACAAACTTGTTAGCGTTAGAGTTTAACAGATTTGGTAATCGCACGTTGGGGATGCAATGCTCCTAAGCAGTTAACCATTTCTAACATGTTTTTGCTTCAACCGCATGCGTCATCCCGGCTTGCTTTATTTGTGCCTTTAAAGTAATTTGGGAACCCTCCACTTTCCTCTCTATTATTCTTCTTTCTTTTCTTCTCTCTTTTTCTTTCCTCTCTTTTTTCTTTTTCTTTCTTTTCAGTGGTGGTCGAATCTTATGTGGATTGCCTACGTATCACGTCCCCGCGTGAATTAGACCGGGCGTAGTTCTGCCACAAAGTAAAGACATAAAATTCTTTTGGAATCATTCAATTCATCACCAAAATTTGCTATTACAAACTACTTATTTTAAACAAAGAACAACAAAATACAGATTCCAAAATTCTTAACCTGACTTGATGAAAAAAGAGAAAACAACATAAGGGGAGATAATGGACCCATAAAGTCAACAAACAAGCGAACTAGGGATACATTAAGGATTTAGGTGCTCGCGAGGCATCGTTCGGCCTTTCCGCGGGCTTTGGTGTAAGACCCCTTTGTAAGCTTTTCAACTCATTCATGATCCGGTGAACGTAGCCCATGACGGAGGCGAGTAGGGTATCACGAGGCATTTGCTCACACGCTAAGCATCTCATGTAAATGTAGTGCCCAATCTCGTCAATCCTACCTCGGATGTTGTCCCTTTCCCTGAATAATTGCTCTATTCGCTAGTTTTTCAATCCCAGTGCTTGAGAATTGTCGGCGAGTCGATCCTGGAACCTCTCCATTTGTTTTTCCATTCTGGTCATCACATCATAACAGCGCCTTCTGTCAGCTTGGGCATCTCGGGCTTGTTTAAAGATCCGCTCCTGAAGAGTGGAGTTTGTTTCTCTTAATAGTCCGATGCTTATTTCAGAATCCCTTATGACTTGTTGCAGATGCTTTCTCCGTGCCATTGTACCTTTTGCCCATCTGACCCGCATTCTCGCTATGCAAGCTTCAGATCTCTCCAAGTTCTCTCGGCTTTTGCTGACCTGACTCCTCAGCTCTGCTATCAACCTCTCGTTGGACCGATTTTTCTGTTGGTTGTCAGCCTCTTTTCTTATTTGTCGGATTCGAGCCTTCAACATCCCATTTTCTTGGGCCAACTTGTTCTTTTCCCCTTTGTCGGCAACAACTTGCACATTGTTTTCAAATTCCAGATCCTTTATCTGTTGTTTCAGCTTGCCTATTTCTGCCCTGTAGTTTTCTTCTTTTGCAAGCCAGTCCCATTATTCTTGCGATGACTCGACAAAATCTTGGAGGTGAGGTCTTTTGGTTGGCCGTTCTGGTTCGTCTCTCACAGTGCTCTTCTTTATATGCCAAGCGAGATAAGCATGTGAGACTTCACCTCTGGATAGGTCACACACTCGAGTATTTGCCGGCAAATACTGGCATTCGCTCCATATATAACGAACTGTCTTTTCATGAAATTGGCCGTCGTTGCTAACCTCGACTGCATAAATACTGAGATCTTCGTCTGGGTGTACCACCTGACATCTTCCCAATTGTCTCATCACCCGGTAAGGTGCATAAGGCTGAATACCTCTAAGTCCCATTAAGAGGAAGTAAGGACCAGTGGCGGGCATATACACAATTTCTTCAACAGGAAGCCAACCTAATGTCCAATCTATTTGTACTGCGGTGATGGCATGGAGATAGGATACCCAGTCTTCAAACCCTTCCGGTAATTTGAGTCCTGAAACCCTCAGGTTATATCCTTCGATGTAGCCTTTGTTCATAGATATATAGCGCATACACCGAGGATGATGACATAAGTGCTCGATCATCCACATCTGCAATAACAAATTGCATCCTTCGAAGAAATCTGTCCCAGCTTTACAGGCTGTGAGAGCTCGGTATATCTCGGACACTATCATAGGAGCAAGCGTGCTTTTGTTGTTGGTGATCAGGACCTTGACGATTCCAGCCACCTTTAAATCAATATTTCTATCTTTCTGAGGAAACACCACAATGCCCAAGAACGCTACCATGAAGGCGAACCGCCTATGTTCATCCCACTTTGTCTGATTCCCTTTGCTGCAAACACCGCTTTCCAGATCATCAAACCCTCATATATGCCCGTACCTCTGGTATATGAATTACAGAGTAGAAAAACCCCTATCCAACTCAGAGTACGGGACTCCCTTGCTTATCTTCAGTAGATCCATGAACTTGTGCGAATTTACGGCTCTTGGAGCGATCAGATATTTGTGCCTTAACCCCTCAGTAACGTCCATGTAGCCTGCTACCTCTTCTAAGGTTGGGGTGAGTTCAAAATCCGAGAAGTGGAATACATTGTGGGCCGGGTCCCAAAATGTAACCAAAGCCTTTATGATGTCGCATCTGGGTCTGACATTCAACAAACTGGTCAGACCTCTCAGATGCAGTTTGATCTTGTCCTGCTCTGACTTTTCCAAATCCTCCCACCACAAGTGCAACTCCAAAGGGATCTTGCTCCTAACTGTTATCGGCAAACTTGGACATGTGCTCATTCTGCATGTTGGTTTGGGTTGATTAGGACTCGTGGGACTCAAAGAAAGAATAAACCAAAATTGACGCACATTTAAATAAAACTCCGGTCTTGTCAATACGGCCTTTCAGCACTCTGAAGCAGATTTAAAGGCTGTGTTTTACCAACCGGACGAAACCCTTGAGAAAAATGAGCAAGAGCTGCGTTCTTGCAAAAACAGCCTTCCGGCGTCTTTTTAGGGACATTCGGCCATTTTTCAAGAATGGAGTCGCCTAACTTCTTTATGACGAGAAATTGAGGTTTTGATATTGTTTGCCTAATTTTGCAAAAGGGAAAGTTGGACCCGATGGGGGTTGCCTATGTATCTCACACCCTGCGAGAATCAAACTGGCGTAGTTCGGGCAGAGAACATAATCCAAATTTCGGAAACAATACTTTTTTTTTCATTTTCCATGACACGACAAACTATTTTTCCTCTTCTATTTTGAAAATAAGACAAAACAAAGATTTTTTTTCGTAACAAACAATGACCCACCTATTTTCCAAACCAAAATAAGAGACTCTTTTTATATATATATTTTTTGCTCTTTTTATTTTGAGTGAAACAAATTATTAAAAAAAATAAAACATTTTTCTTTTTCCATTTTCCCAAAATTTTGGCAGAATTTCGACCTTATTTGGGCATTGGCTTTTCTAAAATAGGCAATTAACTCTCTACATATTACTTCACTCTTTTTTTTCACAATTTTCCAATATTCCAGATTTTTCGAAGCCGGTCAGCATGCCAGTCTGAAGCAAATAAATGCATAAAGCAAACAGGATGCAGCAGGATGGTCTTTTCATTTCAGGTTGCTACTCCTAGACGGACTCAACCCCTGTGTTGAGTCCCCTAAGTCAAATGCACATGATGCAAATAAGCGTTCCTACTAGGGATCCGGCATGAGGCTTTGTTATACTAAGTTTCAAAACCTAGGTGATTGTTCTAGACCTGGCTTACCCGAGCGGACAACTCGAGCCGAGGATGGGAGCTGTGTACCGGTAACCAAAGGGCCATCCGGTTTTGCAACTCCTCCGAATCCTCGTTCTATTTTGGTATATGACACTAACAGAAAGAAGTCACGACCAGCGTGCACTCCTCAAGAGAGAGAAGAGAGGGGTTTCGGCACAGTTTGTATATACAGTCCAAATAATATCAAAGCGGTAAAAAATATCATTTTGCACATTTTAAGCCCAATCATAAAATAAGATCAGATAATAGACAATGCCGAATAACAACAATTATTCTAAGCTCGAACTCTTGAACCCTGAACCAGAGATTCTGGGATTCGTCCAAGCTCCCCAGCAGAGTCGCCAGAGCTGTCACACCTCCTTTTTCCGCCCCCACGAGGGTGAAGGAGTTTTTTCCAATTAAAGGACAATCGAAACGGGATTTGTTTATTTATTTCAGAGTCGCCACTTGGGAGTTTTAGGGTGTCCCAAGTCACCGGTTTAATCCCGAATCGAGGAAAAGAATGACTCTGTTTAACAGTCCACGAACCAGAAATCCGGATAAGGAATTCTGTTAACCCGGGAGAAGGTATTAGGCATTCCCGAGTTCCGTGGTTCTAGCACGGTCGCTCAACTGTCATATTTGGCTTGATTATCTGATTTAATATATGTTGAACCTATGTGCGAATTTTAACTTTTAACCGCTTTTATCATTACTATTATTTTTATCAAGAATTGCAACATCGTGGAAACACGTCTCGAACCACGTCACATCAATGCACCCGTAGTTGTTGGAACATTTCAACTCTGTTGAGATTTGGATTTGGGTCACATAAATGTGCACCTGAGTTTAAGAAGATAACATTCTTAAATACGCGCCTAAAGCGACTAGCGTATTATTATTTTGGGTAGGGCCGTGAAATTTGCTAAACGGCCCGTCCCGGAATCTAAGTACTCGAAATAACTATCCGTTGAGGGCCCCGCACTTTGGGTATTCTTGTTTGTCGAGGCTCGTCTCATTCGTTATTTATTATTATTATTATTATTATTGGGGGAATTTGCAACGTTGTGAAAACGCATCTCGAGCCACGTCACAATCAATGTACCCGTGATTAGAGACACATTTCGACTCTGTTGAGATTTGGATTTGGGTCACATAAATGCACACCCGTATTTAAGAAGGTAAGATTAATTAAGACGCGTCCTAAAGAAACTACGTATTGTTGTTTTAGAAAAAGACCGTGAAAAATTCACTAAACGGCCAAATCCAAAGTCTAGTCAATGGTTATGTATTTATTGAGGGCCCCAGCGATGTGTGATTTATTTGGTGAGACTCATCTCATTTTTATTTAAAAGGTCGTCCTATAGTGGCTATGTTTTCTATTGAGTTTGTCTCTAATAATGAAAGAAGAAGAACGGTCCAACTTTATTTACATGCTTACAAGTTAGTTATAGTCGGGTTCCGAATGTGATTTGCCCAAATCCGAAACATGAACGCGTGTCTGGGCAGTCGTTTAGATATTATGGGCCCAGGCACAGCACACACTGTATGGACTGGACCTGGGCCATTCCTTTTCCTATAAGGGCATGTTAGTCCATTCGACTCAGGCCAAACATTTATAAGGCTGAAATGGAAACTGGTGTTATTTTATTCTAATGGTATTGTTGCAAGTTATAGCGAGGCAGCCCGCTAAATGGAGTGAGATTAACTAGCAATGGACAGTTTAACACTTAACATGCGTTAGAAGATATGCTAATCACAAAAACAGCTAAAATTCCAGATATTGTTTACTACATTCTCACTTCTTTTCTATCTACCAACATACATACATAAGGTGATACTAAGTAGCCATACGTGATGTCTAATTATACATGATGACTGCCTTCATTATCCTAATAGAAGATATGAACTATTATATATACAACTTTAATGTTCAATATACAGACTGAAACAGATTCGAAAAAAAACAACTTCAGCTCTTCATTTCTGTATTCATGTTTCAACTTTCAGCTTACATTGACAGTGTATCAATGGTGTACCTAGTATTTGGGAAAGCAAAACAAGAAGAGGAATGATCAGTGGAAGCAGTAGCATACACAGCAACAACAGCAACAAGAAAACAACACTCAGCAGCAACAACCCAGTGACAGATTTTTTAACACCAAGACAAAGAACCCAGTTTGCAGCCCAGCAGCACCCAAAACAAATATAGGCAAAGCAGAGAAGGAAACAGATGCAAAAAAGCAGTAGCCTCTGTTTGTTATGTTCAAAATCCAGCACACTCTTAACTCTATATCACTCTGAAAACAGACTGTCCTCTAAAGGTTGAAAGACCAGCCTTGTGTTTGCTTTTCTTTTCTCTCTTAAAACTGTCCAGCCATTCTTTTGTTCTAGAACAGCCTATTTATAAGCAAAGTAGGCAAGCACCAGGCTGCCTTGATCCCTTCAGCCTTTCTCTGCCCATACCCCTTAATTTCCCATTATCAGGTGTCTTGTGCCCAAATCGTATGGGCAACTGACAACAACCCACTAATCCCCCATGCTTTTTATGCTTTTCCCCACTAATACTTAATCAACTCATTTCATTATTACTCTAATGTTATGGGACTATTATAATACTCAATTAACACCCCATGCCCTTGTGTTTCCTAGACCAGCACTAACAGATAAAATAATAAACTAATGGTTCATAAGTACCCTCCCTGTCAGGTCACTCGTCAAAACTATTTTCAGACTTATAAGCTCCCCAGTATGCCCCTTTAAACCCTGTATATTACTGTCTTACCCTAAGCTTCAGCAAACTGAAATTTGAACTTATGGAAGTTCAGACTCAAACTGCCCTAAACTGAGTTCTAGCTATTTCTCTAATTGCACTGCATCTAAATTATAGTGGTTCGATCAATCATGCGAGGCTTATCAGAATCAGAACATTTGAACATTCAGCCCTGTAAAACTAATCGACGATGTTTATCTAATCGACTATACTAATTATAACATAGAACAATCAGTCGATAAATAAATAACACGAACAGGGCCCCAAATGGCTTCAGACAGCTTTGCACAAAACAGGGGAACAACATGAATGAAACACTCGACGACACTGATCAAATCGAGTATGTATCTCACCGTACGTATTTAACAATAAACAGAAGAATAGTCGACCGAATAAAAAGGTCTTACGAAGATAGAAAAAAATTGAAAGAAAATACCAGTAAAATCAACAAATTAACTAAACATGTTAACAAACACAAACAACATTCAAACAAGAACAAAAAGGAAAAAGAAAACTCACTGTGGAATCTCAACAACAAACGACCCAGGCCTGAACTGGATTTGACCATTTGAGGTCGAACGGACTTTAATCGAGCTGTTCTCAACCGAGAACACCTCGATTAAGGTCTATTAGACCCTAACCCTCCGTTTATTTGGACAGACCCCCAACTTCTTGGACTTTTAGGGTTTATACGGGTGTTTTTGGGGTTCGACGGTTTCTGGTTAGATTCGAACCAAACCAAACTTGGTTTGGTCACGATTGAGGCCAGGGTAATGATCGGTGTGAATCTGGGGTGGGTTGGTGTAGATCGGGATTTTGCTCGAACCTTCAAACGAAGATTCGAGACGATGAGGAATGATTCGAGGCAAGAGGCTAACGGATTCGTGTTCAGGGTGGTTGGGTGCATCAGGGGTGTTATCTTGGTGGTCACCGGCGTCGTGGTCGCCGGGTTTATGGTGAGAGTGAAGGGTGGCGGCTAGGGTTTGAATGGGGGCTGCTGGGTTTGTGTCTGAGACGATGGTGCACAGTAGGCGAAGGGGGGGTTGGTTTGGGGGCATGGGGGTGTGATGAGGGGTTTATATATGGGGTAGGAGATTAGACCCTGGCCGTTGGATCGAGTTGGATCTATGGCCAGGATCTATTTTGTAATAGGAAACGGCGTCGTCTCCATTAAGTGAGACTGGGTCGGTCTAAGGTTTAAACGGGTCGGGTGCTGGGGAAAACCATGGGATCGTTAGATTAGATTGGACGGACGGCTCAGATCAAATGCCCTATGCAGCGTCGTTTGGGGGGGGGCGTCCCTGGAAGATCTGGTTTGGACTGGGTCATTGTAATTGGTTTGGGCCTAATTTTCAGTTGAATTTTTGGCCCAAATCGGGTATTTTCTTTCCTTATAATTAAACAAAAATTCCTAATCAAATAAAAACCAAAATTAAACTACACAAATATTAATTAACACCTAACAACAGTTATCACACGAATTAAAACATTTAATAAAATCATCATGACAACAAAATAGAATAAAAATGCATATTTTTGTATTTTCGCTTTTAAAAACCAAATTATGGTTAATTAATTCCTAAACGTACCATTTATTCCTAAATGCATGCAACATGTATTTTTGTATTTTTAACTATAGCAAGGCGAGCATTTACGTACAGAATAATTATCAAAATGTCACGCAAATTCTCAAAATTGTACCCGAAGGTAACTTGTTTTACTTTTTCGATTTCTTTTGGAGTAGTTTTTCGCGAAGCAAAAATCACGTGCTCACAACCACTTCCAAAAGAAAAAGGGATCGACCTCACCCAAAAGCAAAATCAGCTTAATAGTTCGATAGGTACCCTTGATACCATAGATATTACAAAGATCATTACTGAATCGACAAAACAAATTCTACATTACATCAAAATGTTACCTACACCTATCTTTACAACGGGCTCAAACATGCCCTTACAAAAGTTCCATAGCAAAAACTAAGTACAAACAAAAAGTTACACATCATCCCCGGTTGGGTACGCATCTTCGTACCAAGAGTCAGAAGCAAGACGGTTCGCATCATCAGAATTGATGTCATCTCCGTCAGGTGTAAGAGGATCGTATCCGCATGCCTCAAGAGCTGCACGAGCTTCGGCACGCACACCCTGAAGTTCTGCTTCAGATGCCCTCCCCTCAGAATAAAGAGCCTTGTACACGTCAAGTCGGGTCTTAGCATGGACCCACAACTCATATAAGCGACGAGGCACGACCGGATCGGCCGAGGCACAAGACGTAGAAGGTTGTGAGCGTCGACTCGCATCCTCCGTTCTCAGCAAGGCCACTTGTCCATTCAACACAGATAGCTCTGCCTCCAACTCCTTAACACGCCCCTCAAGCCCACTACCTTAAGCTTAGAAGCCTCCTTCTCCTCGGTCAGCTCCGTCCTACAAACACGGAGGGTATTCTCCAAGGCCTCCGTTCCAAAAATAGTCATCGCCAGCTTATCAACACCGAAACTCAGTTTGCCCTTAAGCCCCTTGATCTCCACCACCTTCGTACCTAATTCAATGGTCAAACTGGCCACCTTTGCTTGCAAGTCGGCATTCTCGGCCATCACCCCTGCTTAACTCAAGCTCATCCTCCTTCACCTTAAAGGAGGCCTCAAGTTCACTATTACGGGAGACAACCTTCATAAGCTCCTCATCTCGCTCCCTCAGCTCCTCGACCTTGTGCGCCAGTTGGTCCTCCCTCTATTTGAGTCCCTCGCGGAACAATTGAAAATGAGGGTCCTGATTATAAATGTCGGCCATTGCACGATGCTTAGCGCGATACTGTTGATATTTGAAAGACATCTTCCCCTAGATGGTCGTCCTCTTTCTTTCCCGGCGCTCGCGCTCGGTCTCCATGATATAGTCTAGCACAAAAATGAAAGAAGTTAAGACAAAAACACAGGTTGACAATCACAACACAAGCCCAACGACAAAAAGGAAAAAAAGACACCTACCCGCAAGGCCATGCCGGTGACGTTCTAAGACAACTCCATGTCGCTCATCGCTCTAAGCACCTCGCTCTTAGGGGCAACACATAGAGGGGCTAAAACAGACGCCACCTGATCACAGTTCGACAACAAGTTGTAGTCCCCTGGGACAACTATGTGACGATCAGATCCTTCCACTATGACCTCCACGTGAGTATGGTGACCTACAAACTCGCGAATGTCCTCTGGGTCAACGTCTGAACCTGAGCTTTCGCCCTCAACACGCCGACCTCTTCCAACATTGGATGACGTGCCACCCTCAGCGGAGCGCACGGAGTCGGCCCCTGGATAAATTCCTTCCGTTTGGGGAGATCTCCCCGCTAAGATGGCATCGACCATAAATGTGGGTACAAGTGCCGTCTGCAATGCCCTACCGGCATCCACGACCACATCCTTCCCAAGCTTCATTCTCCTCTTTTTTCTTAGCAACGACTCGTCCCCGTTAGAGGATTTACCTAAGAGGTGAGGGGTCGGTACGGAAGAAGCCTCCTCTCTCACAACCATGTCCCGAAAGGGACCTTCAATTTGAATCGGTTGAGGACAACCCCCTCGAACGGATTCAGTCAAAGTAAACTGCATTCCTGCAGCAACGACAGCCTATCGAAATGTAGGGATTGGTGCCCTCCGTCTGGAAGCTCCTCGACCTGTCGTCATGAAGAGTCATATCGATAGACGACAATGTATAACCAACAAAGTGATAAGGGGGAAGCATTTACCGGATGAAACTCTCGGGCCATAACATTTTATGAAGGCAGCCAATCTTGGGTTTTCCGCTGCATGGGGCAACAGACGGGCTACCCAATCCCTTATACCCGCAATAGGGCGGGGGGACGTCCCATAGCTGCAAATGAGAAGCAAACAAACCCTATAATGAACGAAGATGAAGAGAAAGAGTAAAATGAGTGCCGACACTTACGAGTCTCGTTCCACTGCTCCAGGAACTGGTGGAGTCAGAAACGATGGGTTCGGTTTTGACAAAGAAATACTTATGCCAAAACTTGCGACTCGCTCGATCGTCGGTCCCAACCACTAGCCCTTTTGTTCCACGGTGCCTCAAATGCACCATAGTACCCCTGTGGAAGTTGGGCGAGAACAGGTGCAAGAGGTGGTGAATAGTAACCTCACATTCCGCCAACTCCGCATACTTTGTCAACAACAGGAGTATCTTGAGCGTATATGGCGAAAGTTGTGCCGGGCAAACTTGATAGAACTTATAGAACTCTTCCCCTAATGGAAGGAGGGGGAAAGAATAACCAATCACGAAAGGGTACTCGTAAAAAGTGCAGTACCTAGGTCTATGGACCTCCACGAAATCCCTTCCCGCTGGAACCATGTCAACATGAGCGGGGATGTCATACTTTGCACGTAGAGCGTCAATATGAACTTGTTCCGTTTCAGAGAGTACGGGGTAGGAGTAAGAGGAGGATCTTTGAGGAAGTCATTTCGAGACATGGGGTGTCTCGGCAGCAACTCATCCACCGTAGGAAGGTTATCCCCTTCTTCCACCATCATATCCTCACCGCCTGAGGGGGGCGCCACGGACAACGGGGTGGCCTCAGAAACCCCCTCATGAGATCGATGTGATCTTGGCATGTTTTCGATGAGAAGGGTGTTAAAACAGCATAAAAGGCTGTGAGCGAAGAATGGGAGAAGAAGAAGCAGAAGGTTGTTAGAACAAACTCGGGAGGGATGAGAAAGGGTAATCAAAAATGAAATGGCCAAGAATTTTTGAAAAAACAAACCCTCTATCAATTTATAGGATTGGGGGCGCCGGAATCGAAGCGGAAGGTCGCAGAGTGGCACCGAAATCGAAGCGACAAGCCATCAACCCCTGTCTCGAAAACATGCATAATGATAACGCACGTAGAGATGATGTCATTTCTTGGTAAAATACATTACCTGGTGTCTTGCTGAGCACGCTGACCGCCCATTATTGGCCAGGCCGTAACGCCTCGTAGGGTCAAATTTCTCCGTAAGAACGCGTGGTGTCCGCTTATCGAGGACACACCAAGTTGCAACCTCGACAAGCGGAGAGACTAACTGTATGAGTCCAAATTTGAACAACCACGACCGTTGATGAGTACGACAAACGACGAGATCCTCGTAGCTCGACATCCTGCAGGGGACGACCTACAAGCGAATAAGAGACGGTACGACTCTTGCAGCAGTGCAGGCCCATTAGGGGACATTAGGAATATTCTTTCGAATATTCCCTATGACTTGTCTTTTAGGGCTTAGAAGGGTTTTGTCCCTTATATATAGAGCGAAAAACAACCTTTTAAAGGCCCTGGGCATTTCTCCTAACTTATAACATTTGCTATAACACTAGCTTACAAAAACAATTGGTAGGATTATTGTTCAAGTTTTTGTCTTGATGAGATAAAGAATTCTTATCCTCTGTACTCTCCTTGTCTACCTTTTGTTCTAGAAATTATTATATTTAGCTAAAATTTACCCCTTCATTTTCTTTGATTGATTTGTTCAAAAAAGTTCCAATATCTTTTAAGTCAAATACTTATCTCGGTAACTAAACACCCCCTAAGAGTTTGTACTATGATAAAATGACATGATGGGGAAGTGTGGGTCGATTTGAGTGAAAAATAGTAAGCAGAGCAGGGCGTAAGCGGGTTAAAGTTTATGCAGAGTAAGACTTCACCTACCATACTCCACCTCGTTTGTGACATGCAATCTTTATTATTTAATGACCAACCTCAATAAGTAACAATTAAGAATGTCTAAAAGTAACAAAAAGTCTACCCAAACAAAACAAAGAAATTTTAAAAAACCAGAAACATTTTAAAGACCAAGAGCAATAGGGAAACCAGTGGAGCTCAACCAACTATTACCAGCAATAAACTTGTTAGGAGTATAATCTTGAGCCTCAGTTGCACTAGTAATAACTTTAAAACCTTTCCATTTTACTCTCTCTGATGTCCCAGCTCCTGCACCTGTATTCTCATATTCCCCATAAAACAACGTATCAAGTGCAAAATTCCCATTCCACTCGTGCCACCCTGTCGGACTAATCACATCCGCGATCGAACATTGCATGATCACAGTCCTGGAATATTCCTTCCACGGACGTCCTAAATAAGTAGGGAAATTTTTCTGAACTGATTTCAAGTCCGAAGTAGCGCCAATTCTAGACTTATGAATCACTATCCCAGTGTTCTGGTTGGGATCCGTTCGCCCTTGGGCCGTGACCATGTTTTTCTGGCCCGGCCCTGGACGTCTAGCGTGGATGTCACAGTCTTGGAGTACAGCTGCAGCGTTACCAAAGATGAAATCGACTGTGCCTGAAATGAAACATTGGACGAAGAATTGACGATTGGAGTGGACGTAAAGAGTGTCTTGGTAGCCTAACATGTCACATTTGTAGAAGGCGGATAAATCGGCACCCACTCGAAGTGCAACTGCTTGGTGCTTTTCGTGCCCTGCTGTGTTTTCGAATGTTATGTCTCTCGCTAAGAACCCTTCCCCAACTGCGGCTGCAAAGTTACAACAACAAAAGATTAATTCCTGGAATTGATATGAATGTGAGACAACCGTTCAACATAGATCAATTTGAACTCGGTACAATTTAACTTTAAATATTGTTTGCCCTTACATATTCTTTATTAGTTACTCCTTCCGTTCCAAAATAAGTTATTTTTTCTTGTGATTCAAAATAAGTGATTTTTTCAGATTTCAAGAATGAATTAATTATTTTTTTCCGTAAATAATGTTGGAATATGTGTTAGGAGTGTTTATGTTAAGAGATAGTAAAGGTTAATAGGGTCAAGCTAATTAACATTAAAAGGTGAATTTCTTAAGCGTGAAAACAATCAAAAGCTCAATACTTTTATTTCTATTCCCCTTCTCGTTTTTTTGTTGAGTCAAATGCCGTTACTTGATATGTAGAAAATGTTTTTCAGCGGACAGAGAAAGCATAACATTACTCTTGTTGTCCACCTAGTAAGAATTTAACTTTTACAGGTCAACTAAAGGATAACCACATGTATATAATTATCAAATAATAAGTGAGATTACTAACCTAAAAAATAATATCAATTAATGGTGTAAAAATACTTCCAGTACATGTAAGTTAAATCACTAAGGGTTTGTTTGTTACGAGAGATAAGAAATAATTAATTCTGAAACTAAATTTAAGAAGAGTTTATCCTATGTTTGATTGGTAGAAAAATGTAGTATAACTACTCCCGAAAACAGTTATTTCAGAATTGTATTTTTTTATCCCATGAAAGAATGGAATAACTAATCATTAGTCCTCGGATAACTTCTTTCCAACCGAGAAATTATATTTTGAGTGAGAGTCCATCAACAAAACTTGTACGAGGCACCATTAGTTATTAAACAAGTGAAAAAGTGGGTCCCAAATTGCAGACTCTTTTTTTTTTTATCTCTCTACTGAATGACAACATGAAAAGCCAGTTAATTTTAGTTCTCTCTTCTTCACATCTTCTGCTTTATCTTCTCAAAAAGAACCGAACATGTGGATTATTTTTGGGGTTGTTTCTTTGTCTATGCTTCTGTAAAATCAAGATTCGAATAGAAGAATGACCGAAAATTTCTTTATTGCTGAATTTGTAGAGAAAAAATAATGGGTTTAATACATTTTGGTGGGAGAATCATGAGTGTTTTTTTCAAATATCTATGCTTTCCGGTTCCTTTGAAGTATGAGCAATAGTTTCTTTGAAGCTGATTAATCTGGCATCTCACTGATGTGCACTGCTACACACTCAACTTCACATTTATCTTTTTATTTTGGTATTACTCTTGGGCCCATCGTTGGATAATATATTTAGGTTTGATTTGAAAACCTTTTTTCTTTTGTGATGATATGGAATTCTAGGTTTGGACTTTTATGTGTACTTTACTTTCTGCAATGGTTAAAAATTGCAGAGTGTTTCCACAGTAATGCAATGCTAAGTTTGAATCATAGTATTTCATGATTGGAGATGGTTTGATTTTGCATATAAGACTTGAAAGGTATCTGATGGAAAAAAAGAAGAAGAGATGTATGAGACTGCGATGGAGAAGAACGTAAGAGGATAGATGATACTCGCATCTTTTTTCCTTTAGTAGCCGTATTTGACTCAAACAAATACTCAAAGATATGATGCATTTTAATAGGAGTAGATAATAAAAGGAAGTGAGAGATAAAAGAGGGAGTCTGCCAGAGAGATTTCAGTGCCAGAGAAATAAAAGAGGGGGTCTGTAATGTGGGACCCACTTTTCCACTTGTCTAATAACTAATGGTGCCTCAAACAAGTTTTGTTGGTCCAGTTTCACTCAAAATATAATTTCGACCAAAAGAAAACAGGAGCGTCTTACTCTTACATAAATACTAATCACATTAAATGGAGAAATTAAAACAAATAGTATTGATTTAAAGGAGAAGGAAAGAGCTCCGCTCACAATGACATCCAATGACCACCAAAAAGTCAATAATGTCGGGAGAAATTTACGGAAGGCGCTCCCAACTGGAAAGCATCAATAGTGACTGGTGATCAAGAGTACGTAATAGCCAAATGGATGTCAAACCTTACCAAGTAATCCCTCCGTTTCAATTTATATGAACTTATTTAATTGAGCACGAAATTTAAGAACTTTTGGAATTTATGATCTTAAATAAGTCAAAAAGGAACTAGAGTATTTGTGTGGTTGTAAAAGCTTCTCATTAAGGGTAAAATTGAAAGTTTAAGCAAAATTGTTCCAAATTTAGAAATGGATCATTCTTTTTGGAACGGACCAAAAAGGAATTAAGTTTATACAAACTGGAACGAAGGAAGTATTTTAATTGAATGAATGCATGTTTTTTTTAATAATAGTGGTATTCGCTTTAACACCAAGGGTATTGTGGAGGTGAGCAGAGTTGCTTTTACTATGTTTCTGCTGTCAGGAGCAGCGTATAAGTGGTGGAAGGCTTACGAGGAGGGTAGGCCAGCTGATGCAGCCCCACTCATTTGGGCTCGGTTTTCATAGATGTTTTTGTGAAAGGCAAAATCTATTTACCAAGACTTGATCAGGTAATAATATAGTATTTTTGTCTCCGGTCGGATTTGAACATAAGGCATCATCGTGCTCAACTCATTTCATAAACCACTGGACCACACTCTTAATTAGGTGCAAATGCATGATTTTCTGTATAGCAACTTTTATTTTATGATAATAAATTTAGATTTAATTCGAAGATTATGTAACTACCTTTGTGTGTTTTTTGGAGGCCTACGTAGCCAAGTTACCCTTCCTGAAATGTGGTCTTGGTTCTTGGATGCTCGGTAGGTGTATTAGTTTGTTATTATTAATGATAATAATATTTCACTGTTATTATAAAAAAATATTATACGTACATAGTGTCACGTTCTTAGTCGTTAATTAAGTACACGTGTGGTACTTGACAACTCGCTCGCGATCTTTCACAACTTGCTCACGTTTTTGCTATGCCAACTCATCCTAGGGCCTACTCTGTAAATATTGATTGTTACATAAGTCCTTAATATTTACAAGATAAGGGCTTTCTTTAGAACTCTCTACAAACCTAAAAGATTCTAAGGACTTTCCTAGCAAATCCATAGGGATCTAGGGTCTTCCTAAGGAAATGTCCATATTTCTCTAGAATTTTCTCACAAATGCTAGCTTTCCTCTTATATAAGCTTTTACATGGCATTAATATATGTTAAATAACGCCTATGTGACATGATAACATGGCGGGTCATTCCATTACTCATAGAAAATATTCAAATATTAATATATACTTTTGAAGTTTGAAATTCTAATTTGGGTTCACGTGCAACTGCAATTGCACCTCTACAGGGAAAACAACAAAAAAGTTCTCACACAGCACCTTTGCCACATGCAACTCCACGTCATCTCCAACAAAAAACTACATCATGCTCTTAATTTTTTTGGTTACCCGATGTTCGGTACTCGTATTGAAACCCGACTATATTTAGATTCGTGCTGCGTAGGACCCCATTCGGGGAAGCGCTCCCTACCAAAGATTTTTCCATACCCAACGGCATGCTCTTAGTTAATACTACTAGCTAGGTCCATTTGAATTTAAATATCTTACTTTTCTTATTAATTTATTTGAAAAACTACAACTATTGAAGTTCTCTTTAGTATTATATATATATTATTGTTATGACATATGCCAGCCAGCCAATAATACTCTCTCCCTTGTTATAAGGACAAGGGAGAGGTTACTCTGTCAGCAATTTGACGAAGCAACAACTATGTTAATTTGTAGAAATAATCTATACTACGAGGAAATTTTAATTGAAGTATTAAAACCTCACCCCGTTACCTGCTAAATGCCACTTAATAATATACCGCTCTCTCCGTTTTAATTTATATGACATGCAGTGACAAAGTTTTGTTTTTGTATATATGTATATAAAAAATATACTACAATCTATGATGAAGAAAATAAAGGAAGTCGCCTTTCATTGTTATTTGCTGTACAACTTATTTTATACCTAGCTAGCTACATAATGTAATTTTTTGACTAAGGAGTGTCAATTGACACCCATTGGTATAAGGCTCTGCCACGGGTGACATGGACTTATAGAATCAAATGAGTTATTCTTTTACCATAATTTTTTTTATATGTCTTTTTAAATATTTTGAATTGTTAATTATTGCGACTTATTGTACTTTTTACATAATTTTAAATATGTAAAAAGAATTCGAAAACTTTACATATTTTATATTCAAATTAATTTACAGTTAAAATTAAGAAATTGAACTCTCAAAATTTGAATTACATAAATTGGGAGTGAGGGAGTATCTAGCTAGAAAAAAAAATGATGCACGAATAATATTAAAAAGAAAAGCTGATTATGAATTTAACTTACCAACAGTGGCAGAATGGAAAGTAGTGCTACCATCTTTGACATTTCTGCTTCCAGTAATTATAGTATTCTCTCTACCATCTCCCATAAACATTATGTTCTTCTTCTTCTTTGACACCTCCACATTTTCTTTGTATACACCTGCCTTTATTCTAATCACATATCTCTTGCTGCTCTTTTCAGGTGCGTTAGCTACTGCTTCAGCCACCGTCTTGTAGTCTCCGCTTCCATCTGCAGCCACCACCACATCCGCCGTCACTGACGGTGATTGCAGCAGTCTTCTATCTCCAGTAGACAACCACTCCGGCCATGTTCCACTGCTCTCCTCATTGAGTTTTCTGTTCACTTTACCTGTATTAAGAGTTGAGACATAAAAATTTCATTTTATTAAACAGTACTCGTACATAAGTAGCGTGTTAAGAATATAATTAAGTACTTCCTCTGGTCCCCTTTACTTGCAGGTTGTATTTTGCACGCATCAAAATTTTTATTAAGGGGTGCCAAATATATATATATACACCATGTATTTTTTCATGAAGGGAGGTCACCTTGCTACAAGGTGGCTCCGCAACTGTTTGCGTGTCCCTTTAGAAAATATCAATTAAAAGGATAAATTGATTAAACTATTCTTTAATTTCATCTTATCACTCAACTCTTCCTCTCATCACATTAATCTCTCCATATTTACTAGAGTAATATAAGGGTAAAGGTGTGAAAAAAGTAATTAATTCTATCTTGATTTTCTAAAATAACACGTATTTGTGACTAATTATTTTTAGTGATCATGACAATTTAAAAAAAAGTGGAGGGAGTATTTCATCCATTTCACTTTACACGTCTTAATTTGAGATTTTATATGTCTTAATATGAAGTTGAGAACATTAATTTTGAATTATGTAAATTCAAATACCTGAAGAACCTAACTTCATCTCATTCTGAATATCTGTATCAGTCATGTTCTTGATCATAGCCAAAGCATTACTACACAATTTCTCCACATACACTTGCCCTTTAAGCAAAACCTTACGAACTTTTTTATCAGCTTCATCATGTGAAAACCCGTCAAGACAAGTCTCTTGATTTGTAATAGCAGCACTAATTAAAGTTTTCAAATCATCTGCATGTTGTCTCAAAGCCTTAGCATTAGGATATTTTTCCAAATCTTCAACAGCTGTGTGTAGCTCATCAATCGTCTCGTCTATCGTCTCTAAACAATCGTGTAACGCGATTTTTTCGCGTTCTGTTAAACCCTTTCGTGTTTTTATTAGCTTGTCTATGGCGTAGTAGTTGCGTTGAACGGCCTTAGTTGTAATATTCAAGGATAATTCAATGACATCCTTTTGGTTTGTGACTTTTTTGGAGAAATTTGGGATATTATTTGCAATTGTAGAGTAGCATAGTTGTTGGTGTAAAGTGATGCTACATGAGGATTTTACTATGGTATGAGTTGCCAATGAAATGGCCTGAATTTGGGCTTGATTTGAGCTATTTTTTCGTGAGTAATTTACTCCAATGACTACTCCAATAACTGCAGCAATTAGTAGGACAGAAGCAATGAGGGATAAGAAGAGTTTTGGTTTTTTTACCTTTGAAAAAGAATTTGTGTGTTTGCCAGAATCTGTTATTCCGGCTAAGAATTCTTTGAAAATCATTGAGTTTGTAGGTGAAAGAATGAAGTAAAGAGTAGCTGTTAGGAAGAGTAGCTGTTAGGAAGAGTAGTTAGGTGGTGTATATATAATTAGTGATGCCAAGAGGTAGAGGCAGACCTGGATTTGAAGGTCACGGATGTACTTTTTGATTTAACCAAAAGTTGCTTTGTATATGGGGTGCCAACTATTAATATATCACTATCCTTTAAAGATATACACATGTATAAATGCAATTTTTGCGGAACTTTACGAGTGTCGGTGACCCCTCTACCTATTACATAAGTCCGCTTCCGGCAAGAGCCTAACTTTGAACTTTGTTTTTTGTTGCTCCCTCGGTCGTTGTTTATGTGATGTAGTTCAGATTTTGAGAGTCAAATGAATTTTTTCTTTGATCGTAATATTTTTATATATGCGCATTTTAGATATTTTGGATTGTTAATTATTGTTACTTATACTATTTTTTATATAATTTTCAACAATAACAACAATAACAAAAAACTCAGGAATTTCGCACAAGTGGGGTCTGGAGAGGGTAAGATATACGCAACCTAATTATCCCTATCCTGGAAGGGCAAAGAGGTTGTTTCCAATATACCCGCGGCTGGTAATTTTCAAATATATAAATTTTATTTTAAGAAATCTAAATATTCTACATGTTCAAATTCGTATAAAATTAAGATATTTCATTCTCGAAATCTGGATTATACCACATGGGACGGAGGGAATAATATTTTCCAGATTTGGTTGAAATCATAGAGAGAGCCATGTGAAGTATAGTTGTTGGTTTGTCTCTGTCATTCATTTTCTTTCTCTTTGTCAATGCAATGTGTGCATCATATACTCGTGTCTGTCAGTATTTACTTTTAAATACTCACTTATTATTCCGTTCAAGATTCTTACTGAGTACTACTGAATATCAACAATATATGCAGTAAATTGTTAAACAAGAACAATTGGGAGTTTTTTAAACTTGGTTTGGCCTTGGATTCGGTGCTGTTTAACTTGTATTGGATGCTGGAAATGACCAGATTTGAATGGAATGTCTTGTTTATTGTATCTGTTTCTTGCGCTGTCTCTTCGTTTGTCGTGATATTCCTGGTCCAACGTTTGCTCAAACTCACAGGCTGTTTAATTTGATTGCCTAGAATAATTTATACGCATGTCTATTAAGGTTTTGCATCCAATTGTTAAAAAATAAGTTATAACTTTAATTATAATATGATTTATCTAAATTACTTTTTATCTTTTCCTTACTGATTTCGCTAGATTAATATTTCACTAATTAAAACTGTATGTGTAAATTTCTTCTTAAAAAAAGGGGAGAAATTCAAAAATAGCTAGATTTACAACTGGTCGTTCAAAAATGGTCCAGTTTCAAAAGTAATCGAAATTTAGCAACTTTTCATGTAAAGATAAATCTGAGCGAAAACACTGTTCAAAACCCGAAAAATATGCCAGTATATTATAGTGGAGTTCCAGCATAAGTACACTATAACTCCAGCATAATATACTGGAGTTCCAGCAAGTATAATTGTCCATATACTGGAGTTTGGAGCACCGATGCTCCAGTCTTTATACTGGAGTCCGCAAATTATACCGGTCCAGCATAATATGCTGGAGTTCATACACAGGTGCACCGAACTCCAGTATATTATGCTGGACCGGTCTATGTTGCAGCAAAATAGTGGCTATTTTTCATTGACTTCGTAAACGCTGGCTATTTTTGAATGACCAGTCTGAAAACTGGCTATACCGTGCTATTTTTACTAAAAAAAAGTGGAGTGCCAAATAATATTTTTTAATTTCTAATGTTAAAGATTTTAGAACTCACACGTTCAGAAGATGGAATAGCAAAAATGAGGATGCTTGGACGGATGTGTGGGTTGGAGGTATACTAGGAGAGATAATATTAGAAACGAAGATATACAGGGCAAGATTGGGAGTGGCCTCCATGGTGAATAAGATACGGGAAGCGAGATTGAGATGGTTTGATCGGGCATGTGAAAAGAAGGAGCATAGATGCTCCAGTGAGGAGGTACGAGAGGTTGACAATAATAGGTCTAAGGAGAGGTAGAGGTACACCGAAGAAGAATTAGGGAGAAGTAATTAGAAAGGGCATGACACATTTTCATTATAATTTTTTTTAGTCGTATATTTTTCAAACCTGTTTTGAAAATATTTTTATTTAGCTGAGGGTATATAGGAAATAACCTTTCTACCTCACACAAAGTACGAGCAAGATATGTATATACCTCACTTAGAGGCGGATCCAAAATTTTAAGTTTATAATAAGGTCCTATAATGACTGCAAGTTAATATACAATAATAATCGGACCAATGGACTAGATTCTAACATAAATATTCTTATATAAATTTTTTAGTATAAATATTGGGTCTAGGCAAGTAACTAGTAACCTTTGCACTAAATTTGGTCCGGACCTCCTTCTTCACATACCCCACTTATAGAATCACATATGCTATATTACTGTTGTTAAAGATTTTAGAACAACTTTAATTTGCTAAAACTACTAAAGTAGTAAAGTGGAAAGTAAAAAAAAGGGCAGTATGGTGCACTAAGCTCTCACTATGTACGTGGTCCAGGGAAGGGCCGGACCACAAGGGTTTATTGTATGCAGTCTTACCCTGCATTACTGCAAGAGGTTGTTTCCACGGCTTGAACCCGTGACCTCCTGGTCACACAACAACAACTATACCAGTTACGTCAATAACACGGTAGTCCTCCCAAGTTGGCTCTTCACTTATGCACAATATTTCAAGTTTGAAGTTAAATTTTGAACGCTGAAACAAGGGTGAGCTCCCACCACTCCATTCCATAGATTTGAACATTTCAATCCAAATTAAATGTGTGCTGTCACCTGATATCGGAGCTGACAGCTTTTTGAGATATTGTAACCCACATACGGATATGGTGGTAACATTTCAAAGAGAAAAGGAAACAAACAAAGATGTACACGTCCCCTAGTACTATCCATTTGGATGTATTGCTATCTCATTCCTACAAATCTGGAAAATTCGAAACAGAGAAGAAATTTTACTTATTTGTACGGGTGTCAATCGTTTCCATTCGGTTGATTATTTTATAAAAGTTGGTACTTACTAATTTTTCAATCATATATCTCCCCATCCTTCTGAATAATAGACCTCAGATACTTGAAACCTTTCTCTTGAGAATGACTTGTGTATCGAGCCTCACATCCCCGTCCGCCTCCTGGTTAACACCGCTTAACTTGCACTCAACGTATTTTGTATTGGTCCTGCTCAACTTGAAACCCTTAGTTCAGAGTATGTCTCCAGACCTCCAACCTCTCGTTAACGCCACCCCGCGTCTCATCAATCAGGACTATATAATCTACAAATAACAAGCACCAAGGCACCTCCCCTTGAATGTGTCGCGTCAATAAATCCATCACTAGGGAAAATAAAAACGGGCTAAGTATTGATCCTTGATGCAACTCCATCTCAACCGAAAAGTAGTTAGAGTGTCCTCCTGCTGTCCTAACTCGTGTCTTAGCTCCATCATACATATCCTGAATCGCACTAATATACGCTACATGCACTCTTCTAGTTTCCAAACATCTCCATAGAACCTCTCTCGGGACTTTGTTATAGGCTTTTTCCATGTCAATGAATACCATATGCAAATCCTTCTTCGTCGCCCTATACTGCTCCACCAATCTCCTCGCAATATGAATGGCCTCAGTAGTCGACCGTCCCGTCATGAAACCAAACTGGTTCTCAGAAATGGACACACTCCTCCTCAACCTCCCTTCAATCACCCTCTCCCACACTTTCATCGTATGGCTTAACAACTTGATACCCCTATAATTGTTGCAGTTTTTGACATCCCCCTTGTTCTTGTACAAAGGGATCATCGTACTCTGCCTCCACTCTTCGAGAATCTTCTTCGTCCTGAAAATGACGTTAAATAACCTAGCAAGCCATTCCAAGCTCTCCTTACCCACGCTCTTCCAGAATTCTACCGGGATCTCGTCCGGCCCAATCTCTCTACCCCTATTCATCCTGCGCATAGCCCATACAACCTCCCCTACTCGTATGCGTCTACAGTACCCAAAATCTCGATTCTTCTCCAAGTACTCCAACTCCCCCAACACAATGCTCCTATCTCCCTCTTCATTCAAGCGTTTATGGAAGTGAGACTGTCATCTCTGCCTAATCTGTGCCCCCTTAAAAAAAACTCTACCCTCCTCGTCTTTTATGCACCTCACTTGGTCCAAATCCCGGGCCTTCTACCCTCTCACCTTTGCCAGCATGTACAACTTCTTGTCCTCGCCTTTATCCCCAATTTCTTTGTATAAACGACTAAATGACGCGGTCTTAGCCGCAGTAACCGCCAACTTCTCCTCCTTTCTAGCCTTCTTATACCCCTCCCTGTTAGAACTCTTCAACCCTCGTCTATTCTCTCTACTAGCTTCAAATATGCCGTTTTCTTGGCTTCCACTTTCCCTTGAACCTCTTCGTTCCACCACCAATCCCCTTTATGGCCACCAGAAAAACCCTTCGAGACCCCTAACACCTCTCTTGCTGCCTCTCTATTACAATTTATTGTCATAGACCACATACAACTCGCGTCCCCGCTACTCCTCCATGTCCCCGTAGTCAACAACTTCTTCCCCAACTCCTAGGCCTTGTCCTTAGTCAATGCACCCCACCTGACCCTAGGCAAGAATAACTCAACTATTCTAATTAAAGCATGTCATGAGTCTAAGTCTACCCGAACCTAATCATGAATTCTAGCATACGCACGGACACTCGTCACCTTATACGTGCGTACCCCCACAACATATAGCACTAGAGAAATATAACACCTATGGGATAAATTCCCCCTAACAAGGTTAGATAGGAGACTTATTCTATTAAGTATAACTAAAATTAGACTTTTCGAAATCGTCCCAATCATATGAAAGATACGTACTTTTATAGGACTTAACAAAATTCTCTAAACATTTTCACTGTTCAAAGGTTGATGAATTAAGAAAATATGAAAGATGGCTAGAGTAAGACCTATCAACTATTCTACAACAACGTAAAAGAAACTAGGCAAAGATAAAGAAAATATAAATAACACGAGTGAAAAGATATTAATCAAGCTGACACTCACGAATAAAGTCTGTGAAAGATCAAATATTCAACAAAATAAATCTAAATTATACGAAAGGGAACATATTCAATACATTGTAGTTTGCTACTCATAATCTCTAGAATACTTTGTGTCTTGCTAGTGAATATGTTGGAAATAATTTAGTTTCACTAGAAGTAACATAATAGCTTTGGAAATTAGGATTTTGAGTTTTAGTTACTTGTTGGCTTACAACTTTTTTCATAATTCCAAGACCCAAGAAAAAAAATTTAATGCTTTATTATTTTTAAACTTAATATAATATATTTTCCACATGTAAATTTATTCGGTACAGTTCAGTATTTTTTCAGTTTATTTTCATAAAATTAAAACTTGCTCTAATTATTGGTACGCTTATAGATTTATATAAAAACTTACGGTTTTATTAAAAGAAACCTAAAATTGATTCGGTACAGTACGGTTCGATTGGTTTAATCGGTTTTTTAATATCCATTGATGCCCCTACAATTCTTTGCTTTATTATTAATCCATTTGAATGTCATCACAGGAGGAATTTGTACTTATTTGTATTTTGTTCTGCCACTTATAACCTGTTTGGTCAAATTTTTTTGGCCAAAAGTATTGTTTTTCAAAGTTAGTGTTTTTGATCAAGTTTTTAGAAGAAAAAAAAAGTATTTTTTGAATAAAACTAGAAGTTTCTTTTGAGAACCTGAAAAAAATAGCTTCTCTAATTTCAACTATTTGATTTAAGCATCCATGGAGATTCTTTTTTCTTCTTCTTGCACGATAAAATAATTTCAAACTAACATTAAATATCAGTAATATATTTAAGCAACAAATGTAAAATAAGCTAATGAATAAAGCTAAGGTTACTAAGAGCAAGCAAAACGCAAAAGCAAGTCTTTCTCGCTCTTCAAAAATTCTCTCTGTACAATTGCAAATCTAACCGGCTGATAACGACTTCTTTTCGTTGATAACGGCTAGTTTCCACAACAAAGAAACTTGTCCATATCAATTGACATCTTCGGGTTTCTGTTAACAAAAACCCCCCGGTCCCCCAGACCCAATTTATGCACCTTTTAGAGATGGACCCCAATTCTGCTCAACTACGCCCTCTTATGCCAGAACCCTAACTAACAAGGACTCCGCCCACAACAAAGGTCGGGTCAAATTACCCCCTAAGAAAACATGAGATTGTGAATGGGAAAGTTGTGGTAGTCTTCACCAAAGAAGAACATAACCTCATAGCAGATACCTGTAAATGGACCATCGTGGGTAAGTTCATTTGTACTCGCCCCTTAATTGAAAGAATCAGAACAGAATTTGCAAAAAATATCAAAGTCAAAGGAAGTCTGAAAATTGGAGTTAAAGACCTAAAACGCGTCTTCATCGATGTGGAGAATTGGAGGGCTCCACTACAATTTATTCAAGAGACTTCATATATCTAGATGGGAACAACAATATAAAAATTGTCAAATGGACACTTAACTTCAAACCTAATGCAGAAACCATGTTGGCCCCAGTCTGGATTAACTTACCGGACCTTCCATGGCACTACTATAAATAAGATGCCTTATGTCGCATTGTTGATCTGGTTGGCACTCATATTGTAAAGGATAAATCAACTCTATCAAAAACTGAGGATTGAAATTGATGTAGCCAAACCTCTAACTACAGAGGTATTTGTAAAAATTAGGAACTCAAGAGGTGAAATGGAAATGTTTGAACAAAAAATGGAATATGAGACTATACTGTGTACTACTTGTTAGTAAACTGTATTTGTAAAATAATTCTGAAAAATATAAATGAACATAAATAGAAATGAAAAATAGAAACATAATTTTAATCCGAGCCCACTGAATTCACAGTGTTTCCTTAATGAATTTAATCCCCTCCTAGTACCCAAGATTATGGATTATTTCCTCCTAGGATAGAACGAATTACACATTGTGGTGTAGTGGTACTTCAAACCCCAGTGTTTCAGCGAACACAAAGTTCTGTAGCAAATCACACTTACTGTTGCTTTGTTTGATGTTAAAAGTATGCAGAAGAAGGAGGAGAAACTCAGAAAATCGTATGGAGATTCTGAGCAGAATAGTCTTGTATTTATAGCCGAAGTTGGGTTGAAATCTGAAGAGGTGCAACTCTTTAGAATGGCTGTTTATGCAAAACGGCCACAACATAAATGCCATAACATAAATGGCTATTTACTCAACAATAAAGAGGGAAAATAAAGAGGAAAAATTGAAGTGGGTAGTTTAATTTTCAGTTACACAACTGAAAAATGGATTGGATTTAATATTCATATTCTGTTATTAAAACAAATATTTAATAACATTTATGTTAATATTTTACTATTAACAAATAAATTTGGTCCAAAAAATTAATCAATCAATCGATCATTTGACCAAATCCAAATCCAAATCTGAATCCGAAGCCGAGCCGAGCGAGCGAAGACGACGACGGCGCGAGGCTTGCCTTCTTCTCAACTCTTTAAGATCTAGAAGAAGAGCAATATCTTATATACCCATAAAAACCTCTTCCTCTTCCAATATGGGACAATGTCACTTTGCCAATGGGGGAAACCTAAAATTTCACTCAAAATTTCATTTCCCTCCATTTTTCATTCACCCTTTTTAAGTATTTAATATACTTAAATACATAAAACCCCAACAATCCCCCACATGAATGGGGAATGGCTATATCACGGAAACATGCATGAAAAACTGTGTGAATCGCAAGCAAGGATTAATTGCATCTGGATAAGTAGGTTTCCCTTTGAACTTTCCATAGTCAACTTATGTCGGATATACTCGATCAATCGGTAGATTTGATATCTTTGAACCGTCGAACTTTGGTGTATACCTAGACAACCACAAGTCACACAACCAACCCTTAACCGTCTTTGGTTCTCATTGTTGTGTTCGTTCAGCCATGAACACCGCCCGATTTCATAAGTGCGTAGAGAACTGGCCTTATAAAGTTCTCCTTGAAGCGGCTAACACTTCACACTTACATAGGTGATTCCTAAACGTGTCATCCCGTAGATACACTATTTGATATACCCCGTATCAAATTTAGAAATCATTAAAAAGCCTTAATGTTTTATCCTTGGTACTGAACATTGTCTCATCACGAGAATGGACCAAAAGTTTAGTTGACAATGTTGAACCGTCATTAATGACTTTGTTTGATCTCCTTGAACCTAGATATTGGGATCTCCAGTCTTCTAGGTAGAGTTACTGCCACTATGACTTGTTCTCGGCCACAGTCCCATTCCCCTTGATGATTTCTCAACTACCTCTCTAGTTAGGCCTTTTGTAAGTGGATCCGACACATTATCACTTGACTTTATATAGTCATTCGTGATAATTCCTCTAGAGAGTAATTGTCTAAAAATTTTATGTTTTCGTCGTATATGAGGAGATTTACCGTTATACATAATGCTCCCAGCCCTTTCAATTGCTGCTTGACTATCGTAATGTATGCATATTGGTGCCAACGGTTTGGGACAAAATGGAATATCTTCTAAGAAATTCCAGAGCCATTTAGCTTCTTCACCGACTTTATTTAAGGCTATGAATTCAGCCTCCATTGTAGAGTGGGCAATACAAGTTTGTTTGGACGACTTCCAAGATACCGCTCCTCCACCAATAGTGAATACATATCCACTTGTGGACTTAGAATCAGTTGATCCGATGATCCAATTTGCATCATAGTATCCCTCAATGACCGCAGGATATTTACTGTAGTGCAAAGTAATGTCCTGGGTATGTACTAAATACCCCAAAACCCGTTTCATGGCCATCCAATAAGATTGACCTGGATTGTTCGTATATCGACTCAATTTACTTATAGCACAAACTATATTTGGTCGTGTATAATTCATGATGTACATTAAGCAACCCAACACACGAGCATAATCCAATTGTGATATGCTTTGGCCTTTATTCTTTGCTAATGCAAGATTCACGTCAAATGAAGTCTTTGCAACTTTAAAGCCCAAGTGCTTGAATTTTTCAAGTACTGTCTTAATATAAGGAGATTGTGACAATGCCAGACCTTGAGGAGTTTTATGGATATTAATCCTCAGAATTAAATCAGCACCTCCCAAGTCTTTCATATCAATCTTGCTAGTTAGCATACACTTAGTAGCATTTATGTTGGCAATGTCATGACACATTATGAGCATATCATCCACATATAAGTAAATAGTGACTATGTGATTTGGAACATTTTTAATGTACACACATTTATCACATTCATTTATCTTAAGCCCATTTGACAACATTGTTTGGTCAAATTTCGCATGTCATTGTTTGGGTGCTTGTTTTAGTCCGTAAAGGGACTTAACAAGTCTACAGACATTCTTTTCTTTACCTAGAACCACAAACCCTTCAGGTTGTTTCATGTAGATTTCTTCCTCCAACTCTCCATTTAAGAAGGCCATCTTAATATCCATTTGATGAATTTCAAGACCATAAACTGCAGCTAACGCTACTAACGATCGTATGGACGTAATTCTTGTAACTGGAGAGTATGTATCAAAATAGTCAAGACCTTCTCGCTGTCTATACCCTTTGACCACAATTCTTGCCTTATATTTGTCAATAATGCCATCATCTTTCATTTTCCTCTTAAAAATCCATTTAGAACCCGACGGTTTATTTCCAGGAGGAAGATCAACCGATTCCCATGTATGGTTGTTCAATATGGATTCTATTTCACTATTGACTGCCTCTTTCCAAAACAATGATTCCGAAGAAGACATAGCTTCTTTAAATGTTTGAGGCTCATTTTCCAATAAGAAAGTCACAAAATCTGGTCCAAATGAAGTAGATGTTCTTTGACGTTTACTACGTCTTGGATCCTCCTAGTTAAGTGTACTTTCTTTTGTTTCTTCCCGAGGTCGTTTATATCCTTCACCAATCGACTCACATTCCTTTTTATACGGATATATATTTTCAAAGAACTCAACATTATCTGATTCTATAACCATATTGTTATGAATGTCGGGATTTTCTGATTTATGAACCAGAAATCGATATGCTTTACTATTAGTCGCATATTCTATGAAAATACAATCAACGGTTTTCGGTCCTATTTTTATCCTTTTGGGTTTAGGAACTTGCACTTTTGCCAAATACCCCCACATTTTAAAATAATTCAAGTTGGGCTTCCTTCCTTTCCATTTTTCATATGGAATGGATTGTGTTTTGCTCTGGGGTACTCGATTTAGTATTCGGCTAGCCGTAAGAACGGCTTCCCCCCCAAGTTCTGTGGCAAACCAGAACTTATCAATAATGCATTCATCATCTCTTTTAATGAACAATTCTTTCTTTCTGCAATCCCATTGGATTGAGGCGTGTAAAGGGTCATTGTTTGATGAATAATTTCATATTCTAAACATATTTGTTCAAAAGGAGATTCATATTCACCACCCCTATCACTTCTTATCATTTTGATTTTCTTGTTAAGTTGCGTTTCAACTTCATTTTTGGATTGCTTGAATGCGTCTATTGCTTCATCTTTACTATTAAGTAAGTAAACATAACAATATCGAGTACTATTGTCAATAAAAGTTATGAAATGCTTCTTTCCACCGCGAGATGGTATTGACTTCATATCACAAATATCTGTGTGAATTAAGTCTAAAGGATTTGCATTCCTTTCAACTGACTTATAAGGATGTTTAACATACTTAGATTCCACACATACTTGACATTTTGATTTGTCACATTCAAACTTAGGCAATACTTCCAAATTACTCATTTTCGCACGGTTTTATAATTGACATGACCCAAACATATATGCCATAATTCATTTGACTCAAGTAAGTAAGACGAAGCTGAAATTTTATTATTATTTTCAACAACCATTACATTCAGCTTGAAAAGGCCCTCGGTGAGGTAACCTTTTCCTACAAACATTTCGTTCTTACTTATTACAACCTTATCGGAAACAAAAACACATTTAAAACTATTCTTAACAAGAAGTCCAGCAGAGACTAAATTCTTCCTAATCTTGGAAACATGAAGGACGTTGTCCAAAGTCAACACTTTGCCAGAAGTCATTTTGAGAAATATCTTCCCACATCCTTCAATCTTGGCCTTTGCAGCATTTCCCATAAAAATCATCTCATCGGGTCTAACAGGAGCATAAGTAGCAAAAGCTTCTCTAACAATACAAACATGGCGAGTGGCTCCAGAATCAATCCAGCACTTTTTAGGATTGCCCACCAAGTTGCATTCGGAAAGCATGACACATAAGTCATCAACATCATCATGCTTTTCAACCATGTTTGCTTGACCCTTCTTCTTGTCTTTCTTCGGAGCACGACACTCCGTAGATTTATGTCTGCTTTTTCCACAGTTGTAGCAGTTTCCACTGAACCGCTTCTTGCTTGGGTTGTATTTTGATCTAGAAGCCTTCTTCCTCTTTTTGTTCTCTTCAACAATATTTGCTCCCATTATTGTTGAGTTTCCACGGCTTCTCTTTTCAGCAGCTTTGTTGTACTCTTCGATTCTCAACCGAACAATGAGATCTTCATGGGACATCTCCTTGCGTTTGTGTTTCAAGTAGTTTTTGAAGTCCTTCCACAAAGGAGGCAACTTCTCAATCATCGCTACTACTTGGAATGCTTCATTGATGACAAGATCTTCAATGAAATTTCTGTTAGTAAAAATACTAAGATTACTACTTTCAACATCAATATTAATTTGATTTATATCTTCAGCAAGGAGATCTTGAATAATCACTTGCAATTCCTGGACTTGGGTAATAACAGACTTGCTATCTACCATTTTGTAGTCCAAAAACTTTGCAGCAATGAACTTCTTCAACCCGACATCTTCAGTTTTGTATTTCTTTTCAAGCGCAGTCCACAGTTCTTTTGACGTTTCCACAACACTATAGACGTTATACAAAGCATCCTCCAGCCCGCTTAGAATATAATTTTTGCACAAAAAATCTGAATACTTCCACGCCTCAATCACGAGATAGCGTTCAGTTTATGGAGTTTCATCGGACAGCACAGGAACATCTTCCTTGATGAACTTCTGGAGACTTAGAGTAGTCAAATAGAAGAACATCTTTTGCTGCCAGAGCTTGAAATCAATCCCGGAAAATTTTTCGGGTTTCTTCGCCGGTGCCAATGCTTCCGGTGTTGTTCGGCTCGTTGAGGCATTGACAATCACCATTGGAACAACTTGGTTCACATTATCATTAGTCATTTCTGTAAAATAATGACAGAAATGTTAAAATCACATAGATTTTAATCTCCAATAGAGTACAAAACCACAAAGGTTTTACTCTCCAGAAACAGTGAGTACAAATACAGAAAATATATTAAATTCCTTAAGCTTGTTAGTAAACTGTATTTGTAAAATAATTCTGGAAAATATAAATGAACATAAACAGAAATGAAAAACAGAAACAAAATTTTAATCCGAGCCCACTGAATTCATAGCGTTTCCTTAAGGAATTTAATCCCCTCATAGTACCCAAGGTTATGGATTATTTCCTCCCAGGATAGAACAAATTACACACTGATGTAGTGGTACTTCAAACTCTAGTATTTCAGCGAACACAAAGTTCGGTAGCAAATCACACTTACTGTTGCTTTGTTTGATGTTAAAAGTATGCAGAAGAAGGAGGAGAAACTCAGAAAATCGTATGAAAATTCTGAGCAGAATAGTCTTGTATTTATAGTCAAAGTTGGGCTGAAATCTAAAGAGGTGCAACTCTTCAGAATGGATGTTTATGCAAAACGGCCACAACATAAATGCCATAACATAAATGGCTATTTACTCAACAATAAAAAAGAAAAATTGAAGAGGGTAGTTTAATTTTCAGTTACACAACTGAAAAACAGATTGGATTTAATATTACTATTCTATTATTAAAACAAATATTTAATAATATTTCTGTTAATATTTTACTATTAACAAATAAATTTGGTCCAAAATATTAATCAATCAATCGATCATTTGACCAAATCCAAACTCGAAGCCAAAGCCGAGCGAGCGACGATGACGACGGCGCGAGGCTTGCCTTCTTCTCAACTCTTTAAGAGCTAGAAGAAGAGCAATATCTTGTATACCCATAAAAAAACCTCATCCTCTTCCAATACGGGACAATGTCCCTTTGCCAAGGGGGAAAACTTAAAATTTCACTCAAAATTTAATTTCCCTCCATTTCTCATTCACCCTCTTTTAAGTATTTAATATACTTAAATACATAAAACCCCAACACTATTGTAAATACAAGGCCATTTCGAGGAGAAGTATAGGGTCCTGCACCCAGAAATTAAAAAGATACAGGAAGAAACATAAACCTATGGATAATGAACAGGGGAATCAAGGAGGCAATGAGATACCAAAACGACAAACCAAGTGGGACAACACTAACAGTGAGACATCTAGTGTTCAAGACAACTATCCAAAGCAACTTGAAGACTTTCCTAAAGATGGCAACAACAATACTTCTATGAAACATACATATGAGCAGAGAGGACAAAACATAATTGGTGTTAATGAGGGTTGGCATAATGTCGAGAATAGAATAAGCAGGGGAAAGAGGTACAAAAGAGTTATCTTTAAAGGTAATAACGTCAACGCTACGGATCATTAGCATGAGAGCAACAAAAAAAGGCAAAGCAAAATCATTGGAGAGGGAATCAATAAGTTCGAGAAGCTTAAGGACTCAGTAGAGTCTGCTGAGATGGAGACTACTCTATATACGAGAGGTGAAAAAGAAGATCAAATTCTGGAGAGAACACTTTAACAATCCCCTAAAAACACCAGATGAGACAAAGCTCAAGATTCAAAGGAGAAGGAAAAGGCAAATAAGAAATTGTTGGACTTTAAGCCATTGGGCTTTAAAGTAAAAGAAGTGTGAATTGGAAATGGAGGGAAATAAAATGGAGGGAAAATGAAAATTTGAAGAAGTGAACTTTTGTCTTGCACTTTGTCCCTCATTGGTGAGGGACAATCACATTTGTGTGCTTATATATAGATTCACTTCTTAAAGCTCTTAAAAGGAGTTGAAGAGAATGAACCCTCGCACCGTCGTCGTCGTCGCTCGGCTTCGGCTTCGGCTTCGGATTCGGATTTGTCAAATGATCGATAAGATTATTTTTGGACAAAATTTATTTAATTATTTAATAATTAATTAAATGCCAAATCACTGCTGAAAATACGCCAGAACTCTGCTGAAAGTTCAGAGGGCCTCGCTGGCCGCGGTTTTGCCGCGACCGCGGTAAAATCGTGGCAGTCAGATTCAGAGAGCCTTTCTGGCCGCGGTTCTGCCACGATCGCGGTAGAACCGCGGCAGGCCACGTATTTTCTGAAAAGGCACCTTTCCAGACACCTCTTCTGATATTTGCCTATAAATTCTGAGGCAAGACTGCATCTTCCAGATACGAAAAATACTCCAGAACTTCTTTCTTTCTGAATATACTGCATCCTAATTCGCAGTCTCTCTCTCTCAAATTCGTAAGTGTGATTTTGCTCCGTTCTTTGAGTTCGTTGGTGTCCTGCAGTTTGTATTGCCACTGTTGCAGGAAGGTTTATTCCGTTTTATCCTGGGAGGATTTAATCCATTATCTTGGCAACGTGTGAGGGGGTTAAAATTCCTTAAGGACGCACAAAAAAATTGTGGACTCGGAATATTTCTGATTCTTTACTATTTTATACATTTCTTTATTCTTCTAACAATTTTCTGATTTTTGTTTTAACATAGTAACACTCACAAGCTTAAGGAATTTTAATTTACTAACGTTTTTGTGTTGATTATTAAACTGTTTTCTATATACTTTGTTGGAGACTAAAGCCTTGTTGCTTTCTACTCCTATAATTGTTTCTGTCCGGTTTAAAGTACATAAAAACTTTGCCTGAATAATAAACGTACGGATTTGAAGTATATAAAAACTTCACCATTGTTACGTGTTCTATGTTTGGTTTGGTATTCAGTTTGAAGATATCAAAATTTCACTGATTTAACAAGCTCTATATTGTTTTCAACTTTACAGAAATATGACGAATGAAAACCAAACTAATGGAAGTGTTGCAGGAACGGGTGCTACTGTTACGAGTGCTGCTGCCTTGTCAAGCCGTTCTACTCCTGCTCATGCTATGGCACCGGTAGAAAAACCCGGATGAGACAATCTTCATGGGAAATTCATCTACGGCCAAAATTGAAGGAGTTGGCAAGATTGCGTTTAAGATGACGTCGGGAAAAATAGTGACTCTAAACCAAGTCCTCCACGTTCCAGAAATTCGCAAGAATCTTGTGTCTACCTCACTTCTTGTCAAGAATGGATTCAAATGTATTTTTGTTTCTAATAGTGTTGTACTTAGTAAGAATGATGTATATGTAGGAAAATGTTACCTAAATGAGGGCCTTTTTAAGCTAAATATAATAGCAGCTCCTATCAATAAAGTGAATGTTTCTTCTTACTTACTTGAGTCAAACACTTTATGGCATTCGCGTTTAGGTCACATAAACTTCAAAACATTGAGGAAGATGATAAATCTAGAAGTATTGCCAAAATTTGATTGCATTAATTCCAAATGTCAAATATGTGTGGAATCAAAGTATGCTAAGGATCCTTATAAGTCCGTTGAAAGGAATTCAAGTCCTTTAGACTTAATTCACACAGATATTTGCGATATGAAGTCAACACCATCTCGCGGTGGGAAAAAGTATTTTATTACTTTTATTGACGATAGCACGAGATACTGTTATGTTTATTTACTTAATAGTAAAGATGAGGCAATTGATGCTTTCAAGCAATACAAGAGTGAAGTTGAAACGCAACTAAACAAAAAGATCAAAATGATAAGAAGTGATAGGGGTGACGAATATGAATCTCCTTTTGAAGAAATTTGTTTGGAAAATGGCATTATTCACCAAACAACTGCCCCTTACTCTCCACAATCTAATGGAACTGCGGAGAGGAAGAATCGAACGTTGAAGGAGATGATGAATGCATTGCTAATAAGTTCTGGCTTACCACAGAACTTGTGGGGGGAAGCTATACTTACAGCTAACCGAATAATCAACCGTGTACCTCATAGTAAAACACAGTCCATTCCTTATGAGAAGTGGAAAGGAAGGAAGCCTAGCTTTAAATACTTCAAAGTGTGGGGGTGTTTAGCTAAGGTACAAGTACCTAAACCTAAAAGGGTTAATATAGGTCCAAAAACGGTTGATTGTGTGTTTATTGGATATTTAACCAATAGCAAGGCATATCGTTTTCTGGTTCATAAATCAGAAAATCCTGAGATTCACATTAATACGATAATAGAATCAGATAATGCTAAATTCTTTGAAACTATTTATCCGTATAAAAAGGAAAGTGAAGTGACCTGCGAAAAGTCAAAACGACCTTGGGAGGAAACAACAGATGGTATGCCTAATGAGGAAAATCCGAGAAGAAGTAAACGTCAAAGGACATCTACTTCATTCGGTCCAGATTTTTTGACTTTCTTGTTAGAAAATGAGCTTCGTACCTTCAAGGAAGCAATGTCTTCCTCAGAAGCACAATATTGGAAAGAAGCTGTCAATAGTGAAATAGAATCCATATTAAGCAACCATACCTGGGAATTGGTTGATCTTCCTCCAGGTAACAAAACGTTGGGTTCTAAATGGATTTTCAAGAAGAAAATGAAGGACGATGGTACTATTGACAAATACAAGGCAAGACTTGTTGTCAAAGGATTTAGACAACGAGAAGGTCTTGACTATTTTGACACATACTCGCCGGTAACAAGAATTACATCCATTCGGATGCTAATAGCGTTAGCCGTCTTGTATGGTATTCAAATCTATCAAATGGATGTAAAAACAACATTCTTAAATGGTTCATGAGGAAGAAATTTACATGAACCAACCTGAAGGGTTTGTGGTTCCGGAAAAAGAAAAGAAGGTGTGTAGACTTGTCAAGTCCCTTTATGGACTAAAACAAGCACCCAAGCAATGACATGCGAAATTTGACCAAACAATGTTGTCAAATGGTTTTAAGATTAATGAATGTGATAAATGTGTTTACATTAAGAACGTTCCAAATCATATAGTCATTGTTTGCTTATATGTTGATAATATGCTAATAATGAGCAAAGACATTGCCGACATTCAAGCTACTAAGCGTATGCTTGCTAGTAAGTTTGATATGAAAGACTTAGGAGTTGCCGATGTAATTCTAGGAATTAAAATCCAGAGGACTCCTCAAGGTCTAGCTTTGTCTCAATTACATTACATGAAAATGGTACTTGAAAAATTCAAACACTTGGAATTTAGAAGTGCAAGGACTCCAATTGACTTAAACCATCATATTATGAAGAATAAAGGCGAAAGTACATCTCAATTGGAGTATGCTCGTGTGTTGGGAAGTCTAATGTATATCATGAACTGTACACGACCCGATATAGCTTGTGCAATAAGTAAACTTAGTCGATTCATAAGTAATCCCAACAAGCATCACTGGGTGGCTATGAAACGAGTTCTGGGATATTTGGAGTATACCCAAGACTATGCTTTGCACTACAATAAATATCCTGCGGTTATTGAAGGATATAGTGATGCTAATTGGATAACCGGCTCATCAGAAACAAAGTCCACAAGTGGATATGTGTTTACTATTGGTGGAGGAGCAGTATCTTGGAAGTCTTCCAAACAGACATGTATCGCTCGCTCTACAATGGAATCAGAGTTTATAGCATTGGATAAAGCCGGTGAAGAAGCTGAATGGCTTCGGAATTTTTAGAAGACATTCCGTTCTGGCCAAAACCTTTGGCTCCTATTTGCATACATTGCGATAGTGAGGCTGCAATAGGACGGGCAGGGAGCGTTGTGTATAACAGAAAGTCTCGTCATATACGACGAAGACATAATACCGTTAGACAACTACTTTCTAGTAGAATTATCACTATTGATTATGTAAGATCAAAGGATAATGTTGCGGATCCACTTACAAAAGGCTTAACTAGAGAGGGAGTTGAGAAAACATCTAAGGGAATGAGACTATGGCCGAGGACAAGTCAACATGGCGGTAACTCTACCTAGAATTTTGGTTGTTCCGAGATCTAGGTTCAAGGAGCTCAAACAAAGTTATGATTGACCGGTTCAACATTGTCAAAATAAAAACTTTGGTCCATTCTCGTGATGAAGACAATGTTCAGTAACAAGGATAGAACTTTACACGTTCTTTAATGATTACCTAAGTTTGATGAGGTATTTATCAAATAGTGTCAATCTAAAGGATTACACGTTTAGGAATCACCTATGTAAGTGTGAAGTGGAAGCCGCTTCAATGAGAATTTTGTAAGGCCAATTCTCTACGCACTTATAAAACCAGGCGGTGTTCATGGCTAAAACGAACACAACAATGAGAACCAAAAAACGGTTCAGGGTTGGTTGTGTGTCATATGGTTGTCTAGGTATACACTAAAGTTCGACGGTTCAAAGATATCAAATCTACCGATTGACCGAGTATATCCGACATATGTTCACTACGGAAAGTTCAAAGGGAAACGTACTTATCCAGATGCAATTAATCCTTACTTGCAAAATCACATAGCTTTCATCTATGATCTTTCTTGATATAGCCATTCCCATTCATGTGGAGGATTGTTGGACTTTAAGCCATTGGGCTTTAAAGTAGAAGAAGTGTGAATTGAAAATGGAGGGAAATAAAATGGAGGAAAAATGAAAATTTGAAGAAGTGAACTTTTTTCTTGCACTTTGTCCCTCATTGGTGAGGGACAATCACATTTGTGTGCTTATATATAGATTCACTTCTTAAAGCTCTTAAAAAGAGTTGAAGAGAATGAACCCTCGCGCCGTCGTCGTAGCTCGCTCGGCTCGGCTTCGGCTTCGGCTTCGGATTCAGATTCGGATTTGTCTAATGATCGATCGATAAGATTATTTTTGGACAAAATTTATTTAATTATTTAATAATTAATTAAATGCCAAATCACTACTGAAAATACGCCGGAACCCTGCTGAAAGTTCAGAGGGCCTCGCTGGCCGCGGTTCTGCCGCGACCGCGGTAGAATCGCGACAGTCAGATTCAGAGAGCCTCTCTTTCCGCAGTTCTGCCGCGATCGCGGTAGAACCGCAACATGCCACGTATTTTCTGAAAAGGCACCTTTCCAAACACCTCTTCTGATATTTGCCTATAAATTCTGAGGCAAGGCTGCATCTTCCAGATACGAAAAACACTCCAGAACTTCTTTCTTTCTGAATATACTGCATCCTAATTTGCAGTCTCTCTCTCTCAAATTCGTAAGTGTGATTTTGCTCCGTTCTTTGAGTTCATTGGTATCATGCAGTTTGTATTGCCACTGTTGCAGGAAGGTTTATTCCGTTTTATCCTGGGAGGATTTAATCCATTACCTTGGCAACATGTGAGGGGGTTAAAATTCCTTAAGGACGCACAAGAAAATTGTGGACTCGGAATATTTCTGATTCTTTACTATTTTATACATTTCTTTATTCTTCTAACTGTTTTATGATTTTTGTTTTAACACAGTAATGCTCACAGAAATAACCAAAACTTAGCATCAAAATGGCAAAAGGAAGTCCCTCTTCAAGTTCCAATGTTATGGTGGAATTTTTACAGGATGCGATGGCTAATTTGGTCTATGTGAATGAGAAAGAAGCCAAAAATATTGATAACAGGAGAAAAAAATTTCAAGAATAAAATCACTATCCCTGAGAATACTCTTCAGTAGAGTGATATGATGAAGGGTCGGAGTAATAGTGGCAGTAATACATCAATTTGACCGGCTCTAAATGTTCCTCAGGTCAAGAGTTTAGAGGAAAATAGTAGTAAAGGGAAAGAAAAAGAACATTTAGATCCTGGAAGTAGTGGTGCCAACCCTGGGAATTTAACTCTTAACTGGGAGCTGAGGCCAGCTCCATCTGACCCTGGAGTCTATAACCAGAAGGAATTACCCATCGAGAGCAAACATGACCAAAACATGGAGTCCATGGAAAATGTGCTCAGAGATCAAGACATGGTCGTGGACTGTTTTGCTGATACTAATAATACCTCAAAATCTGATGAAGAATTTAAGGAACGAGGAACTACTATCATGCAGATTGCTCAAAGTGCCACAAAACACAACAATCTCTCCCCTAAAAACAACCAGATCACTGTGGAGGCCATTTCTTCAAAACCAACAAACTAACTTATCACAAGTATGATAAAAAAACCTTATCCACCAATATTTTCAACGATTAACGTGGAACATTAGAGGGATATGGTCCAAGGATTCCCTGGAGAGATTTCAACCTATCAAGCAACAATTTCACCTCCTTCTCATCTATCTTCAGGAACTGATGGTCGACAGTAGCAAATAAGAGAAATATAAAAGAAGACTTGGTATGCAACATGGATTTCATAATTGTTCTAATAAAATTTGGATCTTGTGGAGTAACGGTATCACTGTGGATATTATTATTGTAACGTCCCGACTGGTCATTTTGAGCATTTACACTTCGCTTGTCAGTTCTCGAGCATGACTAGTCCCGTACGATATATTATGACTTATGTAAATCGTTGGTTTTGGTTTTCAGGATAATCGGAATAGATTTGGAAGAACAATTCCAGCTTGAAGCTTTAAATTTGAAAGGTTTGACCAAGTTTTGACTTTTTAGTATTCGATCTCGGATTTGGATTTTTATGATTTGGTTAGATCTATCAGGTGATTTTGGACTTGGGAGCACATCCGGAATGTGATTTGGAGGTCCGTGGTAAAATTAGGCTCGAATTGACAAAATTGAAAATTTGGTGTTTCTCGGTCGGCAGTGGAAATTTTGATATCGGAGTCAGAATGGAATTTCGGAAGTTGGAATAGGTTTGTAGTGTTATTTGTGACTTTTGTGCAAAATTTGAGGTTAATCGGACGTGATTTGATAGGTTTCGACATCAAATATAGAAGTTGGAAGCTCTTAGTTTCATTAAGCTTGAATTGGGGTGTGATTCACGGTTTTAGCATTGTTTGGTGTAATTTGAGGTATCGACTAGGTTTGTGTCATATTATGGGACTTGTTAGTATAATTGGTTGGGGTCCCATAAGGTTCCGATAAGTTTTGGAAGAGTTTTTGGAAGATTTTGCCGTTTTGAGCATAAGCATGTAATGATCCAAAGTTCCATTTTTAGTTCTAGAGATCAAAATTTGATTTCGAGACTTCTGAAATTTTGATAATGAATTATAGGAGTGATCTGAAAAGTTTTGTCTAATTTCATTAAGTCGCGACTGGGTTTTTGATGCAAAACATGAGTTAATTGTTTAACGAGCGAAATAGGTATCGCATTGAGCAAATAAGCTCCGAATCGAGTTTCAATTGAAGGGCTATGTTCGTATTATTATTTGTGACTCATAGGAACAAGAATCATCAAATTCCGAGTTCGTATGGTGGAGTTAGATCCTTTTTAGTAAAAATAAATATTGCTGGTGCAACAGGATCTGGTGCGCATATTTGGTGACCGGATTTGGCACTTTTCGTGACGGGACTGGGGCTTTTAGCGACCAGAATCGTGTTTTATTAAGCTTTCTTGTTTTTTAGCTTATTCCCACATTTTTGAAAAAAAAAAGAATGCAACTTGGGGCAATTTTTGAGTGAGAAGTCATGAAAAATCTTGAGGTAAGTCACTTGTGATCATTTCTACTCCATAATATTGAATTATCATCGAATGATCCGCCTAGATTACATGCTTTTGAGGTGTAAATTGGGGATTTGGACGTAGGGATTTGAAAATAAGATTTGAAGATTTGGAGGCCGAATTGTTATCGGAATTTAGTAATTTTGGTATGGTTGGACTCGTGGTTGAATGGGTTGTTGGATTTTGTGATTTTTATCGGATTCCGAGAGGTGGGCCCGAGGATCGGGTTTGGCCAATTTTGGGGTTTTTGATGTAATTTAACAATTTTTGCTTGGTCTTTATTTCTTTAGCGTATATTGATGATAATATACTGATTTTGGTTAGATTTAGAGCATTTGGAGGCCGATTCGAGAGGCAAAGGCATCACGGGCTAGAGTTTGGACTGGCTTGAGGTAAGTAATGTTTGTAAATCTTGTCCTGAGGGTATGAAACCCCGGATTTCACTTCGTGGTACTACTCTGAGGTGACGCACACGCTAGATGACGAGCGTGGGGTCGTGCCTTGTTGGGGATTGTGACTTGGTCCGTACCGTACGACTATTAAGTCGCGTATTTGATTGAAAATTGTTTGATATCATTGTGTTTTGGAAACTATTACTATGTTTTGAGTTGAACGCCATATTTGGGCCTTGTGCCAACTACTTTGGACCCTTAGGGGCTTTTTACTACTGTTTTCCTCAGTGTTTTGGTTTAATATCTAGACTCAGTCATGCTACGTTTTGCTGATTTCATAACTCAGTCTTATTTACTGCGTGTTGTGCATAAAATGATATTTTAGGCTGAGCACCCTATTTTAGTGGTAGCTTGAGTGGCTTGTGAGGCTGATGACTGAGAGAGGCCGAGGGTCTGATTGTGAGGTTGATGACTGAGACAGGCTGAGGGCGTGGTTGTGAGGATTATATATTTATGGATCGGGCTACATGCCGCAAATATATATATATATATATATTTATATGGATCAGGCTGCATGCCACATCGATATATGGATCGGGCTGCACGCCGCAACGATATATGGATCGGGTTGCACGCCACAACGATATATGATTGGGTTGCACGCCGCAACAATATATAAATTGGATCAGTCTGCGCGCCGCAGCGATATAGCGCTTGGGCTGTAGGAGCCCCTCCGGAGTCTACACACCCCCAGTGAGCGCAGTCGACTATATATATGGATCGGGCTGCACGCCACAGCGATATATGGATCGGGCTGCACGCCGCAGTGATATATGGATCGGGTTGCAGGCCATAGCGGTTATTATAAGGTACCTATTGAGCGTGAGTGCTGAGTGTGAGTGCTGATTGATGAAGAGTTGAGTCATGCGTGACTGAGAGGCTTGCCCGAAGGGCTACATATACGTACATACGAGTGATGCTTTGCCCGAGGGGCTTGTTTTGTAAATTACTATTTTCACTCCTCCTTAAAGTGAGTCTCTATTGAATATGTTGGTTAAATTACTGTTTTCACTCATCTTTATGCTAAGCCTCTATTGAAAATGTTAAACAAATATTTTGAACAACTTTCATTGAAACTAGAGTTTTTACGAGATGTTTGGAATTAATTTACTGATTTGGTTTTGTTATTTCCACTGAGATTTTTAACTTATGAGATGTATATGAGTGACCGAACTGATAGCCCGATGGGCTGTTTATGATTTATGTTTGCCCGAGGGGCTGTATACAGACTATGTTTTGCCTGAGGGCCCAATTACGATTTTCATCACTTTCACTATAAACTAACCTCTATTGAAATTGTCAGAAAGATATTTTTCAAAGGATTTTACTGAAATTGGAGTTATGAGATGATTTGATTTGTATCCTATTTTGGAAGCATACTGTACCCATTGTGGTGCTATGACGTGGATTACATGATTTCTTACTGCTCAGTCTTTATTTACTTTTATTACTTACTGAGTTGGTGTACTCACATTACTCCCTGCACCTTGTGTGCAGATTCAGGTATTTCTGAACCCAATGGCAAGTGTTGATTACTCAGTAGCAGGTTCATCGGAGATAGCAGGGTAGCTGCCTGGCGATCGCAGCGCTGCCTTTTTTTCTCCCTCCTTATTCTTCCTTAGTGTATCTTTGAAATTTTCTCGGCCATGTTGGTCTTGACGTTGTCAGACAGTTGTAGTAGATGCTCATGACTAGTGACACTCCGATGTCGGGCTTTCTTTCCGCACTGTTGTTTTGATCTAATTACTTCTTGAAGGTTTATTGATAAATAGCTTGATTTCATTTTAAGATTGGAAATGTTGATTAGTTTTGTTAGTGTGTCGGCTTTCCTAGTACCACGATAGGCGCCATCACGACCGGGTTGGTTTTGGGGTCATGACAAGTTGGTATCATAGCCTAGGTTACATAGGTCTCACGAGTCATGAGCGGGTTTAGTAGAGTCCCGCAGATCGGTATGGAGATGTCTATATTTATCTTTGAGAAGCTGCAGAACCTTTAGGAAATCCCATATCCTTGAATTCTTATTGTGTACATTGATTCAGCTTGCAATGTAACTTTTGAAATTCCTTCCATGCGTTCGTATGCACACATGAGCGCTTGGTATCAGTTGTGCATCGACGACTTGTGATTCCCTGAATGAGAGGCGAGATGTTATCTCTGTGTGTTGATGTGGGCCAGTCTAGAGGACATGAGGCCAGTTTTTGTCTATGGCTCGAGTGCCGAGATTTTGATTGTGTGAGCCCGTGTATTTGGGACTTATATGTCCGTTTGTGTCCTTATTTGTGGGGTTTTGTGACTGGATGACTATGTGGTGAGCATGATGTGACTGCGAGATGTGTTCATATGATTTGGATGTGACGAGGAGGGTCTGCTTGAGGGTAGAAAGAACTATTTGGTGCTTGATTTCCATCTTGATTTGATGTATAACCCCAAGTTATGGGTGTGCTGAAGGATCTTTTCATGTTGTTTAATTGGGGAATGAAGTAGATTTCATCTCATGATATGAGTTCAGACTCAGGAAGATTAAGTGGCTGCATGATATTTATGACGGTGGAAGGGTATAAAGAGATGTTAGTTTAAGATGAAGCATGTGGTTTATCTCCTGCAGGGTGTCCTGAGGGCGTGTGATCCCTATGTTGTTTTGTAGTGAGTCCTCCTTTACTAGTGAATTATATGTGCTGCGGATTGAGTTTGGATCGCGTATGAGAGTTGTCTTACCTGTTATGAGGGTGAATGCGAGATTTGTAGATGATTTGAGGTACTCAATAGTTTGTGCTGCACGAGCTTATGAAGAATTTAGTTCAATCTTACTATGATATTATGGTAGTAATAGAGTATGGGCATTGTGATTTTTTGTGTGTTTTGACCTATGGCTTTGAGCTAAGTGGGGGAGTCTGCTACTGATAAGTTGATTGCGTGGCTAAGTATCGTATCAGTTTCAGTTTGAGGTATACTGGCAAATTAGTTGTGGCTTACAGGGGTTGAGATCGAGGATGACTTGAGTAAAGGAAATTTTGGATAGGGGTTGCGTTATGCTTTATGGGTGTATAAGAATCATGGAATGACTTGAGTTGTTATCAGTGAAGTATGTAATGTGCATGAAGCAGGAATTTATTTGGTTGCATTAAGGTGGTATTACTTCCTGGGGTGTTGGAGTGCTAATGGAGCACATGTCATTTAGTCCGTTTGATCAGTCTAATTGAGGTTTGAGCAAGTGGATGACTCCCGAGAATGGTTCTAATGGATTCAAGATGTATATGTAACAGTTGCGGGATCTTCAGGATGTGTATTTGGCTAGAAATTGAGGTCTACATTGGAGGGTGTCAAGACTTGTAGCATTTCTATATCATTATGGATTCTACATATCAGTATCAGGAAGGTGAAGGTAATGGCTTTATATTTGCAGGAAGTTTCTTCAGAGTAAGTATTTTGAATGTGGTGCTTGTAGGGATATTTGAGAGAGTATTCAGTGGCTTATGAGCCTTAGATGGTGTGGTTTTATGATGGGGTCTCGTGTGGTGAGTCTGGGTTGAGATTATGGTATTATGGCAAGGAAAAGTATTAATTAAAAGGTAATTAAGAAGGAACTTGGATAAATAGAATAGCTTGGTAGTAGGTCGAATCAACATGGTAAGGGATACGATTAGTTCTTTGGGTGTTTATGAGATAATGAGTTTCTACAAGTGCTTCATGGCAATGCTCTTAGGTTTTGATGGCTTGTGTAGCTTGGTTGTGTTAGAAGGAGTCAGTCCTGTTGGTTTGGTTTTGTGCAAAGGGGATTCGGAGGGTTCTTGATGATTTCTACTACGGTTGGAGGTTTACATTTCTACAGGCATGGGGAGCATGGGAGATATAGTGATTTTCTCCTAGATGGGATCAAATGGAAAAGTTCTTGGCTGGTTGAGTACGTAGTTGCTTGTAGCTCGGAGTGGATTATGAAGTCTCATATTTATCATAGAATGGCATGGTATATGCAGTATGTTGTGTAGGGTTGAGATTTGCATATGTGAGGTCACGGTTCAGTTCTGGAAAGAATGTCATAAATTCTTAGGCAGGATGGACAGTTTCAGTTTACTAGGTAAATGATATCACTAATTTGTGCGTCTTGATGAGGGTATGCATTTTAGAAAGGTCAATGTCTTTGAGTTAAGGGTATTCATTGGTATTGCGGCGCTCTCTTGTTAGATCGAATGCTGATATTCAAGTTTGCTTGGTGGCACAAAAGAATAATAGGAGTCTCCCTTATGGAATGATTCAGTATTAGAGGTTTGTTATATATTCGAGCGGTAAAGTTGGGATCAGATATGGTGATTCGTGCGTTTTATGGATTTCGAGACTGGGAGTTCTCATAAACAGGTTATTTTATGGTTATGGACCGTGAAGATGCGAGAAAAGCTAGTCAGATGTTAGTATGTGCCATGATTCAATCATTGTGAACTTTCGGAGAGTTATCTATCTGTTGCGGGTGACCAGAGTTGATTTAGGGTTCATTGGTAGGCCTAGTATGGATGTGTGTTCTGCACCGGATCGAAATTGTTGACTCTGAATTGCTATTGTTGAGGGATGTACCATTCGATTGTCATTGAGCTTATTCGTGTTCTGGAGTGATCTATAAGTTACCCTTCTGTGTTGCGAGGAGTTGTGATTGTTGGTTAAATGCACATATGGTGCTTTTCTATTTGGGCTTTATAGCGGAATTTGAGTGAGACGGGTATTTGGGTGTTGCATGATTGATTGCGCATTAGATATGTTCTTTCAGGCTGGCATGGCATTGCGTCATTTACTTCTCCGTGGTTTTGGTGATTTACTTTTAGTACTAGACATCAAATTACGCGTGGTTGATGATTTTGAGCATGGTGACTTGAGGTGTCTCATGTGGACCAGTGTTTGGATAGAGTCACGCATTACAGCGAAGTTATGTAGAGGTATGATCCTTCGGGTTAGATTCATGTGTTTTTGGTTCTACGAAGGGTGATGGGTTCTCAACATTGTGTTGTGGTGGTACTGGTGAGCTTGCGGTACAACTCTCTCATTTGAGTCATTTTTTCATGATTTGAGTACATTTGGACTGTTGCTTATTAGTGCGCGAGTCGCACGGGTTGTGGCTTTAAATTGTATCGATGTGTCATGTCACTAGAGTAGTCGTGTTGGATGAGATAAGGTCATTAAGATCTAGAATGAATACTATCGAATTCGATTTCAGTATGTTGGAAGGATACTATCGGGATTTGGCTTAAAAATTTACTATGGTCCTTGTCGAAGGAGAGGGAACTCCATGACTAGTTGATCTGAGAATGGTTATGACTTTCTGTGTGTTTCATTCATCATTGAAAGTATACGAAAGTGTTGGAATGAGGCTTTGGTTTGATAAGAGGTTTATTACCAGAATTGAGTTGCTTGAGCAGATGCTGTGATTAGAAGTTATCGCTATGAGTGTTTGAGTTGTGTGGTATATCATTTAATTTTTATCTTGGATTGCGGTTATGGCTTGATACATCGTGTTCAGACTTATTCAGTTTGTAGATGTGAGATTCTAATCTTATAGACAATTTCAGAACTGGAAAATTAGTTCTAAGGTTATAGGCTAGGGTGAATTGTGAAATTTCAGTTATGTTGTGTTACCGGACCTATATGGGATAGGGTGACGTGGGATCACCCCCTGGTATGTTCATGGTAAGGTTACCCAGTGATTTGATGGTTTTCGGGACAACTCTGGGCACGTTAGAGGACGAACATATATTTAAGTGGGGGAGGATGTAACGACCTGACCGGTCGTTTTGGGTATTTGCACTTCGCTCGCTAGTTCTCGGGCATGACTAGCCCCGTATGATGTATTATGACTTATGTAAATCGTCGGTTTTGGTTTTCAAGATAATCAGAATAGATTTGGAAGAATAATTCCAGCTTGAAGCTTTAAATTTGAAAGGTTTGACCAAGTTTTGACTTTATAGTATTTGATCTCGGATTTGGATTTTTATGATTTGGTTAGATCCGTCAGGTGATTTTGGACTTGGGAGCACGTCCGGAATGTGATTTGGAGGTCCGTGGTAAAATTAGGCTTGAATTGACAAAATTGAAAATTTGGTGTTTCTCGGTCGGCAGTGGAAATTTTGATATCAGAGTCAGAATAGAATTTCGGAAGTTGGAATAGGTTCGTAGTGTCATTTGTGACTTGTGTGCAAAATTTGAGGTTAATCGGACGTGATTTGATAGGTTTCGGCATCAAATATAGAAGTTGGAAGCTCTTAGTTTTATTAAGCTTGAATTGGGGTGTGATTCACGATTTTAGCATTGTTTGATGTAATTTGAAGGCTGGAACAAGTTTGAATGATGTCATGGGGTGTGTTAGTATATTTGGTCGGGGTCCCATGAGGCTCAGATAAGTTTTGGAAGAGTTTTTGGAAGATTTTGCCGTTTTGAGCATAAGCATGTAATGATCTAAAGGTCCATTTTTAGTTCTAGAGATCGAAATTTGATTTCGAGACTTCCAGAAATTTGATAATGAATTATAGGAGTGATCTAGAAGTTTGGTCTAATTTCATCAAGTCGCGATTGGGTTTTTGATGCGAAACATGAGTTAATTGTTTAACGAGCGAAATAAGTATCACACTGAGCAAATGAGCTCCGAATTGAGTTTCAATTGAAGGGCTATGTTCGTATTATTATTTGTGACTCATAGGAACAAGAATCCTCGAATTCCGAGTTCGTATGGTGGAGTTAGAGCCTTTTTAGTGAAAATAAATATTGCTGGTGCAACAGGATCTGGTGCGCACCTTTAACGACCAGATTTGTCACTTTTAGCGACAGGACTGTGGCTTTTAGCGACCAGAATCACGTTTTATTGAGCTGTCTTGTTTTTTTTAGCTCATTCCCACATTTTGGACGAAAAGAACGCGACTTGGGGCGATTTTTGAGTGAGAAGTCATGAGAAATCTTGAGGTAAGTCACTTGTGATCATTTCTACTCTATAATATTGAATTATCATCGAATAATACGATTAGATTACATGTTTTTGAGGTGTAAATTGGGGATTTGGACCTAGGGATTTGAAAATAAGATTTGAAGATTTGGAGGCCGAATTGTTATCGGAATTTATTAATTTTGGTATTGTTGGACTCGTGGTTGAATGCGTTGTCGGATTTTGTCATTTTTATCGGATTCTGAGACGTGGGCCCGAAGGTCGGGTTTGGCCAATTTCGGAATATTTGATGTAATTTGATAATTTTTGCTTGGGCTTTGTTTCTTTAGCGTATATTGATGATAATATACTGATTTTGGTTAGATTTGGAGCATTTGGATGCCGATTCGAGATGCAAAGGCATCGCGGGCTAGAGTTTGGACTTGTTTGAGGTAAGTAATGATTGTAAATCTTGTCCTGAGGGTATAAAACCCCAGATTTCACTTTGTGGTGCTACTCTGAGGTGACGCACATGCTAGATGACGAGTATGGGGTCGTGCCCTGTTGGGGATTGGGACTTGGTTCGTCCCGCGCAAATATTAAGTCGCGTATTTGATTGAAAACTGTTTAATATCATTGTATTTTGGAAAATATTACTATGTTTTGGGGTGAATGCCATATTTGGGCCTTGTGCCAACTGTTTTGGACCCTTAGGGGCTTTTTACTACTGTTTTCCTCACTGTTTTGGTTTAATATCTACACTCAGTCATGCTACGTTTTGTTGATTTCATAACTCAGTCTTATTTACTGTGTGTTGTGCATAAAATGATATTTTTAGCGGAGCATCCTATTTTACTGATAGCCCGAGTGGCTTGTGAGGCTGATGACTGAGAGAGGCCGAGGGTCTGATTGTGAGGTTGATGACTGAGAGAGGCCGAGGGCCTGGTTGTGAGGATTATATATTTATGGATCGGGCTGCACGCCGCAACGATATATATATAGGCTGCACGCCGCAGTGATATATGGATCGGGCTGCACGCCGTAGCGATATTGGATTGGGCTGCACACCGCAGCGATATAGCGCTTGGGCTGTAGGAGCCCCTTCAGAGTCTGCACACCCTAGTGAGCGCAGTCGACTATATATATGGATTGGGCTGCACGCCGGAACGATATATAGATCGGGCTGCACGCCGCATCAGTTATTATAAGGTACTCGTTGAGCGTGAGTGCGGAGTGTGAGTGCTGATTGATGAAGAGTTGAGTCATGAGTGACTGTGAGGCTTGTGTGAAGGGCTATATATACATACATACGAGTGATGCTTTGCTCAAGGGGCTTGTTTTGTAAAATTACTGTTTTCACTCCTCCTTAAAGTGAGTCTCGAGGGGCTTGTTTTGTGAAATTACTGTCCTTACTCATCTTTATACTGAGCCTCTATTAAAAATGTTAAACAAATATTTTGAACAACTTTCATTGAAACTGGAATTTTTACGAGATGTTTGGAATTAAATTACTGATTTGGTTTTGTTATTTCCACTGAGATTTTTAAGTTATGAGATGAGCTGAGTGGCCGAACTGATAGCCCGATGGGCTGTTTATGATTTATGTTTGCCCGAGGGGCTGTATACGGACTATGTTTTGCCCGAGGGGCCGATTACAATTTTCATCACTTTCACTATAAACTAACCTCTATTGAAATTGTCAGAAAGATATTTTTCAAAGGATTTTACTAAAATTGGAGTTAACGAGATGATTTGATTTGTATCCTGTTTTGGAAGCATACTATACCCACTGTGGTTCTATGATGTGGATTACATGATTTTTTACTGCTCAGTCTTTATTTACTTTTATTACTTACTGAGTTGGAGTACTTACATTACTCCCTGTACCTTGTATGCAGATTCAGGTATTTCTGAACCCAGTGGCGGGTGTTGATTACTCAGTAGCAAGTTCATCGGAGATAGCAAGGTAGCTGCCTGACGATCACAGCCCTGATTTTTTTCTCCCTACTTATTCTTCCTTAGTGTATCTTTGTGATTTTTCCAGCCATGTTGGTCTTGACGTTGTCAGATAGTTGAAGTAGATGCTCATGACTAGTGACACCCCAATGTCGGCTTTCTTTCCGCACTGTTGTTTTGATCTAATTACTTCTTGAAGGTTTATTGATAAGTAACTTGATTTCATTTTAAGATTGGAAATGTTGATCAGTTTTGTTAGTGTGTCGGCTTGCCTAGTATCATGATAGGTGCCATCACGACCGGGTTGGTTTTGGGGCCAGGAACAACATGTACTCATCAAATTGACTCATTCAAATGATCATCCATTATTTCTCTCAGTGGTCTATGCTAAATGCACAGAGGAACTCAGGAAAGAGCTTTGGGATGATCTAACAGATATTGCTGAAACCATACAAGACCCATGGGGAGTCATTGGAGACTTCAATGTAATTCCATGTGATCACTACTAGTGATGAAAAAAGGTGGCAGGTGCCACATAATGGATGAGAGTCTGGACTTTATCTAGTGCCTTAATGAATTTGGCCTTCAAGATGTGGGCTTCATTTGATCTATCTTCACCTGGTGCGACAATAGAGACCCACCAACCACCATTTGGAAGAGACTAGACTGCCTGGTTTGATGCTTTAAATGTCACTACTATCACTCACTTAACTAGGGTCTGCTCTGATCATGCCCCCCTTATTGTCAAAATCAATAATAAAACCACCTAACACCTCAAGTACTTCAAGTTCCTAAACTTCTAGAACGACCATCATGGGTACATTCAAATAGTTCAGAATGCTTGGGATGAAGAAGTCAATGAAAACCCCTCTATATCCTTCACCAGAAGCTCAAAAGGACTAGCGATACTCTTAGTACTTGGTTAAGACAGAACTTTGGGGATATCTACGGGGAGCCTAAGAGACTTGATGAACAATTGAGGATACTGGAGGATAACTGTCTGATGAACAACACCCCTGACAATAGAAGTGAACTTTCAAAATGTAGAGCTGAATTTACTAGATACTTCAAAATCCAAAATTCTATATTGAGGCAAAAATATTGGATCAAATGGCTTGATGAGGGTGATTCAAATACTGCCTACTTCCATGGGATTATTAAAGACAACAAAAGGAAAGTTGCAATCAGGAAAATCATAAATGATCAAAATCAATGGCTTGAGGGAAATGATGTTGTTGTAGAAGGAGCTATCAGATTCTATCAGTACTTGTTTTCTAAAGAGAATCACAATGATGATTTATCTACCCTTAATTGCCTAAAGAGATGCATTTCTAATGAAGACAACCTTATGCTTATTGATATCCCTTCCACATAGGAAGTTAAAAAAATATTTTTTTCTATTGATGTTGATAGTGCCCCTGGCCTAGATGGATTCAACGGATGTTTTTATCAAAAGTCATGGCAAATCATAGGCCAAGATGTGCATAATGCAGTTGTGGCTTTCTTCAATGGAGCTATTATCTAAAAATTCTTCTCCCACACTTGCCTTGTTATGATACCTAATGTTGAGCACCCACAACAGTTCTATGATTTGAGACCCATTAGCCTCTGCATCATATCCAACAAGAGTTTCTCCAAAATCCTAAATGTTAGGCTTGCCACCATCTTGCCTAGGATTATATGTATTAGCCAAAGTGGCTTCGTCAAAGTTAGATCCATAACTGAAAATATTCTTGCCCAAGAAATTATCAATGACATTGGTAAACCTAGCAGAGGAGGAAATGTGGTCTTAATGTTGGATATGACTAAGGCCTATGATAGTGTCTCCTGGAATTTTCTATGCATATTTCTTAGGAAGATGGAACTCTCTGAACTTTGGATCAACCTCATTCACAACTACATCTCTCATAATTGGTACTCAGTGGCTATGAATGGTATTAGACATGGTTTCTTTAAGTCTAGTAGAGAGTTGAGGAGAAGAGACCCCCTTCCCCCCTCCTTTTTTTATCCTTAGTGCAAAGTTTCTCTCCAAGATGCTTAACAATCTCCAGTCTGCTGCTGGCTATAAAGGTTTTTATATGACTTACAATGGCCTTTTTATCAATCATCTAGCTTTTGCTGATGACACCATTTTATTTTGTAATGGTAGCAAAAATACTCTAAGAAAGGTACTGGATACCCTCACCAGGTATGAGATGGTGTCAGGTTAACTTAATAACAAAGGCAAGAGCTGTTTTGCTTGGCACCCAATCCGAGCAATTCTGCTCTTACTAGAATCAAGGCGATTACTGGTATGAACCACAACTCTTCCTTATCAAGTATTTGGGATGCCCATTGATTGTTGGAAGAAAGAAGATCTCTCATTTTCTGGTATGGTTGATAAATTCATTAGTAGGATCAGTGGGTGGCATACTAAATTACTGCCTACTGGTGGAAGAGTTATCCCGATTAGGCATATTTTTTTAGCTCTTCCTATCCATGTACTGGCAGCTGTTAAACCTCCCAAAGGGACTCTTGGCATAATTGAAAAATATGTTGCTAGATTTTTTTGTTCGAACAAGATACTGGGGGTAAATATCATTGTATTTCCTGGCAAAATCTTTTCTTTCCTTACAAATAGGGGGTGTACTAACTTCACAAGACTCTCAGATATTTGTCAAGATTTCAAGGCTAAACATTGGTGGTCTCTTAGAACCACTAATTCCCTACGGAGTGAGTTTATGAAGGATAAGTACCTCTCTAGTAATCATCCATCTACAACTCATTAGAATACTGGGAACTCTCATGGGTGGAAAGCATCGAGTGAAATCAGAGAAGTTGTAGAAACGAATATTCATTGGAATGTTGGGAATCGAAATTAAATGTGTCCTTCTGGTACGACAACTGGACGTAATTTGGCCCCCTATATTACCTGCTCCTAGATAATATTAACCACAACAATATTCAACTGAATAATGTTCTTAAAGATGGCATATGGGATTGGCATTGTCTGCAGAACCAATTTATGAATATATATATATATATATATATATAAACTATCTTCAATCACTCTCATAATGTAATTGATCCCAAAAAATTTGATATATTTAAATAGTAATCATTCACTTCCTCCGATTCATATTAGTTGTTGCAGTTATTAAATATGTCCGGTCCAAAATAGTTATCATTTAAGAAAATTAGGGTATACTTATATGTTTTTTAATTTTAGTTTTCCCTTAGCATTAATTGTGGAAGTGAAAAATATTGATTAATAGAGAGAATATTTATTAAAGAGAGATTAATTTATTGAATGATTAAAGATATAAATAAAGATATTTTATTCAAAAAATTCTTCTTGTTAATTATTTCTTACTGAACGCGACAACTAAAAAGGACGGGAAGGAATTTCATGCATGTATGGAGACCACTGTTTACTCATAAAACACATGGAAGAAGAGGTATTACACAGAGGCAGATTCAGGATTTCAAGAGGATGGATGCCTGTTGTGAAGATGTGGATCTAGAATTTATATTTGACGGGTTTAACTTTAATCTCTTATGAACCCACTGCACGTTTGAAATAATAAATTTAAAATTATTTTATGTTTAATTAATATTAATTGATATATATATATATATATATATATATATATATATATGTATGTATGTATGTATGTATATGTATATGTATATATATATATGTATGTATGTATGTATGTATATGTATATGTATATATACACCATGCCGTAAATAATACCATTCGGAGTGCAATTTGAATCGCCAATTCCAATTGTAAAGGTGAACCCAATGATAATTGCACCATAGAAGTTTTTGAGCATGGGTGCTGTCACGACCACAGTTCGCCCTCCGTGAACTGCCGTGATGGCACCTAGTCTCTACACTAGGTAAGCCTAACAAAAGCAGAAAATAAACAAAACTTGCGGAAGAAATAATTAAAAGCCAAAATAACCAAATGAAACAGTATTTAAAATTCCGCTCGGCATATACAATACAACTTCTCGAAACTAACAACATTTCCCAAAACCCGGAATCTCATGAAACCACAAGCCTTGGAATGTCTACTAGTGTCTAAATCAAGAATATCTAACAAGGAAAAGAAATACAGAAGGGCTAATACAATAGGGAGAGTAGAAAGGGACTCTTCGGTCTGCGGATGCGGCAGATATACCTCGAAGTCTCTGGAACAGTCGCCTCGCCCCAAGGGTGATAGGACTGAGTCGAAGTACCTGGATCTGTACATGAAAAACATGCGCAGAAAGGGCATGAATACACCACAACGGTACTCAGTAAGTGCCGAGCCTAACCACGGTCGGGTAGTGACGAGGTAGGTCAGGGCCATACTGAGTTTAAATAAAATATAAAGTCCGACAGTGTAGAACAGAACAGTATAAACAAGTACCGCAGTAAAAGTAACACAGGATATAAAAGGACAGCAACAACTATTACAGAGGCAAAGTATACACAGAAAAAAGTTGACTCAGCACCAAAAATAACAATCAGAGATCTCTTAGGATACCGTCCTGTAGTGCAACTCATAGTAGACGAGAATCTACCGGAATCCCTTTCCGTAGTCCTAAATGTAAATACCTAGTATTGGGGGAATCTACCAGGTGCAGTCCCATAGCTCCAAATAATTGTGCAGGGGGATCTACCAGAATCCCACATACACAGTCCCAAATGTAAACAGATAAGGGGAAGCTACCAGAATCCCACATCCGTAGTCCCAATGTAAATACACAGCAGCAACAGGAAAATATTCAGAAATGTCAAATTTCATATTAGGGCAACAAGTAATTCTAGCCTATCATGCTGCACGGAATTCAGGTAAAGCAGTTTAAACAAATAAAATAATTAAATCACTTACGCATGCTTTCCTAAGCTAACAATAGGCTTAATAGTGCATGTAATAAAGACAGGAAAGGAAACATACTAGTAATTACTTAATAAAAATTGGATTTCCAATAATTAGAACAAGTACGCACTCGTCACCTCACGTACAAGGCATTTTAATTATCAATAATACCAAATCCTAAGGGGAAGGTCCCCCATACAAGGTTAGGCAAGCCACTGACCTCGAACCAGCTCAAATCAATTCGAAACCACGTTCTTGCCATGAGTACTCGACTCCAAATGGCCCAAATCTATTCACTTCATAATGTAAAAATAACACTTCAAGTAACTGATTGTACAAAGAAATTCTAAGCTAATACGCGAAATTAGGTAAAATGACCAAAACGCCCCTCAGGCCCACATCACGGAATCAAGTAAAATTTATATTTTTCAGAATTTTCACACTCTCACGAGTTCAGTCATACCAAAAGTACCAAAATCGGACCTCAAATGGTACCTCAGATCATCACTCAAAGGTCTCTAACTAGTAAAACCCTAACCCCCAAATTACCACTGATTTTCCTTAAATTTTCATGTTTATAATGATAAAAATCACCTCAATAACAAGTTTAGGTTCCAAGAATCTTACCTCCTCGAAGTTCCCTTGAATTCCCTCTCAAAAATCTCCCTAAAAGCTCACTTCCCGGATGAAAATAGTGAAAGAATAGCTCAAATTTGCGAAGGCAACTATTTATATGTTCTGCCCAGCAATCACGCATCTGCGGTCCACCCATCGCATCAGAAATACCACTTCTACGGTTGGGGAACCGCTTCCGCGGTTCTCACTTAAAACCTCTCCGCCGCACCTGCGACCCAGAATCCACATCTGCGGTCTCGCAGGTGCGGTACATATGCCGCTTTTGCGGTTCCTGGCCTCTTCCTCATCTGCCACTTCTGCGGCTGCATTCCGCATATGCGGGATTCGCACCTGCAGCCTCTCAACCGCAGATGCGGTTATGACAGCAGTCATAGCTTCAGCTGCAACTCCAAACTCAAAATCCTTTCGTCAACCATCCGAAATCATTCCGAGGCCCCCGGGACATCAACCAAAGGCACCAACAAGTCCAATACCCCTGTCCAAACTTATACCAATCCTTAAAACATCTAAAAAAACATCGAAACGACGAATCAACCACGAATTCAAGTCTAAGAACTCCAAAACTCTAAAAATATGCTTTCGATCAAAAAGTCTACAACCCTCGTCCGAATGTACTGAAATTTTGCACACACGTCACATTCAACACTATGGAGCTACTCCAACTTCCGAAATTCCATTCCGACCCTCGGATCAAAATCTCACTATTAAACCAGAAACTTCAAAATTCGACCTTTTGGCATTTCAAGCCTAAATTAGCTACGGACCTCCAAAACACAATCCGAACATGCCCCTAAGCCCGAAATCACCCAACGGAGCTAACGAAACCATCAAAATTCTATTCCGAGATCGTCTTCACACTGTTCCGACTACGGTCAAATTTCCAACACTTAAGCTCTCATTTAGGGACTAAGTGTCCCAAAACTCTCCGAAACTAAAATCCGAACATCCCGGCAAATCAAAATAGAAGAAATAAACACGGTGAAAGCAGTTAATAGGGGATAGGGGCATTAATTCTTAAGATGACAGGCCGGGTCGTTACATCCTCCTACACGTAAACATTCGTTCATCCTCGAACGAGCATAGAGACATACCTGAAGTAGTGAAAAGATGAGGGTAACGACTGCACATATCCTGCTCGGTCTCCTAGGTCGCCTCCTCGACCGGCTGACCCCGCCACTGAACCTTTACTGATGCAATGTTCTTTGACCTTAGCTTTCTAACCTGCCTGTCCAATATTGCCACTAGCTCCTCAACATAGGATAGATCCTTGACCAACTAGACTGAACTGAAATCCAACACGTGCGACGGATCACCGTGATACCTCCAGAGCATCAAAACATGAAATACCGGATGAACTCCTGCCAAGCTGGGAGGTAAGGCAAGCTCACAAAAAACCTCCCCAACACGCCTCAATATCTCAAAAGGGCTAATAAACCTCGGACTCAACTTCCCTTTCTTCCCAAATCTCATAACGCCCTACATAAGCGAAACCCAAAGCAGAACCCGCTCTCCAACCATATAGGAAACATCACGAACCTTCCGGTCCGCGTAACTCTTCTGTCTAGACTGGGCTGTTCGGAGTCTATCCTGGATCACCTTAACCTTCTCCAAAGCATCCTGAACCAAGTCTGTACCCAATAATCTAGCCTCACCCAGCTTAAACCAACCTACCGAGGATCTACACCACCTACCATATAAAGCCTCATACGGTGCCATCTGAATGCTGGACTGATAGCTGTTATTGTAAGCAAACTCCGCCAATGGCAAGAATTGATCCCAAAACCATCCAAACTCAAGCACACACGCATGGAGCATATCCTCGAGAATCTGAATAGTGCGCTTGGACTGTCCGTCCGTCTGAGGCTGAAATGTTGTACTCAACTCCACCCGAGTACCCAACCCATGCTGAATGGCCCTCCAAAACCGTGATGTGAACTGAGTACCTCTATCTGAAATGATGGAAACTGGAATACCATGCAGACGAACAATCTCCCGGATATAAATCTCTGCTAGACGCTCCGAAGAGTAGGTAGTACACACAGGAATAAAGTGAGCGGACTTGGTCAACCGATCCACAATCACCCAAATAGCATCGAACTTTCTCAAAGTCCGTGGGAGCCCAACTACGAAGTCCATGGTGATCTGCTCCCATTTAAACTCCGGAATCTCTATTTGCTGAAGCAACCCACCCGATCTCTAGTGCTCATACTTCACCTGCTGACAGTTGAGGCACCGAGCTACAAACCCAAGTATATCTTTCTTCATCTGCCTCCACCAATAGTGTTGTCTCAAATCCTGATACATCTTCCCGGCACCCGGATGAATAGAATACCGAGAACTATGGGCCTCCTCTAGAATCAACTCCCGACGCCCATCAACATTGGGTACACAAATCCGACCCTACATCGTCAATACCCCGTTATCACCAATAGTCACATCTTTGGCATCACCATGCTGAACTTGTCCTTGAGGACAAACAAATGAGGGTCATCATATTGACGCTCCCTGATACGATCAAATAAGGAAGACCGAGAAACCACGCAAGCTAGAACCTGACTGGGCTCCGAAAGATCCAATCTCACAAACTGGCTGGCTAAGGCCTGAACATCCATCGCCATAGGCCTCTCCGATGCTAGTAAATAAGCCAAACTCCCAAACTCTCTACCCAACGACTCAAGGCATTGACCACCACATTGGCCTTGCCCGAGAGATACAAAATAGTGATATCATAGTCCTTCAGCAACTCCAACCACCTCCTCTGGTGCAAATTAAGATCCGTTTGCTTGAACAAGTGCTGCAAGCTCCGATGATCAGTATAAATCTCACAAGGACACCGTACAAATAATGGCGCCAGATCTTCAAGGCGTGAACAATGGCAGCTAACTCTAGATCGTGGATAGGGTAGTTCTTCTCATGCACCTTCAACTGTCTGGATGCGTAGGCAATCACCCTACCGCCCTGCGTCAACACCGCTCCAAGGCCAATCCTCGAGGCATCACAATAGACCGTATAAGACCCCGAACCTGTAGGCACTGTCAAAATTGGGGCTGTAGTCAAAGCTGCCTTGAGCTTCTGAAAGCTCGCCTCACACTCTTCCGTCCACTGGAACGGAGCACCCTTCTGGGTCAGTTTGATATAGGGGCTGCTATCGATGAAAACCCCTCCACAAAACGACGGTAGTAACCCGCCAAGCTGAGAAAACTACGGATCTCTGTAGCTGAGTATGGTCTAGGCCAACTCTGCACTACCTCTACTTTCTTCGGATCCACCTGAATACCCTCACTCGATACCATGTGGCCTAAGAATGCCACAGAATCCAATCAAAACTCACATTTCAAGAACTTAGCATATAACCTCTTCTCTCTCAGAGTCTGAATCACAGTCCTTAGGTGCTGCTCATGATCTTCCCGACTCTGGGAATACACCAGAATATCATCAATAAAGACAATGACGAATGAGTCAAGATACGACCGAAACACACTATACATCAAATGCACAAAGGCTGCTGGGGCATTGGTCAACCCAAATGACATAACAAGGAATTAGTAATGACCATACCGAGTCCTGAAAGCAGTCTTTGGGATATCTGGCTCCCGAATCTTCAACTGATGGTAACCTGAGCGCAAGTCAATCTTAGAAAACACTCGTGCGCCCTGAAGCTGGTCAAACAAATCATCAATACGAGGCAAGGGATAACGGTTATTCATTGTAACTTTGTTCAACAGGCGATAATCAATGCACATACGCATAGAACCATCCTTTTTCTTCACAAACAAGACAGGAGCAACCCAAGATGACATTGGGCCGAATAAAACCCTTATCAAGCAATTCCTGTAACTGATCCTTCAACTCTTTCAACTCAAGAGGAGCCATATGATACGGTGGAATAGAAATGGGCTGAGTGCCCAATAATAGATCAATGCCAAAATCAATATCTCTATCAGGCAGCATGCCCGGAAGATCAGCTGGGAACACATCGGGAAAATTCCATACTACTGGGACTGAATCAACTGAAGGGGTATCGATACTGACATCTCTCACATAGGCTAAATATGCGTCACACCCCTTCTCAACCATCCGCTGAGGCTTAAGGAAAGAAATGACTCTATTGGGAGTGTGATCTAAAGTACCCCTCCACTCAACACACGGTAAACCTAGCATAGCCAGCGTCACAATATTGGCGTGACAATCTAAAATAGCATAATGGGGCGACAACCAGTCCATGCCCAAGATAATATCAAAATCTACCATGCTGAGTAACAATAAATCGGCTCTGGTCTCAAAACCACTAAGAGCAACCAAACACGACCGATAAATGCGGTCCACAATAAGAGAATCTCACACATGAGTAGAAACATAAATAGGGGAAGTCAAGGAATCCCGAGGTACACCCAAATGCAGAGCAAAATAAGAAGACACATAAGAGTAAGTGGAGCCTGTATCGAATAGAACCCATGCATCTCTGTGACAAACCAATATAATACCTGTGATGACAGAATCGGAGGCAATAACCTCGGTAGGGGCAAGGAGGGCATAATATTAGGGCTGGCCTCCCCCTATAGGGTGACCTCTACCTCCCCGACCTCCACCTCTAGCTGGCTGAGCAGGTGGGATAGCAACTGGAGCTGTAACTATAGCCTGAGAACTCTGCGGGGTATGCTGTGGCTGAGAAGTCTGCGGAGGTGCACCCCTCCCAAGTCTGGGGAAATCCCTCACCCTATGACATGTGTCACCATACTCAAAACAAGCTCTGGGAGGACGTGGCGGCTGTGACTGGCTCGGGCCAGGTCTGCTGGATTGACCTCTGAAAGCACCCCGCGTGGGAGGCGAGCTAGAAATTGGAGGTGCATAATAAGGCTCATGAGGCCTAGGAGGAGCTGGAATACCACTGCCTGCTGGAAGAGCTGAATGAACAGGGCAACTCATATAACCCCTACCATGACAACCTGTAGTTGGGGCACGGGCACCAGAATAATGGTCCGACTCTCGAGACCTCTTGGCCTCCCTCTCCTCTCTCTCCCTAGCATGTATACCCTCAATCCTCCTAGCAGTGCTCACCACCTGCTGATAAGAAATATCCATCTCCAACTCATGAGTCATGCTAGACCTGATGTTGGGAATAAGGCCCTCAATAAATCGGAGAATCCTCTTGCGAGCAGTAGAAACCAGGGCTGGTGCATGTCTAGCCAAACTAGTGTAACAGACAACATACTCTAAGACAGTCATAGCACCTTGGCGCAAATGCTCAAACTCTGCGCACCATACGTCCCTGAGGCTCTGAGGGACATACTCTCTCAGGAACAAATCTAAAAACTGAGTCCAAGTCAGTGAAGCAGCCTCATCCGGACTGTCTAACTCATAGGTGAGCCACCACTCATAGGCGGCTCCTCAAAGCTGGAAAGTAGTGAAGGAAACCCCGCTCGATCCTGATATACCCATGGTACGAATAATATGGTAACACTCATCTAGGAATCCCAAAACATCATCCGATGCTAGACCACTGAATACAGGAGGCTTGTACTTCTTGAACCTCTCAAGCCTCAGCTGCTCATCCTCGGAAATCACTGCCCTGTCCTCGGGCTGATCTCGGACTGCAGGTTGTACAGGAATAATCTTAGGGACCTGCTCAACATGCACTCGCTGCTCAAGAGTGCGGGTAACGGGAGTATGTGCTCCTCCCCCGGCTTGAGACGTAGCTGCAGTAAGGGGAAGCAACCCTGCCTGAGCCAAAGTGGTGTACATGCTCATGAACTGTGCCAGAGTCTCCTGAAGTGCTGGAGTAGTAGTAGCAGTAGGCATATCAGGTACCTTCACTCCGGCTGGAACTGTTGGCGGTACCTCAGTGGAAGCTCGCGCAGGTGCTCTGGCTGCACCACGTGCGCGTCCTCGGCCTCTACCCGGGCCCCGGCCTCTGACGGCTGCAGTAGGGGGCGCGGGTGCCTGATCATCTCGGGTAGCACGTGTCCTCACCATCTGTGAGAGAATAGAAGACAGAAGTTTAGAATTGTGACATCAAAATCTTGCGCGACAAGGAAATCAAATGAAATGGAATTTTTTCCTAACAGTTACATAGCCTCTCGTATATAAGTACATTTGTCTCTGTACTGATCAGCGAGACTCTAATAAACCGTCTTGTGATTTATGACTCCTATGAACTTAGAGCTCTGATACCAACTTGTCACAATCCCAGTTCGCCCTCCTGAACTGCCATAATGGCACCTAGTCTTTACGACTAGGTAAGCCTAACAAATACGGAAAATAAACAAAACTTGCGAAAGAAATAATTAAAAGCCAAAATAACCAAATGAAATAGTACTAAAAATGCCACTCGTCATATACAATACAACTTCTCGAAACAAACAACATTTCCCAAAACCCGGAATCTCATGAAACCACAAGCCTTGGAATGTCTACCATTGTCTAACTCTAGAATATCTAACAAGGAAAAAAAATACAGAAGGGCTAATACAATAGGGAGAGTAGAAAGGGACTCCTCGGTCTGCGGATACGGCAGATATACCTCGAAGTCTCTGGAATAGTCACCTCGCCTCAAGGGTGATAGGACTGAGTCGAATTACCTAGATCCGTACATGAAAAATATGCACAGAAAGGGCATGAGTACACCATAACAGTACTCAGTAAGTGCCGAGCCTAACCTCGGTCGGGTAGTAACAAGGAAGGTCAGGGCCCTACTGAGGTTAAATAAAATATAAGGTTCAACAGTGTAGGACAAAACAGTATAAATAAGTACCGCAGTAAAAGTAACACATGATATAAAGGACATCAACAACTATTACAGAGGTAAAGTAAACACAGAAAGAAGTACGGTTCAGCACCAAAAATAACAATTGGAGATCTCTCAGGATATCGTCCTGTAGTCCAACTCATGGTACGAGGGGATCTACCGGAATCCTGTTACGTATTCCCAAATGTAAATACCCAGTACTGGGGGAATCTACGGGGTGCAGTCCCATAGTTCCATATAACTGTGCAGGGGGATCTGCTAGAATCCCACATACGTAGTCCCAAATGTAAACAGACAAAGGCAAGCTACCTGAATCCCATATCCGTAGTCCCAATGTAAATACACAGCAACAACAGAAAAATATTCAGAAATGTCAAATTTCATATTAGGGCAACAAGTAATTCTAGCCTAGCATGCGGCACGAAATTCAGATAAAGCAGTTTGAACAAATAAAGCAAATAAATCACTTAGGCATGCTTTACTAAGCTAACAACAGGCTTAATAGTGCACGTAATAAAAATAGGAAAGGAAACATACTAGTAATCACTTAATGAAAATCGGATTTCCAACAATTAGCACAAGTACGCACTCGTCACCTCACGTACAAGACATTTCAATTATCAATAATACCAAATCCTAAGGAGAAGGTCCCCCACACAAGGTTAGGCAAGCCACTTACCTCGAACCAGCTCAAATCAATTCGAAACCACGTTCTTGCCACGAGTACTCGACTTCAAATGACCCAAATCTATTCAATTCAATTTCATAATGTAAATAACACTTCAAGTAACTGATTCTACAAAGAAATTCTAAGCTAATACGCAAAATTAGGTAAAAGGACCAAAACGCCCCTCGGGCCCACATCTCGGAATTAAGTGAAATTTATATTTCCAGAATCCTCACACTCTCACGAGTTCAGTCATACCAAAAGTACCAAAATCGGACCTCAAATGGTCCCTCAAATCATCACTCAAAGGTCTCCAATTTGTCAAGCCCTAACCCTCCAATTACCACTGGTTTCCTTAATTTTTCATGTTTAAATTGATAAAAATCATTCCAATAACGAGTTTAGAGACCAAGAATCTTACCTCCTCGAAGTTCCCTTGAATTCCCTCTCAAAAATCTCCCCAAAAGCTCACTTCCCGGATGAAAATAGTGAAAGAATAGCTCAATTTGCGAAGGCAACTATTTATATGTTCTGCCCAGCAATACTGCATCTGCGGTTCACCCATCGCATCTGCAATACCGCTTCTGCGGTTGGGGAACCACTTCTGCGGTTCTCACTTAAAACCTCTCCGCCGCACCTGCGACCCAGAATCCGCATCTGCGGTCTCGCAGGTGCGGTACATATGCCGTTTCTGCAGTTCCTGTCCCCTTCCTCATCTACCGCTTCTGCGGATGCATTCCTCATATGCGGGAGTCGCACCTGTGGCCTCTCAACCGCAGATGCGGTTATGACAGCAGTCATAGCTTTAGCTGCAACTCCAAACTCAAAATCCTTCCGTCAACCATCCGAAATCATTCTGAGGCCCCCGAGACCTCAACCAGTGGCACTAACAAGTCCAATACCTCTGTCCAAACTTATACCAATCCTTAAAACACCTAAAACAATATCAAAACGACGAATCAACCACGAATTCAAGCCTAAGAACTCCAAAACTCTAAAAATACGCTTTCGATCAAAAAGTCTACCAACCCTCGTCCGAATGACCTGAAATTTTGCACACACGTCACATTCAACGGAGCTACTCCAACTTCCGGAATTTCATTCCGACCCTCAGATCAAAATCTCATTATCGAACCTGAAACTTCAAAATTCGACCTTTCGGCATTTCAAGCCTAAATTAGCTACGGACCTCCAAAACACAATCCAAACACGCCCCTAAGCCCGAAATCACCCAACGGAGCTAAGGGAACCATTAGAATTCCATTCCGAGGCCGTCTTCATACTGTTCTGACTACGGTCAAATTTTCAACACTTAAGCTCTCATTTAGGGACTAAGTGTCCCAAAAATCTCCCAAACTCAAAATCGAACATCTCGGCAAATCAAAATAGCAGAAATAAATATGGAAAAAGCAGTTAATAGGGGATCGGGGCGTTAATTCTTAAGACGACCGACCGGGTCGTCACAGTTGCACGCACATATATTTAAGTAATTTTAAAAAAATTTAACGTTATTATTATGGTATAGAAAGAGGAGTATGGGTTCACGTGAACCCATATCCCTTAACATAGATATGCCTCTGGGTATATAAGCTAAAAAACGAAGTTAAATTTGACAAATACGAACACTAGGATTCAAAACTTTGGATAATTAAGTAATTACATATATTAAAGTTAGTCATAGATAAGTTTAAAGAAGAGTTGACATTTGTAAAACATTAGGTAGGTGATGGAGATGATGTCAACTGTCACGGATAAAAAGATGAAGATGGTGCCGAAAACAAGATCAAAAGAATATAAGGCTGTCTATGTTAATATAACTTTTAATTTCTTCACTTTAAGCGAGCTTCTCCATATGCCAAATAACGGGTGACAAAATTCGAACGAGTACAATTAATAAAGATAACGCAAGCAGAGGGTGCTTCATAGATAGATACATAGTTAGTATTTATATTAATAAATTCATGAATTTTTGTTGTTAATCCGTCGATAAATAAAATTAGCGATATAATTTTTTGTTTAACTGCAGAATTCATCCGTGACTAATTTCTATTTTTTAATAATATTATTTTTATAGAATTCAAAACTCATAACTCAAGCATTTAAGAGAGAGATTTGATATTGGCGGTCAATGGTTGCCGGGGAGGATGCATAATTGGAGGAATTAAATACGACCATTTTACCACAAGAAAATCGGCCATGATTTAGGGGATTTGGTACCATGCAATGGCAATGCGTTAGCCAACAACCTTTCATGTGTATACGCACAAGATTTTGCACAGATGATGTTGACCTTGTTATAATTTCGTTTACGAGTGAATTTGGATCTAAGATTTTCATGGTTTTAATATTTTACTTTCCTCTCAAATATATATTACCTAGCTTATGTTATTAAGGATGCCGAACTATTATGTATACACATATTATTTATCGAAAAAGATAGCTAAAATACATAAAGACCCCCTTAAAGTTGTTCAAAAAATAGATTTGAACACTTTAACTAAACAAGTGTTCTTTTACCCCCTAACCATATTGCACGTGAATTTTGTTCCACCCTTCATGACCCAGACCAGTTAAAGACTAACGAGTGTGAGCCACCCTCTTACTGGTGATGCCACGTCATTAGTGAACTCAAACCCTTTTAATGATCCAGTCCATTACTTAAAAATCCACCCGATTAAAATACCCGACCCGCCATCTTTTATATTTTATGCTAGGCTGAATTACCCGACCTCATTTCTCTCTAAATAAAATGAGAAAAGGGCTGATGAAGTCAAAACCTAGTGTCGATTTTCCCCCAAATCTCGTCGATTAGAGTGTAGATACTGAAGATCGTTGGCTTCTCTTGTAGGTTCTTCTTATTTTCTTCAATCTCTTGTTGATTTTGAAATGAAAAAAAAATATTTATGGATATTTTTCTTGTTTACTGATTTCAGTTCGAAGAAATGGCTTTTGAGCTCGTTACACTGAGGATATTCCATGGAGGTCAGTTACAACAATATCCTATTAACTACGAAGGAGGTATTATGACAGAGTACTTTGATATTGATGTTGACAGATTTTTGTATTTTGAGTTTGTAGACTCTGTGAAAGAAATGGGTATAATTGTGAAACATGTGATATTTATCTGAGACCACCTAATTCTAGTACTTTGGTAAAAAAATTTAACTGATAGGGATATTATGGGTATTGTGCCTCTATTAAAAGATGGGGATATATTTGAAGTGTATGTGTGTGATGACCCAAAAGGTCATCACTTGTGTTAGAAATAAATTCTGTATTCTGATGCCTTAAAACCTCCTTTTTACCTCACCTCGATTTGCGTGCGTGGTCCGGACGTATATTCGGAAAGCTTTTATGTGAAAATATGAGAGATAGAAATTTCTAGAGTTAAAATTTGAATATGGTTGACTTTGGTCAACATTTTGAGCAAACAGACCCGGATCTGCGTTCCGACGATTGCGGAGGTCTGCAGTAAAATATGAGACTTGGACATATGTCCGGAAATGAATTCCGAGGTCCCAAGCCTTAGAAATCAATTTTGAAAGAAATTATTTTGCTAAATTAATTATGAAATAAAGAAAAGAATTAATGTTTGAAACCATTGGTAGCGGGCCTGTATTTTGGTTCCGGAGCTCGGTACAAGCTTGTTAAAGTATTTAAATGATAACTGTGAAATTTGGTGGAAAATGGAGTTTATTTGACGTGATTTGGACCTTCGGTTGAAGAGTTATGAACTTTAAGTGTTCTTGATGAAAATGATGAGCTTTGAGGTTTGATTCATAGTTTTACATGTTATTTTCATGATTTGATTGTACGAGCAAGTCCGTATGATATTTTTGGGTTAGTGTGCATGTTTGGTTTGGAGCCCCGAGGGCTCGGGTGAGTTTTGGATAGGCCACGGAGTGAAATTAGTCGCAAATGCGAAGGTGACCGGAAATCAAAATGGGTCGTAAATGCGAAGGGGTCAGTTTTCTGCCGACACCTGCAACCTGCAAAATCATAACTTAGACGCATTTCAACCATTTTTCAAACCCTTTCGAAACCAAGACGCCCTTGGGCAATTTTTCAAAGACAAGTACTCTTCCAAATCGATTGTAAGTCAAATTTATCTTGTTTTTATTAATTTTTAACATCTTTTATCATAATTTCAACTCAAAATCAAGGGTTTTAATGGGGAAAATTGGGTGTTTTGGGTAGAACCTAGGTTTTTCAAATTTTGGGGATTGAGACCCCGATTTGAGATCCGATTTCAAAACAAATTGTATATTTGGGTTCTTGGGGGAATGGGTAATCGGGTTTTGGTTCGAACCTCGGGATTTGACCATGTGGGCCCGAGGGCGATTTTTGACTTTTTGGGAAAAACTTTAAAAAACCTATTTTCGTGCATTGGAATTGATTCATTTAGCATTTATTGATATAGTTAAGTAACTTGTGGCTAGATACGAGCGAATTGGTGGTGGAATCAAGAGGTAAAGCGATAGTTGAGCCATGAATTGTATTCGTGACATCGAGGTAAGTGTTTGGTCTAACCTTAGCTTGAGGGATTAGGAGTCGAGTCTTAGTTGCTACATGTTAACTGTGGAGTACGACGTATAGGCATGATGATGAGTATCTATACGTCAGTGTCAAGCATGCCCGTGAGTCTTGCATTGAAATTTTATGACTCCGTTGTGGTTTATTCGTGCTTCATATAAGAATTATATTATTGTTCCCTTACCGGGATGTTGTTGTGATATTATTGTTTCTTTGTCGGGATGTTGTTGTAATATTATTGTTCCCTTGCCGGGATGTTGTTATTATATTATTGTTCCCTTGCCGGAATATTGTTATTACATTATTGTTCCCTTGCTGGGATGTTGTTGTTATACTATTGTTCCCTTGCCGGGATTCTTTTATGATTGGTGTTGATAAATGAAATGGGAGCGGGTTGCACGCCTGCAACAATAATATATAAAATGGGAGCGGGTTGCACGCCTGCAACGGTAAGATATGAAATGGGAGCGGGTTGCACGTCTGCAAGTAGTATATGAAATAGGAGCGGACTACACACCTGAAACGATAATATATGAAATGGGAGCGGGTTGCATGCCCACAACGGTAAGATATGAAATGGGAGCGGGTTGCACGCCTGCAACGGTACTATATGAAATAGGATCGGGTTGCACACCTGCAACGGTATTACATGTGTACTTGTTTTCCTTATTTCCTTATCTTTTGTTGGTAATTAATTTATGGCGTTCCTTACATTTTTCTACTGTTATTCTGTTGTTATCTGTTACTCCCCGCAGCATGTTTCCCCCGCCCAACTTTAGCTGTAATTATCTGTTTTTATTTTTGTTGTATATGATTTAACTGCACAGGTTTATTTGGTAGTCTAGTCCTAGCCTCGTCACTACTTCGCCGAGGTTAGGCTAGGCACTTACCAACACATGGGGTTGGTTGTGCTAATACTACACTCTGCACTGTGTGCAGATACTGATACCGAAGTGTTAGGACCGCAGTGAGGGTGCTGTCTTCAGTCCATTCAGGCGACCCGATGTAGTCCTGCAGGCATCTGCGGGCCTTGGCGTCTCCTCCTATCTTTTCTCTTTCTGTTTTTATTTATTCAGAGACAGACTTATGTATTTCATTCAGACCTTATTTGTAGTATTCTTAGACAGTCCGTGCTTGGGACACCAAATTCTGGGTAGTATTGTACTTCAAATTATGTAGCAGTATTTGGTTGAATTATTATGTTTTCGTCTTCCGCATTTTCGGTTATTTAATTTATTTCGCTATTTAATCACTTATTATTTTAAATGGTCGAACATGTTTAATAAAAAGGGTAATGATTTTGTAATATTCGGCATGCCTAGCTTCCACGAGTAGGCGCCATCGTGACTCCCGAGGGTGGGAAATCCGGGTCGTGACAATGTGTCCTACTCTATTGATGAAGCATTAGTAGTCCCTCCAGCTATTGAATATGTAAGCCAAGTGTGTGGGGAATCTAGTATGTCTTTTGATAAAGGGATAAATCAAAGTGTTAGGGACAGTGAAGGTATAAGGTTTGAAGAACCACAAAATAGTGTCCTTGTTGCTGATAATGTGCCTGGTGGGGATGAGGGTGGTCCTTCTAATCTTGATGATACTCCATTAGTTGAAACTGATGTAGAAAGTAGTAACCATAGTACAGATTCAGAAATTGAATAGGTGTTTGAGGAAGGGGAAGAAGAATATGGTTGTGATGTTGATGAGAAGTATAGAAATTTAAGAGAAGAGAGGAAAAAGGTGCATAGAAGGAAGAAAAAAGAGAAAGAGGTTCAAATTAGACATGCCAAGTTAGGTAAAAAAGGTCCAGATGTAGGATATGATGAGTATGCAGCTAGGAAGAAGACATCTTTAGAGGGTAAGATTGCTGGAGATGGGCCATACTATCCCTCAGATGAAGCTGCTAGTTTTGAAACAGATCTTGATAAACTGTTTATGATGAAGTCTAACAGCCAGTAAGAGCAAGAAGAAAGCAACAAAATAGGGTTATCTTTGATCCTAGTTGTAAGGTCATTGTTTGGGAAACTGGACTTTCTTTTGAGAGTGTTAGACAGTTTAGAGAAGCACTTACTAAGTATGCATTTGATGAACATGTAGAGTTAGATAAGTATGTTAATGAACCAACAAGGGTGAGGGTAAAGCGTTGTGCTGGCTGTCCATGGCTCTTGTTTGCTAGTTATGATTCTAGACAAAAGATTTTGTGGTGAAGAACTATAATCCACTTCACAAGTGCAATGGTACTACCAAGAACAAATTGTGCAACTCAAAGTACTTAGCAGAAAGATACAAGGACAAAATAATTTCTGAACCAAATATTAGAATCTGTAAGTTTCAGGAGTTAGTTCAAAATGAGTTAGAAGTGTATATTGGAAGGACTCTTGTAAGGTAAACTAAGAATATTGTGTTAACACAGATTATAGGAGACCATGTTAAGGAGTTTGGCAGATTCTTGATTACAGAGATGAGCTGCTAAGGACTAATCCAGGCAGTACATGTGTTGTGAGACTTAGTGAAGAAACACTTGAAAATGGAAGGAAAATGTTTGTAGCATTTTTTATCTGCTTTGATGCATTTAAGAAGGCCTACCTTGATGGTTGTAGAGGTGTATAAGGTTTGATGGTTGTTTTTTGAAAGGTGTTTGTAAAGGGCAATTACTTGTGGCTGTTTATAAGGATGGGAATAATCAGATGTTGTCATTGGCTTGGGCGGTAGTTGAAGTTGAAAACACATATAATTGGAGATGGTTTGTGAACCTTTTAAAGAATGATCTGGAGCTTGGAGATAGGACAAAGTTGACTGTTATTACAGAAATGCAGAAGGTAACTTATATTCTGTTAAATGTATTGTTCAAATCTGTTAACATGTTTATTCTTTTAACAGTTTATATTTTAGCTATTTATTTTTTATATGCTGTAGGGATTTGACAAAGAAATCAGTGAGGTCCTCCCACAAGCAGAACATAGGATGTGTGCCAGGCACATCCTAGCAAACTGGTCAAAAAATAGAGAGGCATTGAGAAGAGGACCTATTTTTGGAGATGTGCTAGGTCAACTTATAAACAAGAGTTAAAGAAAAATCTTGATCACATGGAGAAACTAGGAGATAAAATAATTGAGGACCTGCTATACTATAACAAAGAGAGGTGGTGCAAGGTGTATTTCAAGTATTTCAGCAATTGTGACAGTATTGACAACAATTTGGCCGAAACATTTAGTTCTTGGATAGTGGGGCCAAGGCACAAGACATTCATCACAATGCTTGAAGTGATTAGGGCGAAGATGATGATAAGAATAACACAAATAAGGGATTTCTGTGATACTTGGATCAGTGACATTTCTCCAATGGCACTGAAGGTGTTGCAGGAGAACACAACAAAATGAATGAAATGTGTGGTGCACTGGAATGGTCAATATGGTTATGAAGTGAAGGAGGGACAAACCAGTAAGCATATAGTGAATCTGAACATGCTAACCTGCACTTGTAGAGCTTGGATGCTGAAGGGTATACCATTTGCTCATGTTATAGCTGCTATCCATTTCAAGAAATTGGAGCCAGTTAACTACATTTCACATTGTACCATAGGGAGACTTATATGAAAACATACAATCATTTTCTTTGGCATGTTCAAAATATGGAGATGTGTCCACAGTCACAAAACCCTTTAGTTATACTACCAGAAGTAAGAGTAATGCCTGGCAAGCCCAAGAAAGTGAGAAGGAAGGAACATACTGAAAACAAAAAAGGGAAAGCTTTCCAAAAGAGGTACACAGCTGACTTGCAATAACTGTCATGCCAAAGGCCATAACAAGAAAGGTTGTCACAAGGCTACACAAGGTATTGCAAGATCAACTGGTGGTGCAAAGTCATCAAGTGTTGGTTCTTCATCAACACCTTCATTTCAAAATGTACCAAAAATAGGAACAGGAAGAGGAAGAGGAAGAGGAAGACGAAGACCAAGAGGTTTAACAAAACAGGTAATTACTCTGAAGTTACTTCTATAGACTGCATATTTGTAGGTCTGTTTTATGTTTAACCTCTTAATAATTTGCACTTTTTATAGGATATTGCTACCGGTATAGGAAGAGGGACACTGTATAAAAGGCCAAGAATGATTGATATGAGAATTCTACAAATAGAAAGTGGAGCTTCTATCTATAATGTAAGCATATAATGTCAACTATGACTGTGAAGTCATTTTGATCAAACTTTTATATAACCTAACTAAGTTTGTTCCTGTGAATATAGCTTGGCATGTCAACTGTGCCTATGAACTCTACAGTAGTGACTGAAGATATTATATACAAACCAATAACATGGGTGAAATAGAAAGGTAAAGAAGTTATCACCTCAAGGAATCTTCAACATATTCAAGCTAAGAAAAGAATGGAGACAAGTTCAAAGGCATCTGAAAGAGTTCGCTTGAGCCAAACAAGTCCATCAGCACCACAATCAATTGCCCAGTAGATATTAGAACTTCAGTGTTTTTGTTTGCCTTTTGGTAGTTGGTTTATGTAAAGACAATATGAATTTCTATTTTGGTATGTAACTATATTCAGCAATGGCTGAAAGTTTCTAAGTCTATGGTATTATGTGCAGCAATGATTGTTGATTTATTTGTCTATTATTGGAAATGATATGCAGCAATAACTACAATTTGTTAAGTCAGTTTTTGTGTTTTTATGTTTAAGTCTGTTTTTCTGCAATATGCAACAGTTACTGCAGATTTGTATGTCTGTTTACTGAAAATGATATGCAGTAATAACTGGAATTTTGTTAGTCAGTTTTTCAATTTTTCTGTTTAAGTCTGCCGCAAAGTTGTTAATTTGTTTTCTGCATAAATATGCTGCTAATATACAACAGTGACTGCAAAGTTGTTGATTTGTTTTTTCTACATAATTATGCTGCTAATATGCAGAAGTGTTTGCAAATTTCTAAGTCAATATAAAGCCTGAATTTGTAACAAAAATATTGCCAATTTTCACAACACAAACTATATCAACAAGATGCATTATATTACAACAAAAGTTACACGAAACTTTTACAAAATATGTTGCAATTTTGTTAAGCAACACCTAAAGATACTACTGCCACAACAGATCCTAAGGCAAATTGATTGAATGATTCTTCACATATACTAGACGAAACCAATAGCTTATAGCTATTACACATACACACAACACAAAAACCAAGTACTTTCTCCCTAATCTCGGACTTAACCAAATTGATGCTCCACTTCTTCTCCTTCCTTTCATCTTCTCAATCTCTCCCTCCAACTTCTCTAATTGCATCTCTATCTTTCTTTCCACTTATTTTTCCCCTAGGATTCTAAACACTTTCATACACTTCCAATGCACTTTCAAGTTCACCAATTTTCTCCACCAGTTTAGGAATAAGAACTTTCGATCTTGGATCAATTTTTGTATCTCTCCAACGCTAAAAATCACAAGATCTTGGACCCTACAATGATGAAACACAAGGAACTAATTAAAGCTCAATCAGTGAAAGCTTCAACTAATTTACAAAAATTAAATTTATCCCATAGTATGAACACACCCAATATCTTCTACCGGGATTCCGAGGGGTCGAAGCAGTAATTATCGGTAGCATATAACCATGGTTGCAGCGCACTTCTGCATTAAACCCAGGATCATGAGTACAATAGCAAGCCAATATTGATTTATCAATTTATTTACTCATTTTATTACTTTTGAAATCATAATATTCATTAATTAAATAGTGTGAAATAGAATTTTACCAGGTGAAATGATAATAATTATGTGAACTATCATGCTAAATATCTAGTAGGAATCTCTAAAACGCAATATCACAAGTGCATGAGCTTCTATTAATGAGTACAATAATAATATAATATCTGTCTGAAATATAAGTTAGATGGGGAATATAAATAACTCTGATTGAGACTCTCTATGTTGCAGATCGTAACAAGGAAGTACAACTCACCGTAAAAGTCCCCGCAACAGCCGCGCCTCTACACCTAGAGGTCCACCAGAAACATATATGTATACCTGCACAATAAATGCAGCAAGTGCAGCATGAGTACGTAAATCAATGCGTACCCAGTAAGTATCTAACCTAACACGAGAGAAGTAGTGACGAGGGTCAATATCGATACTCACTAGTGGTCCAATAAGACAGATAAGTAAATAGATATGGGGCAGAGTAAACAAACAAAATAAACAAGTGTAAATACGTGGTACAATCCTCCTCTTAACCGCAAACTCAAACTCTTGATTAGCAGTTACCTCCTCAACCAGAGAATATATATTTAATGGACCTCACCAGATAGATTGTCATGATTCAAATCAGGAAAATTCCTAGATGCACTGGCTTCATGACAAATATTACAACGATTCCATAGGAGTATTTTATAGAAATGCCGAAGCGTACGGTCTGATCCCATCATAATCTAGTACATAACAATAGATACATCTATTATATTTCCAAGACGAATGGCCCGCTCCCATGAGAGTGTGGTACATAATCTTGTCGAGGCAAATGGCCCAATCCCATAAAAATGTGCACATTGTCGAGGGTCCAATGACACGAACCATAATTTATCTATTACACTGCCAAGGCGAACAACCCGATCCCATTAGAATAAGAAGCTTTAACGGATCCTTGACCCCGCTCACGAATAAACGTGTTATTTATGAACTTTAAGGAAGCTTTTCGATGAAGACGCACAACGCGAGAGAAATTCTTAAGGAGATTACAATTATTCCGCGGCTAATCATGAAGCCCGTCAAATCTCTACAGTAGCAAGTCTATCACTATACGCAAGTCTAGTCTCAAGTCGTAAATGCAAAATAAAGGAATTAAATGAGCAAAGATAACCTCTATAGTACAATTATAGTATGGTGTGAACCTAAGTCTACCCGGACAATAACATGAATCTAGCTACGTATGGACCCTCGTCACCTCGTGCGTATGTAGCCCCCGCAACAAGTAGCACATATCAAATACATCACCTAGGGGTAGTTTCCCCCTCATAGAGTTAGACAGGAGACTTACCTTGCTCCGAAGTCCATAATCGGCCCCAAAGCCTCTCTAAAACCTCAAACCAATGCTCGTTGCTCCAAAACTAGTCAAACAATGTGTAAACCAATACAAATATACTCTAACACTCATAATAAATCAATTATAACAATTCCTAACTCCGCTCGAAAAGTAAATAAAGTCAACTCTCGGGCCCACATGCCCGGATTCTGAAAATTTCCGAAGATAAACTTTACCCATAACACCACGAACTCAAATATATAATTTATTCCAATTTCCATGTCCAATTTCATGGTGAAATTCCAAAAATATTAAATTCTAGGTTTTCTACCAAAATCCCACAATTTCAAAAAATTCCACGTTTAAATCCTTATAGAATCCATGTATATAACTCACAATAGGTGGGAATAAATTACCTTGCCATAGATAATGAAAACATCCACTTGAAGCTCTCCAAAAATCGCCAAATCCAAGAGAGAATGAAAGAAAATGGGCCAAAATCCCACATAATGCCAAGCCCTCTGCCCAACGTTCATCGCACCTACGGCCAAACATACCACTTTTGCGGTCCCCCTTCAGCCCTCCTGCCTTCGCATCTGCGGACCAGACTTCGCTTCTGTGGAGTCACACCTGCGAATAGAGATCCGCCTTTGCTGTCTTGAAGGTGCGACACAAACCTCGCACCTGCGCCTCCAACTTAGCTCCCTTCTAGCCGCTTCTACGGTCCACTGCCTTGCTTCTGTGAGGCCGCTTCTGTGATAAAATATTACACCCTATGATTTCGTACGCAGGAGTACGTCTTAAGTCAATTGATGTAAAACCAAAAAAAAGATTATATTTGGAAGTATATAAAGTAAATTATCATCTTACCTCAGATGTTACATATATTGAAAATCATGAACAATAAGTACAAAGAGAGTTGGAAGGTTTAGAAGCTAAGGAATTGAAGAAAATAATGTTTCGTCGAAAGTCGACAAGTTGGGAATGTGATAACATGTACTTTTGGGGTGAGACTAATGTGCTTAACTTCATAAGAAGGTTATGTTATGAGTTATGTTATTTATATGATAATCGCGTGTTATTTTTGAAGTCAAGTGAGTTGTGGAACAAAAGTCGTTGAAAGTCATCACAAGTTACATTGATAGGTTTTACTGAAATTTTGGGTCAAATGTAACTGCGATTTTCTCCAAATATACATAGATTTATGGGGTGTTCCACCCATCAAATTGAATCTCTATGAGTCTACTTTCTAACTCATTAAATCGTATGTCGATACGATATTGGAATTGGGAGATTCACGTTTTAGCGAGACTGCACAGACTAGTAGGTGACAAGTAGGTGCATCACCTACTTGCCAAAAGGAGAGGCCTCAATTAAAAGCTTCAAGGTTGGCCAAAGAGCCCTTTTAAGGGCTAATTTCTTTCAGATATTAGACTCATAATAGAGAAAAAAATCAGATGTACACCCCAACAAAATTCTCCCAAAAAGTCAACACAAAACTCTAAAGAATCTTCTCTTCTTTTCAAGTTTTAGTTGGAGGAAAAACCAAAGGGTTGAAGAATCAAGATAGTAGCTGAGATATTAACCAAATATGGTAAGTATACTGCCCCTTTTTCTCCATTTTTCTGCTGTAAAAGTAGAGAAATTTACTCAATAATTGTAAGAACTCACGGGACGGCGATCGAAAGCCGTGAGTTCGGGTTTTACACTTGTGGTGGACTGTTTTGTGGGCTATTTCAAGTTGCTGTTGGGTTATCTATTTTGCTGCTATTTTTGTGAAGTTTTTGAGGAGAAAGGGAGTGGAGAAACACCAAATAATGGCAGGATGGTCGGCTGGTCGTTCATCATAACATTTTTGGATTGTTTGACACTATTATGGTTGTCGTTTTGTGTATGAAGTGATGGGGGTATATTGGGCTATTTTGGTGGTATTTTGTGATAGATATGAGGTTTGAAAATGATGTATATGTGTTGTTATTGTTGTTTTTTTTGTGTTATGTCGAATTGGGAAGAAGTAAAGATTATAGGGGAGATGTTGCTCGTTTTTTATAAAATACGCTTGTCGTTCGTTGCACGATAGTTGTACCTTCCATAATATGATGATAGTATTGTTATCGTTTTTGTAGATTAAGGTGCAATGAGATGATTTAAAGTGGTTTTTGGACAGATTGTGATATGGTATGTTAAGGCTAAGTCCTTCCTTCATTTTGGCATGATCTCGTAATTATACAAGTTTAATAACAAGGCATAAAGAGAAATTCATATTCCTGAATTTATGTACATTTTTCTAGTCTCATAAGTTACAGTATTCTCCCTTATCATATTCAATTGAGTATTGTCTTCTTTCAGTCAAGAGAGCAGAGAGCCTATATATACAGTATTACAGTATTTTCATTACCATCGAGCTATAATCGATGGGCAGACCCCTATTAGGCAACCTCTAATCAGATGGTAATTTATATACCGAGCCTGTTGTGGCCGAGAGACTATGAGCAAGCCCAAAATTACCGAGATATAGAGCCTAGTATGGTCGAGCGCCTATGAGCGAACCTACTACAGCAGAGTAATTATATATATATACCGAGCCTTATAGGGTCGGACAACTATTTTACTTACTATATTGAGAGTATTGAGTAAGTATCATCAGGTAAGCATATCTTCAGATTATCTTTGACTCTCAATTACTTTCAGTTATTATACTATCAGTTCAGTTTCAGCTTTCAGTTATTCTATTGCCTTACATACTCCGTACATTATTTTGTACAAACGTCCCTTTTGTTGGGGATGCTGCATTTCATGCCTGTAGGTCCTCATTGATAGTTGGACATGCCCTCCCTGCAGATAGAGTCAAATATCAACTTTGTTGGTAAGCTCCACTTTCTCGGAGTTGCCAGGTCTAGACCTTGGAGTCCATTGTATATATACAGGTTTGATGGGTAGATCGAGGCCCTGTCCTGACCATGGTACAATTCAGTTATCTCTAAAGGCTTGTCGACAATTCTATATAGTTTGTATATCAGTAGATGTTTATGGCGGTCTCGTCAGCCTCCACAGTTATATATATATATGAGATTTTGGGTATGTCTACCCCACAGATGAGAGAGATGTTATTTTTAGATGATTCAGAATATGGCCTCATAGGACTAAGTTAAGGGTTACCCCTCTAGAGTCCATAGTTACAGAGTGGTACGCTCGGGCCGAGTACAGCACTGGGTGCCGGCCATGCCTCACCAGGTTCGGGGCATGACAAACTTCAGTACACCTACATATGCCTAGAGGGACAACTTGTCATAGTTCTCTATATATTCACAAAAGTGGGCTTATAGATTAGCTAAAAGCTGGAGGAAATATGAAAGAGGAGTTTCATAGGCGCCCGTACAAGGACATAGTCATACAGGCTGCATGAAAGAAGGTAGAATAATTACGAGATCAGAAGAGTTCCGACCATAAGTGGTGGTGTGAGAAAGAGGCCTAAAGGGGAGAATGTCGTGGCCTTCAGATTTTTTTATAGAGCAGGGGCCTAGAGAACAAGCACAATATTAAGATATTCCTAAAAGCTATAAGTTATGAAACTGATAAGTGCATCAGTCAACATTCGAGGACGAATGTTCCAAAGGGGGGAATGATGTTACACCCCATGGTTTCGTACGTAGGTGTACGTCTTAAGTCAATTGATGTAACACCAAAAATGAGATTATCTTTGGAAGTATATATAGTAAGTTATCATCTTACCTTAGATGTTACATATATTGAAGATCATGAACAACAAGCACAAAGAAGGTTGGAAGGTTTAGAAGCTAAGGAATTGAAGAAAACAATGTTTCGTCAAAAGTCGACAAGTTGGGAATGTGATAACATGTACTTTTGGGGTGAGAATAAGATTCTTAACTTGATAAGAAGGTTATGTTATGAGTAATGTTATTTGTATGATAATCGTGTGTTATTTTTGAAGTCAAGTGAGTTGTGGAACAAAAGTCGATGAAAGTCATCACAAGTTACATTCATAAGTTTTACTGAAATTTTGGGTCCAATGTAACTGCGGTTTTCTCCCAATACACATAGATTTATGGGGTGTTCCACCCATAAAATTTAATCTCTATGAGTCTACTTTCTAACGCATTAAACCGTTTGTCTATACGACAGTGGAATTGAGAGATATTCACGTTTTAGCAAGACTTCGCAGACTGGTAGGTGACAAGTAGGTGCATCACCTACTTGCCAAAAGGAGAGGCCTCAATTAAAAGCTTCAATGTCGGCCAAAGAGCCATTTTAAGGGATGATTTCCTTCAGATATTACACTTATAATAGAGCAAAAAAAATCATATGTACACCCCAACAAAATTCTCCCAAAAATTCAACACAAAACTCTAAAGAATCTTCTCTTCTTTTCAAGTTCTAGTTGGAGGAAAAACCAAAGGGTTGAAGAATCAAGATAGGAGCTGAGATATTAACCAAATATGGTAAGTATACTGCCCCTTTTTCTCCATTTTTCTGCTGTAAAAGTAGAGAAATTTACTCAATAATTGTAAGAACTCACGGGACGGCGATCGGAAGCCGTGAGTTCGAGTTGTTACACTTGTGTTGGACTGTTTTGTGGGCTGTTTCAAGTTGCTGTTGGGTTGTCTATTTTGCTGCGTTTTTGTGGAGTTTTGGATGAGAAAGGGTGTGGAGAAACACCACATAATGGCAGGATGGTCAGCTGGTCGTTCATCGTAATATTTTCGAATTGTTTGACACTATTATGGTTGTCATTTTGTGTATGAAGTGATAGGGTTATGTTGGGCTGTTTTGTGGTATTTTGAGATGGATATAAGGTTTGAAAATGATGTATATGTTTTTTTATTGTTGTGTTCTTGTTGTTTTTGGTGTTATGTGGAATTGGGAGGAAGTAAAGATTATAGGGGAGATGTTGTCCGTTTTATTATAAAATAAGCTTGTCGTTCGTTGTGTGATAGTTGTACCTTCCATAATATGATGATAGTATTGTTATCGTTGTTGTAGATTAAGGTGCAATGAGACGAGTTTATTATGGTTTTTGGACAGATTGTGATAAGGTATGTTAAGGCTAAGCCCTTCCTTCATTTTGGCATGATCTCGTAATTACACAAGTTTTATAACGAGGCATAAAGAGAAATTCATATTCCTAAATTTATGTATATTTTTCTAGTCTCATAAGTTACAGTATTCTCCCTTATCATATTCAATTGAGTATTGTCTTCTTCCAGTAAAGAGAGCAGAGAGCCTATATATACAGTATTACAGTATTTTCATTACCATCGAGCTATAATCGATGGGCAGACCCCTATTGGGCAACCTCTGATCAGATGGTAAGTTATATACCGAGCCTATTGTGGTCGAGCGCCTATGAGCGAGCCCAGCATGGCCGAGATATAAAGCCTAGTATGGCCGAGCGCCTATAAGCGAGCCTACTATGGTAGAGCAGTTATATATATATATATATATATATATATATATATATATATATATATATATATATATATATATATATATTGAGCCTTATAGGTCTAGACAACTATTTTACTTACTATATTGAGAGAGTTGAGTCGGTATTAGCAGGTAAGCATATTTTCAAATTATCTTTGACTCTCAATTACTTTAAGTTATTATATTATCAGTTCAGTTTCAGCTTTCAGTTATTCTGTTGCCTTACATACTCGGTACGTTATTTCGTATTGACGTCCCTTTTTTTGGGGACGTTGCATTTCATGCATGCAGGTCCTCATTGATAGTTGGATAGGCCCTCCCAACAGACAGAATCATACATCAGCTTTGTTGGTAAGCTCCACTTTCTCGGAGTTGCCACGTCTAGACCTTGGGGTCCATTGCATACATACAGGTTTGATGGGTAGGTTGAGGCCCTGGTCACGACCATGGTACAGTTCAGTTATCTCTAGAGGCTTGTAGACAATTTTGTATAGTTTGAATATCAGCAGATGTTCATGGCGGTCTCGTCAGCCTCCACAGTTATATATATATATATATATATATATGAGCTTTTGGGTATGTCTACCCCACAAATGAGAGATGTTATTCTCACACGATTCAGAATTTGGCCTCATCTACCTAAGTTGAGGGTTACCCCTCCAAAGTCCACAGTTACAGAGTGGTACGCTCGGGCTGAGTACGGCACCGGGTGCCGGCCACGCCTCACCAGGTTTGGGGCGTGACATGAAACCTCCATAGAAGTCATTGCACCAGCAACCAAAATCCTCCAGCTTTTCCTTAAGTCCAAAATCTGACTCGTTAACCATCCGGAATCCACCCGAGGCTCCTGGGACCTTGACCAAATATACCAACGCATCCCAAAACACATTAGGAACTTAGTCGAGGTCTCAAACCATGCCAAACTACTTTGAAACTACGAATCGACAATAGAAATCCTTCTTTAACCTTCAAACTTTCAAACTTCGACGAATGCGCCCGAAACATACTAAAACATTTTGGAATGACGCCAAACTTTGCGTATAAGTCAAAAATCACAATACGAACCTATTTCAAGGCCCGGAATCCCAAATGGACATTGATAACACCAAAGCCTACTTCAAACCAAACTTGAGAAATTATTAAACTTTAAAAATGCCAATCTTCCGAAATATGTGCCGAAATGCTCCTGGGTGATCTGATACTCAACCTGAACATATTCCCAACTCTGAATCATCATACGAACCTATTGAAACCTTCAAATTTTGATTCTTAGGTTGTTTACTCAAAATCCAAACCTTAGTGAATTCTTTCAACTTAAAGCTTCCGAAATTAGAATATTTCTTTCCAAATCAACCCCGAACTTCCCGAAATTCAATTCCAATTGTAAGCACGTGATTTTTGCCCTATATGAGAAATACTCCCAAAAAATGCAAAATAAAATGATTTTCCTCGGTGTGCAAATTTTGAGTATTTTTGTGATATTTTTGGATAATTATTTGTATTTGTTTGTGTTTGCTTATTTGTTAAATTAATAAAAATATAAAAATATGTCTCATTTTGCATGTAGGATTTAATTCTACAATTTTTAATAATTAAATTAGTTTTACAAAAATTAAAAATTACAAAAACAGGCACCTTTTGCATTTTTAGCATTTAATGTCCAAATGAACAATTTTATGCTTAATTATTACTTAATTGTGCGTTAATTGTTATTGGTAGTTAATTTGCGCTTTTATAACTTAATTTAGTTCTTAATAATAATTTAAGTATTTTTATAATTTAGTTTTAGAAAATAAAAGAAGAAAAGATAACAAAAATACAAATAAAAATCGGATTGGGCCACTTCTTCAATTTTCAACCCCAGGCCCAAACAATTGTCCACGACCCAGTCCACTTCACACGGGTCGACCCGGTCCGCCTCATTAACCCATTAACCCAACACCCCTCTTCATTCAAAAAACAAAACAAAAGAAAAAACAAAAAAAACAAAAACCCTAAAAACCTAAAACTAACCCATCCGCCCCTTCCCTATCTTCTTCTTCCCCAAACTCAAAAAACTCCTCCAAAGCTCCAACCAAGCATCCATGGCTGCCCAGCTTCCCCTCCCTAGCTACACCAAACGACCCCTCCTTAGCTACACCAAACGACCCCCCACGCCTTCATCTTCTTCCTCACCTCCAAATGACCTCTCCAGTCGCCGGAAAAACCAACTTCCCCCTCGCGTCTGCCATTGACGAGCAACCTGCCACTGCTGCATCGTCGTCAACCACCATCACGTCTAAACAACCCTCCGACCTCCAGCTGTTACTGACCGTCAACCTCCAGTCCCCCACGCGTGCACAGTTTCTGTGTCACCTCCGAGCAGCTGCTCGACGTCCTTAAGCCAAGCAGACCCATCGAGCTGTTGCTATTGTCGCCTGCTCGTGTTCGTTAGTTCGTCTGCTTCATCTCTCAGTTGCTGCTGCTTTGTCTTCTCGTTCCAAACGTGTTGCGGGCTGCTGCTGTGGAGTTCTTCACCGTTGGTTGTTGCCGCGTTGCTGTTTGCACTTCATCTTCTTCAAAGCTTGAGCTCGCCATGTCCGAGTTGCTCCGTAGCTGTTTCTTCTACTTTCAGCTTGAGTCCAAACCAAACCCCCATAGATACTGCTTCGTCGACCAGCCAAAGCATCGCCATGGACGACCCCCAGACCACGCTTTTTTGCTTCTGTTTTGTCGACCCCGTTGCCTTCTTCACCAATGGAAAAAAAAAGAAGAAGAAAAGGGCTGCACAGAACAGCCTTCTCGTTTGTCATCCGTTCGTGGTCGGCGTGAAGTTATCTTGGTGTGATACTCGTTTCCGGACAGATTGTTTTTCATCCAAGTTCATCGTCATTTGTTCTAAGCTTTGGTCATCGAAACAGTCCATACAATCGAGTTCGTCGTTGTTCATCTCTGGTTAGTAGTTCTTGAGTTTTATTTTTGTCCGTATTTTGTTTTGATATTTTCGAATCTAAAATCGGCAAATGTTTGTTCATGTCTATGGTTAGGTATTTGATTTTTTGTTTTGTTCATGTTCATGTGTTTTTGTTGAATTAATTTTCAGATTTCAAATGGAAGTTAATTAGTTATTTTTCATGTTTATTTCATGTTTGTATTGTTGTTTAAGTGAATATTTGTTAGTTTAATGCTTGTTAGATTCAAATTGAAATTTAATTAATCATTTCTTCAATTTGTTTCATGTTGTTATGAATTTTCCAGAAAATGTTAATGTTGTTTGAATCGTTAGAATCCGTCATGTTTGTTGCTTAAAAAACAGATTTAATTCATGCTCATCTTTGTTTAAAGTTCATGTTTAAATCCAGTGATTAAATGTGAGTTTATGTTTGTTTGTGATTTGTTGATTTAATTTGAATCATGCATATTGTTGTTGGTATTATTGTCTCTTTGTTCATCCATTAATGGTCTAAATTAACCAGGATTGGTTCCCGATATGGTTGATTTATTTCCATTAATTTGGAGTTTGTGTTGTTCATCATGTTCATGTAAATTGTTGTTGAAGATTGTTGAGAAATTGGTCATCTTGACTATATTTTGGTTGAGTTATGATTAATTGATTGTTTAGAGCAGAGGGGTAATTTGGTAAATTGCATTGCATTCGGGGGTAGATGTGTAATTGCAATAAGGTCGGAGGGGTGGTTTGGTAATTGAACATTATTTTGATTCTTTATGTTAAGCATGGGGGACAAATATAATGGGGTGGGTTTTTTGATGTACTTGTTTAATATAATGGGGGACAAGACAAAACATAATGGGGAGGAATCTTGTACTTGTTTAATATAGGCATGGGGAACATATTGTAATGGGTTGGGAATGTGGTATTTGTTTAATGTAGGCATGGGGGACATATTATAATGGGTTGGGAATCTTGTACTTGTTTAATGTAGGCATGGGGAACAATATTTAAAATAAAGAAGACATTTAATAGTGAGCCAAAGCATGCCATTGGGGGAATAATTTTGGGGTTGGGAATGGAAGACTTGTCTTGCTATATATAGAGTCATTCTTGACTTGAAATGGGAGGATTTTTTGGGAGAGTTTTTAGGACTTGAATATTATTTAGAGGATTTAGAGATTATTATTTGGGAGAACATTTTTGAGGGTAATAGATTCTGGAAAACATCTCAAGAGTGTTAGAAAGTAAAAGAGAAAGACAACTTGAACTTCTATTTGAATAAATTCCGTTTGTCTTTTCTCGAGTGTTATTCAAAAATCTGAAGCTGCTGCATCTCGTATCTTTTCTCTCTTCTGCTTTGACTGCGATTGTACTTTTTCACTGCTGAGTTTTCAGTCTGTTACTGGGTTATTCTACTGGTTGTTACTGGTTTTGCGGTGTTGCTGAACCTGCTGTTGTTGTGTTACTACTGCTGCTGACTCCTACTTCTTTTGTTCCTGTACTGCTGTTTCCAGGTACACATTTGTACACTCTCGGCTTGAAGAGAAAAATGAAATATTAATCAGGCTTTGTTCCTGTTGAATTCCTCCTGTTGGATTTGTGTTTGAATATTAATTTCCCTCTCTTGGTATAAAAATGTAGTTGATTGATTAAATGAGCAATGATGTCGCATATGTATAACTTCTTCATCTAATAATGTTAGTTTACATTAATCGAAGAATAGTTAATCTGTTTTGATATTATTGTGTATTTATCTCATGTTCTAGCAAATAATAAAATGTGGAATTAAAGCAGTTTTTCCTTGTACAAACGCGATCGCAATTTTCCGTTCACATTAGCCGTAACTTAATAACTAATAAGTTGCGTTTTTCAGCATGTAAATAATTAGGAGATTTTTCTTTTATTTTAGAGACGAACTTAATAGAAAAATGTAGTCGCTATAGGTTTATCCTTTTAAAATAAAAATGAGACGAGCCTCGCCAAATAAATCACAAACCGCCGGGGCCCTCAATAAAATACATAACCATTGACTAGACTTTGGATTTGGCCGTTTAATGAACCTTCACGGCCTCTTCCTAAAATAACAATACGTTAGACTCTTTAGGACGCGTCTTAATAAATCTTACCTTCTTAAACTCGGGTGCACATTTGTGTGACCCAAATCCAATTCTCAACGGAGTCGAAATGTGTTTCTAATCACGGGTACATTGATTGTGACGTGGTTCGAGGTGCGTGTCCATGACGTTGCAAATTCATTTTAAAAAATAAGAATGAGATGAGCCTCGCCAAATAAAATACAAATTGCGGGGCCCTCAGTAAATATTTGCTTTAAAAATTGTTTATACTTCGGGATGGACCGTTTAGTAAAATTCCACGATCCTACCCAAAATAAATACGCTAGTCGCTTTAGGCGCGCCTTTAATAATTTAATTTCCTTAAACTCGGGTGCACATTGATGTGACCCAAATCCAAATCTCAACGGAGTCAAAGTGTGTCGACGACCACGGGTACATTGATTGTAACGTGGTTCGAGATATATTTTTATAACGTTGCAATTCTTGATAAAAATAACAGTAAATGATAAAAGCGGTTGAAAGATAAAATTTGCACATAAGTTCATATTGTATTTAAAATCAGATAAATAAGCCAAATATAACAGTTGAGCGACCGTGCTAGAACCACGGAACTCGGGAATGCCTAACATCTTCTCCCGGGTTAACAGAATTCCTTATCCGGATTTCTGGTACGCAGACTGTAATATAGAGTCATTCTTTTCCTCGATTCGGGATTAAAATTGGTGACTTGGGACACCCTAAATCTCCCAAGTGGCGACTCTGAAATAAATAAACCAATCCCGTTTCGATTGTCCTTTAATTGGAAAAACTCCCTTGCACCCTCTCGGGTGCGGAAAAAGGAGGTGTGACAGCTACCACGACTCTGCTGGGGATCACGACCCAGAACCACTGGTTCAGGGTTAGAATTCGAGCTTAGATAAATTGTTATATTTGGTTTTATCTGATTTTTACATATTTGAGCCTAATGTGCTAAATGCTGCTTTTACCGCTTTGATATTATTTGAACTGTATATAAACTGTGCCGGAACCCTTCTCTTCTTACCTCCGGGGAGAAGCTCGCTGGTCGAGACTCCCTATTCTGTTAGTGTCAATACCCGGAATAAGAAAGAGGACGGATAAGTTACGAAGCCGGACGGCTTTTTGGTTCCCGGTAAGTTGCCCCCTCCTCGACTCGAGTTGTCCGCTCGGGTACACTGTCTAGAACACTGACCCAGGTTTTGAACATAGAATAACGTGACTTCATGCCGGATCCCTAGTAGGAGCGTTTATTTGCATCATGTGCATTTGACTTAGGGGACTCAACACAGGGGTTGGGTCCGTCTAGGACAAGCAACCTGAAAATAATAGACCATCTTTTGGCATCCTATGTGCTACATGTTGTATTTATTCAAGGGTGAATGGGTCATTTGGCGGACCAATGATAGTTGCGGACAAATGACACACCTTGTTATGTTGATCACGTTTAATAAGAAGTTGCACGATTTTTGATAAGCATGCTATTATATTAATTAAGCACATGGGGAACATTGTGGAATTCAAGAAGCTTTGGTATTCCACATGTCCCCCACGCTTCGTTTTTGGGAAAAGCACATGGGGAACATTTGTGGAATCCAAGAAGTCTTGAAATCCACTATGTCCCCCATGCTTCATTTTTGGGAAAAAGCACATGAGGAACATTTGTGGAATCCAAGAAGTCTTGGAATTTCCCATGTCCCCCATGCCACATTTTTTGAAAATAATAACAAAATAATAATAAATAAAAAAGAGCATTGGAAAATTCAAAAAGATTTTGTATGTTGAAAAAAAGAAGGAATGTTTTATGTTTTTTGTTAATTTGTTTGTTTGTTATGAATGAAAAATAATAGTCTATTTTGATCGTTGTGAAAAATAAAAAAATAAAAAATATATATAGAAAATGGAAAAGGGTCTTCTCAAAAATAGTTTATTGACCCGAACTACGCGGGTTTGATTCTCACCGGATGTGAGATACGTAGGCAACCCTCATCGGGTCCAACCCCACCTTTTGCTAAAAAAAAAACAAATAACAAATTTAAAAAAAAAACATGTCAAGATTTTTAATTTTGTCATAAATAAGTCGGGTGATGTCCAACTTCCCCTTTTACAAAAAAATAGCAAAAATATATATGTCAAATTTCTAAATAGTCGGGTGACGTTGTTTTATCAAGACATAGCCGAATGTTCCCGAAAGGGACGCCGGAAGGCTGACTTTGCATAAACAGCCACTTTTTGGGTCATGTTTAGGATTTTTTGTCCAGTTGACCCACACAGCCTTAAAAAATCTTCGTCCCCGAGACGTTGAAAGGCCGTGTTTGCAGTATTGAGTTTTCTAATTTGAAAATCGATAAAAAGAGTCATAAATAAGTCAGGTGATGTTGTTTTGTCATAAATAGCCGAATGTTCCCGAAAGGGACGTCGGAAGGCTGACTTTGCATAAGCAGCCACCTTCGGGTCATTTTTTTAAAGATTTGGTCCAGTTGACCCACACAGCTTTAAATATCTTCATCCCCGAGGCGCTGAAGGGCCGTGTTTGCAACACCAGGTTTTTTTTGTAATTTTGATTGAATTTTGTCATAATAAGCGGAGCCAGCTTAGGCCGCGTCTTAAACCGTTCTTGCCGAAATAGCCTTAGAGTATCTTTCAGTTGTCGAAAGGTTATTTTCGTAAAAGAATGGACAAGTTTGTAAAGTGTCAAAATAATCCTCCCCGGCCTCAAAATTCATGTGAAGTTTGCCAGGGGCCACATTTGCAAAAATAACCGTTTGGTTGCATTTGTCAAACGGAGAAAGGAAGCTGGCCTTTTGTTTTGAGTTTATAATATTTTTAGAGTATGCGGGTTATTTGATTTTCGAGACCGTTTGTTGTCTTTTGTCAAAATCTATTAGTATTGTTAGTTTTTAAACTTTTGTAATCAAGTTTGTTTTATTATGAAATTGAAAATTCAAAAAATATTTTATTATTATTTATCGTTTATTTGCCCGAACTACGCAAGGTCTGATTCATGCGGGGTCATGATACGTAGGCAATCTCCATAAGATTCGACCACCACTAAAATAAAAAAAATAAAAATAAAAATAAAAAAATATAATAATAAATAAATAAAAGAGAGTGTGGAAGATTTTCAGGGGGCACAATTGTCTAACTGCTTAGGTACATTGTATCTCTGATATATGATTGTCTGTCCAATGCCCTAACACTAACGTGATGGCTTCCCTTTGATGTGTCCATATATAGAAAGTGGTTGGTTGTGGTAACTCCTCCCTGCAAAGCAAAATCAAAGGACAATGGCTCAGAACCGCAGAACCGAGTGGGTCGGTACTGATGACCGACAACAATTGGTCGAACGGAACAACGGGTTGGTAGAAGAAGTGAAAATGCTAAGACAGCATGTGGCAGACATGTATCAGGCATGGATAACGGAAAAAGCACCACCCCTCCACCGCCAAGTCTCTTGAACTCGTTCATTTCCCAAGCACCCAACACCATAATGGAAGATCCCCCATACTCTCCATCCCAACCCACTTATGGCAGCTTTCCCAGCTATCCGAGTAGCTCCATCACTCCTCAATGCTTCTCCGCTCCCCAACACCACTTCTTTCCTCGTGACCTCAAAAGCCATACCTCACTTCCCAGGTACCCGACTCCACGAAATGCTTACCCACCCATACAAGCCCACCAAAAGCCATCTGGATCAGGTTTCCGGCCCTGTCAACGTGCAAGAATGAAGAGGTTGCTGAAACGAAGAAAGGCTCTCACCCCCATCGGGGTATCTTATGCCAGTCTGTTTGAAAGGCTAAGGCATGCTGGCTCGATTGAGCCACTCCCCGCATGTACTCTAAATCCACTTGCAAGGAGCTTTGATCCGGCAGCGCGATGCGCCTACCACTCCAATGTCATAGGGCACAACATTGAGAGCTGTCATAGTTGGAGAAGGGAAGTAGAGAAAATGATCCGAGAAGGGCGGGTTGTGATTAATAACAGTGACATGGAGCACTCGAACCCCCTCGAGAACTTGCCGACGGAGGTTGATGAGGTTGAAGCTGGTAATGGTCTCGGAAGTATTGATGCAAAGCTCAGTGGCTAAAATGCCAATTTTGATAAAGTGGGAGGACGCTTCGTTCCTTGGTCAGCAAGAGAGAAGCTTGTGGTGGCTCATTTTGTTGTCATTTCTGCTGTTCGGATTATTAGGGTTATAAGTCGGATGTTGTCTTGTCCAGTTTGTTTTAGGATTTTGTTCTGGATTATTTTGTTTATTTTGTTATTTAAACCATTTCACCGGTAGTCTAATACAAAATTCGGTCTTTTATTATTTCCAGTCATCTTTTTGTTTAGTCCTTTTATCATTTTTGTTCAATGCCGATTCTAGGAACATGACATGCGCACCCAGTTTGGGCCTAGTCTTAAAAGTTAATCATAAAACCCTGGGAAGGTGATCAAAGCATTTAAAGGAAATAAGAACGGTTTGAGACTATTTGGAGCCCGAGTCATGTGGAACTGGGGCAAGTTAAACACAAAGAAAACCGTTAAAGAAAGATTCCCCTAAATTGGCATGAGGGTCATTCATGATAATAAGAGTGTCGCCCAACGGTGCTTTAGAAGTGACAAATGAACAAACAGATGTTGAATATAATTGTCAAGTCAAGCACCATCAGAAGAGACTACAAATTTAAATTGTGTTGTTTGCACTTGGCATGTTTTGAAGATTGGAATGACGAAGGCATTTTGTTCTACTACCTAAATACTTTATCCTTCGTTAACCCCTTTTGAGCCTTATTTATCTTCTTTCATACCCCTCGTTCGGAATCAGTAGCAACGAAGAAAAAAAACAACAAAATGAAAAAAAGAGAAAAAAAGAGAAAAATGATAACAAAAACAAAAAAAAACAAAAGAAAGTCAAATGAAAAAGAGGATTTGGGAACTACGTTTGACCTGATTCCTCAAAGAGGATACGTAGGCGTTTCACGGCTCGGTCATAGTTTTGAAAAAAAAATCAATCAATTAAATATCCCCAAGCAAGAAACTGGGGCAGATGTTGCGTTTGATGTAAATAAATCTAATTCCGAAGGTTGTAATTAATAACCCAAAATTAATGCATTTTTTGAGCCTTTAATACCCTTTTTTCTAGCCCTATCCAAAACCCACATTACGGTCCAAAGAAAGACCTTCTGATCAGTTTTCAAAAAATGCCAAGTCAGACAAATGAAGAGTCTTACCGGCGAACATAACATTCTGTTCCACATCAGAAAGGACTCTAATCTCCAACAAAAAGAGTCATACCGGCAACACTCCAAATCCCCAGCTGGAAAGTGATACAAATGAGAGAGTCTTATTGGTGAAAACCTTCACAGGCACCATAAGGCAATGAAAGCTGAGAGAAAACCAAAATGAGAGAGGCTTGATAGTGAAAACCCTTCGGGCACTACAAGTCAAATAAGATTAAGAATCAGATGGGGAATCGCCAATTGAAGATCTTGAAAGATGATTGACGGTAGAGGATAGGCCACATACGCATGTCATGACCATTAGAGTCGGTATCTGCGTTTGATAGATTTTTATTTATAGTTTCTTTTGTAAAAGAGTCATCGTTTCCTTTGTCTTTTATTTTGTTTTCTTTTATCTTTTTCCTTTCATAGAAAACTTCCCTAGTAGAGTCTGTTTGGTCAGAACCAGTGGGAAATGACTTCAAAATAGGCCATCAACTAGTACACCCAAGTGGTACAAGGAACAGGCGCAAAACCCGTGTCAAGAAGGGTATCCCCATCAAGATGAGATTGATAAAAGGGATGGGCCAGTGTCAGCAATTAATATCATCCCCAGCAAGTTTTGATAGCATAATGGAACACAAAGCTGGGAAAGGAGAAAGAGGAAACCATCCACAACAAGAGTGGCATGACCGCTTACCATATTTTTAAACTAACAAAATTTTCTTTGATTTAGAAACAGGGAAAATGAACATTATTGATGGCGGAAAGACATGCCATAAAGAAAATCATCAAACCGGGGCAGAAAATTTCTCATTGTGAAAATTTTCTTGAAGGCATGTGCCCATTTAGGGGAGAAGAAAGATAAAACCAGTCTCAAGGGAGCTGATCTTTGAACCAGTGTTATCCTTAAGTTTAATAAAGGAAGCTGAATCCTCAGCAGACTGAACAAAAGATTGGAACTTGTGTTTGGAAAGGCAAAGGGCCAGTGTCGCTCCCAACAGGTTTCAGAAGAGGGGATCACCAATTTTGAAGGAATGCAAATACCCCAGCAGTGTTATCCTCAACAGCGTTATCCCCAGCTCATAACACTTATCCCCCAGCAGGTAAGTAAATAATCCCCAGCAAGTGTTGAGGTAAGACATTTTCAAGTTTTAAGGATAAGTCGGGTTCATCCGCCCTCAAACAGGATATGTTGGGTTTATCCGCCCTCAAATAGGATATTTCAGGTTCATCCACCCTCAAATAGGATATGTTGGGATCATCCTCCCTCAAATAGGATCTTATTTTCAAGATTATTGTTGAAGACAGGCGCCCACCTGAATAACGAGAGGAATACTTTTGTCTGTGCATTTCATACTTTAGGCGCCCACCTGTATAACAAGGGAATACATTCCACGTCTTTACCCATAGGAGATGCATTTCCTCCTAAGTTTGTTTTAGTTTCATTCATAGGAGATGCATTTCCTCCTAAGTTTGTTTTAGTTGCACTCATAGGAGATACATTTCCTCCTAAGTTTGTTTTGGTTTCATTCATAGGAGATGCATTTCCTCCTAAGTTTGTTTTAGTTGCACTCATAGGAGAAGCATTTCCTCCTAAGTTTGTTGTAGTTTCACCAATAGGAGATGCATTTCCTCCTAAGTTTGTTTTAGTATCATCCATAGGAGATGCATTTCCTCCTAAGTTTGTTATAGTTTCACCAATAGGAGACGCACTTCCTAAGAAGACGCACATCCTAAGATAAGTTTCACCAATAGGAGACGCACTTCCTAAGTCCATTGTACCAATAGGAGACGCACTTCCTAAGTTTAGTTTCACCAATAGGAGATTCCTCCTAAAGTTTATTTTTACCCATAGGAGATGCATTTCCTCCTAAGTTCATTTTACCCAATAGGAGACGCACTTCCTAAGCTTATTTCACCCAATAGGAGACGCACTTCCTAAGTTCAGTTGTACCAATAGGAGACGCACTTCCTAAGAAGTTTCACCAATAGGAGACGCACTTCCTAAGTTAAGTTTCACCGATAGGAGACGCACTTCCTAAGTTAAGTTTTACCAATAGGAGACACACTTCCTAGATCCATTGTACCAATAGGAGACACACTTCCTAAGTTTAGTTTCACCAATAGGAGACGCACTTCCTAAGTTTAGTTTCACCAATAGGAGACGCACTTCCTAAGATTAAGTTTCACCAAGAGGAGACGCACTTCCTAAGTTCATTCTACCCATAGGAGATGCACTTCCTAAGTTAATTTCACCAATAGGAGACGCACTTCCTAAGTTAATTTCACCAATAGGAGACGCACTTCCTAAAAATAATTTCACCAATAGGAGACGCACTTCCTAAGGAGATGCACTTCCTAAGAATAATTTCACCCTAAGATAAGTTTCACCAATAGGAGACACACTTCCTAAGAATAATTTCACCAATAGGAGACGCACTTCCTAAGTAAGTTTTACCAATAGGAGACGCACTTCCTAAGAACAGTTTTTCCCAATAGGAGACGCACTTCCTAAGTTTATTGTACCCACAGGAGACGCACTTCCTAAGTTTATTGTACCCAATAGGAGACGCACTTCCTTAAAGTTTAGTTTTGCCCATAGGAGACGCACTTCCTAAGTTTACTTTTATCCCAATAGGAGACGCACTTCCTAAATTAAGATTTCACGCATGGGAGACGCACTTCCTAAATTATTTTCATTCATAGGAGATGCACTTCCTAGTTTAAAATCATTAAGGTTTCACCCATAGGAGACGCACTTCCTAAGACTATTTTACCCCTAGGAGACGCACTTCCTAGGTTTAATTTCATGCACAGGAGACGCACTTCCTGAATTAAGTTTTCATTATTAGGAGACACACTTCCTAGTCTGGTTCGCTCAGGTTATACTTTTGCTTTAAGGAGACGCACTTCCTAGTTTGGCTTTTTCAGGTTATACTTTATTTCAGGAGACGCACTTCCGGAATTGAGTTTTCACCCTTAGGAGATGCACTTCCTAGTTTGATTCATTTTAAGTTCGACCATAGGAGACACAATTCCTAGTCCAGTTTTTTTGAAGTTTACCCGTAGGAGACGCACTTCCTAATCAAGGTCTTTCAAGTTTTATTAGGAGACACACTTCCTAAATCGAGATTTTATTCATAGGAGACGCACTTCCTAGTTCTAGTCACTGAAGTTTTCACCCTTAGGAGACGCACTTCCTAGTTTAGCTCATTCCGATTCAACCATAGAAGAAGCACTTTATAGTTTGAATAATTGAGGTTTATTTTAGCAGACGCATTTGCTAGCAAGAGTTTTTGGTTTTACTTGTAGGAGATGCACATCCTAGTCTAGTCTTTAGTTTACTCTCATCATTGCATCAGTAGTATAAATAGGTTACAATTTTGCTAACGACTCACAAATATTCCCAGTGCAAACTGGGTTAGGAAATTTTCGTTTGTTTTGTTTGCTTTGGTTGTAGGATCCCGCCTGGAGAATAGAGGTTGTTAAATTCAAGTGTTGAAGTTGGGAGCCCGCCCAGATAACAGAGGCATACATTTCAGTCTTTAATTTTCAAGTATTGAAATTGGGAGCCCGCCCATATAACAGAGGCATACATTTCAAGATCAAGTCAGAAGACAATAAAACAGAGGGTTACAACAAGAATCCCCAGCAGGAAACAATAAAATCCCCAGCACCGGGAAACAGAAGGTTGCAACAAGAGGTCCCAGCACAAATTCAAGCGCATGAGTCAAAAGGAAGAAAAGACGCGTCTTGAAAGAAGCAGCTGGTGAACATTAAATCATGCACAGCATAACAAGACTGATGAAGAGAGCCGTACCCACCAGAGGAACCGCCGAAAAGCTTAATGAAGAAAGCCACGTCCCCTGCGGACCAAGCCAAATGATGAAAACTGGTATTCAGAAAAGCAAAGGGCCAGTATCATTCCCAAGTTCAAGGAAGAAAAGCACCGGAGGAAACACAAGCCGACAAGAAAGCAAGGCAACAAGAACAAATTTCAGTCTAGCCTAGCTTCTTGTTTTCTTTTAAAACACGGTGTAACAAGGAAAGCGGTAGTGGCAACAGCAACAGCAGTAACAACAAGCATTGCAATCCCATGGTAGTCCCAGCTACCGAAATTTTCCGAACTACATTAACCTGATTCCCCTTTAGCCAGGGATATGTAGGAAACCTTTGAAGCAAAGGTTCGGTTAAATCTTTTTCAAAAAATGCTTCACACGGAGTACTCGGATAGGCAAAAATCGCTCGCTTTATCTTTGCACGAAAACCCTTCGTGTCTCCGGGCAAAGAGGGGCAGCTGTAAGCACGTGATTTTTGCCCTATATGAGAAATACTCCCAAAAAATGAAAAATAAAATGATTTTCCTCGGTGTGCAAATTTTGAGTATTTTTGTGATATTTTTGGATAATTATTTGTATTTGTTTGTGTTTGCTTATTTGTTAAATTATTAAAAATATACAAATATGTCTCATTTTGCATGTAGGATTTAATTCTACAATTGTTAATAATTAAATTAGTTTTACAAAAATTAAAAATTACAAAAACAGGCACCTTTTGCATTTTTAGCATTTAATGTCCAAATGAACAATTTTATGCTTAATTGTGCGTTAATTGTTATTGGTAGTTAATTTGCGCTTTTATAACTTAATTTAGTTCTTAATAATAATTTAAGTATTTTTATAATTTAGTTTTAGAAAATAAAAGAAGAAAAGATAACAAAAATACAAATAAAAATCGGATTGGGCCACTTCTTCAATTTTCAACCCCAGGCCCAAACAATTGTCCATGACCCAGTCCACTTCACACGGGTCGACCCGGTCCGCCCCATTAACCCATTAACCCAACACCCCTCTTCATTCAAAAAACAAAACAAAAGAAAAAACAAAAAAAAAACAAAAACCCTAAAAACCTAAAACTAACCCATCCGCCCCTTCCCTATCTTCTTCTTCCCCAAACTCAAAAAACTCCTCCAAAGCTCCAACCAAGCGTCCATGGCTGCCCAGCTTCCCCTCCCTAGCTACACCAAACGACCCCTCCTTAGCTACACCAAACGACCCCCCCACGCCTTCATCGTCTTCCTCACCTCCAAATGACCTCTCCAGTCGCCGGAAAAACCAACTTCCCCCTCGCATCTGCCATTGACGAGCAACCTGCCACTGCTGCGTCATCGTCAACCACCATCACGTCCAAACAACCCTCCGACCTCCAGCTGTTACTAACCGTCAACCTCCAGTCCCCCACGCGTGCACAGTTTCTGTGTCACCTCCGAGCAGCTGCTCGACGTCCTTAAGCCAAGCAGACCCATCGAGCTGTTGCTACTGTCGCCTGCTCGTGTTCGTTAGTTCGTCTACTTCATCTCTCAGTTGCTGCTGCTTTGTCTTCCCGTTCCAAACGTGTTGCGGGCTGCTGATGTGGAGTTCTTCATCGTTGGTTGTTGCCGCGTTGCTGTTTGCACTTCATCTTCTTCAAAGCTTGAGCTCGCCATGTCCGAGTTGCTCCGTAGCTGTTTCTTCTGCTTTCAGCTTGAGTCCAAACCAAACCCCCATAGATACTGCTTCATCGACCAGCCAAAGCATCGCCATGGACGACCCCCAGACCACGCTTTTTTGCTTCTGTTTTGTCGACCCCGTTGCCTTCTTCACCAATGGAAAAAAAAAGAAGAAGAAAAGGGCTGCACAGAACAGCCTTCTCGTTTGTCGTCCGTTCGTGGTCGGCGTGAAGTTATCTTGGTGCGATACTCGTTTCCGGACAGATTGTTTTTCATCCAAGTTCATCGTCATTTGTTCTAAGCTTTGGTCATCGAAACAGTCCATACAATCGAGTTCGTCGTTGTTCATCTCTGGTTAGTAGTTCTTGAGTTTTATTTTTGTCCGTATTTTGTTTTGATATTTTCGAATCTAAAATCGGCAAATGTTTGTTCATGTCTATGGTTAGGTATTTGATTTTTTGTTTTGTTCATGTTCATGTGTTTTTGTTGAATTAATTTTCAGATTTCAAATGGAAGTTAATTAGTTATTTTTCATGTTTATTTCATGTTTGTATTGTTGTTTAAGTGAATATTTGTTAGTTTAATGCTTGTTAGATTCAAATTGAAATTTAATTAATCATTTCTTCAATTTGTTTCATGTTGTTATGAATTTTCCAGAAAATGTTAATGTTGTTTGAATCGTTAGAATCCGTCATGTTTGTTGCTTAAAAAACAGATTTAATTCATGCTCATCTTTGTTTGAAGTTCATGTTTAAATCCAGTGATTTAATGTGAGTTTATGTTTGTTTGTGATTTGTTGATTTAATTTGAATCATGCATATTGTTGTTGGTATTATTGTCTCTTTGTTCATCCATTAATGGTCTAAATTAACCAGGATTGGTTCCCGATATGGTTGATTTATTTCCATTAATTTGGAGTTTGTGTTGTTCATCATGTTCATGTAAATTGTTGTTGAAGATTGTTGAGAAATTGGTCATCTTGACTATATTTTGGTTGAGTTATGATTAATTGATTGTTTAGAGCAGAGGGGTAATTTGGCAAATTGCATTGCATTCGGGGGTAGATGTGTAATTGCAATAAGGTCGGAGGGGTAGTTTGGTAATTGAACATTATTTTGATTCTTTATGTTAAGCATGGGGGACAAATATAATGGGGTGGGTTTTTTGATGTACTTGTTTAATATAATGGGGGACAAGACAAAACATAATGGGGAGAAATCTTGTACTTGTTTAATATAGGCATGGGGAACATATTGTAATGGGTTGGGAATGTGGTATTTGTTTAATCTAGGCATGGGGGACATATTGTAATGGGTTGGGAATCTTGTACTTGTTTAATATAGGCATGGGGAACAATATTTAAAATAAAGAAGACATTTAATAGTGGGCCAAAGCATGCCATTGGGGGAATAATTTTGGGGTTGGGAATGGAAGACTTGTCTTGCTATATATAGAGTCATTCTTGACTTGAAATGGGAGGATTTTTTGGGAGAGTTTTTAGGACTTGAATATTATTGAGAGGATTTAGAGATTATTATTTGGGAGAACATTTTTGAGGGTAATAGATTCTGGAAAACATCTCAAGAGTGTTAGAAAGTAAAAGAGAAAGACAACTTGAACTTCTATTTGAATAAATTCCGTTTGTCTTTTCTCGAGTGTTATTCAAAAATCTGAAGCTGCTGCATCTCGTATCTTTTCTCTCTTCTGCTTTGACTGCGATTGTACTTTTTCACTGCTGAGTTTTCAGTCTGTTACTGGGTTATTCTACTGGTTGTTACTGGTTTTGCGGTGTTGCTGAACCTGCTGTTGCTGTGTTACTACTGCTGCTGACTCCTACTTCTTTTGTTCCTGTACTGCTGTTTCCAGGTACACATTTGTACACTCTCGGCTTGAAGAGAAAAATGAAATATTAATCAGGCTTTGTTCCTGTTGAATTCCTCCTGTTGGATTTGTGTTTGAATGTTAATTTCCCTCTCTTGGTATAAAAATGTAGTTGATTGATTAAATGAGCAATGATGTCGCATATGTATAACTTCTTCATCTAATAATGTTAGTTTACATTAATCGAAGAATAGTTAATCTGTTTTGATATTATTGTGTATTTATCTCATGTTCTACCAAATAATAAAATGTGGAATGAAAACAGTTTTTCCTTGTACAAACGCGATCGCAATTTTCCGTTCACATTAGCCGTAACTTAATAACTAATAAGTTGCGTTTTTCAGCATATAAATAATTAGGAGATTTTTCTTTTATTTTAGAGACGAACTTAATAGAAAAATGTAGTCGCTATAGGTTTATCCTTTTAAAATAAAAATGAGACGAGCCTCGCCAAATAAATCACAAACCGCCGGGGCCCTCAATAAAATACATAACCATTGACTAGACTTTGGATTTGGCCATTTAATGAACCTTCACTGCCTCTTCCTAAAATAACAATACGTTAGACTCTTTAGGACGCGCCTTAATAAATCTTACCTTCTTAAACTCGGGTGCACATTTATGTGACCCAAATCCAATTCTCAACGGAGTCGAAATGTGTTTCTAATCACGGGTACATTGATTGTGACGTGGTTCGAGGTGCGTGTCCATGACGTTGCAAATTCATTTTAAAAAATAAGAATGAGATGAACCTCGCCAAATAAAATACAAATTGCGGGGCCCTCAGTAAATATTTGCTTTAAAAATTATTTATACTTCGGGATGGACCGTTTAGTAAAATTCCACGATCCTACCCAAAATAAATACGCTAGTCGCTTTAGGCGCGCCTTTAATAATTTAATTTCCTTGGGTGCACATTGATGTGACCCAAATCCAAATCTCAACGGAGTCAAAGTGTGTCGACGACCACGGGTACATTGATTGTAACGTGGTTCGAGATATATTTTTATAACGTTGCAATTCTTGATAAAAATAACAGTAAATGATAAAAGCGGTTGAAAGATAAAATTTGCACATAAGTTCATATTGTATTTAAAATCAGATAAATAAGCCAAATATAACAGTTGAGCGACCGTGCTAGAACCACGGAACTCGGGAATGCCTAACACCTTCTCCCGGGTTAACAGAATTCCTTATCCGGATTTCTGGTACGCAGACTGTAATATAGAGTCATTCTTTTCCTCGATTCGGGATTAAAATTGGTGACTTGGGACACCCTAAATCTCCGAAGTGGCGACTCTGAAATAAATAAACCAATCCCGTTTCGATTGTCCTTTAATTGGAAAAAACTCCCTTGCACCCTCTCGGGTGCGGAAAAAGGAGGTGTGACACCAACCACACGTACCAGTCATAATACCTAATGTGAAGCTACTTAAGGCCTCAAACCGCTAAAAATGTGCTACAACTCAAAACAACTTGACGGGTCATTACATTCTCCCTCACTTAAACATACGTTCGTCCTCGTGACTATAATAACATCCTCCGACCTCAATGGTCGTAATCTCACAAACTCGGTGCGTGCAATATACCTCATAACACATATATGCCATGTTCTAACACTTGTAATACTACCACGATGGAAAGATGTGTAGAAACTCAAAACCACCTGCCGAATCAACGAATCATTGAGTCTTTCCCCCTGACAAGGACCCTTACCTCATTCTGAATTGAATAACGATATTTGCTCTTTAATATACCTTATATAAATCTGATTGCACCGATTTCAGGTCAAATAACCTTGTCTCACCTAGTACAAGTTGCTCCAGCAATGAGCCACCTCAAATACTAACCAAAACCTCATATGACGCCATCGATGCGCTAACAGTTACAACTTGAATATGACACATAAGGAAGAATGAACTCTGGAAAAGAACTACCTAGCCCGCGTAAGGAATAAAATGGTCGAACAGACGTTATGAACCCTTCTCAGAGAATGAGAAAGAAAATACACAAGGATAGATATGGGGAACCGTACTCAACATCCCATTGCTATGGAGTGCAACCCGATCCACACATGATACCGTGCGTGCAACCTGATACAAACATGATATCTATCAAGACATAATCCTTATACCCACGAAATACCGAATATCAACCACAAGCGTACCAAGTGAAAAAATACAACCCTGGGGAGACAGATAGCATCATACGCCACAAAACCCAACCTCAACAAAGGTGTGATAAATGACCTGTATCCCGAGAGCCATCCTGCTCATATATCACCACAAGTTACAGGGGACCACAACATGTGCGGATAATCAAGCCGTCTCATAACCCACATGGAGCAATAGATTGTTACATGGACTAGCTGACGACGGGAATAACATCTTCATCGTGCTCGAAAATACAAGTCTCGTTACTACATCAATCAAAACCTGAACATCCATAGTCTGATTACCTTTCCTTTGTTGGAATTAAATACCGAACCTCTAAATCATGCATTGAGAAATCCTCCTTTCAAGTCATTCACTACCTCGACACATAACCAAGCACCCTACCATAACACCAACACTGTGAGATAACAATCCATGAACATCATAGCAATATGTGCATAGCCTCAAAACCATAGGAAATACAGATACTAAGCTGAATGACAGAACATCCTTCCACAAGGCGACGATGATAGCCTGCCTAAATATGTAGGGAAAAACATCCTGCACCACATCTTCAGTAACACTACAACTCCTCGATACCCAATTGATAACAAGCGTTTTACATCGCATAAGATTGTGTAGGAAGGAAATAAAAGCATAACTCGAAGGAATCAAATCGCACAATGAGGAATCAAGAAGGGAAGTGCTCCAGACAGCCCTGTAGCCGATCGAAGATAAGTACAAACGTCTCTGTACCGATTCGCAAGATTCTACTAAACCTGCTAATGACTCGTGAGACCTAAGTGAACTAATGCTCTGATATCAAGCTGTTATGACACAAAATCCACTATAGGTCGTAATGGGCCTAACGCCACCGTCAGACAAACCAACGTTATCAACTTATTTACTCATTTTATTACTTTTGAAATCATAATTTTCATGAATTAAATTATGCAAAATGGAATTTTACATGGTGAAATGATAATAATTATGTAAACTACTATAACGACCCGACCGGTCGTTTCGAGAATTATAGCCCATTCCCCCTATTTTGTGCTTCTTTTGTGTTTTGCAACTGTATTATGACTTATCAGGTTAGTTGGTTCATTTCTGGAATGATTTCGGAGTGAATTGAGACACTTAGTCTCTTAATTAGAAGTTTAAGTTGGAAAAGTCGACCGGATATCGACTTATGTGTAAACGACCTTGGATTTAAATTTTGATGGTTTTGTTAGCTCCGTTGGGTGATTCTTAGGAGCACATTTGGAATGTGATTTGGTAGTCCGTAGAAGAATTAGGCTTGAATTGGCAAAAGTTGGAATTTTGGCAAATTTGACCGGCAGTGGAAATTTTGATATCAGGGTCGTATTTGAATTCCTAGAAATGGAGTAGGTTCGTGGTGTCATTTATGATTTGTGTGCAAAATTTGAGTTCAATCGGATGTGGTTTGATAGGTTTCAATGTCGTTTCTGAAATTTGGAAGTTTAGAAGTTCATTAAGCTTGAATCCGGGTGTAATCCATGTTTTTGAGGTTATTTGGGGTGATTCTAGGTTTCGACTAAGTTCGTATTGGGTTATATGACTTCTTGGTATGATTGGTTGAGGTCCAGGTGGCCTCGGGTGTGTTTTGGGTGGTTAACGGATCAAGTTGGATGTTTGAAGAATTGCCGAAGATGGCATATTGCTGGTGTAATCGCACCTGCGAGGGGTCTAGCAACAGGTGCGATGTCGTAGGTGCGGCAGGAAGGGCGCAGATGTGGGCAAGGCTAGGCTGGGTAGGAGGTGCAGGTGCGAGAAAGAGGGAGCATCTGCGAGCCCGCAATGTGAAAAAGTGGAGCTTGGTCATTTTCGCAGAAGCGGACGAAGGGTCGCAAAAGCGACTCCGCAGGTGCGGGACCTGGAGCTAGGTGCGAGCCTAAGGGATTTAAGTGAAATCTGTAGTAGAGGAAATTGTTGTGCAGGAGCAGTTCCGCAGGCGCGTAAATTTGGCCGCAGGTGCAAAAAGCCTTGGCAGAACATATAAATACGGGATTTCGAGATTTTTCACCATTTTCACATTTTGGAACTCGGATTTTGGAGAATTTTGAGGAGGATTTTGAAGTGATTACTGAGGTAATCTCCTGGTGCCTATTTATCTTCAATAATGGTGTTTCCCACTGATTTTGCGCTTAACTAGTGAGATTTTGAAGTGAAATTTGGGAGTTTAAGGCTTGAATATTTGTAGAGTGAATTTTGCGGATTTGGAGGACAAAATGGTGTCGGATTTTGATAAATTTAGTATGGTTAGACTCGTGAGAGAATGGGCTTTCGGGTTTTGTGACTTTTGTCAGATTTCAAGACGTAGGCCCGGGGGTCAGGTTAAGCCAATATCGGATTTTTGGCTCTAGTTTAGTAGTTTTCTTGTGGAATTGATCCCTTTAGCCTATAATAATTGTATTGTACTTCTTGTGGCTAGATTCGGGACATTCGGAGGTCGACTCGCAAGGTAAGGACATTTTGGAGTAGCGTTTTGCTCGGATTGACGTAAGTAACAATTATAAATCTGTTCCTGAGGGTATGAAGCCCCAGATTTTGTATCGTGTGATTATGTTGGAGGTGACGCACATGCTAGGTGACATCATGTGGGTGCACCGAAGGGATTGTGACCTTGTCCGTCTCGTGATACTGTAATGTCGAATAGCTTATTGTTAACTACATGTCCCCTCTGTTTTATGGAGATTTGACTTAAATTCATGCAAGAAATCATGCTTAGGCCATACGATATCACTGTTGGGACCCGCGAAGATCGTGCACTTGTTGATTTAGCTACTATTTGTTGTCTTGTGCTCAGTCATGACTTTAATTCCTTATCATACCGCCATCTCTTCTTGTTACTTGTTGATACATGTTATTATCTTTATTTGGCCTGATTTATATGATTTCTGAGATCCCGAGAGACTAGGGAGATTGATGACTGAGTGAGGCCGAGGGCCTTAAAGTGAGGTATTGATATTGTAGCACGTGAGTTGTTTGTGCGGACCCTGCTATGATACTGTAGCACGTGAATTGTCCGTGCGAATCTTGATATGATATTATAGCATGTGAGTTGTCCGTGCAGCACGTGAGTTGTCCGTGCGGATCATAGCTTTTGGGCTGTAGGAGCCTATCCAGAGTCTATACACCCCCAGTGAGCGCAGGTTTCTATTGAGTGTGAGTACTGAGGGCTGAGAGCCAAGTGATTGAGCTGTCGAGAAGAGTTGAGTGACTGTTGCCCTAAGAGGCTGTACTCGCTTTCATTTGTTGTTGTACTTAGTTGATATGTGTAATTGTTGTGAAATTCCTTGAATATTTTATATCCAGTTTACTTGAACTTGAAACTGTATAAACTTGATTTGACTTAAATAGCAAGATTTGAAAGCATGCCTAATCTTTACTGAAATTACTAAAATGAACCATATTTGTATAGTTTGTCACTGCTTCTTAGTTCCTTATTTGTTTCTGTTACTTACTATGTTGGTTGTACTCACGTTACACCCTGCACTTAATGTGCAGATCCAGGTATGTCCGGTCACAGAGGATGTTGAGCTCGTGCGTGTTTGAGTACCAGAGACTTACGAGGTAGCTGCTGGCATTCGCAGTCCTTGTATATCCCTTCTTATTATCATTTCTCTCTTGTATAGGCATTTGGCGCATACTATGGTAGAATTTGTTTTTGGAGTGGTTGTTAGATGCTCGTGACTTAGTGACACCCCGATGTTTGGGGCTATCTTTCCGCATTGTATTTTGAGTTTAACTCCTGTTTTTATGAAAACTTTGTTATGAAGAAGCATTTGATTTATTTACTTTATGAATATTGAAGTATTTTGAAAATGTCGGCTTGCCAAGTACCACGATAGGCGCCATCACGACGGGTTAGCTTTTGGTTGGTGACAAGTTGGTATTAGAGCCTAGGTTACATAGGTCTTACGAGTCATGAGTAGGTTTAGTATAGTCTTGCGGATTAGTACGGAGACATCTGTACTTATCTTCGATAGGCAGCAGAACCCTTAAGAAACTTCACATTCTTGATTTCTTATCGTGCGAATATGTTGATTCTGATCTAAACTTCTGTTATTTTATTCTCTCACAGATGGTGAGGACACATGCTACTAGGCAGGACGGACAAGCACCAGTACCACTAGTCGGGGCTGCGAGAGGGCGAGGTCGCGGTAGAGGCTGTGGTAGGGGCAGAGGTGCAGCTTGCACAATAGCTAGGGTGGCACCTGTAGATCTACCAGTTGCCCCAGTTCAGGATCAGGTCCCAGTTGTGGATGTGCCAAAGGGACCAGCTTAGGCACCACCTGTGCCTATTGTGATTCCAGGCCTTCAGGAGGCCTTAGCTCAGATCCTGATCGCGTGTACTAGTCTTGCTCAGGCGATCTCTGTTCCGGCCATAGCAGCCACTTCTCAGGCAGGGGGAGGTGATCAGACTCTCGCCACCCGTACACTCGAGAAGGTGATGTAGGGACTCTATACACCGGGGATACCACCAACCCAGCCGGTTACAACTACTCAGGACTTTGTGGTTCTTATCATGCATGATGATGAGCAGCGCAGATTGGAAAGGTTTGGGAGGCTCCAGCCCCCATCTTTCAGCGGTGTAGAGGGAGAGGATGCCCAGGGTTTCTTGGACAGATGTCAGAGGATCCTCCGTATGACAGGTATTCTAAAGACCAGTCAGGTCTTGTCACTACTTTTCAGTTCAGTAGAGCTGCCTTCACCTGGTGGGAGGCTTATAAGAGGTGCGGGCAGGTTGGTGCAGTGCCATTTACATGGAAGGAGTTCTCTGTTCTCTTCTTGGAGAAGTATGTGCCTCAGTCTCATAGAGAGGAGCTGCGTATACAGTTCGAGTAATTGTATCAGGATGATATGACTGTGACGCAGTACGAGATGAGGTTTTCTAAGTTGGCCTGTCATGCTGTTTGGCTAGTTCCCACTAATAGAGAGAGGGTCAGGAGGTTCATTGATGGCATTGCATTTCAGCTGCGGGTGCTTATGACTAGAGACAGGGTGACTGGTGTTACTTTTGAGGATGTAGTTGACATTGCTCGGGAGATAGAGTCTGTCTGCCACCAGGAGCGGATTGAGAGGGGGGCTAAGAGGCCTCGTGGATCAGGTAGTTTTGGTGGTGTTCCTTCTGGAGGTCAATTCCACCACGGCAGAGGTCGTCCTTATAGGCATGCTCAGACGACTCGACCAGTTCATCGTGGTGCGTCAGTCAACCACAATTCTCACATTGCTTGCTCAGACCAGCCTTTATTCAGTGTACTACCAGAGGAGTTGCTTCGAGTGTGGGGATTTGGGCATGTATGGAGGCATTGTCCTTGTCGTCATGGGGGTTCAGCATAGTAGAAGATTCAGGCTGTATCTTTATCCCCGGCTACTTCATCAATCGCCCAGCCAGCTCGGGGTAGAGTTTAGTCAGCTCGGGGTCGCCCTAGAGGTGGAGGCCGATCAGGTGGCGGTCAGGCCCGTTTCTATGCACTTGCTGCCAGACTAGATGCTATTGCTTCAGACACATTGATCACAGGTATTATCTTTGTATGTCATCGAGATGCTTCTATATTATTTGACCCTGGTTCCACCTATTCATATATGTCGTCATATTTTGCTCATTATCTGGACATGCCCTATGAGTCTCTAGTTTTATCTGTTCATGTATCTACACCGGTGGGTGATACTATTGTTATGGACCGCGTATACCGGTTGTATGTAGTAACTATTGGGGGATTAGAGACTAGAGTTGATTTGTTGCTGCTTAGTATGGTTGATTTTAATGTGATATTGGGTATGGATTGGTTGTCTCCATGTCATGCTATTCTGGACTGGCACACTAAGACTGTGATGTTGGCGATGCCGGGGTTGCCACAGATTGAGTGGCGAGGTTCTTTAGACTATGTTTCCAGAAGAGTGATTTCGTACCTAAAGGCCCAGTAGATGGTTGGGAAGGGTTGACATTATTATTTGGCCTTTGTAAGGGATGTCAGTGCAGAGACCCCTACTATTGATTCTGTTCCGATAGTGCAAGATTTTCCGGATGTGTTTCCTGCAGACTTGTCGAGCATTCCCCTAGATAGGGATATTGACTTCGGTATTGATTTGGTGTTGGGAATTCAACCCATTTCTATTCCACCATATCGTATGGCACCAATGGAGTTGAAGGAATTGACGGAGCATCTTCAGGAACTCCTTGATAAAGGGTTTATTCGACCTAGTATGTCACCTTGCGGCGTACCAGTTCTATTTGTGAAGAAGAAGGATGGTACTATGAGAATTTGCATTGATTACAGGCAGTTGAACAAAGTCACAATCAAGAACCAGTATCCTTTGCCTCGTATTGATGATCTATTTGACCAGCTTCAGGAAGTGAGGGTGTTCTCCAAGATCGACCTGAGGTCTGGGTATCACCAGTTGAAGATTCGGGACTCAGACATTCTTAAGACAACTTTTAGGACCTGTTATGGTCATTATGAGTTCCTTGTGATGTCTTTCGGGCTGACCAATGCCCCAGCAATGTTCATGCATTTGATGAACAGCGTGTTTCAGCCTTATCTCGACTCGTTTGTTATCATATTCATTGATGATATCTTGGTGTACTCTCGTAGCCAGGAGGAGCATGCCTAACATTTGAGGGTGGTATTGCAGCGACTGAGGGAGGAGAAGCTTTATGCCAAGTTCTCCAAGTGTGAATTTTGGCTTAGTTTAGTGGCGTTCTTGGGGCACGTGGTGTCCAGTGAGGGTATTCAGGTAGATCTGAAAAAGATAGAGGCGGTTCGAAGTTGGCCAAGACCGTTCTCAACTATAGAGATTCGGAGCTTTCTTGGCTTGGCCATTTATTACCGTCGAATCGTGTAGGGTTTCTCGTCTATTGCATCACCCTTGAACAAATTGACCCAAAAGGGTGCTCCTTTCAGGTGGTCGGATGAGTGTGAGGCGAGCTTTCAGAAGCTCAAGAGTGCCTTGACCACAACTCCAGTTCTAAATCTACCATCAGCTTCTGGTTTTTATATAGTATATTGTGATGCTTATCGGGTCGGTATTGGGTGTGTTTTGATGCAGAAGGGTACACTGAGTGCTTATGCTTCGCGTTATTTGAAGCCCCATGAGAAGAACTACCCTGTTCATGATTTGGAGTTGGCTGCCATTGTTCACGTATTGAAAATTTGGAGGCAGTATCTCTATTGTGTGTCTTGTGAGGTGTTTACTGATCATCGTAGACTCCGGCACTTGTTCAAGCAGAAGGATCTCAATTTGAGGCAGCGGACATGGTTGGAGCTACTAAAGGACTATGATATTACTATTTTAAACCACCCGGAAAGGCCAACGTGGTGGTCGATGCCTTGAGTAGGAAAGCAATGAGTATGGGTAGTCTTGCATTCCTTCCTGTTGGTGAGAGACCTCTTGCAATTGATGTTTAGGCCTTGGCCAACCAGTTCGTGAGATTGGATATTTTGGGAGCCCAGTCGGGTCCTAGCTTGTGCAATTTCTCGGTCTTCCTTGTTTGATCGCATCAAAGAGCGCCAGTATGATGATCCTCATTTGCTTGTCCTTAAGGATAGGGTTCAGCACGGTGATGCCAGAGATGTGACTATTGGTGATGATGGGGTATTAAGGATGTAGGGCCGGATATGTGTGCCCAATGTAGATAGGCTATGGGAGTTGATTCTTGAGGAGGCCCATAACTCGCGGTATTTCATTCATCCAGGTGCCGCGAAGATGTATCAGGATTTTAGACAGCACTATTGGTGGAGGAGGATGAAAAAAGATATAGTTGGGTTTGTAGCTCGGTGTCTCAACTATCAACAGGTCAAGTATGAGCATCAAAGACTGGGTGGCTTGCTTCATAGGTTAGAGATCTCGGAGTGGAAGTGAGAGAAAATCACCATGGATTTCATAGTTGGATTCCCAGGGACTTCGAGGAAGTTCGATGCTATTTGGGTGATTGTGGATTGGCTGACCAAGTCTGCGCACGTCATTCCAGTTGGTACTACTTATTCTTTAGAGCGGTTGGCTGAGATTTACATTCGAGAGATTGTTCGCCTTCATGGGGTGCTAGTTTCCATCATTTCAGATAGAGGCACACAGTTTACATCGTAGTTTTGGAGAGCCGTGCAGCGAGAGTTGGGCACTCAGGTTGAGTTTAGCACAGTATTTCACCCTTAGACAGATGGACAATCCGAGCTCACTATCCAAATATTAGAGGACATGCTACACGCTTGTGTTATTGATTTTGTCACTCGTGGAGTTTGCTTATAACAACTATTATTAGTCAAGCATTCAGATGGCTCCTTACGAGGCTATAAATAGGAGGCGGTGTAGATCTCCGGTAGGATGGTTTGGGTCGGGTTAGGCTAGGCTTTTGGGTACAAACTTGGTCCAGGATGCATTAGACAAGGTGAAATTGATTCAGGAGCGGCTTCGTACAGCGCAATCGAGACAGAAGAGTTATGATGACAGGACAGTCCATGATCTGTCTTACATAGTTGGGGAGAAGGTTCAGCTGAAGGTATCACCCATGAAGGGCGTCATGAGGTTCATGAATAAGGGAAAGTTGATCCCTCAGTTCATTGGGCCTTTGAGGTACTTCAGAGGATTGGGGAGGTGGCTTACAAGATTGCCTTGCCACCTAGCTTGTCGAGTGTGCATCCAGTATTTCATGTTTCTATGCTCCGGAAGTATATCGGCGATTCGTCTCAAGTTTTGGATTTCATCACAGTTTAGTTGGATGGTGATTTGACTTATGATGTGGAGTCGGTGGCCATTTTAGGGCGGCAGATCCGGAAGTTGAGGTCAAAGGATATAGCTTCAGTGAAAGTGCAGTGGAGAGGTCAGCCCGCAGAGAAGGCTACTTAGGAGATCGACCGGGAGATGCAGAGCAGATATCCACACCTATTTGAGACTCCGGGTATGTTTCTAGACCTGTTCGAGGATGAATGTTTTGTTTAAGAGGGGGAGGATATAATGACCCGGCCGGTCGTTTTGAGAGTTATAACCCCGTTCCTCTATTTTCTGCTTGTTTTGTGTTCTATAACTGTATTATGAGTTATCGGGTTAGTTGATTTGGGTCCGGAATGATTTCGGAGTGAATTGAGACACTTAGTCTCTTAATTGGAAGTTTAAGTTGGAAAAGTCGACCAGATGTCGACTTATGTGTAACAACCTCGGATTTGAATTTTGATGGTTCTGTTAGCTCAGTTGGTTGATTTTGGACATAGGAGCACGACTAGAATGTGATTTGGAGATCCGTAGCAGAATTAGGCTTGAATTGGCAAAAGTTGGAATTTTTGTGAATTTTACCGGCACTAAAAATCTTGATATTGGGGTTGGATTTGAATTCTAGGAATTGGAGTATGTTCGTGGTGTCATTTATGACTTGTGTGCAAAATTTGAGGTCAATCAGATGTGGTTTGATAGGTTTTGGCGTCACTTGTGGAATTTGAAAGTTTAGAAGTTTATTAAGCTTGAATCCGGGTGTAATCCGTGTTTTTGAGGTTATTTGGGGTAATTCGAGGGTTCGACTAAGTTCATATTGGGTTATATGACTTGTTGATATGATTGGTTGAGATCCCGGGGGCCTTGGGTGCGTTTCGGTTGGTAACGGATCAAGTTGGATATTTGAAGAAATGCCAAAGATGGCCTGTTGCTGGTGTAATTGCACCTGTGAGGGGTCTAGCCGCAGGTGCGGCAGGAAGGGTGCAGATGCAGGCAAGACCAAGCTGGGAAAGATGCGCAGGTGCGAGAAAGATAGAACATCTACGAGCCTGCAGATGCGAGGATGAGCCGCATATGCAAAAAAGTGGAGCTTGGTCATTTTCGCAGAAGCGAACGAAGGGTCGCAGAAGCGACTCCGCAGGTTCAGGACCTAGAGCGCAGGTGCGAGCCCAGGGGATTTAATTGAATTCCGTAGGTGATGAAATTGTTAAGTAGGAGCGGTTCCGCAGGTGCATACATTTGGTCGCAGGTGCAAAAACCTGGACAGAACATATAAATACGGGACTTCGAAACTTTTCACCATTTTCACATTTTGGAACTCGAATTTTAGAGGATTTTGAGAAGGATTTTGAAGTAATTACTGAGGTAAGTTCCTTGTACCTATTTATCTTCAATAATGGTGTTTCCCCACTGATTTTGCACCTAATTAGTGAGATTTTGAAGTGAAATTTGGGAGTTTAGGGCTTGAGAATTTGTTTAGTGAATTTTGGGGATTTGGAAGACCAAATGGTGTCGGATTTTGATAAATTTAGTATGGTTAGACTCGTGTGAGAATGGGCTTTCGGGTTTTGTGACTTTTGTCGGATTTCAAGACATAGGACCGGGGTCGGGTTATGTCATGCCCCGAGCCTAGGGGCGAGACCGGCACCTAATACCTCACTTATCCTTGCGTACCTCTTGCGACTAAGAGACTCTGAACATGTAATGTCATAATTTGGCCATAGGACACATTACAAAATAATGTGCGATGCAAAACATAAAACTGGATAGAAACTAACACTGACTAAATGTCAACATAAAGCTGGGCCGGCAAGGCCTTCATAACTACTACAACTGATAAGCCAACAAAAGATACGTATAGGGCCTACAAGCCCAACATACTGCACAAACTGACAGGATATGTCTACAAGCCTATACTGATAGATGTATTGTGATCGGTACAAGGCCCCAACCTACCCATAACCTATCTACATATATGCACAAGATGTACACAAAACTGCTAGACCCGATAACTCCAAAAGACGAGGAGCTTACCGATAAAGCTAAACTCGGGCAACACCTACTGAGGAGGTCTACCGGTCTGTCTGTCTGAATTTGCACGCATGAAATGCAGCGCCCCTAGAAAGGGACGTCAGTACGAAATAATGTACCGAGTATGTAAGGCAATATACTGAAAGCTGAAACTGAACTGATAATATAATAATTGAAAACAGTTGGGGGTCAAAGATAATCTGAAGATATGCTCACCTGCTGATACTGACTCTATTCTCCCAATATAATAAGTAAAATAGTTGTCCGGCCTTATAAGGCTCGATAAATATATATAACTGCTCTGCAGTAGTAGGCTCGCTCATAGGTGCTCGGCATACTAGGATGTGTATCTTGACTAACTGGACTCACTCATAGGCGTTCGGCCACAGGAGGATCGGCATATAACTTACCTGATCAAAGGTTGCCCAATAGGGGCCTGCCCATCTATTATAGCTCGATGGTAATAAAAATACTTTAATACTGTATATATAAACTCTATGCTCTCTTAACTGAAACAAGGAAATACTCAATTTATAAAATACTCGTCATTTGGTTAAAAGAAGGATGGCTGGTACCATAACAGTGATCAAACATTCAGTAGGCGTAAAAAAATTAGGGCCAATAAGGTAAGTGTTCTTCTAATGTTTAAGAACAACAAAATGACATCAATCAGAAAGTTGCCTTCATGCTTTTGTTCCAGTAGAGGTTCATGCTTGTAGAGGGTGATCTCCAAAAATACATCTAGTAGAGGTTCATGCTTGTAGAGGGTGATCTCCAAAAATACATGGTATTAACTTACAAAACTAGGAAAATATACGTAACTTGCGAGACTAGCAAAATATATGTAAATTCTGGGATATGATTTTTTTTCTTTGTGTCATGTTGTCAAACTCGTGTAATTACGAGATCATGCAAAATGAATGAAGAGCTTAACCTTAATATACCTAGAGTAGGGAAAAATTCGTATGATATTCTTGAAAAAAGTTGCACCGTACTTCTTTAGAACCTCAAAAATTCTCCGTTGCTAAGACAAAAAAAAATCTCTCTGGAATTGGTTGCAATGGGAATTACTAATGTTTACTTCTAGTTGTAAGGTCTTGGCATTGGAAATATTAGGAAGTGAGTTTAAGATTTTGTTATAGAGGCATTTTGTTTTGAACAATCTTTGGAAATGAAGTGTTTTGATAACACATCACTTTGTCACCCATCAAGAATGACTAATAGTCATCTCTTTATGGAGTGGCTTGATGCCACGTGGGGAGGGAGAGTTAATTTTAATCTTTATCCAATTATTATGTAATTAGTTAATGTCCCGTTACGCTGTAATTAACCAATTACCCGCATAATTAAAAATTATCTTAAATTATTTAAAATTCCTTTATTTTTAATATACTTTGTACATCATACTACCATAGTCATATAGTACCTTGCATGGTACTAGTCCATAAGTATTAGGTATTATAGCTGGGACCGTATTTTATCCAAATTCGACAACCTTCAACGAAACTCATTTTCTTTAATTCGTGTATCCTTTCCTTCATGGCACTTACTTATTACTTGGTATAAATAGCATAAATATGCTAACATCAAGATAACTGATCCCTGAGTTTATGTCAATTTACTGAAGACGAAACTTTAACGTATGAAAACGCGAGATGTTACATCCTTCCCCCCTTAGAAACATTCATCCTCGAATGTTTACTCTGAGATACCTTGGAAATTTTTTTTGCCAGAGTCTCCTCCATATACTAGACTACGACCACCCTGCGCGCAGCCAGAAAACATGCTATATATGCCACACTTGGCCTCACACAGTTGTTTATTATGAATTCGGAAAGTTAATAATAAAAGCTTACCGGAGAATCTACTGGCCTAAATAGGGCTATGTTGAGGTATCCCACCTCGAGCCATATCTCCTGTTTGAAATAGGTGGGGGTATTTAGTCTTTATTTCTTCCTCCGTTTCTCACGTCATCTCTTCCACATTCTTGTTTCTCCATAAAACCTTCACGGAGGCTACCTCCTTATTACGTAGCTTGCAGATTTGTCGGTCTAGGATGGCAACTAAAATTTCCTCGTATGACAAGTCCTCTGTAATCTGTACATCATCCGTGGGTGCCACTCGGGTAGGATCGCCAATGCACTTCCGCAACAAGGATACATGGAAAGCGGATGGACAGACTCCAATTCCGAGGGAAATTCTAACTCATAAGCTACTTGGCCCACTCTCCGAATGATCCTATATGGCCCAATATACCGTGGGCTAAGTTTGCCTTTCTTGCCAAACCTCATCACACCCTTCATAGGTGATACCTTTAAGAATACCCAGTCATTAACCCCGAACTCTAAATCTCATCGTTGCACGTTAGAATATGACTTCTGACGACTCTGAGCTGTCAACAGTCGCTCCCGGATAAGCTTTACTTTTTCCATGGCCTGCTGAACTAGGTTTGGCCCATGTAACCCAGGTTTTCCAACATCAAACACCTCTATAGGAGATCAGCACTTACGCCCATACAAAGCCTCGTATGGAGCCATCTGGATACTGGAGTGGTAAATGTTATTATATGCAAACTCGATAAGAGGTAGATGTTCATCCCAACTTCTTTTAAAATCCAGCACACATGCTCGTAACATATCCTCGAGTGTCTGAATTGTGCGCTCGACATGTCCATCAGTTTGTTGATGAAAATTTGTGCTGAGATCCACCTGAGTTCCTAGACCTTTCTGAAATGACCTCCAAAAATGTGTTGTAAACTGGGCCCCATGGTTAGATATAATAGATACTGGTACTCCTTGTAGTCGCACTATCTCCTTAATATATAATTTTGCATAATCTTTTGCTGTATATGTAGATTTGACCGGTAGGAAATGAGCTGATTTTGTGAGCCTATCGACTATCACCCATACGGAATCGAACATACAATGAGAACGAGGTAAACCCGTGATAAAGTCCATGTTTATCGCCTCCCATTTCCATGTCGGGATCTCTATAGTCTGCATTAGCCCTCCGGGCTTCTGGTGCTCTATCTTCACCTGTTGGCAACTAGGCCATTGAGCGACATACTCAGCAATGTTCCTCTTCATATCGTTCCACCAATATACATCCTTAATGTCATGATACATCTTCGTCGACCCAGGGTGAATGGAGTACCACAAATAATGTGCCTCTAACATAATCTTGTCTCGTAGCCCTGCTACATCTGGAACACACAAACGACCCCTATATCTGAGAAACCCATATCCCTTGAGTTCTAACAATGGCGTCTTTTGCTACGGAACTCGCTCTCTCAACTCGACCAACTTTGGGTCCTCGTACTGCTTCTCCTTTATTTCAGCTATGAGAGATGATTTTGTAGTATTTTGAAGTACAAATACTCCATTGCTAGAGTCTACTAACTAAACCCCCAAATAAGCCAATTGATGAATCTCTCTAGTTAATTGTCTTTTTTCGACCTCTACATGTGCTAAGCTACCCATAGATCGGCGACTTAAGGCATCTGCTACAACATTAGCTTCCCTGGATGGTAGAGAATGTTAACATCGTAATCTTTTAATAGCTCAAGCCATCGCCTCTATCGCAAGTTCAACTCTTTTTGCTTGAAGATATATTGCAGGCTTTTATGATCTGTGAACACATCAACATGAACATCATATAAATAATGCCGTCATATCTTAAGTGCATGGACAACCGCAGCTAATTCGAGGTCGTGGGTCAGATAATTCCGCTCATGCTTCCTTAACTGCCTTGAAGCATATGCAATTACCTTCCCGTGTTGCATCAGGACACATCCTAACCCGACACCTGAGGCATCACAATATGTGGAATAACCATCTGGGCCCTACGGAAGTGCTAGAACTGGCGCTGAGGTCAACATGTTCTTAAGCTCTTGGAAACTCTGCTCACAGGCCTCTATCCACTGAAACTTAGTCACTTTCTATGTCAGCTTCATTAATGGTGCTGAAAGAGAAGAAAAACCCTCTACGAACCTTCGGTAATATCCTGCTAAGCCTAGAAAGCTACAAATCTCTATCGGAGTGGTAGGTCTACGCCAGGATATTACATACTCACTCTTCTGAGCGTCTACCTTTATACCTCTATCGAATACAATGTGTCCCAAGAATGCTACAGACTTCAACCAGAACTCACATTTAGAAAACTTAGCATATAATTTACTATCACGGAGGGTTTGAAGCACCGCTCGCAGGTGGTCCGCATGCTCATCTCTGAATGTGAATAAACTATAATATCATCAATAAATACTATCACCAACATATCTAAATATGGCTGGAATATGCTATTCATCAAGTCCATAAATACGGCAGGTGCATTCGTCAACCCGAAGGACATAACGAGGAACTCGAAGTGGCCATATCAGGTCCTGAAAGCTGTCTTGGGGATATCTCTCTCCCAAACTCTAACCTGGTGGAACCCTGACCTCAAATCTATCTTTGAGAAGCATCTAGCTCCTTGCAACTGATCAAACAAGTCGTCTATCCTTGGAAGTGGATACTTATTCTTAATAGTTACCTTGTTCAGTTGCCTATAATCGATACATATCCTTAGCGAGCTGGCTTTCTTCCGCACAAGTACGTGCACCCCAAGGTGAAGTATTGGGCCAGATGAAACCTTTGTCCAGCAAATCTTTTAACTGCTCCTTCAACTCTTTCAATTCGGCAGGTGCCATTCTATACGGAGGAATGGATATTGGTTGTGTTCCTAGAAGCAAATTGATGCCAAAATCAATATCTCGCTCTGGAGGAATACCTGGAAGTTCATCTGGAAATACATCTACGTACTCCCTTACTACTGGAATAGACTAAAGTGTAGGTATCTCAGCATCTTTAACTTGTACAATATGATAAATGCACCCTTTTGCAATTATTTTACTCGCCTTCATATAGGAAATAAACCTACCTCTAGGTGCCACTGTATTACCTATCCATTCAAGGACTGGCCCACCCGGAAAATGAAATTTGGCTGTCTTTGCTCGACAATCAACTATGGCATAACAAGCTACCAACTAGTCCATGCCTATGATAGCATCAAAATCCAACATCTCTAGCTCAACTAGGTCGGCTGAGGTCTGACGACCACAAACTATCACTATACAACCTTGGTAAACCCGTTTAGCGATAATCGATTCTCTGACCGGTATAGATACCACAAAAGGATCACTTAGTATTTCAGGCACTATACCAAATTTCCTCGTGGCAAATGGGGTAATATATGATAAAGTAGATCCTGGGTCTATCAAGGCATAAACATCGTGAGAACAAATGGTCAACATACCTGTCACAACATCTGGTGAGGACTCTTGGTCCTGTCGACCCGCTAGAGCATAGCTACGATTCTGGTTACTACCTAAACTGGAACCTCTACCTCTGCCTCGACCTCTACCAGCCGAAGACTAAGACTCGCACCCTGAAGGATGCACGGACATAGCTGATCTTGTTGCTAAATTCGCTGGTTGCACCATACTCCCAGAATCTCTATTTGGCAATCTCGCATCATATTCTCTGGACGTCTACATGTATAACAAGCATCGGAACCGGCTCAACATTGGCCCAAGTGTCCTCTACTATAGATGGCACACCGCGGCGGAAATGGCCATGTCTGCCCCGAACCACGCTATCGCTGCAAACCTGACACCTGGGAGCTTTCACCTCGTCCTGACTGAGTATAGCAGTCATACTTGTAACCCTGTAGCTGAGGTGGCAGAGGTCTAGGTGGTCATTCGAAGTACTGGGCCTATAACTGCCCTAAGACTGCTCTAGAGACCTGGAAAATCTCATCCTCTTACGCTGCCCTGAGCTAGTCCTCTCCATACCCTACTATCGACGCATACCCCTTTCTATATTCTGGGAAAATGCCTGAATCTGGGAGATATCCATACTATCCTGTAATGCAGTGGTGGCACATGCCTCAGTCAACTCTAGGGCCAACCCTGCTATAAACCTGTGGATCCTGTCCCGCATAGTAGCAACTATGGATGGTGCATATCTGGTCAATGAGTCAAAACGGAGACTATACTCCCGAACAATCATATTGCCCTGCTTGAGGGCTAAAAACTGATCGCCTCAGGCCTATCTGATCTCCCGTGGTAAGTACTGGTCAGAAAGGCATCTGAAAAATTCTCCCAAATAGCTGGAGGTGCATCATGTCCCCTGGACCTTTCCCATCCCTCATACCAAAGGATGGTTATATCTCGGAGTCGAAAAGCTGCTAACTCAACTGCCTCTTTCTCTGTGGCATGCATAACTCGAAAGATCCTGTGAAGCTGATCTATGAAATCCTGCGGGTCCTCCATCTGATCTATCCTCGTGAACTCTGGGGGACTCAAAGAAATAAACTCTCGGACCCTTGAACTCCCAGATCCCTCGGAAGGTCCTGCACTAGAGGATGCCCTAGCATGTTGTTGGTTAGCTACCAACTGTGCCAACAAGTGCACCGCACTCCTTAAGTCCTGATCTGATGGAAGCGGAGGTGGAACTGGATGTGCGGTCTCCCTAGGAATCTCCTCAAGTGGCGGAGGATCCGGTAATTGCTGGGTAGGGGTCTCTCTCTAGGCCTCCGATTGGGCCCCATCTACTGGGGTACCCTGCTAGTCCCCTCACCTACTGTTGTCTCCCTCCTCTGGCTAGCTGTAGTCTTTCTAGTTATCGTCATCTGTGCATGCAAATGCCAACATGTAAGTTTAACTCAAATTTCCTATAACTTAGTTCTAAAGCACGATTTAGATTTGAAAGAATGGTAACCAACTCCTAAATGCCTTGTAGTCCTCTGCTTATATAATGTGGTGCACCACACATCTATAAAGAAGACCCTACTAGACATGGCTTGTAGACTCCCTAGGACAGAACTGTTCTGATACCACTTTTGTCACACTCCGAGCCTGGGGGCGAGACTGGCACCTAGTACCTCACCCATCCTTGCGTACCTCTTGCGACAAAGAGACTCTGAACATGTAATGTCATACTTTGTCCATGGGCTATATTATAAAATAATGTGCGATGCAAAATATAAAACTGGATAGAGACTAACGCTGACTAAATGTTAACATAAAGCTGGGCCGACAAGGCCGTCATAACTACTACAACTGACAAGCCAACAAAATATACGTACAGGGCCTACAAGCCCAACATACTGCACTAACTGACAGGATATATCTACAAGCCTCTACTGATAGATGTACTGTAATCGGAACAAGGCCCCGACCTACCCATAACCTGTCTATATATATGCACAATATGTACACCAAACTACTAGACCCGACAACTTCGAAAGACGGGGAGCTTACCGATAAAGATAAACTCGGGCAACACCTACTGAGGAGGTCTACCCGCCTATCTGTCTGAACCTGCACGCATGAAATGCAGCACCCCTAGAAAGCGACGTCAGTACAAAATAATGTGCCGAGTATGTAAGATAATATACTGAAAACTAAAACTGAACTGATAATATAATAATTGAAAACAGCTGGGGGTCAAAGATAATCTGAAGATATGCTCACCTGCTGATTTTGACTCTATTCTCTCAATATAATAAGTAAAATAGATGTCCGGCCTTATAAGGCTCGATAAATATATATATATAACTGCTCTTCCATAGTAGGCTCACTCATAGGTGCTCGGCCATACTAGGCTATGTATCTTGACTAACTGGGCTCGCTCATAGGCGCTCGGCCACAGTAGGATCGGCATATAACTTACCATTTGATTAGAGGTTGCCCAATAGGGGCCTGCCCATTCATTATAGCTCGATGGTAATAAAAATACTTTAATATTGTATATATAAACTCTTTGTTCTCTTGACTGGAAGAAGGACATACTCAATTTATAAAATACTCGTCGTTTGGTTAAAAGAAGGATGGCTAGTACCATAACAGTGATCAAAAATTCAGTAGGCGCAAAAAAATTAGGGGCAATAAGGTAAGTGTTTTTCTAGTGTTTAAAAACAACAAAATGACATTAATCAGAAAGGTGCCTTCATGCTTTTGTTCCAGTAGAGGTTCATGCTTGTAGAGGTTGATCTCCAAAAATACATGGTATTTACTTACAAAACTAGAAAATATACGTAACTTGCGAGACTAGCAAAATATACGTCAATTCCGGGATATGAATTTTTTTTTCTTCGTGTCACGTTGTCAAACTCGTGTAATTATGAGATCATGCAAAATAAAGGAAGAGTTTAGCCTTAACATAGCTGGAATAGGAAAAAATTTGTATGATATTCTTGGAAAAGGTTGCACTGTACTTCTTTAGAACCGCAAAATATATCCGTTGCTAAAACTAAAAAAATCTTGCTGGAATTGGTTGCAAGGGGAATTACTAATGTTTACTTCTAGTTGTAAGGTCTTGGAATTGGAAATATTAGGAAGTGAGATTTATGATGTGATTATAGAGTGGTTTTGTTTTGAACAATCTTTGGAACTGAAGTGTTTTGAACACATCACTTTGCCACCCATCAAGAATGACTAATAGTCATCTCTTTATGGAGTGGCTTACTACTACGTGGGGTGGGAGGGTTAATTTTAATTTTTATCCACTTATTAGGTAATTAGGTAATGTCATGTTACCCGATAATTAACCAATTACCCGCATAATTAAAAATTATCTTAAATTACTTAAAATATTTTTAATATACTTTATACATCATACTACCGTGGTCATATGGTACCTTGCATGGTACTAGTCCATCAGTATTGGGTATTATATCTCAGACTGTATTTTATCCAAATTCGACAACCTTCAACAAAACTCATTTTCTTTAATCCGTGTACCTTTTCCTTCATGGAACTTACTTATTTCTTGGTATAAATAGTAGAAATATGCTAACATCAAGATAATCTCATCCCTGAGTTTATGTCAATTTAATGAAGACGAAACTTTAACTTATGAAAACGCGAGATGTTATAGGTTAAGACAATTTCGGATTTTTCGCTCTAATTTAGTAGTTTTCTTGCTGAATTGATCCCTTTAGCCTATATTAATTGTATTGTACTACTTGTGGCTAGATTCGGGACATTCGGAGGCCGACTCGCGAGGCAAGGACATTTTGGAGTAGCATTTTTCTTGGATTGAGGTACGTAACAGTTATAAAGCTGGTCTTGAGGGTATGAAACCCCAAATTTCGTATCGTGTGATTATATTGGAGGTGACGCACATGCTAGGTGACGGGCGTGTAGGCGTGCACCAAAGGGATTGTGACTTGGTCCGTCCCGTGAGATTGTAATGTCGAATAACTTACTGTTAACTACATGTCCCCTTTGTTTTATGGAGATTTGACTAAAATTCATGTTAAAATCATGCTTAGGCCATACGATATCACTGTTGGGACCCGCAGAGGTCGTGCACTTGTTGATTTAGCTACTATTTGTTGTCTTGTACCCAGTCATGACTTTAATTGCTTATCATACCTCCATTTCTTCTTGTTACTTGTTGATACATGTTATTATCTCTGTTTGGGCTGATTTATATGATTTCTGAGAACCCGAGAGACTGGGGAGGTTGATGACTGAGTGAGGCCGATGGCCTGAGAGTGAGGTATTGATATTGTAGCATGTGAGTTGTCCGTGCGGACCCTGATATGATACTGTAGCACATGAGTTGTTCGTGCGGATCTTGATATGATATCATAGCACGTGAGTTGTCCGTGCAGCACGTGAGTTATCCGTGCAAATTATAGACCTTGGGCTGTATGAGCCCTTCTGGAGTTTGTACACCCCCAGTGAGCGCAGGTACCTATTGAGTATGAGTACTGAGGGCTGAGAGCCGAGTGATTGAGTTGTTGAGATGAGTTGAGTGATTGTTGCCCTGCGAGGTTGTACTCAATTTCATTTGTTGTTGTACTTAGTTGATATCTGACATTGTTGTGAAATTTCTAGAAGATTTTATATTCGGTTTACTTGAACTTGAAACTGTATAAAACTGATTTGACTTAAACAGCCGGATTTGAAAGCATGCCTAACCTTTACTAAAATTACTGAAATGAACCATATTTGTATAGCTCGTTACTGCTTCTCACTTCCCTTAATTGTTTCTATTACTTACTGAGTTAGTTGTACTCACATTACTCCCTACACTCAATGTGCAGATCTAGGTGTGTCCGGTCATAGAGGACGTTGAGCTCATGCGTGTTTGAGTGCCAGAGACTTATGAGGTAGCTGCTGGTGCAATCCTTGTCTCTTCCTTCTTATTATCTTTTCTCTCTTGTATTGGCATTTGGCACAGACTGTTGTAGACTTTGTTTCTAGACTGGTTGTTAGATGTTCATGACTTAGTGACACCCCGATGTTTGGGGCTATCTTTCCGCATTGTACTTTGAGTTTAACTCCTATTTTTATGAAAACTCTGTTATGAAGAAGCTTTTAGTTTATTTAATTTATGAAATATCGAAGTATTTTGAAAATGTCAGCTTGCCTAGTAGCACGATAGGCACTATCATGACGGGTTAGGTTTTGGGTCGTGACAACTATCATGCTAAAAATCTAGTAGGAATCCCAAAAATCCGGTGTCACAAGTGCATGAGCATCTATTAATGAGTATAACAATAATACAACATCCATCTGAAATACAAGCTAGACGGGGAATATAAATAACTCTGATGGAGACTCTGTATGTTGCGGATCATAACAAGGAAGTGCAGCTCACTGTAAAAGTCCCTGCAATAGCCGCGCCTCTGCACCCCAAGGACCACCAGAAACATATATGTATACCTGCACAATAAGTGCAGCAAGTGCAGCATGAGTACGTAAATCAACGCGTACCCAGTAAATATCTAGCCTAACCCCAGACAAGTAGCGACAAGGGTCGACATCGACACTCACTTGTGGTCCAATAAGACAGATACAGTAAGAAGTAAAAAGATACGAGACAGAGTAAACAAATAAAATAAACAAGTGTAAATACGTGGTACAATCCTCCTCTCAACCACAAACTCAAACTCTCGATTTGCAGTTACCTCCTCAATCGGAGAATATATATTTAATGGACCTCACCAGATAGATTATCATGATTCAAATCAGGAAAATTTCCAGATACACTGGCTTCTTGACAAATATAACGCACGATTCCATAGGAGTATTTTATAGAAATGTTGAGGCATACAGATCGATCCCATCATAATTTGGTATATAACCATAGATACATCTATTATATTTCCGAGGCGAACGCCCGCTCCCATGAGAGTGTGGTACATAATCCTGCCGAGGTGAATGGACTGATCCTATAAATATATGCGCAATGCCGAGGATCGAGCGGCACAAATCATAGATGTATCTATTACACTGTCAAGGCAAACGACCCGATCCCATTAGAATAAGAAGCTTTAACGGGTCCTTGACCCCGCTCACAAATAAATGTGTGAGTTATGAACTTTAAGGAAGCTTTTCGATGAAGACAAACAACGCGGGAGAAATTCTTAAGGAGAGTACAATTATTCCGCGGCTAATCATGAATCTCGTCAAATCTCTACAATAGAAAGTCTATCACTCTACGCAAGTCTAGTCTCAAGTCGTAAATGCGAAATAAAGGAATTAAATGAGCAAAGATAACCTCTATAGTACAATTATAGCATAGTGTGAACCTAAATCTACCCGGACAATAACATGAATCTAACTACAAACGGACCCTCGTTACCTCATGCGTACGTAGCCCCTGCAATAAGTAGCACATATCAAATACATCACCTAGAGGTAGTTTCCCCTTCACAGAGTTAGATAGGAGACTTACCTCGCTCTAAAGTTCTATAATTGGTCCCAAAGCCTCTCTAACACCTCAAACCGATGCCCGTCGCTCCAAAACTAGTCAAACAATGTGCAAACCAATAAAAATTACTCTAATACTCATAATAAATCAATTCATAATAATTTCCAACTCCGCTTGAAAAGTCAAATAAATTCAACTCTCGGCCCCACGTGCTCGGAATACGAAAATATTTGAAGATAAACTTTACACATAACACAACGAACTCAAATATATAATTTATTCAAATTTCCATGTCCAATTTTGTGGTCAAATTTCAAAAATACCAAATTCTAGGTTTTATACCAAAATCCCACGATTTCTACAAATTTTCATGTTTAAATCCTTATAGAATCCATGTATTTAACTCACAATAGGTGGGAATAACTTACCTTGCCATAAATGATGAAAACCTCCACTTGAAGCTCTCCAAAAAAGCGTCCAAACCAAGAGAGAATGAAAGAAAATGAGCCAAAATCCCGTATAAAACCAAGCTCTCTGCCCAGCGTTCATCACACCTGCGGCCACTTGATTGCTTCTGCGGTTCCACAGGTGTTGCAAAACATACCGCTTCTTCGGTCCCCATTCAGCCCTCCTGCCTTCGCATCTGCGGACCAGACTCCGCTTTTGCGGAGTCGCACTTGCGACCAGAGATCCGTTTCTGCTGTCTCACAGGTGCGGCACAAACCTCGCACATGCACCTCTAACCTATCTCCCTTCTAGCCGCTTCTGCGGTCCACTGTCTCACTTTTGCGAGGCCACTTCTGTTATGAAACCTCCGTAGAAGCCGCTGCACCAGCAACCAGAATCCTCCAGCTTTTCCTTAAGTCCAACATTCAATCCATTAACCATCCGGAATCCACCCGAGGCCCCCGGGACCTTGACCAAATATACCAACGCATCTCAAAACACATTACAAACTTAGTCAAGGTCTCAAACCACGCCAAACAACATCGAAACTACGAATCGACCATAGAAATCCTTCTTTAGCTTTCAAACTTCGACAAACGCGCCTGAACCATACTAAAACATTCTGGAATGATGCCAAACTTTGCGTACAAGTCAGAAATTACAATACGAACCAATTTCAAGGCTTGAAATTCTAAACAGGCATCGATAACACCAAAACCCACTTCAAACCAAACTTGGGAAATTCTTAAACTTTAAAAATGTCAATCTTCCAAAATAAGCGCTGAAATGCTCCCGGGTGATCCGATATTCAATCCGAATATACGTTCATGTCCGAAATCATCAACGAACCTAGTGGAACCTTCAAATCCCGATTCTGATGTCGTTTACTCAAAAGCCAAACCTTAGTCAATTCTTCCAACTTAAAGCTTCCGAAATTAGAATTTTCTTTCCAAATCAACTCCGAACTTCCCGAAATTCAATTTCTGCTATACGTACAAGTCATAATACCTGAAATGAAGCTATTCAAGGCCTCAACCTGCTGAACGACGCGCTAGAACTCAAAATAACCAGTCAGGTCGTTACAGTTGTCATCCTCCATTATTCAAAACGCCATGCATTCATAGAGCTATGGAAAGCGGACGCGTACGTATTTGCTACATTCAGTCTGAACTTTGTATGGGTAATGAAAAAGTTAAAAAGAAAAACAATTATTCTCTACGGTACTCTTAAATATTACTTAATAGTTTTGGCAAGTAATTGAATTTGTTTGAAAGTTTTTGATATTTTAGAGAGTGTGGTAGTCTTAATACAATGAGATGTTTAAGGAAGAAATAAGGGGTAATTGATATAAGTATGTTAATGATTATAGCCTTTAATGTCTTTGTCGAGGGGTGTGTAAAATCTCAAAACAATTTAATACGAACCAAAATAAGTAAATAATAAACCACCACCTTTGAATCCACTTATTGTAACTATGGATTTGTCTCTTTCATCAATGACTAGTTCTTTAGTTAACCTGTTGGTATAATTCATTAGCCAAGAAGTTGCAACTCGGCCGATACGACGAGTTTGAATTTGCTAGTCGTCTGACCTCTACTCTACCAGAAAATTGCACCGATTGCCCTCCTAAGGTGAAAATACCACGGGCTAGGCAGCTTTCGAATTGGTAACTAAAAAATAGCCAGCGTTTGTAAAGTCATTGAAAGATAGTCACTATTTTGCTGCAACACAGAAAGTTCCAGCATAATATACTGGAGATTGGTGCACCTGTGTATAAACTTCCGACATATTATGCTAGAACTCTAACACACATAAAGTTTTAGCATAATATATTGGAGATTGGAGCACATGTATATGAACTTTCAGCATATTATGCTGGACCAGTATATTATGCTGGAAGTCCAATATACTTTACTGGAACTCCAGTATATTATGCTGGAATATTTTTCGGATTTTGAACAGTATTTTCGTTCAGATTTATCTTTACATGAAAAGTGACTAAATTTCGATTATTTTTTAAACTGTGGCTATTTTTCAATTGCCACTTGTAAATCTGACTATTTTTGTATTTCACCCCCTCCTAAGAGACTAGTTTTAAATATTGTTCCTATTTTTAACTTTATTATAAAAATAGGCTTTTTCTTTAACAAGAACATTATAATTCTTCAATATTAGAAGCTTGAAATTCTTGATTGGGGAAAAAACAAAAGGTTAATGATTAAACTAACTCCATTGTTGGTCCTTAGAAAATGTTGAAGAAAACAAAGTGGGTCTTCTTGATTTGGTGTCGTTTCACTAATTAGTATTGGGGATCATTCATGATGGTATTTGGGGAATTTCTTTCAAATTTGAGATTATTTGGAACAGATTTGATGTAATTTGGTCGAAATTAAATTCAAATTCGAAGAATACTTCGTTGAGCAACACAGAAAATTATGCCAATCGAGTAAACTTTGATGAACGACCGCTTGCAGATAACATAAAGTCATGCCAATCTGGTAGAGTATGGTAAACTGTAACGACCCGGCCAGTCGTTTTGAGAATTTAAGACTCGTTCGGCGGTATAAGGTCTTGATCAGCTTCGTATTATGTGTTACAATGCACGAGTATGGTCGAATTCAATTACCAGATGATTCAGAGTCAAATTGGAAAGAGGATTTTAGTTTTGGAAGCTAAGTGGCAAGAGTTGACCAGAATTTGACTTTTGTGTAAACGACTCCGGAATGGGTTTTGGATAATTTCAACAGCTTCGTATGGTGATTATTTTGGACTTAGGCATGCGTCTGGATTTGATTTGGAGGTTCGTAGGGTAATTTGACGCATTTTGGCGAAAGTTGGGAAAATTGAAGTTTGGAAGGTTGAGAGGTTTGACCAAGGGTTGACTTTGGTTTTATCGGGGTCGGAATACGTTTTTGAGAGTTGGAATAGCTTCGTTATGTTATTTGGGACTTTCCTGCAAGATTTGACGTCATTCTGGGATGATTTGATAGGTTTCGACGCGAGTTTTAGAAGTTGGAAGGTTAGAAAGTTCATAAGTTCGATTTATGGTGTGATCCGTAATTTCGGCATTGTTTGATGTGATTTAAGACCTCTACCAAGTTCGTGTTAGATTATGGAACTTGTTGGTATGCTTGGACGGGGTTACGGGGGCCCTAGGTGTGTTTTGGATGAGTTTTGGATGGTTTTCATGGTTGTGAACAGGTCTGAGTTCTGGTGTAATCGCACCTGCGGACCTTGGGTGCATGTGCGATGGTCACAGGTGTGAAGATGGAGACGCAGGTGCAAGAAGAGTTGAACTTGGTAGTCTCCTCAGATGCGGAGAACTGGTACGCATCTGCTGCTCCGCAGAAGCGGATTCTTGGACGTAGAAGCGAGAGGGAGCGCATGAGCGGTTTTGGGCTTGTAATTTTGGTGTGGTTGAACTCGTATCAGAGTAGGGTTCAAATTTTGATTGGGTTCCGAGGTGCGGGCCCGGGGGTCGACTTCTAGGTTGATTTTTAGTTTTTGATATATATTGAGGCTTTATGATCCGGAATAGTTTTTATGAATTTTATTTATGCCTTGAAGTTATTTTGGCATTTAAGAGTATCGGTTTGTCTTCTTTGAGGTAAGTATCTTGCCTAACTTCGTGTGGGGGAATTACCCCTTAGGATTTGAGTCTTCTATTCTAATTGTATCATGTAAAGTCCGTGTACGCGAGGTGACGAGTACGTGCTCGGGATTATTTGTGGAAAGTTGGCCTTTTAGGGTTCTTAGGTCCTTATATTCACTGAGTATGAAGTTGTTTTTGTTATGATTAAGTTTCTATTTACTAGTTTCACCTCTACATACTTTAATTGAAATTAATTGCTTCATGATCCACTCTTATTGCCTATTTGACTCCTATATGACTTAACTGAAGTTGTTACCTCTTCTATTGCCATGCTATCCCTCCCTAATCGTTTCTCCTTAATTGAAATTATAATTATCTCTTCTGAAATTGCTCATCCTTAATTGAGGTTATAATTATCTTTCCACTGTTTATCTTTAATTGAATTTATTGTATCTCTTTCGTAATTGCTCAACCTTAAAAGAAGTTTAGATATCTTATATCTTAGTTGACTTATCCTTATTTGGAATTATTGACTCGTGTTATCTCCTTGTTGTTGAACTGTACTTTGTGGGATCGTGGCTACATATTATTTTCTCCCTTATTGAGCTATTCTTATTATGACTAGTATTCTCTATTGTGGTAATCCATTGTGGACTAGTTCTACCATTTCTTTGTGGTCAAAAGATCTTGAATTGATTTACTTGCCGTACTTTTGTGTAATTGTCATTGTGGCTCTGGTACTCAGTGTTGTGGTGCACGAGGATTCTGTCGTGCGGTTATTATTGTGATGCGCGAGGTTTCTGCCATGCGGTTGCTTTTGTGATGCACGAGGTTTCTGCCATGTGGTTGGGGTTGTGTTGCACGGGGTTTCTGTCGTGCTATTTTTTCTATTGATTATGCACATGCGACATGACAAGGCGGGTTATATCTGTGTGTTTGCGAATGTGGCGAGATAAGGTGGGAATATTATTATGCACGTGTGGCGAGACAAGGCGGGCATTTACTTTATTATTATACGCGTGGCGAGACAAGGTGGTTATGTCAGGGATTAATTTGTGATAACTTGTGATGGCCTGGGGGCATTCTTATTGTTGATATTTGTGTAATGGCGCACTTACCTGTGTGAGTTTTATCTTGTGGAAATTGTGGGAAAATATTTTTCGTACTGTCCATTTTTTCTATACTTACTAGTTGGCATAAACTATGTTAGAACACTTGCACAAGCATACACGTAGTTAATCACTCATATCAGTTAAGAAGATGGATCTTGATATTGTTGAGTATTGATGCACACTCTTGTTTACTTGCCTTCTATGTGAGAAGGGCTCTATTGGCACGTGAGTCATCAGTTCGGTTATAAATTTGTAATGAGGGCACAAGATGCCAAGTGTTTAGGGTTTCGAAAATTGGGACCCGAGAATTGTGAATATTCTGAGGTTTGGTACCTCGTGAAGGTTATTGGCTAAAACCTGGTGCAAAAGCGGTTGTTTTTGTTGAGTTGCTACTTGCCTTTCCATTATCCGTGATCACCAAATTTAAACTGTGTTCTGCTCATTCTACTATGTCATTATTATGGTGTTCCGTTGTTAGTTGTTGCTTTCCTTTCCTTGCTGCAATTATCGTATTATTGTGTCATTAGGCATAGTCCTAATATAGATATTGTACTATGTTGTTCCTACACTTATACTTGTTCAGCTTATCTAGTCCAGTAGGTGTATTGACTGTCCCTCGTCACTGCTCCACTGAAGTTAGTCTTGGGTATCGCTGTAGTGTATTCATACTACGCTTCTACACAATTTTTGTGCAGATCCAGGTATTTCAAAGTCAGTTAATCGTTAGCTAGTTGTGCGGATTGCTGCTGTGGAGACTCAAGGTAAATCTATTGCTGTGTTCGCAGGCTTAGGAGTCACCTTCTAGTTTTTGTATTGCACTATTTATCCTTATTTCGAAATAGTTGTATTTAGAGGTTTCTAGCAAAAACTCTGTAGAGCTTATGACTGGTACTATGGTTTTGGAATTTTAAATTTGCATAGAGATTTCTATTTTGAAATTGCTCGATGTTAGTTAAATATTGTTGTTATTTCAGTTAATGTTAGACTTATCTAGTCCCTAAGACTATGTGTCATCACGACACTCAACGAAGAAAAAATTGGGTCGTGACATGAGTAATTGAATAAGCACAAAATTATGCGAACTAGGCGAGTTTGTAAATAATTCAACAAGTAGGTTGAATGCAAAAAACATAAAGTCATGCTAAGATGGTAAAGCTTGGTGAATGATTAAACAGTCACAAAGTCGTGTCAATCTAGTAGAATTTGTGAAAAATTAACAATATAGGTAGAATATATAAAGCATATAATCTACCAATCTGATAGAGGAATCCAGTAACGAATGTGTGGGTCCAAAGGTCATATATATTACTACTTGTTACCTACTCTACTAATCCAACTGGATTCTCTTTATAAACTTTGTAAAGAAAAAAAAGTATTTTCAGAAACTACTATTATTTAGCGGCTATTAATTTCTTATAGCTATCAAATACATAATTACTTTCTACAGTTACTATTCAGTTGTTACGGTAGTGTATTCGCGTTATTGTATTTATGAATATAACAGCAAAAAGTACCTAAAAATCAGGGCAGTCCAACTGTACGTGTATGTATTCACATGTATTTGCGCCATATATTCATGAATACAGCAGCAAAAAGCACCTAAAATCAGGGCAGTCCAGCTATACGCGCATGTATTCACATGTATTCGCGTTGTTGTATTCATGAATACAGCAATAAATAATGCCTAAAATCAGGCAGTCCAGTTATAAGTACATGTATTCACATGTATTCGCGTCATGTATTCATGAATACAGTAACGACAATCACCTTAAAAATAAGTATGTCTAGCTGTCTAAGAGAGAGAAAAAACATAAATAGCGTATTTCATGCTTCAATAGTAGTATATACCATAAATTATTTTGCAATAAAATATAAAAAGTAGCTATAAAAAATAATATTTTATAATGATTCTGATTTATAATAAATAGGCCAAACAAAAAGACAACCCTTTAAAGTACGACATCGATTTTCATTTTGACACTTCGGATGTTCTAATTGAACACTCTAACAGCTGTTAAAAGGGTTCAATTAAACACGTAATGCTGACATGTCATAGTGTTGTGTGTGTATATGACCTCTTGGGAGAGCGTGGATACAAACTTTTCTTCTTGTCTTTACTTTACCTTTTCTTCTTTCTACTTGCTCCTTTGCTCTCAATCACCGTTACGCACCTTTCCAAAATAACACCGTCTCTTCTCCACCTGAACCTTCCATTCTTCATCTCTAATACCATTTTGACTCCCATTTTCCATTATCAGATATCCCCCCTTAAAATACCTTTTCCATTTCACTACTTTTCAATTATTATTATACCATGCATAGACCACTATAGCACTGATCTTTTACCACCGCATCTCGGCGACATTTTCTCCACCAAACATTATTGCAAAAAATAAAAATCCCACTTCACCCTTTCTCAGTTATCATAGTTCTTTTTGGATTAAGATTTTGTTAGACCTTGGGGCTATGGAAATAGCAGTGCAAACTTCCCTTCTTCACAGCATGAACAACCCCACTTTTAACTTTTTTTCGGTCACTGAATTAATCATAAAAGTCAGATCAGATGATCATATTAACAAAACAAAGCAACAATTCATGACGATAATTCGGCTATGAGTCACCAAGTCATTGTAATTGGATGACATCTCTTCTATACACTAGAGTAAGGATGTGAAAAGAAAATATATATCTGGAGAATAGTAGCTTGAATAACAATTTTCTCATTCTCTTAGCTTTATCAATATCATCCAGCGGCACATCGTAACCCATTTTTTGCATAAAATGATGTCCAAGTCTTCAAAATGTAACATTTAGCTTCCGCATTCAACTTCCCCATTTTCTTCTTCGGGATTTTTGGCTTCATATATATATATATATATATATATATATATATATATTTGGCTATTATTTTTACAACGGCTATACAGTGGTGAAGTCTACGCACTCCATGTTACGTACAGGTTAGTTGTGAGTGGCTTAACTGGTACACTTTAAATATTAAAGTGTTCAAATGAAACGTGTTTAAGATAGTGTTAAAATGAAATTTGGTGTCAACTTTAAGGGGCTGTCTATGTATTTGGCCTAATAAATAAGTAAGATGTATACCTTTGCTATGGGAGAGGTAAAATTTCCAAGAAAAAAAATCATTTGGGCTGATTCATTGATGGACTTCTGATAAATGGGCTTCGATTTAATGTACATGGACAAAAGGTAAAAATAGCATGGACTAGCTAGTTTTCGGATTGGTCATTCAAAAATAGTCACTATTTTGATGCAATAGGGATCGGTCCAACATAATATACTAGAGATCGGTGCACCTGTGTATGAACTTCCAGCATATTATGCTGGAACTCAAACACGCAGAAAGTTCCAGCATAATATACTGGAGATTGGAGCATCTGTGTATGAACTTCCAGCATATTATGCTGGACCGATATATTATGCTGGAACTCCAGTATATTACGCTAGAGTTCCAGTATACGTATGTTGGAACTCCATTATAATATGCTGAAGTTCGAGTATACTTATGCTGGAACTCCAGTATATTATTCTGGAGTATTTTCCGGATTTTGAACAGAATTTTCGTTCAGATTTATCTTTACATGAAAAGTGGCTAAATTTCGATTACTTTTGAAATTGTGGCTATTTTTAAATGACCACTTATAAATTTGGCTATTTTTAAATTTCTCCCGGACAAAAGCCTAATGAATTTGTAACAACTATAGCCAGGTGAAAAAAAGGGCCAACCCATATAATTTCAACGCTTTGTGTGAGCCTTAGAGGCTAATTATATTGGACTGAGCGTTATGTGGCTCCAAGGCGTTCTTCATGGTAGAATTGACACTAAGTAACCATTCTAAAGTGCTGTTATTTAGAAATTAGCTAGAGATTTTAGTTTTTTAGTTTAAATTTTCGGGACAAAATAAATATTGTCTAAACTCTAAATAGAATGACTCTATGTACAGTTGCCCCTTTTTCATGATTAGCTGCCTCTAAATTATGGAAAATGTTTAATCTGTCTGCCTTCATAGGCTATACTTTGCAATCGGGCCTTGTATATATGTAAATCCATCAGAATTGCTACATATTAAGAACCCAGACAGCTTTCAGTTCTCTGCCTCGAGATATTTGCTTAAATTCAAAATGTGAAGATATAGTGAATTCGACAAATCTTGTTGGACCAAATGCTAGGCCTCACTATCTATCGATAAAAAAGGTAAAGGAACAATATTTGGATAGTTCCATTCTATTTGTTATGATCTGTCTTTTAATTTTGAATCTCCATTTAGTAGTAGTAGATAGGTACAATCACAAGTGATTCATGTATTGGGATGCCCAATGCATGCAATTTAAGTTGTTTCTTGTTTTTGTTGCTATTTTTGCTCATTGCTTAGTTAGAATTTAGAAAGAGTTGGGACATAAATGCACCCTGATACGAAAAGTTTATAACATTCACATCTGTATAAAACTAAGGAAATACATCTAGCAGCAAATATATATTGTTGCTACAAAAGAACAAAAACTGGATGCTAAGTGGTGCCACTATTGGCTATTCTAAGATGAGACTAATATCTAATGCTGCAAACTACATAAGAAAATTGAATGAAAGAACTGACACTCTTCTTTGCCCTGTGATCCTATCCTATGGCTATAGAGGCTTGGACCTGGTACAAGAATGCGCGATATATGAGAAGAACTGCTTTGCTTGTATAGGCAAATCTTGAACATTTGGGGTCTCAGAAATTACTTATTTTGTGTAGGATTGGATCTGCTTCGCGGTATTCTTCGAAAGCTTGATTTAATTTTCTTGAATGGTTGCTTCTGACTTGCATCCTGAACTTTGAGCGTAGTTTCTGATAAGACGAAGCGAGCTGCTTCTGCAGCATTAGGCCATGAATGCAGAATCAAGATAAGAGCTACAACTAAAGTTGCCAGTATTCTTAAATGGCACTTCATAATGTGTGAAGTAAGTTACATACAAGGGAAATAGCAGATCAAGAAATATCAAGTGTGCTTAAGGTAATTTGGTGATGAGATTTATATTTGTATGTCGAAATTAATTAAATTTAGTGAAGGATCCGATGCTAGTGGGATCATGTGATGGTTGCTCATTTGACTGTTTTAATATATTGAGACTGATATTTCCAGATTAGTTGTGACAGTTTCAGAGAGATCATGTGGTGTGCCACGTGATAATAGTTTTATAAACTGGATTACTAGTGAAGTGGTTTACTATATTGTTTTGAACTCTATCTCGAGACATTTGTATTTGTTGCGGCTAAACGCACACGTAAGTATACACGGTCGTCAAATCATAAAGTAACTAAAAATCGGATATCGAACCCACGAGGACTTGTGATTAACTATTAACTGAATTAGACTATCCTAACTATCTAAACAAGAATTAAACCTAGAAGTATTTGATTCTAAACTAATTAAAATAAAGAAAAACAAATAGTGAACTCTGAACAAAAGAATAGCAGATTTTTATGTTATCAATGCGATGAAAACGATCTAGGGTTATGGGCTATCTAACAATCATATTGTATTCTTCAATTGAATTGACTAATTAATTTATCTGGTTTATTGGTTAACAGGGTTAATATTGCTCATAAGAATCTGTCGAGTTCTTACTAGCCTATTCAAGCTAACCTAACACCTATATGTCTATGGAATTAGAACTAACAAGAACGCATTTATAATTCCTGTAAATCAACCAAGCAAGGTAATTAGGTATATGTCTATCCTAGCCGCGAATCCGTTCTCCGATGCCCAGGTTCAAGAATTTGCTCTACTCAATCCTATATGCAATCTAAAATTCTCACTTTCGAGTTCAATTCTAGATGCGTAGATAGTATTCAGTTGGTGATAAAGCAATCGAATAATTAAGTGCAAGATTGAATAAATAAACTAATATGATAATTCAAGATATCAAAATCAATATCTGAATAACAATAGTCATGAAAGGACCACAACCCTAGAACGTGAAGTTTTAGCTCCACATAGCATGGTAGCCAAACAACAAATCATACAAAGAAACATAAACAATATTAAGTTTGATGGAAGAAAAGATGAAACCTGACCTCCACGGCGGCTCTGTGCTTGTGTTTTCCTCTCCAAAAACGTCATCATCTCTCTAAATAGGTTTAGATTGGCTTTTATATGAGTTGGAGGCGTCCTAGGGTCGAAATAACCGAGTCCTAATCGAAATAGGACATGTTTACGTTTTGAGCATCCAGGCCAGCGTGGGGCACTGGCCTTGGCGCTCAAATTTTATATATTCTGTAAATTGCGCCATAGCTAGCGTCGCGCTGGCTGTGGCCCTCAAATTTCACTTTTTGCCTTTTCTTCCCAATTTCACTCCAATTCACGCCATTTCATCCCAAATTGCATCCGAATGATTCCTACACATAGAAATACCACAAATAAGCACAAATCATCATATTATATATCCGAAATCTATGAGACATGAGTATAATGTGAGACAATACATATCAAACTATGCATACATTAAGCCAAACATCAACACCCCACACTTAAACGTTGCTCGTCCTCGAGTCAACCAACAAATAACTCTATCTTTGAGCACTCTACACCAATGAGCATGGTTGATAGCAACAATTAAACTCTAGCATATGCAATCACCACACACTTCCCTTTAACTTATATCATTGTCCTTAATGTAAATCTCTACTAATGTAACCTCGCTCGATCTAAAATCAATTAGGACTTTTTCATGGTTGTAATGTGGTCTAAGGGACAGGTATGATATATATAGGAATAGTAGTTTACCCTCCTAAGCACCTTAACACATCACCAAATAACTTAAGCGCAAATTTTTCAATACCACTTCAATTTCACAAATAATATCACCCATAAAAATATTTCTTTTTCTATAAGCAGTATCATCATTTACACTCACTAGCAAGAATAAGATATTTATTCATATATATATATTTTCCTTTTTCTTTTCAACTACTTTTTCCTCTTTTGCAATTTCCACCAGTGGTGTATTCTTTTACAAAACAAGTGCACCTTTCTTGCTTTCATTAGTTTCGCTCAAAAGCCACCCCACACTTTAGTCCCTTCTTACTTCTTTTAGCGCTCATTTTACAATTAAAGTGCGTTAAGAGTTAAAAGGATCAAAACAATGTCAATGAAGAACAAAAAGAGTATAGGCTTATAATGTGGGTGCCAAATAAAAGTCTATAGACTCAAAAGGGTTAAGTAGGGATAGATTTTATTTGTGATACGCATTAAATCTCAAAAAGATCAAAGAAAGCCCAAATCATTTTTCAAATCGAGCATCACCTCAAATTTCACTTCAACTTACATATCGGGCAAGTTCTAGACATAAGTACAATACATGGACTACACAAAAATCTCACAGCACATGGCACATGGCACATGACTCACTAAGGACGGTCTCATTCCGACTCTCAAACAATGCAAGTATCCACGTAGCCACGAGATATTAAGCATTAAGCACAAAGTGAACACAAGTCAAAAAATGAGACATAGGCGTCAATTACATGTTGTCTAATTAAGCAAGACATCATCAACAATTTCAAATCATAGGGAAGATACTACAATGCCAAAGCCTAAATATGCTACTATCAAACAAGTCAAGGGCGCCTAGGTTCATCATTCTTCCTCCTTTTATTCCTTAAATTCTTAATCTACTCTAAAAGAAAAAAACTACCCGATTCAAACTACATCCCATGGAAAAGAATCGAGGCACAAAGAAAAATCACGCGGGATTATTACTACCTCAAGACAGCTAAAAGACATGTTTTTGTGTTTTTTTATTTTTTTATTTTTTTTGTGTTTTTTGTTAGACTTTGATCCCTCAAGAAAACTGTCTAGGAGATCCATCGTCGGGAAAATGTCCAAATTTTATTTATTATTTTTACTTTTTTTCCTATTTTTTGATTTTTCACATTTAAAAAAGAATTAAAAAATTAAGCTACTAAAACTACTACTAAATTACTATACAACTACAAAAACAAAAACAAGAAGCTAAAATAAAAAATAAGGAGTTAATATTTTTACTAACATACTACTACTAATTATCTAAAGGAATTCTCATACCCCACACTTAAAAGAGTGCAATGTCCCAAATGCACAAATAAAACAAAAATAACAAAAAGGATAAAGGCCGAAGCAATAGCAGCTCACGGGATACTTAGACTTCTCCTAAGGATGGTCCTTTGTGCCGGTACATCACACTAGTTCCAACCTACTAGCTCACTTTTGCACACTTCCAATGGCTTTCTTCCTATGCTCATAATCCTATAAAATAAAATAACACTACAAAAATAATAGAAAAATAACAAAATAAAAAAATAAACACAATTAAAAGAAAGCAGTAAAGCTGGGTTGTCTCCCAACAAACGCCTAATTTAAAGTCGTGGCACGACTTGAACTACTTTTTGCCTCCACCTTGAACTTATGAATTGTACCCCTAATAGGGCATCCAGTCTATGGCTATGCTCTTTTGGTGGGGCTACAAAGATAACCAGGCCAAATAATAAATTTTTCACTCTACACTTCTCGGCCTTTAGATGAGGAATGTAATTTTCGCTTTTTGGCACAACAAATTCAAAAATATAAACACTCTCATACTCACCCTTTGACTCCCTCATAGGCTCTAATGGCTCGACTACTATCTTACTATCTAAACACAATGTGGAAAATGATTGGAATGAGGTTTAATGCGCCCTAACTCATAAATTTTACTACTATTTGCATCCCCATATTTACACACACTCAAGTCTCCCAAAGTGATGTTATCTACTCCCTCATAGGACTCTAGAACACTCTTCTCAATATTGACATCCTCAAGAAAAACATGGTCTAATGATTGGTATTCTCGTTTTCGCTCCTCAATTTGGTCTAAAAGATTTTTTCCAGCTTCACACAACTCATTATTAAATTGTTGGGCGTTACACACATCAACCTTTGCACTCAAATCTGCATCTAAGTTATGTACAGCCAAGCCAAAATTATTAATTTTATGTGCAAGTTCATCTCTCTCCATAGACCAATCATTAACCAACGTTGTTAGAAGACAACGTCGTTCTGCATATTCGCCTAATCGACCCTTACTCTCATATTCAAATTTAGATCTCCAAGAGGTCATGCCATGACAAGCCCAAAAATTCGGGCCATAAAAGTCTTCCGTCAACCAAGCGTCTTTGTCAATAAGCTTACCTCCATATATTTCATCCCCATATGTCATGTTGAGAGAATTAGAAACACACTAAGAGAAAATATCAAATATTTATAAAAATAAAAATATATACAAAAAATTGATAAAATTAAAAGTCTAATCTAGAAAAATAGCTAATTTTAAGTCCCCGGCAACGGCGTCAAAAACTTGTTGCGGCCAAACGCACACGCAAGTATACGCGGTCATCAAGTAATAAAGTGACTAAAAGTCGGATGTCGAACACACAAGGACTTGTGATTAACTATTAACTAAATTAGACTATCCTAACTATCTAAACAAGAATTAAACCTAGAAGTATTTAATTCTAAACTAATTAAAATAAAGAAAAACAAATAGTGAACTCTGAACAAAAGAATAATAGATTTTTATATTATCAATGCGATGAAAACGATCTAGGGTTATGGGCTATCTAACAATCATATTGTATTCTTCAATTTAATTGACTAATTAATTTATCTGGTTTATTGGTTGACAGGGTTAATATTGCTCATAAGAATTTGTCGAGTTCTTACTCGCCTATTCAAGCTAACTTATGTCTATGGAATTAGAACTAACAAGAATGCATTTATAATTCCTGTAAATCAACCAAGCAAGGCAATTAAGTATATGTCTATCTTAACCGCGAATCCATTCTCCGATGCCCAGGTTCAAGAACTTGCCTACTCAATCTTATGTGCAATCTAGAATTCTCACTTTTGAGTTCAATTCTAGATTCGTAGATAGTATTCAATTGGTGATAAAACAATCAAATAATTAAGTGCAAGATTGAATAAATAAACTAATATGATAATTCAAGATATTAAAATCAATATCCGAATAACAATAGTCATGAAAGAACCACAACCCTAGAACGTGAAGTTTTAGCTCCACATAGACATGGTAGCCAAACAACAAATCATACAAATAAACATAAAAAATATTAAGTTTGATGGAAGAAAAGATAAAACCGGCCTCTATGACGGCTCTGTGCTTGTGTTTTCCTCTCCAAAAATGTCATCGTCTATCAAAATAGGTTTAGATTGGCTTTTATATGAGTTAGAGGCGTCCTAGGGTCAAAATAACCGAGTCCTAATCGAAATAGGACATGTTTACATTTTGAGCGTCCAGGCCAGCATGGGGCACTGGCCCTGGCGCTCAAATTTTATACATTCTGTAAATTGCGCCACAGCCAGCGCCCCACACTTGATGTGGCCCTCAAATTTCACTTTTTGCCTTTTCTTCCCAATTTCACTCCAATTCGCGCCATTTCGTCCTAAATTGTATCCGAATGATTCTTACACATAGAAATACCACAAATAAGCACAAACCATCATATTATACATCCGAAATCTTTAAGACATGAGCATAATGTGAGACAATACATATCAAACTATGCATACATTAAGCCAAACATCAGTATTCTTGCATTAACAATTTATTTAGTTATGTTGCAATCCATTTAGAGCTAACTAATACTACTAAAATCTAGAGGAAGGTTTTGTGCTAATTGGTAGTTTTTCACCCAGCTAAAATTGTGTGCTTCTATTTTTGTTTTACTTCGAAAATTAAAAAATTAACACACAAAGCAGCAAAGTAATTTATCATTTAATATATATATATATATATATATATATATATATATATGTGTGTGTGTGTGTGTGTGTGTGTGTATATATATATATATAAATAAAATTTGCATTGTGATTAAGCCAAGTAGCAAACTATTATAAAGCCACTTGGCAATTTAGGATAATTATTATAAGAAAAATGTGTTGCTCTTGGTAAATGATACCTACGGTTTTCTGACTTAGAACTCCTCATCACTTCGCGAAATCTTTTTAGCTTATTATTTATAATATCTGCTAACAGTGCTAAGTACTAGTTTTGAAATTATAGTGAGAGTGAATAGGTGTTAACACATTAAGAGTGCTAGTGAGTCAAAAGATGCTCTTAATTTTAAATTCTGCGATTGCAGTCTTGGAAATGTAACTCACTTGTTATTTGGCTATATAATGATGATGATTATAGTAATACTATATTTTAGGAAGAAAAACTGAGACGGAGAGAGAGATAGGGGTGGGGTGGGAGTGAGAGTCCTGAAAATAGTATGACTTGAGAAGTGCAGATGCATCATAGAATAAATCCTTGTGGTCCATCCCTTCTCCGGCGGGAGCTTAGCGTACCAATTACCTTTTTTATGGATTTAAAATGAAACTCAATCAGAAAGCGTGATAACGAATAATGTAATCAACAAATACCAGCCAAAACCTGAGTGCACTTATTGAGCTTTCATTTTGTAGCATTTTTGTCTATATGCGAATAGATAACTTGTGCTACTCTATATGTGAGAAGAGGATGACTCACTGGCAACGTACAAACCAACAAGAGTTGCTACAGAGACACAGATGTGAAAAACTTTGGATCATAAGTCATAGCAAGGGATATACTTCTCTTTAGTCTTTACAGAAAGGTAAGTCGAGATAGTGTAGCTTATTGTATAGCTGTTAAAATCGGGTCCATCCGATTTTACTGATTTATCAAGATCGGTGTGAAGTATCAAAAATCGATCCCCTAATAGATCAGATCGAGGTATGAGGACAAGGTGCCAAGTTCGAAGATTCGAGGTACCTGTCAAGAGCGATACCGGTAGTGATTGAGACCGAATAAAATAGACATCAAGCAAGATCGGAGGTAGCATAATAACAGAAAAGCGAGATATCCGTGACTGATCGAAGATCATGGTGGAAATCTCGGAACAGATCAAATCAAGGATGGTTAATTAGCTAATCATGAGATTTCCTTCTGTAATTAGAGTTATACTATAATTAGGATTACTCTACTATATAAAGAGGAGTTCCAATCATTTGTAAGACACTTGGAGTAACGCATATCAAAGTGATATAACACCTCCTCTTTAGCTTATACTCTCTTGTTCATCAGCTTGCTTATATTTTTAACTGTTTTTATACCAATCAGCTTGAGGGTATCCGAGCTCGGGGGCTATTCCATTTAAACACTGGTTTGCTTTATCTTATTGTTAATTTCTATTTCTAATCTTCATATTCATCAATTGTTATTAGGTAAAATCACGTGTCCTTAAAACCACATTATAAGTTTAATTGTTATCCAATTTTAAGGGTAAACAGTTTGGCGCCCACCGTGGGGCTAAGAATAATAGTGATTGCCTGGTATTAATTCTCGTAATACACACTGCTTTACGCTTGTTCTCATGAGTGTCTTTGATTTCAAGAATCAACATATCAAACTCTCAAGTAGCACCCACTCACACGGATAACGGCCTTGGTCTCCATGGCGAGAACGAAAACGTTGTCGCCCCGGGAAACGAAGTTCCTCCAGTCAACCCCGATGGACCGTCAACCGTAAACCCACTCGATATCATCTCTCGCATTGCTATTAATGGGAATTTGGGCGTCGACCCTGAAAATAGCATCTGCAGGGATGCTCGAGCAGCCGATCAAAATGCACAGAGCGGTGAAGAAGGCGGAATTAGCCTTCGAATGATATTCGAGATGTTGCAGACTCAACAAGCTGCGATAGCACAACTCCAAAATCAGAATCGAGCACCAAGCAGAATTGAGCTCGAAACATCACAAGAAGTTATTCGTAGAGCCGAACCTGTACCGGAGAGACCGAACGTCAATGAATCGGGGACTGACCCCACCATTATGAAAATGCTCGATGAGCTCATTAAACGGATTGAATTAGGTGAAAAGAAAATCGAGGCTAATGACAAAAAGGTAGAAACGTACAACTCCCGGGTTGACCAAATACTGGGGGCACCACCGATTTTAAAGGGTTTGGATTCGAAGAAGTTCGTGCAGAAGCCTTTCCCTCCAAGTGCGACTCTGAAGCCCATCCCGAAGAAATTTCATATGACAAAAATTTCCAAATACAATGGGACCACCGAGGAGCATGTCACTTCTTATACATGCGTAATAAAGGGGAATGACTTAGAAGATGATGATATTGAATCCATTCTATTGAAAAAATTTGGAGAAACTTTATATAAAGGGGTAATGATATGGTACCATAATTTGCCACCCAATTCAATCGACTCTTTCGCCATGCTTGCAGATTCCTTCGTAAACACACACGCCAGAGCAATAAAGGTTGCGACTAGGAAGTCAGACCTCTTCAAAGTGAGACAAAAGGACAATGAAATGATAAGGGAATTCATATCTCGATTCCAGATGGAACTCATGGACCTACCCCCGGTCACAGATGATTGGGTTGTTCAAGCCTTTACTCAAGGTTTAAACGAACTAAGTTCGATAGAGTCACGACAACTAAAGAAGAACTTAATTGAATATCCAGCGGTGACATAGGCCGATGTACATAATTGATACCAGTCGAAGATCAGGGTCAAGGATGATCAATTGGGAACCCCTTCCGGTTCCGTCTATTCTAACAGGCCCGTTGGTAGAATTCAAAGGGACATCGACAGAGAAACCCGATCGAACAGAGATCGGTACCAACCATCAGCGCAGATCATAAAAATAGCAGCCCAGGTCATAATCCGTTCGAAATAATCGAAGGAATGATCGAGGAAAGAGCTCTTGAGGGCTCATGAGTAAAAGTGGTTTCGATAAACATGTCAAGCCCACAGAAGCACCACAACTATCAAAATACAACTTCAACATCGATACATCAAGTATTGTATCAGTCATTGGATGGATCAAGGATACTAGACGGCCCAGACCCTACAGACCGATCCAGCTCAAAGGAACCCTAATTAAATATGCAGATACCATGGCACCCATGGACACAAAATTGAAGACTGCAGACAGTCGAGGGAGGAGGTAGCTCGTTTATTCAACGAGGATCATCTTCAAGAATTCTTAAGTGATCATGCCAAGAATCACTTCAAAAATAGGGATTCGAACAGGCAGAACGAGCAGGAAGAGCCACAACATGTGATTCATATGATCGTTGGAGGGTTGATATTCCTCAAGGGTCGATATTTAAACGCAACAAGGTAACGATCACAAGGGAAAAGAAAAATCGAGACTAATCACCGGAAAAAACCTTGTCTTTCAACGACGAGGATGCAGAAGGGATCAAATAACATCACAACGATGCACTAGTAATATTAGCCTTATGAATAAAATTCAAGTTAAACATGTGTTGATTGATCTAGGTAGCTCGGCAAACATTATTTGATCAAGGGTTGTAGAACAACTCGGTCTCCAAGATCAAATATGTGACGACCCGGCCAGTCGTCTCATGAGTTACCACTCTGTTTCCCCCATTTATGCTTCTTATTGCTTTGTTTATCGGTTCTATATGCGATCGGGTTGGTTGGCTCGAGTTCGGAGAGGATTTGGTAAGGTCTGAGACACTTAGTCTTTTTTGAGGAAGCTTAAGTTGGAAACGTTAACTGGATGTTGACTTATGTGTTAGAGGGCTCGAATGTGAGTTCCGATGGTTTGAATAGCTTCGGGAGGTGATTTGGGACTTAGGATCATGATCGAAATGTGTTTTAGAGGTCCGGAGTAGATTTAGGCTTGGATCGGCGAAGTTGGTATTTTGGCGATTTCCGGTTGATAGGTGAGATATTGATATAGGGGTCGGAATGGAATTCCGAGAGTTGCAGTAGTTCCATTGTGTCATTTGGGATGTGTGTGCAAAATTTTAAGTCATTCGGACGTGGTTTGGTTGGGTTTTTTATCAAAAGCGTAATTCGAAAGAATTTGGAAACTTAGGCTTGGATCCAATGTGTTTTGGTTGATTCGATGTTGTTTGAGGTATTTTGAAGATTGGTATAAGTTTGAATAAGGTTATGGGATATGTTTGTGCTTTTGGTTGAGGTCTTGGGGGCCTCGGCGTGATTTCGGATAGTTGACGGAAAATTTGGAATTTTTGGAGAAGCTGCAGATTTTCTGTTTCTAGTGTTTCCGCACCTGCAGATTGGGGACCGCAGATGCGTGAAGGGGGCCGCAGAAGAGGAAAATGCCTGGAAAGGCAGGAACCGCAGATGCGGTTGTGGGACCGCACCTGCGAAGGCGTAGATACGGAGTGAGCATCGCAGATGCGATTTTGGTCGCTTTAGTGAAAACCACAGAAGCGGTTAATTGGCCGGAAATGAGGTACCGCAAAAGCAGGAATTGGGCTGCAGATGCGAAATCCCTGGGCCAGAACATATAAATTGTTTCCTTCGCAATTTTTGAGCTATTCCACCATTTTAAGTCGGTTTTGGAGCTTTTTGGACGATTTTGAAGAAGAATTTCAAGGGAACTTCATTGAGGTAAGGATTTTGGACCTAAAACTCGTTCCTATGGTATTATTTTACGGATTAGAGCTATAATTAATGGAATTTAAAGGTTAAAATTGGGGAAACTATAGCTTGGCATTGGAGACCTAGACTTGAGGATTTGAGGGACCATTTGTGGTCAGATTTTGTATTTTTGATATGTACGAACTCGTGGGGAGATAAGGAACCTATTGATGTGAATTTTGTTGAATTCCGAGACGTGGGCCCGGGGTCGGGTTTTGGTAATTTCGGGATTTATGTTGTAAATTGAATATTTTTGCTTGGGCTTCGTTCCCTTAGCATATTTTGACGCAATGATTCTGATTTTGGATAGATTCGACACGAGTGGAGGCCGATTCGAGGGGCAAAGGCATTGCGGACTAGAGTTTGGACCGGATTGAGGTGAGTAATGATTGTAAATGATGTCCTAAGGGTATGAAACCCCGGATTTGCACATCGTAGTGCTATATTGAGGTGACACACATGCTAGATGACGAGCGTGGGGTCGTGCACTGTTGGGGATTGTGATTAGTCCGCCCCGAATGATAGTTTTGCCGCGTATTTGACTGAAAACTATTTGTTATCATCATGTTTTGGCCTGAATGCCATATTTGGGCTCGTGCCAATTATTTGAACCCTTAGGGGATTTTTATTGATATTTCCTCACTGTTTTGACTTTATACTTGAACTCTGTTATACTATACTCCACTGTTTTTCATAACTCGGTCATGTTTGCTCTGCTTTAACACTTAAATGATGTTTTAAATGATATTTTGGGCTGAGCACTATGTTTTACTGTTGCCCAAGTGGCTGTGAGGTTCTGACTAAGTAAGGTTGAGGGCCTATGTTGTGAGGAAACACTGATTATGATTATGAGGCTGAGGGCCTAGGATTTATATGCCACGAGATGGCTTATTGATATGAGGCCGAGAGCCTAGTGATGATGCCAAGAGATGGCTTGATATTGCGCTTGGGCCGAAAGGGGCCCCTCTAGGAGTCTGCACACCTCAGTGAGTGCGGGTACCCATTGTGATGTAAGAGATAGCCCGAGGGGCTGGTATTGTTGAAATTGTGCCCGAGGGGAAATCCTTTATGTGATTATCTGTCTTATTTGTCTATCATTTACCTGCTTAATTGTTAAAAAGGCATTTCATGAAGTTTGAACTGAATTAAAAATGACTGTACACATTATCACTACTTCACTGTTTCTACTGGTTTTACTGCTTCATTATAGCCTGTAATGTGCCTTACGTGTTTTCATATCTCTCAGTCGTTTATTTATGATTATTACTCACTGAGTTGGAGTACTCACTTTACTCCCTGCACCTCATGTGCAGATTCAGGAGTTGCTGATCCTGCTAGTGAATGTTGATCTTTCCAGCTCGGGCGGATCCAAAGATTCTCTAGGTAGTTGTCGGCGTTCAAAGCCCAGAGCTTCTTCCCTTATCTTATTTCTCTTTGTTTTAGATTTGTATTTACCTCTGTAGACTTTCTTGTCTTATTCCGAATTTTTAGATGCTCATGACTAGTGACACCCCGGTGTCGGGCTGTATTCCGCAAATTGTTTGTATTGTCACTGCTTACTTTTGGATTTATAGCATGTTTAAGACTAAATGCGTATTGTTAAATTGCTTAAAACTAGATTAGAAATGTGTCGGCTGGCCTTGTCTTCACGAGAGGTGCCATCACGATCGGGTCCGGGTTTGGGATCGTGACAAGTTGGTATCAGAGCCTAGGTTACATAGGTATCATGAGTCATGAGCATGTTTAGTAGAGTCTCACGAATCGGTACGGAGACGTTTGTATTTATCCTCAAGAGGCTGCAGAACCTTTAGGAAAAATTTCATATTCTTGAAATTCTTGTCATGCGAATTAGTTGATCCGATAACTAAACTTCTGTTATTCTATTCTATCATAGATGGTGAGGACACGAGCTACCGGTCAGGATGGACGACTACCAATACCACTAGCTGTGGCCACTAAAGGCCGAGGACGCGGTCGCGGTAAGGGTAGAGGTGTGGCCCGCACAACAGCTAGGGCGGCACTTGCAGATCCACCAGCAGCCCCAGTTCAGGATCAGGTCCCAGTTATAGACGCTCCAGCAGCACCAGCTCAAGCACCAACTATGCCCATTGTGATTCCGGGTCTTCAGGAGGCCTTGGCTCAGATCCTATCAGTTTGCACTGGCCTAGCTCAGGCGGGTTCAGTCACTACAGCCGCAACTACTTCTCAGGCCAGGGGAGGCACTCAGACTCCCGCCGCTTGCACACTTGAGCAGGTCGTGCAGGGACTTCAGACACTAGGGGGGCATCCAGCCCAGCCGGTTGCAGCTGCTCAGGACTATGTAGTTTCTTCCATGCTAGAGGACGAGCAGCGTAGGTTGGAGAGGTTTGGTAGACTTCAGCCTCCGACCTTTAGTGGTGCAGAGGGTGAGGATGCCCAGGGTTTCTTGGATAAGTGTTAGAAGATGCTTCATACAGTGGGTATTCTGGAGACCAGCGGCGTCGCTTTCACTACTTATCAGTTTTATGGAGCTGCCTTCACTTGGTGGGAGACTTTTGAGAGGCGTTGGCCTGTTGGTGCAGCACCCCTTACCTGGCAGCAGTTCTCCATTCTCTTTCTAGAGAAGTATGTGCCGCAGTCTCGCAGAGAAGAGCTGCGTAGGGAGTTTGAGTGGTTGCATCAGGGAGAGATGAATGTGACGCAATATGAGATGAGGTTCTCCGAGTTAGCTAGTCATGCTATTTGGTTGGTTCTGATAGATAGAGAGAGGATTAAGAGGTTTGTTGATGGCCTCACTTATCAGCTTTGTATTCTCATGACCAGGGAGAGGGTGACTGGTGCTACTTTCGAGGATCTTGTGGATATTGCCCATGAGATTGAGTCTGTTCGTCGCCGGGAGCGAGAGGAGAGGGAGGCTAAGAGGCCTCGAGGATTTGGCACTTAAAGTGGTACTCCTTCGAGAGGTCAGTTTCAGCACGGCAGAGGCCGTCCATTTAGGCATGCTTAGCCAGCTCGCCTAGGTTATCGTGGGGCATCATCAGGTCATGATTCTCACAGTTCTCATCAGGGCCAGTCATTAATTAATGCCCTTCTAGCTTAGAGTTCATCCCGTACTCCATCAGTTCAAGGCTCTTCTATGCCGGGTGCATTTGCTAGTTATTCTGGTGCTAGGGTTTCCCTTCAGTCCCATTCTCCAACACCTGGGAGTTGTCATGAGTGTGGAGAGATAGCCCATATGTGGAGGCAGTCTCCTCGTCGTCTTACGGGTTCATCTCAGCAGAGGGGTCAGTCATCGGCTTCAGCGCCAGTTACTTCATCATCACCCACCCAGTCAGCTAGGGGTGGAGGTCAGTTAGCTAGGGGTCGCCCTAAAGGGGGAGGTCGATCAGGCCCATTTCTATGCATTTCCAGCTAGACCCGATGTTATTGCTTCTGATGTTGTTATTATAGGTATTGTCTCAGTCTGCCACAGAGATGCTTCTATATTATTTGATCCCTATTCCACCTTTTCTTATGTGTCATCATACTTTGCTCGTTATTTGGGTATGCCTTGTGAGTCTCTTGTTTCACCTGTTCATGTATCTACCTCGGTGGGTGATACTATTATTGTAGACCATGTACCGGTCGTGTGTGATGACTATTGGGGGTTTGGAGACCCGAGTGGATCTTTTACTATTGTGTATAGTAGATTTCGATGTCATTTTGGGCATGGATTGGTTATATCTATGTCATGCTATTCTGGACTGTTATGTTAAGACAGTGACCTTGGCTATACCGGGTGTGCCACGGATCGAGTGTCAAGGTTTGACTAATTATGTTTCAAGTAGGGTGATCTCATTCTTGAAAGCCCAGTGTATGATTGGGAAGGGTTGTCTTTCGTATCTATCCTTTGTGAGGGATGTCGGTGCAGAGACTCCTAGTATTAATTCTATTCCAATTGTGAGGAATTTTCTCGTTGTGTTTCCTACAGACCTGTCGGGCATGCCACCAAACAGGGCTATTGACTTTGATACTGATCTAGCGCCGGCCACTCAGTCCATTTCCATTCCGCCGTATCGTATGGCACCAGCGGAGTTAAAGGAGCAGCTTCAGGAACTCCTTGATAAGGGGTTCATTCAGCCTAGTGTGTCACCTTGGGGTGTGCCAGTATTTGTGAAGAAGAAGAATAGCACTATGAGGATGTGCATTGATTATAGGCAATTGAACAAGGTAACAATTAAGAACAAGTATCCCTTGCCTCGCATTGATGATATATTCGACCAGCTTCAGGGAGTGAGATTGTTCTCTAAGATTGATCTCCGTTCAGGTTATCACCAGTTGAAAATTAGGGACTCGGATATTCTTAAGATAGCTTTTAGGACCCGATATGGTCATTATGAGTTCTTGGGGATGTTTTTTGGGTTGACCAATGCCCTAGCAGCGTTCATACATCTGATGAACAACGTGTTCTGGCCTTATCTCGACTCGTTTTTCATAGTCTTCATTGATGATAGTCTGGTGTATTCGTGTAGTTAGGAGGAGTACGCGGAGCATTTGAGATTTGTGTTACAAAGATTAAGGGAGGAGAAGCTTTATGCAAAATTCTCCTAGTGTGAGTTTTGGCTTAGTTTAGTGGCTTTCTTGGGGCACGTAGTGTCCAGCGAGGGTATTCAAGTTGATCCAAAGAAGATAGAGGCAGTTCAGAGTTGGCGAAGACCGTCCTCAGCCACAGAGATTCGCAGCTTTCTCAGTTTGGCGGGTTATTATCGCTGGTTTGTTCAGGGAATTTCATCTATCGTATCGCCCTTGACCAAGTTGACTTAGAAGGGTACTTCATTCGTATGGTCGGACGAGTGTGAGGAGAGCTTTTAAAAGCTCAAGACAGCTTTGACCACAGTTCCAGTGTTAGTTTTGCCATCAGCTTCAGGTTCATATACCGTGTATTGTGATGCTTTGAGAGTTGGTATTGGTTGTGTATTGATGCAGGAGGGTAGAGTTATTGCTTATGTTTCTCGTCAGTTAAAGCCCTATGAGAAGAACTACCCCGTTCATGGTTTGGAGTTGGCTGCCATAGTTCAAACATTGAAGATTTGGAGGCATTACTTGTATGGTGTGTCTTATGAGGTGTTTACTGATCATCATAGCCTCCAGCACTTGTTCAAGCAAAAGGATCTCAATTTGAGGCAGCGGAGGTGGTTGGAGTTGCTTAAGGATTATGATATCACTATATTGTACCATCCGGGAAAGGCCAATGTGGTGGCCGATGCTTTGAGCCGAAAGGCGATGAGTATGGGAAGTTTGGCATATATTCTAGTTGGGGAGAGACCTCTTGCAGTTGATGTTCAGGCCTTGGCCAATCGGTTCGTGAGGTTAGATATTTCGGAGCCTAGTCGGGTATTGGCTTGTGTGGTTTCTCGGTCTTTCTTATATGATCGCATTAGAGAGTGCCAGTATGATGATCCGCATTTGCTTGTCCTCAAGGACAGAGTTCAGCACGATGATGCCAGAGATGTGACCATTGGTGATGATGGGGTGTTGAGGATGCAGGGCCGGTTATGTGTGCCCAATGTGGATGGGCTTCGGGAGTTGATTCTAGAGGAGGCCCATAGCTCGTGGTATTCCATTCATCCGGGTGCCGCGAAGATGTATCAGGATTTGAGGCAGCATTATTGGTGAAGGAGAATGAAGAAAGACATTGTGAGAGTTGTAGCTCGGTGTCTCAATTGTTAGCAGGTGAAATATGAGCATCAGAGACCGGGTGGTTTGCTTCAGCAGATGGATATTCCAGAGTGGAAGTGGGAGTGGATCACTATGGACTTTGTAGTTGGACTTCCACTGACTTTGAAGAAGTTCGATGCTATTTGGGTGATTGTGGATCAGCTGACCAAGTCCGCACACTTCATTCCTATGTGTACTACCTATTCTTCAGAGCAGTTGGCATAGATCTATAGCTAAGAGATTGTTCATTTACATGGTGTCCCAGTTTCCATCATTTCAGATAGGGGCACTCAGTTTACTTCGCAGTTTTGGAGGTCTGTGCAGCGAGAGTTGGGTACTCAGGTCGAGTTGAGCACAGCTTTTTACCTTCAGACGGACGGGCAATCCGAGCGCACTATTCAGATATTGGAGGACATGTTGCATGCTTGTGTCATTGATTTCGGAGGGTCATGGGATCAGTTTCTACCGCTTGCAGAGTTTGCTTATAACAATAGCTACTAGTCGAGTATCCAGATGGCTCCATATGAGGCTTTGTATGGGAGGCGGTGTAGATCTCCAATTGGTTGGTTCGAGCCGGGTGAGGCTAGGCTATTGGGGAAAGACTTGGTGCAGGATGCTTTAGAAAAGGTGAAGGTGATTCAGCAGAGGCTTCGTACCGCACAGTCGAGGCAAAAGAGTTATGCTGACAAGAAGGTTTGGGATGTGACCTACATGGTTGGTGAGAAGGTTCTGTTGAAGGTTTCACCCATGAAGGGTGTTATGAGATTTGGGAAGAAAGGTAAATTGAGTCCTCAGTTCATTGGGACTTTTGAGGTGCTTCAGAGGATTGGGTAGGTGGCTTATGAGCTTGCTTTGCCACCCGGTTTGTCGAGTGTGCATCCGGTATTTCATGTTTCTATGCTTCGGAAGTATATTGGGGATCCGTCTCATGTTCTGGATTTCAGCACGGTTCAGTTGGATGGTGATTTGACTTATGATGTGGAGCCAGCAACTATTTTGGAGCATCAGGTTCAGAAGTTGAGATCAAAGGATATAGCTTCAGTGAAAGTGCAGTGAAGAGGTTGGCCCGTGGAGGAGGCTACCTTGGAGATCGAGCAGGAGATGCAGCGCAGATATCCTCACCTGTTTGAGGCTTCAAGTATGTTTCTTGACTCGTTCGAGAACGAACGTTTGATTAAGTTGGGGAGGATGTGACGATCCGGCCAGTTGTCTCATGAGTTACTATTCTATTTCCCCTATTTCTGCTTCTTATTGCTTTGTCTATCGGTTCTATATGCGATCGAGTTGGTTGGCTCGAGTTCGGAAAGGATTTGGTAAAGTTTGAGACACTTAGTCTCTTTTGAGAAAGCTTAAGTTGGAAAAGTCAACCGGATGTTGACATATGTGTTAGAGGGCTCGGATGTGAGTTCTGATGGTTCGGATAACTTTGGGAGGTGATTTGGGACTTAGGAGCGTGATCGGAATGTGTTTTGGAGGTCCGGAGTAGATTAAGGCTTGAATTGGTAAAGTAGGTATTTTGGCGATTTCCGGTTGATAGGTGAGATTTTGATATAGGGGTTGGAATGGAATTCCGAGAGTTGCAGAAGTTTCGTTGTGTCATTTGGGATGTGTCTGCAAAATTTCATGTCATTCGGACATTGTTTGGTTGGGTTTTTTATCAAAAGCGTAATTCGGAAGAATTTGGAAACTTAGGCTTGGATCCGATGTGTTTTTGTTGATTCGATGTTGTTTGAGGTGTTTTGAAGATTGGTATAAGTTTGAATAAGGTTATGGGATATGTTTGTGTTTTTGGTTGAGGTCTCGGGGGCCTCGGGGTGATTTCGGATGGTAGACGGAGAGTTTGGAATTTTTGGAGAAGCTGCAGATTTTCTGCCTCTGGTGTTTCCGCACCTGCGGATTGGGGACCGCAAGTGCAATGTCGCAGATGTGTGAAGGGGGGCATCGAAGCGGAAAATGCCTAGGAAGGCAGGAACCGCAGATGCAATTGTGGGACCGCACCTGCGAAGGCGCAGATGCAGAGTCAGCATCGCAGATGCGATTTTGGTCGCTTTAGTGAAAACCGCAGAAGCGGTTCATTGGCCGTAAATGTGGTACCGCAGAAGCAGGAATTGGGACGCAGATGCGAAATCCTGGGCCAGAACATATAAATTGTTTCCTTCGCGATTTTTGAGCTATTCCACCATTTTAAGTCGGCTTTGGAGCTTTTTGGACGATTTTGAAAAAGGATTTCAAGTGAATTTCATTGAGGTAAGGATTTTGGACCTAAAACGTGTTCCTACGGTATTATTTCACAGATTAGAGCTATAATTAATGGAATTTAAGGGTTAAAATTGGGGAAACTAGGGCTTGGCAAAAAGGCAGGTGTGACAACTGTCAGATGGAGGGATTTGTTGTGGGCGGCCCCTTCCGGGGGCAAATCATTCTTGCTGAAGGAGATCTGATTGATCGCGAAGAATCTTTCTGCCATCCTTTCCAGTTGCTCAACAGTGGTTTCAATTGGGACATAGGCTTCATTGAGGGTTTTTTATCAACACCTTCTGATGCTCGGTTAAATTCATTAACAGAGACAACAAAGAGACCTGAGTAGCAGACTTTCGGAGTTGGTCAATTATCCCATAGTTCGCAGTTTTCATTTTCCTGAAGAACTCTTTTGCTTCTTCGGCACTAACTGGCTTCTTGAGTGGGAAACGCTTCTTCATGGCATCATTCACTTCCTCCAGATTGAGGTATTTCTCAGCCGGGTTAGTTTCCTTTGATTCTCCCGAGATCTCTTTCCCCCTATAGGTTACTACCGCCTTGTTGTAATTCCATGGGACGGCAGTGGGATCTGTCATGGGCCTCTGCGGTGCGTGGCCAATAACTACGAGCTCATTCAGCCTTGGTGAAATTACTAGCCCCCGTACCACATAGGTCCCTTTAGGCACATACATTTTAGATCCCTTGTTCAGCTCAAACCTTCTTGGAGGGCTCAATGTCACTTGTCCTTTCCTGCGACCCCGGGGAACATAGAGAACGACATCTTTTGAGGGCGCTGCCCCAGTTTTGGTTTCCACTTTCTTTTCTGTATTTTGAGGGGTAGGTTTACTCTTCTTCTCCCCCTTGTCTTGTTTTGTGATAGCCTTTAGCTTCTTTTCAACATCAGTGATTGCAATTATGGCTTTCAAAGCAGGATCGAACTCCTTATCTTCGCAAATCATTCCAATAACCGGTCTGTTGTTGTGAGCCGGTAATGGATTGTTGGTCACATTAGGAATGTCTTCGTCCTTTAGCATTATCCGCTTTTGTTCTATAAGGTTTTCAATAGCCCTTTTCAGGGTCCAACAGTCGTCTGTATCATGCCCTTCCGCTCCCAAATGGTAAGCACATCGAGTACCGGCTCTGTAGGAGGGCGACTCTAGGTTCTACTTGGTTTGGGGTACGGGCTGCAACAGACCCATCTGGACAAGTTTAGGGAAAAGGCTAGAATATAATTCACCAATGGGCGTGAAGTTTGCCATCCTGGGTGGTTCCCGGGCACGGGCATTGTAGGGGAAGTTATTTTATGGAGGTTGGGGATTATACTGAGCTTGGAGAGAAGGTTGATTTATGCGAAATGGAGCTCGGTTTTGGTTGAACTATGGTTGTGGCCTAACGTAGGGCCGGGCATTCATCACTGCGTATGGCTGAGGAATCATAGCATAGGCCACATCTTGATAGGAATAGTAATGTTGTGGGGTTCTTGCAGGGAAGTAAGGTCTGGGTGGACGGGGTTTTCTTACACTTGAAGTTGCCATTGCCACTTCTTCCTTCTTCTTTCGGTTCGCTACACCTCCAGACCCACCTTGAATTGCTTGAGAGGTAGCCCTTATAGCATATTGACTCAATATGCGCCCTGTTTTTAGACCATTCTCGACCATTTCACCAATTTGGATGGCCTCGGCAAATGGTTTCCCCATCGAGGACATCATATTCTGAAAATAATCAGCCTCTTGGGCTTGAAGAAAAACACTAACCATCTCTGTTTCATCCATTTGAGGCTTGACTCTAGCCACTTGTTCGCGTCATTTGACAGCATACTCTCGGAAGCTTTCCGAGGACTTCTTCTTGAGATTCGACAATGAATTCCTGTCAAGGGATATGTCAATGTTATACTGAAACTGCCTGACAAAATCCCGAGCCAGGTCATCCCAAATATGCCACCGGGATATATCCTGATCCATGTACCATTCAGAAGCAATGCCGACCAGGCTCTCTCCAAAATAAGCCATGAGAAGCTCCTCTTTTCCACTTGTTCCCCGCAATTGGTTGCAGTACCTCTTGAGGTAGGCTATAGGATCCCCATGCCTGTCATACTTTTCAAACTTCGGGGTTTTGAAACCCAAAGGTAAGTGTACGTGTGGTAACATACACAAATCAGCGTAGGATACGCTCTTTTGCCCACTCAAACCATGTATATTTTTTAGACTCTGCTCCATACTCCTCATTTTTCGTGTAATCTCCTCTTGTTCAGGGTTCTTTATGGTTTTCTCCTGTCCCGCAGTAAACTCGTACCGGGTTGCTGAGGGTAGGAATTAGTAGTGAACTGGGTAGGTTCCAGTAGGAAAGATGGTACTTGAAAGGTGAAGGATGATGGATCAAAGCTAGGCTTGGGTAGAGTGGTTTGTGTCGTAGCTGAACGAGGTGGCGCAGTAAATATGTTTGAGGTCGCACCTGAAATTAACACTTGGGGGCAAGCCTCAGAAGGTGTTCCAGCAAAGTGGGTTGAGATGGTAGGATATCCCAGTAGGGTATTTGGATAACTTATGGGGACGTTGGAAGTCCCACTTGCCTTGGGAAGTAGCTCAGGGAATCCAGGTATCACACTCGGTGGTTCTCTGCCATTGGACGAGGCGTCCCATATTTCCATCATGCGGAGATGCAGAATTCTGTTTTTCTCAGCAGTTGTTGACTCGGAAGTTGGGATGGCCGAGATCGGGCTATCCTCCAAGATAGGAACTGTTGGCAGATGACTTTCTGAAGACATTTCAACACTTCCTTTTGACCTTGTAAAGTACGGATGTGAAGCCAGATTACTACAAAACCAACCACCTTAATATAGAACCTATACTTAACAGTAGACAACAAACCGGTCAGTTTGAAGCAATTAACACATAGGTAGTCGCACATTGGGGTGTGATGCACCTAAACAGTTAAATGTGTTTCTATATGTTTCAAAATGGTTGCATGTTTCATCCCACCTCTTGCTTATTTCCCCAATTTTCTTTTCTTTCCACTTTGGCTCTTTGATGTTTCTCCTCTTATTCCTGTTTCTCTCTCTTTTCTTTCCTTTCTTTTCTTGCTCTTCTCGCTTTTCTTTTGGTTTTTCTTTGGCTCTCTTTTTTTTTCTTTTTGGTTTTTATTTAGGTTCTTTCCTTCCCACGTTCCCTTTTTATTTGAGTTATTTACAAAATCATGATCGGATCTGATGAGGATTGCCTATGTATCACAACGCCGCGTGAATCAGATCATTACATAGTTCAAGAAATAAGTACGAAAAATGAGGAAACAATTTTTTGGGAGTTTTCAATTTTCATTATAAAACTCCTAAACTTTTCTATTACAAAAGAATCCAACATACTCATTTCTTGGAATTTTAAAAACTACAAACAGACTCAAAACAATATTTTAAACTAAAAACTGAAATACAGACTTGATAAATAAAAATCAAAAGTACATAAGTGCTTCTACTCCTGGGGCACGTGGGACATCATTCGGTCTTGCCACGGTCCTATGTGCAAGACCCCCTTGAAGACGCTCCAGATCACTCATTATTTGGCAAACAAATGTCGTTACTGCAGCAAAGAAAGTGGTTTTGGTCATGTCTTCACACTCATGGCACTTCATGACGATGTAGTCAGCAATTGCTCTAACCCTCTCCCGGATGATACCTTTTTCTTGGAGAAAACGCCCGATTTACTGAGTCCTAGGTTCTAGCACTTGGGTGTCATGATGGTTTTGACTTTGCAACTGTTGCATATCTTCCTCCAGCTAGGATATCAATTCGTAGCAATGTTCCCTTTCTGCTTTAAAGTTCTTAGCTTGTTTGGCTATCTCATTTTCGAGGGTAGTGAGCTTCCTCTTCAAATCTGTGACTTTTCCCTCATATTTTCTTTTCAACATCCGTACAAACTCCGCCCATCCTTCTGCATTCTTTGTCAGCTGTGCTCGGGCTCTTGCTAGACTAGCCTCAGATTTTTCCAAGTCATTTTGACGCTCGATTACTTTCTTTCTAAGACCACTTATAAGCCTTTCATCTGCTTGGCTTCTTTCCTGGTTCTTAGTAGCTATTCTCATTTTCTGGATTTGATCTCTAAGGGCTTTGTTTTCTTGAGCCAGCTTGTTCTTTTCCCCTTCGTCGGCAGCAGCTTGTACACTATTGTCAAATTTGAGGTCCCTGATTTGTCCCTCCAATTTACTTATCTTGGCCCTATAGCTTGCCTCTTTCTCCAGCTAGCCCCATTGTTCTTGCGAATCATCAGTGAATTGCTGGACGTGGGGTCTTTTAGCAGGCCTTTCAGGCTCTCGAGGGATTTGAAACTTCTTACTAAACCAATTCATGTAATTAGGGTCTAACTCGCCTTTAGATAGATCCTGCACCGGAATCTTTGGTTCTAGAAATTTGACGAATTTTTCCTTCTGGGAATACAGCTTTTGGACCCAATTATATGACTTGTTGGCTCAGATCTTTGTCATGAGGAATAGTTTGGAACCTGCCCAATTGGTGCAACACCCTGTGAGGAGCATATGGCTGAACGCTCCGGAGACCCATTAGGAGAAGATAGCACACCTCGACTGACATATAGATGACTTCAGTGACAGGGAGCCATCTGAAAGTCCACTCAATTTTGTCCGAATTTAAAGAACTCAAGTGCGCAAACCAAGCCTCTATACCTTCTGGAAATTCAACACCCGCCACTCAGTTTTCGTACTCTTCTATGCAATTCAGATCAGTCATGTCGTAGTTCATATACCTCACACGGTGACAAAGATGTTCTTGTATCCAAAGTTGTAGTAGCACAACCCTGGAAGAATCTTCCCCTTGCTCGGTAGATGATTAAGGCTTGGTAAATCTCAGCTAAGATCATTGGAACAAGAGTGTCGTTAGCTTTCTTAATCATGACGTCGACCATTCCCACAAGACCCAATTCTATGTTGCCATCTTTTCTTGGGCAGATTATGACACCCAAGAATGCTACTATAAAGGACAAACTCTGTCATGCCTCCCATTTATCTTTGTTTCCTGCATGGGTCAGACCAGTATCCGGTGCTTCAAAATCGTAGGGATTTCCATAGCGCTGGTATAAGAAGTGGAAAGTGCAAAACCCTTCGGATAAATTCTCATCCTGAACCTCCCAACTAATACTCAACATATCTAGAAACTTGTGAGGAGACATTGTTCTTAGCGACACCGGGTACCGACTTCTGAGGTTCCCACTAAGACCGGTATAGCCCGCAATTTCCTCCAACATGGGGGTGAGCTCAAAATCAGAAAAGTGAAACACATTGTGAGTTGGGTCCCAAAAAGGTATCAAGGCCTCAATCACACCCAACCTCGGCTTGATTTTCAGAAGTCCCATGAGACCACCCAAAACTTTCACCACAGTTCCTCTACTGACTTTTCCTAAGTCGTTCCACCACATATGGAGTTGTAAAGGGATTTTCTCAAGAACTGCAAAGGGTTCATTTTCATTTGTGCTCATCCTGCACATTTATTAGGGTGATTTAGTTAAAAAGATCATGATTCATTTTGACTCAAGAAAAGTTATCAATTTTTTTTCAAAATTTTTCATTTCAAAACAAAAGCCCGGCCTTGCAAATACGGCCCTTCAGCACTTCAGAAAAGAAGATTTTAGGGTTGTGTATGCTAAATGCCCAAAAATTTGAAAAAGAGACCATAGGTGGCTGTTCTTGCAAAAACAACCTTCTGGCGCCCTTTTGGGGGACATTTGGCTATTTTAGGCAAGAATGGCATCACCTGACAAAACACTAAAATTTTTGTTCTTTTTGGGTTATTTTTGCAAAAATGAAGTTGGACCCGATGGGGGTTGCCTATGTATCCCACATCCGGTGGGAATCAAACTGGCGTAGTTCGGGCAGATTCGACATAGCATAAAAACAATACTAAATATTTTTGAAACAATTTTTTTTTCAAAATTTAGACAGAGTTTCGGTACTTTTTGGACATCGATTTTTTTCAAAAACAAGTGATTATCTCTCTCAACCCTCGAATTGATTTTTCTTTTTTCTAACTTTTCTCCATTATTCATAAGCCAGTCAACATGCAATCCGAAGCAAATAAATGCACAAGTAGCAAGTAGAATGCATCAGGATGGTCTTTTTATTTCGGGTACACCTGTCCTAGACAGACTCAACCCCTGTGTTGAGTCTCCAAAGTCAAATGCACGTGATGCAAACAAGAGTTCCTACTAGGGATCCGGCATAAAGTTTTATTATACTAGGTTTAAAATCTGGGTGTATTGTTCTAGACCTAGCTTACCCGAGTGGACAGCTCGAGCCGAGGGGGGCAGCGTACCGGGAATACAGAAGCTTCACCGGCTTTGAAACTTATCCGAACCTCGTTCTAAATTTGGGATAAGACTCTAACAGAAAAGAAGTCACACGAAGTGCACACTTCCCAGTTGATTTAGAAGACTCAGAGAGAAGAGGGTTTCGTAGCAATTTATATACAATCCAAACAATATCAAAGCGGTAAAAGTGGCATTTAGCACATTAGACTCAACATATAAAAATCAGATAAAACAAGCCAACTAAAATAGTTATTCTAAGCTCGAATTCTTAAACCCTGAACCGAAGTTCTGAGTTTGGATCCCCAGCAGAGTCGCCAGAGCTGTCACACCTCCTTTTTAACACCCGAATGTATATAAGAGAGTTTTTCTAATTAAAGTGACATTATTCGAAATGGAATTATTTATTTAATTTTTAGAGTCGCCACTTGGAATATTTTAATTGGTGTCCCAAGTCACCGGTTTATTTTAAAATCCCAAATCGAGAAAAATCGACTTTCCTTTTGAAGTCTGCGAACCAGAAATTCTAAGTAAGGAATTCTATTAATCCGGGAGAAGGTGTTAGGCATTCCCGGGTTCCGTAGTTCTAGCACGGTCGCTTGAACTAATATAATTGGCCTATTATCTTATTTTAATACATGTTTTAGCCTATGGTATATTTAACTTATTTAACCGCTTTTAATTATTTTAGGAAGCATTCAACGTTATTTAAAACACGCCTTGAACCACGCCACATGAAATGCACCCGCGATCCACAATATATTTTATTTAACGTTGCTGAAAATTAAAATTGGGTCACATGAAATGCACACCCGAGTTTAATAAATAAAGGAAATCAAATTAAATAGCGCGCCTAAAGCCACTGCGAAATCTCAGATTAATAGCAAAGTTTGTGAGGGCCATGAAAAATTTAATAATGACACACCTCGATTCTAAAAGAGTTATTATTAATTAAATGAGGGTCATAGGTTATTTAATGAAAATGGCACACCTCAAGTCTATTTTTCAAAGGATGTTTGAACTAATTTTTTGAGGGCCATAAATTATGTATTTGGCTAATACAGCACACCTCAAACTAATTAAAGGAATCTAATTAATTAAAGACTAAGAGAATTTGAATTTTATTTTTAGGCGAATGGTTAAAGCTAAATTAATCATTAAAGAATTAGCATTAAAAGGAGTCGAATGTTCAGTTATTTGGAAGGCCTAGGCCTGCCGCAGGCCCAAGTGCCACTTGCGAAATTGCATGGCAAAAACCAAAAGAGAGCTGGGCTCCCAAAAAGTCCAAATTGAGAGCAGTATTAACGAGAACATTTTAGCCTAAATGGGCTAAGACAATGGCCCAACTGTGAGGCCTATTGCAAGAGCTTGAAACCCAAATGATCACAAGAACGTCTGAAGTTCAGGTAACTCATCACATATAATTATGCACGGGGAAATGAAACAAACATGCCTAAACTGAAATGCCCAACTTGAGACTGGGCTATTCGACTTGGGCCTATATCCGGCATCGTTCGAGGCCCAACAGCCACATTGCCTTAGGTCACCCAAGTTGCTTTACACATTTTAAACACAAACTGAGGCCCAATCCTAATGCTATGCTGAAATGTGCAACATCTAAACATTATAGTCATTCACACACAATTGATTTTACTATCAAAACATAACAAGATTCACTTCAGTTTTCATCAGAATACTTAATAAGAATTCAAAACATGTGCATATGCTTGGTAACATGGATTCAATTGAAAGTCCTCAACAATGACTCCATAGCCCTTGAGTTGATTCAATTAAAAGGAAAATTCTAAACAGTCAAAATTATTAATGAAGATCAACCTGAAATTAAACATTACTGAGATTGAACTAACTTAGTCAAAGCCCAAAGTAGTTCTACTTATCCCAATTGAATCCTCAACATGACAGTACAGGCATCCGAAAAAAAACTTGGCAGAAATAGTTTAAGAACAAGCTGGAAACAGACCAACAAAACAAAGTCCAAATATAAATCCCAATACAAGTTATAATGTCCATGGTATGACATCAGTGCTTAATATGTTGAAACAAAGGAAATAAACTAACAAGTCACATGAAAAGAAAACAAAAGAAAGTATCAAGTAAAAATCTGAGGATCTTCATTTTTCAAATCAAACAAGACAAACTTTACATCTTTCAGAATTCGAGATGTGTACCTGAATACAGCAAATAAACAGGAAAAATAGCTTGAGGTTAATAGGTAGCAGCAGCAGTAAGTCAGCAACAACAGTACAGCGACCAAACCAGCTTTTAAACCATTCTTTGAATTCCAAAATGGACTAGAAATTCTTAAAAAAAACTTTAAGCTATGAAACTAAACAGCAAAACCAAACTGATTTCGACCCAAAATACAAAGGGATTTTCAGTCTTCTTTTTAGCTCATCCGTTTTTCAATTTTCAGTGTTCTTAATCTCTAAAAATCTCCCTTGAAAAAGAAGAAATCTACCTTTTATAGAGAAACTCTAGGGCAGCAGAAAAGGTTCAAGATTTTACCCATTATCCCTTTTTGATTTTTATTTTGTTCACTTTTACCCAGAATTCCTAACTTGCTTGTTAAACTACACCCAAACCCCACATTCCAGGAAGTTTCCAAATCAGTTAAACAAGATTTCCCTTACTTAAAATCCCCCAAATGCCCTTGTAACCCTTATTATTTACCATCAAACCAAATATGGGTCAAGTTGACCCAAGACTTAACCCCAAACCTGGGTCTGCCACCCGGACTGACCCCCTTTTTCTTTGGGCCTTTAACCTACGAAAAACCAAGGGTTTGATTCCAAAACCAAAAGAAGGCCACTCCATAAACTGGGTCAACAGAATTCTAAGGAGATTCTGAAGCCAGTAATCCAAAGAAACAAAAAGAAATAGATGGAAACTCAAGTAAAGTTAAACAACAAATATCAAATAAACTAAAAAACGTGATGACTAAAGATAATTCTAAAACTAACATGCATACAAAATGATTTGAAGAAATGGAAAAAATAAGAAAGAAAAGGAAAGAAGCAGAAAAAGATGAGAATAAGAATAAACAAAGAAAAAACGAGGAAAACACCGAAATACCTAGAATAAACAGGCGGACAATGGCTTGAAAGGACTCCTGGAACCTCAATTTTGAGCTGAAATTGGCCTTAATCGTGTGTTCTTGTTGAGAACAGACGAACAAAGCCAGTTTTGACTGTTAATCACTCGTCAAAACTGCAAAAACTCGGGTGATTTTCTTTGTCTTCTGCTTTTTCTTTTCAGATCCAAGATTTGCTCTATTTGATGAGGATTTGAAAGGATATGGGGGTAGATTAGGAATCAGGGTGAATGAGGGTTGTATGGTTGAAGTTTGGGGTTGATTGGAGCTTTAAACCGGTGGGAATGGCAGAATTTGGAGGTGGTGTTAGGGTTTTGATCGAAGGAGATGAGAGAGACAGATGAGGGGTGTTTGGACTAGGTTGTCTTTAGGGGTTTCAGACATATATAATTAAATTGGGGAAAGTGATCGTGGTCGTTGGATGAGATAGGACGGAGGGCTGGGATCGATTCTAAAGGGCTGAACTCCAAATGGCGTCGTTTGGTTAATTAAATGGGCAGACCGGGTTAGGGACGTGAGTTTGGGCTGGATTGAATGGGTCTGAGACGATATTTTGGGGGAAATTCAATTAGGCTGGCAAAATGGCCCAAAGTCAAAGTAGCCTTTTGATTCTTCTCTTTTTCTTTTTCTATTTTTCAAATGTCTTTTCCTTTTCAAATTAAAAATAAAAACCTAAATTAATTTTTAAACTTAATTAACTTACAAGATTAGATTAATTACTCAATATAGCATTTACAACAATTAATTAATTCCCAAATTAAAGAAAAACTACCAAATTTAAAATTAAAAAGTTAAAAATGCAAAGAGAATTATTTTTGTGATTTTAATCATTTTTATAAGACAACTAAATTGCTAATTAACCTAAAAATGTAGAATTAAATCCTAAATGCAAATGCAAAGTATTTTTGTATTTTCATGAATTAAATGAAATTAAGCATGCACAGAAAAATGCAAATAATTAAGAAAATTCTACAATAATTCCTAAAATGACAAACAATTAAAAGAAAAATCTAATTCTTTGGGATTCTGTAGGAGTAATTCATGTGGGGCAAAAATCACGTGCGCACACTCACTTGTTCATCAGCTTGCTTATATTTTTAACTGTTCTTATACCAATCAGCTTGAGGGTATCCGAGCTGGGGGGCTGGATTCCATTTAAACACTGGTTTGCTTTATTTTATTGTTAATTTCTATTTCTAATCTTTATATTTACCAATTGGTATTAGTTAAAATCACGTGGCCTTAAAACCACATTATATGTTTAATTGTTATCCAATTTTAAGGGTAAACACTTATGATCTAGCAAAGCAAGCTAGTTCTGTGGAGGGACATACTGTTGCCTTTGGTTCCTCTCCCCTGGTTATTTAGGGGGTGTCAAATTTAGTCCATAAAAATGTAACTTGTTTACTAGATAGGCTAACGTGTTAGAAATTTACCGTCTCTTCTAGTGTGGTCTGTATATAAGGTAATAAATTATTTACCTTGTCTCCCAAAGGAAATAATATATCAGATAATATTCTGTAGTTATGCATATATGGTAATTTTTTTTATAGAAAGAAATTACCATATATTAGGAGTCCCTAGGGTAATTATAATTTATGGAGAAGTCCCTAGGGCTAAAATTTTTGACTAAGAGTCCCTAGCCTACCTATAAATACGCCTGTTTCCATCAGTCTGGCATCCAACGATAGGCACAGGCTAGAAGGCTCCCAAGGTTTTTTGTTAAGGTTTTTCCAAGGACACTCTACTATACTTGAACAACTATGGCTGAAGGTATGTTCCTTGTTTAATTTCCGTTGCGACGGCTCTACGTATGTAATAAATTTCAACATGTGGTATCAGAAGCCTCTTTAGCTGTGCTGGTCAGTATCTAATTTCGTTGATGATGATTAAGAATATAATTACCATCCTATACTGTTAGGTTTCTACAACAATTAATTCGTAACATAGAACTAAATTTTTGTCGATAGATTAATCTTTAGTTTTGGTTCCGACTATATTGTTGTTAACTGCCTTATATATGAACTTTTGATTTCATGTTTTAAGAACAAGGGGAGAAATCTTTATTTATTCTGGTGGTCCAAGATAGATCTAGGTAATTTACTTGGTGGGTGCTTCTATTGTTATGATTGATCTATACATGTTTTAGTTGTTCTCTTTTCTGTAATAGCAGTTACTTGGTTACAATATGTCTTCTAGAATAAATATTGACAATTAATTGAATTGTCTTATTAGTTCACTGTTTTGAATCTCAAAGTATAGATCTATTGTAAGAATATTTCCTACAAGTTTGAATGAACTTTGTGCATTGTATGGAAATTAGAGATCAATTAATGTTATATGAACAAAAAGGGTTGCTAAACCCACGTAATCAATCATGGAAGTAACTACAGTTGTCTTTTAATTGATGTTGCCTTATTTTCTTTCGTTTGGATCTAAGTTATGTTTATTATTAAAAGGCAATTTTCTCTTGAATGTGTTTATGAATCTAAATTGTGAAGAGGTGTTGGTAATCTGAACAATGTTAAAGATTCATGTAATCCCGATCAATTTCTATGAATCACAAGTGTTTTTCGCTATTAAAGGGTGTATAAATTAAGTTGCTTTGGTTATCATGTTTTGTGTACGTTATTTAATGCCCATGATTCTTAAATTAACACTCTGAATATTCCCTTCTCATATTTTTACCAAATCTGCTTGGTTTTTGTCTTTAAATATGAGAAAATGGGTAGTTAAATATTTTAAATTAAAATATATTTTACAACTATGATGTTGTTTAAGTTCTTATAATATTAATTCTAAGAATTAACCTTTGGGGTAATATAGCATCTTGCTTATATTTAAAGCCAATCAATATAGCGACGAATTTCAGGAACATAAGCAACGTGAAGAATTTGCCACTATAATTCCTGTCCAAAACGCATTAACACTCAAATGGGTTTGGATCAAGTTCATCAAATTCCTCCTTCTAAACCCCCAGACATCAATATCAATCAATCACCTGATAAACCCAAACTGCCCATCCTTAGTTTCAAAGATAAGTTGGTGCAAGGTGATCAAGATGCTTCAATTAATATGATTATTGATACAAATATGCATTATCCAACTGAATCACAGGATGTTGGGAAAGAAGACCTCAACTGTTCTTCAAACATCCAACAAGTCCAGTTAACTCAAGAGGATATCCAGCGAATATATCAACCATGAAAATTCTCGACTATAGTCAAGCTACAAGGGAGGAGAATCCAACACCACCTGCTTAAAAAAAAATTACATGAAATGTGAAAAACTAAGGAAAACTTTCCCTTGATTGATTTAGGGTATGACTACTACATCACTAAATTCAGTAATGAGGAAAATATGCAAAAAGCCCTACACAATGGACCTTGGTTCATCTTTGGTCATTTCCTATCGGTCCAGAAATGGGAGCCAAATTTCCTAGCATCGGAAGCAAGAATATCAAAAACTGTAGTATGGATACGTCTTCCCCAATTACCTACGGAATTTTATGATGGATTAATCTTAAAGAAGATTGGTAACAAAATTGGCAAACTCTTAAAAATTGATGCATGTACTTCCTCAACTCTTAAAGGAAGATATGCTAGATTATGTGTTGAATTGCTTTTGGATGTCCAGTAATACCTTTTATCTTCATTGGAAAACACAAACAAGTTATACACTATGAAGATGGGAACTTTTTATGTACTAAATGCGGAAGACTTGGGCATGCCCGGTCCAAATGCCAATATAAAATTGTTGTTAATGCCTCTTCTCCAACTGAATTGGACTCTTCTACCAACCAATTCAAGGTTCATAAAGAGGTTCAAGGTATAATTGAAGATTAAGTTCAACCCACCAAGGAAGAAGTGTGGCAAACGGTGAGATTCCCAACAAGAAAGAAGGCCAATCACAAGAACATCTCAGGTAAATCCAATGATCAAAACAACCATTTGTCATGTACTCTCTCTTCTCCCTCATTAACTGTTAAATCCTTTGATAAACAACTGCCTCTTAATGTTCCTAATAGGATTTCTTCTAAAAATTACATTATCAAAAATCCTAGCTCATCATTTTCCCCTACGTCTGGAAACAAATTTCAAGCTTTGGTTAATCCGCCTGAGCTAGATTGCAAGGTATTGGACGTGGCCCCATCTCCCAACTCTAATTGCTATGTGGCAAATTCTATTAAGGACCAACCAAATCCCATGCATGGCACTAATTCACTGCCTAGCCCCCTAACTAATCTAATTACCAATTCTATCATGCCAGAAAAAATTCCCAAAGACACCTTAATCCCTCCTGGCCTCTTAAACCACCCATCCAACTTAATTAAACCTTGCATGAACAATAAAATACAACAACAACACCTTTCCCAAGACTCTCCCACTGGCCCACAAATGGCTGAAGTAACCAAACACGTTTTAGAGACAAAATCTAAACAAAATCCTATTAAAACCATCGGCTCAAGCAATCCCCAAAGCATGCAAATAGAGGTAATAAGTAGTGACCCCCTAGAACACTAGAAAACCTTGTTACTCCTTCAAAAGACTCCTCTAACTCCCCTAATATAAATCATCTCTCAACTAGTAAACATGCCCAAAATTCCAGTATCTCAACGAAGGCGATATCGTCTAGTCCAAATCCTAAGGCACCAAGGAACCCACACAATGTCCAATCCTCCAATCCCCTAGTCATCACAAACAAACAACCAAATCTTATTTGTTCAACCACCTCTCCCTCAAGATCATCAACCCCTCTCCTGGATAGAACAAGCGTTAATGGGGCATGCCATATCATTCAACATGATATTAGACGGGCAGGAAACTGTGATAGTTCTCCAAAATTCACACTTCCTAGCCCAGCTGGTATCGGAAGGGATATATATTGCAATGAGTAACTACTTCAACCATGTCTGGTTGAACAACATATTACACCCTCTAGCTCCATCGATGAACTCCAACCTAGCCCAAACCATGAGAAACCAATGGAGTCTACCACCTCACTACAACCTAATCCAAACACAAAACATGCAAGCGGATCTCCCATTCTTTCCACCGGGGAGATCTCAAACATGAATCCAATATTCATGCCATGGTCAATGCCAAACCGCCATGCAACGAATCAGATGACCAACCAAATGCAAAATCCTCCACATGCATATGATCCTCAACCAAATAGTCCTCTAGATCAAAATAATGCTCCACAACAACAACCACCTCCCAATCAAACAGAACTAGAAGATCATCCAATAGAGGATGCAGAGGAGTTGAACCTGCTGGGGTCAGACCAAATCCTAGAGTCAAGTTTAAATGATGTAAAAGTCTATCTATTAAGGGGAATGCGCGAGAAGAGATATGTTCTCAGTTGTCCTCCAACACTCTACAAATTCTCGATGGATGTCAAGACTCCACAAAATCCCACTGTTGGGAGCCATGCAATGATTCTAGTTCCCTCGATCAGGAGGAACCCAACTTCCCTTCCACGGAGAATGAGGGATAATGGTAGCATGCACAACCCTAATCCCTGATATGATGCCTCATCCAATAAACTTTATCATTTGGAACATAAGAGGTGGTAATAACGATGCTTTTAGAAGAAACTTTAGGGAAATGATTGATACTCATAAACCTAGTGTTGTCACCTTACTGGAGACTCGAATGGAAAACCACGTCTCTCTCCTTAATGACTTTCCCTTCACTCAAATGATCGAAGTCCCAGTAGAGGGATAGTCTGGAGGAATGGTCATTTTATGGAAATCACATGTGGTCATAGTGAAAGATTTTGTGAGAAGGAACCAAGAGATACATGCTAATATTGAGGTATGTTCTTTAAATATTTCTTGGCTTTTTTCATCCATTTATGCTAGTACTAAAGTAGCAAATAGAAATATCTTTGGAGTAATATTGAAGGAATTTATGAAACTTACAAAGGACCATGGCTTTTGGGAGGTGATTTTAATGACACTTTCTGTATGGATGATAAGTTTGGGGGTAAAAAAATTAATCGTAGACATAGTTCTCGTTTTTGGTCTAGTGTTAATCATTATAACCTTTTTTGTATTGGTTTTAAAGGTTGCAAATATACGTGGTCTAACCATCGTAGAAAATCTAACCAATTAATTATGGAACGTTTAGATAGAATATTTGTAAATGACAAATTGATGAGTCTGTTCCCAAAGGTTGTGGTTCTCCACCTTCCAAAATACCACTCTGATCATAACCCCTTATTACTCCAATTATTCCCTAACAATATTTTCCATAATGGAAAACTATTTAGACTTGAATCTATTTGGTGTAGGCATCCCGACTTTGTTAACATAGTTTGGGCTAGTTGGCAAACAAATGACCTCCCTAAAGCACAAAAGATTTTTAAAGAAAAAATTATTCCTTGAAAAAATAACACCTTTGGTGATATCTTTAAAAAGAAAAAAAGACTTCTGGCGTGCCTAGATGGGATTCAAAATTCGCCAAAGTACCAAACTAGTTCTTTCCTAATGAATCTGGAAATTACTCTCCAACAAGAGTATAATGCCCTTCTAGAAATGGAAGAAGACTTTTGGAAGCTTCGTTCAAGAATAAGTTGGTGTAACGAAGGAGATGCTAATACTCGCTTCTTCCACATTATGGCTACTAATAGGAAACGTATTAACTCTTATATTATGTATTTTACAGATGAAGAAGGCAATTGGATTACGGATGCAAAATTCATTTTAGAACATACTTTTAACTATTTTGAAAATTCTACAAGACTTCTAAAACTGTTAGTAAGATGGCTACTTTTAAAAATCAAAATAATTATTTCAAAACCAGTGATTTAATCACCCTTGATAATCCTCTTGCTAAGGAAGAAATCAGAAAAACTATTTTTTCGTTTAAGCCCTTTAAAGCCCTGGGACCGGATGGTATTCACCCTTTCTTTTACCAAAGATATTGGAATATAGTTGGAGATTCCGTTATAAAATTTTGTCAAGAAGCTTTTGAATCCCAATCTCTTCCTAAGGGAACTAATGATACGTACTTGTGCCTCGTCCCCAAAATTGTCAATGCTACTGATCTAAAAAAATTTAGACCAATTGGGCTTTGTAATACGGTGTATAAAATAATTACCAAAATAATTACTAATAGACTAAAACAATTCCTTTCAGCCATTATTAGCCCTACTCAATCTAGTTTCTTAAAAATAGGAGAGCTAGCGATAATGCTATTGTTATTCAAGAGATTATCAACAATATGTGCACCTCTAATAGCTCTAAATATGATATGTTATTAAAAATTGACCTTGAGAAAGCTTTTGATAAGCTAGAATGGGATTTTATTCATAAAACTCTTATTTTTTTAACTTTCCTCCAAAAATCTCTAAACTCATTATGCATTGTATTTGCACTAGTCAAATTGGAATTCTTGTCAATGGAACCAAAACGAATTACTTTAGCCCTAGTAGAGAAATTTGCCAACGTGACCCTATGTCTCCATACATATTCATTCTATGTATGGAACTTATGTCTAGGCTAATAGATAATCAAGTAGACACATTGATGTGAGATCCTATTAAAATTAACCCTAGGGGTCCTTATTTTTCGCACCTGTTTTTTGCCGATGATTTGACCTTATGGGTAAAGCCAACCATACGACGGGTAATTATATTAATCACTGCCTCAATTTGTTTATGGAAGAAACCGGTATGTCCATCAATTATTCTAAATCCAGGAGTGTGTTCTCCAAAAAATGTCCACGAGACATTTCTACCCATTTTGTAAACTTATTTAACATGAAGTCTAGTGTCGAGTTTGGAAAATACCTTGGTTTCCCCATTTTAAACCTCAAACTCAAGCCCAAGGATTTTCAGTTTGTCATTGATAAAATGCGAGCAAAATTCTCTCTTTGGAAAAATAATCTTCTACTTATTGCTGGAAGAACCACCTTATCATCCTCCACCCTTAATGCTATACCCTCTCATGTAATGCGATATACTATGCTCCCTAAAAAAATATTAAGCCAAATAGATAAAATTCAAAGAGATTTCATATGGGGTACCACTAATACTAAGAAAAAACTCCATTTAGTTAATTAGAAGACTGTCACTAAGGAAAAATCAGAAGGTGGCCTAGGAATTCACTCAACCTTCCAAAAAAATATTGTGCTCCTTACTAGCCTTAGTTGGCGCCTTATCAATCTTCCTAAAAACCCTTGGGCTCAACTAATTGTCAGTAAATATACCCATAAAAAACCTTCCACAAATTGTTCCTATATCTAGGCAGCCCTAGTGAAAGGCTATAAAATTTTAATGAAAGGAACCTTGTGGCATCCGAGTAGAAATTCTAAAATTGATATTTGGACTTCTATATGGATTCATAATGCTCCTAGCCTTAGAAGTAGTATAAACGGTCCTCTCCAAAAATCTGATCACTGAGATGTTTCACAAATATCCTTTGATCTTCCTGCCAACTTAATCAATAAGATCAATGCTACTCTTATACCTTTATGCTCAATAGGTAAAGATATCATGTCCTGGGACATGAATAGCAATGGCATGTTTACCTCCAAGTCTTGCTACAAACATCTAGAGGACAACGACATGAACACTCAGGATAAAGAGCCTAATTTTAATTGGGTTTGGAATCTCCAATATCCTAATAAAATCAAATTCTTTATTTGGCAATGCATGCACAATAAATTCCATGCAAAGCCTACCTCCACTATATTGGCATTAATATTGATCCAACTTGCCCTATGTGCAAACAAGGGCCTGAGGATCCTCTCGCATCTTTCTCAAATTCCCCATAGCTACCCGTTTTTGGTCAAGCATTGGTCTAATAGTCAGTCAAAGTAATGTTCCGTCCCACTATTTAACTATCCTAAAGAACTCTCATCTCCAAGACAGTGATCACTATTATGCTTGGGAAATATTCTACCATTTTCGATTCGGAATAAAAATAGAAATAACAACAGTGTGAATAATCTGGACCTAGATATTAATCCTATCCAGGTTCTCCATCAAATATGGGAACATCTCTTCTTTACTGAAAAAAATCTCATACAACAATCAATAATAAAAATTAGATTCCATTGGGAAAAACCACCTCCAAACACTATAAAACTTAACATTGATGGGGCTTTCTTGAAAGAAAAGCTTCATGCAAGTATAGGAGGGGTCTTCAGAAATAGCTCTGGTAATTGGATCATGGGCTTTTCCAAATCTTGCTATACAACATGCTCTTTGAAGGCAGAACTTCTAGCACTGGAGCAATGACTAAAATTAGTTGTGGAGATGTCATATGTTGCTGTAGAAATTGAATCAGATTCAACGGATATAATAAAGATGATTAAGGATGAGAATGCCACTACTAATATATGTTTACTTAATTGCAGATCATTGATGCACCATCTGAAATCCCCGGTGATCAGGCACAATTTTACGGAGGGAAATGCAGTAGCAGATCGTCTACTAAGGAAGCAGTCAAGAACTTCAAGCCTGATAAATGCTATCACCTTGCACGCCCACCTCTTTTTGTTGAAACTATTTTGGAAAAGGACATGCAAGGTCTTTGTTTTGGAGTTGAAAAACTAAGTATCAGTGTTTGTAATAGTCTAGTAACTTTAAACAATAGTAATGTCCTACGGGACTATGTAACTTCTGTGTAAGTTTTTGCTTATATTAATATATATGCTTCCTTATCGTTCAAAAAAAAAAAACAATCAATATTTTGCTTAAGTTGATATTTAAAGTTAATTATTTTGAGATGTCATTTTGTGTTATCTTTTGTGTCATGTATTTGGGAGTAGCCACAATATCTTGAGTACTTGATATAAAAGAAATTAAGTTATTTAATCACATAAAGTATAGTGATTAAAATTTATAATGACATCTATATCGTCCAATTATCTTATTAAAATAGTAACCCGATCCTACAGGGAGGTAACCATTTTGGTAGGATTAATTGGAATGAGAAGGTAAACCTTTAAATTAAAAATTATCTTATGCACACAGGTACAGATTAATTTCTATGTGTTTTAGTTTACTAGTCTAATATATTAAAGTAAATTCTATGTATGGGTTGCAACCTCTGCCCACAAGAAGGTCAAGAATTTACTTAGAATCGGTATTTTACTCTATTTACTTTGATGAATTGTACCTCATTGCTTATGTATGTTTATGCTTGTTTTGCAATTTTTACCGCTTTTCCTACCGCTATTTTTAATGAGAATGCTCGAATTCCAATGCTTTCTGGTGACAATTATATTGAATGGAAAGAGAAAGTCCTTGTCACTTTAGGGTGCTCGGATCTGGACCTAGAACTCCGTGTGGATGAACCACCTATTCCTACGGAATCAAGTACGCCGGCGACTAAGGCTGATTATGAGCGGTGGGAGCGATCTAATCGCTTAAGTTTAATGCTCATTAAAACCCACATAAGCCAAAGTATTAGGGGTTCTATCTCTAATAGCGATAAGGTCAAAGCTTACATGAAGGCAATTGATAAATAATTTGTAAGCTCTGACAAGGCATTGGCCAGCACCCTTATGAAGAGGCTCTCAAGTATAACTTTTGACAAAAGTCGTACACTGTGTGAGCACATTATGGAGATGAAAGACATTGCTGCTAAACTCAAGTCCCTGGAGGTTAATATGTTTGAACCATTTCTCTTGCATTTCATTCTCAACTCACTTCCTTCAGAATATGGTCCATTCAAGATTTCTCACAATACACATAAGGATAAATGGTCAATCAATGAACTTTTGACCATGTGTGTTCAAGAAGAAGAGAGGTTGAAGCATGAGACATCTGAAAGTGTTAATATAGTGACTCATGGTAAGAGAAATGCAAAGAAGGGCAAAAGTATTCCCATGAAGAAGAAAAGCACATTTGACAAAGATGTTTGTCGTTTCTGTAAGAAGAAGGGACACTGAAAGAAGGATTGCCTGAAATACAAGAAATGGCTTAAGAAGAAAGGTAATTTTACCTTTTGTGATGACCCAGGCAGTCGTCTCATGAGTTACCGCTTCGTTTTCCCTATTTCTACTTCTTTATGCTTTTTTTATCCGTGTTATGTGGTATCGGGTTGGTCGGATCAAGTTCGGAAAGGATTTGATAAGGTTTGAGACACTTAGTCTCTTTAGAGTGAGTTCAAGTTGGAAAAGTCAACCAGATATTGACTTATATGTTAGAGGGCTCGGATGTGAGTTCCGATGGTTCGGTTAGCTTCAAGAGGTGATTTTTGACTTAGAGGTGTGATCGAAATGAGTTTTGGAGGTTCGGGGTAGATTTAGGCTTGAATTGGCGAAGTTGATATTTTGGCGATTTTTGGTTGATAGGTGAGATTTTGATATAGGGGTCGGAATGGAATTCCGAGAGTTGCAATAGTTCTATCATGTCATTTGGGATATGTGTGCAAAATTTCAGGTCATTCGGACATGGTTTGGTTGGTTTTTTTATCAAAAGCGGAATTCGGAAGATTTTAGAAAGTTTGGCTTGAATCCGATGTGTTTTGGGTGATTTGATGTTGTTTGAGGTGTTTTGATGATTGGAACAAGTTTGAATAAGGTATTAGGATATGTTTGTGCTTTTGGTTGAGGTCCCGAGGGCCTCGGGGTGATTTCGGATGGTTGATGGAGAAGTTTGGACTTTGTTGCAGCTGCTGAATTTGTTACTTCTGGTATTTTCGTACCTGCGGATTGGGGACCGCAGGTGCGGCGCCACATAAGCGGAAGAGTGTCCACAGAAACGGAATCATGAGGGATTGTCAGGGACCGCAGATGCGGTTGTGGGACTGCACCTGCGAAGCCGCAGGTGCGGAAGGTTGATCGCAGAAGCGGTTTTAGCCATTAAGTAAGGAACCGCTGAAGCGGATAGTTGGCCGTATATGCGGTACCGCAGAAGCGGTAATTTGGCCGCAAATGCAAAAATGACTGGGTAGAAAGTATAAATTGTGGCCTTCATGAAATTTGAGCTATTTCACCATTTTTTACTTCGGCCTTGGAGTTTTTTGGACGATTTGAAAGAGGGATTTCAAGGGAACTTCATTGAGGTAAGGAATTTGGACCTAAAACTCGTTCCTATGGTATTACTACATGGATTAGAGCTAGAACTCATGGAGATTAAGGGTGAAAATTGGCGAAACCAAGGCTTGAAAACTTAGACCTTTGCTTGAGGATTTGAAGGACCATTTGAGGTAGGATTTCAGAACTTTTGATATGTATGAACTTGTGGGAAGATAAGGAATCTATTGATGTAAAAATTATCAAACTTCGAGACGTAGGCCCGGGGGTCGGGTTTTGGTAATTTCGGGATTTGTGTCATTTATTGATTGTTTTCACTTGAGCTTCGTTCCCTTAGCATATTTTGACATCCTCGTTCTGATATTTGATAGATTCGACGTGAGTGGAGGCCGATTCGAAGGGTAAAGGCGTTGCGATCTAGAGATTTGACCGGTTCGAGGTGAGTAATGATTGTAAATAATGTTCTGAGGGTTTGAAACCCTAGATTACACATCATAGTGCTATATTGAGGTGAGGCACACGCTTGATGACGAGCGTGGGGTCGTGCACTATTGGGGATTATGACTTAGTCTATCCCGGATGACTATTTTACCGCGTATTTGACTAAAATCTATTTTTTATCATCATTATTTGGGTTGAATGCCATATTTGGGCCTTGTGCCAACTATTTGAACCCTTCGAAGATTTTTACTGGTATTTTCCTCACTGTTTTGACTTTATACTTGAACTCAGTCGTGTTATATTTTACTGTTTTCGTACACAACCATGTTTACTATGTTTTAAACACTTACATGATCTTTTAAATGATATTTTTGGGCTGAGAATCATGTTTTACTATTACCTTAGTGGCTTGTGAAGATTTTGACTGAGTAAGGTTGAGGGCCTATGTTGTGAGGAAACATTCGATACTGATTATGAGGCCGAGGGCCTGAGATATGTACGCCACAACATGGCTTGTTTGATATGAGGCTGAGGGCCTAGTGATGATGCCACGAGGTGGCTTGATATTGCGCTTGGGCTGTAAGAGGCCCCTCCAGGAGTCTGTACACCCCAGTGAGTGCGGGTACCCATTGTGATATGAGATTGAGCCTAAAGGGCTGGTATGGTTCTATGTGATTGAGCCCGAGGGACTGGTACTATTCTGAGATGTTGCCCAAGGGGCGTATTTGTTGATACTGTGCCCGAGGGGCGAACCTTTATGTGTTTACTTTTCATAATTGACCGCTAATTACCTGTTAAATTGTTGAAAAAGGCTTTTCATGAAGTAAATTTTGATTTAAAGGATTTTACCTATCTTTCACTGACTTACTATTTTAAATGGTTTTACTGCTTTATTATAGCATGCTTTTGTGTCTTACGTGATTTCCTGCTTTCAGTCTTTATTTACATTTGTTACTTACTGAGTTGGAGTACTCACTTTACTCCCTGCACCTCGTGTGTAGATTCAGGCGTTGCTGATCTGCTAGTGCGAGTTGAGGGCTCCCGGCAGACATTCGGAATTCACGAGGTAGCAGTTTGGCATCCTGTGATGACCCGGCCAGTCATGTCATGAGTTACTGCTCCATTTTCCCTATTTCTAATTCTTTATTCTTTGTTTATCCGTGTTATGTGATATCGGGTTGGTCGGATCGAATCCGGAATGATTTGGTAAAGTTTGAGACACTTAGTCTCTTTCGAGGAAGCTTAAGTTAGAAAAGTCAACCAAATGTTGACTTATGTGTTAGAGGGCTCAGATGTGAGTTTCAATGGTTCGGTTAGCTTCGAGAGGTTATTTGAGACTTAGGAGCGCGATCGGAATGAGTTTTGGAGGTTCAGAGTAGATTTAGGCTTGAATTGGCGAAGTTGATATTTGGCGATTTTCGGTTGGTAGACGAGATTTTGATCTAGGGGTCAAAATGGAATTCCAAGAGTTGCAGTAGTTCTGTTGTGTCATTTGGGATGTGTGCGCAAAATTTTAGGTCATTTGGACGTGGTTTGGTTGGGTTTTTGATCAAAAGCGTAATTTAGAAGATTTTGGAATTCTTAGGCTTGAATCTGATGCGAATTTGGTGTTTCGATGTTGTTTTGAGCGTTTTGAAGGTTGGAACAAGTTTGAATGAGGTTATGAGATATTTTGGCATGTTTGGTTGATGTCACGGGGGCCTCGGGTGAGTTTCGGGTGGTCAATCAGACCATTTCATGAAGTTTAGAATTGCAGAAATCTGCTGCTCAGTGTTGCAGACAAATACTCTTCGCGTTCGCGAGAGGGGAGCCGCGATCGTGAAGCGTTAGCTGGAGAAGGCTGAGACTTTGACCTTCGTGTTCGCGATGGAGTCTTCGCGTTCGCGAAGGAGTGGGAAACGATGCATCGCGTTCGCGAGGTCTGCTCCGCGTTCGCATAGAAGGAATTGGCCAGCTGGGTTTTGAGATATTTTGTTCATCGCGTTCGCGGGCGAGGGAGCGCATTCGCGAAGGTCTGACTAGGTAAAGCATCGCGTTTGCGATGGGATGGTCGCGATCACAAAGAAGAATTTTGGTCAACGAATTTTTTGTGCTTCGCGAATGCGAGGCTTTGACCGCGTTTGCGAAGAAGGAAATTTAGGCCTGGACAGAATGTTTAAGTACTCGTCTTGTCCGCGATTTTGGGTTTATTTCCTCTATTATTGGTCGTTTTTAGAGCTTTTTGAAGGGGATTGAAGAGGGATTCAAGGGGAATCACTTTGAGGTAAGATTCTTGGACTTAAAACTCGATTCTAATGTGAATTCCACCTAGAAAATCATGGAAATTAAGCCAAAACTTAAAGAACTAGGGCTTGGAAATTTAAAACTTTGATTGAGGATTTGAAGGGCCATTGAGATCGGATTTCAGAACTTTTGATATGTATGAACTCGTGGGGAGATAAGGAATATATTGATGTAAAAATTATTGAATTCCAAGACGTGGGCCCGGAGGTCGGGTTTTGGTAATTTCGGGATTTGTGTCATATTTTGATTATTTTTGCTTGGGCTTCGTTTCCTTAGCATATTTTTACGTCCTCATTCTGATTTTGGACAAATTCGATGCGAGTGGAGGCCGATTCGAGGGGCAAAGGCGTCGCGAGCTAGAGATTTGACCGGTTCGAGGTGAGTAATGATTGTAAATGATGTTCTAAGAGTTTGAAACCCCGAATTTGCACATCGTAGTGCTATATTGAGGTGAGGCACATGCTTCATGACGAGCGTGGGGTCGTGCACTATTGGGGATTGTGACTTGGTCCGTCCCGATTGATGGTTTTACCGCGTATTTGACTGGAATCTATTTGCTATCATCATTATTTGGGCTGAATGCCATATTTGGGCTTCGTGCCAACTATTTGAACCCTTCGGGGATTTTTATTGATATTTCCTCACTATTTTAATTTTTATACTTGAACTCAGTCATGTTATTTCCATTGTTTTCGTACTCAGCCATGTTTACTCAGTTTTAATACTTAAATAATATTTTAAATGATGTTTGGGCTGAGAAACACTGTTTTACTATTGCCAGAGTGGCTTGTGAGGATTTTGACTGAGTAAGGCCGAGGGCCTATGTTGTGAGGAAACATTTGATACTGATTATGAGGTCGAGGGCGTGAGACATGTACGCCACGAGGTGATTGATTGATATGAGGCCGAGAGCCTAGTGATGATGCCACGAGGTGGCTTGATATTGCGCTTGGACTGTAAGGGGCTCCTCCAGGAGTCTGTACACCCTCAGTGAGCACGGGTACCCATTGTGATGTGAGATTGAGCCCGAGGGGTTGGTATTGTTCTATGTGATTGCTTAAAGGGCTGGTACTGTTTTGAGATATTGCCCGAGGGGCAGATTTGTTGATATTGTGCCCGAGGGGCAAACCTTTATGTGTTTACTTTTCATAATTGACTGTCAATTACCTGTTTAATTATTGAAAAAGGCTTTTCATAAAACTACGTTTTGACTTAAAGAATTTTACCTATCTTTCACTGGTTTATTTTTTAATTGTTTTACTGCTTCATTATAGAATGCTTTGTGCCTTACATGATTTCTTACTTTCAGTCTTTATTTACATTTGTTACTCACTGAGTTGGAGTACTCACTTTACTCCCTACACCCATGTGTGCAGATTCAGGCGTTGCGGATCCCGGCGGATATCGGAGTCCATGAGGTAGCTGCTTGACGTCTGCAGTCCCGTGTTTCTTCTCCTTTATCATTTTTATCTCTTTTCAGACATTTGTACTAGCTTATAGACTTAGCAGATTTGTATTATGACTTACAGATGCTCATGACTAGTGACACCCCGGTATCGGGCTGTGTTGGGTTATTCTTCCGCGTATTTATGATATTATCGGCTACTTTGGATTATTTTATCATGTTTAGACTATTTCTTGATGCTTAACTGTTAAAAATTGGAAAATGGAAAGTGTCAGCTGGCCATGTCTTCACGAGAGGCGCCATCACGACCAGATTCGGGTTTGGGGTCGTGACACGTCTGCAGTCCCGTGTTTCTCCCTCTTTGTCATTTCTATCTCTTTTCAGAAATGTTAGTAGTTATAGACTTATCGGACTTGTAGTAGGATTTATAGATGCTCATGACTAGTGACACCCCAGTATCGGGCTGTGTTGGGTTATTTTTCCGCAATTTATACTATTAGCTGCTTAAACCTTGGTTTGTTGGTTATGTTTTATATTTAATCATGGTTTAGACTTTAAAACTTTTGTTAAATGGTTTAATAACTGGAAATGAGAAGTATCGGCTGGCCTTGTCTTCACGAAAGGCGCCATCACGACCCGGTCTGGGTTTGGGATCGTGACACCTTTGTATATTATGAATCTAATTTTACTGAAGTTTCTGATAATACATGGTGGATTGATTCTGGCGCTACAATTAACACTGCTAAAATCATGCATGGCTTTCTAACTTAGAGGAAGCTGATAGAAAGTGAACAATATGTCTATTTTGGCAATAGGACGCGTTCACGTGTGGAAGGGCGTGGGGGCTTATAAGCTCATTTTGAAGGATTGTTTTCACTTAGATTTAGAAAATACTTTTTATGTTCCAGACTATTCTAGAAATCTAATTTCTTTTTCAATACTATCGATTAGTGGATATGATTTGAATTTTCATTATCCTTCTGTGAAACTTTTGAAAGATAATAAAGTTATTGGTTTTGGAAATTTGAATGGGAATTTATATAAACATCAGCTAGACCCCACATTTGAATGCAATGTTTTAACTTTTCATGGCAAAGAAATTGGTACTAAGCAACTAAAAGTTCCAAAAGAAGTTCTCAACTGCTTGAGATCATACATACAAATATCTGTAGACCTTTTCCTACCCCTTGCTTGAATGGTGAGAGATATTTTATCTCATTTATTGATGACTATTCAAGATATATGTATCTCTATTTTCTGTTTAACAAATCAGAAGCACTTGATGCTTTTAAAGTTTACAAAACAGAAGTAGAAAAAGAAACTGGTGCTTAGATCAAAATTGTAAGATCTGATAGGGGTAGAGAATATTATGGTAGGTACAAAGATAAGGGATAAATTAAAGGTCCATTTGCTGAGTTCCTTGAAAGTGGAGGTATAATTACCCAATATACTATGCCAGGAACACGACAACAAAATGGTGTGGCAGAAAGAAGGAATCGGACAATAATGGACATGGTAAGAAGCATGATTAGCAGATCTAGTTTACCTTTATCCTTATGGAGTGAAGCCTTAAAACTCGTTGTCTATATTTTAAATAGGGTTTCATCCAAGACTGTCCCCAAGACACCTTTTGAGTTATGAAAAGGATGAAAACCTAGTTTAAATCATTTACATATTTGGGAATGTCCAACTGAAGTGAGGATTTATAACCCACAACTAAAAAAGTTGGATGAAAGAACAATAAGCGATTATTTTATAGGCTATGCGGTTAACTCTAAGGAATTTAGGTTTTATTGTCCTTCTCATTCTCCTAAAATTGTTGAGGCTAGAAATGCTAAATTTCTTGAGGAACATGAAGAAAGAGGGAGTGGTTTGTCTCAAAAAGTGAAACTTGAAGAAATAAGGGAACCACCTGTGGTACCTTTATTTATTTGGAACTTGAATGTTGCTCAGAAAAATTCTCATGAATTATCTAAACAACAACAAGTTCAAGAGCCACCACCACTTGAGGAGCCACATGAAGATCAACCTGCTTTATCTGAACCCACTGAAGAAGTGTCTGAAATAGTGGGAGTAAGAAAATCCTCAAGAGTTCAAAAACCAGCAATTTCTAGCGACTATGTTGCATATCTCCAAGAGTCTGATTATGATATTGGACTAAAAGATGATCCATGCTCGTTTTCACAAGACATGAGTGGAGAAAACTTCACACTTTGGTATGATTCCATGAAAGAAGAATTAGAATCTATAGCTAAAAACAAAGTCTGAGATCTCGTCGAATTACCAAAGGGATCCTCTAGCATAGGTTCTAAGTGGATCTTTAAAACTTAAAGAGACTCATCTGGTAATATCGAACGATATAAAACCAGACTTGTAACCAAGGGTTTTACTCAAAGGGAAGGCATTGATTACCATAAAACCTTCTCGCCAGTATCAAAGAAGGATTCATTGCGAATAATCATTGCATTAGTAGCTCATTTTGATTTAGAGTTACATCAATGGATGTGAAAACAGCTTTCCTAAATGGAGATCTTGAAGAGGAGGTATACATGCGTCATCCTCAAGGATTTTATGATAAGGACAAAAGTCACCTTGCTTGCAAGTTGAATAAATCCATTTATAAACTAAACCAGGCTTCCCGCCAATGGTGTATTAAATTTCATAATGTTGTTTCTTCATTTGGGTTTATGGAGAACATCATTGATCGGTGTATATACCTTAAGATAAGTGGGAGCAAATATTTTTTCCTAGTCCTATATGTGGATGACATTTTACTTGCAAGTAGTGATTTGGGATTATTGCACGAGACTAAATAGTTCCTTATCTAGAATTTTGAGATGAAGGATATATGTGAAGCCTCTTATGTCATTGGCATAGAGATTCACAGAGTTAGATCCCAAAGATTACTTGGACTGTCTCAAAAGGCCTACATTGAAAGAATTATGGAAAGATTTGGGATGAAAAATTATTCACTTATAGCAGCACCCATAATTAAAGGTGACAAATTCTCTTTGAATCAATGTTCACAAAATGCATTGAAAAAGGAGCAAATGAAAGATATTCTCTATGCTTCGCTTGTTGGGAGCCTTATATATGCATAGGTCTGTACTACACCTGATATTGCTTTTGCGGTAGGAATGCTTGGCAGATATCAAGGTAACTCTAGTCTTGACCATTGGAAAGCTGGTAAAAGGGTTTTGAGATATTTTCAAGGAACCAAGTATTTTAAGCTCACATACAGATACTCTGACTCATTGAAGATGATTGGATATTCAGACTCTGATTTGGATGGATGCAAAGACACTGGTAAATCTACTTCAGGATACATTTTCCTTTTTGGTGGAGGTGTTGTGTCTTGAATAAGTGTCAAGCAAACCATTGTTGAAACATCCACAATGGAAGCTGAATTGCATGCTATGAAGCTACATCATAGGCGTTAGGGTTGAAAAACTTTATTTTCGGCCTTAGGATTATCGATTCCATTTCAAGGCCATTGAGAATCTTATGTGACAATTCAGTTGCAGTGTTCTTTTTTAAGAATAATAAAAGTGGCAGCCAAAGCAGGTGCATCGACGTAAAGTACTTGATGGTTAAAGACTATGTGAAGAAGCAAGGTGTGAGTTTTGAGCATATTAGTACTACTTTGATGATTGTTGATCCTATGACTAAAGGTCTGCCGGCTAATATTTTCAAGGATCATGTAACCCATATGGGGCTTAGTAACTCAATTTAGTCTTGCTTTGCCCTTTAACAGTTTGTCTAGACATTATGCTTATTTTGATATACATGACAGTGCATACTTGGTTTTTCATATATTATTTTGTGATCATTGGATCAATAAAGTTGGACTCTGAATGACTTATATTAAGTTCATTCATAAAGTTGTTGACACTTTGTTAGAACATATTGTACATTGTAATACATGGAAGGAATTGTTTGTTTAAAAGCATGACCGCCATGATGTAATGATATGTTCTAGTTAAAGTGATTGTTGCATAACTTTTAATTGAGTGATAAAGTCTATGGCCATATTATATGTTTATCTCTCATAAAGGATTATCTGATTTTAATATGTGGACCAAGTGGGAGAATGTTAAAAATTTACCGTCTCTTCTAGAGACTTCTAGTATGGCCCACATATAAGGTAATAAATTATTTAGCTTGTCTCCCAAAGGAAATAATATATCAGATAATATTCTTGAACAACTATGACTGAAGGTACGTTCCTTGTTTAATTTCTGCTATGACGGCTCTACATATGTAAAAAATTTCAACATAATGATCTACCAACGCTTAGCTAGTTCTATGGAGGAACATACTTTAGCTTGTTTTTTTAACCCCTCCCTAATTAGGAGGATCTATAGTGTTTCCACACTTTCCTCCAACGTGACTCGAACCCAAATCCTAACGGTCGTGGGTGGAGGTGCTTTTACCAATTGAGCAAGCCTCACTTGTCACTTTAGCTTGGTTGAATACCAAAGACATTAGCGGAAGCAGAATTTTCACCAAGAGGTTCTATCAAATAACAAAAATAAATACTTGAAGAAATCAAAGGGATTCAACAACTAATATATAAGCATAATAAAACTTTTTTCCTTATATATCCTTCCACTACCCTGGCTCCTCCCATGACCAAAGGTACGTAGTATCGACAAGGTTCAGTTGTATCATTGAAGGATCAATAATGTTTAAACCAAAAGATTCTTCTTGAGTTTGATCAAGTGATTCAACTCTCCGTGTGTGTGTTTTTGTGAAAGAGAAGCAAAAGCAACCAATAAAAAAAGCAGACCTAAACCAACTTGAATTCAGCAAATAAGTAGCAGTTGTTTACATTTCTTTGACCGTTAAAGGAATATTAATTCTACACAGAGGCGGATCCAGGAATCGGAGGATGCAGGTGCCACTACTTTATGCATATAGTATATCCAGGGGCGAATATACATGACACCAATCGGTGTCACATGACATCGCTTCTCCAAAAACTTTTACTAAATATATAATATATAAATAATAAAATAAAATAAAATAAAAATATTGGATATAAATACAAAAATTGACGTTGTCACTATAGTTATTTATTCATTCGTTCACTTCTTCAAATGTTGACACTATTTATGAAAATTGATGCGTACGCCTCTAAGTATTACCTATAACTAACTACATGACCGAATTGGAAGGAAAGGTCGGTCCGGTTAGTTTATGGTTAACTCGAATAGGTCTTTCATTCGCAAAGCAAATAAGTTCGATTTAGGTTCATTTTTATTCATGAAAGAGTGTCTCCAATGAATTTTTTTGCTTAAAGAATAGCTTATACTACATATTCTTTGTTTGACTAGATTAATTTACCTTTATCATTCTTGGGTTATTTTTTACATGTTAATTGTCGAGTTATATGATAATATGTTTAAAGCGAAACCTTCAATGTTCAACCTATAATAATCAACCCAAAATGACTATTAATCAAGTTATTTTTTTTCAAAAGCCAGTAGAAAAGATGATTCCAATTATATTCTAATATTTAAATTAATATTGTATCATAAAAAAAAAGACATTATATGCTAACTAACTTACGTGACCCGTTAGCACCGGATGAATGATGCGAATGGGCTTCCCAAGAAGCCAGCCCGGGCCGGGGTCAGTATAGAATGAATGAGACGACCCTAATCTTGTGTTGGCTTTGCCAACTTATTGGATTGCGGGCGGAGAAAAGCGGACGTGGGGACTCTTTCGGCATAGCCAATTCAAAAAGGCGAGTGCAGCCTGGCTCACCCGGCTCAACAATAGAAATCCCTGCAGTTCAGCCACCGGAAAAAAATGTTCATGAATTAAGGTATAATAATAGAAAGTAGAAACAAAATAAAGACCGGTATACAAAAGTTTAAAGAAGAAGAGAGAAACTCGGCAAATAAAAGGAAGAAAAAAGAGGAAAAGAAAACGAAGGGAAAAAAAAAGGAAAAAGAGGTGAGGCTAGGGCCCAATTGAAAATAAAGGAAAACCAGGAAAAAGGAGAGAAACAAAGAATAACCCTCTTGTAGGAATCGACCTGCATTCACGAGGTCAATGATAGCTTACAGAACGGACGCTGAACCAAGCACCCACATCGACTTTGATATATTTGTTATTTTACGTATATATTACATACATAGTAAATTTTTTAGCGTAGCGAACGGATAGCATGGCACCCCGACCTCATAAGGTAGATCCGTCCTTTTCTACACCACTAAAATTAAATAATTGCTTGCAAGGCATTGCATGCGAAGATATTTCAAGTGAGGTGTAAATTTATCTAGATTGTAGCATACATGAAAGCTCACTGCCCACGTTGACAAAAAAATGATTTTAACACTCTTCTTAAGAGAAGATAGATTGCCTCTATTCTCAAACAGAGAAGCCTATATATATATATATATATGTTTATACATGTACTAATATATCCACTACCTATACACCTAAAAGATACAGACACCAAAGTGTCAACTTTTCATCTGCATCAAGAATCAATGAACTTTGTACCTTAATTGCATTAACATTATAGTATGTACTACGATAGACCCTTGTGGTCCGATCCTTTCCGGACCCCACGCATAACGGGAGGTTAGTGCATCTTTTTTATGTACTACACAATAGGCATATATAAATATAAAGGGAACCAAACTGACTTGTTGAATCGCTCTCTGAGTCCGTGCTAGCTCGGGCTTCTACCACCTCCTTGTTCTATATCTACATTTCGCGAACTAGAAGGATTATTCGCCCTTCTATCCCCGCTCAAAAGCCTCATCAAACGCCTCAGTCTTTCAGGCATTACAGATTTCGACTCTTCTTCATTAATTCGCCCTGGAATATCGATAACCAACATTCCATGTGGCCGGTTATTACTCGTAGATGCTGTTGACTCCAAACAAGGATTACTACACAAGGTGCTAACTTGAGTCTCATTTCCCCAATACAGCACATTGGTCGGAAAATTAGGCAACTCTGTTGAAGCCTCAACCTCCGATTCCACTGACTCGAGTGTTTTATCCCCAGTTGTGGAAACTGCGTTACGACAAAGAGGACAAGAGGAATGACATTGAAACCACATGTCAATACAATCAACATGAAACCCATGATTACATTTTGGTAAAAATCTTGTCTTTTCACCCTCAGTGACATCACAAAGACAAATAGTACATTCCAGTGTTCCATCTTTGAATTCTTTAGCATCAAATGCAAGTACAGGAATTGTTTTGAGTATTGACGGGTCAAGTCCCTGAACTTTGACTTTGTGGTGGCGCTCTGTGCCGCCATTGGAGTCTTCTTGCCGGCGACGACTCCTGGACCACTTCACGTAAAGGTGAAGGAAGAATATGAAGATCACAACCAGGAACAGAAATATGATTACCCCCAACATAATCTTTCCTATGAAAGCTAACGCACCTGACTCATCTAGTTTATTGCTATTACTGCTCGAAGCGTCTTCCATTCAGTAACACAAGAATCTGAACAAGGCGATCTAGCTAATTGTTAAAGGAAAGAGCAAGTATCAAAGTGGGTTTTTGAGAGAGAGATAACAATCAACTTTTGCTTGGATTATAGGATGAGAGGTGGAATTAGAGGTGGTAATATTTATGAGTTGGGTGTAAGGAGTCTAGAATGGATGGCTAAGACGACGAAGAAGAATTCAAACAAGAAATTAATTTCTCCCCCGCCTTGTTCATTTCTAAGAGACTTCTGCTTTGACCCGACTCTTTCTACTGAAAGTACGTGGATGGGAAGAAAGTTTGAGGTCATGGGAAAGATATTGCTTTGACTTTTACTTAGGCAGACCAAAGTGTCAAGTTTGACATTACGAAAATAAAATTAAAGGAAAAAAGAAAAGAGAAACGGCATCATATATTGATGACAATTGGTTTAGCTCGATCGGGTTATTGAAAGGAATGGCCCAGTAAGGAGCTATCTTGGTCGAATGTATCAAAAGTTAGTGTTATTTAGAAAATTTGTCCCGGGATCCGCACACAATTATAGCTCTTCAGAGTTTTTTCTATCTAATTGGTAGAGTTTATACTATACTTATTCTATATTTTTTGGTTTAGCTCAGAGGAGTCATTTACAGAATAATTTGGGTTGATATCCGAGTGAATAAAAACGGTAAAGTTGGTTTTGTAAAGCCCTCTTCGTGATGTCAAACTAGAGTTTGAAAATCTATTGATCATCATCCGCTAGTAACCAAAATTCAGTCATAGTAGTTGGATTTGCTTTTCTTTTTGGTTGGTGGTGGGGGTAAGAGGGTAGAAATGGCGTGGGATAGTCCCTTTTAATATGGTATTTAGTTTTGATCCAATATTTTTAATGTTGAGCAAAAATAGTCACTACTCAATTAAAATTAATATGAAAAGACAGTTTTATCCTTTCTTCATGAGTGCTATGTAAATATTAAGGACATGGTGTTCTTAATATTTACATTGCACACATGAAGTTAAGGACGACATGTCCTTAACATTTACACTGTACATATGAAGTTAAGGACATGATGTCCTAAAGTTTAACGACGGAAGGTGCAAACACAAGACACTTTGTCCTTAATATTTACACAACATTCATGAAGTTAAGGACACCATGTCATTAATATTTACACAATACTTATAAAGTTAAAGATACTATGTCCTTAACATTTACATTGCACACATAAAGTTAAGGACACTATGTCCTTAACATTTACAATGCATATATGAAGTTAAGGACATGAGGTCCTAAAGTTTAATAACAGAAGGTGCAAATACAAGCTAAGGACATTATGTCCTTAACATTTACACTGCACACATGAAGTTAAGGACGCCATGTCCTTAACATTTACACTGCACATATGAAGTCAAGGACATGATGTCCTAAAGTTTAATAATGGAAGGTGCAAATACATGACACTTTGTCCTTAATATTTTTACACAGAATTCGTGAATTTAAGGACATTATATCCTTAATAAAGACATCTCTAATTAGTGATTAATTGTGCACTTCCCCGCAAGGGGGAGGTAATTTCAGTCGATGCACTCCTCTAACAAGATTCATCTGTCGCTTCCACAGTTCCACTAAATAATTTTGTTTCTGTTTTTGTTGTTGAGATCTTGAATTTAGGCGGTTAGTATAAGAAAGTGCGATCCCCAAACAAGAAGGCCAATAATTTTGGAGATGAGAAAGCCAAACAAAATTGGAAAATTATCAGTTATGTCAATCCATAATTTAGTTAATACAGAAATTAATCAATTCATAAAATATTATTGATATTAGCCAGTTAGCTATTTATAGCCAAAAACAATGACAAACTTTTGCTTTATTTTGAGTGAGTGTTGTTGCAATAGATTAGATACATCTTAAGGAGTTTAAATATCAGTTTTAGGATGATTTGATAAAGTATTGAGGTGGTTTGAATTGAAAATTCACTGTAGAAGATGAACATGAAAAAAGATGATATGTGTATCACACAGTGTATCATTTCTGTATCACATATGTATTATATTTGTATCAAATGTGTATCACATGTATATCCATATATACCTGTGTGTGAGATAATGTGTGATACATGTGCCGCAGAAGAATTTTTTAACTTGATTTAATACGAATTTATACCATATTAGTCCAAATCACCTCCAATCTTCCTCAAATATTATATATCGGCTCATCTATATGTTTTCAATAAATTTCAACCATATCCATTGAATAAGATTCGTTTTTGCTTAGATTTTTTGATATATATATATATATATATTCATCACCCTATTCGCTTCTTCATCCATAAATTTTTCTTTCCGTCTTACATTAAGTATTGCTAATCATGCTTAAAACATGGAAGGAGATCTTTGCATGCGATTCTTGGTGAGAAAGAATTCTTAGTTATTTGGGTTTTCAAGTTTTGTATATGCTTGGCTAGGTTTGGTAAGCCAATGATTAATGGCTAGAGGTTGGTAGGTTAGGACTTATTTGGGACATTTCCGCAAAAGAATTACTCCTGCTATATATGGGTCGTCTCAAGATTTCAAGGTAGACATGGCGTGGGATAGCCACTTTTTAACATGGTATTTAGTTTTTATCTAGTATTTTTAATGTTGAGCAAAAATAGCCACTACTCTATTAAAATTAATACGAAAAAATATCTTTACCCTTTCTTCATGAGTGCTGTGTAAATATTAAGGACATAGTGTCCTTAACATTTACACTGCACACATGAAGTTAAGGACGTCATGTCCTTCACATTTACACTGCACATATGAAGTTAAGGACATGATGTCCTAAAGTTTAACAACGGAAGGTGCATATATATGACACTTTGTCCTTAATATTTATACAGCATTCATGAAGTTAAGGCCACCATGTCCTTAATATTTACACAATACTCATAAAGTTAAGGATACTATGTCCTTAACATTTACACTGCACACATAAAGTTAAGGATGTCATGTCCTTAATATTTACACTACACATATGAAGTTAAGGACAGGAAGTGTCACGACCCCAACCTCGGTCGTGATGGCGCCCAACACACTGCTAGGCAAGCCTGACCAACTAACAACCTCGACCCTTTTCTTATACAATTCATTATTAGCTAACACAGTTAAATTGCTAGTTTATCATTATAAAAGTTTAGGACAACGAGTCAAATATGCGGAAATTCAGATGATAATACCACTACATAACCCATACAGATCTGGTGTCACAAGTCTCGAGCCTCTAGCACAAGTTCAACAGCCTAATACATAATCAGTTTAGGAAATGTGGATAAAACGAAAGGATAGAAGGGAGAGATCCGGGCTGCGGACGCCGTGCAGCTACCTCGATGCTCCCGGATATGAACTGATCGACTGAATATCCTCACTCAGCCTCTGGAACACCTGGATCTGCACGCAAGGTGCAGGGAGTAATGTGAGTACTCCGACCCAGTGAGTAATAAGCATAAATAATGACTGAGAATAAGAAATCACGGAAATCACAGAGTAATCTATAATGCGGCAGTTTAAACAAGTAATATGAAAGCAATAAACCAATGGAAACGAAATATGGAGATGCTACAACAAATAAGCAGTTAAATGACAGACATATAACGAAAATCAACACATAGAACGGTACTTTATAGTACTCGCTGCGGCGTGCAGCCCGATCCGTTTATTTATCGTCGACGGCGCTCACTAGGGGTGTGCAGACTCCGAGAGGGGCCCTTTACGGCCCAAGCGCAATATCAAGCCATCTCGTGGCATCAACTAGGCCCTCGGCCTCATATCAATATCAACATAATACTGCTGCGGTGTGCAGCCCGATCCCATAGTATCCTCACATCTGGCCCTTGACCATACTCAGTCCAAAAATCATATAAGCCTCTCGGACATTTAGTAAAACAGTAGTTCTCAGCCCAAAACATCATTTAATATATCTTTTTAGTTTCAAAAACCGAGTAAAAGTGGTTGAGTTGTAAAACAGTGGAAAACGGTACGTATGAGTTCAAGTAGTAAGTCTAAATAGTGAGGAAATAGTGATAAAACTCCCCGGAGGGTTCAAATAGTTGGCACGAAGCCCAAATATGACAATCAATCCAATTAATGAGGATAACAAATAAGCTTTAATCAAATACGCGATAAAAGCGTCACTCAGGATGGACCAAGTCACAATCCCCAATAGTAAACGATCTCACGCTCATCATCAAACGCGTGTCTCACCTCAATATAGCACTATGATGTGAAAATTCGGGGTTTCAAACCCTCAGAACACCATTTACATTCATTACTCACCTCAAAACGGCTAAAGCTCTAGCTCACTATGCCCTTGCCTCTCAAATCGGCCTCCTTGCACGTCGAATCTGACCAAAACCAGAACGAATACGTCACAATATGCTAAGGGAACAAAGACCAAGCGAAAACAATCAAAAAATATCAAAATTTCCGAAATTAGCAAAACCCGAGCCCCGGGCCCACTTCTCGAAACTCAGAAATGTTTACATCATTAGAGTCCTTATCTCCCCAAGAGTTCATACATATCAAAATCACAAGAATCGGAGTTCAATTAGCCCTTCAAATCCTTAATTTATGCTCTCTTAAGTTCAAGCCCTAGACCATCATTTTTTTGTCCATTAATTCCTTAAATTTTCAGTCCTAATTCATGAAATACCACCATATAAGTGTGTTTTAAGTCCAAAATCCTTACCTTATCGAAGTTCCCTTGAAATCTCTCTTCAAAATCGCCCAAAAACTCTAAGTCCGAAGTGAAAATGACTAACCCTTCAAAATTTCGCGAAGAAGAACTTAAATACCTTCTGCCCAGACATAACCGCTTCTGCGGTTAAATTACCGCTTCCACGGTACCGCTTCTGCGGTCAAAACTCTGTATCCGCAAAAATCACTTAGCCTCCCTTGAATCGCTTCTGCGGTCGAAATCCCGCATTTGTGGCTTCGCAGATGCGGCTCTTGGTCCGCTTCTGCGAAAATAGCTGACCAGGCCAACCCTCGCTTCTGCGGCCTCCTCTTCGCATGGGCGACACCGCTTCTGCGGTCCCAATTCTGCAGAAGCGGAAATACCAGAAGCAGCAGCAAATTCTGAGTTGCACAAGTCCAAAACTTCCCATTAACCATCCGAAATCACCCCGAGGCCCCTGAACCTCAACCAAAAACACCAACACATGCTAAAACACCATCCAAACTTGTTCCAATCATTAAAACACCTCAAACAACACCAAACTATCAAATTACATTGAATTCAAGCCTAAGTTCTTCTACAACTTACGAAACACGCATTCGATAAAAAATCCAATCAAATCACCTCCGAATGACCTGATATTTTACACACACATCCCAAATCACATGACGAAGCTACAACAACTCTCGGAATTCCATTCCGACCCTCGGATAAAAATTTCACCTATCAACCGGAATTCCCCAAAATACTAACTTTGCCAATTCAAGCCTATTTCTACACCGGACCTCCAAAACCAATTTCGATCACACTCTTAAGTCATAAATTACCTTCCGAAGTTAATCAAACCATCGAAACTCACATCCGAGCCCTCTAACGCATAAGTCAATATCCGGTTGACTTTTCCAACTTAAGCCTTCTTAAAAGAGACTAAGTGTCTCATTTCTTACCAAAATCACACCAAACGCAAACCAATCAACTCGACCACATAAAATACGGATAACGAAGCATAAAGAAGCAGAAATGGAGAAAACAGAGCGATAATTCATGCGACGACTGGCTGGGTCGTCACATGAGGTCCTAAAATTAACAACATAAAGTGCAAATACAAGTTATGGACATTATGTCCTTAATATTTACACTGCAAGTATGAAGTTAAGGACGTCATGTCCTTAATATTTACAGTGCACATATGAAGTTAAGGACGTCATGTTCTTAACATTTACATTGCACATATGAAGTTTAGGACATGATGTCCTATAGTTTAACAACGCAAGGTGCAAATACATGACACTTTGTCCTTTAATATTTACACAGCACTCATGTTTAGCACAGGGGTATTTTCGTCCGAACGGGTAAAAAATTATTAAGCACTGACCAAAGAGTAAATATATTTTAAACAGTGGCTAAAAAGTAAAGACATCTCTAATTAGTGGCTAAATGTGCACTTCCCCCGATTTCAGGTTACTATGCTATGATTGCTCGTGCAAACTACATAGTCGCAAAAAAAATTGGAAATAGCCTAATTTACAACTGCTATTTAAAATTTACCACAGTTTTAAAAGTAATCAAAATTTAGCTACTCTTTCGTGTAAAAATAGAAAATGAATAAAAATAACCTTTAAAAATCTAAAAAATTTCTAACATAACATGCTGGAGTTCGAAATTTTTTACATATGAGATTCCACTCTAATATGCTAAAATTTCATAATGTGCCGGGATTCCAATATAATATACTAGAAGTTTATATGCAGGAACTCCATAATCCAACATATTATGCTTAACCTTTCCGTATTTCAGCTAGGGTATTTTTGTCCGGATTTTATCTCCGCATAAAATAGTGATTATTTTTCAATAATTTTGTAAATACCGGCTATTTTTCAATCACTAGTCCGAAAACTGGCTAGCCCATGCTATTTTGACTACATAGTTTCTAGTACCATTTATGGAATACCTTTCTTTTCGTTTATTTTTCTTTCTTTCCTTCCTATTATTAGAGATTTATACTGAAATACAAATCAAATCGGTTAAGAAAACCGATACTATATTTGGTTTGATTTAAATTTTAATCTACAATATATGGTTTGGTTTGGTTTTATAAAAACATCGAGAAAAAACTGAACCAAACTGATAAATTTCATACACAATTTTTGTTTTATCACAATGGCTAATCTTTAAATCATTAGGTTATGGATAGGGCGATGTGCATAGATAGCCATTAATAGCACATGTCTTTATTTTTAAGCCACTGTTGTAAATATCTTTAGTCTTTAGCCACTGCTTTAATAAAATTTTACCTGCCTGGACGAAAATACTCTTCTGTTATAAGCTTATACCTACGCTCCTTAGTAACGATCAGCAGCAGCAGTACGTAACTACCTTCCGAAGCAGCAACAACGACTGTGATCATCCAAAATTGCAGAAGCTTCTCTTCCAATTTCAAACTATAGAATTCAATTTACTCGTCCAAAAATCGACATAAAATTACAGTAAGTTATGCTTTTGTGTGTTTTTGTTGATTTTTATTTCGTTACTAGGAATTTGATTTTTTTTGCTTTTCTAGATTGATAACGTTAAGGACATCACATCCTGTGATTATTCTATAAATATTGAGGACATAATGTTAAGGATTTGGTGTCCTTAACATAACACATAGTGTTCTGAATATTAAGGACATAATGCCCTAGTTTTGCAAAATATTTTGAAAAAGTTAAGGACACTTGGTCCTTAACTTAGAGTTCCAAGTTCAAAAGTTAAGGACACTTCATCCTTAATTTACGGTTACAAAGTTCTAAAGTTAAGGACACATGGTCCTGAAGTTAGACTAACAAGGTCAAAAGTTAAGGACACTTGGTCCTGAAGTATGAGTTCCAAGTTCAAAAGTTAAGGACACTTGGGTCCTGAAGTTAGACTAACAAGGTCAAAAGTTAAGGACACTTGGTCTTGAAGTTAGACTAATAATGTCAAAAGTTAAGGATACTTGGTCCTGAACTTCAAGTTTCAAGTTCAAAAGTTAAAGACACTTGGTCCTTAACTTTGAATACCAAGTTCAAAAGTTAAAGAAGTTTCTTTAACTTTGATTTCCAAGTTCAAAAGTTAAGGACACTTGGTCCTTAACTTGGTCCTGAACTTACAGTTCCTGTCCTTAATTTATACAAGGATTGCTCTATAAGTATGTCCTGAATTTCCCATTCTCTTGACTTGAATGATGGAAACAATATGTATTATAATTGCTTTTAATGGTAGATGGACTGAAGACTATAAATATCTTGATCATCAAACAAAGCTTGTTCTAGTACCTGAGGCAATTCAATTTGAAGATTTCATTAAACAGATCTTTGAAGTTATTGAATTGGATAGAGACAAGTTTGAAGCAATGATATGATTTGATATCAACCTGGGAACAAGCAAGGGAATGATTGTATCCAAAGATTTAGATCTTCACACATGTATAGAGTTACTAAAAAGTCATTCATTCTTCAAGGGTTGTCATTTCATTGTTGATGTTTCGGAAAGAGTTTTTAGATCTACAAGCTCCTTTGAACATGTCAACAGAGAAAATCAACATGACAATCAAAACAAATGCCAACAGATAATGAAAATAGATATGGTTGAAGTTGAACCAATAACTGAAGAGGTGATTCAAACATTTGATTTTATTCAAGTGGAAGGACAAAGCATTATAGAGATTGACAACGAACAAGATTTGGGTATTCAAGTCGTAGAGAGAGCACCAGTAATAGAAGAAGTTGCTAAAAAACCTCTACTCAACTAACTAGATGAAGCTCAAATTCAAAACAAAAAGAATCCCCAACTACGATATTAAGAGAAAATACTTTGTTGGATGAAATAAAAGTGGGATCAATATTTGACAAAAAGAAGAGTATAATTAACTGTTTTTTGAATATAACAATTAAAAGACATTTTAAATTCAAGGTTGTTAGATTAAGCTCAACAAGATATTCGTTGAAATGCAATGATGATAGTGTGGGTGGTGTGTGTGCGCTTTCGGAGTTAAAGATTCAACACTGTTCAAGATAATAAAGATTAAGAAAAATTATGACTGCTCAGTTAACACTATGAAAGCTAATCAAAGGCATACAACTTTAAAGTTTATTAGTGGTTACATTATTGACAATCTTCGAGACCCAAGGTTTGAAGTTACACCAGCTTTTGTCATGGCAGAAATGCAAAAATTACATGGACTAGACATTGGGTATCACAAGGCGTGGCGTGCTATTCAACGTGCTTCAGCTTTAATAAGAGGAACTCCTGAAGAGAATTATGAATTATTGTCTTCATACTTGTATATGATAAAAAGTAAAAACCCGGGAATATATACTAACATAAAGATAGACAAGAACAACAGGTAAACAATCAAAAAAGAGATTATAAGTCTGTTTTATAAAATTTAGGACATGCTGTCCTTCACCGGTGAAAAGGTTAGAGGACGTGATGTCCTTAACTTTGATGTGTGCAGTCAAACAGTTAAGGACACTTGGTTCTTAACTTAGAGTTGCAAGTTAAAAAATTAAGGACTGCATGTCCTTAACTTTATAACTTGTAACTCTAAGTTAAGGACTGCATGTCCTTAATTTTTGACCTTGTTAGTCTAACTTCAGGACTACTTGTCCTTAACTTTTGGCCTTGTAACCTGAAGTTCAGGACTACCTGTCCTTAACTTTTGACCTTGTTAGTCTAATTTAAGGACTGTATGTCCTTAACTTCTGTTAACCTTATGTTATACTGTATTTTCAGGTTTTTTTTATATGTTTTATGCATATGGATCATCAATAACTGGTTGGAATCATTGTAGACCAGTGATTGCTGTTGATGCAACTTTTTTGAAGTCAAAATTTCGTGGTGTTTTAATGATTTCAGTTTCAAAAGATGCAAATAACCAAATTTTTTCACTAGCCTTTGGAATTGCAGAATCTGAAAATAACAATTCCTATGGTACATTAGTGAGCTTCGCAATGCAATTGGCAGACGTGAGAATTTAAATTTTTTATCAGGCAGGCATCAAGCTATTGCATATGGCATTGCAAAGGTATATCCTGAAAGTCACCATGGGATTTGTATCTATCATTTGGAACAGAACCTAAAGCGAAGGAAAGTGAAAAGTGAGGCCATAAAACTTTTCCAAAGTGCTTCAAGAGTATACAGGCACAAAGAATTTGATCTATACATGTCAATATAACAAAAGTAGATAAGAAGACTTATGACTACTTGATGGAAGAACCACCGAAAAGGTGGGCACGTTCTTGTAGTCCACGACGAAGATATAACATGCTCACAACAAACATAGTTGAGTCAATGAATTCTGTGCTATTAGAAGCAAGGGAGCTGCCTATATTAAGAATGATGGATTTCATCCTAGTGAAGCTACAACGTTGGTTTCATGAAAGAAGAAATGAAGCAGAAGGAACTTTTTATGACGTTTCTTGTTGGGTAGAAGAGGAATTGAAGAAAAAGATAGATTTAGCATTTACTTTGAATGTAAGTATTATGTTCTTTGTTTAGCTTATTATTTTAATGATAATTTAACATAATATACTAACTTATAATTTTTCAACATTGAAGTCTTCCCTGTTGATTCATGGCGTTCTAGAGTTGAGGAAGAAGGAATTACTTTCTTAGTGGACTTAAACAAAAGAACATGTGATTGTTTTTAGTTTCAATTTGATGAATTACCATGCATACATGCAATTGCAGCTATCGAGAAGAGAAACATCAAGAAGTCCAGCTTTTGATCGCACCGGTACTTAAAGGAATCTTGGCTGAAAACATATAAAAGACAAATGCATCTTGTAGGACATACTAATTCATGGATTGTACCAGGGAGTGTTAAGTCACAAATTATTAAACCTCCATATTTCAAAGTGCCACCAGGTAGAAGGCAGAAGAAAAGGCATATTCCAGCTACCGAGTCATCAAAAATAACATTCAAATGTGGTTGTTGCAGAAGAATTGGTCATAATAGAACAACTTGTATATATTCTCCGGCAGTCCATCCATTTTCAAGGAAGCATAGAGAATAGTAGATATATACACTTATGTTTATCTACTCTTTTAAGTTTTTGCTATAAATTGGATTCATTTAGATTGTTTTTATTTGAGCAGATGTCCTGAATTTTCAAAGTTTCTTTGCGCTTACATGTTTTTTGTTTCTTTTGAGTTCCAAATTCAAAAGTTAAGGACAAGCAGTCCTTAACTTAGAGTTCCAAGTTCAAAAGTTAAGGACACTTGGTCCTAAACTTTGAATTCCAAGTTCAAAAGTTAAGGACACTTGATCCTTAACTTTGAGTTCCAAGTTCAAAAGTTAAGGACACTTAGTCCTTAACTTTGAATACCAAGTTAAAAAGTTAAGAACACTTGGTCCTTAACTTAGAGTTCCAAGTTGAAAAGTTAACGACATTTGGACCTGAAGTTTGAGTTCCAAGTTCAAAAGTGGACACTTGGTCCTTAACTTTGAGTTCCAAGTTCGAAAGTTAAGGACACTTGGTCCTTAACTTTGAATACCAATTAAGGTTAGTTTATTGAGGCATATTCAAGAGATTGATCGCCCCGATTAAAGGGTTAAACCTAGAGATAGTAATACCCGACTTGAACCTTAATTGCTTGCACAAATTATCATACCCAATTGATCTTGAGAAAGTCAATTAGGGCAAAATCACTCAAACTACCGAGATGTATAGAGTGAGAAGTTTAGTGCATTGGTTATATCGTAATCTCCAACATGACAACCTAGCCTTAGACTCGAGAACCCATCAAGTATCCACCTAGGAGAAAGTCACTTCCCTAGTGCCTTCTTAACTATTTAGACAACCTTTCAAGTATCTTACTCTTAGCTTAATTTAGAATCTTATTAGCATAAAATTAGAAGTAATCAAGAGACCGACTATGATTAGAAGTGCAATTAAGAGCCATTACGCATATCTAAGTTAGATAGAAACCCAATTCCCCTTTCTAGCTCCCTATGGAAATCGATCCCGACCTTCTCGGGTAAAAGCTGCTTCGAACACTCTCGCTACTTTTGATGGGTTTTCAATGTCTTAGCCTTATACTTCTTATGTTTTGATGATCTAACAAACTTATTATGAAGAACTAGATAGAGAACCTTGTCGCGCAGGTTATACATCTCATATGAACAATTCAGCAACATGAAGGAACTAAACGATCACAGAGAGGAACATCACAGGGACCTAGTGCCCCGGTCTCTTAGAGTTCTCCGGCACAAAGAAGTCAGTGACTATACGTAATCTATATAAAGAGGAACACAACAGGGACCTACTCCCTATAGGTTCTCTGACAGAAGTACAGGTCAAGTACACAGCTGGAATGTGACAGAAGAAAGTGACCATCTGGTAACTATTACAGAAGCGGAACACAACGAGGACCTAGTCCGTTGGTGGGTTCTGATAGAAGTACAAAGTCCACTATCCAGCTGGAACGCAACTGCCCAGTAGTGGCTGTGCAGACAGTGTAGTAGTCACTTCTCTTTGGGAAAAAGTACACCACGAGCTGACATTACTACCTATTGTGATATCTTTTGTGATAAAACAACCTGGTGCAAGACATGCCAGGATTTGTGCATTTAGTGATATTCTCTCAAGAAGAAGAAACATCGATCCGACATTAAAATCACTGGTGTGTCAAGAACAAGAAGGCAACTCCACTAAGGATCAGTTTCTAAATGAAGTCTTATGTATATCCATAGTTGAGTTGTAATCTTGTTAATTGTTCTATATTGTAATTCCTAGTTTGCTTTCTTAGAAGCGCTGTTTTAGGAACAAACAAAATTCGTAAATTTTAGAGTTTATGTTGTGACTAGAAATAGTCATAAGTTAAATCCTCTGTAACTAGGAGAGTTAGAGAGTGGAATGTGGTGGTTGTATCACAAGTTAGTTTAAAGTCTTTGCAATAGGGAGATTGCAAAGTGTCTTGTAATAGGTAGATTGCAAGTTAGTTGACTTAAAAGCCTACAAGAGTAGGTCGTAGTTTTTTGATCCCCTTGTGTGGGATGTTTCCACGTAGAAAAATCTCTTGCCTTCTTTACTTTCAGCCTTTACAACATTCTACGTATCGGTCTCATACGAGACCAGGTACTCTATAGGTTGGTGTACTCATATAAGCTATCAATTGGTATTAGAGCAGGTTCCTCCTATCAAGCTAACACCTAGGAAGGATCCTAAATGGTTGCTCCACCAAACTTTGAAGAAGGACAATCAACCTATAGACCTCCCAGATTCAATGGTCAATACTACGGCTGGTGGAAGACTCAGATGCATGATTTCATAATGGCTGACGATTCAGAATTGTGGGATATCATATGTGATGGTCCATATGTTCCCATGAAGAAACTTGAAGAAACAGGACCATTGTTGCCCAAAGGGAGAAAAGAGTACAACGACACTAATAGAAAAGCTATAGAAAAGAACTATTGTGCCAAAAAAATCTTGATGTGTGGCATAGGACTTGATGAATACACCAGAGTATTAGCTTGTGATACTGCCAAGGAGATATGGGAAGCCTTACAAACTGCACACGAAGGAACCACTCAAGTCAAACAATCCAAGATCGACATGCTCACCACTGAATACGAGCTCTTCAGGATGAAGGATGATGAGTCCATACAAGATATGCACACCAGATTCACCTCCATCATAAATGAGCTTCACTCACTTGGAGATGTCATTCCCAGAAATAAGCTTATAAGGAAAATTCTCAGTGTTTTACCTGGGTCTTGGGAAAGTAAGGTAAATGCCATCACAAAATCCAAAGATCTACGGACTCTGACCATGGATAAGTTGATTGGTAATCTGAAAACATACGAGATGAAAAGAAAGAAAGACAGTGAAAGAAGAGAGCCCTAGAAGGAAAAGAACCTGGTGCTTAAGGCTGAAAGGAGTGACTCAAGTGATGAAGATAGTGACATGGCCTATCTTACGAAGAGATTTCAAAAAATGGTTCGAAGAAATGGTGGCATACCAAAGTGGGGCAGTTCAAGTAAAACAAGGAACAACGATCTCTGTCACGGATGTGGAAAGTCAGGGCATTTCATTAAAGACTGCCCACTCGCGAAACAAGAGCAGTACAATCAAAATCCGACAAAGCTGGAAAAAGGAACCTAGTTCCAGAGAAAAGATTTAATCGAAAAAGTGTTGCAGACAGTATCGTTAAGCAGACTCTTGCTGTTTGGGGAGACTCCTCAATTGAATCTGAAAGAGAATCAGATGCAGAAAATAGTTCTATGATGGCAATAGAAACTGAAGCAACAAAGTACGATTCACTGTTCACGCTGATGGCTTAGTCAGATGATGATGATGAAGAAGATGGAGACGATGAGGTAAACTTCAGGGATGTTCAGAGAAATCTGAAATCCCATTCCTCTAAGAAACTAAGGTCTTTATCAAATGTCCTAATTGACGCTTATTATAGTCTTGTAAATGATAAGGATATCTTGATTGTAGAACTAGGGGAGGCCAAACAATCTAGAGATGATCTAGTGGTCTGTGTAGTGGACTTAAATGAAACCATAGCTAATCTTGAACTAGAGAAGGAGGCCCTAAACAAAAAAATAACCAGTGTGGAGAATGAGAGACATGACCTGATGGTAGTAGTCGTTGATCTAAAAGAAATAATAGAAGGTCTTAACAATGAAAAACATTCCTTAGAAGAAAAAATTGCCTCCACTGAGGAGGAAAGAGATGACCTTCTAGTAATATGCGCTGATCTAGAGGAAACCATTGAGGGACTCAATAGAGAACATAGGAATGTAACTCTTGGGAAAGGGAAGGAAGTAGCCAGTAAGTCGCAAATCTTGCTTGAAAAGGAGTTAACGGTTGTAAAAACCAGTTTTTGCAATGAACTCGAGAGAAATCAGCAACTCCAAGTTGAGTTGGAAAAAGTAAGAAATGATCTTGAAAAATCCTTGAAATAGACCTAGTCCTCAGATGCAGTCACTGCCATGTATCTCAATAATAGTGGGAACAAGCAGGGCATTGGGTTCCAGAGGGAGAAAACTCTCTACAACCCACACAACAAGTATGTCACTGTACCTAATAACTAGCTATGTACGCAAAATCAATGGCCATTTTAAAGAAAATTGCCAGGCCAGGGTTCAGTCTGCTTAGAAAAACAAACATTTACTGATAGAGTGACTACTAGTAAAGGACCAAGTACCACTCACAAAAAGCGGATGCTGCCTGCGTGGACCAAGAAAACCCTTATTTATCCTTTTTACAGTAACAAGGGACCCAAACTAGTTTGGGTTCCTAAACCTAACCCCTGATGTGTATGTGCAGGGAGTAGTGAGAGGAAGTAGACTACGATGGACTATGGACAGTGGATGCTTAAAGCAAGCAGCATCATGAATTTCTTCTCACTGAAAGCCATGCAGGAAGGGAATGTATCCTTGAAAAGAAAATAATGGGTACATTCTCAGTGAATGAAAAGGCAGAAAAGGTTCTTCTTGGCATTTGAGTAGAGACAAGCACTATGTGAATGACCTAAAAGGTTCTGTCATCAATATGATAACTAGCCAAGTAGTATCAATGAACAAAGGAAGCAAGAACAGTCACTTATGCTAATCGTCAATTGGAGAATGAGATGAGCGAAATCACAACTATGGGATGAAGGGGCAGTATATGCAAATTTCTCACCTCCGAAGAAACTAACTCAGTCGGACCTGGTCCGTGATCTGCCAAACTCAAGCGTGACCTGGACATGAGCTCACAAAATTGATGGAGGAGGAGAAGAAGGGATTTTGCACAATTTCTCAAACTCCAAGGATTGCATAACCAAAATGGCGTAGCAGAAAGAAATAATAGATCTAGAAATTGCTGCATGAACTGTGCTCATCGTCTAGGGAATCGCCAAGAAACTCTGGGAAAAGGAATGAACATCACTCTCCACTTGGAGAACAAGTGTCGGACCAGGTGCCTCCTAAATCAAAACTCACCAGGAATTGCGAAAATTGGAAGAAAATGCCTTGTGCTTGACAACAGAAAGGGTCAGCTTGGGGAGCTCAATGCAAAAGGACGAGCTAAGGACTTCTTCTATAGAACAATCCACAAAACAAGGCCACAGGGTCTTCAACAAGGAAGCACAAAATGGCAAGAAATGCTCATAGGGCTTCAAATCATGAGGGTGATAGAGTGAGCAAAATGAAAGAAGACTGGTGAGAGACAACGCAACATCATCTTCCATGTCTCACAAAGAACCTTGTACGTCATTTGCCACAACTGAAGCTGAAGGAAGAAGAAAAGATGCAGCTCATGGCACTACACAAGTAGCAGAACACAAAGTGTGAGGAAATCAAACTGACCTCCATATGTTTTTTCCCAACCAACCTCTATCTCAAGTTGGGAAACCAAAGTGCACTTGTCATGATTCATGCATTATCTTCTGAAAGACAAGGAAGCAAGATGAAATGACCTCATTAACATCTGAAGAGAAATTGCAAACACATTTAAGGGCGAGATCCTCTTCTGAGGGTAAATATGAAGAAGGGATTGATCAGTGGAAAGGATTGCATAACAGAAGATCAAACTCCAGATATCTACATCAAAGCCTCAAGTAGAGAATATTTCGTATAAATCAAGGCAAAGACGGGGTCACAAAAATTTAATGAAGAACCTGATTCTCCATCTGTTGGCTGTGTAAGACACCTTCAGGTAAAGATAGCTAAAGTGTTTTCTGACCAGGCCTAACTCACATCAATACTGCTATAGGTAAACATGCATGACGATCATAGAAGCCAAAGGTATAGTTATGAACTGCAAAGAGGGGAGCTACTAAAATCTTGTTCAAAAGATTGCTCTGGCATCAGGTTCTCGTATCTGAGGCTAGTAGGAATGTGCTTAATTTTTGCATGCCCTTTACAAACAAAAAAGGGCATATAAATACTTTGTAATTCAGCTGCCATGTCATTCAACTTTTCAATGTCTAAGTGCCATGTGTTGTCAATCAAATCCTTCATCCCCTCTACACGATAACACTTCCCCACAAATCTACCGCCGTTTTCAGACGTTTCAGAACCTGTTTCGATCCCCGCTCATCATTAGTTCTTATCCCAATAAGAAACTTCCCCTCTTTTTCACGGCAAGTTATGAACCTTCATCCCTTGTGCATAGCTAGGATCCTCTCCCTATCTACTCATTCCTCTTTCAACTCATATACTAAGTGCTCATCCAACGGCAATTGAAAAATCTTCTCATTCCCCCGTCATTAACACTGTTCACATTTCTTCATCACCTTTGAAATCATTCCCAGAGCTTCACTATTTCACGCCTTCTACCACCTTACACACTTCTAGGTCCTCCTCCACCCCTACAGTCTTTCCATTTCTGATAAACCCTGTTTACCACTATTTGGAGAATCCTATGTCCAATCAATCTTATGATCTCATCAAAGACCACACAGCAGGTCTCACTCCTCGAGTATCAGAAGACCCTAAGGACGATTCTGACCAGTACCTTAATACCTCCATGTTAGACTCAGTGACTCTTAAGGAGTCACCTGAAAAGGAAGCAGCGCATAGCATGGCTATATCTGCAAAGAGTCTGATGGATGCAGAAGCTTATCTCTCCTAAGAGTATCAAGGTGAAGACCTAACACTCCTAGGAGATGTAAGAAACACAGCACTCCTCGAGTCCTTGGCTCATACGATATTTTCAGAAAAGCCTTCTGATGAACCTGATTCACTCCCATGCAAACTCACTCATATGTCTTCTGCTCATTCCAAACTCCTAAAATCTTCCTCAAAATCACCCATCATCAGGTCACTACAGCAAGAGAATTTTGAATCCTCATTATTAAAAAGTAAGAGAAGTGTCAAGACATGGAAAAAGAGGAAAATGAATCCAAAAGATTTCATCAAGAGTGTGCCAGTGAATCAGATAGACAAAAATGCTTCTAGAGAACCTGGTTCTTTAGTGCAACAGTTTGTGACGATTAAGGAAAATGTTGAAGAACAGAAAGGGTCACTTGGGAAACACATCAGGAAGTCTAAACGGAGTAAAACTGAGATAGCCGTGTCAAAGGACAAAACTATAGAGGTAATAAGATGGAAAGGAGAGTCTGTCGAAGGAACCAGAAACCAGGAATGGTTTCATGAACCTGGTCCATCAAAGTCCTTAACCTGTGATGGTGTTCGGTGGAAGCAAATATTAAGAACTCAAAACGTGTTGTGGGGCAGAACTTTTGATCCAGCAATTTCGGAAATGGCTGGCAAGAGACAAATTCTGGAGATTGTCGAATTTCAACAATGGGAACACCTATTTGAAGGGAGCATGCCTTTGGTGTATGAAGATGCAGTGCAAACCTTCTACTCATCTCTCTTCACTGTTGAAGGGGACCACATCTACGCACTTGTAAACATAGTGGACATTGTACTCGACACTTCAACATTGGGAAAAATTCTCAGAATTCCGTGTAAAGGTGTGTCCTCAGTCAAGGATGTTGTGGAGTAAACTTTCGGAGAACCATCATGAAAGAGCAAGCTATTCAATAGGGGGAACAGGTCCATAAGAAAGTGTTACTTCCTGAGTATCAACTTCTTTTTGAACTGGTCAATAAAGTACTCCTACCCCACTCTGAGAGACGCTCCATTGCCACAAAGTCAGATTTGGTCCTGATGGAAGCATTTGATGAGTTTGTACTAATCAACCTGCCAGCAATCATGATATATCATATGCAGAAGGTGGAAAATTTTAAGGGTGGCAATCATGGGTTACCTTATGGCTTTCTCCTCACTCAAGTGTTCAGATTCTATAAGGTTCCCTTGGGAAATCCTAGAGTGGGCACACGCAAGAAAACATTTTCTAAGCCCACTCTAGAAGAATGTGAATATATTGAAAAAGTTGGTGGAAGCATCTCGACCATTTCTCAGCTGATAAACGCCCAAAATGTAGCCTCTGAGGAAATACGAAGGCTGAGGGCTCAGAATGCCATTCTAGAAACTCAGCTTAACCAAAGAGCTAAGGGACCTAATTTTGTATACGAGGAGGTTGCCAAACTGAGAAAGGAAAATGAGAGACTTCGGGCTCAACTACTTGAAGAACAACTGCCGCAAATGCTAGACTGGACCTGGTTCTCTAAACCATTCTTGTCTCTTCCTCCAAGCCTCCTTCCCTTAGTGCTCCCTAGGATTCTCTCTAGTATCTAGCTATTTTTGCTCCAACTTCCTGTGGCTGCTGTTTTACTTGTGTTTACTTGTTTTTGTTTTGTGATGACATGTTGAACTTAACTATTACTGCTCCTGACTTGTTCAGTCCAATGTAAACATTAATGAAACAGCTCCCCTTTTTCTTGCATGTACAACACTGTATTCCTCTGGTTTCTCTTTTCTGTCATGACTGCGTGCACATATGTGGCATGAGCTAGCTGTGTTAGACTTCTTTATGCTTATTAACTGCGTGTGCTCTTTGTCATACTAGCTGATCTTTTTAATGATGCCAAAAGGGGGAAATTGATTATATAATAGATGAGGATGGAGCTGAGAAGATTAAGGGGGAACTATGCTATGTCTGTGATGTGCTATGTCTGTGATGATCAAAGGAGGAAGATCTAAGATCAAGGGGGAACTGCTGACTCATCATGTTAATTAATTGTTAATCCTGGTCTAAACAAATGCCTTTCATCCTTAAGTTCGTCATCATAAAAAAGCGGGAAATTGATGAGTTTTCAATGTCTTAGCCTTATACTTTTTATGTTTTGATGATCTAACAAACTTATTATGAAGAACCAGATAGAGAACCTTGTCGCACAGGTTATACACTCATATGAACAATTCAGCAACAAGAAGGAACTAAACGATCACAAAGAGGTACATCACAGGGACCTGGTGCCCCGGTCTCTTAGAGTTCTCCGGAACAAAGAAGTCAGTAACTGTACGCAATCAATATAAAGAGGAACACAACAGGGACCTGCTCCCTGTAGGTTCTCTGATAGAAGTACAGGTCAAGTACACAGCTGAAATATGACAGAAGAAAGTGACCATCTGGTAACTGTTACAGAAGCGGAACACAACAAGGACCTGGTCCGTTGGTGGGTTCTGACAGAAGTACAAAGTCCACTATCCAGCTGGAACGCAATTGCACAGTAGTGGTTGTGCAAACAGTACAACAGTCACTTCTCTCTGGTAAAGGTACACCACGGGTTGACATCACTACCTATTGTGATACTTTTGTGATAAAACAACCTGGTGCAAGACATGCAAGGATTTGTGCATTCAGTGATATTCTCTCAAGAGGGAGAAGCATCGATCCGCCATTAAAATCACTGGTGTGTCAAGAACAAGAAGACAACTCCACTAAGGATCAATTTCTAAATGAAGTCTTATATATATCCATAGTTGAGTTGTAATCTTGTTAATTGTTCTACATTGTAATTCCTAGTTTGCTTTCTTAGAAGCGCTATTTTAGGAACAAACAAAATTCGTAAACTTTAGAGTTTTTGTTGTGACTAGAAATAGTCATAAGTTAAATCCTCTGTAACTAGGAGAGTTAGAGAGTGCCTTGCGGTGGTTGTATCACAAGTTAGTTTAAAGTCTTTGCAATAGGGAGATTGCAAAGTGGCTTGTAATAGGTAGATTGCAAGTTAGTTGAGTTAAAAGCCTACAAGAGTAGGTCGTGATTTTTTGATCCCCTTGTGTGGGATTTTTCCACGTAGAAAAATCTCTTGCCTTCTTTACTTTCATTCTTTACAGCATTCTATGTATCAGTCTCATACGGGACCAGGTACTCTATAGTTTGGTGGACTCATATAAGCTATCAACTTTGTAGTAGTGTAGGGTTGGCTCCGATCACTTTTTGGCACCGTTGCCGGGGAGCTAATGGTTTTGGCTATCTATCTAAATAGTTTTGTGTATTGTTCTTCTTTTCTTCTATGTTACTAATTTGTGTGTGTCACGACTTTAGGTACAAAATGGCAGCAAAAAACGCACCTCTTGGAGATCTTTCGCCGGGGAAGGAGGTAGATGACAATGTTGATGATGAGGTTCCTATTATACCTCAAGGCCAAAGGAGAGGCCTCCAGGCCAATGATAATATTCCAGACCCTCCCTCGCCACCTCCAAGAGTGGCTTCTCGAGTGATTCCCAACCAAGGATATGCAAGTGCAATTGTCCCACCCCAGATCCGGGCAGGCAATTTTGAAATTACCAATGTGATGCTGACATTGCTGGAGAAGTATAGGTATTTCACGGGTGCTGCCAATCAGAATTCTTACAAACATCTCAAGGGTTTCGTGGATACCTGTTGGGGAGAAAGCAAAATAATGTGTTCGAGGATGCACTTCGGTTGAGAGTATTCCCTTTCTCACTTAGAGGGAAGTCATTGGATTGGCTTGAGAGACTTTCCAACCATTCCATCACTACTTGGGATGAGTTGGCGGATAAGTTCATTGCAAAGTTTTTCTCATCGGGGCACATGGCAGCATTGAGAGATGAGATCTTAGCTTTCAAGCAGGAGCCTACCGAACCATTACATGAGATTTGGGAGCGATATAGAACCATGGTAAAGGAATGCCCCAACAATGATATGACTGAGGCAATAATCCAACAGACTTTCTATCAGGGCATTAACACAACAAACCTGTGCATAGTGAACCAACTTCCTGGGGGTAATTTCATGAAGCTGTCTTATGATGAGGCTTGTGACATTCTTGACAAGATGGCTAACACATCCTCCGCTTGACAAAGTAGAGCCAATGTGCCACAGGTTGACCCCACAGTCACTCACTTGCACAAAGAGCTACATGACCATGGGCAGGCTATAGCAGAGCTAACAACTACAATAAACCAGCTAGCAAAGGCACAGTTACATCAGGTTCAAAATCCGCGCCAAGTAAATTCTATGGAGGTGTCAACATGCTAGTAAACAAAAGAAGACAAAGAGATCAACAGAATCAAGGGAGTTCGGATCAATTTGACAATGATTGTGGTGGATTCCAAGATGATGGTTATGATGTGCAGATGAAGAGGTGCAATACGTGAATAACTACCAAAGCCAAAGGGGCAATTCTTCCAACCAATAACAATGGAGACCCCAAGGCAATTGGGGTAATCAACAACAACAAGGGAATAGTAATTGGGGAAACAATAACCAAAATTTCAATTAGGGCAATCGGAACAATAATCAGAACAACCAGGGTAATTAGAATGGCAACAACAATAATTGGGGTAGTAACAACAATCAGGGAGGTTGGAACAATGGCAATCAAGGAAATCGGGGGCAAGACTTTCAAAGGCCCCCAATGTATTAACAACCAAACAATCCACCCCCATTTCCATCCCAAGGTCCTAGTTCTCCCAACAACGATGGGAGAATTGAAATGATGTTTGAACAGATGATGAACAAAAATTCGGACTCTGATGCTCAGTTGGCTTCCCACAATACTTCAATCAGAAACTTGGAGGTTCAATTATGGCAAATCTCACAATCCTTGAATACTCGTCCTAAGGGGGCTCTACCAAGTGATACGATAGTTAACCCGAAGTGTGGGAACAATCATGTTATAATGGTAACTACAAGAAGTGGACGAGGCGGAGATGTGAATGCCTCCAAGCAAAAAGCAATTTTGAGTGATGAAGTTGAGTTGCAAGATGATGAAATTCCTTTGGTGGTTGAAAATGTGATTGAAGAGAACATGAATGAAGAAGTGAGGATTGATATTCAAGATGCCGAGGTGGAGACTCAGAATGACGTGAACCCGTCTAGGGAACACGTAATAGACATGCCGGAATGGTTGTGCCTAAAGACAAAGCTCATTTGCCAAGGCCACCTCCACCTTATCCTCAAAGGATCGCGAAGCAGAAAAATGAGAATTAGTTTAAAAAGTTCATTGACATGATGAAGAGCTTATCCATTAATGTGCCTTTGGTGAAGGCTCTAGAACAAATGCCGGACTATGCTAAATTCATGAAGGACTTGGTGACAAAGAAAAGATCCATGGATTGTGAAACTATCAAGATGACCCACCAAGTTAGTGCAATAGTGCACTCAATGGCCCCAAAGCTTGAAGATCCTGGTGCTTTCACCATTCTTTGCACCATTTGGAGTGCGGACTTTGCTAAAGCTCTATGTGATTTGGGGGCAAGTATCAACTTGATGCCCTACTCAGTTTTCAAGACTTTGGGTATTGGGCAACCGAGGCCAACTTCCATGAGATTGCAAATGGCGGATAGAACTATGAAGAGACCATTGGGTATTATTAATGATGTCCTTGTCCGGGTGGACAAATTTATCTTGCCAGCTGATTTTGTGATCTTGGATTATGAGGTAGATTATGAAGTTCCAATCATATTGGGAAGACCCTTCCTTGCTACTGAGAAGACCTTAGTTGATGTGGAAGCAGGGGAACTCACCTTCAGGGTGGGTGATGAGAAAGTGGTCTTTCATATGTGTAAGTCAATGAAGCAGCCCAATAGTTTTGATGTGTGCTCTTTTGTGGACCTTGTCACAGCAGTGATAGTTGATGATACCAGTGCAATGATCAATGTTGAGGGACCTCTAGAGGCCGTGTTGTTGAATCTTGATGTAAATGAGGATAAAGGCCGAGTGGAGTGCGTGAATGCTTTACATGGAATGGGCTCTTACTCTTATGAGCCTAAGAAACTCTCTTTGGATCTTGAGAATAGGAAGACTCCACCAACAAAACCTTCAATTGAGGAACCTCTGGTGTTGGAGTTGAAGCCATTGCCTCCACACCTCAGGTATGAGTTCTTAGGCCCTAGTTCAACTTTTCCAGTTATTCTTTCTTCTTGTCTTACTAACATGCAGGTTGATGCCACATTGGCGGTGCTTCAAAAGCGAAAAAGGCAATTGGATGGACTTTAACTGATATTCGGGGGATAAGCCTCACATTTTGTATGCACAAGATCATTCCGAAAGATGATGCAAAGCCCTCTTTGGACATCAAAGGAGGTTGAATGAGGCAATGCAAGAAGTTGTGAAAAAGGAGGTGATCAAGTAGTTGGATGCCGGGGTTGTGTATCCCATCTCTGATAGCTCTTGGACTTCACCGGTGCAATGTGTACCGAAGAAGGGTGGCATGACCGTGGTTACAAATTCACAAAATGAGTTGATTCCTACCAGGACCGTCACCGGTTGGAGGGTATGCATGGACTACCGCAAGTTGAATAAAGTGACCCGCAAGGATCACTTTTCATTGTCTTTTCTTGATCAGATGTTAGATCGACTTGTTGGGCATGCCTTCTACTGTTTCTTGGATGTGTATTCTGGATACAACCAAATATTGATTGCTCCAAAATATCAGGAGAAGACCATATTCACTTGTCCATATGGTACCTTTGCCTTTTCTCGGATGCCTTTTGGGTTGTGTAATGCACCGGCTACATTTCAGTGGTGAATGATGGCCATTTTCACCAATATGGTGGAAGATATTTTGGAGGTGTTCATGGACGACTTTAGTGTTGTGGGTGATTCGTTTGAGGAATGTTTGAAAAATCTTGATAGAGTGTTGGCCCGTTGTGAAGAAACTAATCTTGTTCTTAATTGGGAGAAATGCCACTTCATAGTGGAAGAGGGCATAGTTCTCGGGCATAAAATTTCAAAGCATGGTATAGAGGTGGACAAAGCAAAACTTGATATGATTTCAAGGCTCTCTCCCCTACCTCTATCAAGAGAGTTAGAAGTTTTCTTGGGCATGCGGGGTTCTACCGGAGATTTATCAAAGACTTTTTGAAGGTAGTGAATACCTTATGCAAGTTATTGGAAAAAGATGCCAAGTTCGTGTTCGATGAAAGATGTATGCAAGCCTTTGAACTTCTCAAGCACAAGTTGACCACTACTCCTATTATTACCGCACCCAATTGGAGCTTGCCTTTTGAGCTCATGTGTGATATGAGCGATGTTGCGGTTGGGGCTATTTTGGGTCAAATAGTGAACAAAATGTTTCATCCGGTGTACTATGCGAGCAAGACAATGAATGATGCTCAAGTGAACTACACGGTGACTGAGAAAGTGCTTTTGGCTATTGTGTTCACGATGGAGAAATTTCGGCCGTATCTCATGGGTGCCAAGGTCATAGTTCATGCCGATCATTCCATACTCCGGTACTTGATAACGAAGAAGGATTCCAAAGCTAGACTGATACGATGGGTCTTGTTACTTCAAGAGTTTGATTTGGAGATTGTAGACGGAAGGGTAGTGAAAACTAAGTGTCGGACCACTTGTCCCACTTGGAGGAGGAGGGGAAGCCTTATGATGACCTAGAGATCAATGATTCATTTCCCAACGAACAACTCCTTTCGGTGTCAATGAATGGTATGCCATGATTTGCGGACGTTGCTAATTTCCTTGTGACTGGTATAATCCTGTGTGAGCTCTCTTCTAACCAAAGGAAGAAGCTCAAATGGGAGAGTTTGGATTTCTATTGGGATGAGCCATACTTGTTCAAGATTCGCACGAATGGTGTGATCCGAAGGTGTGTCCCCGAGGAGGAGCAATTGAGTATCTTAGAGGCTTGTCATTCCTCTCCCTATGGTGGCCATCATGGCGGGCGAGGACGGCCTCAAAAGTTCTTTAGTTGTGGGTTTTATTGGCCAACTTTATACAAATATGCAAGTGAACTTGTGAAGAGGTGTGACGAATGTCAAAGAGCGGGTGGAATTTCGAAGAAAGATGAGATGCCTCTCAATACCATTCTTGAAGTTGATATTTTTGATATATGTGGCATTGATTTTATGGGCCCGTTTGTTAGCTCGTGTAGGAACACTTACATTCTTGTGGCGGTTGACTATGTTTCAATATGGTTGAAGCCGTGGCTTTACCCAACAATGAGGCCCGTAGTGTTGTTGTGTTTCTCAAAAAGAGCATTTTTACAAGGTTTGGTACTCCTCGTGCAATCATAAGTGATGGGGGTCTCATTTTTGTAACAGAGCTTTTGACATTTTGCTTATAAAGTATGGTGTCAATCACAAAGTTCTACTCCTTATCATCCTCAGGCGAGTGGCCAAGTTGAATTCTCAAACAGGGAAATCAAGAGTATATTATCGAAGACGGTCAATGCAAATAGGACCGATTGGTCAAAGAAGTTGGATGATGCTCTATGGGCTTATAGGACTGCTTACAAGACTCTAATTGGTATGTCTCCGTATCGGTTGGTGTTTGGGAAAGTTTGCCATCTACTGGTTGAGTTAGAGCACAAGGCCATGTGGGCTTTGAAGAAGCTGAATCTTGAATGGGATGTGGCAGCAAATCTTCGTGTGGAGCAGCTTAATGAACTTGATGAATTCCGATTCCATGCCTACTCAGTTCGTCCTTGTACAAGGACAAAATGAAGTACCTTTATGATAAATATGCTCATGGAAAGGAGTTCAAAGTAGGTGATTTGGTTCTCTTATTCAACTCTCGGTTACGTCTGTTTCCGGGAAAGCTTAAGTCGAAATGGAATGGACCTTTTGAAGTGGTGTTTATGACTCCGTTTGGTGCACTTGACTTGAAGAACAAAAATGGAGAGGTTTTTAGAGTTAATGGGCACAGGGTCAAGCACTATCTGGGCAAGATTGATGACAGCCATGTGCTGGCACTACTCTATATAAAGTGATTTGATAGTAACCCGCGTCGTGCCGCGACGTTAAATTATGCGCTTCTTGGGAGGCAACCCATGTGTCCTTTGATTTTCTTTGTAGTATAAGATTTACTTTTGGACTAACTGGTTGTGAGTTGCTGTAGGATTGTTTTGATGCAGTGCAGGACTAAGTTGGAAAAATGCACACTCTCTAAAGTTTGCTGTGCGGACCGCAATGCATTTTGTGCTGCCGCAAAGGCCTTAGTGCGGGAGCAAAAATTCAATGCGGACCACAGAGTTGATTGATACAAAATAAGGAGTCTCTGAAGTTTTCCACCACGGCTGCAATACATTTTGTGCGGTCCGCGATGGACCACCGCAGCCGCATTGCATTTCTTGCGGTCCGCAGTGGTCATCCCCCCAGTGCTACTTTTTTATGAGTACCGCGGACCGCAGTGTCATTTTGTGCGGCCCGCGGTCAGTAGGTGAGATGGGCCCCAGGCCCTTTTTCTATAAATAGGACCTGAGGCCCTCAGTTTAAACTTTTCGACCCTTTGCATTCAAAAGATAAAAAAATCACCATTCATCCCTCTAATTGCACGAATTCAACTGCTAAGTCTCGATTAATAAATATTGCATCTCACTTCTGGTAACTTCAATTCCTTCTTAGTTGCTTAATTTTGCTATTTTCTTTTAATTTTTATTTTTCTTAGTTTTTCTTCTTTTTCTTCCCGTTTTTCTTTCAAATATGTAGCATAGGTTTGTTTAATCCTGTTTAACTTAGGACTAATTAGTTAAAAACACTAATTCAATACCTAGGGAATCAATAATAGGTGAAAAATTGGACTAAAATGTGAAAAATTTGAACCCTACGTTGGTATTATTGTTGAGTGCTCACTGCGGACCGCAGTGGATTTTGTGCGGTCCGCAATGTTATTTTGTGCGGACCAAGGTGATGAAAGTTCTGAAAGCTGATAAGTAAGGACCGCGACCGCAATGGATTTTGTGCGGTCTGCGATGCCTCAATACGGACCGCAATGCATTTTGTGCGGTCCACGGTGCCTAGATTCAGAGAGTGGGTAGTCTAATCCCCACCTCAGTGCGAACCGCGGTGCATTTTGTGCGGTCCACGGTAGCTGCTCTGCGGCCGCACTTCATTTTGTGCGGTTCGCATTCTGCAATTCTGATTGGCTGCAATAATTTTTCTGCAATGCTTCACTAACTCTGCTGATACTAACAAAACTCAACTGTATTCTCTTTGCAGATCATGGTGAAATCACAAAGGCAGAGGTGATCAACAGAAAGGGAAAGGAGAGTCCTCCCGGGTTAGGGGAAAAGGAATGATTAGATTGACCCCGCAATCCCGACAAAACATCAAAAATATCAGAAGTCTCATAAAGGCTGCTGATAGAGCTATTGACCAATCCGGGAGTAAATATGAGCCTTCCCGGAGGCATCTGACTCAAACTCTGTGCCAGAGTATGTTCCTGACTGGCCGGAGAGGAACAAATTGAAAGATACACTTTGGGGCTCTCCCACTGCCCAAACATCAATGCACATATCTTCCGAGACGTCTGAGGGCTCAGCTGCAGGCAGTGGCAATGAATATTCCACCTCACTTACAGCTTCACTATCCGGGGAGGGTCCCATAGAAGGAGAAACAGTAGGAGGGGGTGAGCCCCAAGTAGGAGGGGTGGAGAGAACCAGAAATCCGGAGGCATGGCAAGACAGATTTGTGAGTGAGGTGGCCTACCACAAGTTTAGATAGTGGTGGCCCAAGAGGAAGCTAATACCGGAGCGGAAATTCATTACAAAGGACCTCATGCCTCACAACCCCAATGTGTTGAGGCAATTCAGGGAGAGAGCAGGCTGGGACTACTTCATAGGCCATGTGGAGGATGCCAATGAGCACCTAGTCAAGGAGTTCTACACCAATATTTCCCACATAAAAAAGGGCACCACAGTGACTAAGGTGCGAAATCTGAAAGTGTAATTTGATGGCAAGACGATAAATGATTACCTGGGCTTCCCGGAGGAGGACAAAACCTTGTACTAAGATAAGGTAGCTTTGGGGGAGGATGCCCGGCTGTGGCTAGCTGAGTACTTGGCAATCCCAGGTACCACCCCCAGCATGGTTGACAATGGGGGTAAACATTGTGAGGCAGATCCTTAACTTTGAAGTGAAGGGGTGAGAGACATTTGTTTGTAGCCGGCTAGACCCCATCACTCATGACAACCCCCTTCCTATCCCCCGGGCTATATTGGTGGAATCGATCATGGTGGGGTACCCGATCAATATCGGGAATGTGATGTCGAGGGTGATTACACGGGTGGTGAACGAAGGTGATAGATCCTACCCCTTCCCCAATTTCCTGACCATGTACTTCGAGGACCTAGATATGGAGAAGTAGAGATTTGATATGAAAGTGAAAGCAAAGGCACCGTTCTCCTGGTACAGCACCAAGGGTCCCGACACCCCAAGGACCCTAAGGGCAAAGCCACTACTTCAACTAGCTAGTTTGAAGAGCCAGTAGTAGTAATGACTCCTACTCAGCCTCCTTCTGCCACAACAGACATGGACCTAGGACCTTCCACTTCTACAGCTCCAAAGATCCCCTCATCCACTGCATATCCTTTGACTGCCCACCGCCTGAACTAGACCCTTGCTAGTATCAACAACTGGATGTAGACATCCACTTCTAAACTGTCTGTACTATCTACTTTGGTGGCAGCCCAGTCAGCACCTCCTCTACCACAGGTCCCACAGTCAGTGGAGGACACTCTCAAGAAGATCCTATAGAACCAAAAATTGATCATGGATGTTGTTGATTTGCATGGAAAGACATTAAATGAGCTTGCTAGAGAGGCGAAAAAATGAGAAAGACTCGTGCTTCAAAGGAGTCGGTGAAGGAGTTAAGGATGGAGGTAGAGAGGTTGAAGGCTGATCACTTGATTTTGGATCTGTTATTGCATGACGCGGTTCCAGCAGCCCAGCCCCAGCTAGAGCAGGAGACAGAGAGGCCACCCAAGAGGAAGAGGGTGATTCTACGTATTGAAGATGCCATTATAGAGTTGGAGGACCCGTAGGGGGGTTCCTCTAGCCAGCCCCAGATTCTAGTATAGGCCCATGACTCAGTCCAGGCCCAGGTCCCAGTGGAGACACGGAGTACAGGGAGCCAGTCACAGGTTCCCGAGCAGACCGAGGACCTAGGGACCCAGACTCAAGATCCTATGCAGACGGAGGGCCAATAGGGAGTTTCTTTTTCTCTCTTCCTTTTCTTGAGGTTATTTTGGTTAGTTAGCATTGAGGACAATGCTAGCTTTCATTTGAGGGGGTAGCCCTATTTGGATGACTGTATATATGACATTATTTTTCCTTTATGCTTTCTTTTTACCTTTGGTTTGTACATAATTTTATCATTTTATTGCACTTTTCGTACTTTTTACTTTTGGTCTGTACATAAAGTTACGTTCTAATGTATATAATCATTCTCCCTTATGTATATTCAACTAAATCCCCTCTTGTATATATTCATTTTACTTTCCGCATTTTTCCTTTCATAGCTTCTTATTTTATGTTCGTAGCTTCTTGTTTTGAGTTTTTGTAATAAGCTTTTGGTTTTCTTAATGCCACGGTTCTTTCCAAAGGTGGAATTTATGTGAATCGGGTGACTCTTCCCGATGATGGATGGCATGAAAACCTTCTTAAGGGTTTGAGTCTGTATTCTTTTTGCTTTTAGTAGTTAGTTGGTAAGGGTGCCTCAAGCAAAACTTCACTTGGGCCTAACACATTTACCTTTGATCCTATGGTGAAAAATAAATTGTTGTGTATATGATGGTGAAAATGGTGACCTTGAGACTCTTGTGTTGGCCGATAATCATCAAGTGATTTTCCGGGACCATTATGATGCTCAAATCTCATCTAAGGTTGTTGTGGGCCCCCGACTCTGTCTCTTTAGCAATCCCATAGCTTGTGTGGTGAGAATTTGAATTGCAAGTCCAAGTCCAGGGCCACTAGTCTAGAACTTGCCCCGAATATTTGTCTAGGCTAAATCCTACGTGTAATTTGACTTGAGATTTGATTATAGGCTCTCCTTGATCCAAATGATATCTTGAACACTTCCATAGCCTACAAATGATAATATCCCTATTCAATCCTTTTTAGCCATAGACCTTTTTCATTCAAAAACCACGATACAAGCCTTTACCCGTTCTAAAAATACCCTCTCTTGGCATCCGATCTTTCCTTAGCACAAGGCAAAACCATAAGTTTGGGGAGATAGACGAGGAATGCAACAAAAGGGTAAAAGGTACAAAATGGAAAAAAGGAAAGGCAATGAAAAAAAAAGAAAATCAAAAAGATAAAAAGAATGATCAATGTAGAAAAGAATGAAGGGAGTCAATAAAAGTAAAGAGATGAAATGTGTGGAAAGTTGTGAAATGAGAAAAAGGTTTGAAATGAACAAGAAAGAGTGATAGTGTGTCTCTCTAACCCCTTAAAAAGAAGCTAAATGACTTAAAAAGTCAAGAGAATATGTGCCAAAATGAAGCAAAAGAAGTTCTAAAGGGAAGATGGAACCTACTTAGACCAATCATTACCTACCCTGAACCAAAAGACTTCACTATATCTCCACAAAAGCCTTATATAATCTAGAGTTGAATGAAGCTTACATTAGTGGTGACTCACATAAGGGGCAAGCTTATGGTACTTAAAGCCGGACTTGTGACCTTTCTTTGAGAGAGATGAGCGTGTTCCCACTATCCTCGTTCTGAGTGCTACAATCTTAAAGGTGAGGTTTGCTTAGGGAGAGTTGAGGAGTATGAGTTTGGATTCCACAATGACCAAAGTAGTAGAAAAAGTTTCTTTGATGGGTTGAGTCAACTCTTGATGCTCTTGTGTCACACTAAAAACCATGGTGTTTAAAAGAGTGAATGTTGTTAATGATTCATTTGAATTGAGAGCAATTGTTAGTCCCAATTGATGCTAGATGAGGTCACTTTAGGTTGGTTGAATTTTCTTGGATTTACTCTTAAGGGGTGGGTCTTATTTTGTTTGCTTGAGGACAAGAAAAAGCTTAAGCTTGGAGGAGTTGATAACTAGGGAATATGGTTCATTTTACACTCCTTCTTACTTGAGTTTTGATTAAAAATGTGTACAAAATAATCCAAAGGCTTACATTTTGTACTTGTTTGCAGGGTTTGGTCAAAAAGGTAACAATTAGTCAAAATCAGCTCAAAAAGGAATGAAACATGCACAAGTACCAAGAACAAGTCCAAGCACAGTGCAACAGGTCCAATGCGACCGCACTCCATTTAATGCGGTCCGCAGTGAGGAAGTTTAGAGAGGTGCCTATTTCAGACATTCAAGCAATGCGGCCGCAAAGCAGTTTGTGCGGACCGCATTGGCCTCACCACGACCGCACTCGATATTATGCGGTCCGCAAAGCTGGAGTTCAGAGAGTTGGGAATTTTGAGGCTGACACCAATGCAGTCGGCGGTCCTTTTTGTGCCGACCGCAATTAAAGCCATCGCGGTTGTGGTGCATTTTATGCGGCCCCCGATGGCCAAGTTCAGAGAGCAGATATTTGAAGCCAAAAGCCTCACCGTGGCCGCACTCGATTTTGTGCAGACCGCACTACACCCGTAGGGGTATTTTTGTCTAGAAAATTCGGCCTAGTATAAATAGTTTCTTTTCCATTTTTAGGTCATCAGTTGTAATTTAACACTCAGCTGCACTCGTGAACAATGTTCCTTACCTATTTTGAGTAAATTTAGAGTAGTTTTATCATTGAATCTTCTAGTATTAGCTTGTAATTAAATATTATGGGTTTATCTTCATCTATTTCTCAGTTTTCTTCTATTATCATGAGTAGCTAGACCCATTAGCTAGAGTTGTGGCTCAACCCTAGTGTGGGTATTTGATGGGTCTTGAGTTTTAAGGCTTGAATGTCTATAGGTGTTTGATATTTGGACTAATTTGTGGTTTCTATGTTGAATTAGTGGTTGCAAATACTAATTTGTGCCTATTTGACTTGGGTTCTTCTTGAGAAAGAGAACTTGAGTCTAGGAAAATTAGTCCAATGAGGAATTTGGGCGTATTCAAGAGATTGATAGCCCCAATTAAAGGGTTAAACCTAGAGATAGTAATACCCGACTTGAACCTTAATTGCTTGCACAAATTATCATACCCAATTGGTCTTGAGAAAGTCAGTTAGGGCAAAATCACTCAAACTACCGAGAGGTATAGAGTGAGAAGTTTAGTGCATTGGTTATATCGTAATCCCCAACATGACAACCTAGCCTTAGACTCGAGAACCCGTCAAGTATCCACCTAGGAGAAAGTCACTTCCCTAGTGCCTTCTTAACTATTTAGACAACCTTTCAAGTATCTTACTCTTAGCTTAATTTAGAATCTTATTAGCATTAAATTAGAAGTAATCAAGAGACTGACTATGATTAGAAGTGCAATTAAGAGCAATTACGCATCTCTAACTTAGATAGAAACCCAATTCCCCTTTTTTGCTCCCTGTGGAAATCGATCCCGACCTTCTCGGGTAAAAGTTGCTTCGACCACTCTCGCTACTTTGTAGTAGTGCAAGGTTGGCTCCGATCAATTGTACTTATTGTATCTCCTAAATTTTTTAGCTAGAAGCGTTGATTAGGAATCCTCTTGTAAAATCCATAAACTCCTTGAGTTTATGTTGTGCTAGGCTTAGTCATAAACAAAAAGCCTTTGTAACTGTAGAGTGACAAAGTGGCTTGTGGTGAGAGCATCACAAGTTAGTGAAAGTATTTGTAACTAGGAGTCACAAAGTGGCTTGTGGTAAGAGTGCCATAAGTTAGTTGAGTTAAATTCTTTGTAATGGAGTCATTACAAAGTGGCTTGTAATAGGTTTTTACAAGTTAGTGAAGTTGAAAGCCTACTGGTGTAGGTCGTGGTTTTTGGTCCCCTTGTGTGGGATATTTCCACATAAAAATCCCGTGTTTCATTTAATTATAGTTTATTAGCATTCTCAGCAGAATATTGTAGAGGACCAGGTACTCTACTATTTGGTGGACTCATACAAGCTAACAATTGGTATCAGAGTAGGTTCCTCCTATCAAGCTAACACCTAGGAAGGATCCTTATGGCTTGTCCACCAAATTTTCAAGAAGGTCAATCTACATACCGACCACCCAGGTTCAATGGACAATACTACGGGTGGTGGAAAACAAGAATACATGATTTTATCATGCTAAGGATTCTGAGTTATAGGATATCATATGCGATGAACCTTATGGTCCAACAAAGGTACTGGAAGAACTTCCATTTTCAATGGCAAAAACCAGTAAAGAATACATTGATGTAGACAAAAAGGCAGTAAAGAAGAATTTTTGTGCCAAGAAGATTCTAGTATGTGGAATAGGACCTGAAGAATACAATAGAATCTCTGCCTGCGACATTGCTAAGGAGATATGGGAAGATTTGCAAATAGCTCATGAGGGAACCACCCATGTAAAATAGTCTAAGATCGATATGCTCACTATCGAGTATGAACTCTTCAGGATGAAGGACGATGAATCTATTCAAGATATGCACACAATATTCACTTCCATCATAAATGAGTTACACTCACTTGGCTAAACCATTCCTAGAAACAATCTAGTAAGGAAAATCCTCAGTACTATGCCTAGACCATGGGAAAGCAAGGTGAATGTTATTACTGAATCAAAAGATTTGCAAGAGCTGACAACAGAAGAGCTTATTGGAAATCTGAAGACCTACGAGATGAAGAAGAAGATAGACAGTGAAATAAGAGAACCAAAGAAAGAAAAGAACCTGGTACTCAAAGCTAATAGAAATGACTCAAGTGATGAATACATTGACAAATCTTACTTGACCAATAGGTTTCAGAAGATGGTCAGAAGAAATGGAGAAATACTAAAAAGGGGCAGCTCTAGCAAACTAAAAAACTATGATCTCTGTCATAAGTGTGGAAAGCTTGGACACATCATCAGAGGCTGTCCTTTCTTGAAGTAAGAATTCTCTAAGAACAACCCTAAAAAGAAAATTAAGAGGAACCCAGTTCCTTTCAAGGACTTCAAAAGAAAAAGATCTGTTGACAATACGATGAAACAGGCCCTTGCAGCATGAGGAGATTCCTTTGGTGAGTCTGAAGATGAAACTGATGCTGGTAATAGGTACATGATGGCAGTTGAAGGCAAGGAAAATGGATATGACACAACCTTTGCTTTGATGGCCTAATCAGATGATGATGAAGACGATGACTACAAGGAGGTAAATTTCAGGGATGTTCAGAGAAATCTGAAATCCTACTCTCCTAAGAAACTCATGTCTTTTGCTAGTGTATTGATTGATGCCTATCATAGTCTTGTAGAGGATAGGGATTCCTTGACCGTAGAACTAGGAGAAGCTGAACAAACTAGAGATGACTTAGTGGCTATAATTATTGACCATAAGGAAACCATTGAAAAACTCAAAAAGGAAAGAAGTGATTTCATGACAGTAATTGCAGACCTAAGGGAATCAATAAAAAGACCAGGGACTAAATCAAAACTTGGAAATTCTGGAAAAGGAAAAGAGATAACTAGTGTGGAATACATTAGGCTTGAAACTAAGTTGAAAGTTACGAGAACTAGGATATGTGCTGAAATTGAAAAAAAACAAGAACCTCCAAACTGATCTAGAAAGAGTAAAAAATGATCTTGAAAAGTTCTTAAAGTGGACCTGGTCCTCAGAAGCCAACACTGCCATGCACACTAATAATGGTGAAAACAGGGAGGGAATAGGGTTCCAAAGGGAGAAAACCCCTTACAACCCTCGCAGCAAATACGTCACTGTCTCTGATAACTGGCCTTGTACCCAATGTGGGAACAATGGGTACTTCAAAGAAAATTGCCTGGCCAGGGATCAATCTGTTCAGAAAAATAACATGTTTGCTGAAAAGATGACTACAAAGGAGGGACCAGGTTCCACTCACAAAAAACACACATTACATGCATGGACTAAGAGAGCTCTTATTCATCCTCTTGCCTACTACAAGGGACCCAAACTTGCTTGGGTTCCTAAAACTAACTCTTAATCTCCTTGTGCAGGGAACAGTGAAAGGAATCGGTCAACAATGGTTCATGGATAGTGGGTTTTCAAAGCACATGACTGGGAACACGATGGACTTTCTTTCACTAAAAGCCCTGCAAGGAAGGAGTGTATCCTTTGGCAATGGGAAAAAGGGGTACATTCTTGGAGTTGGAAAAGTCGGGAAGTCACCTACTCATTCTATTGAAAATGTGTACTATGTCAATGGCTTTAAGTACAGTCTCCTGAGTGTCTCCCAAATCTGTGATAAAGGAAACAAGGTGGAATTCTTATCCAAAATATGTACAATTACTAATCTGGTAACTGATGAAGTGGTACTTGTGGCCAAAAGATACAAAAATATCTATGTTGGTGATTTCGAGTCCTTACAATGTGGTGATCTGAGATGTCTGAAAGCTGTTGATGATGATGCTGAACTATGGCACAGAAGATTGGGCCACACAAGTTTTTCTCTTCTGAACAAACTAATTCAGAAGGACCTGGTCCATGGTCTGCCCATGTCAAAATTCAAGGTACAAAAGGTCTGTGATGCCTGTGCTAGAGGAAAACATGTGAAGTCCTCCTTTAAGTCTGTAAGGGATGTGAGCACCTCAAAGCCACTAGAGCTTCTGCATATGGATCTATGTGGTCCTATGAGAGTGCAAAGTAGAGGAGGTAAAAGATACATTTTTGTGATAGTGGATGACTACTCCAGATTTACATGGACTTTGTTTCTCAGAACTAAAGATGAAACCGTTGAATTGTTTGTGGCTTTTGTGAAGAAAATCCAGGTGAAGATGGAGTCTAGAGTCGCATGCATTAGATCATATCATGGGACAGAATTTGACAATGTAAAATTTGATGAGTTCTGCAATGAAAATGGCATCACTTACAACTTCTCAGCTCCCAGAACTCCCCAGCAAAATAGAGTAGTAGAAAGGAAGAACAGAACTCTGGAAGAGATGGCAAGAACAATACTAATCAAAAGTGGAATTGCGAAGAACTTCTGGGCTGAAGCTATAAACACTGCCTGCTACTTGGTTAAAAGGTGCATGATCAGATCACTTCTGAACAAAACCCCCTATGAATTGTTGAATGGAAGGAAGCCCAAGTTGACTCACCTAAGAACATTTGGGTGCAAATGCTATGTTCTTAGCAATGGAAAGGATCAGCTTGGTAAATTCGATGCCAAGAGTGATGAAGGAATATTTATGGGCTACTCTTCTCAAAGCAAGGCTTACAAGATATATAATAAGCGGACTCAATGTGTTGAGGAAAGTGTTCATGTTATTTTTGGTGAGTCTTATACATCTAGTGAGAAGAGTGATGAAGAAGATCAAGATGGAGAACCCTTACTAGTTCCTGGTGAAGTCATTGACATGACAAATGGAAAGGCAGATATAATGAGTCAAGTAAAAGAGCTGAGTGAAGATAGTACTCCCTCATCTCCAATGGAACCAAGTACTTCAATTACAACCACTGAAGCTGAAGAAAGAGTGATTGATGCAGTTTAGGGAACTCCATTATCTCATGAGAGAAGAACGCATGAAAACCAGCCAAACGCACCCGCATAACCTCAAAATTAACCTCAGACTTCTAACTAGAGACACCAAAGCTCTCATCCGATGGACAACGTTATTACTCCTTTAGATTCTGGAGTACAAACCAGGCCAAGAGCTAGAAATTCACTTGCCTTCTCAGCTTTTCTCTCCCAGATAGAACCCAAGAATATCAAGGAAGCCTTGAAAGATGCAGATTGGATTACAGCCATGCAAGACGAGTTACATCAGTTTGAAAGGAATAATGTTTGGCACCTGGTACCCAGACCCTTAGATCGAACCATTATAGGAACTAGGTGGGTATTCAGAAACAAGCTTGATGAACATGGAATTACCATAAGGAACAAAGCCAGGCTAGTGGTTCAAGGCTACAATAGGAGGAAGGGATTGACTATGATGAAACATTTTCTCGGGTCGCTCGCATGGAAGCTATTAGAATTTTAATCGATTTTGCATCTCATATAGAATTCACCTTGTTCCAAATTGATGTCAAAAGTGCATTTTTGAATGGACTTCTTAAGGAAGAAGTCTATGTGAAGCAACCTCCAAGGTTTGAGTGTCATGAACACCCTGAATATGTGTTTAAACTGACAAAGCATTGTACGGGCTGAAGTAGGCTCCTCGGGCTTGGTATGAAAGGCTGTCAAAGTTCCTCTTGGAAAATGGCTTTAAGAGAGGGAAAATTGACAACACTCTATTCTTAAAGAAACAGGGAAGGAACTTGCTCATTGTTCAGGTCTATGTCGATGATATCATCTTTGGGGCAACAACTGATTCCTGTGTGAATAATTTGCAAAACTCATGGGAAGTGAATTTGAAATGAGCATGATGGGGGAACTGAACTTCTTCTTGGGTCTTCAAGTAAAATTGTCCCCAAAGGGTATATCCATCTGTCAGGAAAAATACATCAAGGAGCTCTTGAAGAGGTTTGACATGGAAGTATCAAAAGTCATAGACACTCCCATTGCTACGGCTACTCGACTGGACATGGATGAAACTGGATCTCCTGTGAATCAAACCATGTATAGAGGCATCATTGAGTCGCTCCTCTATCTCATAGCCAGCAGACCTGATATTGTCTTTAGTGTGGGGCTACGTGCAAGGTTTCAATCAAATCCCAAGAAATCTCATTTAAAGGCTGCCAAAAGAATACTGAGATATCTCAAAGGAACACATGACCTGGTTCTGTATTATCCGTCAGGTGACAATTTTAATCTCATTGGTTATGCTGATGCTATGCAGGTTATCTTGTCGACAGGAAAATCACTTTTGGAGTGGATCACTTCTTAGGTTTATGTCTTATCTCTTGGGGCACAAGGAAACAAAATTCAGTGGCTCTTTCAATAGCTGAAGCAGAATATGTAGCCGCAACATCCTACTATGCTCAACTTTTATGGATTAAGCAGCAACTGGAAGACTTTGGGGTACTCACTGAGAGTGTGCCCCTTCTATATGACAACACCAGTGCACTCAACATGGCCAAAAATCCAGTTCAACACAAAAGGACAAAGCATATTGATGTGAGGCATCACTTTCTAAGGGAGAATGTGGAGAAAGGGCTGATATGTATGAAGTTCTGCAGCACAGAAGACCAAATTGCAGACATTTTCACCAAGGGATTAAGTAGGGAACAATTTGAAAGAAACAGAGTGAAGCTGGGGCTTTTAAAGCCTAATTGAGAACCTGATTCCTCTTTATCTGGCTATGAAAATCACCTTCAAGAAATAACTGGTTAAAAGTATTTTTTGGCCATTTCTAACTCACTTTAATACCGTTACAGGTAAACACACATGATGAGTATAGAATCTGTAGATGCAGTGCATGAATGATAAAAGAGGATTGATTCCTTCAAATAAAAGGTCAAGAATTTGGTTCTTTTTCCAAAGGTTAGTAGTTTTGTGCATACTTTAATACACGTCTTAAAAAGGGTACAAAACAAAACTGCCATGTCATTTAACTTTTCAAATCCTACTATCATGTCTCATCACTTCAAATCGTTCCATCTCCCTCTGAAACGTTGCACTTCTCCACGCCCAACTTCCGTTTCAGAACCGATGCCTATTCCTCTCTTTTCATAATTATCCTCTACTCATAAAAATACTTTTCTATTCTCCCTAACCATAAGTCCTCCATTAGAATTTCCCAAAAGCATCTTCATATCAATGTTCCAATGGCTGAGACAAACTCCAACCTCCCTGCCTCAGTCGTACCTACTACTGATAACCTATGGAGACCTCCGTTCCTACTGAGCCTTCCTTACTCGCTCTTACCCTTACAACTAAAATCACATCTCACCCAGATTCCCCGTCTCTCTCTATTTCAGAAACCCCTAAAATTGTTGCTCTGTCCTCTCCATCTTCTGAGGTTCCCACTAGTCAAAGACCAATTGAGAATAAGGTCAAAACCCTAAGTTCACAAAGAGTTCCGCCATCGTTGCTACCAATTCTGTGGTGGCAGTTGTACCGATTGAGGAAGAGAATGATGTAACCATTCTTATGATGTCTGCTGATGGTGTACTGTAAGAGATTATCTCTCAGAAAAATGAGGTACAATGTGTGGGGGACGAAGGGGCCATTGTAACTGTTGAAGAGGATGCACTAGTAGATACTACTGGCCCCTCACGTGAGGAACCTGATCCCTCTCCGAAGGACCCAGGTCAGGTCTCTCATTCCAGGACAGTTCTGCTCCTGCATTCGCTGGTGTGCCTTTGGAAATACAAATACCTAAAATGAGGTCCAGTGATGAGGAGGACCTCGATAATGTGGCTCTTGATGCATTCATAGTTAAGCAGAGGGTTGTGTCCACTCCTGAGTCTGAAACCAAACGACCTACTACCAGGCTTCAAGCTAAGGTGGCCTACGATTCTGCCCTTCAAAAGAGCAAGAAAAGTAATAATAAGAAAAGGAGGAAGTTGGTGAAAGATAGTGTACCCGTAAGTGATGAGGCAATCCCTGTAGTAGAGGTGGAAGAAGAAATACTAGATGAACCTGGTTCTCTAGTTAGACAGTCTTAGAAAAAGAAAAAGCCTGCTTCAATAGAAAAAGGGTCACCTTCTAGCTCCAAATTTAAGGAGATTGTAAGTGAGTTCTCGATGTCTTGATGAGGATATGCTAGTCAAATCCAAGGGAAAAGGAAAATTAGGTGGTGAGAAGTCTGAAAAACGTAAGTCTGAAATTGTTCAGGAAACTGGTTCTGTGAAAAGGTTAAGGAGTGAAGTCAGTCTTGGCTCAGAATGCCTAAGGCACCAAAAGGTTCTGCTGGGTCATACATTTGACCCTGCAATATCTGAGATGGGTAGCATGCGACATATTCTTGAAATGGTTGAGTTTCAACGATGGGGGCATCTATTTCAAATAGATGGCCCTAAGGCTTATGAGGATGAGGTTCAAAGCTTCTTTGCTAGCCTTTTTCCCATTGACACCGACCATATTTGTGCTTTGATGAATGTAGTAGATATAGTGTTTGATGTAAAGCTGCTTGGTGAAATTCTTAAAGTTCCTACAGCTGGTGTGTCCAATGTAAAGGATGTTTGTCAGTTCAACTTCAGAAATGTCATGGTAAAGGACAACGCAAACCAGAAGGGGGACCAGATCCATAAGAAGGCGTTACTCCCTATCTATCAGATACTTTTTGAGTTGCTCAACAAAGCTCTATTGCCTCGCGCTGAGAGGAGGTCCGTGACCTCTAAGTATGACCTGTTCTTGATGGAGCAACTAGACAGCTTTAACCCTGTAAGCCTGCCTGATATTATGATTGAGCACATGCAAAAAGGTAGCCACCTTCAAGGATGGCAATCATGGCCTTCCCTATGAGGTTTTTCTTACCAGAGTATTTATTTTCTTTGCGGTGCCATTGGGGCAAGGCAAGGTGGAGAATAAGAAGCATATTTTCTCACAGACTATATTGGAAGAATGCGAGTGCCTGGAAAAGAATGGGGGAGTAGGAAGTACATCAACCGTCTCACAACTGATTAATGCTCAGAATAGTGTAATTGAGGAAATTCATCGGTTGAAGGATAGGAATGCTATCCTGGAAGGTCAGTAAGCCTAATGGGTTCTGGCGTCAAATGATGAGGTAGCTCATTTGTCAAAGGAGAATGCTGATCTCAGGGCGCAAGTAGAGAACCTGAAAGCAGAACTGCTCAACGAGCAAAAGTCGGCCAATGCCCGAATAGACCTTGTTCTCCAAACACTTACTGCAACCTCCAAGCCTTCTACTCCTAGTGCCCCCTAAGTATCCCTTCAGTGACCAGACTCTGAAAATGTTCTTCAGTTTTTTTTGTTATTTTGGCAGATGTTTTGTTTTCTTTTTTTTTATGTGGTTGGGATGAAACACTACTGCTCCTGTTTTAACAGTCCAATATTGCCTCTTGATTTTCAATCAAAGGCATATTAAAATTTTATCAATATAAATTCGATCCTCTTTATTATATCAGTGCTTTACTTCTGTGTCTCTATTCTCTATCATGTTTGTGTGCACATATGTGGCATGAGTTAGCTTAGCTAGACTTCTTTGTGTTGTTCTTCTGATTGTGTCTTTTTAATGATGCCAAAATGGGGAAAATAATAGTATAATATGACCATAAAGTCAGGGGGAACATATGGGGGAAGATAATATGTGTAAAAGGGGCATAAAGTCAGGGGAACTTGTGTTCTCCTGTTACTTAATCTGGTTCTCTTAGCTCTAAATCTGTTATCTATGTTAAGTTTGTCATCATCAAAAAGGGGAAAATTGATAGGTTTTCAATATTTTTGCCTTATGTTTTGATGATCTAACAAACTTAATGTCAAGGACTAGATAAGGAACCTAACTCACTTGGACTACACTACATTTAACGGATTCGAACTAAAGGTGAACTGCTACAGCTTCAGGAGCTATGAAACTAAATAAGGACCTGATACCCTTGTGGTTCTCTCATAGAAGTACAAAGACAATTACGCACAGCTGGAAATCAAGTGACTGCCTGCACTGTTTCTGCCGCACTGCACTGTTTCCAGCGCCCACTCATTCCTTGACCAACTAAAGTGCTCACATCATTTCAAGTGATGTGATCAAGGTGTACCAACAATGAGTTTATATTAACACATCACTTGAATGTTTCAGTTTCTCATTCAAGCATTTTTGCAAAAACAGAGAAATCAATCCTCACGAGCTTGAAGAACAAAGTTAAACGCAACTATGGACCAGTTCCTAAAGTTAGCATGTTGTTGTCCTTAGTTGAGTTGTAACTTTGTGATTATACTTATTGTATCTCCTAAATTGCTTAGCTAGAAGCATTGATTAGGAATCCTCTTGTAAAATCCGTAAACTCCCTGAGTTTATGTTGTGACTAGGTTTAGTCATAAGCAAAAGCCTTTGTAACTGTAGATTGACAAAGTAGTTTGTGGTGAGAGCATCACAAGTTAGTAAAAGTCTTTGTAACTAAGGAATCACAAAGTGGCTTGTGGTAAGAGTGCCATAAGTTAGTTGAGTTAAATTCTTTGTAATGGAGTCATCACAAAGTGGCTTGTAATAGGTTTTTACAAGTTAGTTAAGTTGAAAGCCTACTGGTGTAGGTCATGATTTTTGGTCCCCTCGTGTGAGATTTTTCCACGTAAAAATCCCATATTTCATTTACTTACAGTTTATTAGCATTCTCAACAAAATCTCGTAGAGGACCAGGTACTCTACTGTTTGGTGGACTCATACAAACTAACAGACTAGAAAAAATAATAAAATAAACAAATAAGATAGTACCTTTTGCATATCACTAATAATTGTCAATTCTGCTCCTTCATCATTGATATCTAAATTAGACTTCAAGATGCTTATAAACCAACTCCATGTGTCTTTAGTTTCAGTTCTAACTATAGCCTATTCTATTGGAAATATTTTGTTGTTCCCATCCTTTATAATAGTAACAAGCAGTTGTCCCTTAGATATTTCCTAAGAAACAACCATCCAACCTAATACATTTTCCGCATCCTTCAATAAATCCCCTTTTCATTGTTGCAAAGCAAATGTAGAAGGAGTGAAATAATTTTTTTCCATCTTTAGAATCTGTCACTTTTACCACACATGTGCTCTTTGGATTTGATTGAAGGAGCACATCTCTATAGTCATAAATCCTGCCAAACTCCTTCACATGATCACCCATCACTTCTTTCAATACATGTTTCTTAGCCTTCAAACAAATTTTTTCACAACATATAAACCCAAATCCTCCTTTGCCAAATCTCGCATCTCCCAAGCCTTTATGCAAGGCAGTGAAAATTATCTTACTTCTATAGTACTTGGTAAGATACTTGGTATGCACATTGAATTTGTGTTGGTCTTATTGCAGTTATGCCTAGGATTATAAGTTCTAATAGTGAAATCAACAGATTTGGGCTCTTTGCTTGCAAACAATAACCAAGGACATCCACTAGTTTTGCATTTTACTCTAACTCTGTTTTTATCATTTGTAATCTTCTTTAGCTTATAATATCTTTCTATTGCATAGCTGGTGACAACTTCCCTAAACTTATATACATTTTCAAAGACCATGTTAAGTTCCCAAACCACTTTTTTCCATTTTGGATCATACATTACCCTCTTGTTCTCCTTTCTTGCTTTCATGTTACTACTTCTGTTTCCTAATTTGCTACCACTCCAACTGTCACTGTCACTTTAAGAACTATCAGTATCTAAACTGTTATAAAAAGGCTTATTATTAAATAACTTACTAGAAAAAAATTTCTTTCCTTTATCAATGTCTTCAAAACCTGGATCTATCCCAACTGGTCCAAGAAAACACTCAACAATAACTTTATTTCTTGGTGTTCTTTTTTTCTTCTTATAAGCCTTCAAATCTATTTTAACTATAATCAACTCTTTATTCACATCACTATCATAATCAGCCTCATGCTCTTCATTATCAGAACTGCTGGATTTATCACTATATGCAGCGATCACCTATAACTTTTGTGTCATCTTCTTCTAAATCTTCATCTTCTACGTCAGAATCATCCTCATCTTTTATGGAGTTTCTAGGAAGTATTTCTACAATATATGTGTGTTCATGGGGTTCTATTTGACCACTAAAATCAATATTTTCAATTTGGGAACCTGAAGGTGCATTGAAACCTTCAACAACCCTGTTGGAAGATTCTTCAATGGCCCCACAACTCACATGGCTATTCTAAACCACATTATTTCCCACATGGCATAAAAAAATATTTATTGTAACTTAACAAATCAGCATGTACCAACAAATCCCTATCTTTTTTCAATTCTACCAAACTACCACCCTTAGAAGATACAATAAAATTTTTTCTTATATTGGTAAACCCAAAATCCTTGGCATAATCAACAACTTCTGGAATAGACAGTTTGTCCGTATCCACATTAAAGGCATATTCAATGTTTCTTCCAACATAAACTAGCCCAACCTCACTCACAAGCATAACCACGAATATAAAATCTCAAATTCAGATATTTGTCTACCATTACCCTAAAATAACAATAAAAAGACAATAATGAATAAGGCAAAAAAAAAACAGAACAACTTATTAAACTAACATAAATTCACAACAACTTCTTAAACTAACAACAAGTTGCATGCATGGTGATAATATCTTTCTATTGCATACCTGGTGACAACTTCCTAAATTTATATACATTTTCAAAGACCATGTTAAGTTCCCAAACCACCTTTTTCCATTTTGGATCATACATTACCCTCTTGTTCTCCTTCCTTGCTTTCATGTTACTACTTCTGTTTCCTAATTCGCTACCACTCCAACTGTCACTGTCACTCTCAGAACTATCAGTATCTGAACTGTCATAAAAAGGCTTATCATTAAATAACTTACTAGAAATTTTTTTTCCTTTATCAATGTCTTCAAAACCTAGATCTATCCCAACTGGTTCAAGAAAACACTCAACAATAACTTTATTTCTTGGTGTTCTTTTTTTCTTCTTATAAGCCTTCAAATCTATTTTAACTATAATCAACTCTTTATGCACATCACTATCATAATCAGCCTCATGCTCTTCATTATCAGAACTGCTGGATTTATCACTATATACAACATCACCTACAACTTCTGTGTCATCTTCCTCTAAATCTTCATCTTCTACGTTAGGATCATCCTCATATTTTATGGAGTTTCTAGGAAGTGTTTCTACAACATCTGTCTGTTCATGGGGTTATATTTGACCACTAGAATCAATATTTTTAATTTGGGAACCTAAAGGTGCATTGAAACCTTCAACAACCCTGCTGGAAGATTCTTCAATGACACCACTACTCACATGGCTATTCTGAACCACATTATTTCCCTCATGGCATACAAAAATATTGATTGTATCCTTATTACTTAACAAATTAGCAAGTACCAACAAATCCCTATCTTTTTTCAATTCTACCAAACTGCCACCCTTAGAAGATACAATAAATATTTTTCTTACATTGGTAAACCCAAAATCCTTGGCATAATCAACAACTTCTGGAATAGACAGTTTGTCCGTACCCACATTAAAGGCATATTCAATGTTTCTTCCAACATAAACTGGCCCTACCTCACTCACAAGCATAACCACAAATATAAAATCTCAAATTCAGATATTTGTCTACCATTACCCTAAAATAACAATAAAAAGACAATAATGAATAAGGCAAAAAAAAAAAAAACAGAACAACTTATTAAACTAAAATAAATTCACAACAACTTCTTAAACTAACAATAAGTAGCATGCCTGGTGATAATATCTTTCTATTGCATACCTGGTGACAACTTCCCTAAACTTATATACATTTTCAAAGACCATGTTAAGTTCCCAAACCACCTTTTTTCATTTTGGATCATACATTACCCTCTTGTTCACCTTCCTTGCTTTCATATTACTACTTTTGTTTCCTAATTCACTACCACTCCAACTGTCACTGTCACTCTCAGAACTATCAGTATCTGAACTGCCATAAAAAGGCTTATCATTAACTAATTTACTAGAATTTTTTTTCTTTCCTTTATCAATGTCTTCAAAACCTGGATCTATCCCAACTGGTCCAAGAAAACACTCAACAATAACTTTATTTCTTGGTGTTCTTTTTTCTTCTTATAAGCCTTTCAAATCTATTTTAACTACAATCAACTCTTTATGCACATCACTATCATAATCAGCCTCATGCTCTTCATTATCAGAACAGCTGGATTTATCACTATATGCAGCGATCACCTATAACTTTTGTGTCATCTTCCTCTAAATCTTCATCTTCTACGTCAGAATCATTCTCATCTTTTATGGAGTTTCTAGGAAGTATTTCTACAACATCTGTCTGTTCATGGGGTTCTATTTGACCACTAGAATCAATATTTTCAATTTGGGAACCTAAAGGTGCATTGAAACCTTCAGCAACCCTGCTGAAAGATTCTTCAATGGCCCCCACAACTCACATGGCTATTCTGAACCACATTATTTCCCTCATGGCATACAAAAATATTTATTGTATCTTTATTACTTAACAAATCAGCAAGTACCAACAAATCCCTATCTTTTTTCAATTCTACCAAACTGCCATCCTTAGAAGATACAATAAATATTTTTCTTACATTGGTAAACCCAAAATCCTTGGCATAATCAACAACTTCTGGAATAGACAGTTTGTCCGTATCCACATTAAAGGCATATGCAATGTTTCTTCCAATATAAACTGGCCCTACCTCACTCACGAGCATAACCACGAATATAAAATCTCAAATTCAGATATTTGTTTACCATTACCCTAAAATAATAATAAAAAGATAATAATGAATAAGGCAAAAAAAAAACAGAACAACTTATTAAACTAACATAAATTCACAACAACTTCTTAAACTAACAACAAGTAGCATGCCTGGTGATAATATCTTTCTATTGCATACCTGTTGATAACTTCCCTAAACTTATATACATTTTCAAAGACCATGTTAAGTTCCCAAACCACCTTTTTTCCATTTTGGATCATACATTACCCTCTTGTTCTCCTTCCTTGCTTTCATGTTACTACTTCATTTTCCTAATTCGCTACCACTCCAACTGTCACTGTCACTCTCAGAACTATCAGTATCTGAATTGTCATAAAAAGGCTTATCATTAAATAACTTACTAGAAATTTTTTTCTTTCCTTTATCAATGTCTTCAAAACCTGGATCTATCCCAACTGGTCCAAGAAAACACTCAACAATAACTTTATTTCTTGGTGTTCTTTTTTCTTCTTATAAGCCTTTCAAATCTATTTTAACTACAATCAACTCTTTATGCACATCACTATCATAATCAGCCTCATGCTCTTCATTATCAGAACAGCTGGATTTATCACTATATGCAGCGATCACCTATAACTTTTGTGTCATCTTCCTCTAAATCTTCATCTTCTACGTCAGAATCATTCTCATCTTTTATGGAGTTTCTAGGAAGTATTTCTACAACATCTGTCTGTTCATGGGGTTCTATTTGACCACTAGAATCAATATTTTCAATTTGGGAACCTAAAGGTGCATTGAAACCTTCAGCAACCCTGCTGAAAGATTCTTCAATGGCCCCCACAACTCACATGGCTATTCTGAACCACATTATTTCCCTCATGGCATACAAAAATATTTATTGTATCTTTATTACTTAACAAATCAGCAAGTACCGACAAATCCCTATCTTTTTTCAATTCTATCAAACTGCCATCCTTAGAAGATACAATAAATATTTTTCTTACATTGGTAAACCCAAAATCCTTGGCATAATCAACAACTTCTGGAATAGACAGTTTGTCCGTATCCACATTAAAGGCATATGCAATGTTTCTTCCAATATAAACTGGCCCTACCTCACTCACGAGCATAACCACGAATATAAAATCTCAAATTCAGATATTTGTTTACCATTACCCTAAAATAATAATAAAAAGATAATAATGAATAAGGCAAAAAAAAAACAGAACAACTTATTAAACTAACATAAATTCACAACAACTTCTTAAACTAACAACAAGTAGCATGCCTGGTGATAATATCTTTCTATTGCATACCTGTTGATAACTTCCCTAAACTTATATACATTTTCAAAGACTATGTTAAGTTCCCAAACCACCTTTTTTCCATTTTGGATCATACATTACCCTCTTGTTCTCCTTCCTTGCTTTCATGTTACTACTTCATTTTCCTAATTCGCTACCACTCCAACTGTCACTGTCACTCTCAGAACTATCAGTATCTGAACTGTCATAAAAAGGCTTATCATTAAATAACTTACTAGAAATTTTTTTCTTTCCTTTATCAATGTCTTCAAAACCTGGATCTATCCCAACTGGTCCAAGAAAACACTCAACAATAACTTTATTTCTTGGTGTTCTTTTTTTCTTCTTATAAGCCTTTCAAATCTATTTTAACTACAATTATTCACATCACTATCATAATTAGCCTCATGCTCTTCATTATCAGAACAGCTGGATTTATCACTATATGCAGCGATCACCTATAACTTTTGTGTCATCTTTCTCTAAATCTTCATCTTCTACGTCAGAATCATTCTCATCTTTTATGGAGTTTCTAGGAAGTATTTCTACAACATCTGTCTGTTCATGGGGTTCTATTTGACCACTAGAATCAATATTTTCAATTTGGGAACCTAAAGGTGCATTGAAACCTTCAGCAACCCTGCTGAAAGATTCTTCAATGGCCCCCACAACTCACATGGCTATTCTGAACCACATTATTTCCCTCATGGCATACAAAAATATTTATTGTATCTTTATTACTTAACAAATCAGCAAGTACCAACAAATCCCTATCTTTTTTCAATTCTACCAAACTGCCATCCTTAGAAGATACAATAAATATTTTTCTTACATTGGTAAACCCAAAATCCTTGGCATAATCAACAACTTCTGGAATAGACAGTTTGTCCGTATCCACATTAAAGGTATATTCAATGTTTCTTCCTACATAAACTGGCCCTACCTAACTCACAAGCATAACCACGAATTTAAAATCTAAAATTTAGATATTTGTCTACCATTACCCTAAAATAACAATAAAAAGACAATAATGAATAAGGCAAAAAAAATAATTGAACAACTTATTAAACTAACATAAATTCACAACTAACTTCTTAAACTAACAACAAGTAGCATGCATGCAACTATATATTCGACAAACCAACATCAACAAGCAGAAAAATGTAACAACTCAAAAAAAAAGACCCAAAATTTTCTGCTGCGAACTAAATCGCAGCACCTACCTACCATAAATTCACAAAGAAATAATAGGGAATAAAGAATAGGACATGTATTGAAGCTATCTTCTTTAACAGCTAAGGTAGTTCCTTCAAATAATCTTCAGAATCTTTAGTACCCTAAACCCTAATTCTTTACACCGATTCACCAACAAAACCTTAGATTTAATCCCGATTTTGAATAGTAGCAACAATAGACAGAGAAATCGATGGTAGAACTCCCAATTAATGGAGAGAATCATCACTTAGAGAAGGTGTCTCTCATCGGATATAAAAAAAAAATTGATGACAGCAAAGAGACCATACTTTGACAAGAGTAAATAACAGACTTGTGTAACAAAATTCCCTTTTTTATTTTTCCTCGTAATTAGATTAACATATACTAATTAACCCTACTTTTAAGATTAATGTTATTAATTATCCATGTGGATTGCCACATGACATGTTTTAAAAATTATATAAAGCGTGTATCATACGCACTAGTAAGAAAGGGGGGGGGGAGGTTATTACGAAGGGGGACAGAGTTCAGGGGATTTTCGGGACGCTCGATAGTTTAGGTAGGAAACTGACAAAGATTGTATAGTATAGGGCGATTTGAGGGTATTAACTCTTATTTCAAACTAAAGCACAAATACAAGCCGTTGCTATTACTAGACCTATTTATACAAAAAGGCAAAAATGAATTTGATTCGCAATTGACAGTATTAATAGTATTAATGCTAATGCATAGCGCAAAGAGAAATCGATTTATTGCATTAATATATAGTATCAACTAACCTATCGAGACCATTCATGCAGAGGAAATTAATCGGTTAACTTAAATGGTGTATTCAAATTTTGTATCTAAAATTTTCATTTATTTAGGATAATGTTCCTTATTCTCCATAGGGAAAATAATTAAATCATTTTATATGCTATCCTAGGAAGAAGATTTGCATATATGGATGATATACGTACTATTTATTAGTAATTGTTGAACTGCAGCTTTGTGAAATAGATAGATTTAATGTTCTTAATGTAAAAAAGAACTGTTAAAAGCCATTCTAATCTCTCCAACTCTCTATTATATATTCTCTGTGTCGTACTCAGTGAATGAATGATTCTTTATTTTATTTTATTTTTTGTTGAAAAAAGAGTTAAAGTATGAAAACAACCCACAGCCACATGGTAGCTTCTCACTGGAACTTTATGTATCAATTAACCAGACACTTATTGAAAAAAGACCATCGTCTGACGTAAGGTAGTATTATTCAGTCTTGATTATGGCATGGACCAATTACCGAAAGCAAATATTGAGCTAATTATAAATCTTAAGAAAATAGAAAAAAACATATACGGAATGGTGAAGCAACAAATCAAACAAAATCCCGTCTTGACATGCATGTATTCAAGCAACTCCTGTTACTTTTTTTTATTCTTTTGCCATGCATGTAATTAAGGAGTCGTTGCCCGTGGCGAAGCCAAAAAATAGCTAAGAACATTCAAAGTTCAATAATATATATATGATGATCCAAAAGGTCATCTCGTATTCTAGGCCCCAATTCGGAGTTCCGAGGCCTTCAAGACCTCATTTTCTTTCTCCTCGATTTGCGTGCATAGTCCGGACGCGCTTCCGGAAAGCCTTTATGTGAAAATTTGAGAAAAATGCTAAATTTTGCCTTTAAAATTGAATTAAGTTGACTTCGATCAACATTTTGAGTAAACGAGCCTGGACCCGTGATCCGACGGTCCCTGAGGGTCCGTAGAAAAATATGGGACTTGGGCGTATACCCGGAATTAAATTCCGAGGTCCCTAGCCCGAAAAATGAATTTTTGAAGAAAATTGCTAACTGGAAGATATATTGATTTTTAGAAATTGAATAATGCTTGAACTTGTTGGTATCGGGCAAACATTTTGGTTTCGGAGTTCGGTACAAGTCCGTTATAATATTTTAACTTTATCTGTGAAGTTTGGTGGAAAACAGAAGTAATTTGATGTGATTCGGACCGTTGGTTGAGAAAATAGGAAGTTTGAAACTATCTTGACAATTTCATGAGTTTTGGGGTTAAATTCGTTATTTAAGATGTTATTTTAGCGGTTTGATCGCACGAGCAAGTCCGTATGATATTTTAAGACTTGTGTACATGTTCGGTTTGGAGCCCCGACGGCTCAGGTGAGTTTCAGATAGGTTTCTGGATGTTTTGGACTTAGAGAATTCTGTTGTTTTTGCTATTACAGGTGCACAGGTGTTTTGTGCTTCGCGATCGCGAAGTGTAAATCATACGGAAAGGAAATTCCTTCCACGTGAATGTGAGGCACAGGTCGCGAACGCGGTGTGTTGGGGGCATTACCCTTCGCGAACGTGAAGGCCATTTTGGCAGGGAACCGGGGGAGGGGTAAAATACTCTACGCGAACGCAGCAAATGACTCTCGAATGCGAAGTTCGGGGGGTGTACCTTCGCGAACGCGCACGGTATCTCACGAACGCGAAGGCTCTTCTGGCCAATGCTTCGCGAACGCGACAGGCTTCTCGCGAACGCGAAGAAGACCTGTCCAGCGATTTTAAAATAGAACCTAAGTCAGGATTTGCTCAAAATTTCATATCTCTTCCATTAAAACTCAACCTTGGGCAATTTTTGAAGAGGGATTTCAATACCAAATCATAGGTTTGTGTTCTTGAACTAATTTCTTTTATTTTCCATCAACACCCATTAGATTTCTAGGCCTAAATCTTATTCTTTAAGGATAAAAATTAGGGGTTTTAGGAGAATCGAGGATTTTACAAATTTGGGGATTTAAACCTTGATTTGGGGTCGGATTTCGAAATAAATTGCATATTTGGGATCATGGGTGAACGGATTTTGGTTCGAACCTCGAGTTTTGACCAAGCGGACCTGGGGTCGATTTTTGACTTTTTGGGGGAAAGTTTGTGAAAACTAAATTTATGCATTGTAGTTGATTCCTTTAGCAATAATTGATGTTGTTAAGTTAATTATGACTAGATACAAGTGGATTGAAAGTGGAACCGAGAGGTAAAGCGATAATTGAGGCTTGATTTGTGTCCGTGGAATCGAGGTAAGTGTTTGGTCTAACCTTAGCTTGAGAGAATAGGTGTTGTTGCTTTATTTGCTATGTGTTAGTATTGAGTACGACGTATAGATGTAGTGACGAGTATCTATACATTGGTGTCGAGCATGCAAGTGAGTCTTATACTGTCACTGTTGTGTCTCCTGTTACGTACTGTTCATGCTTAAATTGATGATTATCCATGTTGATCAAGTTTTATGATATTTTTTTGGTATTGGATCATTGTTGAGTATTGACTCAAGTTGAGACTTATATTGTGAATTCAACTATTGAAACGAGATTGGTTATAGCTGATTCCCTTGCCGGGATGTTATTGTTTCTATTGTTTGGGTGAGAAAGAGTGTAAAGCACGAAGGGTGATGTCGTGCACGATATTGTGAGTGAGTGTTAATGCATAAAGGGTGATGTCGTGCACGATATTGTGAGTAAGTGTTAATGCACGAAGGGTGATGTCGTGCCATATTCTGTAAGTGTTAATGCATGAAGGGTGATGTCGTGCCATGTTCTGTAAGTGTTAATGCACGAAGGGTGATGTCGTGCCATATTCTGTGAGTGTTAATGCCCGAAGGGTGATGCCGTGCCATGATTATGAGAGAGTAAAAGTACGAAGGGTGATGTCGTGCCACTTTCTGTTGATTCTTATGGTGCGGACGAGAGTAAAAGCATGAAGGGTGATGTCGTGCACATGTTACTATGTTATTATTTCTTTTGGCTCAGAGGATGAAGTTATTTCGCTTCTTTACTATTTACTGTCATAATTTGATATTCCTCTCAGCATGTTTCCCCTTCTCGTCTTTTTCTATTAAATTTCTGTTATTATTGTTTCTCGTATCTGATTTAACTGCACAGGTTTATATTGTTTTCGCGTCCTAGCCTCGTCACTACTTCGCCGAGATTAGGCTCGATACTTACCAGTACATGGGGTCGGTTGTACTGATACTGCACTCTGCACTTTTTGTGCAGATTTCGGTGACGAACCTCGTGAGTAGATCTTGGGTTGCTGCCTTTAGTCCACCGGAGACCCGAGGTAGTTCTGCCGGCGTTCGCAGACCCCGAAGTCCCCTTCCTTCTGTTTTAGATATCATGTCTCTTTTCATTTCGAGAACAATTGTATTTCTTCTAGACCAATGTATGTAGAAATTTGTAAATGTTCATGAAATTGTGACACCAGATCATTGGGGTAGACATGTATTGGAGTATTTTGAATTGTTATAACACTTCTTAGCTTTAGTTATTATTTATCTCTGTTTGGGTTAATTGCTAATGCGTTAAAATCATAGTAGTTGGCTTGCCTAGCTTTCACGAGTAGGCGCCATCACGATCCCGATGGTGGAAAATTTGGGTCGTGACAGATTATAAATTAAAATATATATATATATATATATATATATATATGTACAACTTTTGTGGGGATTGTTATTTCAAGTTCATAAGGGAGCCTAACGATGTGCTTCTTGCGATTCCAAAGGCTGTAGGTAAATCAGCACAAAGTTCTTCTTGGATTTTGGTTTCTCAAATTTTTATCTTGGATTGAAGAGAAGAATTTTGAAGCTGCCAAATTCTCTTAAGTGACCGAGTTAATTCAATGGGAGAACCAATTCTTAAGGATGACCTTACCATTCCTAATTCAACCAACACCCTGCTTATACCATTATCAAAACATTTATAGGTAGTCCAGGGTATCTTTAGGGAAAGATCTTCTGAGATACTTAACAACCTTAAGTGTAAAACCCTTTCTGATTTCAGATGGTATAAATATTCCTTTCCCAAATCTACGAAAAACCTGATGGAAATCTCCCATATTGGAAAGAAAAATTCCTAGATGGTCTACCTAAGTCTCTTAGGGATTTAATTAAAGAAGAACTCCAAAATCAGTATTCTGGTGATATTATTCCTTACGAACAAATCACCTATGGACAACTCACCAGCCTTATTCAACATGTCACTCTCAAAATTTGTCGACATGATTAAGATATTGAAACAATTAGCCAAAGATAGAGCACAGACTTGTCGAGATCTAGGTAGTTTCTATGAACAATTTGGTTTACCACCTTGTAGCAAAAAGCCTCACAAGAGATGAGCAACCAAGGATATGGAGATTACGAAATATAGGTCTTCTGCACCTTGTTCTCCAACAACTCTCTACCAAACATGAAGAGCCCAAACCAACTGAAGTTAAACCAGTTGAACAAGAAGTTTTTTGCAACCACTTCTCTAGAATTTCCATAAAAAATGACATATGAGAGTCATCCTAATTGTCAATAAGTCCTTTACCTTGGATATCATTGCCTTATTTAGGGTGGCAATAATATCGCCGAACCGAAAAAACCGGCCGAACCATGAATTTTGGTTTTTCGATTTTGGTTTAATCGGTTTTTCGGTCAGTGCACAGTTTTAAAATTATTATTTTTTATTTTTTCGGTGCGGTTTACGATTTTTCTATTTCGGTTTTCGGTTAAATCGAAAAACCGAAATTTTTGTATTACCCATCTTATTGTCTGATGAGCTTACTTCTCTGCCCAGATTCACATTAAGTGAAAGAAAGAAAAATTCCCAGGGCAATCATAAACACTGATTTAATAATAACACTTGCATAGAATATGTATGGTTTCACCGCATCAATATCTATTGAAAGCCCATACTGCCATTAACATTCAACAATTGAAGCTCGAAGTCACTCAAAGAATAAGCACGGATGATGTCCTTAATGCAAAGCTCAGGTGCCAATGTTCTCAATCACAACACCTTTGTCCATCATCTTCACAATACCGGCAATAACCTTTGATGTTCCTACAAACTATAAATACTTCGCTGTTCCTACAACCATTTGAAACCGAAAATATAAACCGGAAATAATTGAATCGAACTTTGAGAAAACTGCACCGAACCGTAAATGCTTTGGTTTGATTTGGTTATTAATATTACAAAACCGAAAACCGATAAACTGAACCATACTTTTATAATAACCGACCGATGCCCACCCCTAACCTTATTTGATATAGGTGCAGATCTCAACTGCATACAAGAAGGGATCATTCTAACCAAATTCTTTGAAAAAACCAAAGAAGGTCTTAGGGCTGCTAACGGCGGGAAACTAGGAATTAGCTTCAAACTCTCCAATGTTGAAGTTAGAACCTCCCTAGAAAATTCTCCATTGTCAGCCTCAAGTTCTTTACTATTAGTAAAAGACCTTACTAATCCAGTTATATTAGGTACTCCCTTTATCGAGGAGCTCATACCTTTTATGGTAACAAAACAAGGAATTATAATCGAACGCATAGGAGGTAGAACCTTTCTTCCTTTCGATAGACCTTCAATGGTAAAGTCCTTGTCTACCATAAAAAGTAGACATCTAGGATGTTTAGGGATCTTCCAGTAATTAGGGATATCCATTATAGTTTCTAGGGGAATATCCTTACACTATAATGTTTAGGGATATTCCCCTAGAAACTATAATGGGTAGCATTATAGTTGTTTTTCAAGAAGATCCTTATCTCTCTCTGATCCTTCTGCATTCAAAATAGTTGAGACTGATGCATCAGACATTGGTTATGGTGGCATTTTAAAGCAGAAAAAGATGACAAGGAATAAATTATTGCATTTGCATCAAAACATTGGAATAATTCCTAGCAAAATTATCCTACAATTAAAAAATAAATTTTAGCAATTGTTTTGTGCATTTCTAAATTCCAAGGTGATTTATTAAATCAAAAATTTTTGTTAAGGATTGATTGTAAAGCTGCGATATTTGTTTTACAAAAGGATGTACAAAATCTTGTTTCTAAACATATATTTACTAGATGGAAAACTATTTTATCTATTTTTGATTTTGATATAGAGTATATCAAACAGAGCTCAAATTGTATTCCAGATTTTCTTACCAGAGAATTCTTGTAGGGAAGATAAAATGCCAAAAAAAGAAAGTCGACATTTCAAATCCTCTAATACCTGCTCTTCCTCCGCCGGAGGAAAATATTACTAAGTCAATACCCAAACAGTCTGATACAGACGTTGTTTCCAAACAACAAACAATTTCAGTTGCCTCCAAGCAACTCCCAGAAGGCCCAACTGGACCAAACCAGCCCAAATATAGAAAGTCATCAGACTACGCTATGAGCAGAGTCCCCCAAGTTCATATGATAGAAAGTTCAGGACCAATTCCAATTTCCAGTCCGAAAAAATGGGCAGACTTAGTTGAGGAAGAAGAATCTCAACAATCTCAAGCTCAACTAGCACAGACCATGTCTTCTCCTTGGACAGAAGAAGAATTTATGCAATGGCGATAACTTATGGGCATTAAAGATCAAATGACCATACCTGGCTTATTTAAAAAACAATTGAGAGATTAATATCAATTATATAAAAATTATTGTTCCAATGCAGCGGCACAAGGCCACACATCTTCTTCCAACTCCTTGGCGGCCTAAAGTCACACGACCGCTTCACTTCTTGTGGTTGCTATAAGCACCACACAAAACATATTAGAGGCTAAAATCCCCATTACAGGTACAGGGTGTCTATCTAACATCCCAAAAACCACAACCAATCATGCACTTTCTTCATCAGTGCTACAATCTATTTCTTTAAACAAAGGCTCCTCCTCCGAGGAACCCACTTATATTAAGAATGAAAGTGTCTACCCACTCATTCAAATTGAATCAGAATTCTGGCATTCCAATCCCCAAGATTTAGCTAAGAAAATACTAAGCCCTTCAGCCAATTTCATTCGAAGCACCCACAAACATACCCAAAAATACTATGAGTTTATTCTCACAGGTACCAAATCATGCTTGTTTAAGCCCCACAAAGAAAAGCAAACCCAATCATATGTCACCTATACTACGGTGTGGATTAACAAAATAATCTCACCAAAAGAATGGGGAACCCATCCAGCCAAATACAAAAGATTTTCTCAGCCTTTTGATCCATAATTTTACAATTATTATGATTACCAGGCAGCGTGGATGAATGTTTTCACCTTCCAAAACCAACTTGGAAAGCATTCATGGTTCATCCTCTGGAGTAAACAATTAACCTCTGAATTCCCTCAGTAGTTTATACATCAATGGTGGCCTGCATATGGTCATAGAGCTGAAATCCTCCCAGCACCAGTAAAAGAAAGATATGATTATTTCTGCCACAGGTTTTCTAGTGAGCAGCAAATACCCATACTCCTCCAATTTTCCCACATATTTCATATCCCATGGATATACTCCCAGAAGTTTTCCTTCCACAATCCAGAAGGACATAAAGGACTACCGTGGTTATCCCTCTAAGGCCACTGCAAATGGTATAAAATATGGGATTCATCCGAAGCCTATGTGCCAGTGGTAGACAAGTGTTTTATATCCCATCCGCAGTATCTAGCTATAACAGATGCTGCCGAAGTTTTATTTTTACAACAAAAGTCCATTGCAAGTGCACAACTAGCCGGTTCCAGCAGCATGCTTGATTTTATTCAGCAAATGGAGAAAATTCTTGATTCCCTCAAGGCACCATTTCCAGGTCAACAAAATCAAGCATCTTGTCTGACAAATCATTAGAAAAAGAAGAAGAAGACCCTGATTTAATGTTCTGAAAAATTAATTTTTATCTCTCCAGTCATCAATTTGGAGATCTTGGATAGTTATAGTTGAGGATCCTTAAATTAATTTCTAAACTACAATGTTTAGGGATATTCCCCTAGAAACTATATTGGGTAGCATTATAGTTGTTTTTCAAGAAGTTAGGGATATTCCTAAAATATATATCACAACAAAACTATATAGTTATAGTTGGATAGTTATAAAAAGTAGAAATTAACTAGAGAAATTAATTTCTAGGGGAGAATTTTCATAAAATTGTTCTGACTGCGAATTGGTTTCTTGGTCAGAATCGGCTTTTGGGAGAACATGTACAGAAGACTCTTTAGATGGAGTATTCTGAACCATCAAGGTTTTCTCAATTTCTAGGATCCTACACTGAAGGTTAGAGAACTAATGATAGTCTTTAGCTTGGTGGATCCGAAGCTCCGTAACGAAAGTTCTAGAGATGTCATAACGTTTAAACAAAGGGACTGAAGAAGTGGAGGTATCTGCTGGCTTAGAACTAGTAGATGCTGAAGTTGGTTTTGTAACTAAATATTCACCAAGGGATTGTAAATATTCGTTCGTATTATTATTTTGTTCAAAGATATTTTTAATATCTTTGCCTATAATAGATTTATTTTCGTTTATTAATTTGAAAGGATTAGCTACTACTGGAGTATTTGCATAACTTGTTGAAAATCCTTGTGCCGGAGGAAGTTCTGAGATGACTTCTTCTCTGGAGGAGGTTTTTCAAATTTTTGAAATATTAATTGATTTAGAAAAAGGAAAATCTAATTGGTGATATTCAGCATAAGCCTCAAACCATTCAAAAAAATTGATTTGTTCTTTTATGAAGTTTAAAGATTCATAGTATATACTTTGGAGATTTTTTCTATCGTCTCCTTGAAACTTCTGGAAAAACCAAGTTCTTTTGAAAATATTTTCTTGTGAATAAAAATTTGCTCGAAGTTTTTCTTTATCAATTTGGAAATCTTTTTCCAAAATACCTAATTCAGCACCTAAAGCTGAGTAAGTGGGAAATTGAGGTTGTTCATAATTAACTTCTATTGGAGGGGTTGTTTATACAGAATATTTGGCTTGAGGGATCCTAGAGTCAAAATTAATAGTTTCGATTCTAGAAGGAAAAGAAGATATTGAATGTCTTCCAGACTGAATCTCAGATTGTGCCGAAGAGGACGAGACGGAGACTCTTTGGCTAAGGGACCTTTGGAAGGAAATGGCTACAGATCCACTAGAATATTGTTGGATTTGAGAGACCGTAGTATTTTCCGGTTTCTCAGCCTGAGTAGCATCTTGTAGTAACCAGTTTTGTGGTAGGGAAACTTGGCTCCAAGAAATGAGCTTTGGTATTGACAGGTGAGATCTTTGTAGATCTGTTTTGAAAAGAACAGTTTCTCCTTTGTGGAGGGTTTTCATGGCTCCAGTGTTAAAGGCAGAACTCATGGCTTTATACTGTATTCTATAATAAATTTCTATCGGTAAGGATCCAGTTTTGGTTTTATAATTGGCTGTTTTAACATTAAAAGTTAAAGAATCTAAGATATTTCTATCTCTAAAAGACATCGTAAAATTAGGAAAATAATCAAAGTAAATTGGACCGCTATAAAGGCTGGTTTCTACCATTCCTAGGAGGGAATCTGTGATGACCCAAAAGGTCATTACTTGTTTTAAAAGTAAATTATGTATTTTGAGGCCTTAAAAACCCCCCTTTTATCTCACCTCGATTTGTGTGCGCGGTCCGGGCATAACTCCAGAAAACTTTTATGTGAAAACTTGATAAAAAATGCTAATTTTACGTTTAAAATTAAATTTAAGTTGACTTCGGTCAATATTTTGGGTAAATGGACCCGGACCCGTGATTTGACGGTCCTTGAGGGTCCATATAAAAATATGGGACTTGGGCATATTCCCAAAATTGAATTTCGAGATCCCAAGCCTAAGAAATGAATTTTTGAAGAAAATTGTTTAATTGAAATTATAAGAGTTTTTGGAAATTTAAATCTGTTTGAATTTGATGGTATCGGGACCGTATTTTGGTTTCGGATCTCGGTACAGGTCTTACATAGTATTTAAGTTGAGGTTGCAAAATTTTGTAAGAAACGGACTTCATATGACGTGAATCGGACCCTCGGTTGTAAAAATTTGAACTAGATTTTTCTTTGATTTTGATGCTAAACTTGAAGTTCTAGGTGTCATTTTGGCGATTTGATCGCATGAGTAAGTTCGTATGATATTTTTAGGGTTGTGTGCATGTTTGATTTGGATCCTCGAGGGCTTGGTGAGCTTCGGATAGGCCACAGGGTGTTTTTACACTTAGAAAAGTTGCACGTTTTCCTGCTTCAGGTGCACAGACATTTTGTGCTTCGTGGTCGCGAAGCTATTCTCGCGATCACAAAAGGGAACTGGGCTGGGGTGGAATTTGTTCTATGCGAACACGAGACCCAGGTCGCAAACGCGGAGCGTTGGGGGGGTTTGCTCTACGCGAATGCGACCGGTCAATCACGAACGCGTAGCATTAGGATGGGTTGGTTAGGAAATCTATGGAGAACAACGCGAACACAACCCCTCTATCGCGAACGCGAAGGCAAGGCTGGACTAAGCCTTCGCGAATGCGAAGCTTCTCCCGCGATCGCATAAGTCCACTACTGGCAGCTCTTCGCGAACGCGACAGTGCTCTCGCGAACACGACGAACATTGTCGCCCAATACTTAAAACAGTAGCAAAGTCGGGATTTAGCCCATATTTTCTAAACTAGAGAGCATTGAGGCGATTTTCAAGGAGCAAGTTCTTCCCCAAAGTATTGGTATATAATTCTAAACCTTTTTCTTTCGATTTCCCATTGCATTTCATCAATCTTCATCCAAAAATCTAGGAATTTTATGGTAGAAATTGGTAATTTGGGTAGAGTTAGGGTTTTTTGAATAATTGGAATTTAGACCTCGTTTTGGGGTCGGATTTTGAAACTAATTGCATATTCGAGCTCGTGGGTGAAAGGGTGATCGCGTTTTGGTTCGAACCTTGAGTTTTGACAAAGCAGGCCCGAGGTCGATTTTTGACTTTTTGGGTAAAATGATAGAAAACCTATAATTAAGCATTGGGTATGAATTCTTTAGTATTTATTGATGTTGTTAAATTAATTTGGGTTAGATACAAGTAACTTGGAGGTGAATTCTAAAGGAAAAGCGATGTTTGAGGCTTGAGTTGACAGTGAAAGTTCAAGGTAAGTGTTTGGTCTAACCTTAGCTTGAGGGAATAGGTATTGTGCTTTATTTGCTATGTGCTAGTGTAGTGTACGATTTATAGGTGTGGTGACGAGTATCTATGCGTCGTTATCAAGCATGTCCGTAAGTCTCATATTGTAATCGTTGTGTTTCTTAATAAGTACTACAAATGCCTAAATTGTTGATTCTCTGTGTTGGGTAAGAATTATGATTATCTTCGTGGTATTTATTTATTGTTGAGCATTGGCTCCAGTTGAGGTTTCATTTGTGAAGTTAATTGTTGGTACAAGTTTGGTTATAGCTGGTTCCCTTGCCGGGACATATTTAATTCTTAATGTTGGTTCCCTTGACGGGATGTGTTTATTCTTGTTGTTTATTCCCTTGTCGGAATATTGTTGTTTCCTTATTGTTCCCTTACTGGGATTCTTTTGTGATTGGTATTGATTTGTATATTGGAATCGGGTTGCATGTCGCAACAATATTATATGGGATCGGGTTGCACACCATAACAAGGAGTAATAAGGGATGACAGTAGGGGTCGGGTTGCATGCCGCAACAGTGATATATGATTTGGATCGGGTTGTACGTCGCAACAGTGTTATATGATTTGGATCGGGTTGCGCGCCGCAACAATACAGAATAAAAGTGGACATTGATTCTTTACTATTTTCCTTATTCTTACTGATGCGAAAGTTAAGATGTTCTTTATGGTTTCTCCTGAGATTCTGTTGGTACTTGATATTCCCCGCAGCATGTTCCCCTCCTATCTTAACTACTAGTTCTCGTTATTATTACTTGCCATATATGCTTTAACTGCACATATTTATTTGGTAGTCTTGTTCTAGCCTCGTCACTACTTCGCCGAGGTTAGGCTATATACTTACCAGCACATGGGGTCGGTTGTGCTTATACTACACTCTGCACTGTGTGCAGATCTTGGTACCAGATCTTTTGGACCATAGCGAGGTTGCTGCCTTCAGTCCAGTGGAGACCCGAGGTAATCATACAGACGTCCACAGGCCTTGGCATCCCCTTCTATCTTTTATATTCTATTTTCCTTTACTTCAGACACTAACTTGTATCTTTCTTTTTAGACCACTGTTTGTAGTATTCGTAGATGGTCCGTGATATTGTGACACCAGTTCTGGGTAGAGTTGTATTTTGTATTTTTCGCACTAGTATTTGTTAAGTTATCAGATTTCTTCTTCCGCAATTCTTTTATTATTATTATTATTCCGTGGTTGATCGCGTGTAACTTGAAATTTGTAAAAAGGTTAAGAAAAAAGGGTAATAAGATCTATAACACTCGGCTTACCTAGCTTTCACGAGTAGGCGCCATCACGACTTGGCGCCATCATCACGGTCTCGACGGTGAAAAATTTGTGTCGTGACAAGTTGGTATCAGAGCACTAGGTTGCTTAGGTCTCACAATTCACGGACAAGCTTGGTAGATTCTAAGAGATCGGTACAAAGACGTCTGTTCTTATCCCCTAGAGGCTACAAAGTTGGGAACAATTTCCCATCTATTCTTCTCTGTCGTGCGATTTGGTTTCTCAATGCTGATTGAACTTCTACTCTATTTTTTCGCAGATGGCGAGAACACGTGCTTATTCATCCACTGATCAGCAGCCTGAGCCCCCAGCAGCAGCTCCCACGAGGGGCAGAGGATGAGGTCGAGGCCATGCTAGGGGCTGAGGCAGGGGCAGAGCCCAACCCAGAGAAGCAGCACCAGCGGCGGAGCCTCGGGTTGAGTTTGATGATGAGGTTCTGGCCCAGACAGTTCCAGTGGGCCCAACTCAGGTCCTAGAGGGGTTCATTACTACCCTAGTACTCTAGGATGCTCTAGTACGTCTAGTGGGCCTTATGGAGAGTGTCACCTAGGCATGCTTACTTCCTGTAGCACTAGCTATCTCTCAGGCTGGGAGAGGAGCACAGACTCCCGCTACCTGCACTCCAGAGCAGATGGCTCCCCAGTTTCAGACTCCAGCAGCTCAGCTAGTTGGAGCAGTTCAGCCGGGTGTAGTAGCTCAGACCGGTGATGGAGCAGCTATGTCTACTGATGCTTTTGGACAGGTTCACCAAGTTGTTCACTACTTCTTATGGTGGTACATCTTTAGAGGTTCCCCAGGATTATTTAGACAGCTGTTATGAGGTTTTTCGGAACATGGGGATAGTAGAGACCAATGGGGTCGACTTTGCTGCTTTCCGTCTGTCAGGTACCACCAAGAACTGATGGAGAGACTATTGTTTGGCTAGACCAGTTGGATCACTAGCTCTCACTTGGGACTAGTTCTTGCAGCTATTTCTCTAGAAGTTCCTTCCCGTCACTCAAAGAGAGGAGTACCACAGGCAGTTCGAGTATTTCCAATAGGGTTTTCACCTAGTATGAGATGAGGTTTATTGATTTGGCTAGTCATTCTCTTCTGATACTCCCCACCGAGAGAGAGAGAGAGAGGGTGAGGAGGTTTATTGATGGACTCGCTCAGCCTATTAGACTGCAGATGGCTAAGGAGACAGGTAGCGAGATTTCTTTCCAGGATGCGGCCAATGTGGCCAGGCGGGTGGAGATGATTTTAGCTCAGGGGAGAGGTCAGGGGGTCTGATAAGAGGCCTCGTTATTCTGGCAGATTCAGTGGTGCCTCATCTGGAGGCAGGGGTTCTTTTGGTAAAGGCCATCCTCCTAGGCCCTTTCAGTCAGCACTTCAGGCTTCTCACGGTGCTCCAGGTGGCTGTGGTTCTCATATGTAGTATTCTTATCAGTTACCCTACAGTGCACTGCTAGCTCCTATCAGTGCACCTCCACTCCAAAGTTTTTAGGGTGGTTATCCAGGCCGTCAAGGTCAGTTTCAGGGTCAACAGTCTCAGCAGCCCAAGTCTTGCTATACTTGTGGTGATGCGAGGCACATTGCTAGGTTTTGCCCTCGAACCTCGAGCAGTTCTTAGCACCAGGGTTCTCGTGCTATGGTTCCAGCACCGGGTGTTCCACCGCCTGCTCAGCCAACTAGAGGTAGAGGTAGAGGTTAGAGGTGGAGGTCAGGAAACTAGAGGTGGAGGCCAGGCAGCAGTAGGTCGTCCTAGGGATGCAGTTCAGAGTGGTGGGCCCCAACCCCGATGTTATGCTCTTCCATCCAGACCTGAGGCTGGGGCCTCCGATGTAGTTATCACAGGTACGGTTTCAGTGTGCAGTAGAGATGCCTCAGTTCTATTTGATCCAGGGTCCATATATTCTTATGTATCATCTTATTTTGTCCCTTATCTAGTTGTGCCTTGTGATTCTTTGAGTGCTCCTGTATATGTGTCTATACCGGTGGGTGATTCTATTGTGGTAGATCAAGTTTATCGTGCTTGCATGGTCGTTATTGGGTGTCTTGAGACCCAAGTAGATCTCCTACTTCTCGATATGGTGGATTTCGATGTCCTTCTGGGGATGGATTGGTTAGCTCCTTATCATGCTATCTTGGACTGTCATGCCAAGACCGTGACCTTAGCATTGTCGGGGTTGCCTTATTTGGAGTGGAGAGGGACTCCTGGTCATTTTACTAGCAGGGTTATCTCATATATGAATGATCGACGTATGGTTGATAAGGGGTGTTTGGCCTATTTTGCGTATGTTCGTGATTCTAGTGCTGAGGTTCCTTCTATGGATTCTGTGCTCATTGTTCGTGAGTTTCTAGAGGTATTTCCTGTAGACATGCCGAGTATGCCGCCCGACAAGGATATTGACTTTTGCATTGATTTGGCTCCGGGCACTCAGCCCATTTCTATTCTGCCATATCGTATGGACTCGCTAGAGTTGAAAGAATTAAAAGAACAGTTGCAAGAATTGCTTGACAAAGGCTTTATTAGACCTAGTGTCTCGCCTTGGGGTGCGCCAATGTTATTTGTTAAGAAGAAGGATGGATCGATGAGGATGTGCATAGATTATCGACAGTTGAACAAGGTCACAATCAAGAATAAGTATCCATTGCCGAGGATTGATGATTTTTTTATCAACTTCAGGGTGCCAAAGTGTTTTCAAAGATTGATTTGAGATCTGGCTACCATCAGTTGAGGATTAGGGCATCCGATGTCCCTAAGACAGCTTTTCGCACTCTGCACGGGCATTATGACTTCTTAGTGACTTCATTCGGGTTGACAAATTCCACAGCAGCTTTCATGGATTTGATGAATTGAGTGTTCAAGCCTTACTTGGATTCCTTCGTGATTGTCTTCATTGATGATATTTTGATTTATTCCCGCAACCAGGAGGAGCATGAGCAACATCTTCGAGTCATTTTTCAGACTCTGAGGGATAGTTAGTTGTATGCTAAGTTTTTGAAGTGTCAGTTTTGGTTGAGTTCAGTTGCATTCTTGGGTCATGTCGTATCAGTAGAGGGTATTTAGGTAAATCCTAAGAAGATTGCGGCAGTCAAGGACTGGCCTAGAACCACATCAGCCACAGAGATCCAGAGTTTCTTGGGTTTGACGGGTTATTACCGACGATTTGTGGAGGGGTTTTCATCTATTGCAGCCCCGATGACCAGGTCCCAGAAGGGTGCCCAGTTTAGGTGGTCGGCCGAGTGTGAGGCGAGCTTTCAGAAGCTCAAGACATCTTTGACTACGGTGCCGGTGTTGGTTTTACCCACAGGTTCAGGGCCATATACAGTATATTGTGATGCATCTCGTATTAGACTTGGTGTGGTTTTGATGTAGAATGGCAAGGTTATTGCATATGCTTCGCGATAGTTGAAGATCCCCGAGAAGAATTATCCAGTTCATGATTTGGAGCTAGCAGCCATTGTTCACGTGCTAAAGATTTAGAGGCATTATTTATATGGTGTGTCATGTGAGTTGTTCACGGATCACAAGAGTTTGCAATACTTGTTCAAGCAGAATGAGCTAAATTTGAGGCAGAGTAGGTGGTTGGAGCTATTGAAGGACAATGATATCACCATCTTGTATCATCCGAGGAAGGCCAATGTAGTGGTCGATGCTTTGAGTAGGAAGTCAGGCAGTATGTGCAGTCTTGCATATATTCCAGTCGGTGAGAGACCGCTTGCTTTGGATGTTCAGGTTTTGGCCAATCAGTTCGTGAGGTTGGATGTTTATGAGCCCAGTCGTGTGCTAGCTTGCACAGTCGCTCGTTCTTCATTATTTTGAGCGTATCCGAGATCGGCAGTATGATGATCCTCATTTGCTTGTCCTAGAGACATGATGTGGCACGGAGGTGCCAAGTAGGTTACAGTTGGAGATGATGGAGTTTTGAGGATATAGGGTCGTATTTGTGTGCCTAATGTGGATGGACTTCGTGAGTTGATTCTAGAGGAGGCCCATAGTTCCCAGTACTCTATTCATCTAGGCACCGCCAAGATGTATCAGGACTTGCGGCAACATTATTGGTGGAGAAGAATGAAGAAGGACATTGTTGCCTATGTAGCTCGGTGTTTGAATTGTCAGCAGGTAAAATACGAGCATCAGATACCTGGTGGTTTATTTCAGAAGATTGAGATTCCTGAGTGAAAGTGGGAGCGGATCACTATAGATTTCATTGTTGGACTCCCACAGACTTAGAAGAAGTTCGATGCAGTTTGGGTTATTGTTGATAGGCTGACCAAGTCAGCGGATTTCATTCCTGTGGCAATTTCCTATTCTTCTGAGCGGTTGGCAGAGATTTATATTCGAGAGATTGTTCGTCTTCATGGTGTGCCCGTGTCTATTATTTCTGATCGAGGTACACAGTTTACCTTGCATTTCTGGAGGGAGGTACAACGTGAGTTGGGTACGTGGGTCGGGTTGAGCATATCATTTCATCCTCAGACGGACGGACAGTCCGAGTGTACTATTCAGATTTTGGAGGATATGCTCCGAGCATGTGTTATTGACTTTAGAGGTTCTTAGGATCAGTTTTTGCCATTAGCAGATTTGCCTACAACAATAGCTACTAGTCGAGCATTTAGATGGCTCCCTATGAGACACTATGTGGTAGGCGGTGTCGGTTGCCAGTTCGATGGTTTGAGCCGGGAAAGGCTCGGTTGTTGGGTATAGATTTAGTTTAGGATGCCTTGGATAAGGCTAAGATAATTCAGGATAGGCTTTGTACAGCTCAGTCCAGGCAAAAGAGTTATGCCGGCCGTAAGGTTCGTGATGTGGCATTTATGGTCGGAGAGCGAGTGTTGCTTCGGGTGTCGCCCATGAAGGGCGTGATGAGATTTGGGAAGAAGGGCAAGCTAAGCCCTAGATTCATTAGCCCTTTTGAGATCCTTCGGAAAGTGGGAGAGGTGGCTTAGGAGCTTGCGTTGCCACCAAGATTATCAGTTGTGCACCCAGTGTTTCACGTGTCCATGCTTCAGAAGTATCACGGCGATCCATCCCACGTGTTAGACTTCAGCACTGTCTAGTTGGACAATGATTTGACCTATGAGGAGGAGTCGGTGGCCATTCTAGACCGGCAGGTTCGTCAGTTGAGATCGAAGAGTTATCCTTCTGTTCGTATTCAATGGAGAGGTCAACCTGCCGAGGCAGCTACCTGGGAGTCCTAGTCCGATATGCGGAGCCGATATCCTCATCTTTTCCCCGACTCAGGTACTTCTTTTCTATATCCATTCGAGGACGAACGGATGTTTTAGAGGTGGAGAAAGGTCATCACTTGTTTTAAAAGTAAATTCTATGTTTCGAGGCCTTAAAAATCCCCTTTTATCTCACCTTGATTTACGTGCACGGTCCGGGCATAAATCCGGAAAGTTTTTATGTGAAAACTTAATAAAATGTAAATTCTTCCTTTAAAATTAAATTTAAGTTGACTTCAGTCAACATTTTGGGTAAACGGACCTGGACCCGTAATTTGACGATACCGGAGGGTCCGTAGAAAAATATGGGACTTGGGCGTATGCCCGGAATTGAATTCTGAGGTCCCAAGCCCGAGAAATGAATTTTTGAAGAAAATTATTTAACTGAAATTATAATAGTTTTTGGAAATTTAAATGTATTTGAATTTGATGGTATCGGGCCCGTATTTTAGTTTCAGAGCCCGGTACAGGTCTTATATGGTATTTAAGTTGAGCCTGTAAAATTTGGTAAGAAACGGACTTCATATGACGTGAATCGGACCCTTGGTTGTAAAAATTTGAACTTAAGAGTCATGGAGATTTTTCTTTGATTTTGATGCTAAACTTGAAGTTCTATTTGTTATTTTGGCGATTTGATCCCACGAGTAAGTCCGTATGATGTTTTTAGGGTTGTGTTCATGTTTGGTTTGGAGCCCCGAGGGCTCGGGTGAGTTTCAGATAGGTCACATGGTGTTTTTACACTTAGAAAAGTTGCAGGTTTTGCTGCTTCATGTGCACAGACATTTTGTGCTTCGCGGTCATGAAGCTATTCTCGCGATTGCGAAAGGGAACTGGGCTGGGGGTGGAATTTGTTCTATGCGAATGCGAGACCTAGGTCGCGAACACGGAGCGTTGGGGGGTTTTCTCTACGCGAACGCGACCGGTCAATCGCAAACGCGTAGCATTAGGATGGGCTGGTCAGGGAATCTAGGGAGAACTACGTGAACACGAACCCTCTATCGCGAACGCGAAGCTTCTCCCGCGATCGCGTAATTCCACTACTGGCAGCTCTTTGCGAATGTGATGAACACTGTCGCCCAGCAATTAAAACAATAGCAAAATTGAGATTTAGCCCATATTTTCATAATTTCAAAACTAGAGAGCATTGAGGCGATTTTCAAGGAGCAAGTTCTTCCCCAAAGTATTTGTATATGATTCTAAACCTTTTTCTTTCGATTTCCCATTGCATTTCATCAATCTTCATCCAAAAATCTAGTTTTTTATGGTAGAAATTGAGAATTTGGGTAGAGTTAGGGCTTTTTGAATAATTAAAATTTAGACCTTGTTTTGGGTTGGATTTCAAAACTAACTGCATATTCGGGCTCATGGGTGATCAGGTTTTGGTTCGAACCTCGAGTTTTGACCAAACGGGCCCGGGGTCAATTTTTCACTTTCTGGAAAAAATGATATAAAACCTATAATTAAGCATTGAGTATGAATTCTTTAGCATTTATTGATGTTGTTAAATTAATTTAGGTTAGATACAAGTAACTTGGAGGCGAATTCTAAAGGAAAAACAGAGTTTGAGGCTTGAGTGGGCCGTGGAAGTTCGAGGTAAGTGTTTGGTCTAACTTTAGCTTGAGGGAATAGGTATTGTGCTTTATTTGTTATGTGCTAGTGTAGTGTACGACGTATAGGTGTGGTGACGAGTATCTATATGTCGTTGTCAAGCATGCCCGTGAGTCTTAAATTGTAATCATTGTGTTTCTTAATAAGTACTACAAATGCCTAAATTGTTGATTCTCCGTGTTGGGCAAGAATTATGATAATATTCGTGGTATTTGTTTATTGTTGAGCATTGGCTCCAGCTGAGTTTCATTTGTGAAGTTAATTGTTGGTACAAGTTTGGTTATAGTTGGTTCCCTTGCTGGGACGTATTTTATTCTTACTGTTGGTTCCCTTGCCGGGATGTGTTTATTCTTGTTGTTGATTCCTTTGCCGGGATATTGTTGTTTTCTTATTGTTCCCTTGCCGAGATTCTTTTGTGATTGGTGTTGATTTGTATATTGGGACCGGGTTGCACGCCGCAACAACATTATATGGGGTTGAGTTGCGCGCCGCAAGAAGGAGTAATAAGGGAGGACAGGAGGGGTCGGGTTGCATGCCGCAACAGTGATATATGATTTGGATCGGGTTGCATGCCGCAACAATATTCTATGATTTGGATCGGGTTGCACGCCGCAATAGTGTTATATAAGTTGGATGGGGTTGCGCGGCGGAACAAGACATAATAAAAGTGGACATTGATTCTTTATTGTTTTCCTTATTCTTACTGATGCGAAATTTAAGATGTTCTTTATGTTTTCTCCTGAGATTCTGTTGGTACTTGATATTCCGCCCAGCATGTTCCCTTCCCATCTCTAACTGCTAGTTCCCGTTATTATTACTTGCCGTATATACTTTAATTGCACATATTTATTTGGTAGTCTTGTCCTAGCCCCGTCACTACTTCGCCGAGGTTAGGCTCAACACTTACCAGCACATGGGGTCGGTTGTGCTGATACTACACTCTGCACTATGTGCAGATCTCGGTACCGGAGCTTTTAGATCATAGCGAGGTTGTTGCCTTCAGTCCAGCGGAGACCCAAGGTAGTCCTGCAGACGTCCGCAGGCCTTGGTGTCCCCTTCTATCTTTTATATTCTGTTTTCCTTTACTTCAGAGACAAACTTGTATCTTTCTTTTCAGACCAGTGTTTGTAGTATTCGTAGATGGTCCGTGATATTATGACACAAGTTCTGGGTAGCGTTGTATTTTGTATTTTCCGCACTAGTATTTGGTTAAATTATCAAATTTCGTCTTCCGCATTTCTTTTTTTATTATTATTATTACGTTGTTGATCGCATGATAATTTGAAAATTTTAAAAGGTTTAGGAAAAAAGGGTAATAAGACCTATAACACTCGGCTTGCCTAGCTTTCACGAGTAGGCGCCATCACGACTCCCGAGGGTGGGAAGTCGGGGTCGTGACAGAATCATTGAAGTCTAAAAATCTAGAATCTCTAAGACAAAGGAGTAGAGTCATGTCTAGACCATCCCTGGACAGAGGTCTAGCTGCAATCTGTACTAAACCAAAATGGAGATAATTGTATTTTCGCCTATATTTTTCTATAGACTCTGGGTTTAAAAGTTTGACTTCCTCATGATCTGATTCAAGAGGAATGGTTTGCTCAATTGTAGAAATATAGCAATCACTGGTTAAGGGCCATCGTGAAGACTTGTAAATTATGGACTGTGGATGTTTACTTTTTATGGTAGACAAGAACTCCAAATTGATGACTGGAAAGATAAAAATTTAATTTTATCTCTAATCAAAATTGATGTCTACTTTTTTGGAGATATGTATATAGTTTATACATACTATATAGTTTAGGAATATCCCTATATATCACAACAAAACTATATAGTTATAGTTGGATAGTTATAAAAAGTAAAAATTAATTCGAGAAATTAATTTCTAGGGAGGATTTTCATAAAATTGTTCTGATTGCGAATCGGTTTCTTGGTCAGAATCGGCTTCTCGGAGAACAAGTACAGAAGACTCCTTAGATGGAATATCCTGAGCTATCAGGGTTTTCTCAATTTCTAGAATCTTAAATATACTTAGGAATATCTCTCTTCTAAACCTCCTCAAGGCAAAGTTCTTGTCTATTATATATATATAAAGTAAATTTTAATCTACATACTCAGTATAATTTTGATGAAGAATATTCAACTGACTACCTTTTCGCTCTATGTGGTTATGCCACTGTTGTAGGGGCGTGTTTTTTATTATAAGAGAAACTTTTTTCATTGTTATAAAATTTAAACTAATTTAAGTATTATCAAGCTTACCATTTTCCAACCAAAAAGAAAGCAACTAAATAATAGAAAGATAGCCAACGGAATTTATGGGCTAGGCCTACCTGTTAGACCCTTGACAAAGCTGATCGGCAAGCGGCACGGCAGTGGCGAGGATTTTGGCATGATGGCCTTGCCATTGGCCTATGTGCGGAGGAAAATCAACATGCAAGACAATGCGGGGGTGTTGTCGATGGCAACAAACTGTTGCTAAGGCAAGTGAGACGGACTACACTTGTATTTGAGGGCTAAGGTGTGACGGACTACACCAAAGCAAGAGTGGGCTGCGTACAAGCAAGGCCAAGACCTTGACGGAACTAGGCGGGCTGAATGGGAGCTTGACAAGGCTAAACGGGAAATACCTCGGCGCTAAAGTGAGGCAGCTTAGTGCCAAGGCATTGGCATTGGCAATGTGATGTTGCCATGACTTAGGTGAGCGGGCTGGCACCTAAGTTATTTGTGGGCAAACGACTTGGCAAAGGGAAGGGCATCAAGGCTTGGTGACTTGATACTAAAATCAGCATTGACAACGGGCAGACTTGATCAAGTAGGGGCGACTTGACAAGAACAATCAACTGTGACAGCAGGCGGCGTGCGGCAAACAAGTTCGTGGCGATATCAAGGAAATTTATAGCACAACGCAGCTGGATATAATGGCGTTGGAGCTTGGCACAATGCAGCTGGATATAATGGCATTGGGCCGGTCCAAGACTAGACACGAAATTGGGCAGCAGCTGGCCAAGAAAATGCGCACATGTGGTGCACATGATGCAGTTGGGCGGTTACAACTACCCATGTCCAGGAGTTGCTGATTATATGGCTGAGTGTTTGCACGTTTTTGGAGCATGTTCTATCATGTTCCCCACGTTTTGATCATGGGGATCATTTCCTATCAGTTGGGGGATGTCAACTGAACATAGGAAACACTTTTGAGGCTGACTACATTATATATATGTGTGTTAGCAGCCTTAAAAACGGGCTAAGTACCTAGGGAGGGAAATGGTCTGAAAGATAGGCATATGGTTGTCTATTTTATGGCTTGAGCATGGCAAAATATGTGCCATTGCCTTGCCAAACGAGTGGCAGCACGAGCGGCCTTAGGCAGGGGCTTTTATAGGGCAGATTCGTGCAAGTGTAGGCCATTTTTGTGAGTTGGTGCCTGCCAAGGGTGACAGCACCTTGCCTAACTCGAGAATTTCCTTTGTAATTGATTTATTATAAAAGTTGGGAAAGAGTTCCCGTAAATCTGTGTTGCCTTTGTTTATTCATGTTGCCTTAAATTTATTCTAAGTGTTAAACCTCGAAAGCGAACGAAAATTGGGTAAGGCTGAGGTCAAGTGGGGACTTGACTGCCGCACAGTGGGCAGCATTTTCGGCGGACAGAAAACGCCCCTGTGACACTACCCATCCCCCCAAATGATGTCAACGAGGTTACTTCGTTCTTTATTCAATCTAATGTAGTCATCTAATGCACTTCCCAAAGTATCTATATATAAATATAAAGCTGAGAATTAGTAAGGTGATGTGGCACCTTTATTTGCTCAGCAATTATAATTATCTTTTTTCTCCTTTTTTGCATTTTACTTCCTTTTTCTTCAATTATTAATACTATTAAAATGTCTAAAATTCTGTATTAAATAATAAACAACTGTTACGTCTTTTATTGAGAAGTCCAAAACGTTACCTCAAAGCCTGATAAAAGAACCGTCCCTTGAATATATCTTTTCCATAACTCACATATCTTAATGTCCTTAACTTTTCTAATTAATATTATTCATAACTCTCATGTCTTTTCATGCTTATAACTCCCAAATGCTTAATATGTAATTATATGACACCTTATTCTGTCTTTCAATGTTCATCTCATCACATGGCTGGTCAGATTGCCGGCGGAGACCTTAATAAACTAAAGCAGGATCTTGTATTTCGCTATGCAAGAACAAAAGAAGTTATCAATTTTTTAGGATGAAACGGATATAAAAATTTCCACTTTCAGGCATGGCCTTAATTTGTTACAAACTTCATGATGATTTATCCAGATAAAAAATGAGGGCCGCAATGCAGACTATCTGATGCAGTGCAGGTACTTTTTGCTTGCTAATTTCTTAAAACAATTTCATCTTTATTTCATTAAGTTAATGTTTATGCGATCTTATGATGGATTTGCATATCTATATTATATGGACACATAATAAACTATTGGAGTTTAATTGGTGCTTTGGTTGATGCTTTAAACGCAGAAACAGAAATGCTGACATAGAAGTAAAATTAATTATATATTTGACAGAGAATTAGAATAATAACATAATAAAAATTTGTTACCATGAAGAAGGGAATAAAGTTTTTTATTTTTTGGACTAACTGTAGGAGGGAGGGACGAAGAGAAATAAAAGAAAAGAAAAAGTTATAAAGTAATTGTATTCCTAACCTTAGCTTTAATTCTAACTTAAAAGTTGGCTTTAAGAAGCAAAAGCCATTCTCTTAACCATTCTATTTTGCGACGAGATCTTGATAGAAAGAGGAGAAGAGAAGGGAAGAGAAAAGATCCTTACATAAAATGTCGGTTATATTTATTATTTACTTTTTCTGGCTATATATATCGATTATACACAATTACACACATATCATACATAAATTATATATATATTATATCTCCATCGGCTATTTTTAATTTAAGCAGTAGTTTAAGCAGTTAGATGTGCGGTTATTCGAGTTAATTCTTATGGTGCAATTTCATCCGATATATTGCTACTCAATTATCTATTACGTGAAAGTTTCCTTTTAAAATTACTATTGCTTTATTTGGAATTTTTTTTTCTTTCAAGAGAGATGATACTTGCGTGTTAATTATTCTTTTCTTTTATTTAAGAAACTATGGATAGTTTCTTCTGTCTTATCAATTTTTCATCATCTAACTGTAGATTGGCTGATGTTTTAGGACCGCGCGAAGTGCGAATAATTTTACTAGTGACTAATAGATTCAAGAATCTACCAAACAAATAGAAATCATTTCACGTTATTTCCTTATTTGTAGCGTAACACAATTACCGGGTGTGGGTGTGTCGGCGGGTGGTGGCAAAATAGATTAAAAAATAGTTATCTGCCCATATTATTCATTAAAAATAGGTTGGATAAAAAACTTTTTTAAAAACGGGGTTGACTACGAATAAAAATCATATTATCTATTTAGAAAATGGATAACCAATGAGTTTAACTTTTACATTTGAATAAGCCATGGATAATATGGATACCCATATTAGTTGCTGATTAACCCATTCTTATCCATATGAAATATATGTCGAGTCGAAAAAATTTATCCGTTTTTTGTATAATTCATATTCGATCAGTCCCATATCCAACATGCCCGTTTGCCGCCCCTAGTAAGGGTAAAAATAGCACGGGCTAGCTAGTTTTCGGACTGGTCATTTGAAAATAGCCAGCGTTTGTAAAATTATTGAAAAATAGCCACTATTTTGCTGCAACATAGAAAGTTCCAGCATAAATATACTGGAGATCGGTGCACCTGTGTATGAACTTCCAGCATAATATACTGGACTTCGAGTATATTATACTGGAAGTCCAATATATTATGCTGAAGTATTTTTCCGGATTTTGAATAGTGTTTTCGTTCAGATTTATCTTTACATAAAAAGTGGATAAATTTCAATTACTTTTGAAACTTTGACTATTTTTGAATGACCACTTGTAAATTTGGCTATTTTTAAATTTCTCACCTAGTAATGGCCAATATCCACCTTAGCGCAACTTTCCCTCATGGGTTGCTAGATAAGAACCATTTGTCCCAAATCCCAAAATATTCTATTTCGATAAAATATATGGCCCACACCTGGACTCAAAACACTTTTTTAGGTGGAAAAAAAGTTACCATTCTATATAAAATACGGTTATGATTCGTGTTTTACCTTAACGGTCGTTTGGGATGTTAAGGTAAAGCGTGGTTTGTTACTACGTTTTATATAAAACGCGGTAATAAACCGCGTTTTACATATTTTGTTGGCCCACCAATAACTCTTCTGCGCTTAACTGATATAACAATAATTCAAATATATAAAACACCCTTTTAAACCGCGTTTTACTTCCAAAAATTTGATCCCCGGGATTGGGCATTGCCTTATTTAAAGGCGTTAAGGGTTTTGAGAAAAATCATTCAGAAATATTCCAACTTCGTCATAAATTTTTCTTGTTGTTAAATTCTCAAGCTTTTTTCATAATGTTTGAAGAGCGAAAAGTAAGGGTTTTATTATATTGGGGAGGGGGGATGGTAAGGTTCTGATGGCGAAAACTCAGTGAGTTATAGTTTATCTCCACAGAGTCATGTTAAGTTGCCACTTACAATGGAGTACGATAGACTGGTATCGTTGTTATGCAATAAAATGAGGTTGAGCAAACGTTCGGTGAATCTTAAAATAACCGGAAGATATCCGTGTTCGATGACTCCGCAAGGGGTTGCTTGTTACGCTGAGTTTAACATTGAGGATGATGAAACTCTGAGAGATTTTTTGGGAACTTCGGATGAATACCGGGAACTTATTTTGATAAAAATGTTGGAAATGTACGTGAAAAAGCATGAAGACGTTTGCAATAATGATGTTGCGTAAAGCAGTGATAACCCTCAATCATCGGGTGGTTATTCTGGAGCAGTTTTAGCCCAACAGGTTCCGACTGAAAGTGTAACATCCCAGGCTTTAGACAGAGTCCCACATTGGCAAAACACAAGAGGGATGTTGGGTATATAAGTTAACAAGCCTTAGACCTTAGTGACGCATTTTAAACCCGTGAGGGCCTAGGCCCAGAGCGGACAGTATCACTAGCGGACTGGGCTGTTACAAATGGTATCAGAGCCACTCTTGTGTCAGTCTTGACGATGGTGGGTCAGAGTTCAACTGAGTTTAGGCAAATTCCGGTTAGATGGGACAAACCTCGATGCTGAATCTAGGCAAATCCCATGCGGTAAGGCAAACCTCAACGAGGATGCTGAGTCCATAAGAGGGGGTGTATGTAACATTCCAAGCTTTAGACAGAGTCCCACATTGGCAAAACACAAGAGGGATATTGGGTTATAAGTTAACAACTCTTAGGCCTTAGTAACACATTTTAAATCCATGAGGGCCTAGGCCCAGAGCGGACAATATCACTAGCGGGCTGGGCTGTTACAGAAAGAGTTTGGCCGGATCTAAACTTATCTCCACGGGCGAACGAGGAGCGAGAAAATAATTTCTCTCCTACTTTACATAATCCACAAGACGACTGGTAAACTTCAATTTTCCTTTGTGTTATGATGTTTATTTTGTTGTATTGAATTTGTATAACACTCATATATTCCATAGATGGTACCGTCCAGATATGAATTTTACAAGTTATGACCCCACGCCCAGTTGAAATATGCATAGTTTTGGTGTGTTGGATCACGGTGGTCCATCCGGGAGTCATCACCAACAGGATAATATCCATCATGGAATGTCAACACATTATGACTTGTAAGCGAAGTGATATAGCTATATGTAAAGTATTTATCAATTTGAGTAGCTTATCATTTTGTTGTTTGTGCAGTAAAAATGAGCAACTTGATGGTCCTGACCTCACTAAGTTGCCCGTAGATGACGTATTTACTCGGGATTGGCAGATGCACAGAGTCAGGAAGATAATATTGATTATGACAACAATACCAATGAGTCTGGAGATGACACACCCTTCTTTGACGAGGGTGATGATGAGAAGGAAGTGAATGTCGAACCTGAGTTGACGAGGGAGCATGCTCCACCTCCCGTTAGACTAAGAGTGTACGAGTCCCACATTCCATTTCATTCAAGGAATATTCCCTACCTTGATAATTTGCCAAGTATTCTGGATGTGGATGCCCTCACAAGGGATCTTGATGAAATTCGTTTAGCAATGTGGGATGAGTCTAGACCAACGGTGGTGGCAAAGGACATGTTTTTCCCCGATAAAGCTCGCCTAACCAGGCTTGTAAAATGTAAAGATTAAGAGAGTGTCGTGAGAGGATAGTATGGGAGTCAAGTTCGGAGGTATACAAGGTTATTTGCCATAGATGGTTTACGGGTTGTCACTGGATGTTGCGTGCGACCAAGAAGGAAATAGGGTTGTGGAAAGTGGGTAAATATATTGGCACCCATGTTTGTGAAATGGACACATTCAATGGGAATCACTTTAACTTAGATGTTGACTTGATTTCTCTTCAACTGATTCCACCCATTAAAATGTCCATTACGTATAAGATCAAAGAGTGTATTACATCCATCCACCAGGAATATAGGTGTATTATTACCAAAAGAAAGGCATATCTCGGGCGCAAACGTGCATTTGAAATTATTTATGGTGACTGGGGTAAGTCATTTGCATCTCTACCCAGTACATGGCCGAACTGAAACACTTCAATCCCAGGACTGTAGTTGAATGAAAGCTTGAGCGGAGTGTAGGAATCCCGAAATATATATTCAAATACGTGTTCTAGGCATTTAAACCAGTAATTGATGGTTTTGTGCATTGCTGTCCGGTAATTTCCATAGACGGTACTCACGTCTATGGAAAGTATGATATTAAGATGTTGATCACTGTTGTAGTAGATGCCAATAGACAAATATTTACACTAGCTTTTGCCATCTGTGCCAATGAAAGCCAAGAGACATGGACGCTATTTTTGAACCACTTGAAGCAGCACGTTGTTAAGCAACGTTCATGTATTTGTCTACTATCTGATCGGCATGGTGGTATATTATGTTTTGTAGAGTATTTGCCTGAATGGCAGGAACCCTATGCATACCATCGTTACTGTGTGAGGCACCTGAAGGCCAATTTCCAGAAGAAATATCCCAACAAAGACTTGCATGATTTAATATGAATGGCTACAACCGATCACCAGGAGTGCAAATTCAAGAGGCGCATGGAATCGATCCGGTAGTTAAACGAAAGAGCCTATTATTGGTTGATGCAACATGAGCTTCACAAGTGGACATTGCATGCTGATGGTGGCAGATGATGGTGAACCTTGACTATAAATGTGTCGGAGTCTTTCAACGGGTTATTAAAGTCTGTACGTGGATTGCCTGTCACTAGCATGGCCTGGATGACACTCAAACAGATGGCGGAGAGGTTTGTTGAAAGGCATAGAGGTGCATCAAAATTAATGGAGAGGGTGTTGAATTTATGCTAATACCGATGAAAAGATTTGAGAAATATAGGAGGCGAGCACATTGGCATTCATATTTACAGTATGATCACCACCGGGGTATTTTTGAAGTTCGCACCGCTATCCATCAACACTGAGGGAATAACATACACACCATAAATGAAGCCAGCAGGTTGTGTTCGTGTGGGAAATGGACCATCTACCACATGCCGTGCTCACATGCCATGAAGTGCTTTCAACAAACAGGTTTAGGGACAACCAACTATGTTGATAGGCAATACAGTGTTGTTGCATACTTAAACACATATAATGGGCAGTTGCAACCAGTGGGTGCTGAGCATTATTGGCCGCCAGAACCATTTAAAATGTTGTGTAACAAGGATTATTTGCGCAAGCTACAAGTGCAAAGGAGAATGCGTATACAGAACCAAATGGATGTTGGTGATACCATTTATGCGCGTAAATGTGGCATATGCTCACAAACATGACACGACTGTCTTAAATGTCCTTCAGCTGGTTTGGGTGGCGGTGGTAATCCAGCTCCTGATGCAAGTTCATCTAATGTGCCCAACTATCAAGGATACACGTAGTGTTTTGGATTTTAGTAATGTTGTTTGTGATAAGTGTATGTACTTGTTTATGTTGCAAGATGTATCAAATAAAATTATGTTTCCACAGCCTTGTTACATCTTATTGATATTTAATAGTTTTCAGTTGAGTAAATTAATGAATTTCTCCCTCCCATTCATTTAATCAAAAATAGTATTGGATTAAAAAACGAAAATTTTTTACATTCACATTCGAGTTTTTCTCTAAAATTATTAGAAAACTACACTGTTATAGGACGAAGATGTTTGATAAATAACTGAATATATATAGTGCGGTTAAATACTATATTTTGTGTGTTGTCTTATCGATCTAAAAAGCTGCCCAACTATGAAAAAGCTATTTTGTATCAGAAAGAATCTTTAACATGCCAAGTATAGCGCGGTTAAATACTACATTTTGTGTGTTGTCTTGTTGGTCTGAAAAGCTGCCCGACTATAAAAAAAGCTGTTTTGTATCAGAAAAAATCTTTAACACGCCAAGAATAGTGCGGTTAAATACTACGTTTTATGTGAATATATATAGCGCGGTTAAATACTATATTTTGTGTGTTGTCTTGTCGATCTAAAAAGTTGTCCGACTGTGAAAAAACTGTTTTGTATCAGAAAGAATCTTAACATGCCAAGCATAGCACGGTTAAATACTACGTTTTCTGTGAATATATATATATATATATAGTATGCTTAAATACTACGTTTTGTGTATATAGTGAAGTTAAATACTATATTTTGTGTGTTGCCCTGCCTATAAATAACGGGCTCATTCTAGTTGTTTTCAGCGCTTAACCATAACAAATAACAAAACTTTCCATAAAAGCAAGATTTTTAGCTTTAACAAACGTCTGACCACATGTATGTACCAATTTGCCAATGTGGCAAACACTGTATGATGGCGGATTGTTGGGATGACCGTCAAGTTGGGTGCAGATACTGGATGTGTGTGAACAGGTTTGGAGGCAACAACGGAAATTTTTGCAACTTTGAGGTATGACTTGATGAATCCTGTGAGTAGGAATTCTACAAAAAATCTTTGCATTATCTTCATGATTTGACCAAAAATAGTGGGAATATGAACGAGAATATAAACGAGAAATTGCGGAGTTAAAGGAGAAACTCAAAGAGGTGGAAGAATAAAAAAATAAGCTGGAAGAGAAATTTAAGTGGTTGGAGCAGAGAATACTAGGTGGTGGTGACTAAACAATGACATGTATGTGTTGAGTGTAGTACTTTATCTTTATGTTTCCCGTGTCATGTGTTTTCATTAGTTGTACAGCATTTAAATTATGTTAAGTTTCTATGTTTGTGTTTGTTTTGTAGTGTCAAAATAAAGAATAAACGGGGAAATAAAAATATAATGCGCATATTATATAAGCATAAAAAATTGTTGTTATTATTTACATAAAATAATATTTACATAGCGTACATAAAATACAACAAAATAAAATCAATGTGTCCCACAACCTGTGTGCTTCAATGCAGCCACTGGCATGAGGCGCATCCCATCCCGCCCGGATACGCTATCAGGATCATCCTCCTCACGTCGCCTCTTTATATGAGGATGCGCTGCAACATGATCGTCAGTAGTGCTGGCAGGATCGCTAAAAGGGATCGTCGGTCCATCAGCAACCTATAAATATTATAAGTCAGCTCAGTATATGAAAATATATATTAGTAATGTACATGTTACGTCAAAAAAAATTCTTACCATGTTCTCGTTGGGCTCCTGAATATAAGTATCCTTCGTATCCTGCTCAGCATCGCACAAAGTGGCCTCCGTGACGGGCTGGAATGAAGCCTTAATAAGAAAATTATAAAGTTATTTATTGCGAATCAATGAGATAAAAACATATTTAAATTTAATAGTAATACAAACATACCTGCGCCTGTGAAAGATCCACATCACCCATCGACGGTGAGCCATAACTCAACCGGCGCCCACCATCCACATCTCGGGTCGGTCGATCCTCAGTAGCAGTCGATGGGCCTGAAAATATCTGCTCCCAATCATGTCCGATAATGTTCATGCCCGTGATCAATAATGGATCTGACGGGATCATCTGCGATGAGGCTGGAGTGAACGCTAGTTGAAGGTTGTACGACGGCATGATGCTGGGATGCTCGTCTGGCTGATGGAGGTCACTCGGCAGATCATCTCCAACATCCTCATCAGGTGCCTGAATAGGTGCCTCAACACCCCCTTGCTGGGGACCACCTCCTCACCGGCCACTACGACCCCGTGGGATAGCCCTGCCTCGTGGGACAGTCCTGCCTCGTCGTCCCCTCGCTCGTGGGATAGATATACCTCGATGGTAGTGATCTGGCACCACATAAGCAGGGACATTCTCTAAGCATTCGTCCTCTCTGGCTCGATGCAGAGTCCGGGTAGCCAGCTCTGTAACCTGCCAGCCATACTCCTGCAAAGTGACCGCAGGATCGCCGGCATGCTGCTGCATCTGCAGTCCCAACTGGTGGACTAAATGTAGACCAATAGCCTACACAACTTGTAAAATATAAATTACATAATGCTATATCGCAGTTATAAGTAAGAATACCAAATAACATACCAGTGCCTCGTGCCTCCCGATGTATGAACGTACCAACCGTCAGCTCGATGAATGGGGTTCCCGACGAAAAGTCGGGTAACGCCGTGGTACCAGGGCATCTAATCATGCTCAGTATCCTGCCGACTTAGTGAAGGGGGCAGAATCAGGTGAAATCGCTGGTCCCAAGTAAATATCTGATCCTGTAGCTATGCCAAATATTGGTCGTCTACCCTAGTACGATCATCCCACTAGTAGTGTGTGGTCTCCCAGGTGGGCGGTGTCAGTACGATCTGCGACCTGCCAAACTGGCGAAGTAACCACTCGGTGGCATGATGCTCCACAATATCAAGGCAGAACAACGGGACAGAAGAGCCCCACATAAGTCAGCCGACTTAGCAATAATCGGGCAAGCCAGCTATCAACGCATCGTTGTATGGCTTCCAGATGAACTATTAAGTAATAAAAGAAAACGTCAGTATACACAACTTGTGTTTGAAGCAATGACAAGTAAACTTAGATATACATTTACTTGTGCGCCATCCGGCAAATCCAATATATCCCTACATATGAGAGATTCTGCCGAGCCTCGTACTCGCGCGTATATCCCCGTCGGAGTACCCACCACCTAGCTAGAGGGAGTAACTCCGATGGTACATCCGGATCTAATGGTGGTAGAGGTGGCTGCAACTGCAGAAACCGCTCCCAGGCCCAAATCTACATAAAAAGTTGACATAAAATTTGAGATATATTTTTACTAGATATATTAAAATTAATAGAGTATTCGAATATATTGTCACCTGTAGTAGCGGCAAGAATCCAGCAACCTCACGCTGGGTGCCCATGCTCGCCCGACACATATGCATGTACAAGTAGGCGAGAACAGCAGAGCCCCAGTTGTATTGGGGTAAATCATCTAGCCGCTCAAGACGATAAAGAAATCTCAAGCTGACTAGGTTTTCTAAAGTGTTCGGGGACAAGACCCCTCCAAACAACAGGAGTAGCAGCAACCTCGTATACCCATCAACATGATAATCCGGTGTATCGCCATCGATCTGAGGATGCAATGCCCCCAACCACAGTCGAATAGTCATCAGCAGAAAATGACTGGTCCCATGCAGTACATTCTCATCCTCTGTCCGAAAAGCAATGAGCCGCTGCAGCATGTCCAGGTACTGCACACGTGTCATCTCTCTCATGCCAGGCGGCACAGCAACGGGCAGTCCATCAACGGGCAACCCATATAAAACCTCCACATCCTGTAGTGTGACGGTGGCCTCGCCAATGGGCAGGTAGAATGTGTGCGTCTCCGGTCGACACCGCTCTATCATGGCCGTGACCAAAGACCAATCGAGCTACAGCTGCCCGATCTCAATCATCCTGTAGAAACTCGTGTCCCGCAAGCGTGCGACTATATGGTCATGGAGAACTCTGTCATGTAGAAAATCCCATATGTCGTCCACTCTCCTAGCACTAAGAGTCTGGGTCAGTAACTCACCCTCCTATATGTGGGCGGACCTATGATCGCCCTATAACGAGAGCAGCTCATCGCTGTAAGGTCCGGGATGAATAGGTGGCACCTCCATGTCGTCTGCTGTAAATTAAACAACATTAATTACATTTAGTTTTATAATTTTATATGTTTGTTTGTAAATTAAATAATTAAATTTTTATAATTAAATATTCACATATGGGTTCCGGGCTCGATATTTGGAGCCCAGTGGCACCAATTTATCCTGATTTCATTTATGTGTTAGTTTTAGTATTTTACATGTTAGTTTGTAAATTAAATAATTACTTTTTATAAATAAATATTCACATATGGGTTTCAGGATCCATATTTGGAGCCCAGTAGCACCAATTTATCCTGAATTCTTTTATGTGTTAGTTATATTATAATTTTAATACATTAGTTTGTAAATTAAATAATTAATTTTTATAATTAAATGTTCACTAATGGGTCCCAAGCTCGATATTTGGAGCCCAGCAGCACCAATTTATCCTGAATTCTTTTATTTGTTAGTTTTATTATTTTACATGTTAATTTATAAATTAAATAATTATTTTTTATAAATAAAGTTCCAGGCTCCATATTTGGAGCCCAGTAGCACGAATTTATCTTGAATTTTTCTATGTGTTAGTTATATTATAATTTTATATGTTAGTTTGTAAATTAAATAATTAGTTTGTATAATTAAATATTCACAAATGGGTTCCAAGCTCGATATTTGGAGCCTAGTAGCACCAATTTATCCTGAATTCTTCTATTTGTTAGTTTTATTATTTTACATGTTAGTTTTATAATTTTATATGTTTGTTTGTAAATTAAATAATTATTTTTTATAATTATACAATATTTAATTATGAAATATTTATATATGGGTTTCAGGCTCGATATTTGCGGTCGAGTAGCACCAAATATATGTTGACTACAATTGGACAGAGTTTATATTTGATCTATTAGTTATTTTGAAGTATTTTTGAGTATAAAAGATACTTAAACTATAGGTAAACTAAGCTAAAAGGCACTACATTTTACTACGCTAAAAGGCACTATATTTTACTACCTTAAAATACACTATATTACTAGTCTTTAAGCAAATAAACAATTTAAACCAGATAAAATACAACAAATATATTGTAATCATAAAATACATATAAAACAGTAATAGTAATTTATTAACATTTTTATTAACAAATAATAACGATTTCACAATTTCTACATATTTTTTTACAACATTAATATCTTAATCCGAATAAAAATAACATACCAATTTAATCGCAAAAAACACAAAACAATATACAACACATTCAAAACAACTAATATGCATTATTTATACGAGTTTGAACATAAACTAAATCGGAATACCTCGATTTATGTTTTTGGAAAGTTGAAGATTTGAAAATTTAACCCGAAACAAGCAACCCACAACAATAGAAGACTTGACTAGGATGTGGGACCAACTTGGATTAGTTTTTGTGGGACGGGTGGGGTCCACTCGAGTTTTTATCGATTTAATGGGGGATGGAGGGACCGCTGTTCATTTTTTCAAAAATAGGCTAGAAACGTGGGGGAAAGAGAAGGGGACGATACTTATATAGGTAAAACGCGATTTAATACAGCGTTTTATATAAAACTCGGTATTGAACCGCGCTTTATATAAAAGTCTTATCAGCTTTCAGGTAAAGCGCAGTATCAAAACGCGTTTTATATTAAACGCGGTAACAAACCGCGTTTTGCCTTAACTTCCTTGTACGACCCGACTGGTTGTTTTGCTTTTTAGAACCTCGTTCCCCTAAATAAAACTTTTCGCGCTTGTTTTAACTAATTTACGACCCGCGGGGTTGGTTGGTTGGTTCAGGAATTGAAAGAATTTGGGTTGAAATATGCTCATTTGATTCCTTAAGATTTTCTTAAAAGGCTGAGTTTGACTTTGGTCAACATTTTGAGCAAACGGATCCGGATTTGTATTTTGACGGTCTCGGAGGGTCCGTAGGAAAATATGGGACCAAGGCGTATGCCCGGAATCGAATTCCGAGGTCCCTAGGTCGAGTAATGAATTTTTATTAGAAATTGTTAAACTGAAATTCTAAGGATTTAAAGAAACTAAATAATGATTGATCACATGGGTATCGGGCTCATATGTTGGTTCTGGAGCCTAGTACAGGTCCAATATAACATTTAAGACTTGCCCGCAAAATTTGGTGTCAACCCGAGTAGTTTAAGGGCATTTCGGCTCGTTAGAGAAAAATTAAGAACTTGAAGTTCATGAGTTTGATTCAATTGGTTTTAGGGGGTGATTCTTAGATTTAACGTTGTTTCGGGCGTTCCAAAGGTTCAAGTAGGTCTGTTTCATGATTTCAGACTTATCGGTATGCTCGGGCAGGGCCCGGGATCCTCGAGCGTCAATCGGACGAGGCTCGAGTAAAGTTGGAAATGTTGAGAAGTGTTGAAGCATCTGCTTCGGTCATAACCGCACCTGCGGTTGGTCGACCGCAAGTGTGAGACCACAGAAGTGGTCCGCCTATCGCAGATGCGACCAAGGTAGGCCAGGCCCAGAACCGCAGAAGCGGCTTCAAGACCGCAGAAGCGGTCACAGCCCACTTCCGCAGATGCGCCCAATTTCTCGTAGAATGTCCCCTGACTGCAGATACAGAAATCGCTAAAGTAGTGAGCTTCATTTAATACGGGTTCTAAGTCATTTTTGCCACTTTTCACTCCTCCATTGGCGATTTTGGGAGCTTTTGAGAGAAGACTTCCACGTAGCATCTTGAGGTAAGTTTATCCCGCCTATTCTTAGTTTAATACTTGTGTCTTCGGTAGATTAAACACTAGGATTTAGGTAAAATCATGGGGTTAGAGCAAAACCTAGGGTTTTGATAAAACTTAGATTTTTCCACAAAATTGGGTATGAAGCGAAGTAGAAATTATATATTATTGATTCTTAGGTTACAAAGAACAACTTTCTTTGAAAAAGTTCTGAATCCGGGCACGTAGGCCCAGGGTCGGATTTTAAGAAACGTGTGTTTAAGGTTGGGAAATTGCTTTGATAGTTAGGATGTGATCTTATGAGCTTGTATTGACTAGTTCTTACCCCATTTAACTAGTTTTGGATCGTTCGACTCCAAATTGAGAGTTCGGGCTCATTCTTGGTATTGGAAGTGCACTTTGGAGTGAGGTGAGTCTCTTTTATAACCTTATAAGAGGGAATTGTCCCCATAGGAGTATTAATTGTATAATTTGCTACTAAATGCGGGGGCTACGTACGTACTAGGTGACGAGAGTCCATGCGTAGCTACTATCATGTTAATTATCCGGGTAGTTTAGGACCCGTGTCTTGCTATATTTGTAGTCTTCTTACTGATGTGATCATTTAGGATATGCTAGAGAATTGGAAATGAACATAAGTGAACATATGCTATGTTGAACACTGGTATGGGTTTATTTGAATATAAATGCGCCTTCTTGTATTTTTCTATTGATAATTGTTATTGGTGGATCGGCCCGATCGCCTCGGTAGAAATAGATGCATCTATGGTTCGCGTCATTCGACCCTCTAGCAGTGCACAGTTTCTTTTATGTTTGATCGGGCCGTCGACCTCGGCATAATGGGCACATGATATTTATGTGAATTTGTTATTGATGACTTGCCTGATACATGGCTTAAATTGTAAAGGATTAATTGGGGTATTAAAAATGACATGACTTAGAAATACTTATTTCAACTGTTACATATTGTGATCATCATGCCTGGTATAACATCATATTATATTATTTGGCCCTAGTAGGTATCAAGTCGACCTCTCATCTCTACTTCTTCGAGATTAGATGAGATACTTACTGGGTACATATTGTTTATGTACTCATGTTATGCTTCTGTACTTAATTGTACCGGTTCTGAGGCAGGTCCATCTGACTATCAGACCGGTGCGCGTCCCTGATCATAGTCCGAGACTTCCACGGTGAGCTGCTTCCCTTCCTGTACCGATCAGCAGCTGGACGGAGTCTTCCTTACTTTTGACTGTCTATTTTGTTTCAGACAGTATAATAGATGTATTATTTTGTATATTCTACTAGTTGCCCACAGCTTGTGACACCAGGTCTTGGCACACACATTAGTAGATGTTTTCTTTTGGATTGTATAATTATTATTGAATGTTGCATATTATCACCTGCTTTTAATTGCAAATTAAGAAAAATGTTGTAACTGTTTGGGTAAGTAAAATAAGAATTCACTAATACTTCCGCGTTGGCTTGCCTGACAACGGTGTTGGGCGCCATCATGACCTATTATGGAAAAATGGGTCATGACATTCCCAAATGACCGTTAAGGTAAAATGCGATTCATGACCGCGTTTTATGTAGAATGGTACTTTGTTTACACCTAAAAAGGTATTTTGAGTCCAAAAGAACTATATTTCGATTCCGGACTCTCCCCAATTGATGTCACCGAGGTTACTTCATTCTTTATTCAATCTAATGTAGTCATCTAATGCACTTCCCAAAGTATGTGTGATGACCCAAAAGGTCATCACTTGTTTTAGAAATGAATTCTGTGTTCCGAGGCCTTAAAAACCTCTTTCTATCTCACCTCGATTTGCATCCGTGCGTAGCCGGAAAGCCATTATGTGAAAATCTGTGAAAAATGATGATTTTTGTCTTTAAAATGGATTTAAGTTGACTTCGGTCAATATTTTGGGTAAACGGACCCGGACCCGTAATTTGACGGTCACGAAGCGTTCGTAGGAAAATATGGGATTTGGGCATATGCTCGGAATCGAATTCCGAGGTCCCAAGCCCGAGAAATGAATTTTTAAAGAAAAGTATTTTCTGGAATTATTTATGAGTTTTGGAAATGAAAATTGTCTAAAACTTGATGGTATCTGGCCCATATTTTGGTTCCGGCGCTCGGTATAGGTCTTATATGTGATTTAAGATAAGTCTATGAAATTTAGTAAGAAATAGACTTGAAATGACATGAATCGGATCGTTTTTGAGAAAATTGGAAAATTTGAAGTTCTTAAGAAATTTCATGATTTTGATGCTAAATTCATAGTAGTTGATGTTTTTTGAGTGATTTGAATGCGCGAGCGAGTCCGTATGATGTTTTTAGGTTGGTGTGCATATTAGGTTTGGACTCCTGAGGGCTCGGATGAGTTTTGGATAGGCCACAGGGTGGATTTTGGACTTGAAAAATTGCAAGTTTTCAGTTGGTATGATCAAGTCTGCAAGCTTCGCAAATCAAGCTTGCAAATGCGAACAAAGGCCTGGGCAGGCCTGATCGCAAATGCGACCATTTGGCTCGCAAATGCGGAAGGCCCCAGTCGCAAATGTGAATCCCTCAGAAATAAGGGGTGGTCGCAAATACGATATATTTCTTCGCAAATGCGAAGGTCTCAGCATTCTAAAGGGTTCGCAATTGCGAACCCTGGTTGCAATTGCGACATCAGAGACCTGTAAATTCATAACTTAGACGCACTTCAACCATTTTTCACACTCTTTCAAAACCAAAACAATCTAGGACGATTTTTCAAAGGCAATTTCTTCTCCAAATCAATTGTAAGTGATTTCTAACTAGTTTTCTTCAATCTTTAACATCTTTTCACGTGATTTCAACTCAAAATCAATGATTTTCATGGGGAAAATTGGGTGTTTTGGATAGAACCTAGGTTTTTCAAAAAAAAAAAGGGATTTTGACCTCGATTTGAGGTCCGATTTCAAAACAAATTATATATTTGGGTTCGCGGGGGAATGGGTAATCGGATTTTGGTTCAAACCTCGGGTTTTGACCATGTGGGACCGGGGGCGATTTTTGACTTTTTGGGTAAAACTTTGGAAAAACTTATTTTCAGCATTGATTATTTAGCGTTTATTGATGTAATTAAGTAACTTGTGGTTAGATACGAGCGAATTGGTGGTGGAATCGAGAGGTAAAGCGATAGTTGAGGCTTGAATTGTGTTCGTGACATCGAGGTAAGTGTTTGGTCTAACCTTAGCTTAAGGGATTAGGAGTTGTGTCTTATTTGCTACGTGTTAATTGTGGAGTACGACAAATAGGCATGGTGACGAGTATCTATACGTCGGTGTCAAGAATGCCCGTGAGTCTTGTATTGTAATTGTTATGACTCCGTTTTGGTTTACTGCGCTTCACATGTTATTATCTTTATTGTTCCCTTGTCGGAATATTATTATCATTATTGTTCCCTTGCAGGATGTTGTCTTGATATTATTGTTCCCTTGCCGGGATGTTGTTGAAATATAATTGTTCCCTCGCCGGGATTCTTTTGTGATTGTTGTTGATTTGTAAATGGGATCGGGTGGCACGCCGCCACGGAAAAATATGAAATGGAAGCGGGTTGCACGCCTGCAACAAGATATATGAAATGGGAGCGGGTTGCACACCTGCAACAAGATATATGAAAAGGGAGCGGGTTGCACGCCTGCAACAAGATATATGAAATGGGAGCGGGTTGCATGCCTGAAACGAGATATGTGAATTGGGAGTGGGTTACACGCCTGCAATGGGATATGTGAAATGGGAGCGGGTTGCACGCCTACAATGAGATATATGAAATGGGATCAGGTTGCACACCTGCAACGAGATACATAAAATGGGATCGGGTTGCACGCCTGCAACGAGATGTAAAATGAAAGTGAACTCTGTATTTGCTTTCCCTATACTTGTTAGTAATTGGATTTTGGTTTCTTTATATTCCTCTTGATATTTTATTGTTATATGTTACTCCCCGTAGCATGTTTCTCCCGCCCAATTTTAATTGTGATTATCTGCTTCTATTTCCGCTGTATATGATTTAACTGCACAGGTTTATTTGGTAGTCTGGTCCTAGCCTCGTCACTACTTCATCGAGGTTAGGCTGGGCACTTACCAACACATGGGGCCGGTTGTGCTGATACTACACTATGCACTCTTTTGTGCAGATCTCGATGCTGTAGACTTCGGACCGCAGTGAGATTGCTGTTACATGTTCATCAGGTGACCCGAGGTAGTCCTGCAGGCATCCGCAGGCCTTGCCGTCACCTCCTATCTTTCCTTTATCCTGTTTCTTTTACTTATTTTAGAAATAATGTATCTTGTATTTCTTTTAGACCTTTATTTGTAGTACTCTTACACTATTTGTGAAGCTGTGACTCCAGTTCTGGGTAGTCTTATTTAAACAGTTATGTTGGTCATACTCAGTAATTTTATTATTTTTCTTCCGCTTGACATAAATTCCGATATCTTTAAGTTATTGCTCATAATTTCTTGTAAAGGATTAAAATGGGAAAAAGATAATTTGATCAAACAGTCAGCTTCTAGTAGGCGCCATCACGACTTCCGATGGTGGGAAATCCGGATCGTGACAGTATGACTAATAGATTCAAGAATCTACCAAACAAATAGAAATCATTTCATGTTATTTCCTTATTTGTAGCGTAATGCAATCACCAGGTGTGGGTGTGTAACGGCGGGTGGTGGCAAAATAGATTTAAAAAATCGTTATCTGTCCATATTATTCATTAAAAATGGGTTGGATAATAATTTTTTTTTCAAAACGGGGTTGACTACGGATAAAAACCATATTATTTATTTAGAAAATGGATAACCAATGAGTTTAACTTTTACATTTGAATAAGCCATGGATAATATGGATATCCATATTAGCTGCTGATTAACCCATTTCTTATCCATATGAAATATAGGTCGAGTCGAAAAATTTATTCATTTTTTGTATTATTCATATTCGATTAGTACCATATTCAACCTGCCTGTTTGCCACCCCTAGTAATGGTAAAAATAGCACGGGTTAGCTAGTTTTCGGACTGTTCTTTCAAAAATAGCCAGCGTTTGTAAAGTCATTGAAAAATAGTCACTATTTTTTTGCAACACAGAAAGTTCCAGCATAAATACACTGGAGATCGGTGCACCTGTATATTAACTTCCAGCATAATATACTGGAATTCCAATATATTATGCTGGAGTATTTTTCCGAATTTTGAACAGTATTTTCGTTCAGATTTATCTTTACATAAAAAGTTGTGAAATTTCAATTACTTTTAAAATTTTGACTATTTTTAAATGACCACTTGTAAATTTGGTTATTTTTGAATTTGTCACTGAGTAATGGCCAATATCCACCTTAGCCCAACATTCCCACATGGGTCGCCAGATAAGAACCGTTTGTCCCAAATCCCAAAATATTCTATTTCGATAAAACTAATGGCCCACACTTGCCAACGCCCAAGCTCTTACCAAGGATTTCTGTATGCTCTTCTCACGACCATTCACAATAAAGCTGCAGCTGTGTTTCGTACACCAATTGTTTCCAATTTATGTAACCAGATATTCAATTTAGATGACATATTTTTTTATTATTCTATTTTAAAGAGAATTATATATTTTTATAATTAAAAATAATTTGATTTTAAATATATTATCTTATTGTTTCTGACAGACGCATCCAAATTATTCATTTTTCTTGGTGTTGTAAATTAAAATGTGTAAATTTCTTGTTTCTGACAAATGCATTCAAATTATAAGTACAAATTATTAGACAGGTAGATAATATAGATACTCATATTATTCATGTATTTTTGAATGTGGTAACTTTTAGGAGAAATTTTCTAAACTTGAGGAACCCCCATTCTGAGTATTTGCTGTAAAAGTTAAACTCATTGGTTATCTATTAAGTATTCATTTTTAAGTGGATAATATGAATCTTTTCCATATTTGATCCATTTTTAAAAAGTTCATTATCTTACTCATTTTTTAGTAAATAATATGGATATACATTTATTTTTCCACCACTATTCATACTCTATAATTTTTTTATCGGTAAAAACATACTCGTACCCGATATTTATATTAAATTATATTAATTTATTATGATCCAATATTTTAACTAATGAAATAAGAATATATATATTAATTAATCGCGATTAAGCGAGAGAGTTTATGTACAAACCCATATCACATATATGTACTGATTTGCTATAAATACTAATTGAGTAAGTTTTTACTGAGGATATAAATGATGATAATATTTTGATGATACGTTTTGAGTAATAATATTTGACTACAGTAGTGTTAGCGGAAACAAGTACTCTATATATTATATTTTGTATGCAACTTTTTTGGTATATAATATGATTAAAAAAGAATGGGGTTTCCTATATTTAAATATCTTTTGGCTATATATAAATTTTCTATTTACGTTTAATGACATACTAATTTTATAAGTATAGAAATCTCGTTGCATATTTAAGATTTCATACTGTAAAAATAACTTTAATTTGTTTATAAATCCTTTTTTCTTTCTTTAATTTTGCATCTAGTCAAATATTATTGTATAAAATAAAATAAAATAAAAATAATAATAGTTACAATAGAACTCCTAGTAAGAAACTTTTACCTATAAAATGATAGACATTATTCTCTTCCCCTTTCAACAAAAAATATTTTTTTACTAATTCAAGATGACCAAAGGGCTGAGAGTTCCATTTTTTTTTTGTAAAGTTAATTTTTTCCCCGTACTCAAATTATTAGTTATAGAAGATCATTTTATCCTCGGCGCATGGGTCAGATGTCCGTGATCGATTATGAGGAAAGGTTTTCTGAGTTGTCTTGTCATGCACTCATGCAAAGAGAGTGCGGAGATTTGTTGCGGGGTTACACCCCGGTATTTGAGCTAGCATGGCCCGAGAGGTGGAGATGGGTACTGAGTATCAGCTAGTGGTAGAGATTGCTCGCAGGATTGAGGGATATCGCCAGAGAGGTAGAGAATAGATTCAGTAGGACAAGAGGACCCGATTTTCGGGAGAGTTCAGAGGTTCCCCAGTTATGGGTAGAGGTCATTTCTGGAGGGGTCAGCCCAGCAGATCCCGGTATTCAACACCACCACCTCCCTGAGGTGCTCCAGTGAGACCATATTTCAGTGCGATGCCAGAGAGTTCTTACCGCCCACTAGCTATTCAGGGTTCCTCCGGCAGTTATTCAGGTCCACAGGGTTCTTCTGATTCTTATTTCAGTGCTATGCCGGAGAGTTCATACCGTCCACCAGCTATTCAGGCTTCTTCTAGTGGGTTTATAGGCCATTAGGGTAAGCCATCAGGGCAGCAGGTTACTGCACCACAGGGTTGTTTCAAGTGCGGAGACCTTGGTCATATGAGGAGATATTGCCCCAAGCTTCGGGGCAAGGTAGTACAGCAGGGTCAAGCAGCCTATGATTTCAGCACCGGCTGCCCCGCCACCTAGAGGTGGAGAGCAGACTGGTAGGGGCCGTCCTAGAATTGGAGTCCAGGTAGGGAGAGGTCAGCCAGCTACTGCTCAGTCAGGTGGAGGCCATCCAGTCGGCGCTCCGGCCAGATTTTATGCCTTTCCGGCTAGGTCAGATGCATTGGCCTCAGATGCCGTCATCACATGTATTATTTCAGTCTACGGTAGAGATGCTTCGGTATTATTTGATCCAGGGTCTACCTATTCGTATGAGTCATCTCTGTTTGCTTGTTTTCTAGTTATTGCTCCTGTTCCTTGGGAACCCTATTCATGTGTCCACTCTTGTGGGCGATTCTGTGGTTGTAGATCGGATCTACTGGTCCTGTGTGGTCACACTTTGTGGTTTCGAGACTAGAGCAGATCTTATGTTGCTCTATATGATCAATTTTGAGATCATCCTGGGCATGGATTGGTTATCTCCGTATCACATCGTCCTAGATTGCCATGCCAAGACTGTTACTTTAGCGATGCCAGGGTTGGAGTGGAAGGGTTCCATAGTTGATACGTCTAGCCAGGTTATCTCTTTCCTGAAGGTTCGACATATGGTCGAGAAGGGTTGTTTGGCTTACTTGGCTTATGTTCGGGATACCACTACAGGGTCTCTGACGATTGATTCAGTTTCAGTAGTTCGAGAGTTTGCCGATGTGTTTCCTTCTGATCTTCCTAGCATGCCACCGGATCGTGATATTGATTTCTGTATTGATTTGGCTCCATGCACCCAGCCTGTATCTATCCCACCGTACCGTATGGCTCCGAAGGAGTTGAAGGAGTATCTTGATGAGTTGTTAGCAAAAGGGTTTGTTAGGCCTAGTGTATCACCTTGGGGTGTACCAGTGTTATTTGTGAAGAAGAAAGATGGGACTATGCGGATGTGCATTGATTACCGCCAGTTGAACAAAGTCACCATCAAGAACAAGTATCTGTTGCCTCGTATCGATGATTTGTTTGACCAGTTGCAGGGTGTTAGGGTGTTCTCCAAGATTGACTTGAGGTCAAGGTATCATCAGCTGAAGATTTCGGACTCGGATGTTCCGAAGACTGCATTTCGGACTAGATATAGCCATTATGAGTTCCTGGTGATGTCCTTCGACTTGACTAATGCCCCAACAACATTCATGGACTTGATAAATAGGGTATTCAAGCCTTACATTGATTCATTTGTCATCGTCTTCATTGACGACATTTTGATATACTCCCGTAGCCTGGGGGAGCACGAGCAGCATTTGAGGGTAGTGCTTTAGACCTTGCGGGAGCAGAAGCTATATGCTAAGTGTCGCTCCCCCTTTTTCTCGCGAAATAGGGTTTATGACATTGACAACTCTTTTAATAGGTATTAAAAGAGGAGAGTCGCCACCTAATGATTAAAGTGCATTAGGACACTAAGAAGAGTTTGATTTAGGAAAATCAGAGATCGGGTAAGGGCTTGAAATTATCCCGAAGGGAAGGTGTTAGGCACCCCTCAGGATACACTAGTGTGGTTCCCGGCCATACTATAATTGTAACTTTAAGTAAGCAAATAAGAGTTTCAAATATGAGGGGGTTTTCACATAATGGTTGCAAATAGATAAAATTAAAAGAAGTGAAAGGCAAGCTGAAATTTGAGAAAAACGGTTTAAAATTTTGAAAGGTAAACAACGAAATAAACAAGTAAAGGGAAGGGAGGTCCTAAATTTATAAATAATATGGATCACCCCACACAATGTTCCGTAATCTCTCCTCGACGAGGGGTTATACGTGATATTATCGTGTGGTCATCACATCCATATCTACCCTTTCCCACCCTGTTAAGGTGTTAAAGCACAGAATAGTCTCGTTTACTTATTGCATGCTATTACCTGCCCCCAATCCTATCAGCCCCGGAGGTGCTTGGGACTACTAATCCTATAATAGTGGAAAGATTGGCTTATTTGTGGTTTCAAAAGGTAAAAATACTAAGTCGACAAACAAAAAGCACGTATAACAAGTATGGGGCAAGCACATAAGCAGATACAGCTCAAACAGACCTCCTTAAATCAAAGAAAAGCATTTAGTTTAGCATGTCTTGCATGTACTGATTAGGGTCTGATTAAAACTTAAAGGGGGAAAACAGACTGATTTATCACATATTTTCATATAAGAAGTCCGAATTAGACTTGCCCGCTGGTTGTAATTAACAAAAAAACCTAGTGCAGTCATAACCTTTTATCCTAAGGCTTGCCTAAGCGTTAGACGAAACCTATAGGCATGATATCTACTAGTTTCAGAAAAGATGAAGTGTACTGATTTTAGAAGAGGCCGTCAGTTATTCAGGAAAGACAAGTTTTGACAAAAGATTCTGCAGATGTTGGATAATGATATTGCCGATTTTAGACTTATAGGTGAACGAAAACGTTTCATACTAGGTTGTTAATTCCTATAGGCATGCTTTCTAGGCATTGTTGACTTTGAAAACATTGTTATTGACATGCAGAAATCCTATAGGCAAGTCATCTATATGCAGTTAGTTATTTAACTCCTATAAACAGGTTTTCCTAATGACAGATGCACATGCAAATTGCAGGAAGTCCTGTAGGCATATTATCTATATGATATGCAGAATTTCATAAATGACTTATGGACATGGTCTCTATATAATACAGAAGTGCAGAAACCTATAGATATAGTATCTATATGAAATGCAGAAGTGCAGAAGTATAATAATTCCCTATGAACATGATATCTATATGAAATGCAGAAGTGCAGAAGTATAATAATTCCCTATGAACATGATATCTATATGAAATGCAGAAGTGCAGAAGTATAATGATTCCCTATGAACATGATATCTACATGAAATGCAGAAGTGCAGAAGTATAATGATTCCCTATGAACATGATATCTACCCCTTTGCATGCATGATTCCCTCCCTTTTCACTAGCCATCCCCAATAGTTATTACAAGTTATTACAGCCCGGAATGAAATAAGAAAAGCAAAATTAAAAATACAACCAAGGGAGCCTAATTCAGACTCCATGTCTGAAATATGAGATGAACCAACTCTAAAGATCATGATCCAAAGCCTTCCTCTCATCTTTGGATGTGTCAGAGTTCCCTGAGAGCCTCATATGGACTCCGGGCAGTGCTCACACCCAAATGTTACCAGATTAAGAATATAGTGCAGTGTGGAAGGGTCAGCCCTCAAGTGTCCAAGTTCAGAGGGAACTCAAGGTCCCAAGGCAAGGCTCACAAGAGGGGGCATAACCTAGAAGCTAGGAGAGAGTGCAAGTGAAGAAATGAAATTCTGAAAGGGGGAAAGGGGGGAAAAGAGAACAACTTAAAAATCAGTGCATATAGGGGTATAGAGGAGTAGGGAATTTGCAAGAACACAAGAGAAGCAGACTGATGGGCATACTCAATAATGGGATATGCTGGCACACTCTCCAGCCTGTTAGAGGTTAGGATCTTACTGGTTCAGAACTCAAGTCATGGGCAACAACTCATGTTGCCATGCCCTAAGTCACCACTTACACACACATAGGGGTAATGAGGTAGGGAGCAAATATTCATAGTAGAAACATGCAGTAGAACATAGGCATATTAAGTTAAATATTGAACTCTACATAAGCAGTAAGGTAGCCATGGATATAAAAACTTTAAGTAAACACATTGGGGTGATGCTGAAACTAAAATTAGGACATACCAGTTTCATAAAAAACAAACAAAGAGAAAGCAGTAGTTTTGTAAAGCCAAAGTGCAAACGAGCAATCAGAATACTATGAGTTTAGAAGAGAATTGTGAAGTCTGAAGTGTAGAAGTATTGAATTGAAGGTGTCCTAAAGTGCAAAAGGGTCGTGCCCTTTTATAGTGCAGAAAGCAAGTAGAAATAGGTAAGAAAAATAGTTTGGAAATCAATTACACAAGGTCTCCCTTTAATTAAGGGATTCTGATTTCAAACGGGCAAAATAATTAAGGAAAGGGGTCAATCAAACACTTTTCCAGAGCATTACAAGAGGGGTAAATACGTAGAGGTTTATTTAAGGACAAAGTCTTGATAATACACAGTTTGTGCAAATAAGGAAAGGAAATTAGTTAACAGCTAGTAAATCAGAAATTGAGGATTTCGTATGAATGAACCAGGTCAGAAAGATGGGATGGATTTCGACTTAAGGAAAATCAGTACCAATCAATTAAACTTATTAAAAGGAATTCTGAATCAATCACAAGTTGGAAAACCATTTTGAAGAAAGATTCCTCATATATAAAAGCACACAGACACGTTAAACATGAAGAAATTTGTCATGCTATTCAATAGAAGAGTCTAGTGTAGGAGAATCAGAATTGTGTGCAAACAAAAGAAGTTCACACTTAGTTCATAGACCCAGAAATAAGTCTGAAAGAGTCAAGGGTCCTTAAACAGAACCCTAGTTTGATCATATGACCAAACTCGGAGGAAACCCCCAAATTCTAGGGTTTCCGACTCGAGTCAAATACAAAGATGAGTAGGCAACAGGCTCAGAGATTTCTTTTCAGAATCTCATGAGAAGACAAGCAAATACAAATAACATTCAAAGCAAACAGAGTGTAGGAGTATAATGAGAGAATAGTCACGACAGTAAAAGAAACGTGTTTAAGAAAACCTTTTAGAAGGGACTTAAACAGAGTTCAGTAGAAGGAAAACAAAACTTAAGAACTCAGTAGGAAATACATACAATAGAAGAACACAAAAATTACCGGAAAAGCATAGCAAAAGATCATATAGGAAAATACAACAAGATAAACATGCGATCATGGTACAAAACACAGTGGAAAACAAAGCACAGAATAACATGTATAGCATAAGAAAGCAGTAGAAGCACATGCGTGACAAATACACACAAAGAAAGGAAAAGAAGAGTCGGAGAAACATTTTAAGCTTTTTCAGAAACCCTAAATCGGAAAGAAGTAATTTTTTGAAAGAAAAATTGGGGAAAACGTTTAAAAACTCAAGTAGAGTACAGATATAAAACAGATCTAAGAAAAAAATAGAGAAAACCTCAAATAGCTTAGGGTTTCAGGGGAACCCTAAAACGAGAAAGGCTTTGAAAAGGTTCGATCTGAGTCGGAGAGGTTAGAACCATGCTCAAAACATCATTGTACGCTGGAACAAAACCAGCAAGGGCTATAGAACCTTGGATCTGTAGAGATCTGAACGGACACATTCGAGGTCAGACCTAGGACCTTCGAATACCAAGTGTTTGAGAGCAGAGGGAGATGAGTTTAGGCCATCCATGGCTTGAGATGCCATGGATTCCGGTGAGCTTGAGGTAGAAGACAGTGAGAGAGGCTAGGGTTTCGAGAGGGTTCGAGAGAGTTTGAGAGGAGAGGGGTTTCAAAGGCGGCTGATAGAAGAAAATGAGGGGATTAGGGTAGTCATTGGGGAATTAAAAAGGTAAGAAATGATCGTGGTCGTTGATCAAAATGATCAACGGCCTAGATTAAAAGAGAGGGGTCAGGCGGATCAGGTAAGAGGTTCAGGGGTCGGGTTAAATTGAAATTGGGCTAGGTAATTTGGGATTTGAAATTGGGTTATTTGGGGGATCAATTTGGGCAATAATTGAAATAGCCAGTTTTTCCCTTTTTATTTTATAAAAATAGTAAAATGATTTCTGAAAATAAATTAAAGGTACTAAATAATTAATAACATATAGATATTATATTAAAAATTCTGGAACCAATTTTATAATTATACGCGCAATTAAATCTTAAAATAGGCTAAAATTGCAATTAAATGCAATTTAACTTTTAAAATACTAAATAAATTTACAAAAATGTGCAAAAATTATCTATCCTATATTTTGGTATAAATATGAGAATAAAATAAATTATTCACCAAAATGATGAATTTGGGAATAATTATTAGTTTTTGTAATGCTAAATAGGACAATAAATTGATTTAAAAATCTTTTAAAATTAGGAAAAATACTAAAACACTTGGATATACCTATATATGCATACATATGATATTTTGAAAGTATTTTGCATATATAAAATATATAGGGAATAATTGGGTATCAACGCTAAGTTCTCCAAGTGTGAGTTCTGGCTAGAGTCAGTGGCATTCTTAGGGCATATTGTGTTAGGAGAGGGTATTAAGGTGGATCCCAAGAAGATTGAGGCAGTTCAGAGTTGGCCACGTCCTACTTCGATGACCGAGATCAGGAGTTTCCTGGGGTTAGTAGGTTATTACAAATGATTCGTGCAGGGTTTTTCATCTATTGCATCACCTCTAACTAGATTGACCTAGAAGGGTGCTCCCTTTCGTTGGTCCGATGATTTTGAGGCGAGCTTTCAAAAGCTAAAGACAGACTTGACTACAGCACCAATTCTTGTGTTGCCTTCTAGTTCAAGGATGTATATGGTATATTGCGATGCTTCGCGCGTTGGATTGGGGTGTGTATTGATGCAAGAAGGGGCGAGTTATTGCATATGCTTTGCGTCAACTGAAGATCCATGAGAAGAATTATCCTATGCACGATTTGGAGTTGACCGCGATTGTTCATGCTCTTAAGATATGGAGGCATTATCTGTACAGGGTATCATGTGAGGTTTATACTGATCATCGTAGCTTGCAACACTTGTTCAAGTAGAGGGATCTCAATTTGAGGCAGCATAGATGGCTTGAGTTGCTGAAAGATTATGACATCATCATTTTTTATCACTCGGCAAGGCAAATGTGGTCGCAGATGCCTTAAGCAAGAAAGCAGAGAGTATGGGTAGCTTGCATTCATTCCAGCAGAGGAGAGGCCACTAGCTTTGGACATCCAGTCCTTAGCTAACGGACTTGTGAGATTGGATATTTCAGAGCCCAGCCAAGTTCTTGCATGTGTTTTTACTCAGTCTTCATTAGTGGGGCAGATCAAGGCTTAGTAGTTCAATGATCCACATTTGGCTGTTCTTAGAGAGACAGTGCTTCAGGGTAGTGCCAAGGAGATTTCTATTGGCGAGGATGGTGTTTTGTGACTCCAAGGTCGCCTATGTGTTCCTAATACTGATGGTCTGAGGGAGAGGATACTAGAGGAGGCACACAGTTCGTGGTATTCCATTTATCCAGGTGCTACGAAGATGTATCGTGACTTGAGGTAGCATTATTGGTGGCAGAGGATGAAGAAAGACATAGTGGAGTATGTGGCTAAGTGTTATAATAGCCAGCAGGTCAAGTATGAACACCAGAGGTCGGGTGGTCTACTTCAGCAGATGCCTATACCAGAGTGGAAGTGGGAGCGCATTACTATGGATTTCGTAGTTGGCTTGCCCCAGACCTTGCAGAAGTTTGATGCAGTGTGGGTCATCGTGGATAGGTTGACCAAGTCGGCACACTTTATACCGGTTGTGACTACTTACACTTTGGAGAGACTGGCTCAAATATACATCCGGGAGATAGTCCAGTTGCACGGTGTGCCTGTTTCCATCATATCAGATAGAGGCCCTCAGTTCACTTCTCATTTCTAGAGAGCTGTTCAGGGTGAGTTGGGGACCTGCGTGGAGCTCAGCATAGCATTTCATCCACAGACCGACAGGCAGTCGGAGTGGACAGTCTAGATCATGGAGGACATGCTTAGAGCATGTATGATTGACTTTGGAGTGCAGTGGGATTAGTTCTTGCCTTTGGCAGAGTTTGCTTACAACAACAACTATCAGTCCAACATTAAGATGACTCCATTTGAGGCTTTATACGGTCGGTGGTGTCGTTCTCCTATCGGGTGGTTTGAGCCTGGTGAAGCTAAGTTATATGGTACAGATTTAGTGCAGGATGCCTTGGACAAGGTAAAGTTGATTCAGGAAAGGCTTCGCACAACTCAGTCCAGACAAAAGAGTTACGCGGATCAGAAGGCATGCGATGTATCATTCATGGTTGGCGAGAAGGTCCTCTTGAAAGTCTCGCCAATGAAGGGTGTTATGAGGTTCGGGAAGAAGGGCAAGCTAAGCCCAAAGTTTATTGGCCCATTTAAGGTGTTGAGACGAGTTGGGGAGGTTGCTTACGAGCTTGCTTTACCCCCCTCCCCCCAGTTTATCGGGAGTTCACCCACTCTTTCACGTGTCTATGCTTCGGAGGTATCATGCCGACTTGTACCATGTGTTGGACTTCAGTACTATTCAGTTGGATGAGAGCCTGAGTTACGAGGATGAGCCAGTTGCCATTATTGATAGACAAGATCGCCAGTTAAGATCCAAAAGGATTTCACCGGTAAAGGTCCAGTGGAGGGGCCAACCAGTCGAGGAGGCAACCTGGGAGTCCGAGAAGGACATGTGGAGCAGATACCCACACTTATTCAGCACCTCAGGTACTTTTCTATGACCGTTCGAGGACGGACGTTTATTTAAGAGATGGAGAATGTAACGACCCGACTGGTCGTTTTGCTTTTTAGAACCCCATTACCCTTAATAAAACTTCATGTGTTTGCTTTAACTAATTTATGACCCGCAGGGATGGTTGGTTCGGGAATTGGAAGAATTTGGGTTGAAATATGCTCATTTGATTCCTTAAGATTTTCTTAAAAGGTTAAGTTTCACTTTGGTCAACATTTTGATAAAACGGACCCGGATTCATGTTTTGACGGTCTTGGATGGCCCGTAGGAAAATATGGGACCTGGGCATATGCTTGGAATCGAATTCTGAGGTCCCTAGGCCGAGTAATGAATTTTTATTAGAAATTGTTAAAATGAAATTCTAAGGATTTAAAGAAACTAAATAATGATTGATCACATGGGTATCGAGCTCGTATGTTGGTTCCGGAGCCCGGTACAGGTCCAATATAACATTTAAGACTTGCCCACAAAATTTGTTGTCAATCCGAGTAGTTTAAGGGCGTTTCAGCTCGTTAGAGAAAAATTAAGAACTTCAAGTTCATGAGTTTGATTCAATTGGTTTTAGGGGGTGATTCTTAGATTTAACGTTGTTTCGGGCATTCCGAAGGTTCGAGTAGGTCCGTTTCATGATTTCAGACTTGTTGGTATGTTCGAGCGGGGCCCGGGAGCCTCGAGCGTCAATCGGACGAGGCTCTAGTGAAGTTGGAATTGTTGAGAAGTGCTGAAGCATCTGCTTTTGTCATAACCGCACCTGCGGTTGGTCGACCGCAGGTGCGAGACCGCAGAAGTGGTCCGCCTATCGCAGATGTGGCCAAGGTAGGTCAGGCCCAGAATCGCAGAAGCGGATTCAAGACCGCCGAAGCGGTCGCAGCCCGCTTGGCCGGTTCCGCAGATGCGGCCAATTTCTCGTAGAAGCGGGACCGCAGATGCGGAAATCACTGAAGTAGTGAGCTTCATTTAATACAGGTTCTAAGTCATTTTTGCCACTTTTCACTCCTCCATTGGCGATTTTGGGAGCTTTTGAGAGAAGACTTCCACCTAGCATCTTGAGGTAAGTTTATCCCACCTATTATTAGTTTAATACTTGTGTCTTCGGTAGATTAAACACTAGGATTTAGGTAAAATCATGGGGTTAGAGCAAAACCTAGGGTTTTGATAAAACTTAGATTTTTCCACGAAATTGGGTATGAAGTGAAGTAGAAATTATATATTATTGATCCTTAGGTTACAAAGAACAACTTTCTTCGAAAAATTTCGGAATTTGGGGCACGTGGGCCCGGGGTCGAATTTTAGGAAACTTGTGTGTAAGGTTGGAAAATTGCTTTAATAGTTAGAATGTGATCTTATGAGCTTGTGTTGACTAGTTCTTACCCCATTTAACTAGTTTTGTATCGTTCGACTCCAAATTGAGAGTCCGGGCTCATTCTTGGTGTTGGAAGTGCACTTTGGAGCGAGGTGAGTCTCCTTTATAACCTTGTAAGAGGGAATTGTCCCCATAGGAGTCTTAATTATATAATTTGCTACTAAATGCGGGGGCTACGTACGCACTAGGTGACAAGAGTCCGTGCGTAGCTACTATCATGTTAATTATCCGGGTAGTTTAGGACCTGTGTCATGCTATATTTGCAAATGTTATATGTCTTCTTGGTAATGTGATCATTTAGGATATGCTAGAGAATTGGAAATGAAAATAAGTGAACATATGCTATGTTGAACACTGGTATGAGTTTATTTGAATATAAATGCGCCTTCTTGTATTTTTCTATTGATAATTGATATTGGTGGATCGAGCCGATCGTCTCGGTAAAAATAGATGCATCTATGGTGCGCGTCATTCGACCCTCTAGCAGTGCACAATTTCTTTTATATTGGATCGGGCCGTCGACCTTGGCATAACGTGCGCATGATATTTATGTGAATTTGTTATTGATGACTTGCCTGATACATGGCTTAAATTGTAAAGGATTAATTGGGGTATTAAAAATGACATGACTTAGAAATACTTATTTCAACTGTTACATATTGTGATCATCATGCCTGGTATAACATCATATTATATTATTTGGCACTAGTAGGTATCAAGTCGACCTCTCATCTCTACTTCTTCGAGATTAGACGGGATACTTACTGGGTACATATTATTTATGTACTCATGCTACGCTTCTGTACTTAATTGTACAGGTTCTGAGGCAGGTTCATCTGACTATCAGACCGGTGCGCATCCCTGATCATAGTCCGAGACTTCCACGGTGATCTGCTTCCCTTCCTGTACCGATCAGCAGTTGGACGGAGTCTTCCTTACTTTTGACTGTCTATTTTGTTTCAGACAGTATAATAGATGTATTATTTTGTATATTCTACTAGTTGCCCATAGCTTGTGACACCAGGTCTTGGCACACACATTAGTAGACGTTTTCTTTTGGATTGTATAATTATTATTGAATGTTGCATATTATCACCTGCTTTTAATTGCAAATTAAGAAAAAATTGTAACTGTTTGGGTAAGTAAAATAAGAATTCACTAATACTTCCGCGTTGGCTTGCCTGACAATGGTGTTGGGCGCCATCATGACCTATTATGGAAAAATGGGTAGTGACAGTCCCAAATGACCGTTAAGGTAAAACACAGTTCATGATCGCGTTTTATAAGGAATGGTATTTTTTTTACACCTAAAAAGGTATTTTGAGTCCAAAAGTAATATATTTTGATTCCGGACTCTCTCCAAATGATGTCACCGAGGTTACTTCATTCTTTATTCAATCTAATGCACTTCCCAAAGTATGGTCATCACATGTTTTAGAAATGAATTCTGTGTTCTGAGGCCTAAAAACCTCTTTCTATCTCACCTCGATTTGCATGCACAGCCCGGGTGCGTAGCCGGAAAGCCATTATGTGAAAATCTGTGAAAAATAATGAATTTTGTCTTTAAAATGGATTTAAGTTGACTTCGGTCAATATTTTGGGTAAATAGACCCGGACCCATGATTTGGTGGTCCCGAAGGGTCCGTAGGAAAATATGGGACTTGGGAATATGCCCGAAATCGAATTCCGAGGTCCCAAGCCCGAGAAATGAATTTTTAAAGAAAATTATTTTCTGGAATTATTTTTGAGTTTTGGAAATGAAAAGTGTCTAAAACTTGATGGTATATGGCCCATATTTTGGTTCCGGTACCCGGTACATGTCTTATATGTGATTTAAGATAAGTCTGTGAAATTTGGTAAGAAACGGACTTGAAATGATGTGAATCGGATCGTTTTTGAGAAAATTGGAAAATTTGAAGTTCTTAAGAAATTTCATGATTTTGATGCTAAATTCATAGTAGTTGATGTTATTTTAGTGATTTGAATGTGCGAGCTGTGAGCACGTGATTTTTGCCCTATATATGAATAATTCCCAAAATCCCAAACAAAATAATTTTTCTTTATTTTTACAATTTTTGTGCGTTTTGGTGTCATCTTCTGATAATTGTTGCATTTTATTTGGGCGTGTTAAATTTTATAAAATACAAAAATACGCATTTTTTGCATTTAGGTTTTAGTTTTATATTGTTAGTATAAATTAGGAGTTAATGGGTTTAGAACAAAACATGAAGAATCAAAAAAAATAGTTCACTTTTGCATTTTAATGATTTTATTGTGAATTTGTCACAAAATAGTTTTGAACAATTTTAGGAATTAATTAGTCTTTGTTTTAAAACAATCAGGACTTCGTGTTAAGTTTTACATCTTTATAAAAATTATAAAAATTATTATAAAAATTGTGAAAGCAAGAAAAAGAAAAATGAAAAATATAATAATAGTATGGAAATGGTCTTGTTTGAGACCCGAAATTTGGGCCAATTGCACTAAAATATTTCAGGCCCAAACGCCTCATGCATTCAAGTCCAGCCCAGGTCCTTACCCGGTCTGCCCCCCTGCTAAATGAAACGGCGTCGTTTCGGGGTCCTTGGATCAGGACCGTTGGATCTCATCAATCCAACGGTCCGGAACTAACTAGGTTTCCGGTATTTAAGTGTCCAAACCGTTCCCCCTACCCCCATTTGCATCGTCTTCTTCACCCCACCCCTTCTCCTCTAACCCTAATCCGCGCCGCCCCTAAACCCCTTGCCGGCGGTGAACGCAAACTATGCCGTTCACCCTGAGATTAACACCACAGGCCCCCCTCACCCTCCTCTTTCCATTGCACCCATTGGTTTGCCTCGAATAAGGCCGGAACTCTTCGAATCTTGGTTTGAAGTTTTCCGGCCAAGTGACAGGTTTGTCCAAATCAGCCCAAAATCACACCCCACAACCCCCAGCCCTTCCTCAACACTAATCCGTGGTTGTTTTCTTTCAAATCACCATGAAACGACCCAAATCTTAGATCTAAGAATTGCGGGCCAAACCCTAAAACCAAATCCTTTTGATTTCGAACCGTAGTACCCTTAACCATGTGTTCTCGTGTAAGAACACATGGTTAGGGATGTTACGCATCAAAAATATGAAAGGATTCAGATGTTTATGACTGGCCGGAATCCCTTATGCCTCTATGAGTTTTTCTTTATTTTTACTGCTTCTTTTACTCGCATGATTGAAGTATTATTTACAGTTGTTGTTTCATTATTTGTTCTGTTAATTTTATGGTTTAATTGTGTTAGTTTAGGTTCTGTTAAATATTGTTGATTCTGAGCTTGATATTTGGTTGAATGATTATGAGTTCATGGTTTAAGAATTAGTTTTAAGTTCATTTAATATTAATCGTGGTAGCTTAAGCTCAGTTTAACTACGTTTAGCTTGTTTGAGTTGGTTAATTGAACAGAATTGGTTCAGTCAGTCTGATTAGTCAGTTTCTGATTGCTAGTTAATTAATTTTAGTTAGTTTCAGACTGGGATAGGGTATTGGGTATAGTTGTTAAAGATAAGGGTAGGTTCAGTGATTCTGAAGGGCTTTCAGGGGTAATCTGGGTATGGAAAAGGATAGTTCTGATAGGAATAGTAATATCAAGGTATATGGAAGGGCAGTATAGGTATTGTATGGGTAGAGGAATGCATTAGGGCCTTCTAGAATGGGGTTCAAGTGTTAATTTTAATAATTATAGTGCAGTTACTTGTTTAGCAAGTTGAAAATAGAGGGACCAAATTGAAAATAGAGAGGGACTAATTGGAAAATCAGAATCTAGTCCATTCTCTTTGGGGTTGCCTATAAAAGGGCATAAGATGCCTTGGGAAAGGGGGTCGACTCTCAATCTTCTACCTTGAGCCCTAAGTTTTAATTTGAGCTTTCATTCCTTTTTTTTTAATTCAGTTAGCATTTCAATTCTGAGGTTATTCAGAAAATAAAAACATCAAAATATGGAGATCTGAAACAGCTTCATAGTTTCGTTACTAGTTTTGGGTTTCAGTTGTGAGGGTCAGGGAAATGTTAGAGGTCTGTTAAGCTGATCTGTGGGAATTTGCTTATATTTCTGGTTTCAAAGCAATCTGCCTGTGTTTCTGTGGTGTAACATTGCTGGGTTTGTTGTTTGTTGTTGTTGAAAATAGCTGATTCCTCTCCTTTTCTCTATTTTCATTACAATTCCCAGGTACATTTCCTTGACTCTCATCTATGTAAATCCAAGTTTGAAGTGGAGAACAATGAGAATGCTACTGAATTCATTGCCTTAGGAAACATTGTCTATTGATTACCTTTTCATAGTTTAGTTAGTTTAAATTGTCTGACTGTTACTAATTGATTTAGTTGGTGTTGATTCGAGCCAATAACTGATTTGTATAATTGAGACTGATGAATTGTCCAGCATGATTTTGATTATTTTAATTAGTAAGTGGACATTTGGGTATTCAGATTCATGTATATAGTCCAGGGTGGGGATTGTTTAAATTGAGCATTTCATGTTTATACAATTGTCATTTTCAATTTGCTTAAGTTTCACAGTATGCTGAGTCAAATCTGCAAAAGTTGCAGTTGATTTGGGGTTCTATACGCATGGTTGATTTTAAGTTTGGGCTAGTATGAATCACATATTTAACAGCCTCATATTGGGCCAATTTTGGGCCTGGCATTCTAGCAGGTAGTCCAAGAAATTAGTTAAACCAAAAGGGGTCCAAGGATTCGATCCCTGGGCTGTACGAGTGCAAGCCAAATTTTGGGCCTGCTTTGTGCCTAACGCCAAAGTACTCTAAGGGCCTGTGGCCGCAGCATGTGCAATGGCAGGAGTTGGGCTTTGTGGGCTCAGGGCCCATTTACTCGGCATTCCTGCCCGGATATTCAACTTCAAATTCAACAAATTGTAGGCCTAATCACTCAGGATCCTCAAGTAGTTAATAGCACAATTATTTCATTGTGTAGACTTGGAAAGGTTGTTTAGTGAGTTTCACCGTCTTCCCCAAAATAACAATACGTTAGAATCTTTAAGCACGACCTACTTAAAAATTACTTTCCTAAACTCGGGTGCGCATTGATGCGACCCAAATCCAAATCTCGATGAAGCCGAAATGTGTCGATAACCGCGAGTGCATTGATTGCGACGTGGTTTGAAACGCGTTTTCGTGACATCGTAATTCTTATAAAATAAATAATGATAGGAAAGAGGTTTACAAATTGAGACGGGCCTTACCGCACAAAAATAAATAAATGTGAGCCCCTTAGTAAATAATTATCGAAATAATTAGAATTTGGGATGGCCGTTTAGCGAACTTCATGGCTTTTCCCCAAAGTAACACTACGTTAGTATCTTTAGGCACGATTTAATTAAATAACCTTCTTAAAAATCGGGTGCGCATTGATGCGACTCAAATCCAAATCTCGACGAAGTCGAAATGTGTTGATAACTACGGGTGCATTGATTGCGACGTGGTTCGAAACGCGTTTTCATGACGTCGCAATTCTTTAAAAATAATTATAATAAAAGCGATGTAAAATTAATAAAAGACACATGAGCTAGCATGTATTAAAACCAGATAAAACCAAATACAACAGTTAAGCGACCGTGCTAGAACCACGGAGCTCGGGAATGCCTAACACCTTCTCCCGGGTGAACAGAATTCCTTACTCGGGTTTCTGGTTCGCGGACTGTTAACAGAGTCATAAATTTCCTCGGTTCGGGATTTAACCAGTGACTTGGGACACCATAAATCTCCCAAGTGGCGACTCTGAATAATTAATAATTAAATCCCGTTCTGATTGTCCTTTAATTAGAAAAACTCCTTTGTGCCCTTGCGGGGTATAGGTGAAAAAGGAGGTGTGACAGCTCTGACGACTCTGCTGGGGACTCGAACCCAGAATCTCTGGTTCAGGGTTCAGAATTCAAGCTTAGAAAATTGTTGTATTTAATTATATCTGATTTTCATACATACTTTGTGCTGAATGTGCTAAATGTTACCGCTTTGATCTTATCTGAACTGTATATAAATTGTGCCGACACCCTTCTCTCTTCACCTCCGGGGATGTGCTTACTGGTTGAGACTCCCTATTCTGTTAGTGTCATACCTTGAAATAAGAAAGAGGCCGGACAAGTTACGAAGCCGGATGGCCTTTTGGTTCCCGGTAAGTTGCCCCCTCCTCGACTCGAGTTGTCCGCTCGAGTACACAGTCTAGTACACTGACCCAGGTTTTGAATACAGAATAACATGACTTTATGCCGGATCCCTAGTAGGAACGCTTATTTGCATCACATTGCATTGACTTAGGGGACTCAACATAGGGGTTGGGTCCGTCTAGGACTAGCAACCTGAAATGAAAAGACCATTCTGATGCATCCTACTTGCTCTGTACATATATTTGTTTCGAACTTGCATGTTGACCGGTTTCCGAATATCGGGAATGTTGGAAAATTGAAGAAAAAAAGAAGAGAGAAAAGAGAGAAAAAATATATCAGTTAGGGAGTTAATTGTTTATTTTAGAAATAAAAATCAATGACCAATTACTGACGAAACTCTGCCGAAATTTTGAAAAAAAGTCTTTTAATTTTGGAAAGTTGGTTGTTGAAAAAGAAAAAGATAAAAAGAGTCTTTGGTTTTGTTTGAAAAACATAAGTCGTTTCATTGTTTGTTGAAAAAGGAAAGGAAAAAAGAGTCTTTTATTTTTAGTTTGGAAAAATAGGTTGTTTTATTGCCTGTGGAAAATGAAAAAGAAAAAGAGTCTGTTATTTTTAGTTTGGAAAATAGGTTGTTTTATTATTTGTTGAAAAGAAAAAGGAAAAAGAGTCTTGTTTCTAAAAATAGTTTTTATTCGCTTATGAAATGCCAAAAAATAAAAATGGAAAAGAGTCATGATTTAAAATAGTTCGGTTAATTTGCCCGAACTACGCATGGTTTGATTCTCACAGGGGGTGAGATACGTAGGCAACCCTCATCGGGTCCAACTTCCCCTTTACAAAAATAACCAAAAAATATCAAAATTTTAAATTTTTGTCATGAATAAACCAGATAATGCCGTTTTTGTCAAAATTAGCAAAATGTTCCCAAACGGGATGCCGGAAGGCTGATTCTGCGTAAATAGCCTTAAAATCTTTGTCCACGAAAGTTTTTTTTTTGTGTCAAACAAAATTTTTTTTCTTCTTAAAACGCTTTAATAAATGTGCAGGATGAGCACAATGGTGAATGAGCCCTTTTCAATAATGACCAAAATCCCTTTTGAGCTGCAATTGTGGTGGAATCATTTGGGCAAAGAAGGGCAAGATGAAGTGAGAAAATATTTGAAAGACCTTCCGGATTTATTAAACATCCAGCCTCGGGGGGATATTATCAGGGCATTGGTCGCCCATTGGGATTCAGCACATAATGTATTTCATTTTTCAGACTTTGAACTCACCCCAACATTGGAAGAAATAGCGGGGTACATTGGAAGTGATCAAGCTCCATTGAGATTCAAATACTTAATTGCTCCTAGGGCCATTACCGTACACCGATTCCTGGATTCCTTAAAAATACCCCGAATAGTTCATCACCCAGATTTTGCAAAGGGTTTCTGCAGTTTCCGCTTCATGTATGATAGATATGGCCATGTGGGCGGGTTCAATAATCCAGACTTTAAGCTTTGCAGCAGAAATAGCCGACAAAAATGGGAGGGACACAGACGAGTGGCATTTATGATAGCCTTTTTGGGCCTCGTAATATTCCCGAGGAAGGATGGTAATATTGACTTGAAAGTAGCGGGCGTCGTCAGCACTTTGCAAACCATGGGGAAAAGCACTTTAGCACCTATGATCGTGGCTGATATTTTCCGAGCTCTCACTGCGTGCAAAGCTGGGGGCAAATTTTTTGAGGGATGTAACTTATTGTTACAAATGTGGATGATTGAGCATTTATGCTCGCGCTCTCAGTTATGGAGTTATGGTTCGGCTGAGAAAACTTGTATAGGAGAATTTTGTATGAGAATCAAAGGGGCTAGTCTACCTGAAGGAGTCACGGCTTGGGCATTATTATTTCAGAACCTCAAGGCTATCCAGATACAGTGGGTGCTTGGATGGTTGCCTATCGAAGAAGTCATATATATGCCAGCAGCTCGACCGTATTTTTTGTTGATGGGACTCAAAAGCATACACCCCTATGCACTGTATCGAGTTCTGAGGCAACTCGGGAGATATCAAGTAGTACCAAGAGATGAAGATCTGAGTACCCAGGTGGTCGAAATTAGTCCTGACGGTCGATTTCCCGATGAAGAAGTTCGTCAAATTTGGAGTGAGTGTCAATATCTGATGGCAAACACTTGTGTGTCTGATAGGACCAAAGGGGAAATTGCTCCAGGGTATCACGAGTGGTTCAGAGGTGACGTGGCATGTGGGAGACCAGCTAAAAGACCTCATCTCGAAGATTTCGCAAAGTCATCCCAAGAACAGTGGGACTGGTTAGCAAAGGAAGAAAGCTATCGAGTTGAGATTGGTAAACTAAAGCAGCAAGTTGAAAGTTTAAAATTCGAAAACAGTGTACAGGTTGCCGCGGATCAAGGGGAAAAGAATAGACTAACCCGAGAAAATGAAACACTTAGGGCCCAAATCCGACAATTGAAGATAACCATCGATAAGCAACCGAGGAGCCGATCCGATGAACAATTGGTAAAAAGATTGGAAAGCGAAGTCAGAGAATGGCGGGATGAGTTAGAAAAATCTGAAAATGTCATGGCAGAACTTAAAACACAGTGGGCGATGAGAACCGAAGAGCGTCGCCAATACTTGAATCAGTTGAAAAGGGACCATGAGAAAATTGTTGCCAATTTAAAGAGAAAAGTGGTTGCCCTTGAGGGTAAAGCGGTCAGGCAGGCTAGAGATTTTGAAATTGAAAGTGGACATTGTTACAACTTATTGGCCCAAATGGAGGCAGAAGTGCAGCAGCTGCAAGACCAGCACTTGCAAGACTCCCGAGCTTTAAAGATGTGCAGCGATCAGATAAGACGCTTGCTCATAGAAAAGAAGCAAACAAAAGACAGGATTAGAGCCATTGCTCATGCTATTGTCAGGAGATGCCGGGTTTGTGAAGACATGACCCATACTACTTTTATCGCAGCAGTGATGATCTATGTGAAGCGAACCATGAATGAGTTAGAGCAGCTTGAAAGGGATTTGGATCCTAGACCCGCGGCGAGGCCGAACGACGCCCCGCAGACACCTAGATTTGAAGCACTAGAATACGCCTAGTCCGTGTCTGTAATCTTCTATCATTTTGGTTCAGGCTTTTGTACGTTCGGGTCAAGTATGTTTGCAGTCTTAGAGTCTGGTGGTTTGCTTTTAGGTTGTGTCTATTAGTTTCTTTCCAAAAACAAAATGTTGAGTTGTAAGAATTTGTTTTATTAATAAAAGTTGAAAATCTTATTTCCACCCTTATTATTACATTTATCTTCACGAACTATGCTTGGTCTGATTCGTGCGGGGTCACGATATATAGGCAATCTCCATAGGATTCGACCATAACCGTAAAGAAAACAAACAAAAAATGAAAAGAAGAATAGAAGGAAAACCGAGAAAAAGCGAAAGAAAGAAAAGAGCGGAAAAACATAGAGAGAAAAGAAAAGCACAAGAGAGGGATAAGGTGAAATAATAGTAAACGAAACAAGGAATGAAATGTCGGGATGACACATGCAATCGAGCAAACGCATAATAGAAAGGAATAACTGTATAAGTGCATTCATGCCAACGTGCGGTTATTAAAATCTGATAAGACCTAATCGCTAACAAAGTGTTTGTCTAAATGTGTGAGCCCAGGCAGGTGGTTAGTTGATTGGCAATTCTGGCAACTCACCCGTACAACACACGGTCGAAAGATCAAGTAAAAATGACCGGGCAGGATTCGGAAATCAGCATCGTAGACCCTTCGAATGAGGTTGAGGTAACAGATGTGGGTGCTATGAAAGAAAAGATGAGGAAATTAAAGGCACAAATAGCTGAAATGCATCGGGCATGGTCGCAGGGACATCCGGCACCACTATATCCCGCCAACCCATCTTACATCCCACCCCTGGCTCAAGCTCAGGAGCCTACCACTCCCCACGCATCTTCAGCTTTCCCTTATCAGGCCCAGGGTTATGGTACCACTTCATACGCTCCCCCAGCTCCATCCTCTAAGCAGAACCCTCCACCACCCATGGTTCCCGTCTTTGTGGCACCTCCCCAAGATCCACTACATAGATCATCCAGTGATCCGCTATTCCAAGCTCACGACACCCAATACTACCCTCCCGAACCCACTTTCAAAGCGCCTGAGCCATATACCTATTCTCCCCATTTTGAAATCCCGGGAGAAGTTGAGAAACCGGTTAAGAATGCAAAACAAGAGGAAGTGATTCGTAAAGTCAAAAGCCTGGAGCAATCCTTCAGGAATATGCATGGTTTGGGTAGCCAAGTTAGCGTCGCATACAAAGATTTGTGCCCTTTTCCTGATGTCCAGTTGCCTGCGGGGTTTAAAATGCCGAAGTTTGACTTATATGAAGGGCACGGTGACCCAATAGCCCATCTGCGTGGTTTCTGTAGCAAAATGAGAGGTGCTGGGGGAAAGGATGAATTGTTGATATCATATTTCGGTCAAAGCCTGAGCGGGTTAGCGCTAGAATGGTATACGAGGCAAGACCCCGGTCGATGGTATACATGGGATGATTTGGCACAAGCATTCATTGGCCATTTTCAATATAACCTCGAGATAGTACCCGATCGTTTGTCATTGTTGAAACTGGAAAAGAAACCTGGGGAAAGTTTTAGAGAGTTTGGTTTCCGATGGAGGGAACAAGCTGCAAGGGTTGATCCTCCCATGAGGGAGAGTGAGATGGTAGACTACTTCTTGCAAACATTGGAACCTACCTATTTTGGTCATCTAGTAACATCTGTCGGAAAGTCGTTTAATGAAGTGGTAAAGATGGGAGCCATGATTGAAGAAGGATTGAAATCTAACAAGATATTGAGCTACTCGGCGTTGAAAGCAACCACCCAGGCCATCCAAAGCGGTACTGGTGGTGTGCTTGGGAAGAAGAAGAAAGAAGAAGTTGCTGCAGTTGAAGCTAATGCTTGGTCCAGGCCCAATAACCCCCACTCTACTACAACCAACCCAGACCCCACCATCCAAACTACCAATATACCCCATATGGCCCACCGCAACACTATTATCCACTACCAGAACCACACTTTTCTATTCACCACGTCTAGACCTACACTCAGCCCCCGGTGCACTCGCAATGGCGTGCACCAAACCCCCAAAACACACATCCACCCCCACAAAACACCTATCCACCGCCCAGGACAAACAGACCAGGAACCAGCTTCCACCCAAACCAAGCTTTTAGAAGTGAGAAGGCCCCAAACAGAAAAATATTTACTCCGTTGGGAGAATCTTACACGGCTCTCTTCCATAGATTGAAACAATTGGTAATGTTGACCCCAATTGAATCCAAAACACCAAACCCCCTTCCCCGAAACCTGGACCATTCTGTTAGCTGCGAGTACTACTTAGGGATGCCGGGGCACGACACGGAAAAGTGTTGGAAGTTGAAAAACGCAATACAAGAGCTCATTGATAATCTCCGTATTGAGGTACAGGCTCCAGAGGCCCCGAACATCAATCAAAATCCGTTACCAGCGCATTATGAGGCCAACATGATCGAACTGATACATAAGGGGGAGGAGCCTAAGAAACCTTCGCAGGTGGTTATGGTGATTCGTTCTACGGAAACCAAAGAAAAGACAGTGAGTGCAAGGCCAGTGGTTCAGTTAAAAGCAATAAAAGACAAGCCAGTGTTAGTAATGGGGAAGGGACCGTTTGTGGCCAAGAAAAAGCAGGAGCCAGTCAAGATAGTGGTACCAGGGTTAGTATCTGCGCCCGTGGTGGTTGTGAAGGGAGCTTATGTAGAACCGGTTGTCATAAAACCGGTAGTCCAGTTACCCATGGTTGATAGCAAAGTCGTACCGTGGAAATATGACAAGGTAGTGGTGACATACAAAGGAAATGAAATTAAGGAAGAGAGTTGTGAAGCACAAGGACTAACCCGATCGGGACGTTGTTTCACTCCCAAAGAGTTGAGAAAGGCTAAGGGCGCTAAAGACAATCCAGTACCAGTCAAAAAAGCTGTAATGGAAGAAGAGGCAGAAGAGTTTCTAAAAAAGATGAAAGTACAAGATTATTCCATTGTTGAACAACTGAGAAAAACACCGGCTCAAATCTCGTTGTTGTCGTTACTGATTCACTCTGATGAACATTGCCGAGCTTTGATGAAGATATTGAATGAGGCTCATGTACCTGACAAAATTTCAGTGAACCATCTAGAGACGATTGCCAACAAAATCTTTGAAGTGAACATGGTAGCATTTTCTGATGATGAATTGCCTATGGAAGGCACAGAACATAACAAGGCTCTCTATCTGACGGTCAAATGTGAAGGTTCAATGGTTACTCGGGCTCTAATCGATAACGGGTCGAGCGCTAATATTTGCACGTTATCCACATTGAACAAGTTAAAGATCGATGAGGATAGAATCCGAAAAAATAGCATTTGTGTTCGAGGGTTCGACGGAGTAGGAACAAACACAGTAGGGGATATTGTACTCGAATTGACTATTGGAACAGTCGAGTTCACGATGGAATTCCAGGTGTTGGATGCTGCAGTATCCTATAATCTTTTGCTGGGTCGACCATGGATTCATGCGGCCAAAGTCGTGCCCTCCACGCTGCACCAAATGGTCAAATTCGAGTGGGACAGACAAGAAATTGTGTTACATGGGGAAGACCCCACATGCGCCATGAATGATGCCGTAGTACCCTTTATAGAGACTGAAGATGATAGGGGACCATGGGTTTATCAGGTCTTTGACACGGTTCCGGTGAGCAGGGTGCCCGAGGGTAAGAACATGCCATGTCCCAGGGTGCCAGCTGCGACCGTCATGGTAGTGTCAGAAATGCTGAATAACGGGTTCGTGCCCGGGAAAGGTTTAGGGGTCGAACTTCAGGGCATTACTCAACCTGTGTCTTTGCCCAAAAATCTGGACACCTTCGGGTTAGGGTTCAAGCCAACAGCGGCAGATGTCAGAAGGGCCCGTAAATTGAAGAAGAAAGGTTAGGTGCTTCCTAAACCAATTCCTCGATTGTCTAGGTCCTTCGTCAGGCCAGGTATCAAGAAACAGTCATTGGCAAAGATGTTAGGGTCGTTAATTGGGGCAGAGGGGAACTTGGATGAGGTGTTTGAGAAAGTATTTGCTGAAGTAAACATGGTTGAGGTCGGGGAAGGGTCAAGCAGAGCAGACATACAGTACATCGGACCACATGCTAACATCAACAATTGGGAAGCTACTCCTCTTCCAGTTCGGAGGGAGTCGTGGTAGTGGGTTTTGTTTTCCTTTTTGTCACCTGGATTATTCCAGGGTTTGTAATCCAGTTGCTATGTTCCATCCGTTTGGATGAGTTAAAACCTTGTTGTCTTTACATTCAATGAAATGCAATTTTCTTCATCCCTAATTCGCTTTCCATTTTCTTTTCTTTTCTTTCTTTGTACAGTTCTTTTTATGCTGATATCAATGATATGACATGCATGAGGAATCTTCGGCCCTGTCTTAAAAGTCAATCTAGCTCAGAAGTAATAATACAAGAGATCGAGTGTGATGATGGGATGGATCGTAACAATGATGAAGCTTATGAGGAAATTAGTAAAGAATTAAGTCATTTCGAAGATAAACCCAAACCTAACCTAAATGACACAGAAGCAGTTAATTTAGGGGACAAGACAATGTGCGGGAAACTAAAATAAGTGTTCATTTGGAGCCACAACTCAAGGAGGAGATAATTAAAGTATTATATGAGTACAAAGATGTTTTTGCATGGTCATATGACGACATGCCATGTCTAAGCACTGATTTGGTGGTTCATAAATTACCCACTGATCCAGCACTCCTTCCTATCAAGCAAAAGTTGAGAAAGTTCAAAACGGACATAAGTGTGAAGATCAAAGAAGAGATTACCAAGCAGTTTGAGGCAAAAGTAATTCAGGTTACACGGTACCCCACTTGGTTAGCTAATGTCGTGCCTGTGCCAAAGAAAGATGGCAAGACCAGGGTGTGCGTTGATTATCGAGACCTTAACAAGGCAAGTCCAAAAGATAACTTCCCACTGCCCAACATCCACATACTGATCGACAACTGCGCCAAACATGACATTGGCTCTTTTGTGGATTGTTATGCGGGTTATCATCAGATTCTAATGGACAAGGAGGATGCAGAAAAGACGGCATTCATCACGCCGTGGGGAACATATTGTTATCGGGTCATGCCGTTTGGTTTGAAAAATGCTGGGGCAACTTATATGAGGGCCATGACAACCATCTTCCATGATATGATACATAAGGAAATCGAGGTATACGTGGATGATGTGATCGTGAAGTCTAGACAGCAATCCGACCATGTCAGAGATTTGAGAAAGTTCTTTCAAAGGCTTCGCAGGTACAATCTTAAGCTCAATCCTGCAATGTGTGCTTTCGAGGTGCCATCAGGAAAGTTGTTGGGGTTTATAGTCAGCCGGCGAGGTATTGAATTAGACCCATCAAAGATCAAAGCTATTCAGGAATTGCCACCTCCAAGAAACAAAACCGAGGTGATGAGTTTGCTGGGAAGATTGAACTATATCAGCAGGTTCATTGCTCAGCTCACGGCAACTTGTGAACCAATTTTCAAGTTGTTAAAGAAAGATGCTGCGGTCAAATGGACTGATGAATGTCAGGAGGCTTTTGATAAGATAAAGGAGTATTTGTCAAACCCACATGTGTTGGTTCCGCCAGAACCAGGGAGGCCTTTGATTCTATATCTGACAGTTGTGGACAGTTCATTCGGCTGTGTACTGGGGCAGCACGATGTTACGGGTAGAAAGGAGCAGGCTATCTACTATCTCAGCAAGAAGTTCACATCTTACGAGGTTAAGTATACTCATCTGGAAAGGACATGTTGCGCCCTAACTTGGGTGGCACAGAAGTTGAAACATTACTTATCATCCTACACCACTTACCTTATATCTCGCTTGGACCCGTTGAAGTATATTTTTCAGAAACCCATGCCCACAGGAAGGCTTGCAAAGTGGCAGATCTTGCTCACGGAGTTCGACATTATCTATGTGACACGGACTGCCATGAAAGCACAGGCATTAGCCGATCATTTGGCTGAGAACCCCGTCGATGAAGATTATGAGCCTTTGAAAACCTATTTCCCTGATGAAGAGGTGATGCATGTTGATGAATTGGAACAAGCTGAGAAGTCGGGATGGAAACTTTTCTTTGATGGGGCTGCAAATATGAAAGGCGTGGGAATAGGAATGGTACTTATTTCGGAAACAGGTCAGCATTACCCTGTTACAGCTCGGCTTCGTTTCTACTGTACAAATAACATGGCAGAATATGAGGCGTGTATATTGGGATTGAGATTAGCTGTGGATATGGGTGTATGGGAAGTATTGGTCATGGGTGACTCAGACTTACTGGTACACCAGATTCAAGGGGAATGGGAAACACGGGACTTGAAGCTTATACCGTATCGGCAGTGTCTGCATGAGCTTTGCCAGCATTTTCAGGCCATAGAATTCAGGCACATTCCAAGGATTCATAATGAGGTTGCCGACGCTTTGGCGACTTTGGCTTCAATGTTGCACCATCCAGATAAGGCTTATGTTGATCCATTGCAGATTCAGGTCCGTGATCAGCACGTTTACTGTAATGTGATAGAGGAGGAAATCGATGGAGAGCCGTGGTTTCATGATATCAAAGAGTACATTAGAGCGGGAGTATATCCAACGCAGGCCACCGGTGATCAGAAAAGAACAATTCGACGATTGGCAAGTGGGTTTTTCCTTAGTGGAGGAGTGTTGTACAAAAGAACTCCAGATCTCGGTTTGTTAAGATGTATAGATGCACGGCAGGCCACAACTATCATGACGGAGGTGCATTCCGAAGTTTGTGGACCGCATATGAGTGGGTATGTTCTAGCAAAGAAGATTCTCCGAGCGGGTTATTATTGGCTCACGATGGAACGAGATTGCATCAGTTTTGTGCGTAAGTGTCATCAATGCCAAGTCCATGGAGATTTGATTCACTCTCCACCATCAGAATTACACACGATGTCCGCACCATGGCCTTTTGTTGCGTGGGGCATGGATGTTATTGGGCCAATTGATCCGGTAACGTCAAATGGGCACAGGTTTATTTTGGTAGCTATAGATTATTTTACCAAGTGGGTGGAAGCTAAGACGTTCAAATCTGTGATTAAGAAGGCGGTAGTCGACTTCGTGCATTCAAATATCATCTGTCGGTTTGGGATTCCAAAGGTAATCATCACGGACAATGGGGCTAATCTTAATAGTCATTTGATGAAGGAGACATGCGAGCAGTTTAAGATTACTCATAGGCATTCTACTCCGTACCGTCCCAAGGCAAACGGTGCGGTTGAAGCAGCCAATAAGAATATAAAGAAAATACTCCGGAAGATGGTTGAGGGATCTAGACAGTGGCACGAGAAATTGCCTTTTGCATTGTTAGGATACCGCACCACCATTCGCACCTCGGTAGGGGCGACTCCTTACTCACTGGTATATGGTACCGAGGCAGTAATACCCGCAGAAGTGGAAATCCCATCCCTGCGAATCATTGCCGAGGCTGAGATCGATGATGATGAATGGGTGAAAAGTCGTCTTGAGCAGCTAAGTTTGATTGATGATAAGATATTGGCATCAGTGTGTCATGGCCAACTGTACCAACGGAGAATGGCAAGAGCATACAACAAGAAAGTGCGTCCAAGGAAATTCGAAGTCGGGCAATTAGTCCTGAGGCGGATTTTGCCTCATTGGGCTGAGGCGAAAGGAAAGTTTGCCCCAAATTGGCAGGGACCATTTGTAATAACCAGAGTGTTGTCTAACGGAGCATTGTATTTGACATATGTGGAAGGAAAATGTGTAGAAATGGCCATCAATTCTTATGCGGTCAAGAGATACTATGTATGATTTCTTTATTTTCTGAATGTATCTGTTTGTATTTGGCATATCTTAAAGATTGAAATGATGAAGGCATTTTGTCCAGCTATCCAAACACTCTTATCCCTTGTTATCCCCTTCGAGCCTTACTATTTTTCATACCCCTTTTTCGGAATCAACGGCACTATCAGGGAATACAAGTGCCAAACATAAAGGAAAGAAGAGAAAAATAAAAGGAAAAGAAAGAAGATAAAAACAAAAAGAACAGAAAGAAAATAAAAGGAAAAGAAAGAAGAAAAGAAAAGAGAAAAGAAAAGAAGAAAAGGAAAAGAAAGAAAAGCGAAAGTAAAGAAAGGAAAGAAAAGCACAACAACAAAAGGTTTAAATGAACTACGTCTGACTTGATCCCGAAAGGGTACGTAGGCAGCCTTACTCTGAGGTTCAGTCATACCAAATAGAAATCCAAAAATCCCCAAGCAAGAAACTGGGGCAGAAGTTGTGATTGTTATGAAAATTGGATTCCGAAAGTTGTAATTTGAACCCATTCGAATTGTTTTGAGCCTTTTATACCTTTCTTTCTAACCCAGTCCAAAAGCCTACATTACGGTCCAAAGAAAGACCTTTTGATCAATTTCTAAGAAATGTCAGGTCGAGCGGGTGACGGTAATCCGTATCAGTGCCGACGCTCTGGTTCAAGCAAGGAAAAATGAAAGTAAAATGAAAGAGTCTTACTGGTGAAAACCTTCACGGGAACCGTAAGGCGACGGGAGCCGAGAGAAAAATAAATGAGAGAGTCTTATTGGTGAAAACCCGCGCGGGCACCTTGAGGCGAAAGGGAGTTGAAAGAAGGTTAAAATGCAAAAGGTTTGTGGGTGGAAAAATGTTTCGAGGTACCGCAGGAAAACAAGGGTAAGGGCTGGGTAATTCAAACAAAATGGAAGTTTTGGGCAACAAAGATGGGCAATTGAAAGCTGGTTATTTGGACAAATTGGGCCGATTAATCCAAAATACATGTCATGACCATGGGTACCAGCTGTTTTGCTCAGATAAGTTTCTTTTCCTTCTCTTTTTAAAACAGTCATCTGGTTTTGGATTCTTCTTATCCTTAACTCAAAAATCATCGCATTTCATTTTCTGTTGAGGGTTTTATCTAGCTGAGATACTCCAGTGCTAGTTTTGGTCAAAGCAAGCAGAAGGGACTTTAAAGCTCACTACCAGTTTCCGGAATTGTAAAGCGCAACGTGGTCAGAGCATGCCAAAAACAACATGATGTAAAGTGGAATACAGGGAATTAACGGAAGTTTCATCGGGGAAATGATTGGGGAATGTCGTGGGAAATGTAAAAGCTCAAACAAAAGGTCAGAAAAGTAAAACAACAGCAGGGGTGTAAAACACTTAGGTCGCTGGATGTCGGGAAATTTAAAAGTTGGTCAGAAAGTCAAGCGGTCCAGGGACAGTATGTGGAAACCAATCAACACAAAACAATGCAGGGGAAGGGTTTTTCAGCAAGAATGTCATCAACTAACCACCATTTTAAACTGACGAAATTTTCTTTGATTGTAACAGGGGCAGAAGGTTAGTCGTTGAAAAGGAATTCTCCAAGAAGGAAAACAAGTAGTAACCAGGTCTAATTGCAAAGTGTGGTTTGACTAAATACAACATAATCTTGAAATGCATGAGGGGAATCGAATTTGATTGCAAAGTTGGCACGATTAGAACAAGTGTAAATTGTCAGGACCTTCCTGGATAATAGGATGTAGCTCATATACCCGAAAATCAGGAGTCCGCCTGGAGAATAGAGACATACAATTTAATTTTGGTAATCAGGAGTCCGCCTGGAAAACAGAGACATACAATTTAATTTTGGTAATCAGGAGTCCGCCTGGAAAACAGAGACATACATAATTTAATTTTGGTAATCAGGAGTCCGCCTGGAAAACAGAGACATACAATTTAATTTTGGTAATCAGGAGTCCGCCTGGAAAATAGAGACATACAATTTAATTTTGGCAATCAGGAGTCCGCCTGGAAAACAGAGACATACAATCTAATTTTGGCAATCAGGAGTCCGCCTGGAAAACAGAGACATACAATCTAATTTTGCTAATCAGGAGTCCGCCTGGAAAACAGAGATATACAATTTAATTTTGGCAATCAGGAGTCCGCCTGGAAAACAGAGACATACAATCTAATTTTGGTAATCAGAAGTCCGCCTGGAAAACAGAGACATACAATCTAATTTTGGCAATCAGGAGTCCGCCTGGAAAACAGAGACATACAATTTAATTTTGGCAATCAGGAGTCTGCCTGGAAAATAGAGACATACAATTTAATTTTGGCAATCAGGAGTCCGCCTGGAAAATGGAGGTGTTAAATATTTTAAGCAGTCGAAATCAAGAGCCCGTCTGGATAATAGAGGAGCAGTTTCAATTTTAAGTTTAGCAATCAGGTGCCCGCCTGGAAAACGGAGGTGTTAAATATGTTAAGCAGTCAAAATCAGGAGCCCGCCTGGATAATAGAGGAGCAGTTTCAATTTTAAGTTCAGCAATCAGGTGCCCGCCTGGAAAACAGAGGTGTTAAATATGTTAAGCAATCGAAATCAGGAGCCCGCCTGGATAATAGAGGAGTAGTTTTGATTTTAAGTCCAGCATGTCAGGAGCCCGCCCGTATAACAGAGAAATACATACAGTTCAAGTTTCGGAAGTTGGGGGGTCCGCCTAAGGGAATGGCAATATGGATTTTTTATCGAGAAAGCACCAGACAATGAGACAACAAGAAAGAACAAGACAACAGGGCAACAAGGAAGTACAAGAGCAAGTTTGAAGAATTTAGATAGGATTTTTATAATTCATAGAGCATAGTTAGTTTAGCTTCTTTTATCTTTGACACGATGTAATAAGGGAGGTCAACAAGCAGCAACAGCAGCAGTGACAGCAACAAGCGCAGTGCAATCACAGTTCCTGGTAGTACCAGCTACCAGACACTCCTGAACTACACTGACCTGATTCCTGTTCAGCCCAGGATATGTAGGCAATCTATGAAGCAGGATGCGGTCAAACTTTTCAAAATGCTTCACAACGGAATATTTGAACGGGCAAAAATCGCTCGTATTTGCTCACTTATCTTTGCCCGAAAACCTTTCATATTTTCGAGCAAAGAGGGGCAGCTGTGAGCACGTGATTTTTGCCCTATATATGAATAATTCCCAAAATCCCAAACAAAATAATTTTTCTTTATTTTTACAATTTTTGTGCGTTTTGGTGTCATCTTCTGATAATTGTTGCATTTTATTTGGGTGTGTTAATTTTTATAAAATACAAAAATACGCATTTTTTGCATTTAGGTTTTAGTTTTATATTGTTAGTATCAATTAGGAATTAATGGGTTTAGAACAAAACATGAAGAATCACAAAAATAGTTCACTTTTGCATTTTTAATGATTATATTGTGAATTTGTCACAAAATAGTTTTGAACAATTTTAGGAATTAATTAGTCTTTGTTTTAAAATAATCAGGACTTCGTGTTAAGTTTTACATCTTTATAAAAATTATAAAAATTATTATAAAAATTGTGAAAGCAAGAAAAAGAAAAATGAAAAATATAATAATAGTATGGAAGTGGTCTTGTTTGAGACCCGAAATTTGGGCCAATTGCACTAAAATATTTCAGGCCCAAACGTCTCATGCATTCAAGTCCAGCCCAGGTCCTTACCCGGTCTGCCCCCCTGCTAAATGAAACGGCGTCATTTTGGGGTCCTTGGATCAGGACCGTTGGATCTCATCAATCCAACGGTCCGGAACTAACTAGGTATCCGGTATTTAAGTGTCCAAACCATTCCCCCTACCCCCATTTGCATCGTCTTCTTCACCCCACCCCTTCTCCTCAAACCCTAATCCGCACCGCCCCTAAAACCCTTGCCGGCGGTGAACGCAAACTATGCCGTTCACCCTGAGATTAACACCACAGGCCCCCCTCACCCTCCTCTTTCCATTGCACCCATTGGTTTGCCTCAAATAAGGCCGGAACTCTTCGAATCTTGGTTTGAAGTTTTCCGGCCAAGTGACAGGTTTGTCCAAATCAGCCCAAAGTCACACCCCACAACCCCCAGCCCTTCCTCAACACTAATCCGTGGTTGTTTTCTTTCAAATCACCATGAAATGACCCAAATCTTAGATCTAAGAATTGCGGGCCAAACCCTAAAACCAAATCCTTTTGATTTCGAACCGTAGTACCCTTAACAATGTGTTCTCGTGTAAGAACACATGGTTAGGGATGTTACGCATCAAAAATCTGAAAGGATTCAGATGTTTATGACTGGCCGGAATCCCTTATGCCTCTGTGAGTTTTTCTTTATTTTTACTGCTTCTTTTACTCGCATGATTGAAGTATTATTTACAGTTGTTGTTTCATTATTTGTTCTGTTAATTTTATGGTTTAATTGTGTTAGTTTAGGTTCTGTTAAATATTGTTGATTCTGAGCTTGATATTTGGTTGAATGATTATGAGTTCATGGTTTAAGAATTAGTTTTAAGTTCATTTAATATTAATCGTGGTAGCTTAAGCTCAGTTTAACTACATTTAGCTTGTTTGAGTTGATTAATTGAACAGAATTGGTTCAGTCAGTCTGATTAGTTAGTTTCTGATTGCTAGTTAATTAATTTTAATTAGTTTCAGACTGGGCTAGGGTATTGGATATAGTTGTTAAGGATAAGGGTAGGTTCAGTGATTCTGATGGGTTTTCAGGGGTAATCTGGGTATGGAAAAGGGTAGTTATGATAGGAATAGTAATATCAAGGTATAGGGAAGGGCAGTATAGGTATTGTATGGGTAGAGGAATGCATTAGGGCCTTCTAGAATGGGGTTCAAGTATAAATTTTAATAATTATAGTGTAGTTACTTGTTTAGCAAGTTGAAAATAGAGGGACCAAATTGAAAATAGAGAGGGTCTAATTGGAAAATCAGAATCTAGTCCATTCTCTTTGGGGTTGCCTATAAAAGGGCATAAGATGCCTTGGGAAAGGGGGTCGGCTCTCAATCTTCTGCCTTGAGCCCTAAGTTTTAATTTGAGCTTTCATTCCTTTTTTTTTAATTCAGTTAGAATTTCAATTCTGAGGTTATTCAGAAAATAAAAACATCAAAATATGGAGATCTGAAACAGCTTCATAGTTTCGTTACTAGTTTTGGGTTTCAGCTGTGAGGGTCAGGGAAATGTTAGAGGTCTGTTAAGCTGATCTGTGGGAATTTGCTTATATTTCTGGTTTCAAAGCAATCTGCCTGTGTTTCTGTGGTGTAACATTGCTGGGTTTGTTATTTGTTGCTGTTGAAAATAGCTGATTCCTCTCCTTTTCTCTATTTTCATTACAATTCCCAGGTACATTTCCTTGACTCTCATCTATGTAAATCCAAGTTTGAAGTGGAGAACAATGAGAATGCTACTGAATTCATTGCCTTAGGAAACATTGTCTATTGATTACCTTTTCATAGTTTAGTTAGTTTAAATTGTCTGACTGTTACTAATTGATTTAGTTGGTGTTGATTCGAGCCAATAACTGATTTGTATAATTGAGACTGATGAATTGTCCAGCATGATTTTGATTATTTTAATTAGTAAGTGGACATTTGGGTATTCAGATTCATGTATATAGTCCAGGGTGGGGGTTGTTTAAATTGAGCATTTCATGTTTATACAATTGTCATTTTCAATTTGCTTAAGTTTCACAGTATGCTGGAGTCAAATCTGCAAAAGTTGCAGTTGATTTGGGGTTCTATACGCATGGTTGATTTTAAGTTTGGGCTAGTATGAATCACATATTTAACAGCCTCATATTGGGCCAGTTTTGGGCCTGGCATTCTAGCAGGTAGTCCAAGAAATTAGTTAAACCAAAAGGGGCCCAAGGATTCGATCCCTGGGCTGTACGAGTGCAAGCCAAATTTTGGGCCTGCTTTGTGCCTAACGCCAAAGTGCTCTAAGGGCCTGTGGCCGTAGCATGTGCAATGGCAGGAGTTGGGCTTTGTGGGCTCAGGGTCCATTTACTCAGCATTCTTGCCCGGATATTCAACTTCAAATTCAACAAATTGTAGGCCTAATCACTCAGGATCCTCAAGTAGTTAATAGCACAATTATTTCATTGTGTAGAATTGGAAAGGTTGTTTAGTGAGTTTCACCGCCTTCCCCAAAATAACAATACGTTAGAATCTTTAAGCACGACCTACTTAAAAATTACTTTCCTAAACTCGGGTGCGCATTGATGCGACCCAAATCCAAATCTCGATGAAGCCAAAATGTGTCGATAACCGCGGGTGCATTGATTGCGACGTGGTTCGAAACGCGTTTTCGCGACATCATAATTCTTATAAAATAAATAATGATAGGAAAGAGGTTTACAAATTGAGACGGGCCTTACCGCACAAAAATAAATAAATGTGGGGCCCTTAGTAAGTAATTATCGAAATAATTAGAATTTGGGAGGGCCGTTTAGCGAACTTCATGGCTTTTCCCCAAAGTAACACTACGTTAGTATCTTTAGGCACGATTTAATTAAATAACCTTTTTAAAAATCGGGTGCGCATTAATGCGACTCAAATCCAAATCTCGACGAAGTCGAAATGTGTTGATAACTACGGATGCATTGATTGCGACGTGGTTCGAAACGCGTTTTCATGACGTCGTAATTCTTTAAAAATAATTATAATAAAAGCGATGTAAAATTAATAAAAGACACATGAGCTAGCATGTATTAAAACCAGATAAAATCAAATACAATAGTTAAGCGACCGTGCTAGAACCACGGAGCTCGGGAATGCCTAACACCTTCTCCCGGGTGAACAGAATTCCTTACTCGGATTTCTGGTTCGCGGACTGTTAACAGAGTCATAAATTTCCTCGGTTCGAGATTCAACCGGTGACTTGGGACACCATAAATCTCCCAAGTGGCGACTCTAAATAATTAATAATTAAATCTCGTTCTAATTGTCCTTTAATTGGAAAAACTCCTTCGTGCCCTTGCGGGGTGTAGGTGAAAAAGGAGGTGTGACACGAGCGAGTCCGTATGATGTTTTTAGGTTGGTGTGGATATTTGGTTTAGAGGTCCGAGGGCTCGAATGAGTTTTGGATAGGCCACGGGGTGGGTTTTGGACTTGGAAAATTGTAGGTTTTCAGCTGGTATGATCAGGTCTGCAGGCTTCGCAAATGCAAAAATCTCCATCGCAAATGCAAACAAAGGCCCGGGCAGTCCTGATCGCAAATGCGACCATTTGGCTCGGAAATGCGGAAGGCCCTAGTCGCAAATGCGACGCCTTCTTTGCAAATGCGAACCCCTCAGAAATAAGGGATGGTCGCAAATGCGATATATTTCTTCGCAAATGCGAAGGTCTCAGCATTCTGAGGGTTGCAATTACGACATCAGAGACCTGTAAATTCATAACTTAGATGCATTTCAACCATTTTTCACACTCTTTCAAAACCAAAACAATCTAGGGCAATTTTTTAAAGGCAATTTCTTCTCCAAATCAATTGTAAGTGATTTCTAACTAGTTTTCTTCAATCTTTAACATCTTTTCCCCTGATTTCAACTCAAAATCAATGATTTTCATGGGGGAAATTAGGTGTTTTGGGTAGAACCTAGGTTTTTCAAAAAAATGGGGATTTGGACCTCGATTTGAGGTCCGATTTCAAAACAAATTATATATTTGGGTTCGTGGGAGAATGGGTAATCGGGTTTTGGTTCGAACCTCGAGTTTTGACCATGTGGGACCGGGGGCGATTTTTGACTTTTTGGGTAAAACTTTGGAAAAACTTATTTGCATGCATTGGCATTGATTATTTAGCATTTATTGATGTAATTAAGTAACTTGTGGCTAGATACGAGCGAATTGGTGGTAGAATCGAGAGGCAAAGCGATAGTTGAGGCTTGAATTGTGTTCGTGGCATCGAGGTAAGTGTTTGGTCTAACCTTAGATTGAGGGATTAGGAGTTGTGTCTTATTTGCTACGTGTTAATTGTGGAGTACGACAAATGGGCATGGTGACGAGTATATATACGTCGGTGTCAAGCATGCCCGTGAGTCTTGTATTGTAATTTTTATGACTCTGTTGTGGTTTATTGCGCTTCACATGTTATTATCTTTATTGTTCCCTTGCCGGGATGTTATTATCATTATTACCCTTGCCGGGATGTTGTCTTGATATTATTGTTCCCTTGCCGGGATGTTGTTGAAATATAATTGTTCCCTCGCCGGGATTCTTTTGTGATTGTTGTTGATTTGTAAATGGGATCGAGTGGCACGCCGCCATGAAAATATATGAAATAGGAGCGGGTCGGACGCCTGCAACGAGATATATGAAATGGGAGCGGGTTGCATGCCTGCAACGAGATATATGAAATGGGAGCGGGTTGCACGCCAATAACGAGATATATGAAATGGGAGCGGGTTGCACGCCTGCAACGAGATATGTAAAATAGGAGCGGGTTGAACGCCTGTAACGAGATATATGAAATGGGATCGGGTTGCACGCCTGCAACAAGATATATGAAATGAGATCGGGTTGCACGCCTGCAACGAGATACATGAAATGGGATCGGGTTGCACGCCTGCAACAAGATGTGAAATAAAAGTGAACTCTGCATTTGTTTTTCCTATCCTTGTTAGTAATTGGATTTTGGTTTCTTTATATTCCTTTTGATATTTTTTTGTTAACTGTTACTCCCCGCAGCATGTTTTCCCCGCACAATTTTAATTGTTATTATCTGCTTCTATTTTCGATGTATATGATTTAACTGCACAGGTTTATTTGGTAGTCTGGTCCTAGCCTCGTCACTACTTCGCCGAGGTTAGGCTGGGCACTTTCCAGCACATGAGGTCGGTTGTGCTTATATGTCACAACCCCGGTTCACCCTCCGTGAACCATCGTGACGGCACCTAGTCTCTACGACTAGGTAAGCCTAATTTGCGGAGCTAAACAATTTAAAACAGAAATAAAGTAGTAACAATATTTAAATGTGTTGCTCGGCTTACACCATGTTCAACTCTCAATACCAATACATAAATCCAAGGCCCGAAAACCCACGAATCACAAGTTAAGTTCAATACTACATAGCTCTAACTCTGGAATGTCTAATAAGAACAGAAAAGTACATAAGGGCTAAATACTAAAAGTAGGAATAGAAAGGGACTTCTCGGTCTACGCACACGACAGATGTACCTTAAAGTCTCTAGAGCAGTCGCCTCCTCAAGGCCTGAGTAGCGGTACCTGGATCTGCACATAAAAAACATGCGTAGAAGGGGCATGAGTACACCATAGCGGTACTCAGTAAGTACCAAACCTAACCCCGGTTGGGTAGTGACGAGGAAGGTCAGGGCCCTACTGAGGTTAAATAAAATATAAAGATGACAGGATAAGATAAGCAGTGCAATTGAGAATCTACAGTAAGAATCTATACAGGATAATAAGAGTACAATACGGAAACAAAGATGAAGGCAAACCACAAGGAAGTACCACAAATAACAAGGATGATAACCGAGGATCTGTTGGTATCCTCAATACATGCTAGGGATCTCTTGGTATCCTCAATACATGCTAGGGATCTCTTGGTATCCCGAGGATCTCTTGGTATCCTCAATATATCCTAGGGATCTCTCGGTATCCCGAGGATCTCTTGGTATCCTTAATATATGCTAGGGATCTCTTGGTATCCCAAAGATCTCTTGGTATCCTCAATATACGTGCCAGGGATCTCTTGGTATCCCACACCTCAGTTCAGATCATAAATACGTACATGGGATCTCTCGGTATGCCATCCCGTAGTCCCAAATTAAAAACACACAGAAGCAACACAAGAATACTCTACTAAATGCTAATTTCGTACCAAGTAAACAGTTAATTCTAGCCTAACATGCTTCACGCAATGCAATTAAAGCAGTTTAAGCAAATAGGCAATTAAGTCAACTAAACATGCTTTTCTAAACTACAACAGGCTAAATTCGCAAGTAGAATAAAGCAGGAAAAAGGAACTCAATTGAAATACTTAAAGTAAAACCAGATTTTCAACAATTAGATCAAGTACGCACTCGTCACCTCACGTACAAGGTATTTCAACTTCAAATATATCATATCCTAAGGGGAAGGTCCCCCATACAACGTTAGACAAGCCACTTACTTCGAACCAGTTCAAATCAATTCGAAACCACACTCTTGCCACGAGTACTCGACTCCAAATGGCCCAAATCCATTCAATTCAATTTCATAATGTAAATAACACTTCAAGTAACTGATTCTACAATTAAAGTCTAGGCTAATACGCAAAATTATGTAAAATGACCAAAACGCCCCTCGAACTCACATCTCGAAATCAAGTGAAATTTACATTTTCAGAAACCTTGTACTCCCACGAGTCTATACATAACAAGAACACTGAAATCGGAGTCCAAATGACCCATCAAATCCTCATTTAAAGATCTCTTAAACTCAAGCCCTAATTACCAATTTTTTCCCAAATTATTCACCACTAATTAGGTCTTTAATCACATAAAAATGAGTTATGAAGTCAAGGATGTTACCTCCAAGTGATTCCCCTTTGTTTTCCTCAAGAATCTTTCTCAAAAGCTTCAAACCCGGATGAAAATGGTGAAAGAATAGCTCAAATTCGCGAAGGCAACTATTTATATGTTATGGCCAGTGATTACCACATCTGCGGTCCCGCTTTTGCATAACAAAAGTCGCATCTGCGACAACTCATTAAAATCCCAAATTCCGCACCTACGACCTTCTCACCGCATTTGCGGTTACGCATGTGCGTAAATCCTTCTGCATATGCGGCCTTTGCTACTCCTCCTTATTTTCACTTCTGTGGTGACAACTCCGCTTCTGCAGCTCCGCACCTGCAGGACCCAAACCGCAGGTGTGGTTATGACAGATATCTGCAATGCAAAAATCTTCCTAAGTCAAAATTCAACTTCCGTTAAGCACCCGAAACTCACCCGAGGCCCCCGGAACCTCAACCAAACATACCAACCAATACTAAAATATCATATAAACTTGTTCCAACCTTTGGAACGCTCAAAACAACACCAAAACACCAATTTAACCTCGGATCCAAGCCTAAGAACTCCAAAATTCTAGAAATACGCTTTCGATCAAAAAGTTTATCAAATCTCGTCCGAATGACCTAAAATTTTTCACGCACGTCATATTCAACACTATGGAGCTACTCCAACTTCCAGAATTTCATTCCGACCCTCGGATCAAAATCTCACTATCGGACCGGAAACTCCAAAAATTCAACTTTCGGCATTTCAAGGCTAAATTAGCTACGAACCTCCAAAACACAATCCGATCACACCCCTAAGCTCGAAATCACCCAACGGAGATAGCAAAACTATCGGATTTCCATTCCGAGGCCATCTTCACACTGTTCTGACTACGACTAATTTTCCAACACTTAAGCTCTATTTAGGGACTAAGTGTCCCAAAACTCTCCGAAACTCAAAACCGAACATCCCCGCAAAAAAAAATAGCATAAATAAACTCGGGAAAAACAGTTAATAGGGGATCGGGGCGTTAATTCTTAAGACGACCGGCCGGGTCATCATATGATACTACACTCTGCACTCTTTTGTGCATATCTTAGAGTTGTAGACTTCGTAGCGCAGTGAGATTGTTGTTACCTGTTCATCAGGTGACCCGAGGTAGTCTTGCAGGCATCCGCAGGACTTGGCGTCACCTCCTATCTTTCCTTTATCCTATTTCCTTTACTTATTTTAGAAACAGTGTATCTTGTATTTCTTTCAGACCTTTATTTATTGTACTCTTAGACTGTCTGTGAAGCTGTGACTCCAGTTCTAGGTAGTCTTATTTAAACATTTGTATTGGTTATACTTAGTACTTTTATTATTTTTCTCCGCTTGATATAAATGTCGTTGTCTTTATGTTATTGCTCATAATTTCTTGTAATGGATTAAAATGGGAAAAAGGTAATTTGATCAACCAGTTAGATTGCCTAGCTCATACTAGTAGGCGCCATCATAAATCTCGAGGGTGGGAAATTCGGGTTGTGACAAGTTGGTATCAGAGCTATAGGTTACATGGGTCTTACAGTTCACAGACAAGCTTAGTGGAGTCTGAGAGATTGGTACGGAGACGTCTATATTTGTCCCACAGAGGCTACAGAGTTAGGAAAAACCTCTCATTTATTCTTTCATGTCATGCGGTTTGGCTTCTCAAAGCTTATCGAATTTTTACTCTGTTCTTTCGCGGATGGCGATAACACGCGCTTCCTCATCTACTGACCAGCAGCCCGAGCCCTCAGCAGCAGCTCCCACGAGGGGCAGAGGGTGAGGCCAAGGCCGTGCTAGAGGCCGAGGTAGGGGCAGAGCTCAGCCAGTTGGAGCAGTTCAGCCGGGTGTGGTAGCTCAGGCCGGTGATGGAGCAACTATGTCAATCGATGCTTTATGGAGATTGGACAAGTTCACCAAACTCTTCACTACTACTTTCAGCGGTGCATCTTCTGAAGATCCCCAGGATTTTCTAGACAGCGTCATAAGGTTTTCAGGAACATGGGGATAGTGGAGACCAATTGGTTCGATTTTGCTACTTTTCGCTTGTCGGGATCCGCCAAGACTAGTGGAGAGATTATTGCTTGGCTAGACCAGCCGGATCGCCAGCTTTGACTTGGGAGCAGTTTACTCAGCTATTTCTAGAGAAGTTTCTCCCCATCACTCAGAAAAAGGCCTATCAGAGGCAGTTTGAGAATCTCAGGCAAGGTTCTATGACTGTTAGTCAGTATGTGATCAGATTCATCGACTTAGCTCGTCATGCTCTTATCATTCTTCCCACCGAGAGAGAGAGGGTGAGGAGGTTCATTGAGGGACTTATTCAGCCGATTCGACTTCAGATGGCAAAGGAGACTAGGAGTGAGATTTCTTTCCAGGAGGCGGCCAATGTGGCCAGGAGAGTCGAGATGGTTCTATCGCAGGGAGGTGGTCAGGGGTCTAACAAGAGGCCTCGTCATTCAGGCCGATTCAGTGGTACCTCGTCTGGAGGTAGGGATTTGTATGGTAGAGGCCATTCTCCTAGGCTTTTTCAGTCAGCACTTCAGGTTTCTCACGGTGCTTCAGGTGGCCGTGGTTCTCATATGTAGTATTCCGATCAGCAGACCTACAATGCACCACCAGCTCATATCAGTGCACCGCCGCTTCAGAGTTTCCAGGGTCATCAGCCCCAGCAGCCGAGGGCTTGTTTTACTTATGGCAACATGAGGCACATTGATAGGTATTTCCCTCAAGCACCGAGTAGCTCTCAGTATCAGGGTTCCTATGCCATAGTTCAGGCACCGAGTGTTCCACAACCCGCCCAGCCAGCTAGAGGTGGGGGTAGAGGTGCTAGAGGTGGAGGTAGAAGTATTAGAGGTGGAGGCCAGCCAGCAGCAGGCCATCTCAGAGATGTAGTTTAGGGTGGTAGGGCCCAGCCCCGATGTTATGCTCTTCCAGCCAGGCCCGAGGTTGAGGCTTCCGATGCAGTTATCACGGGTACTATTCTGGTTTGTAGCAGAGATGCTTCAGTTTTATTTGATCTGGGATTTACGTACTCCTATATGTTATCTTATTTTGCACTGTATCTGGTCATGCATAGTGATTCTTTGAGTACTCTTGTTTATGTGTCTACACCGGTGGGTGATTCTATTGTGATAGATCGAGTCCATCGTTCATGTGTAGTTGTGATTGAGGGTCTTGAGACTCGTGTAGATTTGCTTCTTCTGGACATGGTTGATTTCGATATCATACTGGGATGGACTGGTTATCACCTTACCATGCTATCTTGGACTATCATGCCAAGAATCTGACCTTAGCCTTGCCGGGTTTACCTCGTTTAGAGTGGAGAGGGACTTCGAGTCATTCTACCCGTAGTGTTATCTCTTATATGAAGGCTCGGTGTATGGTCAAGAAGGGGTGTTTGACCTATTTGGCCTATGTTTGTGATTCTAGTGCTGAGATTCCTTCTATTGATTATGTGCCCGTTATTCGTGAGTTTCCTAAGGTATTCCCTTCAGACCTGCCAGGTATGCCACCCGACAGAGATATTTACTTTTGCATTGATTTGGCTCCGGGCACTTAGCCCATTTCTATCCCGTCGTATCGTATGGCCCAGCCTGAGTTGAAAGAGTTGAAGGAGTAGTTGCAAGACTTGCTTGAGAAAGGTTTTATTAGACCGAGTGTTTCGCCTTAGGGTGCGCCGGTGTTGTTTGTTAAGAAGAAGGACGAATCGATGAGAATGTGTATTGATTACCGGCAGTTGAACAAGGTTACAATCAAGAATAAGTATCCACTGCTAAGGATTGATGATTTGTTTGATCAGCTTTAGGGTGCCAAGGTATTTTTGAAGATTGACTTGAGATCCGGCTACCATTAGTTAAGGATTAGGGCATCTGATGTCCCTAAGATATCTTTCCGCACTCGGTACGGGCATTATGAGTTCTTGGTAATGTTATTCGGGTTGACAAATGCCCTAACAACTTTTATGGAGTTGATGAACCGAGTGTTCAGGCCTTACTTGGATTAGTTCATGATAGTCTTCATTGATGATATTTTGATCTATTCCCATAGCCGGGAGGAGCATGAGCAGCATCTTAGAGTGGTTCTTCAGACTTTGAGGGATAGTCAGTTATATGCTAAGTTTTCGAAGTGTGAGTTCTGGCTGAGTTCAATTGCATTCCTAGGTCATGTTGTATCGGCAGAGGGTATTCAGGTTGATCCGAAGAAGATTGAGGTAGTCAAGAACTGGCCTAGACCAGTATCAGCTACAGAGATCCGAAGTTTTTTGGGATTGGCAGGCTACTATCATCGGTTCGTGGAGGGGTTCTCATCTATCACATCCTCGATGACCAGGTTAACCCAGAAGGGTGCCCAATTCAGATGGTCAGACAAGTGTAAGGCGAGCTTTCAGAAGCTCAAGAAAGCTCTGACTATGACACCAGTGTTGGTTTTGCCCACAGTTTCAGGGCCTTATACAGTTTATTGTGATGCATCTTGTACTGGACTTGGTGCGGTATTGATGCAGGATGGCAAGGTCATTGCCTATGCTTCACGGCAGTTGAAGATTCATGAGAAGAACTATCCAGTTCATGATTTGGAGTTGGCAGCCATTGTTCACGCGTTGAAGATTTGGAGGCATTATCTGTATGGCGTGGCATGTGAGGTGTTCACGGATCACAAGAGTCTGCAGTATTTGTTCAAGCAGAAGGAGCTAAATTTGAGGTAGAGAAGGTGGTTGGAGCTATTAAAGGACTATGATATCACCATCTTATATCATTCGGGAAAGGCCAATGTGGTGGCTGATGCTTTGAGTAGGAAGTCAGCCAGTATGGGCAGTCTTGCTTATATTCCAGTCGGTGAGAGACCGCTTGCTTTGGATGTTCAGGCCTTGGCCAATCAGTTCGTGAGGTTGGATGTTTCTGAGCCCAGCCGTGTGTTAGCTTGCACAGTCGCTCGTTCTTCTCTATTGGAGCGTATCCAAGATCGGCAGTATGATGATCCTCATTTGTGCGTCCTTAGAGACACGGTGCAGCACGGAGGTGCCAAGCAGGTTACCTTAGGAGATGATGGAGTTTTGAGATTGTAGGGTCGAGTTTGTGTGCCTAATGTGGATGGGCTTCGAGAGTTGATTTTAGAGGAGGCCCATAGTTCCCGGTACTCTATTCATCTGGGCGTCGCGAAGATGTACCAGGATTTGCGGTAGCATTATTGGTGGAGAAGAATGAAGAAGGATATGTTGCGTATGTGGCTTGGTGTTTAAACTGTCAGCAGGTTAAGTACGAGCATCAGAGACCTGGTGGTTTGTTCCAGAAGATTGAGATTCCTGAGTGGAAGTGGGAGTGGATCACTATGGACTTTGTTGTTGGACTCCCACGGACTCAAAGGAAGTTCGACGCAGTGTCAGTTATTGTTGATAGGCTGACCAAGTTAACACATTTCATTCCTGTGGCAGTGTCCTATTCTTTCGAAAAGTTAGATGAGATCTATATCCGGGAGATAGTTCGTCTTCATGGTGTGCCCGAGTCTATCATTTCGGATCGAGGTACGCAGTTTACCTCACATCTCTGGAGCAGTTCAGCGAGAGTTGAGCACACGAGTTGAGTTGAGCACAGCATTTCATCCTCAGACGGACGGGCAGTCCGAGTAGACTATTCAGATTTTGAAGGATATGCTCCGAGCTTGTGTCATTGACTTTGAAGGCTCGTGGGATCAGTTTTTGCCTTTATCAGAGTTTGCCTACAACAACAGCTACTAGTCGAGTATCCAGATGGCTCCTTATGAGGCTTTGTATGGTAGGCGGTGTAGGTCACCGGTTGGATGGTTTGAGACAGGGGAGGCTCGGTTGTTGGGTGCGAATCTAGTATAGGATGCCTTTGACAAGGTCAGGATCATTCAGGATAGGCTTCGTACAGCTCAGTCCAGGCAAAAGAGTTATGCCGACCGTAAGGTTCGAGATTTGGCATTAATGTTTGGTGAACGGATATTGCTTCGAGTGTCGCCTATAAAGGGCGTGATGAGATTTGGGAAGAAGGGCAAGCTTAGCCCTAGGTTCATTGGCCCGTTTGAGATTCTTGATCGAGTGGGAGAGGTGGCTTATAGACTTGCGTTGCCGCCGAGTTTATCTGTCGTGCATCCAGTGTTTCATGTGTCCATGCTTCGGAAGTATCATGGTGATCCATCCCACGTGTTAGATTTTGGCACTGTCCAGTTGGATAAGGACTTGTCTTACGAGAAGGAGCGGTAGCTATTCTAGACCGGCAGGTTCGTCAGTTGAGATCGAAGAGTTTTCCTTATGTTCGTGTTCCGTGGAGAGGTCAGCCTGCTGAGGCATCGACCTAGGAGTTCGAGTCCGATATGTGGAGCCGTTATCCCCGTCTTTTTCCCGACTCAGGTACTTCCTTCTTATGTCCGTTCGAGGACGAACGGTTGTTTTACAAGTGGAGAATGTGATGACATCACTTGTTTTAGAAATGAAATCTATATTCTGAGGCCTTAAAAACCTCTTTTTGTCTCACCTTGATTTGCGTGCACAGTCCAGGCGCATAGTCAGAAAGCTATTATGTGAAAATCTGTGAAAATGATGAATTTTGACTTTAAAATGGATTTAAGTTGACTTCGGTCAATATTTTGGGTAAACGGACCCGGACCCGAGATTTGATGGTCCCGGAGGGTCTGTAGGAAAATATGGGACTTGGGCGTATGCCCGGAATCGAAATCCGACGTCCCAAGCCCGAGAAATGAATTTTTAAAGAAAATTATTTTCTGGAGTTATTTATGAGTTTTGGAAATGAAAAGTGTCTAAAACTTGATGGTAGCTGGCCCATATTTTGGTTCCGGCGCCCGGTACAGGTCTTATATGTGATTTAAGATAAGTCTGTGAAATTTGGTAAGAAACGGGCTTGAAATGACGTGAATCGGATCATTTTTGAGAAAATTGGAAAATTTGAAGTTCTTAAGAAATTTCATGATTTTGATGCTAAATTCATAGTTGTTGATGTTATTTTAGTGATTCGAATGCGCGAGTGAGTCCGTATGATGTTTTTAGGTTGGTGTGCATATTTGGTTTGGAGCCCCGAGTGCTCGGATGAGTTTTGAATAGGCCACGGGTTAGATTTTGGACTTGGAAAATTGCAGGTTTTCAGCTGGTATGATCAGGTCTGCAGGCTTCGCAAATGCGAAGCCTGGCTTGCAAATGCGAGAATCTCCATCGCAAATGCGAACAAAGGCCTGGGTAGGCCTGATCACAAATGTGACCATTTGGCTCGCAAATGCGGAAGGCCCCAGTCGCAAATGCGACGGCTTCTTCGCAAATGCGACGGCTTCTTCGCAAATGCGAACCCCTCTGAAACAAGGGGTGGTCGCAAATGTGACATATTTTTCGCAAATGCGAAGATCTCAGCATTCTGAAGGTTTCGCAATTGTGAACCCTGGTCGCAATTGCGACGTCAGAGACCTGTAAATTCATAACTTAGACGCATTTCAATCATTTTTCACACTCTTTCAAAACCAAAACACTCTAGGGTGATTTTTCAAAGGTAATTTCTTCTCCAAATTAATTGTAAGTGATTTCTAACTAGTTTTCTTTAATCTTTAACATCTTTTCACAGGATTTCAACTCAAAATCAATGATTTTAATGGGGGAAATTGGGTGTTTTGGGTAGAACCTAGATTTTTCAAAAAATAGGAATTTGGACCTCGATTTGAGGTCCGATTTTAAAACAAATTATATCTTTGGGTTCGTGGGGGAATGGGTAATTGGGTTTTGGTTCGAACCTCGGGTTTTGACCCTGTGGGCTCGGGGGCAATTTTTGACTTTTTGGGTAAAACTTTGGAAAAACTTATTTTCAAGGATTGACATTGATTCATTTAGCGTTTATTGATGTAATTAAGTAACTTATGGCTAGATACGAGCGAATTGGTGGTGGAATCGAGAGGTAAAGCGATAGTTGAGGCTTGAATTGTGTTCGTGGCTTCGAGGTAAGTGTTTGGTTTAACCTTAGCTTGAGGAATTAGGAGTTGTGTCTTATTTGCTACTTGTTAATTGTGGAGTACGACGAATAGGCATGGTGACGAGTATCTATACGTCGGTGTCAAGCATGCCCGTGAGTCTTGTATTATAATTGTTATGACTCTATTGTGGTTTATTGCACTTCACATGTTATTATCTTTATTGTTTCCTTGTCGGGATGTTATTATCATTATTGTTCCCTTGCCAGGATGTTGTCTTGATATTATTGTTCCCTTGCCGTGATGTTGTCTTGATATTATTGTTCCCTTGCCGGGATTCTTTTGTGATTGTTGTTGATTTGTAAATGGGATCGGGTGTCACGCCGCCACAGAAATATATAAAATGGGAGCGGGTTGCACGCCTGCAACAAGATATATGAAATGGGAGCGGGTTGCACGCCTGCAACAAGATATATGAAAAGAGAGAGGGTTGCACGCCTGCAACGAGATATGTGAAATGGGAGCGGGTTGCACGCCTGCAACGAGATATGTGAATTGGGATCGGGTTGCACGCCTGCAACGAGATACATGAAATGGGATTGGGTTGCACGCCTGCAACAAGATACATGAAATGGGATCGGGTTGCACACCTGCAACGAGATGTGAAATGAAAGTGAACTCTGTATTTGCTTTCCCTATCCTTATTAGTAATTGGATTTTGGTTTCTTTATATTCCTCTTGATATTTTGTTGTTATCTGTTACTCCCCGCAGCATGTTTCCCCCGCCCAATTTTAATTGTGATTATCTACTTCTATTTCCGCTGTATATGATTTAACTGCACAGGTTTATTTGGTGGTCTGGTCCTATCCTCGTCACTACTTCGTCGAGGTTAGGCTGGGCATTTACCAGCACATGGGGTTGGTTATGCTGATACTACAATATGCACTCTTTTGTGCAGATCTCGGGGCTGTAGACTTCGGACCGCAGTGAGATTGTTGTTACATGTTCATCAGGCGACCTGAGGTAGTCTTGCAGGTGTCCGCAGGCCTTGTCGTCACCTCCTATCTTTCCTTTATCCTGTTTCTTTTACTTATTTTAGAAATAATGTATCTTGTATTTCTTTCAAACCTTTATTTGTATTACTCTTAGACTGTCTGTGAAGCTGTGACTCCAGTTCTGGGTAGTCTTATTTAAATAGTTGTGTTGGTTATACTCAGTAATTTTATTATTTTTCTTCTGCTTGATATAAATTCCGATGTCTTTAAGTTATTGCTCATAATTTCTTGTAAATGATTAAAATGGGAAAAAGGTAATTTGATCAAACAGTTAACTTGCCTAGCTCACACTAGTAGGCGTCATCACGACTCCCGAGGATGGGAAATCCGAGTCGTGACATTATGACTAATAGATTCAAGAATCTACCAAACAAATAGAAATCATTTCATGTTATTTCCTTATTGGTAGCGCAACGCAATCACCGGGTGTGGGTGTGTAATGGCGGGTGGTGGCAAAATAGATTAAAGAAATAGTTATTTGTCCATATTATTCATTAAAAATGGGTTGGATAATAAATTTTTTTAAAAACGGGGTTGACTACGGATAAAAACCATATTATCTATTTAGAAAATGGATAATCAATGAGTTTAACTTTTATATTTGAATAAGCCATAGATAATATGGATATCCATATTAGCTGCTGATTAACCCATTTCTTATCCATATGAAATATAGGTTGAGTCGAAAAAATTTATCCGTTTTTTGTATTATTCATATTCGATTAGTCTCATATCCAACCTGCCCGTTTGCCACCCCTAGTAATGGTAAAACTAGCACAGGTTAGCTAATTTTTGGACTGTTCTTTCAAAAATAGCCAGCGTTTGCAAAGTCATTAAAAAATAGTCACTATTTTTCTGCAACACAAAAAGTTCCAGCATAAATATACTGGAGATCGGTGCACCTGTGTATTAACTTCCAGCATAATATAATTTTTCCGAATTTTGGATAGTGTTTTCGTTCAAATTTATCTTTACATAAAAAGTAGTTAAATTTCAATTACTTTTAAAATTTTGACTATTTTTGTATGAACACTTGTAAATCTGATTATTTTTGAATTTCTCACTGAGTAATGGCCAATATCCACCTTAGCCCAACATTCCCACATGGGTAGCTAGATAAGAACCGTTTGTCCCAAATCCCAAAATATTCTATTTCGATAAAACATATGGTCCACACTTGCCAACGCCCAAGCTCTTACCTAGGATTTCTGTATGCTCTTCTCACGACCATTCACAATAAAGCTGCAGCTGTGTTTCGTACACCAATTGTTTCCAATTTATGTAACCAGATATTCAATTTAGATGACACATTTTTTTATTATTCTATTTTAAAAAGAATTATATATTTTTATAATTAAAAATAATTTGATTTTAAATATATTATCTTATTGTTCTGACAGACGCATCCAAATTATTCATTTTTCTTGGTGTTGTAAATTAAAATGTGTAAATTTCTTGTTTCTGACAAATGCATCCAAATTATAGGTACAAATTATTAGACAGGTGGATAATATAGATACTCATATTATTCATGTATTTTTGAATGTGGTAACTTTTAGGAAAAGTCTTCCAAACTTGAGGAACCACCATTCTGAGTATTTTCTGTAAAAGTTAAACTCATTGGTTATCTATTAAGTATTCATTTTTAAGTGGATAATATGAATCTTTTCCATATTTGATCCATTTTTAAAAAGTTCATTATCTAACTCATTTTTTAGTAAATAATATGGATATACATTTATTTTTCCACCACTATTCATACTCTATAATTTTTTTATCGGTAAAAACATACTCGTACCCGATATTTATATTAAACTATATTAATTTATTATGATCCAATATTTTAACTAATGAAATAAGAATATATATATTAATTAATCGCGATTAAGCGAGATAGTTTATGTACAAAGCCATATCACATATATGTACTGATTTGCTATAAATACTAATTGAGTAAGTTTTTACTAAGGATATAAATGATGATAGTATTTTGATGATACGTTTTGAGTAATAATATTTGACTACAGTAGTGTTAGCGGAAACAAGTACTCTATATATTATATTTTGTATGCAACTTTTTTGGTATATAATATGATTAAAAAAGAATGGGGTTTCCTATATTTAAATATCTTTTGGCTATATATAAATTTTCTATTTACGTTTAATGACATACTAATTTTATAAGTATAGAAATCTCGTTGCATATTTAAGATTTCATACTGTAAAAATACTTTAATTTGTTTATAAATCCTTTTTTCTTTCTTTAATTTTGCATCTAGTCAAATATTATTGTATAAAATAAAATAAAATAAAAATAATAATAGTTACAATAGAACTCCTAGTAAGAAACTTTTACCTATAAAATGATAGACATTATTCTCTTCCCCTTTCAACAAAAAATATTTTTTTACTAATTCAAGATGACCAAAGGGCTGAGAGTTCCATTTTTTTTTTTTTTTGTAAAGTTAATTTTTTCCACGTACTCAAATTATTAGTTATAGAAGATCATTTTATCCTCGGCGCATGGGAATTGAACCAACGATCTTATAAAGGTTTTGAAACCCCTTGATCATGAGTTATGTTTTTAGGTTATTAAAGAATTCAAAATATAATATTTAAAAGTACAAAACGAATTTTATCTTATATATGTACAATGTTATATGCCGACCAACAGGGTATTCGGGTGAAACACTTCCGGTACGCACCTATTAAAACGATATTTTGTGTGTTATTGTTTGACAATTTTTATTTTGTTTTTAACTGCCCACGACAGGGGAAGGGTCCAAAGGTGGGACCCTAATCTCAATAGGGTAGTTCCAGCCTCTCACTCCACCTTCAATGATCATCATATACGTATAAATAAACTAGCTTTAGTGTTGCGCGTATGCCTAACCTTAATCAATAAAGTACAGAAAGAACATGTAAATCAAGTTATCAAATGGTAAGTTTTAAAATGCCTACATTAAATTAATATTTTACAATAAGTAACTTAGTACACAGAAAAGTATAAGGAGTTGTCATTTGTTTAAATGAATACCAAAGAAAAAAGAACTAATGACAAAAAAAAGGTAGTTTAGAATACCTCATTTGTTGTTGTTTGTTGACATTGTTACTCAGTCTTGAACTCTTGACCTAGTAGGTTAGAGAGAACTCCCCAACCACTATGTACAAGGATGGCCGGTAATGGCAACTCACTTAGAATATATTTTATCGCTTAAAGTGTTATGCTTATTGTTTGTCATTTGTATTTTAACAATTTGACTCTTAATACTATATTATAACAAATTTATATGATGAACTTCGAAAAGAATGGCTTGGATTTTTCAGAAATTAGTTATATCAAAGACTTTTTTGGTTAATTAATTTAAGGACTTAATTATTTATTCTTAATATTTTTGTTTATTCAAATCTTAATATTAGCTCTCCCAAGTTTTAATATCTAACTGTAATTATAATTCTTTTCGGTAAGAATTCCATATTCAGAATAATAAAAAAATCACTCTGACATATCACTTTTAAATTTGTATGTTAGTATAACCATTAATGTTATTGAATCTTACGAACACTTCTCTTTCTTTTGTATTCTTAAAATTAAATACTTTATGTTAAGCTTGATACTTGAATTCTAAAAAATTGGAATTGATGAATTTTTGAGATTACTACTTTTGTGATCGCTAGATAATTGTTCTTGCTCCCAAGCATCATTTAATAACAAAAAATTTAGTTGATATCAAAATTTTAAATATAAGAAAAATAATTAAATAATCATGTTTAAACAAAATACCCGTGAACTTTTAAAAAGAACTCCTAAGACTGGAGAAAAAGAGGAAATTAGGATAACTAAACCTAAATCTTTGTAACAAAAAAAAAAATACTCATAAACCTAATATAAAAAGAATACTCGTGAAGTGCTTGGATTTAATACCTTAAACCTGAGTTTATATGAAGTATTAGGGAAATAACTAAGAGAGTATTTCTAAATATATCGAAATAATTAAATGAGTATTCCTACAATTTAGGAAAATAACTTAAATTACTATTTTGTCCAACGTGAAAACTAGTTTTAAAGGGTAAAAAAAGATGAACGATATTTCGCTAAAGGTTTTCGTGCTTTTAATCTATCTATATTATTATAAAAGCATGAATGCAATGTCGATTTACCAAAATAACTTTATAATATTAAGCATAATAACTCATAATAAAAGGATATAATCGGAATTCTAGATATTAGCCTTATAATCTTATTAGTTTTAGGACATAATACTACACTTTAGGAGTCCAACATAATTACCTTTAACAATCCTATTAGTATAATTACTTTCGAGCGGTCTAATTCATATAAAATTGAACAGATACTTAAATACTTTATACACACTTGACAGACACAAAAATCTTTCACCGCACTACATCAAATTTGTAATGCTTTAGGTCCTAACTCCCTAAATACTTAAAGAGTTCTTATTCAACTGGGAATCATTACAGATTTTAGTTTGTATAGATCACCGTATGCTTTCTTTGTCTTTCATCTAACCATAGTTCGTAAGTGTTTTAAAACCAATAGTAAAAAATAAGCTTTACTAAAATTTTAATTTTTTTTTTTACAACTAAATTCCTTTAGCTTTCTTTTACGTGGTTTTTGGATTACTCTATGGCTCTGCGATGCATTAGTTTTTTTTAATTGGTTATTACTTTACTGAAGAGTTGAAGATATCTTATTAATTTAAAATGGGATTGATCTTCCTTGTATATAAGTTAATTTTGAAGAAAAGTGAGCCCATAATGCTACTGAAAAACTAACATTCATCAAATGACTTATGTAATGTTAACTAGAAAAGTAAATATCTTTAGCCATGTAATCCTATTACTTTTAGGATATACTTCTTAAAAATTTCTATTACTAATTTAATTTGAAAACGTATTATAATGTCCTATTGCTAATTTAATTCGAGAATGAATTATATTGTCCAGATTCATTTAGAAAAAGGAGAGCCTATATTATTATAAAAGCATCAATACATTAATATACCAAAATAACCCTAAAATATTAAACGGAAGAACTCATAGGTAAATGACATAACTACAATAACCTATTTTTTGGACTACAATACCTTCTATTCTAATTTTTAATATTTAAAATTTTAAAATTAATAAAATTTTCTCTATTAAATTTTTATTAAAAATATGTAGGAAGGTTTAATAAAATCAATTTCATAAGAATCCTCCATATTGGCAATACATTACAACTCTATAATGTCCAATACCAACAAAAAAATAAAATTAATATTAAATGGACTGTATAAAGAGTAAAAATTGAGGAGAAAAAAAAATACCCCCACGATAATATATTTGTATATTATATTTGAACTATTTTCCTCCTCAAATAATATTTTTTTTAATTAATTTCATGTAATATTAAAAAATATCCAGTTATTAAACAACAACTAAGAAACTATTTAAGAATATAAATGTATGAGAAAGAGAAAAAAAAATTGGTAAGAGTCAATACCATTAATGATTCTACAGACATAAAGATCTAAAAATGAAATGTCATATCAATCTTTTATACTTTGAAAATAAAATTTATGGTGGATAAAATTATAATTAAGATTAAATAATCAAAATAAGAGATGAACTAATATTATGTAGCGACCCGACCGGTCGTTTTGAGCTTTTGCACTTTGATCGCCAGTTCTCGGGCATGACTTGCCCCGTGTGATGTATTATGACTGATGTAAATCGTTGGTTTTGGTTTTCATGGAAATCGGTATGAATTTGAAAGAACGGTCTCAGTTGAAAGCTTTAAATTTGAAAGATTTGACCTATTTGTATATGAGCTCGGATCGGAATTTTTATGATTTGGTTAGTTTTGTTGGGTGATTTGTGACTTAGGAGCACGACCGAAATGGATTTTGGAGTTGTAGAGAAGATTTAGGCTTGAATTGTCGAAGTTGATAGTTTGGCGATTTCCGGTTGATAGGCGAGATTTTGATATAGGGGTCGGAAAGGAATTCCGAGAGTTGCAGTAGTTTCGTTGTGTCATTTGGGATGTGTGTACAAAATTTCAGGTCATTCAAATGAGATTTGATAGACTTTTGATCGAAAGCATAATTTAAGAGTTCTTGGAGTTCTTAGGCTTGAATCCCCTGTTAAATTGGTGATTTGATGTTGTTGTGAGCATCCCGAGGTTTTAAACAAGTTTGAACGATGTCATGGGATGTGTTGGTGCAATTGGTTTGGAATTCCAGGAGTTCCGGGTAAGTTCAGGGATGTTTTAGGCCAAAAATCATAGTTGTAGCAGGTCCATAAGGGTTGCAGGCCTTGAAATCCACCCATGCGGACCGCACAAAAGGAAGTGCGGTTGCGGTATGTGCTGTGTGGACCGCACAAAATGAAGTGCGGCTGCGGTGGTTTTGTGCGGGCCGCGGTGGTTTTGTGCGGACCGCGTTTCTTTTGCACGGACCGCGGTGGTTCTGTGCGGACCACAGAGGCTGAGATCTGAGGGGTACTCCATAAATACGAGATTTTGGGTTTTATTTAATATTTTGATCTAGAGAGCTCGGATTTTGGCAATTTTTCGAAGGTTTTTCAAGAAATTCATCGGGGCAAGTGATTCTAACTCAGATTTGGCTAGAGTACATGAATCTATCATTGAATTCATCATTTAATTCATGATTTGGGATGGAATTTGGGAAGAAAATTGTGAAACCTTTCAAAAATATAAAATGATGATTTGAAGGACCAAATGGTATCAGAATTGGATAACTTTGGTATGGTTAGACTCGTGAGGGTATGAGGATTCTGAAAATGTAAATTTTACCCGATTCTGATGGCCCGGGGCTCGGGTTTTACTAATTTCAGAATTTTTGATATTTTTCAAATGTTTTCGCTTGAGCTTTGTTCCCTTAGTATATTGTGACGTATTTGTTCCGATTCTGGATAGATTCAACGCGCGTGGAGGCCAATTCGAGGGGCAAAGGCGTCGCGAGCTAGAGAATTAGCCGGTTCGAGGTGAGTAATGATTGTAAATGATGTCCTGAGGGTTTGAGAACCCGGATTGCACATCGTAGTGCTATATTGAGGTAAGACACGCGTTGGATGATGAGTGTGGGGTCTTTTACTACTGGAGATTGTGACTTGGTCCGTCCCGATTGATAATTTTTACCGTGTATTTGACTGAAATTTTATTTGTTATCATCATGATTTGGGCTGATTTCCATATTTGGGCTTCATGCCAACTATCTGAACCCTTCGGGGATTTTGACTGATTTTCCTCGCTATACTTATTAAAAATCATATCCTCAGTCATATTTCTATCTGTTTTAAACGATTCGAGCTGGTTTTATCATACTATTCCTAAATGAGAGCAATTTATGGACTAAAATCCCTATCTCTTGTTATTGTGCCCGAGAGGCTGTAAGGTTAATGACTGAGAGGATTTAAGAACCCAATAGTGAGGATATTATATATGTTATGGATCGGGCTACATGCAGCAGCAATACTTATATGGATCGGGCTTCACGCCGCAACAATATAGCGTTTGGGCTGTAGGAGCCCCTCCGGAGTCTGCACACCCCTAGTGAGCGCAGTCGACTATCTATATGGATCGGGCTGCACGCCGCAGCGATGTACGGATTGGGTTGTACGCCGCAGCGGTTATTCTGATTGCGGTTATTATGAGAGATACATGGGTCGAGAGTTGAGAATGAGCACTAGTGATGAGAGTGAGCCCGAGGAGCTGATACTGTTCTAAGTGATTGATACTGTGCCCGAGGGGCAGATTTCTACTCCTTATTTACCTGCCAAATTACCTGTTTTACCTGACTTAAAGAGATTTCACTTGACTTCCTCACTAATTTACTGCTTTACGTGATTTTTACTGCTTTGATATAGAATTGCTTTGTGCCTTACGTGTTTTCATGCTTTCAGCCATTATTTATAATTATTACTCACTAAGTCGGAGTACACACATTACTCCCTGCACCCTGTGTGCAGATTCAGGCATCATAGAGTCCGCTCCTGAGTGCTGATCCTCCCAGTTCAGGTAGTGATTCGGAGACTACGAGGTAGCTGTTGGCGTCCGCAGCCCCGTGCCTCCCTTATCTTATCATTTTCATGTTCTTAGAACTATTGTATTGGATTTAGTGTTCAGTAGACTTGTATCCGGATTTCTTAGTTGCTCATGACTTGTGATACCCCGGTTTGGGCTGTGTCGGAATGGTTCTTACTGAGGTTTTCGTTAATTCCGCAAATTATGGATATTATATCATGTTTTAGAACTACTTATGATATTTAACTGTTTAAAAGAGGTGTTCTGTTTGGTTCGGCTGGCCTTGTCTTCACGAGAGGCGCCATCACGATCGGGTTCGGGAATTGGGTCGTGACATATTAAGATATGAATCAACATAGAATAAATTATTTTTTATGTTAAAACCAAATAATTAAATCTTCTAATTAATTATTTAGCAAGAGAATCCAATTCAATTATTTTTAAATTCATCATATGAGTAAAATTCTTATTCAAGTTTATCTAGCTTGTCAAAGTTATACTTCTGGCCTTAAATGAAAAAGATTCAACTAACAAGAAATATAAAGTAAAAACAAATCCAGTATTTAGTATCTTCTTACTTCGTGCTGGAAACGAAGAAGAACATCCAATAAAAAGATGATTTGGTTCTTCATAAACACTTGGTTATCAATCCCAATGGTAATAGCAGTGCATTTAATAAGAGAAATATTTCTATCATTAGATTAAAACGCAATTTGTGCAAATTACATGATAGAATTAAAAAGATATCTTAGCTAGCAGAAATGAATATGTTGATCAATTAAATAAAATATTGATTGCAAAATTTTATAGTAAAAATAAAATATTTTTCTATTTTTGACTCAGCAGAAAATGATACCAATATTTACTACCAAGAAGAATACTTTAATACCAAATGACCCTCTACCATACATGTTTGTTGTCAAGTTTATTATTTCTTGCGTATGTTAGTGTCACAGTATATATAATAGACTAAGTTAAAATTGATCTTCCATTGTATATAGGTTGATTTTGAAGAAAAATATGTCCGTCATGCTACTGAAAAATTTAGATACGCCGAATAGCTTATGTAATAGCACACAGATGATATATAGAAGTTTTGACAATAACGTCATACATGCAAAAATTATGATACTGGTTAATGTGCTTCTAAGTATATTATTATCCCTGAATTCAATTTTCGTCTTCCGAAACTAAGGAATACCTTTTTTAATTTGTGTGAAAATAATTTTTAGTATGTTTATGGTTTGCAAATATAATAATTAAAGCACAAGGACAAACATCCTAAATATTGGACTATATTTACTGCAATATGTTTTCTTGCATGAACAACTGTATGTTGTACTTTCAAGAGGGATATCAAGATCGACAATAAGAGTTCTGGTTAAGGCAGAGCAACCAAAGCATTAGGAGGAAACATACAAAAAAAGTATTGTCCACAAAGACGTGTTCGTTAAGATACCATCACATTAAATACTTTTAAACTATAATACATAATTATCTAATTAACATGGAAAAATTGATCATTTGTGTAAGTTTTGATGATGTCCTTTTATTTTAAATTCATAATATTATGCTAATGTAATAATATTTTTCGGTATTTAGATGATTTTTGTATTATTATACATAAAATTTCTATCATTAGTTATATTTTATTGTTCCTTTATATAAATAAATATTTAAATCATCAAGTGTCATTATTAACGTGCATCGCACGTTTATAGATGCTAGTATAGTATAGATATAGATGGATAGATTTGAATATGTCAAGCCTTCGTTGGAGTATACAAGTTAATCTATACAATTAGGATATATTATGTGTTTTATTATTTCAAACTGAGCCGAATGAGGACTTTTTGGTCGTAGATGTAATCCTACTTAAATAACATAAAAGCGAAGAACTCGAATAATTATTAATTTTTTAATCGTCATTTATGAGAGTCGAGATATAATATTTATTATTTTCAATGACTTCTACTTTTTAAATTTTTATTTTATTATTCAAATATATTATTTGATAATAGTCACGTGCCTTTTTAACATTATGTAATCATTTTTATGAGTAAGCATCTTGTTTTACGTGCAAATATAGTTCCACAAGAAATATATTTTCTTTACATAACTTGTTTTTACTTCGTTAGACAATTATTAGGAGTAGAAGATTTGACTTCCATAAATATCAATTAATTTCCTTGCATAGAAGTACTAATTAATTAATATAAGGAAATAATAATAAAGCTTTTATAAATTAAAGATACAATGTATGTGCAAATTAGGACTCGTACAAGTTAAAATAAGAAAATATTTAGTAGTCATCAATATTTTAGTTGATTTCAAACTCTTAATTATTAGAAAAATAATTAAATTACTATTTTGCCTAGTGCGAAATCTATTTTGAAAGGGTAAAAAAGTCGAACGACATTTCACTAAGGGCCTTCGTGTTTTTAATATAATATAGATAAATACTCCCTCCGTTCTATAATAAGTGACCAATTTGCTTTGGGCACACCCATTAAGAAAATACTAAATTCTAGACGAAAATAGTTAGTGTGACTAAACTACCCTTCATTAAATATTGCACCATAGTTATAGTAGTACTTACTTCTCTTCTCAAATGTGAGGAGTAAATGACTTTAGAGATACGTATATAAGGGTAATTTTGGAAAAATAAATTGATTTTTTTCGTATTATATAAATGGACCCTTATTTTGAACTAAAATAAAAAAAAGCAAATTGATCACTTATTATGGACCAAACAAAGTAAATAAAAAACTATGACCTCCTAACCACGTGACAACAACTTTACTACCAAAGCTCCCCTTCACCGTATATGTAATGTAACACAAATTAAATACTTTTACTACACGTGACTGCTGACAACTATCCATTTCCACAGAAGTAGTATAAATTCACATTTAATCATCCTAAGAATGCATCAATCAACAATTCTACGTACGCTTAGGAGAATAGTAGTAGTACGTTATATAGTTTCTTCGAACAGTCAAAAATTAAGAATAGTAATAGTACGTTATATAGTTTCTTCGAACAGTCAAAAATTAAGAAGTTGACTGGACTAGACTGTGTTTAATTCTCCACATGGCCACTATTACAGAGAATGTTCGGTTCTTGATTGTGAATCCCGAAAATGGAGGAATCTGGGACCTCGTACGCTTTGGCGTATAGGGAGATAAAGAAAGTGGTACTAAGTTTCTTGAATATTCTAGTACTGGTGATCATGATCATGTCCTTGAAAATGAAGAGTTACAGCTGCGTGAGAATGATGATGAGGTGGCAGATCATAGATGGGTCATATTTGTGAGGAAGATATTGAAGGTTTTTGGCAAGCCAATGGAATGGACTGACTTTTTTCTGGAGTTTATATATGCTGACTCTCTTCTCTCTCAATGGCAGCAGCTTTCTTGGTTTACTTTACAACCATTTGAAATAGAGACTGATGCATGCAGCATGGGCATTGGAGCTATATTAATGCAGAAGGGGCAGTCTGTTGCATACCTAAGTAAAGGGTTATGTCACGACCCATTTTCTGAACAAGTCGGGACCGGCATTCGATCACTAAACATGACCGAGCGAATCATCTCTGCTTATCAAATCTATTATAACCCCAAACTTTATATGCAACAAGGCAATACTCTAACCAAATGCTTTTGATTAATTTTAAATATTTAAATAAATCAACTCCAAAACTTTTTTCCCCAAGTTTATTTCTGCTATTTTGATTTACCGGGGTGTTCGATTTTGAGTTTCGGAGAGTTTTGGGACACTTAGTCCCTAAATGAGAGCTTAAATGTTGGAAAATTGACCGTAGTCAAAACAGTATGAAGACGCCCTCAGAATGAAAATCTGATGGTTCCGTTAGCTCCGTTGGGTGATTTCGGGCTTAGGGGCGTGTTCGGATTGTGTTTTGGAGGTCGGTAGCTAATTTAGGCTTGAAATGCCGAAAGTTGAATTTTTGAAGTTTCCGGTTCGATAGTGAGATTTTGATCCGAGGGTCGGAATGGAATTCCGGAGTTGGAGTAGCTCCGTAGTGTTTAATCTGACGTGTGTGCAAAATTTCAGGTCATTCGGACGAGGTTTGATAGACATTTTGATCGAAAGCATATTTTTAGAGTTTTTGGAATATTTCTTAGGCTTGAATCCGATGAAAAATAGATGTTTTGATGTTGTTTTGACCGTTCTGAAGGTTGGAACAAGTTTGAATAATGTTTTAGGATTGGTTGGCATGTTTGGTTGAGGTCCCGGGGGCCTCGGGTGTGTTTCGGATGCTCAATGGGTCATTTTGGAACTTAGAGAAATTGCAGAAAATTTGCAGCAGCCCAGTTCTGGTTTCTTTCTTCGCGTTCGCGAGTGGGGTCTCGCATTCGCGAAGAGGATCTGGGGCTGGTGAGGAATTAATGTTTCGCGTTCGCGAAGGAGCTTCCGCGTTCGCGAGGCTGTGGGACTTTGTGCCTACGCGTTCGTGAAGGCAGTCTCGCGTTCGCGTAGGAGGAGAGAAATATTCATCGCATTCGCGACTCAGCCATCGCGTTTGCGAAGAGGGAGACTGGCCAGTGGAACTTTAGTGCATCGCGTTCACGATAGTAGCCTCGCGTTTGCGATTAAGGAATTGCCTGGGCAGATTTTTAAAACTCAAAATCGAGGGTTTAAGCCATAATTCATATTTTGGACTTGGGAGCTCGGGAGATTGCGATTTTTGAAGAGATTTTTACCTGGACGATTTGGGTAAGTAATCCTACTCGGTTTAGACTAATTTCCATGAATCTACACTTAAATCCATCCTTTAATTTCGAAATTATGGTGGAAATTGGGGGAAAAGTTCTTAGACCAAGAAATTGAGTTTTGATTGGGGATTTGGCATTGGATTGGGATAATTTTGATATGGTTAAACTCATGAGAGCGTGAGGATTCTAAAAATATAAATTTTACCCGATTCCGAGACGTGGGCTTGAGGGACGTTTTGGTCATTTTACCTAATTTCACATATTAACTTAGAATTTCTTTGTAGAATCAGTTACTTGAAGTGTTATTTACATTATGCAATTGAATTGAAAAGATTTGGGCCATTTGGAGTCGAGTACTCATGGTAAGAGCGTGATTTCGGATTGATTATTGAGTCGGTTCGAGGTAAGTGGCTTGTCTAACCTTGTGTGGGGGACCTTCCCCTTAGGATTGGTATATTTGGTAATTAAGATGCCTTGTACGTCAGGTGACGAGTGCGTACTTGTGCTAATTGTTGGAAATTCGGTTTTCATTAAGTAATCATTAGCGTGTTTCCTTTCCTGTTTTTATTACTTGCACTATTAAGCCTGTTGTTAGCTTAGAAAAGCATGTCTAAGTGACTTAATTGCTTTATTTGCTCAACCTGCCTTACCTGAATTATGTGCAGCATGTTAGTCTAGAATCATTTGTTGCCTTAATATGAAATTTTTGCCATTTCTGTATATTTTCCTATTGTTGCTGTGTATTTATTTTGGGACTACGGATGTGGGATTCCGGTAGCTCCCCCTTGTCTGTTTATTTTGGGACTACGGATGTGAGATTCTGGTAGCTCCCCCTTGTCTGTTTATTTTGGGACTATGGGTGTGGGATTCCGGTAGATCCCTCTGCACAGTTATATGGAACTACGGGAATGCACCCGGTAGATTCCCCTAGTACTGGATATTTACATTTGGGGACTACAGAACAGAATTTCGGTAGATCTCCGCGCACTATGAGTTGGACTACGGGACGGGATCTCGGGAGATCCATTGGATATGTACATATGGGACTACAGGACGGTATCCTGGGAGATCCCCGATTGTTATTATTGGTGCTGAGCTGTATTCCTTTCTGTGTTTACCTTGCTTCTATAGTTGTTGTTGTCCTGTACATCCTGTGTTATTTTACTGCTGTACTTAGTTATACTGTTCTGTTCTATACAGATGATCTTTATATTTTATTTAACCTCAGTAAGGCCCTAACCTTCCTCGTCACTACCCGACCAAGGTTAGGCTTGGCACTTACTGAGTACCGCTGTGGTGTACTCATGCCCCTTCTGCACATGTTTTTCATGTGCAGACCCAGGTACTGCGATTCAGTCCTATCACCCTTGAGGCGAGGCGACTGCTTCAGCGACTTCGAGGTATATCTGCCGCGTTCGCAGACCGAGGAGTCCCTTTCTATTCTAGCTTTTGAACATTTGCCCTTCTGTATTTCTTTCCCTTATTAGATATTTTGGAGTTAGACTGTGTAGTGATTCTTAGCTTGTGATTCATGGGTTTCCGGGTCTTGGAAGTATGTAATGATTTGAGAGTTAACTATTGTGTATGCCGAGCGGCACTTTTAAACACTATTTTATCGTTCTTCATTCTGTTTTAATTTGTTTTTATTCCGCACTTGGTTTAACTTCCGCAATTTAGGCTTACCTAGTCGTAGAGGACTAAGTGCCTTCACGATGGTTCACGGAGGGCGAACCGGGGTTGTGACACTAACCAAATACTTTTGATTAATTTAAATATTTAAATAAATCAACTCCAAAACTTTATTCGTAGTAACTATTGAATTACTGCTAAGTTATTATCAAAAACATCTGAATCTTAACCCAACGACTATGTCTATGAAACCTTTACTGATAAAATGACGCACTGCTCAGGACATGAGATTTCTTGGCCAGTTCTCTAAGTAAACAAAGAAATAACTAAATAAAGATAACTCTAAGGAATACTCCACGAACAAAAGCGGAGCTTACCAATAGCACTGGAAGAGAATGAAGTCCTAACTAGTAGCATGCTCGCCTGCAAAACCGGTTCCTACGTTGTACCGCAGACCAATGTAGGTTCCCAAAAGAGAACGTCAGTACCATTCATTGTACTCAGTGAGTCTCAACAACAGGGGGCGAAACTTTAATAACATATACATTACGAGCAAATGTTCTAAATGCATGTAAAACATAAAACTTATAAGAATAATTCAAAAATAATTGCATAATAGCAGTTTATGAATATTCTAAAAGAAATTCTTTTCTTTTGCTTTCTTATAATAAAAAAATACTTCACTTTATACTTTGGGAGTTCCAACTATCCTGACTTAATTTTGTCTCAATCAGCGTGTGATCGGCACGAGTTCGATCCCAACCTGATCGAATAGGCCCAATCCACGAGGTACCACTCGCTTCATGGTTCTCAGCGCTCATGTATAATACCTTAGCATGGCTAAGTAAATTCTCAGCAACGAGACCCTCGGCTCGTGTGCTCCCTACTTTGGCACAAGTAGTTTCAGGAAGTCAACGCCTTGGTCAGGACCCTCAGCCTGGACGATGACCCCTTCTCAGAATAATACTCCCAAAAATCTTTTCTTTCTAAAACTTCTTCTTGTGACTTTTCAAGTCTAGATCTTTTCTTTATGGAACATCATGTACATGCTCATGCTGGTATCCTTAAATGTAAAGTATGGCATAGGAATGAAATAAACATGTAAAAGTATTTCTAAAGATTCTTGCTTCTTCATAAATTTTTAACATGAAAATAGCATATAAGAATAACACAAAAATCTAAAAATTTATGCACGTATATCATAATAAATCATTTAAACTTTTGCTAGAACAATTCTAAGTTAATAGGTACTCACTAGCTCCAATTAAGTAAATATAAACTCTTTTAAGCAATTCATCAAACACCTTGTATGCGTGCTTTTGTGAGTTAAACCACTTTAGTAAAGGGTTGTATCAACTCACCTCAAAACTCCTCGAGCCAATACGTAGGCCCCAGTCCAATTTATGCCCGTCAAACAGTTGATTCTACAATGACCGATGCCTTTTAAATAATTTCAAAGTTTCACACCTAAACATGAAATTTAATGTTGATACAGAGAAAGAAGGGAATTAACTATTCAATTCTTACCTACTACTACTTTAGGATAATTGAAAATAGAAAATTTTATATACCTGAGTTCGAGAATTAGTGATTTGTAAAGAACCCTATAATTACTTGTCTGCGTAAACAACCTTGCTGCCTTTGTTACTTATTGATACGTGAGTCTCACGAATAGAAGTTTTAAACCTTCTGTTTTGTTAAGGCTTGCCTTCAGGCCTTTTTTTAGTTGTGTTTGATTAAGGCTTTCAAGCCTTTTGACTTTTTTTAAAAAGAAATTCGTTTCAAGCCACTTTATGCCCCTCCCCCTCCTTTTTATTTTTATTTTACTTTTATTTCTTTTCCCTTTTTGTTTTGTTTTGACTTAACTAATAACTAATGATACCCACTTTTAATAATTAGTAATATTAAAATTATTAATATTACCATAATTATGTAACCAATTATTTATAAATATAGAAGTAACTCAAAAATCAATCACAAGGGGTTTTAATCCGTAATAAAAGTATAATTTAAGATTATAAAAATTAAATTCTATATTTAGCGGTCTGGAAACTTTTATAAATTTGAGGAGTGTTACAATCTTCCTTCCTTAAAAACATTCGTCCTCGAATGTTGCTAGGGCCGTATTCTTAAGCTAACAATCATTCCTTAAGTCCTTGAACCTCTTAAGTTTTCTTGCATTACTCACTCTTCTAAGGGACTCAAATTTTGGCTAACTCCCTAAATTTTCAAAAATTTCGGCAGAGTTTCCCTTGTAAATTGGATTATCCAAAAAAATATCCCTGTCACAAATACCACAACTATACCAACATCAACCAAATATACCATAACAGGCCATTCTTAGGCACCATACACAACTCATAAATTAATTACTCACACTCCGGCAAGGAGGTACCACAATAACCAACAAGAATCTAAAGCACAACACTTTAGCAAAAGTAAATCACTTTAAGGAGTTAAATGTACTCTGGCATGGCACTAAATTATTAAATAACTAAATACTCTGACAAAAACTAAATTACTTCAACAACTAAGTATAATCTAGTAAGGACATAAACACTGTCAATCCAAACCTAAGTTCACATACCTTTTTTTTCAAATAAATATGGATATTTCTTTCTCATATCTTCCTTGACCTCCCACGTAGCCTCTTTTGAATCATGATTACTCCACAAAATTTTTACCGATGCTAAATCTTTTGTTCTCAACTTTCTTACTTGCCTATCGAGAATTTCTAGAGGTACCTCTTCATAAGTCAAGCCTTCTTTAATTTCTATGGTATCGGCAAGTATTATATGCGACTCATCATGAATGTACTTTCTAAGCATAAACACATGAAAGACAGGATGAACAGAGAAAAACTCAACGGGCAAAGCTAGTTCATAAGCCATGTTTCCCTTCTTTTCTATTATCTCATAAGGTCCAATAAATCTAGGACTAAGTTTTCCCTTCTTACAAACCTCATAACTCCTTTCATTGGTGAAAATTTCAAAAATACCTTGTCACCAACCATAAACTCTAAGTCACGATGCCTCTTGTCAGAATAGGATTTCTGACGACTCTGAGCCGCTTTCAATCTTTCTCTAATTAGTTGAACTTTCTCTAAGGCCTCACAAACAAACTTTGGACCGATCAATGACACCTTATGCTGGTTAACCAACCCACTGGATACCTACATCTCCGCCCATACAACGCTTCATAAGGAGCCATACCAATGCTGACCTGATAGCTGTTATTGTAAGAAAATTCTATAAGTGGCAAGTGATCATCCCAATTACCTCAAAAATCTATAACACACGCACGCAACATATTTTCGAGAGTTTGAATGGTCCTTTGCCTGGCCATCGGTCTGTGGATGGAAAACGGTGCTTAAATTGACCTTGGTACCTAATCTTTTCTGAAATGCCTTCCAAAAATGCACCGTGAACTGAGGGCCACTGTCAGATATGATTGAAATTGGAGTACCATGCAATCGGACTATTTCTTTGATGTACAACTGTGCATACTGCTCTGGGGAATCTGTCGTCTTTACTGGTAGAAAATGCGCGGATTTTGTCAGTCGGTCTACAATAACCCAAATTGAATCATGCTTACGATATGTGCGAGGTAGACCTACTACGAAATCCATATTAATTATCTCCCACTTCCACTGTGGTATCTCTATATCTTGAGCTAGGCCACCAGGCCTCTGATGCTCGGCTTTGACTTGCTGTCAATTCAAACATTTAGCCACATGTTCTATTACTTGCTTCTTCATGCCTTTCTACCAATACAACTCTTTCAAGTCCAGATACATTTCGGTAGCACCTGGGTGGACAGAGTACCTCGAACTGTGAGCTTCTTCCATTATGGTTTTCCTAAGACCATCTACATCAGGCACACATAACCGATCATTCAACTTCAAAACTCTGTCACTTCCTAGAGTGAAAGCAGTGATTTCTTTGTTTCTAACTCCTTCCTTTTAACTTCACTAAGTACGAATCTTCATCTTGCTTAGCCTTAACATGTGCAACTAGAGAGGATTGCGCTAAGGCATAAGCAGTTATACCTCATTCTTTGGTCTCATCCAATCTAATTCCATCATTTGCTAGTTTTTGAATTTCTCGACCCAAAGATCGCCTTTGTACTACAAGATGGGCCAAGACACCCATTGACTTCCTACTAAGTGCATCTGCTACCACATTAGCTTTGCCCGGGTGATAAAGGATATTGATGTCATAATTTTACAATAGCTCGAGCCACCTTCTTTGTCTTAAATTTAATTCTTTTTGCTTGAAAATGTACTGGTGGCTTTTGTGATCTGTAAACACTTCAAAATGCTCGCCATAAAGATAGTGTCGCCATATTTTTAAAGCAAACACCACTGCTGCAAGCTCCAAGTTGTGTGTGGGGTAGTTATTTTCATGGTTCTTTAACTACATGGAAGCATAAGCAATAACTTTTCCATTTTGCATAAGAACATAATCAAGACCAACTCTTGAGGCATCACAATACAATGTGAACCCACCCGAACCTATCAGCAAGGTTAACACGGGTGCAGTGGTCAACCTCTTCTTTAACTCTTGAAAACTCTACTCACAAGCGCATGACCACTGGAACTTAACTGCCTTCTGAGTCAACTTAGTTAATGGAGCTGCAAGTGAGGAAAACCCCTCTACAAACCTTCTATAGTAGCCAGCTAACCCCAAGAAACTTCTTATTTCGGTTAGCGTTGTCAGCCTTGGCCAGTTTTTGACTGTTTCTATCTTCTGAGGGTCTACTTTTATTCCTTCACTAGATACCACGTGGCCTAAAAATGCCACTGACTACAACCAGAACTCACATTTTGAAAACTTGGCATAAAGCTCATTCTCCTTCAAGGTCTTCAAGGCTATTCTGAGGTGTTCTGCATGATCTTCCTTGCTCTTAGAGTACACCAAAATATCGTCTATAAACACAATAATAAATGTATCCAAGAATGGCTTGAAAACTCTGTTCATAAGGTCCATGAATGCAGTTTGAGCATTTGTCAACCCGAAGGACATCACTAGAAATTCATAGTGCTCGTAGCGAGTTCGAAAGGCTATTTTAGATATATCTTCTTCCCTGATTCTCAACTGATGGTACCCCAACCTCAAGTCTATTTTTGAAAAGTACTTTGCACCCTGAAGTTGATCAAATAAATCATCAATTCTTAGCAGTGGGTACTTGTTCTTAATGGTAACTTTATTCAACTACCGATGGTCGACACACATTCTAAGAGACCCATCTTTCTTTTTGACAAACAGGACGGGGGCACCCCACGGTGAAACACTCAGCCTGATGAAGCCCTTGTCAAGAAGGTCTTTCAACTGTTCTCTCAACTCATTAAGTTCTATTGGAGCCATTCTATAAGGAGGTATAGATATGGGCTGAGTGCCTGCATGAGATCAATGCCAAAGTCTATGATTCATTCAGGAGGAAATCCGAGAAGGTCATCTGGGAAAACTTCTAGAAATTCTCTAACAACTGGCACAGACTGAAGAGCTGGTGGTTCTGATTCTGGATTAATGATGTGAGCCAAATAGGCGAGACACCCCTTACCGATCATTCGTTGTGCCTTAAGGTAAGAAATAAACTTACCTACAAGCGCTGCTGAACTACCCTTCCACTCTAAAACTTCTTTATTTGGAAATTGGAACCTGACTATCTTGCCATGACAATCTAAGATGGCATAGCAGGAATATAACCAATACATACCCATGATCACATCGTAATCCACCATTTCTAACTCTATGAGATCGGCTTTGGTGTTGCGACCTTGGACTGAAACTATACAACCTCTATAGACTCTTGTGACTTTCACTGACTCGCCAACTAGAGTAGATACTAGGAATGACTCACTAAGTTGTTCAGGTTCTAGTCCAAGGTTAATTGCAAAGTATGGAGTCACGTATGAAAATGTTGAACCTGGATCCATTATGGCATAAGTATTATGTGAGCAGACTAAAAGTATACCTGTAATAACTTCTGCAGATGCCTCTGCACTCTGACAGTCAAGTGTAGCAAATAAACGGGGTTGCCCCTCTCCCTGAGTAACTCGATCTGCACCTCTGCCTTCCCCATGCCCGGTATGATTATGAGAACCACGAGCCTGGGATGGTGGAACTACAGTAGCTTAGGAACTAGAAGGACAAGTTGATCCACCACTAAAATTACGTCGCAACGTTGGGCAGTTGGCATTTATATGACCAATGTCTCCATAATGATAGCAACCATGAAACCCGAGCTTGCACTAAGCTGAATGTTGCCGCTTACAGGTTCCACAAAGACCTTATTGGTGTGAATGTTGCTCATCCTAACTCTGGCTATGTGAGGATGATGTCCTAAAATTCTGATTCTGGCGAGACTGATTTCCATAACTCTGAGTACGTCTAAAGAAAGACCCACCACCAGACTGATGACTGGACTAAGCTGGTGCTAATGACTCCTTATTAGAGGAATCCCTTCCATCTCCGCTGGGTATACCATTAAACCTGCCCGCTGTCCAGACTTTCTTGTTATGCTCTTTTTCTTCTCTCCTTTGTTGTTTGTCTTTTTCTAAGTGCTTAACGAATCCCACAACAGAGGAGAAAGTTGTCATTCCTACCACTGCAGCTGATGTCGTATCCTTAATGTGGTAAGCCAAACCGCTAACAAACCTGTGAATCTTTGCTTTTTCTGTCTTAACCATGTGAGGAGCATGTTTAGCTAGCCTTATGAGTTCCACGTAATACTCTTGAACACTTTTATTCCCTTGCTTAAGCTGTTCGAACTCTATAGCCTTAGCTCCCTATCCTCTTCTGGGATAAAGTTATCACCAGCCTAAGGCAAAGGTTGGACGACCTGGACCGAATGGTGCTCCAGGCCGAAGTTGACATAGAAAACATCAGTCGCGACTTTGAGGGAGACCGACAAACGGCAGCCATAGAGGCAGCCGAAATTTTTGGCAAATTTGAGAGACTCCAATAGGAGCGTGCCGAGGATTTAGCTTACGGGGCACAAGAGGCAGAGAGGGTGACTGCCATGCAACAAACTATTGATGACTTGACAGACAAGCTCAATGTTGTCAATGCTGCTTTACAGGGCCGGCTTCAAGGCGATGGAAACCAAATCTGGGGCGCTACAAACCCCATTTCCTTGACACAAAAACTTAAAATTCCTAATCCAAAGCCATACAGTGGAGCTAGGAATGCCAAGGAAGTGGAGAACTTCATCTTTAACGTCAAACAGTATTTCGATGCTGTTGGGGACCTAGAAGAATCTAAGAAGGTAGCAACTGCTGCCATGTATCTTCAGGGTGATGCTAAACTCTGGTGGCGGGTGAAGTACGAAGCCATCAGGGCCGGTGAAGATGCTCTCGAGACATGGGCAGAATTGAAGGCAGCCATACGCCTACAGTTCTTCCCCGAAAATGTGGAATACAATGCAAGGAGAAAACTACGGGAGCTCCGCCAGACCAAATCAGCGCGGGACTACGTGCGGGAATTCTCCGCGTTCATGATAAACATACGTGACATGGGGGACAAAGACAAGCTCTTCACCTTCCTGGAAGGGTTGAAACCTTATGTCCGTGTGGAGCTACAAAGACAAAGGGTAGATACCCTGCCCAAGGTAATCCAAGTAGCTAATGCCTTTGGGACTATTAAATGGAAGCTCGGAAGGATAGGCCTCAGCCGCCTACCCGAGCGGGATTCAAAGGGGGCCAGCCTAGAAATGGTGGCCCTAGCAAAAGTGGGGGATATCAGAGCTCAAACAAATATAAGGCTCCCTCCTCAGCCAGCAACAGTGTTGCATCAAACAACAATGACCGGGGGAGAAAGCCTCCTTCAGGATGCCGTCATTGCGGCGGACCACATTGGAACAATGAGTGTCCACATGCACAGATGAATGCCCATCAGGCTTTTGATGATGGGACTGATGATGACTCAGACGATGCGGACCATACTGAACCAGTAGGTGCCTTCAATGCAATTGTCGGCTCCATTTCTAAGGCATTAGCAGAGACCAGTGCTGGTATCCGTAAGAAGAAGGACCCATGTCCGTCACCAAGAAAGGAAAAAAGAAGGAGGATGAGGAGACTACTCTTAAACAAGAGAGAACCTTAATATTCGTTGAGATGAAGGTGAATGGCAAGCCCATTCAGGCTATGATAGACACGGGTGCTACCCACAACTACTTAGCCTCAACTCAGGTGGAGAGACTTGGTCTAGTTGTAGGGAAAGGTAGAGGTCACATCAAGGCTATTAACTCACCTCCCCAGCCAATGGGTGGAATAGCCAAAGAGGTACCGGTGAAGCTTGGCCCTTATGAAGGAAATTCAACCTGCGAGTGGTGATCATAGATGACTTCGAGTTGATAGTTGGGTTGGAATTCCTAAGGCAAACCAATACCATGCCTGTACCATTTGCAGACATGCTACTGATGATGGGAACCAATAGGTCCAAGCCCTACATTATCCCGTGCATGCCCATGAAGATAGCCGTTGAGAACATCTCGGCCTTGCAGTTGAAGAAGGGGGTCAAAAGGAATGAACCTACGTTCCTGGCAACTGTCTGCATTAAACATATTGAACGTTCCTCGAGTCCCATTCCTGAACCCATGAAGGAAATACTACTGGAGTTTGAAGATGTCATGCCACAAGACATGCCAAAGCGGCTCCTGCCTAGGCACACTGTGGACTATGAAATTGAGTTGGTGCCAGGTGCGAAGCCACCTGCCCGAGCGCCTTATAGAATGTCACAACCCGAACTCACCAAGCTTCGGAGACAATTGACGGAAATGCTAGATACAGGGATCATTGTACCCTCCAAGTCCCCATACGGGTCCCCTTGTTCTATTCCAAAAGAAACATGATGGCAGCTTGCGACTCTGTGTGGATTATTGAGCTCTAAACAAAATCACCGTGAAGAACAAGTACCATATTCCTCTAATGGCAAACTTGTTTGATAGACTGGGTGGTGCGACAGTATTCACCAAGATAGACCTCAAGACAGGTTACTGGCGAGTTCGGATCACAGAGGGTGATGAACATAAGACGGCTTGTGTGACAAGATATAGGTTGTACGATTTCCTAGTCATGCCATTCGGCTTGACTAACGCCCCAGCTACATTTTGCACTCTGATGAACCAAGTCTTCCGAGAATACATTGACGAATTCGGGGTGGTCTACTTGGATTACATTATGGTATATAGCCAAACATTGGAGGAACACCTGATGCACTTGCGGAAGGTCCTAGCTCGATTGCGGGAGCATGAACTATATACGAAGCTATCCAAGTGCTCTTTTGCTAAAAAGCAAATTGACTTCCTCGGACATGTCATCTAGGAAGGACGGATCAAGATGGACCAACAAAAGATTCAGGCAATCACAGATTGGTCGCCGCCTAAGGATATCCACGACTTGAGGCTGTTCCTTGGCCTATGCAATTTCTACCGGCGATTTGTGAAAAACTATTCCCTCATTGTGGTGCCCTAGACAGAACTCCTCAAGAAGGTCACACTCTGGATTGGGGACCGAGGCGAGCAGAGGCCTTCAACGCATTAAAAGCGGCTATGTCTAGTAGCCCTGTCTTGGCCCTCCCTTATTTGGCCAAGCTATTCGAGGTACAAACGGATGCATCCGACTATGCCCTGAGCGGTGTCTTGCTACAAGAAGGGCATTTTGTAGCGTATGAGAGTCAGAAGTTGAAGGATGCAGAGCAGCGCTATGCCGCCTATGAGAAAGAATTATTAGCTATCATCCACTGCTTGCGCCTTTGGAGGCACTATCTACTGGGGACCCCGTTCATGGTCAAGACAGACAACACAGTTGTTATCCATTTCATGACTTAGCCGAAGCTAAATGGTCGACAAGAACTTCTAGATGAATTCCACTTCAGCCTGGAGTACCGAAGTGGGAAGACCAATCATGTTCCTGATGCGCTCAGTCGGAGAGCTGACCTAGCATTGGTGTGCTTACTCACCACCCTAAGAGGGAGCGAAGTAGCCACCTCCATCAAGGACCAGATACAGGATCTACTCATTAAAGATCCTGTTGCACAATATTTGGTTGATTTGGTAGGACAGGGCAAGACTCGCTAGTTCTACATGGAAGATGGTTTCCTGAAAGTGAAAGGGAACCGACTTTATATTCCTAAAGGAGGAGATCTGCGAAGGACTCTTCTGGCGGAATGCTATGATACTTTGTGGGTCGGCCATCCCAGTGAAGAACGCACCATGGCGTTACTTCGCCGTGCATATTATTGGCCTCAAATGGCCGATAACGTCGCTTAGTATGTGAAGACTTGTCTAGTATGCCAGAAGGACAAGTCGAACCGCTTGACATAAGCGGGACTCTTAGAACCGCTAGCTGTCCCAAAAAGACCTTGGGAAAGCGTTTCCCTGGATTTCATCACCAGATTGCCCAAGGTCGGAGATCTCACAACTATCTTGGTTGTGGTGGATCGATTTTCCAAGTATGCTACCTTTATTGCAGACCCACAATATATATCAGTAGAAGATACAGCTCGAACTCTCATGTCGTCAAATATTGGGGCCTGCCCAAAGACATTGTTAGTGATCGCGACTCACGCTTCACTAGCAACTTTTGGACCCAGCTCTTTAAGTGCCTTGGGTCAAAATTGAGTCACAGCTCAAGTTTTCATACGCAATCTGATGGCCAGACGGAGCGGTTCAATGGTATGTTGGAGGAATATCTCCGCCACTTTGTAATCGGATCGCAGAAGAATTGGGTGAAGCTTCTGGATGATGCTCAACTGTGTTTCAATTCAATAAAGAGCTTTAGTACAAATAAAAGCGCTTTTGAAATTGTTACCGGACAACAACCGCTACTCCCACACACTATGAATGCACCAAATATGTCTAAATCTCCTCGAGCTGCTAGCTTCTCAAAAGAGTGGAAGCAAACTTTGGAGATAGTGCGAAGCTATCTTGTCAAAGCTAAAAAACGGATGAAGAGGCATGCTGATCAGAATCGTCGCTTTGTTGAATACCAGGTAGGAGAAGTGATGGTCAAAATTCCAAAGCGGTACTTATTTGCGGGGGTCCATGACCCTCTCATATTGCAAAAATACATTGGACCTCTGTCCATTGAAAGGCGCATTGGGAAAGTTGCATACCGGGTGGATACCCCAGCTTGGTGGAAAATTCATCCTGTCTTCCATGTCAGCCTCCTGAAACCTTTTAGGGAACACACGAAGGATCCTTCACGGAGCCAGCTCACAATACCCAGTATTCGAGGTCCCAATTCAACCGAGAAAAGGAGTGTTGAAGTTATCCTTGATGATAGAGTTATTCATGCCTCAAGGAAAGATCACCAAGAGTTGTTGGTGAAATGGCAGGGCTGTGATGCAGAGGAGAATACTTGGGAGAGGGGAGCAAACCTCAAAGCCTACAAGAGCCTAATTGAAGATTATATTGCAAGTAAGGCGCTGAGGACGTCGCCAACTCAGGTGGGAGAGAATGTCATGGGCGGCTTTCCAGCCATATTCCATGACCCCTTGGGCGCGCCCCGTGACGTCCTAGCAAGCCTCCCAATGCCTAGCGCCACGGATGGCCCCGTGGTCTTGGCCGTGCCAAGTGACAAACGCGCATGTGCCTCTATCACCCCACCGATATCCCTCGCCAGCGCCCAGCCGTAGGCAGATGCCAACAGCGCCGTGTTAGACAATGTCGCGTGTGCCGACCGTGATGCCAAAGACGCTACTGTTGACAACGGACCTGTTTCTGCCTTGTAGAAAACTAAGTCCTTTTCATTGTAAATGTAGAGTAGGTTTATTTCATGTACTTCCATTATGTTTCTCTAGCTTAGTCAAGTCTAATCTTGTAGCTTTGGATTATTTTTTTAAGCATTATTAGGGGGGATCAAACAATCAAACTTTCTAGCAAGCAAACAATTCTCTGTACTGGTGTCTCCCCCTCGACACCGCGTTGCTTTTTGTAATAGCTTTCATCAATGCAGTCAAGCTTTCTTTCATTCTCAATTCTCATTTCTGTTCTCTCAATTGCTCTTGACATTAGTTTTTCCGTACGACACTGAAAATCTAGTCTAGCGTACGGAGGGGACCTCAGTTGGCGGACAATAACTGCACTGACATCAGTTGCTTAGCCTTACGTCGCCCTGCCAAGGAATCTCAGGAAGGCGCCGCGTAACAGTACCATTGGCCATGTAGATGGGCGAATAAACTTATACAAGACTGAAATTTTAACCAACGAAATTGATCAACCTGATTTCGGAGATACGAAAATTCACGTGGAATAGGACACAGACCTCTTATGGACTTATGTATGATGGCTTCAAAGTTAACGAAAAGGTCGTTAGAGATGTTGTAAATCTTCACTGGAAGGTATACTTTAGCTTGTTTATTATTTTCTTTACCTTTTTTGTGGTATATTTTACATTAGCTGATCCAAGATTATGCTTCCCTTGTCATTTATCAGATGCATTTTGTGGGTTTTTACAACTGCTGGAATGGTGAGAACTCAACTTATATCCTTCATTTTCAAAAGATTTATCACATTGCTCCTTGCTTTTATGATCATATGAGTATTTGCTCTCTTCTCCTGTGTATTTATTGCGACAGATTACCAGAAAGAGAGATCCACACAAGTATTTATATTATGCGATAAGCCAAAAGATGCAAACTTGATTTTGATCAGCTTTAGGGGTACAGAGCCATTCGATGCTGATGATTGGATCACTGATTTTGACTATTCTTGGTATGAGATTCCGAAATTGGGAAAAGTACACATGGGATTTTTGGAGGCTTTAGGCTTAGGAAACAGAGGAAATACTTCGACGTTTCATGAACAAATCTTCGTTAAAAATGCAAAATATACCAATTCAGAGAATGTTGATGCAAACAGTGGATCAAACCAATCCTCCTCCGACTCAGAGCAGCCGCCACAGAAGACTGCTTACTATGCTGTTAGAAGTAAACTCAAAAGCTTACTAAAGGAGCACGAGAATGCTAAATTTGTTGTTACAGGACATAGCTTAGGAGGAGCGTTGGCTATACTATTTCCAACGGAGCTAGTGATGCACGAGGAAGTGAAAGTCATGCAACGATTATTGGGCGTATACATATACGGGCAACCTAGGATTGGGAACAGACAGTTAGGGAAGTTTATGGAAGCTCATTTGGAACATCGAGTGCTAAGTACTTTAGAGTTGTTTATTGCAATGATCTTGTTCCGAGGTTACCTTATGATGATAAAACATTCCTGTATAAGCATTTTGGTATTTGCATGTATTACAACAGCTTATACATTGAGCAGGTAAACATCAATGCCTTATTGTCTGCATTTATCTCGAACTTTTTTGGGCTGCGATTCGTGTTACCAGTGTATCTGAATGCTGGTTGGGAGTTCATTAGAAGCTTACATATATGGATCTGAGTACAAGGAGAGTTGGGATTCAGTACTGCTTGGGATTGTAGGGCTATTTCTTCCGGGCATTTCTGCTCACAGTCCAGTTGATTATGTCAACTCCATAAGACTTGGAAGGGAGAGCTGCATTCAGATGTCATCCTTCTAGAAATTACTATTAGTTGATGGAAATGCATCGATAAGGTGATTTTATTATGAGTTTCTGCAGCATTTGTATCAAATGTTGTTGATTTTGAAGGTCTTTTTTAGCATTTATGCCTTGAAAATAAACTCATTAAAGCTTTTGTTGTCTTGAATAACGTTATATGTTTACACATCACTACCCGCATAAGGTAGGGGCAAGGTCTACATACTCACTACCCTCCTCAGACCTCACATATAGGAATATACTGGGCATGTCGTTGTTGTTGTTATTTACACATCAATTTTAGGTGTTGTAATTGCAAGAATTGTTGAACCAGTTATGAGTTTTCGACTGAATGTATTAATAAGATGACATTCAAAGGGTTGTAGATTGGATTTGTTCCTGTCACCTTATTGAATAAATCTTATTTCAATTTTTACATGTTAGATTTGTTTGAATATGAAGATGAATTGCATCAGTTGATTTTTTATTCCACAAATCTTTAGCCAGGAAACAAGTACTTATCTGTGATCAGTTAAAACTTGTAAATGATGTAAGTGTATTTCACTTCATACTGCAAAAGATAGATTACACCTAGAATATATACACAAAGCTAGAGACATAATTTCAAGAGTGTATCCCTAAGATCATGACTTTTACCCACAATCTTTGACTATACCATCAGACACAATCTAACATACAATCTAATATTGAAATACTCTCTCACAAAATCTAAGTCTTAACACTCCTCCTCAAGCAGGAGCGTACATGTCATATGCTCCAAGCTTGCTACAAATGTATTCAATCAGAGCTCCTCTAAGGGACTTAGTAAGGACATATGCCAATTGGTCATTTGAACCGACAAAGCTAGTGGCAATGCATTCGGACTCGATCTTCAGCCTAATAAAATGACAATCCACCTCTATATGTTTCGTTCTTTCATGAAAAATTGGATTAGAGGCAATATGAAGGGCAGCCTGATTGTCGCATATAAGCTCCATCTGTTTGAACTCAACACATTTTAACTCTTGGAGGAGTTGTTTCAACCAAATAAGCTCGCATGTAGCAAGGGTCATAGCTCGATATTCTGCTTCTGCACTAGATCTGACAACAACATATTGCTTTTTGCTTTTCCAAGAGATTAGATTTCCCCCAATAATGATACAGTACCCAAAAGTAGAGCGTCTATCTGACGGAGAACCTGCCCAATCAGCATCAGAATATCCAACAATGTCTGTGTGACCTTTGTCTTCATTTAATAGTCCTTGCCCCGGAGCTTTTTTGATGTATCTTAGGATGCGAATTACTGCGTTCCAATGATCTTTACACGGAGCTCGGAGAAACTGACTAACCACACTTACTGCAAATGAAATATCAGATCGTGTGATAGTAAGATAATTCAGTTTACCGACCAGTCTTCGATATCTGCCAGGATCATTTAATGGCTCCCCCTGTCCAGGGACGAGTTTGACATTTGGATCCATAGAAGCGTCAATAGGTTTGCAGTTTAACATGCATGTTTCCTCTAGTATGTCCAAAGCATATTTTCTTTGTGAGATAGCAATACCGACCTTGGATTGTGCTACCTCGATTCCCAAGAAATACTTTAACTTCCCCAAGTCCTTGGTTTGAAAGTGACTGAATAGATGCTGCTTTAGTTGAGATATTCCTTCTTGATCATTTCTAGTTATGACAATGTCATCAACATAAACGACCAGATAAATATTATTTTCTAGACCATTATGTCGATAGAAAATGGAGTGATCTGCTTCACTTCGAAACATCCCAAATTGTTGGACAACATAGCTAAATCTGCCAAACCATGCTCTCGGAGATTGCTTAAGGCCATATAGTGAACGTTTCAGACGGCATACTAAATTTGACTTCCCCTGAGCAACAAACCCAGGAGGTTGCTCCATATAAACTTCCTCAGCAAGCTCACCATGTAAGAAGGCATTCTTTATATCTAGTTGATGAAGTGGCCAACAATGCATTGCTGCTAAGGAGATAAGCAGTCAGATAGATGCAATTTTGGCAATGGGAGAAAATGTGTCACCATAATCAAGGCCATAAATTTGGGTGTATCCTTTAGCAACAAGGCGAGCTTTCAGCCGATCAATTGTTCCATCTGAACCTACCTTTATTGTATAGATCCATCGACATCCAACAGTAGATTTTCCTTTCGGTAACTGGACTAATTCCCAAGTGTTATTGGTCTCTAGAGCAGTCATTTCTTCGATCACAGCACCTTTCTACCCTAAATATTCCAATGCTTCACCAACAGTCTTTGGTATAGGTACATGAGATAAGGCAGATACAAAGGTATAATATAATGGGGACAATCGATGATAACTTAAGCAGTTAAATCGTACTGGTTTTTGAGTACTGCGTATACCTTTGCATATGGCAATTGGTGGAGTTACTGCATCTGATGAAGGCATGAATGGAGCAGGTGACTTAGGAGCAAGAGATGAGTCATTGGGAGCTTCCAATGTATCCGGATCAGGTGTAGTGCTATCAATAGTATTAGCTAGAGGACGGGCACGTCTGGAGTATACTTGGAGAGGAGGAGGAGTGACTTGAGGTCTGTCTTGAAGACTAACCTGCGGTATAGGAAATGTAGGCACTGGCAAAACTTGAGGCATCAAATTTCTGTTTGTAGTGTTTAGTGAAAAATAGGGAGATGTCTTAAAGAAGGTTACAGCTGCAGAGATCAAATATTTATGTGCTTTTGCATCATAGCATTTATAACATTTCTGGTAACGAGAGTATCTAAGAAAGACACACTTAATTGACTTTGGTTGGAGTTTGTCATTTCCAGGACTGTGATCATGAACAAATCAAGTACATCCAAACAATCTCAAAGGTAAATGATAGGGATTTTGACCTGGAAAGAGAATTGAGTGTGGACTTTGATGTTGCAACACAGAAGAAGGCATCCTATTGATCAGATAACAAGCAGTGAGAGCAGCATCTCCCCAAAAACGAAGAGGAACGTGATGGTGTATAAGTAAGGTAGGAGCAGTTTCAATGAGATGACGATTTTTACGTTCGGCGACTCCATTTTGTTGAGGAGTATATGCACAAGAGGTCTGATGAGTGATTCCTTGAGATGACATGAAACTAGTGAAGGGGGATGATAAATACTCTTTTGCATTGTCACTACGTAATATTTTTATTGAAACACCAAATTGATTATTTACCTCAACGCAAAAGTTTTGAAAACTAGAAAACAATTCAGAACGATTTTTCATTAAAAATACTCATGTGCAACGGGAGAAGTCATCAATAAAGGTAACAAAATACTGAAATCCTAAACTTGAAACAACACGACTAGGATCCCAAACATCTGAGTGAACAATGTCAAACATAGATGACGCCCTATTATTGACTCTTTTAGGAAACGAAGTGCGGGTGTGTTTCCCAAGTTGACAAGATTCACATTCAAAAGAAAACAATGTGGAAAGACTAGGAATTAATTTCTGAAGCTTTGCAAGACTCGGGTGACCTAAACGACTGTGGAGTAGATCAGCTGATGCAACGGAAGTGAAGGCAACTGGTGGTTGTGATCTGGACATATGATATAGTCCCTGTGACTCATATCCTGTTCCAAACGTCTTCCCCATTCTCTAGTCTTGCACAACAACAGAGTTAGCAAAAAAAGTGACAGAACAATTAAGACTTTTGGTTAATTCACTAATAGAAATCAAATTGAATGGGCATCTAGAGCAAATAAAACTAAGTTTATAGAGATCGAGAGAAGAAGTTGCACTTCTATTATTCCTTTTACTGCAGTTCACGAGCTACTAGCAAGGGTAACCGCAGAGAGGGTTGATGAAGGAATAAGGTTCGAAAAAAGATTCTGATTACCGGAGATATGGTCAGATGCACCCGAGTCCAGTATCCACGAGCAATTGGGTGAAGACCTGCTCAGACAAGCAAAGGAATTACCAGTTTTTGAGGTGCCAGATGAGAGTGATTGTTGTTTAGCCGCTTGATACTGCAGGTAATCACTATAATCCACTCTAGATAAAGTAATAAAATCAGCATGTTGATCATCTGTTTCACCACCATTTTGAACCATGTGGGTTGTACTGCGATTGTTTGTACGTGATGGTCGACCATGCAGTTTCTAACAAGTTTGTCGAGTATGGCCTGGCTTGTTGCAGTAATTGCAGTATGGTCTGGTGCTTTTACCTTTTCCTCTTTGAGAGACATTTTGTTCTTGTGAATTTTCATTTTGCACAGCTAATACAGATGTCTCCACTTTATTAGTATCAAGTGTTTCTGTTCTAATATGCAATAGTCGAGCTGAAACCTAAACTAATGAAGGAACTATAGAGCTTGCCAAGATCTAATCCTTTACAAGGCTGAGATCAAATCGAAATTCTTTCAGTGCCAAAACCATAAAAAAATCTTATTTCTTTGTTCTTCCTGGGTGGTGACACTTGCAGTAAGTGGCATGAGTGAGTCAAATTGATCTTTCAAGGTATCTATTTGTCCTAAATAACTCGCCATATCTTGATTGGTCTTCTGAAGTTGGACTAAATCTGAAAGTACTTTGTATATTCGTTGTATATCGTTCGTATACAAAGCTTTAGCTTTAGTCCAAACTTTATAGCAAGTTGAGTAATTTAGGATCCAAAGAGTTCCATAAAAGATTACATAATTATGCATCAATTCGGGTCCACTTAGTCTTTTCACTAGTGTCAATTTCACTAGCATTTTTAACTAAGTGATCCTCGTATCCCTCTCCCATGAATCACATCTCAACTGAAGAAGACCATGGTGAATAATTATTACTACCTTGTAATTTAACAGTAGCAATAGTGGAAGGATTCGAAATTGAAGAGAAAAATGGTTTAACTTCTTCTATTGTGGATGACTCACCTGTCATTTTGATATTAAATTTCAAGAAGGTAAGGGTACAAAATAATATGGGAAAGAGGACAAAAGTAAGAGCACCATGTAATGAAATAGAAGACTTTGTTGGACAAGAAAGCTTGTAAGAATGGCCCTCACATGTAAAGATAAAGTAATAAAGTATGACTTGAAATAAAGAAAGCTTTATTTTTGAAAAAAGCTTTTCAAAACCAAAGTTTTACTCTTCTGCTTCGAACAAAAAATCTCCTCTATCTAACAGAATAGTTTTCTTTTCCTCTCACCAAAATTACAAGATCTGGCCGGGAAAAGAGCTTATTAATAGAGTCAGATCAGAGGGTAACAAGATCTGACCGTAAACTACTTCGGAGATTTTAGAGAATGTGATGGGTAAGACCGGAATAAATGGTCGACCCTCACGTATCTGAAATAAAAGTCAGAGATGGCCGGAAAAATCCGTCGAAGAAGTGGATGCCGGGAAAAGCAACCGAAAAAGGTGGTCGAAAAAATCCATCGGAGTAGTGACTGCCGGAAAAACAATCGGAAAAAGTATGAGTCTCTACCGAGATCGTAGAGGCTCTGATACCATGTGAATGATGTAAGTGTATTTCACTTCATACTGCAAAAGATAGATTACACCTAGAATATATACTCAAAGCTAAAGACATAATTTCAAGAGTGTATCCCTAAGATCGTGACTTTTGCCCACAATCTTTGACTATACCATCAGACACAATCTAACATACAATCTAATATTGAAATACTCTTTCACAAAATTTAACTCTTAACAAAACTGAAACTAAAATGTTCAAAATGGTTTACATCCATATATCAGTATTCCCTTTTGGATGTTTAAGTTAATGATGTTCTTTGTCTACACGATTAATGATGTCATTGTTATAGCTAAAGTGCATTCAACCTGCAACAACAATAACATAAACATACCAGTATAATCCTACATAGTGGAGTCTGGGGAGGGTAGTATGTACGCAGACCTTACCCCTATTTTGTGGAGATAGAGAGGTTGTGTTTCAATAGACTCTCGGCTCAGGAGAGCATAAGCACCACATTAATGAAAAGAAAAACAAGAAGGGACAACACCGAAAAGCCATATAAAAGCAGCATAAAATAAGAAAACTTTTCTTTCTGAAAATCTGCCAAATGATTACGAAATTTCAGAAACTACTGAATTAGTAAACAGATTAAATGCCCCTTCTTATGGAGCTTTATTATCACAAATTTGATTTGGTTCTAGCTGTCATATAAAGTGGTACAACAAATTAAAAGCAAGACACACCAAGGATTATCTTGACTTCCCTCGTAGAAACCTCAATTAGAAACACCCTCGACATGGTTGGTACATAAGATCATGAACAGCATTGTCTCTTGACATGTCTCTCGTGGAACGCATGAAATAAGATTTACTCTCGAGACAGATGGACAAGTTTGTTATAGGAGGAGATGGGATCTGTTGCTCGCGGATTCAAACTGTATAAGCCGTTTGAATTTTGTTGAAGTCCAGATTCTTAAGTCTTGCTACTGATTCAATATGACCTCTCAATGTATACAACTCTCTGAGCCTGCAAAGATTATATACAGCAAAGAACATTAGTCAAGCAGTGCATTCAACTGTCAGTTTGAAAGCACAACGTCCCAAATAGAGAGAAGGTAAAACTTTACTTGCACCCGGTGTTTATACCAAACCAAGAAATTTAACTTAGTTGTTGAAAATTAACGCGAGACTACATATCACTTAACCATGGCTAAGTGAAAAATGTGTGTATGCAAGACACCCGTCTTTCATTCATTGGTTTGATGTTAACACCAGATGCGGATAAGTTCTGTCAAGACAATGTATATAGGAGACCTGGTTATTTCTGCTCGATGCTTAGCTTGTTCAGCAATCATAGAAGGTCTCTTGCTTTTAGTTTCAAACTCCGGTGATATTACCCCTTGTAGAGTTCTCACATGAACCACCCACTTGGCCTCTCTGTCTTCCTTTCCGTAGTCCTTTTTAGAAGTAAAAGCAGTCTATCCAAACCCAAAAAAAAAGAGAAATGAATGACTGTAAACTAAGAAACCATAGTCTTTTAGTCGAATGACAATGAAATCCAAAAAATTTCCTCTAACCTTCTTATCAAAAAGTAGGTTCCAGGCTTCTCCAGTGAGACCATAACGAACAGCGAATTTAATTATATCTAAGGGAATATAGAAAATAAGACTATATAACCATATGACTCCTGCCCATCCCCAGCCGATGCCACTAATTGACGCGAATTCAATATGTGCATAAACTGCTATCAAGGTAGCAACCTGTACAAATAAATAAAAACATGTTTAAACTCCTAAACAACGAACGGAGTTGGGAGCTATAAATTTGGTACTCCTTACCAGTTGGGCAACCACAAATGCAAACATCAAAAGAAGCCCTGGTCTCTCCATAAATGACCAACTCTGACTGCGCGTAACAAATATTAGCGCCTGGCTAATAATACTGACTTGCAGATATATGGCTGCTGAGATTTCTTCAGTATTTCCACTTATAGATTTTACATGGAAGTGAGTCTACATGTAATAAATAGCTAACTAAGTAATTGAACGAAGTAACTGAAGTTAGAAAAACTAAGAATAATGATACCTCAAAGAGTTGAGTGCTGTCTGCAAGCCAGTAAAACAACACAGTAACTAAAGCAAGATAGGTGCCAATCACAATGCCAGTTGCAAATATCTCGTTAAGCTTCCAACTGTCGGGTCCTGGAGATGGTTTAACGCGATCTTTGGAAATAGTCATGATAGTACCTATCAATAAAGCAGAGAAAAATATGAAAGTCTAAGGAGAAACAGACAGAAGCGAGGAACTATGTGTGGTAATAAGGATTACAACAAGTCCTTCCCGAATAAATTCATATAAGAAAAAAAGGCAGCCCGGTGCACTAAGCTCCCGCTGTGCGTGGAGTCCAGGAAAGGGCCGGACCACAAGGGTCTATTGTACGCAGCCTTACCCTGCATTTCTGCAAGAGGCTGTTTCCACGATTCGAACCCGTGACCTCCTGGTCACATAGCAGCAACTTTACCAGTTACGCCAAGGCTCCCCTTCCCCGAATAAATTCATATAAGATTTTGATTTTGGTGATACCTTAGTTGCCATTCTTGTTGAATATGAACTTCTAAAATAAATAGCCATAAGATAAAACCTTACCATCATTTAGGATTGCAATTATCAGTACCATGAATGGAGGAAAGTCATATTCCCATATTAGTGCCAGAAGCATGAAACCAAGCTGCACACATAAGGTTTATCGCATATGATCATAAAGTTAAGACTAACAGGAACTCGATGCTAAAAATAAAGAAGTTAACAGGAACTCGATGCTCTACCACAATTCGTATGGTTATGGAGACAGCATAAATCTGCATTATTAGGAGTAGCAACGCATTAAATGAAGTTAGAACGGCAAAGATAGCAAATTATAAGATGTAGACAGGTGTATCGAAACACACACAAATAATGGATTTGACTTAACTGTATAATTTTTCATTCTTTGAAATATAGCCCTGCTAGTCAAAACAGCACTGACAATCACACTTAAGCCAGGCTCAGTCAAGACAAGATCAGAAGCGCTCCTAGCAGCATCAGTAGCATCAGCAACTGCTATACCAATATCAGCTTTCTTGAGTGCTGGAGCATCATTTACTCCATCACCAGTCATTCCAACTATGTGCCCGTTCGCTTGCAGGATCTTTACTATCTCATATTTGTGTTCTGTGTATAATATCGGAAAAATAATTGATATGGAACAGAAAATAATTTTGAACAGCTATAGTACTAAAACAAAAGCACAAGGATCGGAGAGGTTATGCTACAACACTGTTTTGAAATTAAGGGGAATTAGGTATAGAACAACATTGTTCGAAATTACCAGGGAATACACCAGCAAAGCCATCTGCTTTTTCAATGAGCTCATCAACTGGTAAAGCTTCATTTTCATCCTTGTCACGACCAAACAATGAAAATGAGGGGTACATATTTGTTCCCATTCCAAGTCGTCGGCCTGTTTCCTTTGCAATGGCCAGCTGGTCACCTGTTCTGGCATAAAACAAGTCAAAATAGAACTCGTTCTACTAGCCGCCTAGCTAGTCTTTTACTTTTCAAAAGGAAAACATGTCATGGACATGAACATTGAAACTTCTTCTAATGTTATTCCTCTATTTCCCTTTTCTTTTTATGTTCTAATCTTTGTTTTAAAACTTTTTCTCCTGTCATCATATTATTGAAGACGTATTTAAGTAAATAAAAGTTTGTTCTCTCTAATTGCTTAAGTTTTTAGATAAGATAGTCACACACTTCAACACAGTAGAGGTCCTGGGTTTGAGTCTCACCGCCACCCAACATCAAAAAGAATTTGCACGTGCTTGGCTCATAAAAAAGAATCAAGCCCGCACGCCCGTGAGGGGCATATTGAGGGCGTAATTTTCTTTTATATGTTCTAATCTTTGTTTTATAACTTTTTCTCCTGTCATCATATACTTCATCGTAAATATCCATGCCTATGCCATTTGTATTCCTCAGAAGAGATTGTAGGAAGTTTGCTAAAAAGAAAGTAAAATGAAATTTGACATGTTTCTGCTTTCCCCAATTAGGTGAACCATGATAAATATGAGAACTAACCATGTTATTATGTGTGCACATTAGCCGATTAATATTAAGTTATATACCTGTAATCATCTTAACGCAAACTCCTAAATTGAGTGCTCTGCGGATGGTCTCAGCACTATCGTGCCTTGGTGGATCAAACAACGGAAGCAATCCACAAAATGCCCAAGGCCCGCCAGGACTCTCCTTCGAATTTTCTGGAATTTCCTACAATACTCATAGCATATAGAAGATATAAGCTTTGTTACAGGAGAATTGTACTGCTAAGAATCAGGAATGTATCATAAAATCCTATACATTGGCTCATGTATCTGGCTAGTTTTGATACAATAAATACAAAGATCAACCTTCCATTTGCCTAATTTGTTTTTGTCAAATGTTTTTACATACTTACTAATCTCCACTTCAATTAACATGACAAACTATAGTAACTATATTCAGTGACTTGTAAGTTGTAATAGTAAATAAACAAGGAAAACCATTACCTGAAAGGCAACAGCTAGAGAGCGCAACCCTCTTTCGGCAAACCTGTCAATGATTGCATGCACTTTTGCAGCTATCTGTTGCTTCTCTTGGCACAAATCCAGTATCTAAGTTTCAGTAGAAAAAACAAACATGAATTAGTGGTAGATATCATATAAGGGCAATAATTACAAAAAATTCTCAAGGACACTGAAACTGGAAAAATGGATCAGGAAGAATCTGAAGCATAAGCAGAAAGGAAACTCATATTATTCACTACAGACATGCATCCATTGGCTGAGAAAAGAGAAAATATGGTCAAATTTTGTTGCTTCTTTCTGCTTTTCTCTAGGCAATTAGTAATAACTCAAAACTGTTTCCCTGCAAACTACTAATAATGTGATTATCAAATATTAGGTGCCAGTTACTTAGGCTAGAGAGATACCGTTGCTTTGAGAAAGGAGGTTAACAAACTGATCATAAGAAACTCAAAAACCTTAATCATTTAAATGACATCAGCACCTGTTCAGGAGCTCCTTTGCTGGCTCGATACCACTTGCCATCTGAATCAATGTAAGTGATTGCAGTCCGTTTATCCACAGGATTGAATGGAAGGAAATGCACTTGCCTGATATTTGCACGCGCCTGCATATACGAATGTAACTATAATTTTTGTCGTAATGCCCTAAGAGCTATTCAAGAAACTCTGTCGCTAAAGAAAATGATGAGGTCCCCAGATGGCATTAGGCTTCACCTCCTTTGGATCAGCAAGCATGTTGATAATTGCTGCATCGATAGCGTCCTGATTTTCCAGTCTTGATGCTCTAGCAGCAAGTAACATAACCATATCTTTGTCCATATCTCTTTGGAACACCTGTTTAGGGAAGGTTTTAATTTAAAAATTCATATGAAGAAAAGTCAAATAAAAAGGTTGTGTACCTCAATAAGATTCCTATCAACAGTGAGGCGATTCAGGGTCAGCGTCCCTGTCTTGTCACTGCAGAGTACATCCATACCCGCCATCTCTTCAATTGCCGTCATCCTTTTTGTTATAGCTCCCTGAAGTTAAAAAGGACAAAAAGCAAAAAAATTACTACATTATACAAGTACAGTCCAAACGCCAAATTAGAGGTTAGCTCTTGAGATCTTTCGGATGAGATGTGATGCATTATTATTTGTCTAGAGAAGATAGGCTAGTTGCATGACATTTTCAGAATATTCACAACTGTGTACCTGTTGAGAGAGTCGATGGGAGCCAATAGCAAGAGTAACTGATAGAACTGTTGGCATAGCTATTGGTATTCCACCAATTAAGAGAACAAGAAGGTTGTTAATTCCAGTCCTATATGAACGACGCTGAACAGCATACATGATAATGATTTCAAGTATCATTCCCACAGCTATTGAGCATATGCAGAAATTTCCAATGGAAGCAAGGACCTACAGGTGAAGCTCGCAAACTTTTAAACCACGAGTAGTGCAGCTTCTATTCTATATCTACTCTCGGCCTCATTCTCAGCATAACATGAAATTATCCAAATTGAAGAATCAAGAAAGAGCTAAGTATCACTGAATTCTTGTCTAACCTTCTGGAAGTGACCACTGACTTCAGTGGAGTCAACGAGATGTGCAGCTTTTCCAAAGAATGAGTTAACTCCAGTGGCGATTACTACAGCTTCTATTTCTCCATGTTTACAAGTGGATCCAGAAAACACTTCATCTCCTGTCTTTTTCGTGACGGGTAGAGATTCCCCAGTAAGAGCTGACTGCAAGAAAACCGTATTCATTAACCATACTTAAAAGGGCAGCCCGGTGCACTAAAATACGCGGGGTCCGGGGAAGGGCCGGACCATAATTAACCATACTTAAGTAACAAAATTAAGTAACAAATTCCATATTCCAATAAACTAAAAGGCTGTCATGGTACTATTTGTCGAATAAGGAATTGCCTGATCAACTTTCAATGGATCTCCTTCGAGCAATCGAGCATCTGCAGGGATGATATCACCGAGCTTTATGCTAATGATGTCTCCTGGCACTAAAATAGCAGCATCTTTTTCTTGCCACCTCCCATCTCTAAGAACCTATATATATATATATATATGCAGAAAGGGGATATTTTACATTTTAATTATTCCGACAAGATCATTGTGACAAGAGCAAAACCTTAGTTCGAGGAGCCAAACGTGCCATTAGAGCTGCTGCAGCATTTCCAGCATTATTTTCCTCTATGAAACTAATTGTTGAATTTATCAACAACAGACAAATAATACCAACAAAATCCTGCCAATCAGGACCTTGCCCCTGAAAATTCATGAACGCAAAAGATACTCCGGTAAAGATCTGTATTACAAACTGATCAACTGCAAACCAATTTGTAGTAAACGTAAACTCACTCCGCCATTAGCTAGTCCAATAGCCATGATTGCTGCTGCTTCCATCACCCAAGACAAAGGATTCCACATGAAACTAAGAAACTTAATAAACTTGTTCTCCTGCATCAATATATCAGTACCACTTTTATGATCTAGAGAGGCATTCAACTTTCAAAGGCCGACCTTAAATCTGAAGTAGAGCATTATTAATTACGTATTACTTTTATTCAATTCTTGGAAAACAAAATGTTTTAAAGCTCGTAACAGTCTATCTTCCGGGGCATACGACGATTCTTTCAGGACATTTACCTACTAGTAAATAATATCACCTGTCTCTACCCATGATGAATGCAATAATGCATTGTTATCCAGAGAAGCAGTTCTCCTCTAAGATTCAGCAATTATCTGATATTATGTACACGTATAAATATGGTGCTCTTGCTTAGTTAATTCTATTGATTCAACACTACAAAAGTTGGTAAGGTATACCATTGTCCTCAGTTAGAAACTTACTCGTTTCTCTTCAAGCTTGTTAGGCCCAAAAATGTTGAGTCGTCGCTCTGCATCTTCAGCTGAAAGTCCTTCCTTTGATGTTATCAATTGTTCGAAAACTTCTTCAAGTGGCAAGTTTTCCTGCAACAAGTCATGTGAATACGATTAATATGGAACTGCTAAAGATGGAAAAAACGCAATGAACGAATTTGTGAGGTTATTTAGGTGTCCATATATCAATGTTAAGAGGCACTACTATTAAATTTGAGTGTTGCACACATCTTACCAGATCAATCCCTTCCTTCATGAAATTTTCAGGACCTAGCAATGGTTTCTCCAGATCTTCAGCCATGTTTACTCTATGGAAACTGAAATTTACAAGTAAATAATACTCCATCTTTTAGGATGAGGAAAAATAAAATTAAAGCATATTGAGAAAAACACTCCATTACAATGTCCAGCATGACTGATCTAAGGCAGGTCGAAATTAAAATAAACTTGATGAGGATATTTAGCTCGTCCATTTGTTCCGATTTATATGGCACTCTTTCTTTCTTAATTTCTATATTTAGAAACTCCTTAACTTTGAACTTCCCATTTTACACCCAATGACATGCTCTTACCGCCATAGAAATGTCATGACATAACCACAAGTTCTAAGGGTACGTGCCAAATATATTTCTTTCTTAAACTGTGCACAATTATATAAAATGAAATAAATATAGTACTTCCTTTCAACAACAACAACAACAACAACAACAACAACAAATGCAATGTACGTAATCCCATAAGTGGGGTTCGGGAGAGTAGGTAGTGTGCACACAGATCTTCCTCCTACTTTTAAGAAGGCAGAGAGGTTATTTTTAGTAGACCCTCGACTCAGGAAAGATGAAAGGAATGGGAGCGTACTTCCTTTCAAAGGAAGAAAATTGGTGCACAATGGATACACACGCACGCGCGCTCGCACACACTAAATCACTTCTCCATAAACTTTGAAGAAAATAATAATAAAAGCTATTTCCAGTGAGAACTTCATGCATATGATTGTAGCTGTAGATGGCAAGGAAACGAAGAAGAATAATACTTAGAAATTTCACAAACCTTGATATGATCACTTACTTTAGAGCAAAAAAGCAGTAGGCTTATTAGACTAGTTTCTGAATCATGAGGTTTATTATTAAAGGAATATTGTCGCTGTTATTATATGCATTGGTATAATTTATTAAGTACATAAATGCTAACCATCTTTCACCACTGAACTTTCAAACCGAATAGTCCACTTTTATTTTTTAAGCCAACGTAACCACCTTTTTTACTCCCGCCTATAATTTAATTTCCTTAGCATTTAAACCTGTCGTGGTCATATTCCCCTTTGCTTTCCATATTTGAAAGTGCTCTTGGAGGTAAATATGCAAAATATAGGCCTAAAGTTTAATTAATATATATTTAATACCGAGTAATATGGTAAGTTATATAAATTCGTATAAGTGCATTCAAATGAGTTTTATAGTGTTGTTATAGTGGATAACGTTTTGTTACTCTATTGTTATAGGGCATAAAATTCAAGCTATTGCAATGTTACAAAAAATAGTTTGGATTTAATAGAATCCCTTTGTTGAAAAATTTAATGATGCTTGTAGAGCGTTAGTAGCCAAACTATAGAGATTTTGTAGATATAATTCTTTATGCTACACATTTTATGGGGATAATAATATATATATCTGGAAATCGAAGGCGATTTGGTCTTTGCTTATGAATGATTTCTTAGACAGAAAACCAACATGGAGGCTGAAACTTTGGCTTTGCTACATAGTTTACAAGTGTCATGCGGAAGCTAACAAATTAAATTTTGGCGATAATTAGGAGTGGCAAAATGGTTAAAAGAAAACAGTTAATCACCCATATTATCCACTAAAATATGGGTTGGATAATGAACTTTTTAAAAACATGTCAAGTATGGATAAGAACCATATTATCCATTTAGAAAATGGATAATCAATGGGTAACCAATGGATAACCAATGAGTCTAACTTTTATATTTGTAAAGCCACAAATAGGGGGTTCCTCAAGTTAGGAAGACTAAGAATTCTCCCAAAAGTGATCATATGCAAGAGGTCATGGATAATATGGTTACCCATATTATCCGCCGGTTAACTCGTTTTTTATCCGTATTAAGTATGGGTGGAGTCGAATAATTTATCCCTTTTTTTATTAGCCATTTCTTATCTGAACCATGTCCGATCTGACCCGCCCGTTTGCCACTCCTAGGAGACTATACACAAATAAAATTATACTAAGAGAATATTATAATATTTTTGGTCAATTAATTTACATATGATAAATTAATATAAAATAAAAATAAAAATTATTGAGAGAATAAGTTCTCCTTCTAATTGTTATGAGGAGGAATCTTCAATTTATTGAGGTGTAAAACTTCTCCTCGGAGGAAGTCTTCTAATTGTTATGAGGATGGATCTTCAATTTATAGAAGTGTAAAATTTTTCCTCCAAGAAAAGTATAAAGTATATAAAGAAGATTTATTTCTGTTAGAAAGAGAATTCTAATAAATTAAAAATTTCAGGGCAAAACCTAACCGTCTGGAACACGCTTTTTCCTTATATTTACCTGTATAAATTTGATTATATTACTTTTACCTCACCATGTTCACCTAAAGTAATATGGTTACACCAATTTTCTTATTAAAGGCAGAAAGTGAGTGCATATCTCATAATATTATAGTAGTTGACCGCATGCATATTGAAATATAACAAAACCAAACTAAAAGGATTGAGTGACGTAGTTAACCAACATGGTAGTAACAGCATAAAATTAAAAAAAAAAAAAAATTACTGATAAAACAGCTCCCGTAAATAACCTGTTAGGGCCGGGGTTGTTTGGAAGGATGCATTAGATAAATAATGTCTGCATTAGCTTTGTGTTTTAATAATACCTTATTTGGTACACTTTTTGAACCTATGCATTAGTTATACAAGCATTGATTATACACCCAATTTGGTATTATCCCATGCATAACTAATGCATAGGAAACCATGGTATTAACAATCTAATGGGTTTTAATGCATGCATTAGCTTAGTTAAAAATAAAATTTCCCTTCAAATTTTATACTTGATTAAAATATGCTATTATATTAAAGCAAGTTTGATACTGAAATTGCTCCCAGTATTTATATTTATACTCCGCCAATTTCTTCATTGTAAATTTATAAATCTGTACTCTATTACTACGCACTGGAATGCACTTGTAATCAACTCATTTTCCTTTTATTTTTTCATTCAAACTTTATTTGCCTGATAATCCAAAAAAGTGGGAAATAAAATTATATTCCTAGCAGATAAATAAATACTTAGCATATTTTTTTTATAAATAAATACTCAGTTCTATACTACAATATAGCTAGACAAATCAAATAATTTTTTAAAACCTTTTCCTTATTAAAATATTACTCAACATATGTTTCTTTTAAAAAGATAAAGTGATGGACTCGTTATGAGGGTATTTTTGTAAGCAAATAATTCTTTTAGAAATTGTGCAGTGCTTTAATACATCAAATCAAACAATAAATAAAAAGTATGTCAGCATTACTAATTCACATTATTCAGCTTATTCTTATGCACCGTATCAAACCACCCCTTGGAACAATCATTCCCTTCAGTATAACGGCCTGGAAAGAAGTACTAACTGATAAAGAATCTTTCCTGAAACTCCAGTCGAAAGCCATTGGAAAGAAAAATAGGAAGCGAAGAAAAGAAAAGAAAAAAAAGAATATCCCAGGCCGTTATAATCTCTTCTTAACTTGTCAACACTAACGCTCTATACACTTTCCTGAGGGTTCAAATTCGAACAGAGAGCTTGGATAGCATAATAGCATCATTATGTTATGTAAAACAAACCAATCTTCTGTTCAAATCCTCAATGGTACTAATTACTTGATTAAATACAGGATATGTCAAAAAAAAAAAAAAAACAGTTACAACAACAATAACCAATTGTCAATTACAACAACAGAGAAACCGAACACCTGGAACATGTGAAAGAGGTACAACAACAACAACAAACCCAGTCATTTCCCACAAGTTGGGTCTGAGTAAGGTAAGATGTACCCTTGAAGGGCTGAGAAGCTGTTTCCAATAGACCCTGCTGGAACATGTGAAAGAGGTACAACAACAACAACAAACCCAGTCATTTCCCACAAGTTGGGTCTGAGTAAGGTAAGATATACCCTAGAAGGGCTGAGAAGCTGTTTCCAATAGACCCTGCTGGAACATGTGAAAGAGGTAACAACTGCTATTGGGAAGTACCTAATCTAACCAGCATCACTGGCATATTGAATAGTAACATCATTTATCAATCCAATCTTTGAAAAGAAGCATCATATATAGAGGGACATTAAAAGCTGCAACAATAATAATTATACTTAATGTCCGCACTAATCTCCTAATTACCATCTTTGTCTTTGATTTGTTTGTCCGAGGCTGTGCTTTTACCGCGGCATCTAATCCTATATGTAAAGTCACATCCGTGGAAATTGAGGCATCCGTCTCTTGTGCATTAGGTTTTCTGGCAACTGACCGTATGACAGCATTACCCCTGCATTGGAATAAAATGTTGGGATCGAAATAACATGGTGCATGCAGAAACTAACAATACAAAGTTTGGTGGACGATAAATCAGACGACAAAAGAAAAATATATTAAACTAAGCATAATAGTTTATAATGGTTTGGTCAATTGATCTACATATGATAAAACTAATATAAAAGAAGAAAACTATCGAGAGAAAAATCTCCCCCTAAAAAAAACTCTTTAATGACTACATTGTAGATATTTTTTGTTGTACTCTTGTGAGAGGTAGAGATCCTTAATTTATAGATATGCAAAACTTATCTTCCAAAAAAAGAATAAGACATATTAAGGAAATTTAATCCTTTTAGGAGTCTTTTTCCATTCCTTTAAGAAAGAGAGTCCTAATAGATTAGAAATTCAGGACAAATCCTAACAATCTCCCCTTGGCCTGAATTTTCTTGACAAAGTTTATTCACCTTCTTCACATAATCTTCATCACTGCTGCTTGCCATGATTAAAAATCGGTAAAGGTTGAAAATCTTGGTATTGATAAAAAGAAGCCCAAGTATGGGTTAAAAGGATCCCACGTGTTAAGAATAAACATGGGGTAAAAGAAGCTCATGCATTAAAAAGAAGCGTGAGTTAAAACTGACATTGGAACTCATGCGTTACAAGTAGGCATGACTTAAAACTAGCATTGGTTAAAAGTGCCAAAATATGGGTTAAAAAGAGAGATGTAGCAGCAGGCGTTTTGAATACAGTTGTGATTGTAAATTTATCTCCATATGTAGTATGTTGAATAAATCTTCATTATCGTCCTGATCTAAACACGCATTGAATCTGTCTTCAACCTCGTTCAACCGTTGACTCTGCATCATTGGCTTTGATACCACTTGTTGGGATCGAAATAACATGGTGCATGCGGAAACTACCAATACAAAGCTTGGTGGACGATAAATCAGACGACAAAAGAAAAATATACTAAACTAAACATAATAGTTTATAATGGTTTGGTCAATTGATCTACATATGATAAAACTAATATAAAAGAAGAAAACTATCGAGAGAAAAATCTCCCCCTAAACAAAACTCTTTAATGACTACATTGTAGATATTTTTTGTTGTACTCTTGTGAGAGGTAGAGATCCTTAATTTATAGATATGCAAAACTTATCTTCCAAAAAAAGAATAAGACATATTAAGGAAATTTAATCCTTTTAGAAGTCTTTTTCCATTCCTTTAAGAAAGAGAGTCCTAATAGATTAGAAATTCAGGACAAATTCTAACAATCTCCCCTTGGCCTGAATTTTCTTGACAAAGTTGATTCACCTTCTTCACATAATCTTCATCACTGCTGCTTGCCATGATTAAAAATCGGTAAAGGTTGAAAATCTTGGTATTGATAAAAAGAAGCCCAAGTATGGGTTAAAAGGATCCCACGTGTTAAGAATAAACATGGGGTAAAAGAAGCTCATGCATTAAAAAGAAGCGTGAGTTAAAACTGACATTGGAACTCATGCGTTACAAGTAGGCATGACTTAAAACTAGCATTGGTTAAAAGTGCCAAAATATGGGTTAAAAAGAGAGATGTAGCAGCAAGCGTTTTGAATACAGTTGTGATTGTAAATTTATCTCCACATGTAGTATGTTGAATAAATCTTCATTATCGTCCTGATCTAAACACGCATTGAATCTGTCTTCAACCTCGTTCAACCGTTGACTCTGCATCATTGGCTCTGATACCACTTGTTGGGATCGAAATAACATGGTGCATGCGGAAACTACCAATACAAAGCTTGGTGGACGATAAATCAGACGACAAAAGAAAAATATACTAAACTAAACATAATAGTTTATAATGGTTTAGTCAATTGATCTACATATGATAAAACTAATATAAAAGAAGAAAACTATCGAGAGAAAAATCTCCCCCTAAACAAAACTCTTTAATGACTACATTGTAGATATTTTTTGTTGTACTCTTGTGAGAGGTAGAGATCCTTAATTTATAGATATGCAAAACTTATCTTCCAAAAAAAGAATAAGACATATTAAGGAAATTTAATCCTTTTAGGAGTCTTTTTCCATTCCTTTAAGAAAGAGAGTCCTAATAGATTAGAAATTCAGGACAAATCCTAACAATCTCTCCTTGGCCTGAATTTTCTTGACAAAGTTTATTCACCTTCTTCACATAATCTTCATCACTGCTGCTTGCCATGATTAAAAATCGGTAAAGGTTGAAAATCTTGGTATTGATAAAAAGAAGCCCAAGTATGGGTTAAAAGGATCCCACGTGTTAAGAATAAACATGGGGTAAAAGAAGCTCATGCATTAAAAAGAAACGTGAGTTAAAACTGACATTGGAACTCATGCGTTACAAGTAGGCATGACTTAAAACTAACATTGGTTAAAAGTGCCAAAATATGGGTTAAAAAGAGAGATGTAGCAGCAGGCGTTTTGAATACAGTTGTGATTGTAAATTTATCTCCACATGTAGTATGTTGAATAAATCTTCATTATCGTCCTGATCTAAACACGCATTGAATCTGTCTTCAACCTCGTTCAACCGTTGACTCTGCATCATTGGCTCTGATACCACTTGTTGGAATCGAAATAACATGGTGCATGCGGAAACTACCAATACAAAGCTTGGTGGACGATAAATCAGACGACAAAAGAAAAATATACTAAACTAAACATAATAGTTTATAATGGTTTGGTCAATTGATCTACATATGATAAAACTAATATAAAAGAAGAAAACTATCGAGAGAAAAATCTCCCCCTAAACAAAACTCTTTAATGACTACATTGTAGATATTTTTTGTTGTACTCTTGTGAGAGGTAGAGATCCTTAATTTATAGATATGCAAAACTTATCTTCCAAAAAAAGAATAAGACATATTAAGGAAATTTAATCCTTTTAGGAGTCTTTTTCCATTCCTTTAAGAAAGAGAGTCCTAATAGATTAGAAATTCAGGACAAATCCTAACAATCTCTCCTTGGCCTGAATTTTCTTGACAAAGTTGATTCACCTTCTTCACATAATCTTCATCACTGCTGCTTGCCATGATTAAAAATCGGTAAAGGTTGAAAATCTTGGTATTGATAAAAAGAAGCCCAAGTATGGGTTAAAAGGATCCCACGTGTTAAGAATAAACATGGGGTAAAAGAAGCTCATGCATTAAAAAAAAGCGTGAGTTAAAACTGACATTGGAACTCATGCGTTACAAGTAGGCATGACTTAAAACTAGCATTGGTTAAAAGTGCCAAAATATGGGTTAAAAAGAGAGATGTAGCAGCAGGCGTTTTGAATACAGTTGTGATTGTAAATTTATCTCCACATGTAGTATGTTGAATAAATCTTCATTATCGTCCTGATCTAAACACGCATTGAATCTGTCTTCAACCTCGTTCAACCGTTGACTCTGCATCATTGGCTCTGATACCACTTGTTGGGATCGAAATAACATGGTGCATGCGGAAACTACCAATACAAAGCTTGGTGGACGATAAATCAGACGACAAAAGAAAAATATACAAAACTAAACATAATAGTTTATAATGGTTTGGTCAATTGATCTACATATGATAAAACTAATATAAAAGAAGAAAACTATCGAGAGCAAAATCTCCCCCTAAACAAAACTCTTTAATGATTACATTGTAGATATTTTTTGTTGTACTCTTGTGAGAGGTAGAGATCCTTAATTTATAGATATGCAAAACTTGTCTTCCAAGAAAAGGATAAGACATATTAAGGAAATTTAATCCTTTTAGGAGTCTTTTTCCATTCCTTTAAGAAAGAGAGTCCTAATAGATTAGAAATTCAGGACAAATCCTAACAATCTCTCCTTGGCCTGAATTTTCTTGACAAAGTTGATTCACCTTCTTCACATAATCTTCATCACTGCTGCTTGCCATGTACAATACAAGGAGGCACCACATAGATTACAGAAAAATGAGAACCATTGTACTGAAGCGACTATCACATTGATAACTTTCTTACCTTGCACAAATCAACCACATAAAATCAAGTTTTCTGAAAGAGAAATAATGAAGGACTACTACATGCCAAATTTCCTCCACTGACTCTTTCCATCTTCGTGAGCCGAGTCTCTACTCCGGACCCCACTTGTGGGATTACACTGGTTGTTGTTGTTGTTGTACTACATGCCAAATTGCAGCATGATATACTCCGCATCGATAGCATACTTAGACACAGATTTTTAGAGATACATGTGACTTGCTGTAATGCACGATTCAACAATAACATACCCAGTATAATCCCACATAGTGGGGTCTGGGGAGGGTAATGTGTATGCAGCCCCTCTCTTGTGGAGGTAGAGATGCTGTTTTCAATAGACCCTCGACTCAGGAATGCACGATTAAGTTCTCAAAATGCATTGTTATCTAACAAGGTTGTGGTGTTCATCATTTAGGAGGCAACTTCCAGAAGCTTGAATGAATGTTGAGGTATGAGTTACACAAGCATGCTTAAGTGAATAGAAATAGTTACCCACTGCAGTTGAAGCAATGAGACTGGTCCTCTAAGGAAACTTACCGTTCTACTAAAGCGCTCTCGCTTGAGCATGCAGAAGAAACTTTAAAGGTTTTCTTTATGAGGTGCATTGATCCTTCTGCATCCCAAATCTCCTCATATTCATATATCTCATCTTCGCTTTTAAGTTTTGTCCCACCTCCAGAAAAGCTAGAACTAATTAGACTTCTTATATTCTTCAGAAATTCACCAAGATAGTGTGGAAAGAGCACCCCATTTGTTGGCCACAGGACGGCAATAAGAACGGTCATGACAAACAGCACTAGATACCTGACACATCCACAAACAACCTTTAACATTACAAGAAACAAGGTTTATAAGATAAATATTTTTTAATCTCAATATACTGAATTACCAAATATAAATGTATGTCTGCACAGGGAGAAAGCAAACTTTGGTGGAAATTGCCTCCTCTGGCATTGATCCGGCCGGTAAGATAAGATTACTTGCAGATAAGAGCATGAAAGATGGAAACAGATTTCCCATCTGCCAGCTTATGGTCCCTAGAGTGTGCTGCCCAACACTATCAATCAAACACCATCCAGCCAATACAAACTACTTTTTCAATTGAACAAGGTACAATACCTCTTTTACAGAACCATATTTGGATCTGTGGGTTACCGTACACTGATCGTGGTCATGCCCAGAAAGAATTAGTGCCTGCAGAAACTCGAATTAATGCATAGAAATTTCTTCCTTTTTTATTTGCTTTTTTGTTTTGAAGTATACCAAAAAGTAGAAATACTTACAGGTTTGATAGACTCAAGCAGGTCATTTGTTCCGTTTTCAGTAATATAGTTTTGATATCTGCAAATGGAATTGTAACCAAGTCTGACATCAATATCCATGCGTACAAACACCGTAAATCCATACTAAGCCACTACAGTGAGAGTAAGAGCTTACAATATTTCATTATCACGAGCAGCACGGTTGATTCTCTGAAATAAATAACAAATATGTAATTTTTTATTATAAATATGAGAGATATGTTAATTAACCATATTACAAAAAAAAAATCACAATTTTCTCCTCAAAATAGCAATAATCAAACAGAAAAAGAATTTTTGAGGACTGTTTAGGTTCTCGAGACTCTCAATAAGGATCATTTAGGTTCTCGAGACTCAATCGCTTAATTGGAGAGGAATGGTACATGAATGGCGGTTTCCAGACGAGGAAATCCTTCCACTATAAATAGAAAAAGCTAATTTTTTTTTATTTAAGTTTTTCAAAGAAAGGCTAAACGTTACCTGATTAATGGTTGATGATAAACGATATGGACCGCATGCAGTTAGACCTGGCCGATACAATGGTATATGAGTCAATAGAACCCTTGGATTCGAAGATGGATCTGCACAGAGAAGAGCAAAATGAGCCGAGGGTCTTACACGTAAGCCAAATTCAAAACATAGATGGATAGTGATTGGCGGAACATACGCTCTGAGACATTTTTGACAAAATTCCATGTGGCAGAGGTTACATTGTTTTGGGGATTCCCTGGAGACAAGATATCTTGCTGTGAGTCTTTTCAAAATAACAACACCATGAATCGAACCAACAGAGTCTCTGTTTCATGCTAACTGATAGGAAGAAAAGCAAATCATTAAGGTGGTGTTTGGTGGAAAATATCCGAAATTGAGTTGCCAAGAAAAAAGAAATTGAATTTTTTCAAACACCTTTTTTTTTCCTTTTGGTACCAGAAAGTTGCACCCAAGAAAATAACTTTTGCACTGCAGTCTGAAAAGAGGTTTATGGAACCAATTACTGCCAGAACTAATGTGAAGATGAAAGACATGAACTTGGCACGAAATTGTAAAAAAAACTAAAGATAAATGAATTAGCATTTTTTAGACACTACATTGGTGCATAAAAAGGCTTCGAACGAATTGGGAAGCAGTGAAATAAGAGAGAGAGAAAAAGCTACTATACTCTTGAACACTCAAATATGGATGGTACAACTTTGACACTGAAAACAATGAGAATAGTTTATCTCTAAACAGTAACTGATGAAGTCCCCAAAGTTTTATATACTAAAAAAGAGATCCAAACAAAGTGCAAATTGTGAAATTACCATCCAAGGTTTGTGCATCGACTGCGACGAAATCTACTTTTCCAGCTGTAAATTGATAGTTCCTTGCACCAAATGCTCTCTCATAGCGTCTGATAACCTGCATTATGGTGTACACAGATAAGAATTGAAATAGAATAGGAGGAAATGACGCTTAGACTGCTAAATGGCTGACATATTTTGAGCATGAGAATCTAAAGAAATCATTTACTGCCAATAAAACAGATAAAAACATCCAAGATATAAATGTCAGAGACTGGACGTAGGTCTGGATCATTGCTGATTGAACTATGCAACTTGCCAAGCTCCCTGTGTCTTAAAACTTAGTGAAGATAAGCACTTTTCTCTTGGCTGGGAAAGGCAACCAGCATCCCTTAAACAGTGACGCAACTGATTTGCAAATAAATCAAATTGGAAAGAAGAAATTGATGGCCGTCATGATATGTAAAGACAGTCATCCCTTCTCCAAAAATGAAAGATTCATAAAGCTAAATGTGAAAACTTCCTTATTTAAGAAATTATATTTGAAAGAAAAATAAAAATAATACTGAATATTCTGCTTCTTAGACCAGGCCTGAGCAATAAATGCACCAAATCTGTATGTCAAAGTTTCCAGTATGCAGATCTCCATCAGGAAAGTGACATCACAAAATAGCTAGCCAAATGGAAGCATGATTTTGTCTTATAGCTTAAAACCTTGAACTCTAGTAGCAAACTATAACTTCTGGTCAGAATCATAAGTTGACTTCTATAGAAACATTTGATGCTCATTGAAACAAAGCACTGATACCACAGGCATTGAAGTTTCTTTGGGTTTCTTTAAGCATCTATAAACACATCCAATTTACCATCAACAGCAAAAAGTAGATGACCGTTTCTGAATATTCTTCATGTTATGAATAATCAATTAGTTAACTGTACTGAGTAACCGGATGATCATCACTGCATTATTGAGTTCAGTCACCCAACCCAATGAACTATTGAATTATCCCAGTTATTCAACTTATTCTGCTATAGATGATGCTGCTGTCTCCGGATCCTCTCAATGTGAAAACATGGCACTCATCAGAACTTTTGGTTGTCGAGAATTTGGGTGGGTCAAAATCCCTTTATAATTATGATCAACATGGTAACTTGCCACAGGCAATCATGGACACTATTACAGCTCACAACTAAGTTTTCTTCCAAAATTTCCTAATGTGGTAACTGAGCTTGCGCAAGCCGGAGCTCGCCAACAAATATTTCTTCAATACTCATCGTACAACGATGATCCAATACATAATAAGTTCGTTTCATGTAACATTTTAGAAGATTTATCTCCATTCTTCCAGAAGCTTATGAGTAATTGATACATGATAAGAAATGGGATATGAACAAGTCAAAAAGCATATTAAACTCAAATTTAGCTTAGACACTCAAATAATATGTTCTGAGTATAGAACTCTATCTGAACAGTTAACACACCTCTGGCATATGCGAGTGAAAAGCAGCATACCCTATATCATGGTTTCCAGCAAGGTAGTAAAGCTTTATGTTTGCCGTTTGCTCAAGCATGTCAATGTTAAATATATGCTTAAACCGGCTCCAGGATTCCTGCCATCTATCAAATTAAATAAATCAAAGCTCAAAGCAGAAGAATAACTGGAGAACATTCAGATAGGTTATGCATGAAAACAACTAAAACATGACTTTTATAGAAGGAGTCAACTAAAAGGATTGGGCCTTGAATTAATCCAGATAATAATGTAAAAAGGGGAATGCCATGAGAACTTGTTTATCAGAGCCAGGTTTTGATCTTAATCCAAAAAGTAGTTTAACTTTTTTTTAGGAAAGACCTTCAGGCAGAACATTAAGCATATACAACTTAGTAATTAGTACTTACTCTTCATCAGACAGAAAAGGCCCACCATCAAAATAATCACCTAAGAACAGAATCACATCTGGTTTGAAAGGTAAAATAGAAGATAGGAATGCCCTGCGCATGTACAAATCTGTATAGAACTGAGCAGCTTCAAGTGCAAGGGATTTCGGGGCAAGATGAAGAGAGGTTCTATCCATGAGCTGTCAAAATGTAAGATAGCTTGTAAATATGAAGTAAAAATCGCAAAGCACAGAAAAATTATAAAATATGCACAGTAAAGCCAACTTTAGTTTCAGAAGGAATACCTGAGGATCAGTAACAACAGCAATTTTCACATAGTCACGTTGATGATCTACTCCATCCCTCTAAAATCAAGGAGAAGAAAGGTTAGTATGCCTGAGGGGTCTTTTTTATTATGATTGATGGTATAGCAATAATAATACAAAATCCCACATAACATAGTACAGTGTTTGGTTGGCTGCATAAGGAAAAAACAAATAACTAATACAGCGTTTGATTGGTGGTATTAAGCAAAACCCGTATTAAGTTATGCAGTAACTTCTGTATTATTTTTTACGGGATAGAATGTAGAATAAGAAGCATTAGTAATGCGGGGATGAAACTATTTAAAGACAAGAATCTCTTTATTATTGATGGCTGCATAACAATCTATTCAAGTAATCACCACACAATCAATATTTGCATTATAATCCCGCATAACTAATATGAAAACCAAAAGCGCCCCCCCCCCGAGCCGAGTGTCTTACTATGCATTTTGGCACACGCCAAGCAGGAAAAACTATTACAATAATTTTTGCACTAAAAAAAAGCTTGAATGCTTATGAAGGGGACAAGCCATTAAAATGCACATACGTTAGTACTTAGATAATTAAGAAGTAGACTTCATTAAGGGGAAAGTTACCAGCAATACATGCCTTGAGTCTTACCAATGGGTATTATGAAACTTCCCCTATCTAGAGCTATCAAATTATTGCTCGAAATTAACCACAGAATTTTCCTCATGAAGGTATTTAGCATACAAATTTCACCACTCATACATGTACGTATAAGTTAACTTCCCCACAAGACTTCTTAATTTTCCTTTTAATTTTTTAAACAAGCTGTTGAAATTTTGTTGCTTTCAGTTACTGCAGTAACTTTTTTAGCATAATAAGTTACTTAGTTTTATGATAAATCTACTTTTTTGAATTTAAATTTCGGTTAGATTTTTTAGGTTTGTTGAGATATTTTGGGATTTTTAAATTCCTCTTATGCAGATTTTTCTGCAGATTATGTTCCTAATTGGCTATTTAAAGCCTTGGTATGCTTAATAAAATTATTGAGAGACTTTTTCAATCAATACTTTAAATCCTTTTGCTGCCCCATCTTTTAAAAAACCAACAGTGGTATCAAGAGCTTCATTGATCTTACGGGATCTATGAGTTCTTCCAAAAAATCATTTTCAAATCATTTTTAACCAATATCAATTTTTAAACCTATTTTCAAACATGGCAAGCAGCAGTCTCTCTTTGAATGCCCCACAAACTTTCACTGGCGACTACTATCGAATTTGCTCAGTGAAAATAAAACCATATCTTAAAACCTATGATTTGTTGAATGTTGTAAAGGAAGAACAATCCTTACCAGCAATCCATGAAAATCCTATCATTGTCCAGAATCAAATACTTTCAAAAGAGATTTTAGATAAGACAAGGTCACTAAGGGTGTTCTTCGTGCACAAAACCATAAGACGAAAAAGAAAGAAGAAAAAAAGAAAAAGAACTGCACTACAAAAGTGTGCAATTTCAGCGATGCTCAAAACAATCCTCAAGGACAAATAACCGAAGCAAGAATTGAGGAGGAGCAACTTTTTAAATTGTAGCAACTGAAGCAAAGGAGGAGTGTTGAAATTTTGTTGCTTTTAGTTACTGCAGTAACTTTTTTAGCATAATAAGTTACTTAGTTTTATGATAAATCTACTTTTTTGAATTTAAATTTCTGTTAGATTTGTTAGGTTTGTTGAGATATTTTGGGATTTTTAAATTCCTCTTATGCAGATTTTTCTGCAGATTATGTTCCTAATTGGCTATTTAAAGCCTTGGTATACTTAATAAAATTATTGAGAGACTTTTTCAATCAATACTTTAAATCCTTTTGCCGTCCCATCTTTTTAAAAACCAACACAAGCCAGCCTTTTTCCAAAGTTGGATCAATCAGGAGCCTTTGACATGCTTGGAATCTCAATGAGTACACAAGAATGAAAATAGAGGAATTTTCATAAAACACTACAGTTAGAGCCTAATTACCATACACAACTATAGTTTGCCTAATTATCATTCGTAGCTACTGTTCAATTATTACCAGCTTGTACCATTTGCATTCAGACGCACAACGAATACAACCTGTAACAACTGTATTCGTTCGCGCAACGAATACAACTTGTATCAACTATATTCGTCGCGCCACGAATATAACCAAGACAAAATACAAGGATGATATAAAGGATACAACATGTATCGACTGTATATTCATTCGCACAGCGAATACAACCAGGGCGAAATACAAAAATACAGAAAAATAGAATGTTCTAGTTGAGAGTCGAACTCAAGACCTCCGCTTAGTAAGCGGGACGCTTTAACCAATTGAGCTACATGAGCTTATTGCTCTCTTGTTTCAGTTCAAAACAATTGATCTCTTTGTAACACCCCGTACATTCAGACTAGGTGTGGATATGTTAAATGGGTATTAATTTGATATTTTAGACATATGAAGTCCTATCAGGATGATTATGGGTGAAAATAGTTATTTCAAAATCAAGATGGAAAGTGAGGTGCATAAGATTTGACAAAATCGACTAAGTTTGCAGAAGGTTCGTATTCCAGCAGGTTTTAGTAAAAATGAGTAAGGAATTTGGGAAAACTCAAAGCATGAAAGTTGTAAGCCTTTGAAATAGCTTTCCAACGATATATTATGGAGCCCGAACGGATCTCTGTGCAAAAAGTTATGCGCGTTTTACAGAACAGTATGTGATATGCGCGCCGGTAGCGCGCCCTTAGCGCAGCCGCGCTAATTTTGAGGCAGTGTTACTGCCGTTTAGCGCGGTCAGTAGCGCGGGCAGGCCTACAGATGCGCGGGTGCGCTAGTGGGGGGTCGTTTTAAAGCCATATTTCGTCCCCCACAGCCCCAAAACATAAAAACTTGCTCTAGAAAGGAGAACTCTCAAAAACCTAACTCCCTAAGGGTCCTTCCACCACCCAATGTAAGTTCTAATGGTGATTCTAAGTTAATTTCTATATCCCAACATCTTATTAACATGGGTAAACCCTCCATATCATTAGATATTCGTTTGGGGCATCATTGTTGAGAGAAAAAACCCTAGAACTCGAATTCAAGAAGATTGAACGTCAAAAAGGTAATGTCTTCACCCTCTAATTGATTCTAGCATTGGATTAATGATTATTGACTCAAGTTCATGAGATATGAGTTGATGGGTTTGATAGAAAAGCATGAACAATTATAGGTTTGGCTTGTTGATTGTTGATTATTGGTTAAGGGTGTTGTTTACCTTATGGGTGATAAAGAATAATGTTGATTATAACCATTTGAGACTTTAGAATTTATTTAGGAGCAAGAAAATGGGTTATTGGGTGTAGAAACATCATTAATAAGGACTATGAAGTTTTATGCCACCAAGTGTTTGAGAAAATGCCTAAGTGACCAAAACATGAGTATTATTGCTAATATGGAATCCCCTTGACTTGTATTGATATAGATTGAAATTGAAGGGGTTGACGAATGTTGTATTATGCTCAAGAGCAGGAAGTTAAGGTATGTGAGGCTAACTCTCTATGTTTGGGAATATTAATGATTCTCCCTACACTACGTTTCTTTTACGACGTATCAATTGCCTCAAAAAATATAGTTAAGCCTAGTTCCTTGAATAGTTGTAGAGCTTCTATTCTCTAGCCTCATAAATCGTTCATGACTTTCATTCTGAACGTTGTGAGCTCAGTGCGTATTCAATATAGACTTGGGTTTGATGCCCCCGAGTCTTAGTATAGATTACTCAGTATGCCATAAACAGTTGAAGTTTCAGTGTTCATAATCAGTTCAAGAATACATGTCTCAGTCTAGTCCTATTCAGTATCCCAGTATTATGTAACTCAATGTGATTCAGTATTTCACTATCATATATTGCAGTATGATTCTCAGTTCCTGATTTTAAATCCCTGAATGTTGAACACTTGTATTTGGGCATGAGGCCGCAGTTTATGCTTTATGCATCTTTGGGCCTGAGGTAATGCTGTACGGTGGGCCGGGCTGGGACCGGGACCGGACCGGGCCCGAGGTCCTAACGGGCTAAACGGGCCTGGCGGGCCGGTCTTGATGGGCCGGTCCCTAATGGTGCAAAAAGCCTGTGGCGGGCCGGGTATGGTAAAAAAGCCCACGATCCCGGGACCACTAAGCCCGGGACCGGCTGGTGGGCCTGGGCCGGTCTTACCGGGCCTAACGGCTACTTTTTAAAAAACAAAAAAAAAAAAAAATTTAAATAGCAACGGTCAAAAATTAAAATTATAGCTGTTGGGCTGCAATTTTGACCGTTTGGAAGTTTAAAAAATAGCCATTTGGCCCCCAAACTTTATATAATTACACTTTTTCCCAATTCTCAACTATAAATACTCCCTCATTCTTTCATTTTTACTCACCAATTCATCAATCTCTCTCAATCTCTCTGCTATAATTGCTTATTTTATTGTTGAAATTTCGTGAAAAATTGTGAAGTTGGTGAACTGAAGTATTCAAGTCTTCAACGATTTTCAATTTTCAAGAAGTTGTTCGGCAATTCGGTAAACGCGTTCCAACTCTTAAGTTTTAATATTATAGTTTTGTTAGTTTTATTTAGTATAATTATAATTAATATGGCATTTTCTTTGAAAAATATTTTTGGTGGTAAGGGTAAAGCTAAAATTGGTGAAAGTAGTGGCCAACCTACTACCCTTCCCCCGGCTCCCCGACCCAGACCTGGTAGACGTCCTGCTGCTCCTATTATTCTTGATAGTGATAACCCCTGTTTTCAATTTTCCGATAGTCAATTTTGCCATAATGTTGCACCAGGTGAAAATTTAGATGATGAAACTATGAATGCTCTTTATCCTAATGAAACTGTCTTTAAAAATGAGGATGAAGATGAAACCCAACCGGATTTAGATGATACACCTACTAGTCCTTTTAATAACCCAACTGATGTACCGCCCGATCCACCTGTAGAAACCCCTAGTTTTAATAGACAACCTCCTAAACGCCTAGAAACATCATTAGTTTGGAATTTTTTTACTCAAGTAAGAGAACAAAATAAGGCTAAGTGTAAAACATGTGGGAAATTACTGGCGCATAAATATACTGGAGACCGTAGCGCCACGGGTAGTTTGACTAGGCACATAAAAACACACCCTAGAGATAAAGCTAGATATTTACAAATGAAAGCGCAGCTAGAGGGAACACATGTAGATTCTGATGTTAACCCTAGTACAGGTTCAAATCTAGTTCAACCAGGAATTAATACTGTGACCGGAGGTATTTTATATTACGATCCAAATAGAGATCGTGAAGAATTAGCAAAGATGGTTACCGTTATGTGCTTACCCTATTCTTTTCCCTCTAATCCTAATTGGGTGCATTATATTAGAAGAGTTTTTAATCCTACTTATAAAGGTTGGCCTCGCGCAACAGTTAAGAGCGATATTTATAAATATAAACATGAATATGAACAATATTTGCGGTATTTATTTACTCATATAAGTAATCGGATTTCTATTACTACTGATATTGGTAGAAGTGGTAATGATTGTGATTATCTAACTGTTACAAGTCATTGGATAGATGAGGAGTGGACAATGCAAAAACGCATTATTGCGTATAGAATAATTAATTCATTTCACACAGGTAAGTTTATAGCTAACACTGTTGCAGATATTTGTAGATATTTTTGCTTTAGAGATAAAATAATGGCAATTTCTATGGATAATGCTTCTAGTAACACTAGTGCTATAGGCATACTTACAACAACACTAAATCCCGCATTTAGGAATATATTCCATGTTAGATGTATTTGTCATATTTATCATTTAATTGTCGGTGATGGTATGCGAATTTTAAATTTAGAAATTGAAAAGGTTAGAATGGCTCTTAATTGGCTTTTTTATTCAAACCGTAGAAGTAGACTAAGAGAATATTTTAAAAAATGTGATGAATATGGCCTTAGAGAAAGAAAGGTTCCTAAAGTTTGCCCGACTATATGGAATTATATGTACGAAAGTTTAGTAGTTGCATATGAATATAGAAACCCAATTAATGCAACGTTTAATGCTCGGGTAGGTGGTGAGGATGATGATGAAATGCTTACTACTCAAGATTGGATGAATGTTAAAATTCTTATAGATTTTTTAGAACATTTTCAAATTGCTACAAATGCATTTTCTGGGCAATATTATCCTACTATTTCAAACTGTTTAGTTTATATTGCAGCACTATGTGATTTGTTTGTTGAATTTTCGGAGGGTGGGGAAATTTATCAACTTGCTATAAATGCAATGAAAGAAAAGTTTAAAAAATATTTTTTCCCTATCCCTCCTATTTATGGTGTTGCTGCAATGTTAAATCCTACAATGAAATTAAGAGATCCTCATTTATAGTATACTATACTAGTATACTATATATACTACAAAACAAGATTTTTCAAAATATATAGTATACTATACTAATATACTATACTAGTATACTATATATACTACAAAACAAGATTTTTCAAAATTCAAAATGAGGGCCCCACCCTCAATGACCACCAACGGCCATATTGCACAAATAGCCGTTTTTTTTTCAATTTACAAAACTAACTTTCTCTAACACTATAAATACCCACCTCCCTCTTCTTCATTTCAATACTCAATACTCATTTCTCAATCTAAATTTCTCTAAATCTCTCAATCTCCAATTTTCAAGACTTCAAGTCTCAATCTTAATTTTCAAGTTACATCATGTCTCGTTCAGAAAGAGTGCGCTTATTTGTTTCGGACTACTATGAAGTGCTTGAAGAAAATGAAGAAGGCCAAATATTAAAATGCAAGAACTGTGGAAGAGTCTTAAATTTTCGTTCAGGGTGTACCACAGGCATTTTAAGGAGGCATTTTAAGGAGGCATATAACGTATTGTGTTGATGACATTTATCCGCAAATTCGTCTTTAAGATATTTCAACAATTTGTGTTATTTTAAAATTATTAGACGTATTTATGCTTCATGTTGTACTTTCTTATTAATTTATTATGCATGGCAATTTAGTTTTACTATTGTTTTGTTATTTTACTTTTTCGTCAAGCACTTTAATAATTAGATTTCTACATATATATTACATATATATTATTTATATAGCCATGATATGGTTTACAAGAAATTGCCTGAAACAAAAAAAATTAAAAAAAAAAGCCCGGAAATAAAAAAGCCCGTTAGGCCTGCTAAGCCCACGAGCCCGGCCCGTTTAGCCCAGGACCATATGGGCTTATGCCCGTCACGGGCTGGTTCCACCCGTTGAGCCCACGAAGCCCGGGACCGTGAGGCCCGGGACCGCCAGAGCCCAGGCCCGTTAAGCCCGGCCCGTTTGGCCCATTTAGGCCCGGACCCGGCCCGGAATACAGCATTAGCCTGAGGTCGCAGTTATGTATACGTATACTTGGTCCCGAGGCCGCAGTTTGTGCACATATATATATTGGGCCCGAGGCTGCAGTTTAATATTCAGATAAACAGGTTGTTCATCGTTCAAAAGAGGGAGTATTCATATCTTTACTTCCTTTCAGTTCAATTATTAGTTACCGTTCAGTTATCAGTTACCAGTTACCAGTTACCAGTTACCAGTTATCAGTTCAGTTACCAGTTATCATTTCAGTTTCAGTTTCAATAGTTATCATTTCAGTTATCAATTATCAATTCTCAGTTATCAGCTTAGTTTGAGTTTCAGCATTTATAATTCTTTCTTTCAGTTGCCTTACATACCAGTACAATTCAAATGTACTGACGTCCCTTTTTGCCTGGGGCCTGCATCTAACAATGCAGGTAATGATTTACAGGTCGACGACGCAGAGCGCTAGGATTCTCGTACCAGCTATTTGGTAATCCCCAGTTCTTTTGGGTCATTATCATTACTTTACAACCTTTCAGTATTTACAGATAGTCAGTGTTTTCAGTACTTCAATAGAGGCTTCATAGACTAGAGTAACAGTTAGACAGAGTCTCAGACTTTTCATATTAAGCTATGTTGGCTACAAATATGTTTCAGAATTGTATTAGTATTTCCGCACTTTGATTTATATCATCCAGACTTTCAGTATATCAGCATATGTTAGTTTATCTTCCGCATTTAGTATGTTATGATATCACATGTTGATTCAGCCAGCCAGTTGGTTCGCTCGGTCACATGTAGTCAGGCACCGAGTGTCGTGTTACGTCCAGGCCCAGGTTCGGGGCGTGACACTCTTGTTTTAGTTCTACAGGTAAATTTGCTATAAAATCCAAAGCTATTTCTGAAAGCATAGCTACGAATGGTAAATATAGTGTATATGTTTGCTATGTCGCGTAATTTTTCAATGATAATACCATTCACTGCTCCCAATAGCAAGGAAGCAATGCACAAGTACAAATTGGTGTTGGGGTTTGGTTTGGGGGGGGGGGGAGGGGTGGACATTGTACAATTTAAAGATGATGACAATTGACAAGGTGGGTGTAACTAAATTGCATAAGCTACTTCAACAGATCAATTGGGAGAATAAATTTCTTCTCTATTAGTCAACGCAGAGCTGAGTAATTCCTGATCTGAATTTATGCTGCTTAAGATGAATTAGTCTTAAATCTAGCTCAAGTCAAAGGTAAAGTCAGTGAATTCTTATTTCATCAAATTTTGGAGCTATAAAGTAAGAATAGTACTTCGGCTTACCGTAGAAGGAGGAAGATGAAGATGAGGCCAAGAACAGGACCAAAGATAAGGCACCCAAAATGCGAACATCTCGCCATAGATGAGGCTCAATGCCCAAATTAAGCTAAGAAAAGCTGCTAACTTCAACATTTCTTCTCTTCTTAGCTGACTGGATCAATTAGTGTTCTCTAATTCCATTTGTTAACTATCTCGTAGTCGTAGATCCTAAAGTAAAAGCTCAGAGAACTGGACAAAAAATTTGTTGTTCAACACTTGACTCTTACCCGTTAATGGTGATTTCTTTTATATTTTTCGGTCCTTGTTATTTCCCGTTTGGACAATATTTAAGTTAGCAGTTGAAACAACCACTATTTCAACAATACTGGAAATTAAAGTTGAAATAAAGTTGAAATAAAGTAACTTGTTATATTTTTGTTATATTTGGACATGAATTTTACTTCAAATTTTTTTATATTTGTGAGTGAAAATTATTATTTCACTTGAAATACTTCTCTGTTCTCAAACAAAATTGTTAATATCACATTTTTATTTCAAGTTAAAGTTGAAATGAAGTAATAAACTAATTATTAATTTTACGAAAGTTATTTTCAATATTTGTAAATAATATTTGATCTGAAGTTATGTTCTAAATATTAGAGTTCGAAGTATAAAAGAAAGATAATTGTGTAAAGTAAGTATTAATTTTTTAATCTTTTCGAAATAAAAATTTATATTGTAACATCTTGTTATTAAGAGTAATTGACTTCCCATTCAATAATGTCAAACCAGTTGATGAAGGGTGTAATATTATTTGTGTTGGATAACGTTTTAAATTATATGAAAATAATAAATAATTTACTTACTATTTATTATTTATTCTTTGGCACGACACATATTATTGTTTATTTTTATAATAGAAATAAATTGGCATCTTATATAAAATATTTTAGTATGTGATGTAATAAAAGTTTTATCTTAAGATGATTAATGTTTTAAATGATTAAAAATCTAATGAAGTATTTATTTTAATAGAGAGAAAACAAAATTCGCTTAAATCACATCTATATATTATTAAAAGGAGAGGAAAAGCCCTCTCCTTAAGTCTAGTGGCAGCATTAAAATTAGCTACATTTGATGTATTAACTAATAACTAATTCAGCCATATGACATAACCAGAAAAAGCCATTTATAAATTATTTCTTAATTAATTAATAATAAATAACTAAATAAAAATATTGAAATTTTTAATAAAATATCTATTCATATTTTTAAAAAGAATAATATGATACTACATAATCATACCATGACAAATGAAGATTTTTAGGACAAAGCTCCAAAAAAGTTGGAGTTTAATTATTTTATAATAAAAATGAAAAAATAAGAAAAAGGAACTGCCCATTCAAATTGGGGAGTAGTTTCAAGTTAGAATTTTTAAAATAAAAAACTGGCAATTTAAGTAACGAATAAATAAATTTACTCACAAGAAAAAACAAAAAAAAATTATTATAAAATTATAAAGATAAAAGTTATTTGAATTTGAGATTAGAAAGTACACACGTCAAAAAAAAGATGAAAAAGCATCTTTTAAATTATAATGAGAAAATTCATGCAAATAACAAAATATAACTAAAACCATAATAGATAAAGTCAAAAATAAAAAGATACAGAACAATGAATGAATTTCAAGTAAAAGAGTAATAAATTAATAATCAGTTTTCATATGAGTAAGAAATCTATGCTATATTAAAGCAAGTAATAAGCAAGGACATTAAATCTAAAGGCAAACTAATAAAAATTCACATGATAGTGCAATCATACTAAGCAATGATGTTACACCCCATGTTTTTGTACCTGAGAGTACGTCGTAAGTTAATTGGTGTAAGCTCAGAAATGAGATCGTCTTTGAAAGTACATTAAGTAAGTTAATCATATTACCTTGGAGGTTACAAATATTTAAGACCACGAATAACGAGTACCAAGAGGGTTAGAAAGCTTAAAAGTTAAACCAATGGAAGAAAATAAGTTTCGTCGAATGTCGACAAGTTGGGAATGTTATAACATGTACTTTCGGAGTGATACTATGGTGCTTAACATGATAAGAAGGTTATGTTATGAGCTATTTTAGTCATATGGTAAACGTGCGTTAGGCTTTGAAGTCAAGTGAGTTATGGAACAAAAGTTGGCAAAGGTCATCACAAGTTACATTCATAAACATGCTGAAAATTAAGTCAAATATAGTTGAACTTTTCTCCAAATATACTTGGGATTATGGGGTGATCTATCTACCAAATTGAAGATCTACGAGTCTAGTTTCTACTCATTTAACCATTCGTCGATACGATATCGGAGTAGAGAGATATTCGCGCTTCGTGAGAGTGCGCAAGCAGTTCCCATGGGATCCACAAAGTCGGTGTAAAACTTCAGCTTGTATTTAAGTCAATTATATGTCGTTTTAACTCATTTTTCTCATCCAAAACAGTTCCTAAACCATCCTAAATGATCTCCAAGGGTTCCTCCATGATTCTAGGGTGAAAACCTAATATAAAAACATGAATCCAACACTAGAAATCCCGTAGTACTTGCTAGATCGTAGTTCTTCATCTTGTGGCTGTTTTGGAGGGTTTTTCAAAGGTAAGTAACATCAAATTTCGTGTTGTTCTTTATTATTAAGCTAATAATCATTCTCTCCTTCATATATATTAGAGTTTCAAGGTTAAATACAAGTGTTTACATACCAACTTGAACACAAAAGTTGATTCAAGAAGAGAATACAACTCCTATAGTATTCTGGTGTGATTGAGGATTATTGGGAGCTACACAAGCTGGGTATTTCAAGTTGTATCTACTGCTTAAGTTAAGCAAATCATGTTCTTGGTTGTTCTTAAGGTCAATCATGTGTTGGTTAAGTTGTTTGAGTGAAAATCTACAAGATAGTAATTGACATGGCATAAGGAATCGTTATCTTTTTTTGTGGGCTGTGTTGAGGCTATATATATAGTTTGTTGTGGCTGGAATTATTATAAATAGTTTTATTATGTTGTGGTTGCTGTTGTTAAGGTTAACTATGTGTTAATTTAATGGATTGAAGAAGATAACATGAAAAATAAGAGGTTGACGATAAAGGTTAAGGTGCTAGGCGTGTGGACTATATTTGAAGATTATGCTTATGATGTTTTGGGTCGAAAATGATATGGTAAGAATAAGTGTGATGTTACAGATGTTGTAGGCAACATGGAAAAGGAATTAGATTCAAATCATATTTTGTTAATCGTAAATCGAGCTTGCCGCTCAAAATGGTTGTTGAACTAATCTGAGAGCTTATTATGAATTATATTATTGTTGTTTAGGCTATTTGGTGACTTTTGGTAACATATGGGATGCAGTACAAATAGAGGAGGTTCTGTTCATTTTCTTATAGAATATTGGTTTCTAAATATGAGAGTCAGAAAGCTTATATGATGACGACGAAGTCGGTTACTCACTGTAGACATAAAAAGATCATATTGAGCTTGCTTGACGATTGGATAGAAGATTTCAAAAGTATGTTAAGGCACTTCCTTCTTTATTTTGGCATGATCTAAAATAAAATGAACATAAACGATACTCTATTTCATAACAGATCTACTCCTAGCAACTAAGGCTGCCCGTGTTGTTCTTTCCTTATAAAGTTATTCTAAGCAAGTATGTATAATCTTTGAATCCTATTGAGGTTCATATTGATAGTATGGATGTCAATAATGTTAATCGAGGGTGTGACGACCTTATGTCACTCCGAAGGGTTTAGAACGTGATTCCATGAGTCTAGCATGCATTAATATATGTATCTATTTTACTCTACCGAGCTGCGTTATAGTCATCCGTTGTGCAACCATTGATCATTTGGGTTTTACCGAGCTCCACATGGCCGGATACGATTCTACCAAGCCTTATGATAGCCGGGTACGTTTTTACCGAGTCCTCTTCGAGGTCGGGTACGATATGATGATGATGATGATGATGCCCATAGAGGCGTATGTTTTTAAAAGTATATGTATATATTTATGTATCATGCATTTCATGTCAGTCGCCCTCAGAGGCACTCAGATGTTACAGGTTGTATCTTCTCCACCTCTCTTTATATTATTGTTAATATTTATGTTTTTTCTGCCTTACATACTCGGTACTTTATTCGTACTGACATCTTTTTTGCCTGGGAATACTGCGTTTTATGCCCGCAGGTCCTGCTTGACAGGTTGATAGTCCTCCTAGTAGGCTATCAACTCATCAGAAGGTGTTGGTGCACTCCACTTGCACCGGAGTTGTCTATTTTGTCAGTATGCTTTGGACATGTATTGATTGGTTTGGCGGGGCCTCGTCCTGACCTTTATGACATTTATGTACTCTTAGAGGCTTATAGACAGATGTCATGTATATGAATACTTATATGGCCTTGTCGGCCTATGTTTTGAGTGTCCAAATGATCATTTCGGTCTTATAGGCCCGTACGTCACATGTATAAGTTTGTATATCATGTCGGGTCGTCATATGTCGAGTATTCCTTTGTGTTTTATTCTTGTTATTGTCACAACCCAAATTCCACATTAGGTCGTAATGGCGCCAACTCCGTTGTTAGGCAATCCAACACTAATCAACTAGTGAATCCTCATTAAAATAATTAATACGTGAAAACCACCTTCCTTATTAATAAGGAAACTAGGAGTTTGAGACTTAAGCATAATTTGATGAAAGTAATAATTACGAAATTTAAATCATGATAGAAATCCAAAATCACAAGTCTACCAATGTGTGTGCCAAGACCTAGTATCACAAGTATAGGACAATCTAGCAGAATATACAAAACCATACTATCCTACTGTCTGCAAAGGAAATAGATAGGAAAAGTAAAAACATAGAAAGACTCCAGCTGTTGCAGAACGGCTCAGAAGGGCATCTCACCGGAAGAAGCCAAAGAGTCCACTCTACGCACCGGACTGATGGCCAAATGCACCTGCCTCAAAGCCTGCTCAATCAAGTGCAGAAGCATAGTATGAGTAAATAAACAATATGTACCCAGTAAGTATCCAGTCTAACCTCGAAGAAGTAGTGACGAGGGGTCAACTTGACACTTACTAGGGTCAATAAATATAATAATATGAAGTTTAATATTCTAATTCACAATGTACATAGATAGCAACAAGTGCAAACAAGAATAATACTGAAAATCCTCTCATCAAATCAATAAATCTAGGCATTTCCTTCATTTAAAACAACTGGCCTTTCAAGCAATGATCATACAAATTATAAGAGGTTCTGGTTCCATTATCACACACAAATACCACCGAGGGCGTTCGGCCCGATCCAACATAAATGTAAATTGTGCACTACCGAGGGTCGAACGGCCCGAACCATATATATACAATTATCATATTGTCGAGGCGAACGGCCCCCTCCCATAAGAGTAGTGGAAGTAATCACCCCGCTCGCGGAATATATACTTGCGACGCGGTTAACCATAAATACAACTTAAATGTTTCCTTAATTCTTTTCAAAATAATTATTTACTTGACATCATGACATTCTCAACGAAGTTTCAGTCAATTCAATTTAACAATTTATAATCATATAACAGTACCCACAGAGCATGGTGTAAGCCTAGAACTATCCGGACATGACAGGAATAGTAGCTACGTACGGACTCTCGTCACTTCGTGCGTACCTAGCCCCCCACAATTAAATAACATATTAATTAGGTTCACCTATGGGGAAATTTCCCTCTTACAAGGTTAGAAAAGAGACTTACCTAGTTTCGGGCCTACTTCCAACTCAAGAATGTGCTCAAACCCTCAAACCGAAGCCGTACAATCCAAAACTATTCAAATAGTGTGAAATCCATTCATTATAGGTTTACAAGTTCATAATCTAGCTATTAAAGTGATTATGCAACCCCAAAGGCAAGATTCCTAAAATTCATCCCCGGACCCACTTGTCCGGATTCCGGAAAATTTCGAAGAAAGTTGTTACCCATAACCTAAGGATCAAGAATATATGATTTATACTTCATGCCATAACGCGTTTTGTGGTTAAATCTTGTTTTATTAAAACCCTAGGTTTTACTCTAAACTCATAATTTTTACTAATTTACATGGTGTAATCTATCCAAAACCCAAGTATTAAACTCACATTAAGTAGAAATAACTTACCTCACAATGCTAGGTTGAAATCGCCCCTTTGGAAGCTCCCAAATCACCCAAGGATTTAATAAATGACCCCAAATATGCCTAAGTCCCGATTTTTAAACTCACTGCGCTGCCCCCTTCATCGCGAACGCGACAGGGCCCTCGTGTTCGCGAAGACCATTGGCCCAAGCCCTCTGAAGGCCATTCAGCGTGAACGCGACAATTGGCACGCGAACGCGAAGGCTAGCTTGGATAGACCTACGCGAACGCGATGGGGACTTCACGAATGCGAAGAACAAAGCTGACCCGACCTAGCTAGTCTACTATATGTGAACGCGGGAAGCCTCACGCGAATGCGGAGGGCACTGGCCCAGAACTTCGCGAACGCGAAGAGCATTCCTCCCCCAACCCAACTCCTTCTACGCGAACGCGATGGTTCCTTTGCGTTCGCGAAGAAGGAAACCAGAATTGGGCAGATCTGGTATCATGCATTTAGCTCCGAGGGGTCCGAAACTCACTCGAGCCACTTGGGATCCCGTCCAAAGGCACTAACAGGTCTGTAATCATAATACGAACTTGCTCAAATTCTCAAAATGCGAAAAACAACAACGAAACCAAGAATTATAGCCCAACACCAAATTGAATCAAACTTTGAACTTCAAGTTTTCCAAATTTGCCAAATGCGTCGAATCATACTTAGACTACTCGGAATGGTACCAAATTTTGCGTGCAAGTATTAAATAACATTACGGAACTATTCCCGGTCTCAGAATTCAATTCAGACCTCGATATCACCAAAACTTGCTCCAAACCAAATTTAAAGAACTTCAAAGTTCTTCAAGAACTAACTTTCACTATTAAGCGCCAAAACGCTCCCAGGTCATCCAAAACCCAATCCAGACATACGCACATGTCCGAAATCATCATACGAACCTATTGGAACCGTTAAATCCCGATTTCAAGGTCGTTTACTCAAAATGTTGACCGAAGTCAAACTTGGCCCTTTAAGCCAACCTTAAGGAACCAAGTGTTCCGATTTCAACCCAAACTCTTCCAAATCCCGAACCAACCATCCCCGCAAGTCATAAATCAGTTAAAGCAAGTATGGGAAGTCTTATTTAGGGGAACAAATTTCTAAAAAGCAAAACAACCAGTCGAGTCATTATATTCTCCACCTCTTAAACAAACGTTCGTCCTCGAATGGGTTTAGATTCATACCTGAAGTGCCAAAGAAATGTCGATATCTGCTACGCATGTCCTCCTCGGACTCCCAGGTCGCCTCCTCGAGTGGTTGACCCCTCCATTGGACCTTTACCGCAGAAATCCTCTTGGATCTCAACTGGCAATCTTGTCTATCAACAATGGTAACTGGCTCCTCCTCATATCCCAAGCTCTTATCTAGCTGAATAGTACTAACATCTAACACATGAGACAAGTCGGTGTGATACCTCCGAAGCATAGACACGTGAAAAACTAGATGAACCCCTAATTCTGGGAGGTAAAGCAAGCTCATAAGCAACCTCCCCAACTCACCTCAACACCTCAAATGGGCCTATAAACCTTGGGCTCAACTTGCCCTTCTTCCCAAATCTCATAATACCCTTCATCGGCGAGACTTTCAAGAGAACCTTCTTGCCGACCATGAATGATACATCACGCGCCTTTTGATCCGCGTAGCTCTTCTGTCTGGACTGTGCTGTGCGAAGTCTTTCCTGAATCAACTTCACCTTTTCCAAGGCATATTTTACCAAGTCAGTACCATACAACTTAGCCTCGCCAGGCTCAAACCACTCGATAGGAGAACGACATCTCCAATCATATAAATCCTCAAATGGAGCCATTTCTATGCTGGACTGATAATTGTTGTTGTAAGCGAACTCGGCCAAAGGCAAGAACTGATCCCACTGCCCTCTAATGTCAATCACACATGCTCTCAGCATGTCCTCTAATATCTGAACTGTCCGCTCCGACTGTCCGTCGGTCTGAGAATGGAATTCTGTGCTGAGCTCCACATGGGTCCCCAACTCACTTTGAACAACTCTCTAGAAATGTGAAGTGACCCGAGGGCCTCTATCTGATATGATGGAAATAGGCACACCGTGCAACCGAAATATCTCCTGGATATAAATTTAGGCCAACCTATCTGAAAATAGATAGTCACAACTGGAATAAAGTGTGCTGACTTGGTCAGCCTGTCGATAACGACCCAAACCGCATCAAACTTCCGCAAAGTCCATGGCAACCCAACCATGAAGTCCATAGTAATTCACTCTCATTTTCACTCAGGTATAGTCATCTGCTGAAGTAAATCACCTGGCCTCTGATGCTCATACTTGACCTGCTGGCAATTTAGGCATCTAGCTACATACTCCACTATGTCTTTCTTCATCTGCCGCTTCCAATAATGTTGCCTCAGGTCACGATACATCTTCGTAGCACTTGGAAGAATAGAATATCGTGAACTGTGTGCCTCTTCTAGATTCCTCTCCCTCAAGCCATCGATATTAGGAACACATAGGCAACCCTAGAGTCGCAGAACACCATCGAACTGCCGAGCCTTAATCTGTCCCAATAATGAAGACTGAGCAACAATACATGTAAGGACCCGGCTGGGCTCTGAAATGTCCAACCTCACAAGTCTGTTAGCCAAGGACTGAATGTTCAAAGCTAATGGCCTCTCATCTGCTGACATGAATGACAAGATACCCATACTCCTTGCCTTCCTGCTCAAGGCATCCCCGACCATATTTGCCTTACCTGGATGATAAAGAATGGTGATGTCATAGTCCTTCAGTAACTCAAGCCACCTACACTGCCTCAAATTGAGATCCCTCTACTTGAACAGATGTTGCAAGTTGCGATGGTCGGTATAAACCTCACATGACACCCCATACAGATAATGCCTCCATATCTTAAGAGCATGAACAATCGCGACCAACTCTAGATCGTGCACAAGGTAATTATTCTCATGAATCTTCAACTAACGTGAAGCATATGCAATAACTCGCCCCTCCTGCATCAATACACAACCCAAACCAACGCGTGAAGCATTGCAATACATAGTATACATCCTCGAACCGGAAGACAACACTAAGATTGGTGCTATAGTCAAAGCTATCTTGAGCTTCTGGAAGCTCGCCTCACAATTATTGGACCAACGGAAGGGAGCACCCTTCTAGGTCAATCTAGTCAAAGGTGCTGCAACGGATGAAAAGCCCTGTACAAATCGGCGTAATAATCCGCTAATCCCAGGAAACTTCTGATCTCAGTCACCGAAGTGGGATGTGGCCAACTCTAAATTGCCTCAATCTTCTAGGGATCTACCTTAATACCCTCTCCTGACACAACATGCCCCAAGAATGCTACTGACTCTATCCAAAACTCACACTTGAAGAACTTAGCATATAGCTTCTACTATCGCAATGTCTGAAGCACTACTCTCAAATGTTGTTCGTGCTCCCCCAGGCTACGTGAGTAGATCAGGATGTCATCAATGAAGACAATAACAAAAGAATCAATATAAGGCTTGAACACTCTATTAATCAAGTCCATAAATATTGTTGGGGCATTAGTCAATCCGAAAGACATCACCAGGAACTCATAATGGCCATATCTAGTATGAAAGACAGTCTTTGGGACATCTGAGTCCCAAATCTTCGACTGATGGTACCCCGATCTCAAGTCGATCTTAGAAAACACCCTAGCACCCTGCAACTGGTCAAACAAATCATCAATACGAGGCAATAGGTACTTGTTTTTTATGGTGACTTTGCTCAACTGGTGGTAATCAATGCACATCCGCATAGTCCCATCCTTATTCTTCACAAATAACACTGGTGCACCCCAAGGTGATACATTAGGTCTCACAAACCCTTTGCTAACAACTCCTCAAGCTGCTCTTTCAACTCATTTGGAGATATGTGGTATGGTGGAATAGATATAGGCTGGGTACCTAGAGCCAAATCAATACAGAAATTAATGTCACAATCTAGAGGCATGCCTGGAAGGTCAAAAGGAAACACATCGGCAAACTCCCAGACTACTGGCACTGAATCAATCATCAAAGACTCTGGGTGGTGTCCCAAACATATGTTAGATACGCCAAACAACCCTTCTCGACCAGATGTCGAGCGTTCATAAAAGAGATAACCCGACTAGATGAACTAATGGAGGAACCCTTCCACTCCAATATCGGTAACTCTGGCATCGCTAAAGTAATAGTCTTGGCATGACAATCAAGAACGGCGTGATATGAAGATAACCAATCCATACCCAAGATGACCTCAAAGTCGATCATGTCAAGTAACAAAAGGTCCGCTCTAGTCTCGTAACCACAGAAGGTAACCACACAGGACCGATGGATCCGATCCACAACCACAGAATCGCCCACAAGAGTGGACACATAGATAGAAGTACCCAAAGAATGACGGGGAATATTCAGGAAATGAGCAAACAGAGATGACACATATGAATATGTAGACCCTGGATCAAACAATACCGAAGCATCCCTACCGCAGACAGAAATAGTACCTGTGATCACGGTATCTGAGGCCACTACATCTGGTCTAGCGAGAAAAGCATAGAACCTGGCTGGTCTCTACCTAGCTTAGCAATGGCTGACTGACCTCCCCCCACCTCTAGGACGGCCCCTGCCAACCTGTCCCCACCTCTGGGTGGCCAGATGGCTGGTGCTATAATCATAGGCTGATGACCCTGCTGCACTACCTTGCCCCGAAGTCTGGGACAAAATCTCTTCATGTGACCCAGATCCCCACACTCATAACAACCCCGCAGTGTCATAGACTACTGTCCTAAAGCCTGACCCTGCTGGCCTGAATACCCACTAGAAGAACCCTGGATGGCTGGTGGGCAGTATGAACTCTCTGGCATAGCATTGAAGTAGGCACTAGAAGAACCCTGTTGACCAGAACACCCGCTGGAGGAACCCTGAATAGTTAGAGAGCGGTAAGAACTCTCCGGCATTGCACTGAAATAAGGCCTCACTAGATCACCTCGAGGAGGTGGTGGTGGTGTCAAATATGGGGGCCTGCCTGGATGACCCCTCCCAAAGTGACCTCTGCCCCTAGATGGAGCACCTCTAAACTCTCCAGAGGATCTGATCCTCTTATCTTGCTGCAACTGCTCTCTACCCCTCTGTCGGTAACCCTCAATCCACCGAGCAATCTCTACCACTAGCTGATACTCAGTCCCCATCTCAACCTCTCAGGCCATGCTAGATCGAATACCTGGGTGTAACCCCGAAACAAATATATGCACTCTCTCTACGTCCGTAGGAAGTATCATGAGGGCATGGCGATACAACTCAGAGAATCTCGCCTCATAGTCGGTCCCAGATATCTGACCCTACTCGAGCTGCTCAAACTGACACCGTAACTCTTCCCTCTAAGAGGGTAGAATATACCTGTCCAATAGAAATTGTGTAAGATGATCCCAAGTCATGGGAGGAGAACCTGCTGGTCTACCAAAAAGGTAAGACTGCTATCATTTACGAGCCCTGCCCTCTAAGTGGAAGGCGGTGAAATCTACTCCATGGGACTCCAATATCCTCATGTTGTGCAGTCTGTCTCTGCACCTGCCAATGAAATCCTGGACGTTCTCATGATGCTCACCTTTGAAGATAGGAGGGTGTAGCCTAGTACATCTGCCAATAGCTTCTGTGGATCGCCGTTCACAGCTGGTCTAGGCTCAAGTGCCACTGCTACAACTGGCTGAGCACCGCCCGCAGGTAGAGTACCCGGAGTCTGATATACGACAGATACGTACCCAAGAGCTTGAGCAATAGGGGTCTGTGCTCCCCCTCATGCTTGAGATGTGGCAAGGTCTGCTGGAAATAAACCATCCTAGGTTATAGAGTCCATGAACCGCCATATACAGCCCATGACCTCCTAGAAGCCTGGTGCTGCTATGAAATTCGTCGGGGCAGGCGCTGTCCCAGGCACCTCGCCCTGCTCCTTAATAATGGGATCCCCTGCTGGATTTGCCAGTGGCGCAACTAGGGAAGCTCTGGGACGCCCTCGTCCTTACCTCGGGCCGATGCCCTCCCCTGGCCTTTGCCTCGACCTCTAGCAATGGGGGAGAAGCTCCTCTCGGGTCTAGAACGTCCGTCGTATGCGTCCTCACTATTTGTGAGAGAATAGAAGAAGGAAATTTAGTATACCATCAACTGCACGATAGAAGATGAATAAATAGTAGTTTCGTAACACCCTATAGCCTCTCGAAGATAAGTACACACATCTCCGTACTGATCCGCAAGACTCTACCAGGTTTGCCCTTAACTTGTCAGACCTACGTGAACCTAGTGCTCTGATACCATATTGTCACAACCCAAATTCCACATTAGGCCGTGATGGCGCCAACACCATTGTTAGACAAGCCAACACTAATCAACTAGTGAACCCTCATTAAAATAATTAATACGTGAAAACCCTTCCTTATTAATAAGGAAACTAGGAGTTTGAGACTTAAGCATAATTTGATGAAAGTAATAATTACGAAATTTAAATCATGATAGAAATCCAAAATCACAAGCCTACCAATGTATGTGCCAAGACCTGGTGTTACAAGTATAGGGCAATCTAGTAGAATATACAAAACCATACCTACTATCTAGAAATGAAATGGAGTAGGCAGAAAATACAAGCAAAAGAAAAGACTTCGGCTACTGCGGAACGGCTAGGAAGACAGTTCACCGTGTAGTCTCGTAGAAGCGATCAAGTGTGCGCGCAGGACTGATATCCAGATGCATCTGCCTCAGACCCTGCACATTAAGTGCAGAAGTGTAGCATGAGTACATAAACAATATGTACCTAGTAAGTATCCAGTCTAACCTCGAAGAAGTAGTGACGAGGGGTCGACTTGACACTTACTAGGGTCAATAAATATAATAATATGAAGTTTAATATTCTAATTCACAATGTACATAGATAGCAACAAGTGCAAACAAGAATAATACTGAAAATCCTCTCATCAAATCAATAAATATAGGCATTTCCTTCATTAAAACAATTGGCCTTTCAAGCAATGAATCATAAGAATTATAAGAGGTTCCGGTTACATTATCACGCATAAATACCACCGAGGACGTTCGACCCGATCCAACATAAAAGTAAATTGTGCATTGCCAAGGGGCGAACGGTCCGAACCATATATATACAACTATCAGCCTGTCGAGGGGAACGACCCGCTCCCATGAGAGTAGTGAAAGTAATCACCGCGCTCGCGGAATATATACTTGCGACGCGGTTAAGTATAAATACAACTTAAATGTTTCCTTATTTCTTTTCAAAATAATTATTTACTTGAAATCATGACATTCTGAACGAAGTTTTAGTCAATGTAATTCAATAATTTATAATCATATAACAGTACCCACAAAGTATGGTGTAAGCCTAGAACTACCCGGACATAACAGGAATAGTAGCTACGTACGGACTTTTATCACTTCGTATGTAAAACGTAGCCCCTCACAATTGAATCACATATTAATTAAGTTCACCTATGGGAAAATTTCCCTCTTACAAGGTTAGAAAAGAGACTTACCTCGTTTCAGGCCTACTTTCAACTCAAGAATGCGCTCAAACCCTCAAACCGGAGCCGCACAATCTGAAACTATTCAAATTGTGTGAAATCCATTCATTATAGGTTTACAAGTTCATAGTCTAGCTATTAAAGTTATTATCCAACCCCAAAGGCAAGATTCCTAAAATTCATCCCCCGGCGCACGTGTCCGGATTCCGAAAATTTTCGAAAAAAGTTGTTACCCATAACCTAAGGATCAAGAATATATGATTTTTACTTCATTCCATAACAAATTTCGTGGTTAAATCTTGTTTTTACCAAAACCCTAGGTTTTATTCTAAACCCTTAATTTCACTAATTTACGTGTAATCTACCCAAAAACCAAGTATTAAACTTACATTAAGTAGAAATAACTTACCTCACAATGCTAGGTTGAAATTTCCCCTTTGGAAGCTCCCAAATCGCCCAAGGATGTAATAAATGACCCCAAATATGCCTAAGTCCCGATTTTTAAACTCACTGCCCAGCTGCCCCGTTCATCGCGAAAGCGACAGGGGCCTCGCATTCGCGAAGATCATTGGCCCAGGCCCTCTGAAGGCCCATCAGTGCGAACGCGACAATTGGCACGCGAACGCGAAGGCTAGCTTGGCTAGACCTACGCGAACACGATGGGGACTTCGCGAACGCGAAGAACAAAGTTGGACCAACCTAGCTAGTCTACTCTAGGCGAACGCGGGAGGCCTCACGCGAACGCAGAAGTCACTGGCCCAGACCTTCGCGAATGCGGAGCAGCTATCTCGAACGCGAAGAGCATTCCTCCCCCAGGCCAACTCCTTCTACGCGAACGCGATGGTTCCTTCGCGTTCGCGAAGAAGGAAACCAGAACTGGGCAGATCTGGTATCATGAATTTAGCTTCAAGGGGTCCGAAACTCACCCGAGCCACTCGGGACCCCGTCCAAAGGCACTAACAGGTCTGTAATCATAATACGAAGTTGCTCGAATTCTCAAAACGCGAAAAACAACAACGAAACCAAGAATTATAGACCAAAACTAAATTGAATCAAACTTTAAACTTCAAGTTTTCCAAATGTGTCGAATCATACTTAGACTACTCGGAATGGTACCAAATTTTGCGTGCATGTCTTAAATGACATTACGGAACTATTCCCTGTCTCGGAATTTAATTCGGACCTCGATATCACTAAAATTTGCTCCAAACCAAATTTAAAGAACTTCAAAGTTCTTCAAGAACTAACTTTCACTATTAGGCGCCAAAACACTTCCGGGTCATCCAAAACCTGATCCGGATATACGCCTAATTCCGAAATCATCATACGAACCTATTGGAACCGTCAAATCCCGATTCCAAGGTCGTTTACTCAAAATATTGACCGAAGTCAAACTTGGCCCTTTAAGCTAACCTTAAGGAACCAAGTGTTCTGATTTCAACCCAAACTCTTCCAAATTCCGAACCAACCATCCCCACAAGTCATAAATCAGTTAAAGCAAGTACGAAAAGTCTTATTTAGGGGAACAAAGTTTTAAAAAGTAAAACGACCAGTCGGGTCATTACAGTTATCTCAGGACGGCCTTTCTGGCTCATTTACCCATGATAGTATGATAAGGAAGATATGTTACATTGGTACTCAGTTGAGTAAGGTACTGGGTACCCGTTGCGGCCCTTCAGTTTGGGTCGTGACAAATGAATAAAGCAATAATGATAATCGAGGAACAAAAGAAGAAAAAATGGCATAAAATATAAAATGATAAAATGTATTAGAATTTCAAATCAGAAAGATTATTGAATTTTAATGACAAAAATCATACATATGTAAAATATCATGTAAATTAAATCTTAATAGATAAAGTCAAAAATAAAAAAATATTAGGTAATAAAAGAATATCAAGCAATAAAGCATAATTTTAAAAGATAGTTGACTTAAATAATTAAATCTTAAAAATCAAAATTCTAATAAAACGTCAAAGGAGAAGAAAAACTTATTTATTGGCATATAAGACAAAAATGACAATTAGTTAAAACATTGTTAGATTATTAACTAAAAAATTTTAAAAATAATTTATAGTTTTGATGAATTCAAATGAAGATGTCTTGGAAAAAACGTTTCAAGAAAAAGTTTTAGGAGCAAGAAAAAAAAAAAAAATATATATATATATATATATATATATATATATATATATATATATATATTAATATTATATTAAAAAGAGATAATTACAAAAATATTAAGTGAAGTGACAAGCTAATAAAATGTCATAATATCAAATAAAATAATAATAAATATAGCAAATTATATAATAAAGAAAAGTGAGGAAGTGAAAATTTATTCGATGGCCATATGATTCTTTTTCTAATTTCATCGATTTTCTTATTGAGCATGTTTCATTGGATAAAAAAAGAAAATTAAAATTTAATTCAAACAATATGATATAATATGATCAAACAAATTAAATCACACACCATGATTTATATTATCTGCACATCGTGCAAGTGCTATACCAGTAACAAATTAAAAAAAAATGTTTGCATGACGTCCTCCTCTCCTTCAACCACGCGCACGCAACTATTAATATTATACTTAAAACATCAAATCTAGAAGACTAACAAGTCACACAGTGTAATTAAAGCAGTACAATTATGATACCTACAAATACAAAATTTCTATTATAACATCTTGTTATTAAAAGTATTTGATTTCCCATTCAATAATGTCAAACCAGTTGATGAAGGGTGTAATATCATCTGTGCTGGATAACGTTTTAAATTATATGAAAATAAATACTTACTATTTATTATTTATTCTTTGGCCGAGCATATATTATTGTTTGTTTTTATAATAGAAATAAATTGACATCTTATATAAAATATTTTAGTATGTTATGTAATAAAAAAATTTTATCTAAAGATTATTCATGTTTTAAATGATTAAAAATCTAATGAAGTACTTATTTTAATAGAGAGAAAACAGAATTCGCTTAAATCACATCATCTATATATTATTAAAACGAGAGAAAAAGCCCTCTCTTAAAAGCCTAGTGGTAGTATTTAAATTAGCCACATGTGATGTATTAACTAATTAGCTATTGACTAATAACTAATTCAACCATATGGCATAACCAGAAAAAGTCATATATAACTTATTTTTTAATTAATTAATAATAAATAGCTAAATCAAAATATTAAAAAACTTAATAAAATATCTATCCATATTTTAAAAAGAATAATATGATACCAAATAATCATTAGATGACAAATGTGGATTTTTAGACAAAGCTCCAAAAAAGTTGGAGTTTAGTTATTTTATAATTGTTTACCCTCAAAATCAGATAATAATGAAATTTGTAAGTGATTTTAAGAATACATGGTTTAATTCGACATAAAGCAATTGATGAAGTAAATAACGAATAAAGAAAAACAGAAATAATTCAAACCACACGAGTGAGTTAGTTTCAGTCTTGTCACACCTCCTTTTTACGCCCCCGCTAGGGTACAAGGGAGTTTTTTTCCGATTAAAGGACAATCGAAACGAGATTTATTTATTTATTTCAGAGTCGCCACTTGGGAGATTTAGGGTGTCCCAAGTCACCAATTTTAATCCCGAATCGAGGAAAAGAATGACTCTGTATTATAGTCTGCGCACCAGAAATCCGGATAAGGAATTCTGTTAACCCGGGAGAAAGTGTTAGGCATTCCCGAGTTCCGTGGTTCTAGCACGGTCGCTCAACTGTCATATTTGGCTTAAATATCTGATTTTTATACGATTATGAGCTCATGTGAAATTTTTATCTTTTTATCGCTTTTATTATTGTTATTATTATTTTTACCAGAATGTGAACATTGTTTAAAATATGTCTTTGGATTACATCACATGAAATGCTCCCGCAATCCGGAACACATTTTTATTCAATGTTTTGGGATTTGGATTTGGGTTGCATGAAATACGCACCCGAGTTTAAGAAGATAATATTATTAAATACGCGCCTAAAGCGACTAGCGTATCATTATTTTGGGTAGGGCCGAGAAATTTGCTAAACGGCTCCTCCCGAATTCTAAGCAATTAAATGTACATTTATTGAGGGCCCCGCAATCTATACATTTTATTAAGCGAGGCTCATCTCATTTATTTTAAATGGACAAATCTTAAAGCGACTACATTTTCTATAAAAATTAGTCTCTAAAATAAAGAAAGAAAATCATAATTAATTACTAGCTTTTATTTTATTTATTTAAGAAAACATGACATACTAATTGCTAGATTAATACAAATATTGATGAAAATGAATTATATATATAAAAAAATCGAAATTATAAATAAAATAAAAATTTGACAACTAATATTCAAAAGAATCAAATACAGTTAGATTAAAACTCGGCATTGTTATAAAAAAAACTATTGAGATTAATTATTCACAACCATTTGAAACTAGATTTTTACCATAATTACTAAATCTTTTTAGAAAGTCTTTTAGACTTAAACGAAGTTTCTACTCTTGCCTGAACTCAAATGCCTTAATGCCTAATTTTCGAAAATTAATTCAAATTCATGCCTTAACTAAATTTAGCTACTTATTCATGATTAACCTACTGTTGATAATTTTGAAACCTTCATAACTAGTGAATTAACCCGTTTTGCCAAACCGATTCATTAAAGACTAACTTATGTTATTTTTTTTCTTATTTCAATTATTATTCAGTAATACATGAAATAGTTTAAATACAATCGATAAAAGGAAATAAAAATGATATTAAAACTTCAAAATTTCATTCTTCATATGTATTCATGCTTTCCACATTATTAGCTTTGCAATAGCTAGTATTACAGTCGTGTACCTGGTATTGGAAACCAAAGAAGATGAGAATCAGCAGCAGTAATAACAATACAGCACAACAACAACAGTCCAGCAGCAGTAACAACCCAGGAACAGAGTTTGCAAACCAGTGGAGCAATAATCCCAAAAAACAAAAGCTTCAAGCTTTGATGAAACCAACAACAATTAATGTTGATTTCAAACAATGAAAGAAAGCAGAAGATTTTTTTTAGTTTTTTTTTATTTGAAAGTTTTAATATTTTTCGGAATTTTTCTTTCTCTCTTCAATATTCAGCTCTCTTTTTTTTCTCTTATTCTCTGTTATTCTCCTTATCTCCGTTCTCTTTTTTCTCTCGTCTCCCCTTATTCTGATTTCAAGACTTCTTATATATCACCGATCCCATAAATCTTTCAATTAATTAAAATCAATATTTTTTCTCTACCCAACCCATTATCTTCCCACTCATCCCCATTACATTAAATAAACATATCACACCACCCCATTATATTTTGTCCCCCATGCCTAACATAAAATAATACAAGATTCCCCCACTAAATTTTGTCTTGTCCCCCCTTTATATTAAATAACCATATCACAACCCACCCCATTTCATTTTGTCCCCCATGCTTCATATAAACAATTACAAAATGTACAATTCCTAAACTACCCCTCCGACCCTATTGCAAATTACTATTTTACCCCCGAAAGTACTATAAATTACCAAACTATCCATCAGCTATAACACATCAATTAATCAAACTTAACCAAAATATAGACAATATGATTAATTTCTAACAATGTTCAAACAACAAATTTCATGAACATGATTTCTTCAACATTTCAACAATAAATCACATGAACATGATTTCTTCAACATTTCAACAACAAATCACATGAACTCAAATTGAACAACAAAGAACAACTAAAATTTGATTGAACAATATTTTAGCAACAAACAATCCTATTTTCGGATTCAACAACAACAACAAACAAGTATATTTAGATTTCTAAATTCAATAATATTGAACTTAAAATCAACTACTCTAACAACATTACAACAAACAATTCCTATATTAAACTTAAACAAGATTATGAGACAAATTCAAGAAATAATCATAAATGATAAACAAGAAATCAAACTATACAAAATTCGGATTCAAGATCATCCAAACAAAGTATGAACATGAATGAATCTATTTTAACACAACAAACATGACTGATTAAATGATTAAACCAACATTACTAATTTCTGGAAAATATATAACAACATGAAACAAATTGAAGAAATAATCAATTAAATTTCAATTTGAATCTAACAAACATCAAGCTAACAAATTCTTACCTAAACAATAAAACAAACATGAAATAAACATGAAAACAAATTAATTAATTTACCATTTGAATCTGAAAATTAAAATCAACAAAATACATGAACAAACTAGAAAATTATTTCAAACGATAGACAAACCAAACAAGAATTAAATCATTTATCGATTTTGGATCCGAAAAATACCAAACAAAATATGGACGATAAATGAGATTCAAAACCAACTAACCGAAAATGAAACGATGAACAACGATTGTAAACAAATCTGTCTGGGCCTCGACTCAATGAAAGACCTTCGAACCTTTGACGATTCGAAGAAGATGAAGCAATGGCAAAATAGAAGAACCTGCTGTGACGATCAGCAGAAGCAGTCCGTCAAACACCTGCTGCGACGAGCAGTAGCAGCATGACGTCGAGAAGCAACATGAAGAAGATGGGATGCGTTTGGCTTGCTTGTACGAAGAAGATGAAAGCAGCAACAGCATCGGCGAGGCAGACGACGCAACACCGGAGGTTTGTTTGGACGAAGCTTCTGCTTCAGCAGTAGCGGCTGGGGACGGAGAAGGTCGACGCGATGGCAGTCATAGATGCCTGTGTCGATGAGGCAGAAGTTGGACGAGGCAGCAACGTTTGGTTGTTGCAGATGAACTTGACGATGGCTGTTTTAAGCAGTCCTTCGAAGCGGACGCAGCTTGACGCAGCAGACATTTTCGTTGGTGCCCCGAAGAAAGATGACGAAGCAGCGGGCAGTCCATGGACGAGCTGGAAGGAGGGATCGTTTACAGTGGGGTTTCCACCATGGGAGGGCAGCTATGGCGATGGTGGTTGACGACGAAGATGTAGCAAGGTGGTGGTGGATGTCGCGGGTTTGAAGATGGTGACGGAGAAGAAGCAGACGGACATGGGTTCGAGGCCAGCCATGGACGAGCTGCCATGGATGTGTGTGTGAGAAAACTTGGAGAAGATGGAGAGAAAGAAAGGGGGGGGGGCGGATCTTCTTTAGGTTTTTTAGGGTTTTTTTCTTCTTCTTTTTTGTTTTTGTTTTGTTTTTGTTTTGTAAAAAATGAAAGACAAAGGGGGTTTGGGTCTTTTGGGTTATGGACTGGGTCGACCCAATTCGAAATGGACTGGGTCGTAGGGAAGATTGGGCCATTTTTTGGGCCTGTGGCTTGAAATTGAAGAAGAGGCCCAATTCCGGCTTTCTTTATTTTTCGCTCTCTTTTCTTATTTTATTTCTCTAAAACTAAATTATAAAAATACTTAAATGATTATTAAGAATTAAATTAAGTTATAAAAGCGCAAATTAACTCCCAATAACAATTAACGCACAATTAAGTAATAATTAAGCATAAAATTGTTCATTTGGACATTAAATGCTAAAAATGCAAAAGATGCCTATTTTTGTAATTTTTAATTTTTTGTAAAACTAATTTAATTACTAACAATTGTAGAATTAAATCCTACATGCGAAATGCGACATATTTTTGTATTCTTTTTTATTAATTTAGCAAATAAACATGCAAAGACAAATACAAATAATTATTCAAAATATCACAAAATTTCACACCAAGGAAAATTATTTTATTTTTGAATTTTTTGGGAGTAATTCTCATATTGGGCAAAAATCACGTGCTTACAATTGCCCTTCTTTGCCCGAAGACACGAAGGGTTTTCGTGCAAAGATAAAGCGAGCGATTTTTGCCCATCCGAGTACTCTGTGTGAAGCATTTTTTTTTGAAAAAGATTTGACCGAACATTTGCTTCAAAGGTTTCCTACATATCCTGGGCTAAACAGGAATCAGGTCAATGTAGTTCGGGAAGTTTTTTTTTTTGGTAGCTGGGACTACCGTGGGATTGCATTGTTACTGTTGTTGCATGCTATTACTACTGCTTACCGATCTCCTTGTTACACCTTGCTTAAAAAGAAAACAAGAAGCTAGGCTATACTGCAATTTTTCTTGTTGTCTTGCTTTCTTGTCTGCTTGCATTTTTTCCGGTGTTTTTCTTCCGATGCTTTTCTTCCTTTCGACACATGCACTTGAGTTTTTGCTGGGACCTCTTATTGTAACCTTCTGCTTCCTGATGCTGGGGATTTTTATTGTTTTCTACTGGGGATTCCTGTTGTAACCCTCTGTTTTATTGTCCTGTGACTTGATCTTGAAATGTATGCCTCTGTTCTATGGGCGGGCTCCCAACTTTAATACTTGAAAATTAATGTTGAAAGTGTTCCTCTGTTATATGGGCGGGCTCCCAACTTCAACACTTGAAATGAAAAGACTGAAATGTATGCCTCTGTTATCTGGGCGGGCTCCCAACTTCAACGCTTGAAATATAAAGACTGAAATGTATTCCTCTGTTCTATGGGCGGGCTCCCAACTTCAACACTTGAAATATAAAGACTGAATGTATGCCTCTGTTATCTGGGCGGGCTCCCAACTTCAACGCTTGGAATGTAAAAACTGAAATGTATTCCTCTGTTATCTGGGTGGGCTCCCAACTTCAACTCTTGAAATGTAAAGACTGAATGTATGCCTCTGTTATCTGGGCGGGCTCCCAATTGCTAACTTTGAAATGGAATATCTCTATTCTCCAGGCAGACTTCTGACTTTTAAAATTTAAACTATGTGTCTCTGTTCTTCAGGCGGACTCCTGACATCAAACTTGAAAAGTATGTCTCTGTTCTCCAGGCGGACTCCTGACTTTTAAAATTTAAGCTGTATGTCTCCGTTCTTCAGGCGGACTCCTGACGTCAAACTTGAAAAGTACGTCTCTGTTCTCCAGGCGGACTCCTGATTGCTAAATTTGAAATGAATGTCTCTATTCTCCAGGCGGACTCCTGATTTTTGAAATTTAAACTGTATGTCTCCGTTCTTCAGGCGGACTCCTGATGTCAAACTTGAAAAGTATGTCTCTGTTCTCCAGGCGGACTCCTGATTGCTAAATTTGAAATTGAATGTCTCTATTCTCCAGGCGGACTCCTGACTTTTAAAATTTAAACTGTATGTCTCCGTTCTTCAGGTGGACTCCTGACGTCAAACTTGAAAAATACGTCTCTGTTCTCCAGGCGGACTCCTGATAACTTGCATTTTATCCTGATTAGTGCTTGTTTTTCCCTCCTGGAGAATTCCTCTTCAACAACTAACTTTTCTCCCCCTGCTCAATCAAAGAAAATTTTGTCAGTTTAAAAACGGTGGTTAGTTGATGGCATTCTTGCTGAAAAATCCTTCCACTGCCTTGCTTTGTGTTGACTAATTTCCACGCACTGACCCTGAACCGCTTGACTTTTTGATCAACTTTTAAATTTCCCAACCTCTGGCGACCTAAATGTTTTACACCCCTGCTGTTATTTCACTTTTCTGACCTTTTTGTTTGAGCTTTCGCCTTTCCCACGACATTCCCCAATCATTTCACCGATGAAACTTCCGTTAATTCCCTGTATTCCACTTGACATCAAGTTGTTTTTGACATGCTCTGACCACGTTGTGCTTTACAATTCTAGAAGCTGGTAGTGAACTTTGAAGTCCTTTCTGCTTGCATTGAACAAAACTGGCACTGAAATATCTCAGCTAGATAAAACCCTAAAAATAAAATGAAATGCAATGATTCTTGAGTTAAGGATAAGAAGAATCCAAAACCAGATGACTGTTTGAAAGGAGAAGGAAAAGAAACTTATCTGAGCAAGACAACTAGTACCAATGGTCATGACATGCATTTTGGATTAATCAGCCCAATCTGTCCAACCAAACAAACTCTCAATTGTCGTACCTCATTGCCCAGAACTTCCATCACTTGTTTGATTTATCCAGACCTTAACCTTGTTTCCCTGCGGTACCGCGAAACGGTTTCTATCAACAGACCTTTCTCAGTTTTCCATTTCTTAGCTCACCTTCGCCTTGAGGTGCCCGTAAAGGTTTTCACCAACAAGACTCTCTCATTTATTTTTTCTCTTAGCTCCCGTCGCCTTACGGTGCCCGTGAGGGTTTTCACCCATAAGACTCTCTCATTTATTTTTGTTCTTCTTGCTCGAACCAGAGTGTTGCCCCTGTCGTGGGTTATTCCTACCTGTTCATCTTGGCATTTCTCAAAACTGATCATAAGGTCTTTCTTTGGTTCGTAATGTAGGCTTTTGGATTGAGTTAGAAAGAAAGGTATAAAAGACTCAAAACAATTCAAATGGGTTCAAATTACAACTTTCGGAATCCAACTTTCATAACAATCACCACTTCTGCCCCAGTTTCTTGCTTGGGGATTTTTGGATTTCTATTTGGTATGACTGAACGTCGGAGTAAGGCTGCCTACGTACCCTTTCGGGATCAAGTCAAACGTAGTTCACTTCATAGAGACTACGTTGTTATGTTTCTCTTCTTTCCCCTTTTTTTCTTCACTTTTCTTTCCTTTTTTTTTTTTTTTTTTTTTTTATGTTCGACACTTGTGTTCTCTGATAGTGCCGCTGATTCCGAAAGAGGTGTATGAAAAATAAGTAAGGCTCGAAGGGGATAACAAGGGATAGGAGTGTTTGAATAGCAGAACAAAATGCCTTCATCATTTCAATCTTTAAGATATGCCAAATACGAACAGATACATTCAGAAAATAAGGAAATCATACATAATATCTCTTGACCGCATCGGAATTGATGGTCATTTCTACACATTTTCCTTCCACATCTGTCAAATACAATGCTCCATTAGACAACACTCTGGTTACTACAAATGGTCCCTGCCAGTTGGGGCAAATTTTCCTTTTGCCTCAGCCCAATGAGGCAAGATTCGCCTCAGTACTAATTGCCCGACTTCAAATTTCCTTGGACGTACTTTTTTGTTGTATTCTCTTGCCATTCTTCGTTGGTACAGTTGGCCATGACACACTGATGCCAATCTTTTCTCATCGATCAAACTCAACTGCTCAAGACGGCTTTTCACCCATTCATCATCATCGATCTCAGCCTCTGCAATGATTCGCAGAGATGGGATTTCCACTTCTACGGGTATTACTGCCTCGGTACCGTATACCAATGAGTAAGGAGTCGCCCCTACCGAGGTACGCACGGTGGTGCGATATCCTAACAATGCAAAAGGCAATTTCTCGTGCCATTGTCTAGATCCTTCAACCATCTTTCAGAGTATTTTCTTTATGTTCTTATTGGCCGCTTCAACCGCACCATTTGCCTTGGGACGGTACGGAGTAGAGTGCCTGTGAGCAATCTTAAACTGCTCACATGTCTCCTTCATCAAATGGCTATTAAGATTAGCCCCATTATCTGTGATGATTACCTTTGGGATCCCAAACCGACAGATGATATTTGCATGCACGAAGTTAACTACAGCCTTCTTGGTCACAGACTTGAATGTCTTCGCTTCCACCCATTTGGTAAAATAATCTATAGCTACCAAGATAAACCTGTGCCCATTTGATGCTGCTGGATCAATTGGCCCAATAACATCCATGCCCCATGCAACAAAAGACCATGGCGCGGACATCGTATGTAATTCTGATGGTGGAGCATGAACCAAATCTCCATGTATTTGGCATTGATGACACTTACTCACAAAACTGATACAATCTCGCTCCATCGTGAGCCAATAATAACCTGCTCGGAGAATCTTTTTTGCTAGAACATACCCACTCATATGCGGTCCGCAAACTCCGGAATGCACCTCAGTCATGATAGTTGTGGCCTGTTGTGCATCTATACATCTCAACAAACCGAGCTCTGGCGTTCTTTTGTACAGTACTCCTCCACTAAGGAAAAACCCACTTGCCAACCGTCGAATTGTTCTTTTCTGATCACTGGTGGCCTGCGTTGGATATACTCCCGCTTTGATGTACTCTTTGATATCATGCTGATCACGGACTTGAATCTGCAATGGATCAACATAGGCCTTATCTGGATGGTGCAACATTGACGCCAAAGTAGCCAAAGCGTCAGCAACCTCATTATGAATCCTTGGAATGTGTCTGAATTCTATGGCCTGAAAATACTGGCAAAGCTCATGCAGACACTGCCGATACGGTATAAGCTTCAAGTCCCGTGTTTCCCATTCCCCTTGAATCTGGTGTACTAGTAAGTCCGAGTCACCCATGACCAAGACTTCCCGTACACCCATATCCACAGCTAATCTCAATCCCAATATACACGCCTCATATTCTGCCATATTGTTTGTACAGTAGAAACGAAGCCGAGCTGTAACGGGGTAATGCTGACCTGTTTCTGAAATGAGTACCGCACCTATTCCTACGCCTTTCATATTGGCGGCCCCATCAAAGAAAAGTTTCCATCCCGACTTCTCAGCTTGTTCTAATTCTTCAATGTGCATTACCTCTTCATCAGGGAAATAAGTTTTCAAAGGCTCATAATCTTCATCAACGGGGTTCTCAGCCAAGTGATCGACTAATGCCTGTGCTTTCATGGCAGTCCGTGTCACATAGACAATGTCGAACTCTGTAAGTAAGATCTGCCACTTTGCAAGCCTTCCTGTGGGCATGGGTTTCTGAAAAATATACTTCAACGGGTCCAAGCGAGATATAAGGTAAGTGGTGTAAGATGACAAGTAATATTTCAATTTCTGTGCCACCCAAGTTAGGGCACAACATGTCCTTTCCAGATGAGTATACTTGACCTCGTAAGATGTGAACTTCTTACTGAGATAGTAGATAGCCTGCTCCTTTCTGCCCGTAACATCATGCTGCCCCAGTACACAGCCAAATGAACTGTCCATAACTGTCAGATACAGAATCAAAGGCCTCTCTGGTTCTGGTGGGACCAACACGGGTGGGTTTGAAAAATACCCCTTTATCTTATCAAAAGCCTCCTGGCATTCATCAGTCCATTTGACCGCGACATCTTTCTTTAGCAATTTGAAAATTGGTTCACACGTTGCCGTGAGCTGAGCAATGAACCTGCTGATATAGTTCAGTCTTCCCAACAAACTCATTACCTCGGTTTTGTTTCTTGGAGGTGGCAACTCCTGAATAGCTTTGATCTTTGACGGGTCTAATTCAATACCCCTCCGGCTAACTATAAATCCCAACAACTTCCCAGATGGCACCCCGAAAGCACATTTCGCAGGATTGAGCTTAAGATTGTACCTAAGAAGCCTTTGAAAGAATTTTCTCAAATCTCTGACATGGTCAGATTGCTGTCTAGACTTCACGATCACATCATCCACGTATACCTCGATTTCTTTATGTATCATATCATGGAAGATAGTTGTCATGGCCCTCATATAAGTTGCCCCAGCATTTTTCAAACCAAACGGCATGACCTGATAACAATACGTTCCCCACGGCGTGATGAATGCCGTCTTTTTTGCATCTTCCTTATCCATTAGAATCTGATGATAACCCGCATAACAATCCACAAAAGAGCCAATATCATGTTTGGCACAATTGTCGATCAGTATATGGATGTTGGGCAGTGGGAAATTATCTTTTGGGCTTGCTTTGTTAAGGTCTCGATAATCGACGCACACCCTGGTCTTGCCATCTTTCTTTGGCACAGGCACGACATTGGCTAACCAAGTGGGGTACCGTGTAACCTGAATGACCCTTGCCTCAAACTGCTTGGTGATCTCTTCTTTGATCTTCACACTTATGTCTGTTTTGAACTTTCTCAACTTCTGCTTGACAGGGAGGAGTGCTGGATCAGTGGGCAATTTATGAACCACCAAATCGGTGCTTAGACCCGGCATATCATCATATGACCATGCAAAAATGTCTTTGTACTCATGCAATACTTTAATTATCTCCTCCTTGAGTTGTGGCTCCAAATGAACACTTATTTTAGTTTTCCGTACATTGTCTTGGTCCCCTAGATTAACTGCTTCTGTGTCATTTAGGTTAGGTTTGGGTTTTTCTTCAAAGTGACTTAATTCTTTACTAATTTCCTCATAAGCTTCATCATTATTACAATCCATCCCATCATCACACTCGATCTTTTGTATTATTACTTCTGAACTAGATTGGCTTTTAAAACTGGGCCGAAGATTCCTCATGCATGTCATGTCATTGATATCAGCATAAAAAGAACTGTACAAAGAAAAGAAAAGAAAATGGAAAGAGAATTAGGGACGAAGAAAATTGCATTTCATTAAACGTAAAGACAACAAGGTTTTAACTCATCCAAATGGACGGAACATAACAATTGGATTGCAAACCCTGGAATAATCCAGGTGACAAAAAGGAAAACAAAATCCACTACCACGACTCCCTCCAAACTGGAAGAGGAGTAGTTTCCCAATTGCTGATGTTAGCACGTGGTCCGATGTACTGTACGTCTGCTCTGCTTGACCCTTCCCCGGCCTCAACCATGTTTACTTCAGCAAATACTTTCTCAAACACCTTATCCAAATTCCCATCTGCCTCAATTAATGAACCTGACATCTTTGCCAATGACTGTTTCTTAATACTCGGTCTGACGAAGGACCTGGACAATCGAGGAATTGGTTTAGGGAGCACCCAAGCTTTCTTCTTCAATTTACGGGCCTTTCTGACATCTGCCGCTGTTGGTTTGAACCCTAACCCGAAGGTGTCCAGATTTTTGGGCAAAGACACATGTTGAGTAATGCCCTGCAGTTCAACCCCCAAACCCTTCCCGGGCACGAACCCGTTATTCAACATTTCTGACACTACCATGATGGTCGCAACTGACACCCTAGGACATGGCATGCTTTTACCCTCAGGTACCCTGCTCACCGGAACCGTGTCGAGGATCTGATACACCGATGGCCCCTTATCATCTTCGGTCTCTATAAAGGGTACAATGGCATCATTCATGGCGCATGTGGGATCTTCCCCATGTAACACAATTTCTTGTCTGTCCCACTCGAATTTGATCATTTGGTGCAGTGTGGAGGGCACGACTTTTGCCGCATGAATCCACGGTCGACCCAACAAAAGATTATAGGATACTGCAGCATCCAACACCTGAAATTCCATCGTGAACTCGACTGGGCCAATAGTCAATTCGAGTACAATATCCCCTACCGTGTTTGTTCCCCCTCCATCGAACCCTCGAACACAAATGCTATTTTTGCGGATTCTATCCTCATCAATCTTTAACTTGTTCAATGTGGATAACGTGCAAATATTAGCGCTCGACCCGTTATCGATTAGTGCCCGAGTAACCATTGAACCTTCACATTTGACCGTCAAATAGAGAGCCTTGTTGTGTTCTGTGCCTTCCATAGGCAATTCATCATCAGAAAATGCTACCCTGTTCACTTCAAAGATCTTGTTGGCAATTGTCTCTAAATGGTTTACTGAAATTTTGTCAGGCACATGAGCCTCATTCAATATCTTCATTAAAGCTCGGCAATGCTCATCAGAGTGAATTAATAATGACAACAACGAGATTTGGGCCGGTGTTTTTCTCAGTTGCTCAACAATGGAATAATCTTGTCCTTTCATCTTTTTTAGAAACTCTTCTGCCTCTTCTTCCGTTACAGCTTTTTTAACTGGCACTGGATTGTCTTTTGTGCCCTTAGCTTTTCTCAACTCTTCAGGGGCGAAACAACGTCCCGACCGGGTCAGTCCCTGTGCTTCACAACTTTCTTCCTCAATTTCCTTTCCTTTGTATGTCACCACTACTTTGTCATATTTCCAGGGTACGGCTTTGCTATCAACCATGGGTAACTGGACTACCGGTTTTATGACAACCGGTTCTACATAGACTCCCTTCACAACCACCACGGGCGCGGATACTGACCTTGGTATCACTATCTTGACTGGCTCCTGCTTTTTCTCGGCCGCAAACGGTCCCTTTCCCATTACTAGCACTGGCTTGTCTTTTATTGCTTTCAACTGAACCACTGGCCTTGCACTCACTGTCTTTTCTTTGGTTTCCGTAGAACGAATCACCATAACCACCTGCGAAGGTTTCTTAGGCTCTGCCCCCTTATGTATCAGTTCGATCATGTTGGCCTCATAATGTGCTGGTAACGGATTTTGATTGATGTTCGGGGCCTCTGGAGCCTGTACCTCAATACGACAATTATCAATGAGCTCTTGGATTGTATTTTTCAACTTCCAACATTTTTCAGTATCGTGCCCCGGCATCCCTAAGCAATACTCGCAGCTAACAGAGTGGTCCAGGTTTCTGGGAAGAGGATTTGGTGCTTTGGATTCAACTGGGGTCAGCATCCCCAACTGTTTCAATCTGTGGAAGAGAGAAGTGTAAGATTCTCCCAGCGGAGTAAATGTTTTTTTGTTTGGGGCCTTCTCATTTCTAAAAGCTTGGTTTGGGCGGAAGCTGGTTCCTGGTCTGTTAGCCCTAGGAGGTGGATAGGTGTTTTGTGGGTGTGGCTATGTATTTTGGGGACTTGGTGTACGCCATTGCGAGTGCACTGGGGGTTGAGTGTAGGTTTGGGCGTGGTGAATAGAAAAGTGTGGTTCTGGTGGTGGATAATAGTGTTGTGGTGGACCATATGGGGCATATTGATAGTTTGGGTGGTGGGGTCTGGGTTGGTTGTAGTAGAGTGGACGATTATTGTGCCTGGACCAAATATTAGCTTCAACTGTAGCAACTTCTTCTTTCTTCTTCTTCCCTAGCACACCACCAGTACCGCTTTGGATGGCCTGGGTGGTTGCTTTCAACGCAGAATAGCTCAAGATCTTGTTAGATTTCAATCCTTCTTCAATCATGGCTCCCATCTTTACCACTTCAATAAACGACTTCCCGACAGATGTCACTAGATGACCAAAATAGGTAGGTTCCAATGTTTGCAAGAGGTAATCTACCATCTCACTCTCCCGCATGGGAGGATCAACCCTTGCAGCTTGTTCCCTCCAGCGGAAACCAAACTCTCTAAAACTTTCCCCAGGCTTCTTTTCTAGTTTCAACAATGACAGACGATCAGGGACTATCTCGAGGTTATATTGGAAATGGCCAATGAATGCCTGGGCCAAATCATCCCATGTATACCATCGGCCGGGGTTTTGCCTCGTGTAACATTCTAGTGCTGACCCGCTCAGGCTTTGCCCGAAATATGCTATCAACAACTCATCTTTTCCCCCGGCCCCTCTCATTTTGCTACAAAAACCACGCAGATGGGCTACTGGGTCACCGTGCCCCTCATATAAGTCCAACTTCGGCATTTTAAACCCCGCAGGAAACTGTACATCAGGAAAAGGGCACAAATCTTTGTATGCGACACTAACTTGGTTTCCTAAACCATGCATGTTCCTGAAGGATTGCTCCAGGCTTTTGACTTTACGAATCACCTCCTCTTGTTCTGCATTCTTAACCGGTTTCTCAACTTCTCCCGGGATTTCAAAATGGGGAGAAGAGGTATATGGCTCAGGCGCTTTGAAAGTGGGTTCGGGAGGGCAATATTGGGTGTCGTGGGCTTGGAATAGCGGCTCACTGGATGATCTATGTAGTGGAGCTGGGGGAGGTGCCACAAAGACGGGAACCATGGGTGGTGGAGGGTTTTGTTTGGAGGGTGGAGCTGGGGGAGCGTATGACGTGGTACCATAACCCTGGGCCTGATAAGGGAAAACTGAAGATGCGTGGGGAGTGATAGGCTCCTGAGCTTGAACCAAGGGTGGGATGTAAGATGGGTTGGCAGGATATAGTGGTGCTGGGTGTCCCTGCGACCATGCCTGATGCATTTCAGCCATTTTTGCTTTTAATTTCCTCATCTCATTCGAAGGGTCTACGATGCTGATTTCCGAATCCTGCCCTGCCATTTTTACTTGATCTTTCGACCGGGTGTTGTATGGATGAGTTGCCAGAATTGCCAATCAATTAACCACCTGCCCGGTATCACACATTTAGACAACCACTTTGTTAGCGATTAGGTCTTAACAGATTTAACAACCACACGTTGGCATGAATGCACTTATACAATTATTCCTTTCTATTATGCATTTGCCTGATTGCATGCGTCATCCCGGCATTTCATTCCTTGTTTCATTTTCCTTCTCCTCGCCTTATCCCTCTCTTGTGCTTTTTCTTTTCTCTCTCTTGTTTTTCCGCTCTTTTCTTTCTTTCTATTTTTCTTGGTTTTCCTTATATTTTCCTTTTCATTCTTTTTGTTTTCTTTTTGGTTATGGTCGAATCTTATGGAGATTGCCTACGTATCGTGACCCCGCACGAATCAAACCAAGCGTAGTTCATGAAGATAAATGTAAAAATAAGGGTGGAAATAAAATGCTCAACTTTCATTAATAAACAGACTCTTACAAACTCGACATCTTTTGTTTTGGAAAGAAACTAACAAACGCAATCTGAAAGCAAACAAAAACTCTAAGCTTGCAAACATACTCAATCCAGAAAGATAACGGACGTACAAAAGACTGACTCAAAATGGTAGACACTCACAGACACGGACTATGCATATTCTAGTGCTTCAAACTTAGGTATCCGCGGGGCGTCGTTCGGCCTCGCCACGGGTCTAGGATCCAAATCCCTTTCAAGTTGCTCTAACTCATTCATGGTTCGCTTCACATAGATCATCACTGCTGAGATAAAAGTAGTACGGGTCATGTCTTCACAAACCCGGCATCTCCTGACAATAGCATGAGCAATGGCTCTAATCCTGTCTTTTGTTTGCTTCTTTTCTATGAGCAAGCGTCTTATCTGATCGCTGCACGTCTTTAAAGCTCGGGAGTCTTGCAAGTGCTGGTCTTGCAGCTGTTGCACTTCTGCCTCCATTTGGGCTAACAAGTTGTAACAATGTCCGCTTTCAGTTTCGAAGTCTCTAGCCTCCCTAACCGCTCTACCTTCAAGGGCAACTACTTTTCTCTTTAAATTGGCAACAATTTTCTCATGGTCCCTTTTCAACTGATTCAAGTATTGGCGACGCTCTTCGGTTCTTGTCGCCCACTGTGCTTTAAGTTCTGCCATGACATTTCCAACTTTTCCTAGCTCATCCCGCCATTCTCTGACTTCGCTTTCCAATCTTTTTACCAATTGTTCATCGGATCGGCTCCTCGGTTGATTATCGATGGTTATCTTCAACTGTCGGACTTGGGCTTTAAGAGCGTCATTTTCTCTGGCTAGTCTATTCTTTTCACCTTGATCCTCGGCAACCTGTACACTGTTCTCGAATTTCAGACTCTCGACTTGTTGCTTTAATTTACCAATCTCAACTCGATAGCTTTCTTTCTTTGCTAACCAATCCCACTGCTCTTGGGACGACTTGGCAAAATCTTCAAGATGAGGTCTTTTAGCCGGTCTTCCATATGCCACGTCACCTCTGAACCATTCGTGATACCCTGGAGCAATTTCCCCTCTGACCCTATTAGACACACAAGTGTTTGCCATCAGATATTGACACTCACTCCAAATTTGACGAACCTCTTCCTCGGGGAATTGACCGTCAGGACTAATTTCGACCACTTGGGTACTTAAATCTTCATCTCTCGGTATTACTTGATATCTACCGAGTTGCCTCAGAACCCGATACTGTGCATAAGGTTGTATGCTTTTGAGTCCTATTAACAAAAAATGCGGTCGGGCTGCTGGCATATATATGACTTCCTTGACAGACAACCATCCAAGCACCCACTGTATCTGGCTAGCCTCGAGGTTCCGAAATAATAATGCCCAAGCCGTGACTCCTTCAGGTAGACCAGCCCCTTTGATTCTCGTACAAAATTCCCCTATACAAGTTTTCTCAGCCGAGCCATAACTCAATAACTGAGAGCGCGGGCACAAATGCTCAATCATACACATTTGTAACAATAAGTTACATCCCTCAAAAAATTTGCCCCCAGCTTTGCACGCAGTGAGAGCTCTGAAGATATCAGCCACAATCATAGGTGCTAAAGTGCTTTTCCCCATGGTTTGCAAAGTACTGACGACGCCTGCTACTTTCAAATCAATATTACCATCTTTCCTTGGGAATATTACGAGACCCAAAAAAGCTACCATAAATGCCACTCGCCTGTGTTCCTCCCATTTTTGTCGGCTATTTCTGCTGCAAAGCTTAAAGTCTGGATTATTGAACCCGCCCACATGGCCATATCTATCATACACGAAGCGGAAACTGCAGAAACCCTTTGCAAAATCTGAGTGATGAACTGTCCGGGGTACTTTCAAGGAATCCAGGAATCGATGTATGGTAATGGCCCTAGGAGCAATCAAGTATTTGAATCTCAATGGAGCTTGGTCACTTCCAATGTACCCCGCTATTTCCTCTATTGTTGGGGTGAGTTCAAAGTCTGAAAAATGAAACACATTATGTGTCGAATCCCAATGGGCGACCAATGCCCTGATGATATCCCCTCGAGGCTGAATGTCTAATAAATCCGGAAGGTCTTTCAAATATTTTCTCACTTCGTCTTGCCCTTCTTTGCCCAAATCATTCCACCACAATTGCAGCTCAAAAGGGATTTTGGTCATTATTGAAAAAGGCTCATTTATTGTCGTGCTCATCCTGCACATTTATTAAAGCGTTAAGCAAAAGAAAACTTTTATTTAACTCCAAAAACTACTATCTATATTATCGACTCAAAATTAATCCTATATTTCAAATGAAGAACTCAATTCTTAATTCTAATATTTTTAGATAAAAGAACCGATATTGCGACACGGCCTTCCTGCGCCTCAGGGGCGAAAATTTTAAGGCTGTGAGGGTCAAAAATCAAAATACGACCAAAGGTGGTTGTTTATGCAAAGTCAGCCCTCCGGTGCCCCGTTTGGGAATATTTGGCTATTTATGACATAACAACATCACCTGACTTATTTATGACTCTTTTTTTATCGTTTTTCAAATTAGGAAACTCAATATTGCAAACACGGCCTTTCAACGTCTCGAGGACGAAGATTTTTAAGGCTGTGTGGGTCAACTGGACCAAATCTTAAATATGACCCAAAAGTGGCTGTTTATGCAAAGTCAGCCTTCCGGCGTCCCCTTCGGGAACATTCGGCTATGTCTTCATAAAACAGCGTCACCCGACTTCTTAGAAATTTGACATATATATTTTGCTATTATTTTTTTTTGTAAAAGGGGAAGTTGGACATCACCCGACTTATTTATGACAAAATTAAAAATCTTGACATTTTTTTTTGTTTTTTTTAATTTGTTTTTGGCTTTTTTTTAGCAAAAGGGGGGGTTGGACCCGATGAGGGTTGCCTACGTATCTCACATCCGGTGAGAATCAAACCCGCGTAGTTCGGGCAAATTAACCGAACTATTTTAAAACATGACTCTTTTCCATTTTTATTTTTTCCTGGCAAGACAATCTATTTTCCTTTTCTATTTTTGAAAAAGACAAAATAACGATTTTTTTTTCATTTTCAACAAACAATAAAACAATCTATTTTTCCAAAAAATAAAAGACTCTTTTTTTTTTATATTTTTTAGTAAAACAAAATAAATATTTTTTTTTTTTTCAAAATTTCGGCAGAGTTTCGCCAGTAATTGGTCATTGATTTTTTTCTAAAATAATCAATTAACTCCTTAACTGATATATTCTTTTTCCTTTTTTTTCCTTCAATTTTCCAACATTCCCGAGATTCAGAAACCGGTCAACATGCAAGTTCGAAACAAATATATGTACAGAGCAAGTAGGAGGCATCAGAATGGTCTTTTCATTTCAGGTTGCTAGTCCTAGACGGACTCAACCCCTGTGTTGAGTCCCCTAAGTCAAATGCAACGTGATGCAAATAAGCGTTCCTACTAGGGATCCGGCATGAAGTCACGTTATTCTATATTCAAAACCTGGGTCAGTGTACTAGACTGTGTACCGAGCGGACAACTCGAGTCGAGGAGGGGGCAACTTACCGGGAACCAAAAGGCCATCCGGCTTCGTAACTTGTCCGAACTCTTTCTTATTTCAGGGTATAACACTAACAGAATAGGGAGTCTCAACCAGTAAGCACATCCCCGGAGGTGAAGAGAGAAGGGTTCGGCACAGTTTATATATACAGTCAAATAATATCAAAGCGGTAAAAGCAGCATTTAGCACATTAGGCTCAAACATGTAAAAATCAGATAAAGCCAAATATAACAATTTATCTAAGCTCGAATCTCTAACCCCGAACCAGTGGTTCTGGGTTACCATATGAATCCCCAGCAGAGTCGCCAGAGCTGTCACACCTCCTTTTTACGCCCCCGCTAGGGTACAAGGGAGTTTTTTTCCGATTAAAGGACAATCGAAACGGGATTTATTTATTTATTTCAGAGTCGCCACTTGGGAGATTTAGGGTGTCCTAAGTCACCAATTTTAATCCCGAATCGAGGAAAAGAATGACTCTGTATTACAGTCTGCGCACCAGAAATCCGGATAAGGAATTTTGTTAACCCGGGAGAAGGTGTTAGGCATTCCCGAGTTCCGTGGTTCTAGCACGGTCGCTCAACTGTCATATTTGGCTTAAATATCTGATTTTTATACAATTATGAGCTCATGTGCAATTTTTATCTTTTTATCGCTTTTATTATTGTTATTATTATTTTTACCAGAATGTGAACATTGTTTAAAACATGTCTTTGGATTACATCACATGAAATGCTCCCGCAATTCGGAACACATTTTTATTCAATGTTTTGGGATTTGGATTTGGGTTGCATGAAATACGCACCCGAGTTTAAGAAGATAATATTATTAAATACGCGCCTAAAGCGACTAGCGTATCATTATTTTGGGTAGGGCCGAGAAATTTGCTAAACGGCTCCTCCCGAATTCTAAGCAATTAAATGTACATTTATTGAGGGCCCCGCAATCTATACATTTTATTAAGCGAGGCTCATCTCATTTATTTTAAATGGACAAATCTTAAAGCGACTACATTTTCTATAAAAATTAGTCTCTAAAATAAAGAAAGAAAATCATAATTAATTACTAGCTTTTATTTTATTTATTTAAGAAAACATGACATACTAATTGCTAGATTAATACAAATATTGATGAAAATGAATTTTATAAAAAAAAATCGAAATTATAAATAAAATAAAAATTTGACAACTAATATTCAAAAGAATCAAATACAGCTAGATTAAAACTCGGCATTGTTATAAAAAAAACTATTGAGATTAATTATTCACAACCATTTGAAACTAGATTTTTACCATAATTACTAAATCTTTTTAGAAAGTCTTTTAGACTTAAACGAAGTTTCTAATCCTGCCTGAACTCAAATGCCTTAATGCCTAATTTTCGAAAATTAATTCAAATTCATGTCTTAACTAAATTTAGCTACTTATTCATGATTAACCTACTGTTGATAATTTTGAAACCTTCATAACTAGTGAATTAACCCGTTTTGCCAAACCGATTCATTAAAGACTAACTTATGTTATTTGTTTTTCTTATTTCAATTATTATTCAGTAATACATGAAATAGTTTAAATACAATCGATAAAAGGAAATAAAAATGATATTAAAACTTCAAAATTTCATTCTTCATATGTATTCATGCTTTCCACATTATTAGCTTTGCAATAGCTAGTATTACAGTCGTGTACCTGGTATTGGAAACCAAAGAAGATGAGAATCAGCAGCAGTAATAACAATATAGCACAACAACAACAGTCCAGCAACAGTAACAACCCAGGAACAGAGTTTGCAAACCAGTGGAGCAATAATCCCAAAAAACAAAAGCTTCAAGCTTTGATGAAACCAACAACAATTAATGCTGATTTCAAACAATGAAAGAAAGCAGAAGATTTTTTTTAGTTTTTTTTTATTTGAAAGTTTTAATATTTTTCGGAATTTTTCTTTCTCTCTTCAATATTCAGCTCTCTTTTTTTCCTCTTATTCTCTGTTATTCTCCTTATCACCGTTCTCTTTTTTCTCTCGTCTCCCCTTATTCTGATTTCAAGACTTCTTATATATCACTCATCCCATAAATCTTTCAATTAATTAAAATCAATACTTTTTCTCTACCCAACTCATTATCTTCCCACTCATCCCCATTACATTAAATAAACATATCACACCACCCCATTATATTTTGTCCCCCATGCCTAACATAAAATAATACAAGATTCCCCCACTAAATTTTATCTTGTCCCCCCTTTATATTAAATAACCATATCACAACCCACCCCATTTCATTTTGTCCCCCATGCTTCATATAAACAATTACAAAATGTACAATTCCTAAACTACCCCTCCGACCCTATTGCAAATTACTATTTTACCCCCGAAAGTACTATAAATTACCAAACTACCCATCAGCTATAACACATCAATTAATCAAACTTAACCAAAATATAGACAATATGATTAATTTCTAACAATGTTCAAACAACAAATTTCATGAACATGATTTCTTCAACATTTCAACAACAAATCACATGAACATGATTTCTTCAACATTTCAACAACAAATCACATGAACTCAAATTGAACAACAAAGAACAACTAAAATTTGATTGAACAATATTTTAGCAACAAACAATCCTATTTTCGGATTCAACAACAACAACAAACAAGTATATTTAGATTTCTAAATTCAATAATATTGAACTTAAAATCAACTACTCTAACAACATTACAACAAACAATTCCTACATTAAACTTAAACAAGATTATGAGACAAATTCAAGAAATAATCATAAATGATAAACAAGAAATCAAACTATACAAAATTCGGATTCAAGATCATCCAAACAAAGTATGAACATGAATGAATCTATTTTAACACAACAAACATGACGGATTAAATGATTAAACCAACATTAATAATTTCTGGAAAATATATAACAACATGAAACAAATTGAAGAAATAATCAATTAAATTTCAATTTGAATCTAACAAACATCAAGCTAACAAATTCTTACCTAAACAATAAAACAAACATGAAATAAACATTAAAACAAATTAATTAATTTACCATTTGAATCTGAAAATTAAAATCAACAAAATACATGAACAAACTAGAAAATTATTTCAAACGATAGACAAACCAAACAAGAATTAAATCATTTATCGATTTTGGATCCGAAAAATACCAAACAAAATATGGACGATAAATGAGATTCAAAACCAACTAACCGGAAATGAAACGATGAACAACGATTGTAAACAAATCTGTCCAGGCCTCGACTCAATGAAAGACCTTCGAACCTTTGACGATTCGAAGAAGATGAAGCAATGGCAAAATAGAAGAACCTGCTGCGACGATCAGCAGAAGCAGTCCGTCAAATACATGCTGCGACGAGCAGCAGCAGCACGACGTCGAGAAGAACCATGAAGCAGATGGGATGCGTTTGGCTTGCTTGTACGAAGAAGATGAAAGCAGCAACAGCATCGGCAAGGCAGACGACGCAACACCGGAGGTTTGTTTGGACGAAGCTTCTGCTTCAGCAGTAGCGGCTGGGGACGGAGAAGGTCGACGCGATGGCAGTCATAGCTGCCTGTGTCGATGAGGCAGAAGCTGGACGAGGCAGCAATGTTTGGTTGTAGCAGATGAACTCGACGATGGCTGTTTTAAGCAGTCCTTCGAAGCGGACGTAGCTTGACGCAGCAGACATTTTCGTTGGTGCCGAAGAAAGATGACGAAGCAGTGGGAAGTCCATGGACGAGCTGGAAGGAGGGATCGTTTACAGTGGGGTTTCCACCATGGGAGGGCAGCTATGGCGATGGTGGTTGACGACGAAGACGTAGCAAGGTGGTGGTGGATGTCGCGGGTTTGAAGATGGTGAAGGAGAAGAAGCAGACGGACATGGGTTCGAGGCCAGCCATGGACGAGCTGCCATGGATGTGTGTGTGAGAAACTTGGAGAAGATGGAGAGAAAGAAAGGGGGGGGGGGCGGATCTTCTTTAGGTTTTTTAGGGTTTTTTGGTTTTTTTATATTTGTTTTGTTTTTGTTTTGTAAAGATGAAAGACAAAGGGGGTTTGGGTCTTTTGGGTTATGGACTGGGTCGACCCAGTTCGAAATGGACTGGGTCGTAGGGAAGATTGGGCCATTTTTGGGGCATGTGGCTTGAATTGAAGAAGAGGCCCAATTCCGGCTTTCTTTATTTTTCGCTCTCTTTTCTTCTTTTATTTCTCTAAAACTAAATTATAAAAATACTTAAACGATTATTAAGAATTAAATTAAGTTATAAAAGCGCAAATTAACTCCCAATAACAATTAACACACAATTAAGTAATAATTAAGCATAAAATTGTTCATTTGGACATTAAATGCTAAAAATGCAAAAGATGCCTATTTTTGTAATTTTTAATTTTTTGTAAAACTAATTTAATTACTAACAATTGTAGAATTAAATCCTACATGCGAAATGTGACATATTTTGTATTTTTTTATTAATTTAGCAAATAAACATGCACAAACAAATACAAATAATTATTCAAAATATCATAAAATATCACAAAATTGCACACCAAGGAAAATTATTTTATTTTTGAATTTTTTGGGAGTAATTCTCATATTGGGCAAAAATCACGTGCTTACAAGTCTTAGTGGAATAATCGACCTTGATTCGGGCTCACCATGATCAACGCTAATGAACAAGAAAGATAGCTAGTAGCAGAGAAAATAATAATATATTGCCTTTAAGTGCGACTTATAACGTGTTACATGAATTATCAGACCCCTTTATATAGTAGGGGAGTCCTACTTTAGGTACAACTATATAAAAGGTAAAAAAATCTTCTGATTAACTGATTGTTGGTTCCTTATCGATACATGCCGAGATCCCCGTCGTGATATCCGGCCGGTTACTGATATTTCGGCTTCTATTGGCTATGCTTGATCATCCGATAATGTTCCTTGAAGTTGTTTGAGGCTAGGACCGATTCTGTAACTATGACCTCGATATTCCCGAGGGTAGGCGTCGTGTCCCCGGGCTCTAGCTCGATGGGACTTCCGGCTTGATTTTGGTCCCTTGCCATCTGTGACGACCCGACCCGTCTTCTCATGAGTTACTGTCTCATTCGTCCCATTTTCTGCTTCCTCATGTTTCATTATCGGTATTGGGTGCATTAAAATTTATTTGGAGCGATTTTGATAAGAAATGAGACATTTAGTCTCTTTTAAGAAGGTTTAAGTTGGAAAAGTCAATCGGACGTTGACTTATGAGTTAGAGGGCTCGAATGTGAATTTCGACAGTTCGGTTAGTTCCGGGAGGTGATTTGTGACTTAGGAGCAGGACCGGAAGTAATTTTGGAGGTCCGATGTTGAATTAGGCTTGAATTGGCGAAGTTAGTATTTTGGCGAATTTCGGTTGATAGGTGAGATTTTGATCCGGGTGACGGAATGAAATTCCGAGAGTTGTTGTAGCTTCATTGTGTCATTTGGGATATGTGTGCAAAATTTCAGGTCATTCGGACATCGTTTGGTCGGGTTTTTGATCGAATGTGTGTTTTAGAAGTTTTAAAAGAACTTAGGCTTGAATTCGATATAATTTGATGATTTTGGCGTTAGTTGAGGTGTTTTGACGATTGGAGCAAGTTTGGATAATGTTTTAAGACATGTTGGTGCTTTTAGTTAAGGTCTCGGGGGCCTCGGGTGTATTTCGGAAGGTTAACTGATCGATTTAGGCACCAAAAAAATAAAGATGCTGCATTTTTTTATAGCACTGTGAATAGTATCTGTATCTGTGAACAGTGCCCGTGAACAGTATCTGTGAATAGTGCCGTGAACAGTATCCGTGAGCAGTGCTGTGAACAGTATCCCGTAACAGTATCTGTGAACAGTACCCCATGAACAGTAACACGGGGAGAACAGTAATTCCGAAAAATTCTGGGCAGAATGTTTACATTTCATTCGCGAAAAACACCCCATTTCTCCACCATTTTTAGTCATTTTGAGAGCTTTTGGACGGGGATTGAAGGAAGTTTCAACTAAGATCGATTGGAGGTAAGTTTTATGAGTTAAATACATGATTTTATTGAAGAATCATCCAGAAATCCATGAAAACATAGCCAAATTATAAGAAATTAGGGCTTAAGATTGAAATTCTAAATTTAGGATTTGAGGGGTCAAATGGACTCCGATTCTTGTGAATTTGGTATGTATAGACTCGTGGCAAGATAAGGAACATTTTGATGTAAAAATTTCTGGATTTCAAGACGTGGGCCCGGGGCCGTGTTTTGCAAATTTCGTGATTTTTGATATTTTTTGAGTCTTTTCGATTGGGTTATATTCTCTTAGCCTATTGTGATGTATTCGTTGTGGTTTTAGCCAGATTCGACGCGCGAGGAGGTCGATACGAAAGGAAAGGGCATCGCGGAGTAGTATTTGGCCGGCTAGAGGTGAGTAATAGATGTAAATGATGTCCTGAGGGTTTGAAACCCCGGAATTTCACATCGTAATGCTATATTGAGGTGACTTGCACGCCGGATAACGGGCGTGGGGTAGAGCACCATTGGGGATTGTGACTTGGTCCGTCCCGAGAGATATTTTACTATATTTTTGGTTGAGACGTATACTTTATTATTGTGAATTGGGCTTGTTGCCATGCTTGGGGACTTGTGCCGACCTGTAGAACCCTTAGGGGATTTTTGACTAGTTTTCCTCACTTATTTTGTTAAAGAATTTATATCCCCAGACATTTTTCCAATTGTTGGCTTCTTGCCAATTATTTGAATCCTTCAGGGATTGACATCACTGTTTTCGCATACATGCATATCATTTGATCTCAGTCCAAGGTTTTAAATACTGTTTTGCAAACTCAGCCATCTTTCTAAGATTTGAAAACTTAAATGATATTTCTAAATGATATTTCGGGCTGAGAACTACTGTTTTACAAATGCCCAAGGGGCTTATGATGATTTTTGGACTGAGCATGGGTCGGGCTGCGCGCCGCAGTAGTGTTATATTGATATTGAGGCCGACAGCCTGGTTGATTACATTGATATTGAGGCCGAGGGCCTGGGTGATTATACTGATATTGATATGAGGCCGAGGGCCTAGATTTGATGCCACGAGATGGCTTGATATTGCGCTTGGGCTGTAGGAGCCCCTCCGGAGTTTGTACACACCCCCAGTGAGCGCCGTCGACGATAAATAAAATGGATGGCTCGGGCTGCACGCCGCAGTGGGTACTAGAGAGTACCATCATATGCATTGCATTTCACTCATGCATAGAGTGTACCATCATATGCATTGCATTACACTCATGCATTTGTTTTTATATGTTATACTTGTCTCAGTATTTGGTACTCTGATTTAATTGACATGTTGCTTCACTATTTGTTGTTCTAAACTGCAGTTATAGTTTACTTTGTATTTTTCCACGATTTCTTATTCTCAGCCTTTATTTATGTTTATTACTCACTGTGTCGGAGTACTCACATTACTCCCTGCACCTTGCGTGCACATCCAGGTACACCACAGGCTGAGTGAGGATTTGTTTAGCTGAGCAGTAGTATCCGGGAGTATTGAGGTAGCTGCATGGCGTTCGCAGCCTTGATCTCTCCCCTCTATCTCTATCATTTATTCCGCATTCTTCCTAGACAGACTTGAAATAGGTGGATATTCTATATTAGAGGCTCATATTCGTGACACCAGATTCTATTGGGCTATGGTGTGGTATTTTAATTGAACTTCCGCAGATTTTATTATTAATTGTACACTTGAATGTATTGACTTAGTAAATTCTCTGTGATATTTATCTATAATCTGAATAAGAAATTTGGGATAATGTTGTTGAATGGTCGGGCTTGCCTAGTAGTATGTTGAGCGCCATCATGACCGGGGTTGGAGTCGTGACAAGTTGGTATCAGAGCCTAGGTTAATTGGTCTGGCGAGTCATGAGTCGGTTTAGTAGAGTCTTGCGGATCGGTACGGAGACGTCTATATTTATCCTCGAAAGGCTATAGAACCTTTAGGAAAACTTCACATTCTTGAATTCTTATCGTGCGTCCTTGATTCAGCTTGAAAAGTAACTCTTACGATTCCTTCCACATGTTTGTATGGGCGAACGAGCACTCAGTATTCAATTTACCTTGATGGCTTGTAATTCCCCGATAGAAGGTCGAGACGTGATCTCGGTGAGTTTGATGTTAGGCCAGTCTGGAGGACTTGAGGCCGGATCTTGCCTATGGCTTGAGCACTGAGGTGCTGATTGTGCGAGCAAGTGTTTTGAACCTTTATGTTCGGTATTGTCCCTATTAGTGGGAATCATGGCTGGATAGCTACGTGAGGAGTATGATAGTACTGCGAGATGTATCTATATGACTTGGAAGTGACGAGGAAGGTCTACTGGATGATAGATGAACTATTGAGTGTATGATTTCTATTGTGATAGGATGTGTAGTCCCAAGTTATGGGTGCGTGAAGAATCTTTTTATGTCTCCTATTTGGAGTGAAGTAAATTTCATGTTACAGTATGAGTTTAGACTCAGGAAGATTAAGTGATTGTGTAATGTGTATGGCAGTGGAAGGTATACAAAAAATATTAACTAAAGGTTGTAACGACCCGATCGGTTGTTTTGAGCTCCGGCGCATCATTCAGCAGTTTGAGGCCATGAGCAGCTTCATCTCAGGTATATTGACTTGAGTGTATGGTCAGAATTAAAATTCAGGAAGTTTGGAGTCAAATCTAAATGGAAATTCTCATTTTGAAAGCTTAAAATTGAAGAAATGAACTAGTGTAAAAGACCTCGGAATTGGGATCCGAAGGTTCCAACAGGTTTGTATGATGATTTCGTACTTGGGCGTATGCCCGGATCGGGTTTTGGATAACCCGGGAGCATTTTGGCGCCTATTGTGGAAGATAGCATTTTAGAAGAAATTGCATCAGTTTGGCTTAAAATGCATTTCAATGTTATTGATGTCCGTTTGGAATTCCGAGACTGGGAGTAGCTCCGTATGGTGATTCTGGATTTGGGAGCGCGATTGGAAGTGAATTCGGAGGTCCGTAGGTCATTTTGGAGCTGTTTGGCTAAATATAAAAATTTGAAGGTTTTTGAGAAAATTCGACCGGAAGTGGAAATTTTGATATCGGGGTCGGAATGCGATTCCAAAAGTTGGGGCAAGTCCGTAATGTCGAATGTGACTTGTGTGCAAAATTTGAAGTCATTCCTGAATGATTTTGGTAAGGTTTGAGACACTTAGTATCTTTTAAGGAAGCTTAAGTTGGAAAAGTCAACCGGATATTGACTTATGTGTTAGAGCACTCGAAATGTGAATTTTATGGTTCGGATAGCTTTGTTAGGTGATTTGGGACTTAGGAGTGTGTCCGGAATATTTTTGTGATGACCGGTGTAGAATTAAGCTTGAATCGGCAAAGTTAGTATTTTGGCGAATTCCGGTTGATAGGTAAGATTTTGATCCAAGGCTCGGAATGAAATTCCGAGAGTTGCTATAGCTTCGTTATGTCATTTGGGACTTGTCTGCAAAATTTGAGATCATTCGGACTAGTTTTGACGTGTTTCGACATCGGATGTGAAAATTTGAAGTTTCAAAGTTCATAGGCTTGAATCCGTGGTGAATTTAGTATTTTTGCGTTGTTTTTGGTGATTCGAAGGAACAACTAAGTTTGTGTCATATTATGGTACTTGTTAGTATACTTTGTTGGGATCCCATGAGGCTCGGACAAATTTTGGAAGAGTTTTTGGAAGATTTTTGTTGTTTTGAGCATAAATGTAATGATCTAAAGGTTCATTTTTAGTTCTAGAGATCCAAATTAGATTCCGAGACTTCCGGAATTTTGATAATGAATTATAGGACTGATCTGAAAATTTTGGTCTAATTTCATCAAGTCGCGATTAGGTTTTTGACGCGAAACATGAGTAATTGTTTAACGAGCAAAATGGATATCGCACTTGGCAAATGAGCTCCGAATTGAGTTTCGATTGAAGGGTTGTGTTCGTATTATTATTTGTGACTCATAGGAACAAGAATCGTCTAATTCCGAGTTCGTATGATGGATTTAAAGCCATTTTTAGTGAAAAATGGCTGTGCTGCAATTTAAATTGGCTGCTGGTGCATTTTTTAGCAGCAGTGAACAGTAACCCACGCGTGAACAGTACCGCGCATGAACAGTAATTGCGAAAAATCTGGGCAGTGAGTTTATATCCAATTTTGGGTCATTTTTCCACCATTTTCAGTCATTTTGAGAGCTTTGGACGGGGATTGAAGGGAGTTTCAACTGAAATCGATTGGAGGTAAGTTTTATGAGTTAAATACATGATTTTATTGAAGAATCATCCTTGAAATTCATGAAAACATAGCCAAATTATAAGAAATTAGGGCTTTAGATTGAAATTCTAAAATGAAGATTTGAGGGGTCATTTGAACTTCGATTTTGGTAAATTTTATATGTACGGACTCGTGGCGAGACGAGGAATCCGGTGGTGTGACTTTCGTAATTTTTCGAGAAGTGAGCCCGCTCGGGTTTTGCTAATTTCGTGATTTTCGATATTTTTCGAGTCTTTTCGATTGAGTTATATTCCCTTAGCCTATTGTAATATATTCCTTGTGGTTTTGGCAAGATTCGGCACGCGAGGAGGTCGATTTGAAAGGAAAGTGCTTCGCGGAGTAAACTTTTGGCCGTCTTGAGGTGAGTAATAGATGTAAATGCTGTTCTGAGGGTTTGAAACCCCGGACTTTCACATCGTAACGCTATATTGAGGCGTTACACACACTCCATGGCGAGTGCGGGGTCAGATACTATTGGGGATTGTGACTTGGTCCATCCCGTGTGATGTTTATACTATACTGGTAATTGATACACATACTTCATTGATATTACGGGGCTTGATGCCATGTTTGGGGCCTTGTGCCGATTTGTAAAATCCTTCGAGGATTGATATTACTGCTTAGCATGATTTGCATATCATTTAATTTCAGTCCAAGGTTTTAAATGTTGTTTTGCAAACTCAGCCATAATTCTAAGTGTTGAAAACTTAAATGATATTTTTAAATGTATTCCGGGCGGGGAACTTCTATTTTGTAAATGCCCAAGGGGCTTATTATATTATTTTCTAGACTGATTATAAAGTGACTTGAAACAGTGGTAACAATGACACTGTATGATATACTTGAAACAGTGGTAACAATGACACTGTGCGATATACTTGAAACAGTGGTAACAATGACACTGTGTGATATACTTGAAACAGTGTTAACAATGACACTATGTGATATACTTGAAATAGTCCTAACAATGACACTGGATGATATACTTGAACAGTGGTAACAATGGCACTGTATGATATAAATTGGTCAGGTAACAATGGCTGACCGGTCAGGTAACAATGACTGACCAAGATATTGCGCTTGGGCTGTAGGAGCCCCTCCGGAGTCTATACACACCCCCAGTGAGCGCCGTCGACGATAAATAAATATGGATGGCTAAGGCTGCACGCCGCAGTGGGTACTGGAATGTACCATCATATGCATTGCATTGCATTCATGTATTTCTATTTATACTGTTGTTTAGCTGCTCATTTCCATATGTTGCTGTATATTTGGATTTTAGCTTACTTTGTGTATTTACTTGATTTTCTTATCTTCGGACTGTAGTTACTTTTATTACTCACTGGGTCGGAGTACTCACTTTACTCCCTGCACCTTGTGTGCAAATCCAGGGCAGTCTCAGGCTCAGTAGATCCAGTTGATCAGCAGATCCAGCTTATGGGAGTATCGAGGTAGCTGCACGGCGTTCGCAGACATTGATCTTCTCCCTCATATCCTATCTCTTTATTTCTGCATTTTCAAACTTTGGATATACCATGTATTAGGATGATATTCTGTATTCTAGAGGCTCAGATTCGTGACACCGGGTCCTAGTGAGATTATATTGTGTATTTTGTTAAATTCTTCAGTACTTTAATCTTGCTTAATTGATATTTCTTTCAGCTATTTTTGATAAATTGGGTTAAGTGTTGAATAATGGTCGGGCTTGCCTAGTAGTGTGCTGGGCGTCATCACGACCGGAATTTGGGTCGTGACAAGTTGGTATCAGAGCCTAGGTTACTTGGTCTCGCGAGTCATGAGCCGGTTTAGTAGAGTCTCGCGGATCGGTACGGAGACGTCTGTACTTATCCTCGAGAGGCTGCCGAACCTTTAGGAAAACTTCACATTCTTGAATTCTTATCGTGCGTCCTTGATTCAGCTTGAAAAGAAACTTTTGAAATTCTTTCCGCGTGATCGTATGCACCAACGGGCGCTTAGTATCAGATGTGTCTCGATGGCTTTGATTCCCCGATCGAGGGGCGAGGTGTAATCTCTTTGAGTTTGAAGTTAGACCAGTCTGGAGGACTTGAGGCCAAATCTTTGCCAATGGCTTGAGCACCGAGGTGCTGATTTTGTGAGCAAGTGTTTTGAACTCATATGTTCATTATTGTCCTTGTTAGCCGGAATAGCGGTTGGATATCCATGTGATGAGTATGTTAGTGTTGCGAGGTGTATTTGTATGACTTGGTAGTGGCGAAGAAGCCTACTGGATAGTAGATGAACTGTTAAGTGATTCGTTTCTTATTGTGATCTGTTGAGTAGCCCGAGTTATGGGCGCGTGAAGAATATTTTTTGTGTCTCCTAGTTAGATAAGTCTGGGAGCTGAGATCGCTTCCGTAAATGTATTATGACGAAATCGTTGAGTCAAGGAGACCACCTTGAAGGTCGAAAATATTAAAGAAAGAATATGTTCCTACTTGGTTGAATAGCCCAATAATGGAGGGTTGAAGGGTATTTTCTATGTGTTATGATTCAAATAGGTGCAACGCATGTCCATGTATCAATTTAGATTTATGTAATTGATATGCATTGTGATGCTTTGTCAAGTTGTGGATGTGTTGTTAGGATGGTTTTGGTGATTCTCTAGCAGGTGGATAGGACCAATTACAAAGGAGGCTCTGCCGAAATTTTTGAAAAATTTAGCACTTATTAAAAAAAAATAAAAAAAAATGGTCGCTTAGAGAGTGGGCTTAACTGTTGTGTGAGTAAATGCAAGAATTGTAGAAGAGTTAAAATTCCAAATGATTCGTGTTTCCACGAGCTTATGATGGAGTGAGTTTAATCTCACCATGATATTACGACAGCAATAGAGTATATGTGTTGTGATCTATGGCTTTGAGCCAAGTTGGGGTGCTTGCTGTTGATTAGCTGATTGCACGGTTTATTACCTGCGTGAATTCTGGTTATTGGCGTATTGGTGGGTTATTGCAGCTACGGAAAAGGACCATGAGTGGTAATTTGAGTAAATGAATTGTTGGATGCATGCTATGGTTAGCCTTATTGGCTCATATTTAGACTTGAGGGAAGATTCATGATTTATGCCTCGTATAGGTGCAGGCTTCGAGGGAAGTAATTCCGTTGGGTGCTTTATCGAGATGGTATTCATATGTTATAAAATTCAGTAGAGTTGGTTGCATTCGGGGCCAAGTCAGAGCTGGGTGGCTCTCAATAGCGGTCCTAGTGAATTCAAGAGGCAAAGTGTGGTGCCTGATGATTCTCAGTCTATAAGTACAGTTAAGAGTCAAGCTTTTGAAGCAGCTTATGAAGAAAGACACAGAATGTTCTATGATGTTTTGACTTGCGGTGTAGCATTGAGAGACATGAAATGGTAATGGTTTTTGAGACAGCATGGTCTCATGATTTAAGGTCACTCAGGGTGAGTGCGGTTGGAATAAGTTAGGTGTTGAAGGGAGATATTATTATTTCTAAGGCAATCAAGGATAAACTGGAAGGAAGTAGATTGATTAGCCATAGTTGAGTTGGCATATTGGTGTCAGTGATCGGTTCGTTCAGCGTGATCGAGTTATGCATGTGATTTGTGGCGGTGCGTGTGAGGCTTGTCGGCCGTAGTGATTGATGTTATTCTGAATCATTCTTCTGTTAGGGCCTGTTATGAGTAGGCGGATCCCGGAAAGGGTTATGGCGGCTTGGACCACTACTTAGAGATTGGCATATTCGACGGTTATGAGAATTCGCCTGTATGTTGCTATAGTTCTCCCGAAGTGAGTTAAATGGAAGGTCTTATGTGATGAAGTATTAGCCTATCATCGGTTCCAGAGTTGTGATGGAGATCGTGTCTATCGTATATCGGCACATGAGGTGCAGTGAGTGGTATGGAATTTGAAGTAAGGACCAAGGTCGCAGTTTGGTCAATGAATGTGATGTCAAGAGCTCGGATGAGCAGGAAAGGAGTTTCAGTGTTCTGAGTAAGATGGGTATTGGCGTCAGTATCACCTGAGATCGGTGTTCTGTGAGAAATGCCTTGCATCCTGGTTAGGGATTCCTGATCGCTTTTCAGTGTTAGTGCAGCCGGTGGTTTGAATGTGCAGGCCTGTTAATTATTTCGGAAGATGGTGGGAGCTTGTCCCGCGGGAAGATTGTATAAGTGTGACATGTAGTCACTTGATTAATTAGAAATTTAAACCAAGTATGAGGATTTTGGTAATATCATCCATTTGAGAATTTATGCCTAGAGGGCACTCTGCTTATTAGGTTATAGACCTGTGAAATATTATTGGCCTAGCTTGGCACGATCAGGATCGACTTGAGGTCGGGGGATATATTTAAATGTGGAAGTGAGCCTTACATCAGGCCAGTTGTGTTTATTTCAGCATGCGCTCTTTATGGAAGGATAGTCGCGGTCTTATTTCGTGGTCAGATAATTCATGTAAAGATATATTGCGATGTATGAGTTGTGAGATGGCTTGGTAAATTCCTTATGTGTTGAGGTTCCGCTCAGCGGTGATGTTATATGAGCTGGATGGCTCTTGAGACTTATATCATGTATCGCACCTCAGTTGTGCTTGAGTTGTAGCCTATAACGCTATATGTTTCCTTGGGAATGGTATTATGCACCTTAGTGTGTTTATGACCGATATTCGGTATTTGGATGTGGTGAGCTGTTCAGCTCGACGTGTATCTCCTTATGTGAGTCCTATATGTGGATCGGGTGGCACGCCGCCATGGGTATGTTGTTTGGATCGGGTTGCTCGCCGCAACAGTGTGATGTTCAGTTCATTGACCATATTTGCTTTTATGTGTTCTGTTTCCCTGTTTTCTGAGGAAGTCCATGTTAGTGTGCGAGTTGAGTAGTTCCTCTCAGAGTTCGCCTTCCTTTTGTATTGTGTTCGAATTGTTAGCCCACTGGCACATTGTGGCGTCTTGTGGGATTTTTGATTATGTCCGAGGTGACTTATTGCCTGAGTAGTTCGTACCGGGTGAGACGAGGTTACTAGATTTGGGGTCAGTGCAAACTGATTATATGAAGTATATTATAGAGCAAAGATCATTCTTTGGTTTGAGACAAGGTAATGGAACTTGTCAGGAGTATAGATCCAATGAATTGTTGATTCAACAGTTGATTATGAATTTCGGCACATCTCTTCAGTCGTATCGGTGTTGTAAAAACTAGAGCAAGACCTATGTAGGTCATGAGATGCAATGGGAGCATCAGATTTGTGGAATTTCGACTATTAGGTTTAAAGAATGTTATTGTGGTCCTATGAGTAAAGTGATGCAAAGTGTGAATTCAGCAAAGTTATGCAGCCATGTTGGGTACAGCGTGTGGAGATTGATATGGTGGTCGTATGATGGAAACAGGCTTGGCAGGAAATTCAGGATGTTGGAATTGGACATAATGGCTTATTTGCTTGAATAAGGGAGTATACCTACAGAGTTGTCGAGCTAATGTGCTCAACTGAGTGGTGGTAGCACAGGAAGGTGCATGAGGTGTTAAACAAGTGATTTCAGACTACTTTAGTGTAGTTCTCAGCACGTTCGAGAACGAACGTATGTTTAAATTGGGGAGATTGTAACGACCCGATCGGTCGTTTTGAGCTCCGGCGCATCATTCAGCAGTTTGAGGCCATGAGCAGCTTCATCTCAGGTATATTGACTTGAGTGTATGGTCAGAATTAAAATTCAGGAAGTTTGGAGTCAAATCTAAATGGAAATTCTCATTTTGAAAGCTTAAAATTGAAGAAATGAACTAGGATTGGAATTTTGAGTAAAAGACCTCGGAATTGGGATCCGAAGATTCCAGCAGGTTCGTATGATGATTTCGTACTTGGGCGTATGCCCGGATCGGGTTTTGGATAACCCGGGAGCGTTTTGGCGCCTATTGTGGAAGATAGCATTTTAGAAGAAATTGCATCAGTTTGGCTTAAAATGCATTTCAGTGTTATTGATGTCCGTTTGGAATTCCGAGATTGGGATTAGCTCCGTATGGTGATTCTGGATTTGGAAGCGCGATCGGAAGTGAATTCGGAGGTCCGTAGGTCATTTTGGAGCCGTTTGGCTAAATATAGAAATTTGAAGGTTTTTGAGAAAATTCGACCGGAAGTGGAAATTTTGATATCGGGGTGGGAATGCGATTCCGAAAGTTGGGGCAAGTTCGTAATGTCGAATGTGACTTGTGTGCAAAATTTGAAGTCATTCCTGAATGATTTTGGTAAGGTTTGAGACACTTAGTCTCTTTTAAGGAAGCTTAAGTTGGAAAAGTCAACCGAATATTGACTTATGTGTTAGAGCGCTCGAAATGCGAATTTAATGGTTTGGATAGCTTTGTTAGGTGATTTGGGACTTAGGTGTGCGTCCGGAATATTTTTGTGATGACCGGTGTAGAATTAAGCTTGAATCGGCAAAGTTAGTATTTTGGCGAATTCCGGTTGATAGGTAAGATTTTGATCCGAGGCTCAGAATGGAATTCCGAGAGTTTCTGTAGCTTTGTTATGTCATTTTGGACTTGTCTGCAAAATTTGAGATCATTCGGACTAGTTTTGACGTGTTTCGACATCGGATGTGAAAATTTGAAGTTTCAAAGTTCATAGGCTTGAATCCGTGGTGAATTTAGTATTTTTGCATTGTTTTTGGTGATTCGAAGGAACAACTAAGTTTGTGTCATATTATGGGACTTGTTAGTATACTTTGTTGGGATCCCATGAGGCTCAGACAAATTTTGGAAGAGTTTTTGGAAGATTTTTTGCCGTTTTGAGCATAAATGTAATGATCTAAAGGTTCATTTTTAGTTCTAGAGATCCAAATTTGATTCCGAGACTTCCTGAATTTTGATAATGAATTATAGGACCGATCTGGAAATTTTGGTTTAATTTCATCAAGTCGCGATTAGGTTTTTGACGCGAAACATGAGTAATTGTTTAACGAGCGAAAAGGATATCACACTGGGCAAATGAGCTCCGAATTGAGTTTCGATTGAAGGGTTGTGTTCGTATTATTATTTGTGACTCATAGGAATAAGAATCGTCTAATTCCGAGTTCGTATGATGGAGTTAGAGCACTAAAAATGGCTGTGCTGCAATTTAAATTGGTTGCTGGTGCATTTTTTTAGCAGCAGTGAACTACTGTTGTAATTGCACGCGTGAACAGTACCGCACGTGAACAGTACCGCACGGGTGAATAGTAATTGCGAAAAATCTGGACAGTGAGTTTATATCCGATTTTGGGTCATTTTTCCACCATTTTCAGTCATTTTGAGAGCTTTTGGACGGGGATTGAAGGGAGTTTCAACTGAGATCGATTGGAGGTAAGTTTTATGAGTTAAATACATGATTTTATTAAAGAATCATCCTTGAAATCCATGAAAACATAGCCAAATTATAAGAAATTAGGGCTTGAGATTGAAATTCTAAAATGAAGATTTGAGGGGTCATTTGAACTCCGATTTTGGTAAAATTTATATGTACGGACTCGTGGAGAGACGAGGAATTCGATGATGTGACTTTCATAATTTTTCGAGAAGTGGGCCCGGGGCTCGGGTTTTGCAAATTTCGTGATTTTCGATATTTTTCGAGTCTTTTCGATTGAGTTATATTCCTTTAGCCTATTGTAATATATTCCTTGTGGTTTTGGCAAGATTCGACGTGCGAGGAGGTTGATTCGAAAGGAAAGGGCATCGCGGAGTAGATTTTTGGTCGTCTTGAGGTGAGTAATAGATGTAAATGTTGTTCTGAGGGTTTGAATCCCCGGACTTTCACATCGTAACGCTATATTGAGGCGTGACACGCACTCCATGGTGACTGCGGGATCGGATACTATTGGGGATTGTGACTTGGTCCATCCCGTATGATGTTTATACTATACTGGTGATTGATACACATACTTCATTGATATTACGGGGCTTGATGCCATATTTGGGGTCTTGTGCCGATTTGCAAAATCCTTCGAGGATTGATATTACTGCTTAGCATGATTTGCATATCATTTAATTTCAGTCCAAGGTTTTAAATGCTATTTTGCAAACTCAGCCATAATTCTAAGTGTTGAAAACTTAAATGATATTTTTAAATGTATTCCGGGCTGGGAACTTCTGTTTTGTAAATGCTCAAGAGGCTTATTATATTATTTTCTAGACTGATTATAAAGTGACTTGAAACAGTGGTAACAATGACACTGTATGATATACTTGAAACAGTGGTAACAATGACACTGTGTGATATACTTGAAACAGTGGTAACAATGACACTGTGTGATATACTTGAAATAGTGGTAACAATGACACTGGATGATATATTGAACAGTGGTCAGGTAACAATGGCTAACCGGTCAGGTAACAATGACTGACCAAGATATTGCGCTTGGGCTGTAGGAGCCCCTCCGGAGTCTGTACACACCCCCAGTGAGCGCCGTCGACGATAAATAAATATGGATGGCTCGGGCTGCACGCCGCAGTGGGTACTGGAATGTACCATCATATGCATTGCATTGCATTCATGTATTTCTATTTATACTGTTGTTTAGCTGCTCAGTTCCATATGTTGCTGTATATTTGGATTTTAGCTTACTTTGTGTATTTACTGGATTTTCTTATCTTCGGACTGTAGTTACTTTTATTACTCACTGGGTCGGAGTACTCACTTTACTCCCTGCACCTTGTGTGCAAATCCAGGGCAGTCTCAGGCTCAGTAGATCCAGTTGATCAGCAGATCCAGCCTCTGGGAGTATCGAGGTAGCTGCACGACGTTCGCAGCCATTGATCTTCTCCCTCCTATCCTATCTCTTTATTTCTGCATTTTCAGACTTTGGACATACCATGTATTATGATGATATTCTGTATTCTAGAGGCTCAGATTCGTGACACTGGGTCCTAGTGAGATTATATTGTGTATTTTGTTAAATTCTTCAGTACTTTAATCTTGCTTAATTGATATTTCTTTCCGCTATTTTTGATAAATTGGGTTAAGTGTTGAATAATGGTCGGGCTTGCCTAGTAGTGTGTTGGGCGCCATCACGACCGGGATTTGGGTCGTGACAAAGGTAAAGCTTGTGGGTAATTGGCTTATGAGGGGAATCTATTTGTCATACTAGTTAGATAAGTCTGGGAGCTGAGATCGCTTCTGTAAATGTATTATGACGAAATCGTTGAGTCAAGGAGACCACCTTGAGGGTCGAAAACATTAAAGAAAGAATATGTTCTTACTCGGTTGAATAGCCCAATAATGGAGGATTGAAAGGTATTTTCTATGTGTTATGATTCAAATAGGTGCAACGCATGTCCATGTATCAATTTTGATAATATAATACATGTAATATTGAGATTAATGTTGTTGATATACATTGTGATGCTTTGTCAAGTTGTGGACGTGTTGTTAGGATGGTTTTGGTGATTCTCTGGCAGGTGGATAGGCCCAATTACGAAGGAAACTCTGCCGAAATTTTGAAAAAATTTGGGACTTAGTAAAAAAAATTGTCGCCTAAAGAGTGGGCTTAACTGTTGTGTGAGTGAATGCAAAAATTACAGAAGAGTTAAAATTTCCGATGATTCATGTTTCCACAAGCTTATGAAGGAGTGAGTTTAATCTCACCATGGTATTACGGCAGCAATAGAGTATATGTGTTGTGATCTATGGCTTCGAGCTAAGTTGGGGAGCTTGCTATTGGTTAGCGGGTTGTACGGTTATGTACTATGTTAGTTTCGATTTGATGCATGCTGGTGAATCAATTCTGGTTGTGGAAATTAGGCCGAGAATGGCACGAGTGAAGGAAAATTTTTGACAAGATGTCATGAGCTCGGATGAGCAGGAGATAAGTTTCAATGTTTACGGTAAGTTGGAATTGTCTTTAGCGTCACCTAAGATCGGTGTTTTGTAAAAAGGGTTTTGCGTCCCGGTTAATGACTCTTGATCGCTCTTCAGCGTTAGTGCGATCGATGGTTTGGAGGTACGCTCTAGATATTATTGTGGTAGGTTGTGGGAGTGTGTCCCACGGGAAGATTATATAAGTGTGGCATGTGATCACTTGATTGATTAAAGATGTAAACCAAGTATGAAGTTTGTGATGGTGTCGTTAAATTAAAGATTCATGCCTGGAGGGCACTTGGCATATTGGGTTGTGAACTGGGGAGGATTACCCCGATTGTGATGGTTGTTCTTGTGTGTTATGAGAAAAATGGGAGTTATTATGGACCTTTGAAAGGTTATCAGACTAGTTTAGTGTTATCAGAATCGGCTTGAAGTCGATGGATAGATTTAATGTGAATAATGGCTCTATATCAGGCCAGATGTGTGCATTTCAGTAACGCGGTCCTCATGGAGGAGTAGTTAGGTTGATGTTTCATTATCAGATATTTCGCGTAGTGATACATTGCGCCGTGGGAGTTGTGAGACGACTTAAGAAATTGCTATGTGTTGAGAATCTATGTAGGAATGACGTTATATGAGCATCTTGGCTCTTGAAATTCAGATTGTACATCGCACCTCAGTTGTGCTTGAGTTTTGTAGCTTATAACGCTATATGTCCCTCAGAGATATTATTATGCACTTAGCATGCTTACGACCGATACTCGATATTTTGTTGTAATGAGCAAATTTGGCTCGATATGCATCTCCTTATGTGAGATCTATGTGTGGATCGGGTGGCACGCCGCCATGGGTATGTTATCTGGATCGGGTTGCACGCCGCAATAGTGTGATATTGAGTATAGTTTTCTATATGCTATTTTGTATGCCTTGCTTCCTGTTTTCTAAGGAAAGTCTGTATTAGTGTGTGAGATTGGTAATTCCTTCCAGAGTTTGTTTTCCTTTTGTACCGCGTTCGAATTGGTAGCTTATTGGCATATTGAGGCATCATATGCGACTTTTGATTATGTCTGGGGTGGCTTATTGCCTGAGCAGTTCGTACTGGGTGAGACGAGATCATTGAATTTGAGATTAGTGCAATCTGAGTATATGAAGTAAATTAAGGAGCTAAGACCATGATTTTGCTCAAAATGAGGTGATAGTTCTTGCCAGGAGTATAGAACCAACGAATCGTTGTCTCGACAGTGGTCATGAATTTATGCATACCTCATCCGTCATGTCAATATTGTAAGAGTTAGAACAATACATGTGTACATCATGCAGAACATGAGATGTATAGCGATTTTCTTCTAGGTGATTAGAGAAAAAAAAGCTTCAGATGATTAGGGCGAATGATCTTCGGATGATTGGGGAAATAGTATTGCTAATTGAAAGTGACTTGACGAGAGTATATGTCTCATAAAAAGGTAATGTTATTAAACTAATGATATTTCGGTAGTATTGCGGCATGTTCTTGTTGGGTTCGCTGATGGTACTGATGAGCTTGAGGTACGGCTCTTTCGTTTGAGTCATTTTTCATGACTTGAGTATGTTCAGGCCGTTTCTTATTGGTGTGAGTATTATGAAAGTTGTGGCTTAGGCCTGTATTGAGGTGTCATATCACCAGAGTGGTGTGTTGGATTCGAGGTAATCATTGGGGTCATTGATGAATACGAACGGATTTGATTTCAGCATGTTTGATGGGTAAATATCGAGGTTCGGTTTTAAAAAAAATTGTTACTATAATTGCTAGAGGAGAAATGGCCTCATGAATGGTTGATCTGAGCAATGGTTATGATTTATTGCGTGTTTCAATTATCATTGGCAGTATATGAGAGTGTTGGAATGAGATATTTGCTAATAAGAGATTTCTATCGGTATTTGGTTGTTGTGGGCAGCTGTTGTGAATGGAAGTTATTGCCGCATTTGTTTGAGTTATTGGTATATCATACAATTGCACATGAGGTTGCAGGCATGGTCTATTACAGCTGGTTCAGACTTATTTTGAATATAGGTGTGAGGTTCTGATCCTGTGTATGATTCTGAAAAGTGAAATGTGGTTCTATGATTTATGGGCTAGACTGGATTGTGTGATTTTAGTTAAAACGTGTTATCAGACCCATGTGAGATAGGGTGACATGGGATCATCCCCGGGTTTATGCTTGATAAGGTCATTCAGCTTTTGGTTGGCTTCTAGGACAACTCTGGGTACGCTCGAGGACGAGCATTTGTTTAAGTTGGGGAGAATGTGACGACCCGACCCGTCGTCTCATGGGTTACTGTCTCGTTCGTCCCATTTTCTGCTTCCTCATGTTTCATTATCGGTATTGGGTGCATTAGAATTTATTTGGAGCGATTTTGATAAGAAATGAGACATTTAGTCTCTTTTAAGAAGGTTTAAGTTGGAAAAGTCAACCGGACGTTGACTTATGAGTTAGAGGGCTCGGATGTGAATTTCGACGGTTTGGTTAGTTCGGGGAGGTGATTTGTAACTTAGGAGCAGGACCGGAAGTAATTTTGGAGGTCCAGTGTTGAATTAAGCTTGAATTGGCGAAGTTAGTATTTTGGCGAATTTCGGTTGATAGGTGAGATTTTGATCCGGGTGTCGGAATAAAATTCTGAGAGTTGTTGTAGCTTTATTGTGTCATTTGGGATATGTGTGAAAAATTTCAGGTCATGCGGACATCGTTTGGTCGAGTTTTTGATCGAATATGTGTTTTAGAAGTTTTAAAAGAACTTAGGCTTGAATTCGATATAATTTGATGATTTTGGCGTTAGTTGAGGTGTTTTGACGATTGGAGCAAGTTTGGATAATGTTTTAAGACATGTTGGTGCTTTTAGTTGAGGTCTCGGGGGCCTCGGGTGTATTTCGGAAGGTTAACGGATCGATTTAGGCACGAAAAAAATAAAGCTGCTGCATTGTTTTACAACATTGTGAACAGTAGTTAAGAACAGTGCCCATGAACAATACCCCGTAACAGTATCCGTGAATAGTGCTATGAACAGTATCCTGTAACAGTATCTGTGAACAGTACCCCATGAACAGTAACACGGGGAGAACAGTAATTCCGAAAAATTCTGGGCAGAATGTTTACATTTCATTCGCGAAAAACACCTCATTTCTCCACCATTTTTAGTCATTTTGAGAGCTTTTGGACGGGGATTGAAGGGAGTTTCAACTAAGATCGATTGGAGGTAAGTTTTATGAGTTAAATACATGATTTTATTGAAGAATCATCCTAGAAATCCATGAAAACATAGCCAAATTATAAGAAATTAGGACTTGAGATTGAAATTCTAAATTTGGGATTTGAGGGGCCAATGGACTCCGATTCTTGTGAATTTGGTATGTATAGACTCGTGGCGAGATAAGGAACATTTTGATGTCAAAATTTCTGGATTTCAAGATGTGGGCCCGGGGCCCGGGTTTTGCAAATTTCATGATTTTTGATATTTTTCGAGTCTTTTCGATTGGGTTATATTCCCTTAGCCTATTGTGATGTATTCATTGTGGTTTTGGCCAGATTCGACGTGCGAGGAGGTCGATACGAAAGGAAAGGGCATCACGGAGTAGTATTTGGCCGGCTAGAGGTGAGTAATAGATGTAAATGATGTCCTGAGGGTTTGAAACCCCGGAATTTCACATCGTAATGCTATATTGAGGTGACTTGCACGCCAGATAACGGGCGTGGGGTAGAGCATCGTTGGGGATTGTGACTTGGTCCGTCCCGAGAGATATTTTACTACATTTTTGGTTGAGACGTATACTTTATTATTGTGAATTGGGCTTGTTGCCATGCTTGGGGCCTTGTGCCGACCTGTAGAACCCTTAGAGGATTTTTGACTGGTTTTCCTCACTTATTTTGTTAAAAAATTTATATCCTCAGTCATGTTTCCAATTGTAGGCTTCTTGCCAATTATTTGAATCCTTCAGGGATTGCCATCACTGTTTTCGCATATATGCATATCATTTGATCTCAGTCCAAGGTTTTAAATACTGTTTTGCAAACTCAGCCATCTTTCTAAAATTTGAAAACTTAAATGATATTTTTAAATGATATTTTGGGCTGAGAACTACTGTTTTACAAATGCCCAAGGGGCTTACGATGATTTCTGGACTGAGCATGGATCGGGTTGCGCGCCGCAGCAGTGTTATATTGATATTGAGGCCGAGAGCCTGGTTGATTACATTGATATTGAGGCTGAGGGCCTGAGTGATTATATTGATATTGATATGAGGCCGAGGGCCTAGATTTGATGCCACGAGATGGCTTGATATTGCGCTTGGGTTGTAGGAGCCCCTCCGTAGTCTGTACACACCCCCAGTGAGCATCGTCGACGATAAATAAAATGGATGGCTCGGGCTGCACGTCGTAGTGGGTACTAGAGAGTACCATCATATGCATTGCATTGCACTCATGCATAGAGTGTACCATCATATGCATTGCATTGCACTCATGCATTTGTTTTTATCTGTTATACCTGTCTCAGTATTTGGTACTATGATTTAATTGACTTGTTGCTTCACTATTTGTTGTTCTAAACTGCAGTTATAGTTTACTTTGTATTTTTCCACGATTTCTTATTCTCAACCTTTATTTATGTTTATTACTCACTGGGTCGGAGTACTTACATTACTCCCTGCACCTTGCGTGCAGATCCATGTACACCACAGGCTGAGTGAGGATTTGTTTAGCTGAGCAATAGTATCCGGGAGTATTGAGGTAGCTGCATGGCATTCGCAGCCTTGATCTCTCCCCTCTATCTCTATCTTTTATTCCGCATTCTTCCTAGACAGACTTGTAATAGGTGGATATTCTGTATTAGAGGCTCATATTCGTGACACCAGATTCTATTTGGCTATGGTGTGGTATTTTAATTGAACTTCCGCAGATTTTATTATTAATTATACACTTGAATGTAATGACTTAGTAAATTCTCTGTGATATTTATCTATAATCTGAATAAGAAATTTGGGATAATTTTGTTGAATGGTTGGGCTTGCCTAGCAGTGTGTTGGGCGCCATCATGACCGGGGTTGGGGTCGTGACACCATCACATCTCGAGTCTGGCTTATCTTGTCGTAAATAGAGGTGCATCATGAGCTTGGTTTTACCCCATATACAGATAGTCCCCTTGTTTCTCGAGGGTAAATGACGAGAAACGATATGAGCTTCTGATTCTTACCTCGACATACCGTGGAAGAAATGACAAAAAACCCAAAATGTCCCGCCGGTGACGTCATAATGGCATTTAATGCATGTCGGCCGCCAGTTGGCTTTCCCTAAATGCGAAACGTCGCCTAACTATATAAATACCCCTTCCGTTGTTCATTTTTACTTTACATCTCATGAGGCCAATGCGTATAATATTTTGCTACTCGTACTCTATCAAATTCTAGTATAGTTTATGATATCGTCCCACAAAGATTGGAGAATCTAGCTACAAACTTATAATGTTCTTACTAATATTTGAGAGAATCAAACTGATGATGTTTTGTTTGTTGAAAATTTAAATTGCTTAAGTTGAAACTAAATAACTTTCGGAAGATTTATATTTAAAAAGAGTTGGGAATCATTAAATTCACTCGATAGCATGATAATAATAAAATCTTAGCTTCTAATCAATTAACAACACTCCGCGAGGTTATGTAAATCAATTGATATATTACTTGTGATGATTAAACCGAAATAATTTTCTTGCCTGAATTGTGCTAAAAGATAGCAAAAACCTCTTGCGATTACTTTTTACTAAAAATCAATAATCTTGCCAACTACAACTCCTCTATGAGAATTAGAATGGAAGTAAGCAAGATTACAGACTTGGAATGATAGCTTAAAAAGAATTACTCTCACTCTATTCTTTTACCCAATAGTTGTCGTATATTAATTATGCTTCGTGAGAATTACAAAATTGATATACAACTAACTTTGGAGAATAAATAGATAGAAGTGATAATAATTAATTAAAACTAATATTCCAGTACAATATAGAAATATAATTCAGAAGTTTCAGGTCAAGCATGTAGTAAAATTGAGATTAATATTATAATGCTATCGAGCTTCATCAACTATCCCAACAAAAGAGATTACTCCATTATGGAGTATTTAAATCTCACAAAGAAAGAAATTCTTAAAATACTATCAACACTCTTAGAAAATTCAAAGACTACAGGATAAAATGAAATAGATAAAGAGAGAAGTAAAGACCAAAGCTAGAGAAAAGTTGCCAATTAGGCACGTATCATCTCCTTCCTTTCAACACAAACATCCTATTTATAGAAATCAAATCTCATAAGGTGCCACGATGCCTCGTGGTTCTTTTTCCATGATGTGTCATGCTTGTATTGCCATGATGCGTCGTGCTTCTCTTTTATTCCTTTATTTTCTTTATCATGATATTTTTATTTCATTCAAAATACTCTTAGAAAATACAGATAATTGACATATTATATATATACACACACACATTATTTAAAATAATTTATTTTTAAGTATATAATATATGAATATTTTATAGTCATCAAACTCCCCCACACTTGAATCCTTGCTCGTCCTCGAGACAGTAATTTTATTAATAATTGTTGTTTCTTGTAGAGTAGAAAAGTAAGAAAATAAAGTTTCACATAAAATTCAAAACCTATAAGTTTTTTAAGTCGCCAAATCTATACCTTCTTTCTGCTTCTGCTTTTGTTTACCAAAAACTTTCAACTCCTCTTTTGATGAACCTTTTGAGATTGATAACATTATGATTACAATTTCGAGTTTCTCAAATTTTGTCCATAGGCTTTCCCTTCATGTCAGTCTCCACTAATGTAGAATCAACACAAATTTCTAAAATTATTTTAGGACTTTTTTAGGCTTGTAATGATAGGCTTAATGCTGGTAAGGTAAAAGGATATATTTGTAGTGACTTTGTTCCATCCAGCTTTATTATGAGAGCCGATTATTTTATCAAAGTAACTATGTACAACTCAACACAAGAAAATAACTCTAGAGGTTGCGCTAAAGGTACCGGTCTCCAATTTCATAATTAGTATCACTTAAGTCATCATTTCTTTCAATAGATTTCTTAAATTCAAGCTTCTTGAACCAATAATCTATTTTACAGGTATATACACCTTGTTTTCCGCTTCTTTTTTTAAGAGTGAAATAGAACATTTACTCCATAAGTATTCCTTTATCGCTTGCTTTAGTAATCATTTTTGCTCAACTATAGCCGGAAGGAGTAGTATCAATTTTTTTGTAAGGTAAACCAATATGGTGTATCAATAAAAGTTGGTTTATCCCTCTCTTTTTTTTTTTTGGGCTCAAAGTTGGGTGCTAAAAGGTAAAATATAAATATTTGTGGTTAAAAATAGATAGGCTAAAAAAGGTGTCAAAGAAAGCCTAATTTCATTCTAAAAATAGTGTTGTCTAGAATTTCGCCTTGATAGACATTTGGGGCATGTTCTAGCAGAATTTTATTGATTCTACCTGTTGAGATCATAATGCTTCTCAATTCCAACACTTTCTCAAATTTGGAGATATTCGTTCTTGTCTTCACAAAAATAAAATCACAAACTTGGAAGTTATATGGCATAAATGAAAAAAATTATATTTGAAAAATATGTAAACTTTTACTTTAAAACTTTAATATTGTACAAGAACAACAATTAAGAATAAAATAAAAGATGGATATATATATATATATATATAGAGAGAGAGAGAGAGAGAGAGAGAGAGAAACTTGAAAGAGTGTGTGACAACACATGTTTTTATATATAATAGACTGACTAGTTTAAGACCTTATCAGTCATTTGGTCCTGGTTTAAATATAAACCAACAAATTTACCTGTGCGAACATTTTGAATTGATTCATTAAATGGTTAATCAACCAGTTACTTAGGCATACCGATCACCATGGAGTTACTCCTGCACAGGTGACTCTGTTTTTGTAGAGGCCTTCATGAGATGTTCTGGTTGTACAATAACCTAGATATTGACCAGATCAATTGATTAAGCATTTAATCACCCCAATCTATGTCGGGCTTATGAGGCTCCACTGCTTCTCCCTCAATGGCTACGGATTTTGTATCTTAGTTCTGAGTTTAACGTCGTCAACTCGACTTATTAATTGCAGAATTCATCAGTCTATCAAAGTAACCGATGGATGTTGTTCAAAATGTCTTCCATAGTACAATTTTAGCCTGTGACCATTTACCTTAAACTTGTCTCCTCCATTTTTCTGAATTTCAATTGCCCCATACGGAGTAACACCTATAACATTGTAAGGACCCGTCCACCTGGATTTTAATTTTCTTGGGAATAACCTGAATCGGCTATTGTAAAGAAGTACCTGATCTCCAATGTTGAAACTCTTTGGTCGGATCAACTTGTCATGCCATATTTTTGTTTTTTCTTTAAAATTTTTTAGCATTTTCATAGGCTCCCAATTTCAGTTCTTCCAATTCATTAACCTGAATAAATCGCTTTTTACCCAGCGGAGGTTAAATCAAAGTTCAGTGTTTTCAATGCCCAAAAAGCTTTATGTTCTAATTCTACGGGCAAATGACAAGCTTTTCCAAAGACTAATCTATATGGAGATGTTCCAATTGGCATTTTGAAAGCCATTCGGTACGCCCATAATGTATCATCTAATTTTAAAGCCCAGTCTTTTCTTGAGATTCCAACTGTTTTTTCAAGAATTCTTTTTAACTCGCGGTTGGAAACCTCAACTTGCCCTTGAGTTTGAGCATAATATGGTGTTCCTGTTTTGTGAGTCACATTATATTTTGACAGTAAAGTAGAAAATTGCCTATTGATGAAATGAGTTCCTTGGTCATAATGATGACTCGCGGTGGGCCAAATCTGGTAAAAATATTTTTTCTAAGAAAATTACACACTGTACGAGCATCATTCTTTCTTGTGGGGATGGCTTCAACCCATCTTGACACGTAATCCATAGCCACAAGGATATATTCAAAAGAGTGAGAAGAAGGAAAAGGACCCATAAAATCTATTCCCCAAACATCAAATATTTCACATACTTGTATTGATTGTAGTAGCATCTCATCTCTCTTGGTGATATTACCTGTTCTCTAACACCTATCACATTGTGCTACATATGCTCGGGCATCTTTAAAGAGTGTGGGCCAGAACAATCCGGCTTCTAAAACTTTAAAAGCTGTTCGATTTGCTGCATAATGTCCTCCAATTGCTCCATCATAACAGTGATATAGAATTTTATTCATCTCTTCTTAAGGTACACACCTTTTAATGATATTATCTGCACAATTTTTGAATAATAAAGGTTCATCCCACATATAATACTTTGCATCAGATATAAACTTTTTTCTTTGCTGGTAAGAGAAATCTTGCGGTATCCACTTTCCAACCAAGTAATTCGCGATATCTGCAAACCAGGGTGGTTGAGTCACAATTGTGTCAACTGAAAAAATATGTTCATCAGGAAATTCTTCTTTTATCTCATTAAACTCAAGAGGAGGGTTTTCTAATCTAGACAAATGGTCAGCTACTTGGTTCTCTGTCCCTTTTTTGTCCTTTATCTCAAGGTCAAATTCTTGCAGAAGTAAAATCCATCTTAATAATCTAGGTTGAGCATCTTTCTTAGCTAAGAGGTATATTAAAACTGCATGATCAGTAAAAACAGTGACTTTGGTTCCTATCAAATATGAGCGAAATTTATCAAAAGCAAACACTACTCCTAGTAACTCTTTTTCTGTCGTGGCATAATTCAATTCTGTCTCACCCAATGTCCTACTAGCATAGTAAATGAGATGAAAAATCTTAACCCTTCTTTGGCCTAAAACAGCTCCAACTGCTGTATCACTAGCATCACACATGACCTCAAAAGGTTGGTTCCAATCAGGGGACACAACTACATGTGCATTTGATAACTTTTCCTTATAGGTTTCAAATGCTTTTACACAGTCACCTGAAAAATCAAACTTAGTGTCTTTTATCAAGAGGTTAGTCAGCGGTTTTGAAATCTTTGAGAAGTCTTTTATGAATCGTCTGTAAAACCCTACATGACCTAGAAAGCTTCTAATTCCTTTCACAGTTGTGGGAGGGGGTAATCCTGCTATAAGATTAATTTTTGTCTTATCAACTTCTATCTCTTTAGCAGTGATTTTATGTCCTAAAACAATTCCTTCCGTAACCATAAAATGATATTTTACCCAATTAAGAACTAAGTTTGTTTCTTCACATCTTTTAAGAACTAAGGTCAAATGGTTTTGACAATCCTTATATGTTTTGCCAAATAGTGTAAAATCATCCATAAAAATTTCAAGAAATTTGTCAGTTATGTCAGCAAAAATTGCCGACATGCAACGCTGAAATGTAGCAGGGGCATTGCACAAACCAAATGGCATTCTCCTATAGGCATATGTTCCATGAGGGCATGTGAAGGTTGTCTTATCTTGATCTTCTGGTGCAATTGGTATCTGATTATATCCTGAATAACCATCAAGAAAACAATAAAAATCATATCCTGCAATTCTTTCCAACATTTGATCAATAAATGGCAAAGGAAAATGATCTTTTCTAGTGACATCATTGAGATGTCTGTAATCAATACAGACTCTCCATCCTGTAATAGTCCTGGTAGGTATGAGCTCATTATTTTCATTTTTTATAACTGTCATACCTCCTTTCTTTGGTACTACCTGAACGGGACTTACCCACGGCTGTCAGAAATGGGGTATATAATACCTGCTGCCAATAACTTTACGATCTCTTTTTTCACTACTTCCTGCATTGCTGGATTCAATCTTCTTTGCGACTGGACTATTGGCTTGTAGCTATCCTCCATGAGGATTCTGTGTGTACAAATAGCCGGACTAATCCCTTTAATATCTTCTACAGTCCACCCCAAGGCTCCTTTGTGTGCTTTCAATACTTTAATCAAACTATTTTCTTGTTCTGCAGTAAGAGAAGATGAAATAATTACTGGAAATAATTCTTGCTCAAGATAAACATATTTCAAATGAGAAGGGAGAGTTTTGAGTTCAATTTTTATTGAACTTTTTCGGATTTCATCTCTTCTTCTTCTGAATCTTAGTCCAATATTTCAGCTTCTTTTCTGATGGTGGGATCATCGTCCTGTGTGGTGCCTGATTTGATCAAGCATCTTTCCATTGAATCTGGAATTAATTGATCATCTTTGAATTCATCTGTAAGATAACTAATCATGTCAATTGAAAAATATGAAGATGATATTTCATCTCCTGAATATCTTAGTATCTTTTGGATATCAAATATGACTCTTTCTTCATCAACTCTTAAAATTAATTGTCCTTGATGAACATCTATAATTGCTCTTCCTGTAGCAAGAAATGGTCTACCTAAAATTATTGGTTCATTAGGAAATTCTTTCATTTCAAGTACTATAAAATCTACAGGGAAAACAAACTTATCTACTCTTACGAGTACATTTTCAATTATTCCCTTAGGTTTCTTAGTACTTTGATCTGAAAATTGAAGAGAAACACTTGTGTCTTTTATTTTACTAAGATCTAACTTTTTAAAGATAGAAAATGGCATTAAATTTATTGAAGCTCCAGAATCACAAAGTGCTTTTTCAAAATATACTCCTCCCAAAGTGCATGGAATTATAAAACTGTCTGGATCACCAAGTTTTTGTGGTAGCTTATTTTGAAGTATAGCACTACATTTTTCCGTAAGCATTACCACAGAAACTTCTTCTAATTTTCTTTTACTTGACAAAATTTCCTTTAAAAATTTGGCATATGAAGGCATTTGTAACAAAGCATCAGTAAAAGGAATATTGATGTGAATTTGTTTTAAAATCTCCAAAAATTTTGCAAATTGGTTGTCAAGCTTTTCTCTTTTCATTTTTTTGTGGAAAGGGAATATTCACAGGGAGAGGAGTCAATTTTTCAATAATTTTTTCTTCTTTTTTCTTGACTTCATTCTTTTGAGATGGTTCAGAGGGTATTTCAACATTCTTACCGTTGTTTACCTGTTGTTCTGACTGGTCTACATAGGGTTCATCAAGCTCCTTACCTGATCGTAAGGTGATGGCCTTAAGGTGCTCTTTTGGGTTTTTCTCTGTATTGCTTGGTAAGGGACCTTGAATCTTTTCTGAAACATGAGCTGCCAATTGGCTCAACTGTATTTCCAGATTTTTGAGGGATGAATTTAGGCTCTCCATCTTTTCATCAGTGACCTTAATATACTTATACAGAAGGTCATCAAGACTTGAATGAGCTTGTTGAGGCCTTTGCTGATAGGGCCCTGCTTGTTGATAAGGTCTAAAGTTTGATTGACCATGGTTTGGATTCTAGTATCCGGGTGGACCCTATATTTGTTGCTTCTGGAAGCTTTGAGAGTTCTCTGCACCATTTGGATTGCTCCATTGAAATCCTGGATGTTTTTTTACCATTGGACTTCCAAAAGGATACTGCTTGTAACCGATGACATTGACATGTTCATCATTGTGATTGGTTGCTTGACATTCATGGTTCTGATGATTTCCTCCACACATGTCACAAGCCTTAAATTGTCTTGGTTGTTGTGTATTCACCTGAAAAGTTTCAAACTTTTGTGCCAAAGAAATAATTTGTTGTAGTAGTGTATTTAAAGCATCAACCTGATTTACTGTAGCGGCCTTCTTGATAATTATATGCTCAGATGACCATTGGATGACATTCTCAGAAATTTCATTCAACAATTGCAACGTTTCCTCTGTTGTTTTTCCCATTACTGAACCTCTTGCAGCTGCATCTATCATATTTCTAGAAGAGAGTTTTAGCCCGTGATAAAAAATATACAATTGCATATGTTCAGGAATATCGTGGTGTGAACATTTTCTTAACATTGCTTTTAAAATTCCCAAGCTTGATAAACTGACTCTGTGTCAGTCTGCAAGAAATTAGATATGTCTTGTCTTAACTTTGTGGTTTTAGCATGGGAAAAATATTTGTTTTAAAATTTCTGAGTCATTTGAACCCATGTGGTAATGGAACCTTGTGGCAAACTTCGCAACTAAGTCTTGGCATCTCCTTTTAAAGAGAAAGGAAATAGCCTTAACTTGATAGCTTCAAGAGGTACTCCATTATACTTAGTTGTTTCAACAAGTTCCAAAAAGTCAATTAAATGACAGTGTGGATCTTCACTTGTGTCTCCAGTGAAGATGCAAGACTGTTGAATTGTTTGAAATAGGCCATCCTGATTTAAAGTTGCTGGCTGCCACTGGAGGTTTTCTGACACTAGATTCACAGTTGAAGCGGTCAGGTCTAGCATAATCCCTTAGGATTCTGTTTGCTGGCATTGGCGCCACTTTATCAAATTGATCCTCTATTTGTACTGGTGGTGGTACTTCGCGTGGATTGATATTTTTTACTTCTTGATTCTACATACCTTCACAAGCTATGCTTTGGGAAGATAATGCTTGTCCTTTCCTGCGCAATCGAAGAAATCTTTCAATTTCAGGATCGTAATTGACCAACTCTTTTATAGAAGAACGGGTCATAAACTACTCAAAATTCTAAAAAAGCAAACTGAACTTAACTTCTAAAGTGGTAGTAGTAGTAGTACTTAGAAGAAAATAATTAAAAGAAAGTGATGAATAACAAGGACAACAAAGATGACAAAAATAATAAGCGATCAAATAAAAATAGTAGTATGATAATGTTCTTATTATTATTATTATTATTATTATTATTATTATTATTATTATTATTATTATTATTATTATTATTATTATTATTATTATTATTATTATCAGTAGCAGTAGCAGTAGCAGTAGCAGTAGCAGTAGCAGTAGCAGTAGCAGTAGCAGTAGCAGTAGCAGTAGCAGTAGCAGTAGCAGTAGCAGTAGCAGTAGCAGTAGCAGTAGCAGTAGCAGTAGCAGTAGCAGTAGCAGTAGCAGTAGCAGTAGCAGTAGCAGTAGCAGTAGCAGTAGCAGTAGCAGTAGCAGTAGCAGTAGCAGTAGCAGTAGCAGTAGCAGTAGCAGTAGCAGTAGCAGTAGCAGTAGCAGTAGCAGTAGCAGTAGCAGTAGCAGTAGCAGTAGCAGTAGCAGTAGCAGTAGCAGTAGCAGTAGCAGTAGCAGTAGCAGTAGCAGTAGCAGTAGCAGTAGCAGTAGCAGTAGCAGTAGCAGTAGCAGTAGCAGTAGCAGTAGCAGTAGCAGTAGCAGTAGCAGTAGCAGTAGCAGTAGCAGTAGCAGTAGCAGTAGCAGTAGCAGTAGCAGTAGCAGTAGCAGTAGCAGTAGCAGTAGCAGTAGCAGTAGCAGTAGCAGTAGCAGTAGCAGTAGCAGTAGCAGTAGCAGTAGCAGTAGCAGTAGCAGTAGCAGTAGCAGTAGCAGTAGCAGTAGCAGTAGCAGTAGCAGTAGCAGTAGCAGTAGCAGTAGCAGTAGCAGTAGCAGTAGCAGTAGCAGTAGCAGTAGCAGTAGCAGTAGCAGTAGCAGTAGCAGTAGCAGTAGCAGTAGCAGTAGCAGTAGCAGTAGCAGTAGCAGTAGCAGTAGCAGTAGCAGTAGCAGTAGCAGTAGCAGTAGCAGTAGCAGTAGCAGTAATAGTAGTAATATTTAGTAAACATTGATAGCAAAGATAATAATACTAATAGTAAGTTTCCAAATTAGTAACAGAATATTTAGTTTGAAGTAGACTTGTGCCAATCCCCGGCAACGGCACCAAAAATTTGACGAGGCCAATGCGTATAAGATTTTGCTACTCGTACTCTATCAAATTCTAGTATAGTTTATGATATCGTCCCACAGAGATTGGAGAATCTAGCTACAAACTTATAATGTTCTTACTACTATTTGAGAGAATCAAATTGATGAAGTTTTGTTTGTAGAAAATTTAAATTGCTTAAGTTGAAACTAAATAACTTTCGGAGGATTTATATTTAAAAAGAGTTGGGAATAATTGAATTCACTCGATAGCGTGATAATAATAAAATCTTAGCTTCTACATATATTTCTCTTAGGAATAACTGTTTATTGCTAATACAATTATATTTTGCTCACTAAGAAGTAATCAATTAAGAGCACTCCGCGAGATTATGTAAATCAATTGATATATTACTTGTGATGATTAAACCGAAGTAATTTTCTTGCATGAATTGTGCTAAAAGATAGCAAAAACCTCTTGCGATTACTTTTTACTAAAAATCAATAATCTTGCCAACTATAACTCCTCCGTGAGAATTAGAATGGAAGTAAGCAAGATTACAGACTTGGAATTATAGCTTAAAAAGAATTACTCTCACTCTATTATTTTACCCAATAGTTATCGTATATTAAGTTTGTTTCGTGAGAATTACAAAATTGACATACAACTAACTTTGGAGAATAAATAGATAGAAGTGATAATAATTAATTAAAACTAATATTCCAGCACAATATAGAAATATAATTAGAAAGTTTTAGGTCAAGCATGTAGTAAAATTGAGATTAATATTATAACGCTATCGAGCTTCATCAACTATCCCAATAAAAGAGATTACTCCATTATGGTGTATTTAAATCTCACAAAGAAAGAAATTCTTAAACTACAATCAACACTCTTAGAAAATTCAAAGACTACAAGATAAAATAAAATAGATAAAGAGAGAAGTAAAGACCAAAGCTAGAGAAAAGTTGCTAATTAGGCACGTATCATCTCCTTCTTTTCAACACAAACATCCTATTTATAGAAATCAAATCTCAAAAGGTGCCATGATGCGTCGTGCTTCAATTGCCATGATGCGTCGTGCTTCTATTGCCATGATGCTTTGTGCTTCTCTTTTAATCCTTTATTTTCTTTATCATGATATTTTTATTTCCTGCAAAATACTATTAGAAAATACAGATAATTGACATATTATATATATATATATATATATATATATATATTATTTAAAATAATTTATTTTTAAGTATATAATATATGAATATTTTATAGTCATCAACATCAAACTCCTACCCTCGTACCTTTAGAATTTCAACAATCTTGAGTGCTTTTTACCCCCGTTACTCAAGGTCCTTTGTGAAAATTTTCAATTGTCTTCTTCCCAAGCCAACAAGTCTAAGTCTTCATCTTCCTTTCTTTCTTTATCTTTTCCAGATCTCCCTCCACTTTTACTTTCTAAATAAATGGCAAAAACCTCCAAACACATCTCCCAAAAAGAAACTCCTTCTACTTCGCGGCCGGTCACTGAGGCCAAGGCGACCGCTCCGAGTGTAACAATTAATGAACCGGCGGCCGAACCTTTCTTGAAAGTGTTCATCCCCGGGGGATGCTCGGTAAATAATGATTTTAAAGTTGAAAACACTTCCTCTGTACCGGGCCGGTACGAAAACTTCTCGAGATATATCTATTCGATCACTGAAGATGTCACGACCCAATCCTCTTATAGACTGTGATAGCGCCCCAGCGCCGCCGCTAGGCAAGCCAAAAGTGAACTAACCATGTGATTTTCCTTTTTAATAGATTTTCAAGTAATTAAACTTTCCTTAATTAAAAGATTTAAGAAACAACATGTTTAAATAAATAAAACGAAAGTAGCTAAGTGCAATCATAACCATAGTAATAATCCAAAATCATAAGTCTACTAGTGTGTGCCAAGACCTGGTGTCACAAGTGTATGAGTACTAATAGATTATACAAAACTCTAGCTACTGTCAAAAATAAAATAAACCAAAATGAATGTAAAGGAGAGACTCTAAGTGATGCGGAACGGCTTAAGAAGTAGCTTACCACTAGGCCTTCGGGTAACAGGGATGCGTGCCGGTGTGATCGCCAGATGTACCTGCCTCAGATCCTGCATGATCAGTGCAGAAGTGTAGCGTGAGTACATAAACAATATGTACCCAGTAAATATCAAGTCTAACCTCGAAGTAGTAGTGACGAGAGATCAACTTCGACACTTACTATGGGCTAATAATATGAATATAGAAATTCTAAATGACCATGGGTTATGTGAAAAATAATAATAACTCATTAACATGCAGGAACAAATAATTCTTTCATGAATTAATAAATTTCAAGTAAATTTCTGTCATTAATAATTTTAACCTCACAAGCCATAAAATAATATCAAGTATAATTAGGCTCCGAGTATTATTAAGCACGATTTATGCCGACGTCGTACGACCAGATCTAGAATAATGTGTACACTGCCGAGAGACGTGCGACACGATCCATAGATGCATCTATTTTACTGTTGAGGCGTTCGGCCCACTCCACAAGAAATGGGGATACTTTATAAGCATTTGACTTAAACGTTATTACAAGCCTAATACACGGTGTAATACAATTTTCATTAACGGTCGAGTAATCCGCTCTAAATTCAAACAAGTAAAATTCGGTCTTTTACGATTCCTCTAATAAGTTCTAATATAATTTAGGCATTTAAATTAACAAGTAGGGTGCAAGTATTACAAGTAATTCATGATTTGGGTCTTAAACTACCCGGACATAAACACAAATAGTAGCTATGCACGGACTCTCATCATCTCGTGCATACGTAGCCCCCACAACTAGAACCAAATATTAATTTAAATCACCTATGGGGTAAATTCCCTCTTACAAGGTTAGACAAAAGACTTACCTCGTCTCAAAACTCACTTTTTGGCCTCAAATTCAGTCTAAAGCCTAAACTCGATGCCGAACAATCTGAAACTAGTCAAATGTTGTATAAATTAATCAATACATATTCAAAAGTTCATATTCTAACTATTAGAGTGATTAACCAACTCCAATTGAAAGGTTCCTAAAATTCATCCCCGAGCCCACATGCCCGGATTTCGAAATTTTTCGAAGAAAGTTGTTACCCATAACCTCACGAACTCAAATATATAATTTTCATTAAATTCCATAGCCATTTCCATGGTTAAATCCCATTTTTATCAAAATCTAGGTTTTTCATCTAAATCCATGATTTTCACAATTTTACATGTTAAAATCTACCCATAATCTATGTATTTAACTCACATTGTATAGAGATTACTTGCCTCAAAGTGCTAAGTGAAAACCCCTCTTCAAATAGCTCCATAATCGCCCAAGAGAATGAAAAATGAGAGAAAATGTCCCAAGTCACGTTTTTAAAACAAGACACTGCCCAGCTGCCACTTCTTCACGAATGCGGAAAGGGCCTCGCGATCGCGAAGGCAAACAGCCTAGGCTGAGAAAGTTTGGCCATCGCGAACGCGACCAAGGCTTCTCAAATGCGGAGGCTTACCTGCCCTTCCCTACGCGAATGCGAGGGCACCTTCGCGAACGCGTAGACCAACGATGCCACCCCCCACCCAGCTTGTCTTACCCTTCGTGAACGAGAACCCCATCATGCAAACGCGAAGGTCAGTAACATAGAGCTTCACGATCGCGAGCTCTTTCCCCCGAACGTAGCACAAAAATTCCCTAACCCATATTCCCTAATCGCGAACGTGATAAATGGGGATTTTAACCGATTATTTTCTCTTTCTCACTTGCATTTTGGGCTTACAATGCGTAAAGGTATTCTACAAAACTAACATAATATGCTTGCTTGCATGGAATTGTTCACAATGAGCCAAAGTGGTCATGATCAACTCATAAAGGAGTCAAAACAGGAATAAAGACCAAGACTGGGCCAAGACTGTAGAACGCAGACCGCGACAGAAAAGTGTGGCCGCGAAAGTATCACCGCGGACGCGGTCATGAATTCGCGGACCGCGAAAGGTAGAATCAAAGAGGTAGTTATTGGGCATAGACGTGGACGTGGACCGTGCCAGAAATTGGCGGCCACGAAAATAGCACCGCATCCGCGATTGAATTTTTGTTGATCGCATTTGCTAAGGTTCAGAGAGTTCAATAAAAAGGCAAAAATGTTAAGCACGGACTGCATCAAAATTACGCGGCCGCGGAAAGCTCTCACGCGGATGCAGTCACAATTACGCAATCCGTGGAAAGCTCTCACGCGGATGCAGTCACAATTACGCAATCCGCGAAACAAGTTCCAGACTGGTCACAGAATTAAAGAAACACGGACCGCGCTCAATATTACGCAGTCGCGAAAGCAAGAATGCGGCCGCGATCAAAATTACGCGGCCGCAAAACCTCCGCAAGGGAATTTTTATCCGGAAATTTCAGCCTAGTATAAATAGATCTTTTTCACATTAGGTTAAGTTATGTTTTGCTGAGCACATGAGACAGCTAGTTTTACCTTTTTGGACAATTTTGTACAAGATTTACCTTATAACATTAGATTTTCATCTTTCAATTTACTATTATGGATTTTTTCTCTTTATCTTTGATTTCTGCTATTTCCATGAGTAGCTAAACCAATAGCTAGGGTTGTGACCCAACCCTAGTGTGGGTATTTAATGAGTCTTGAATTTTAGGGCTTGAATATGTATGGGTTAGTGATTTTTAGCCTAGTTCTTGCTTGAACTATTGAATTAGTGGTTGCAAACACTGATTTATGCCTTTATGACTTAGTCTCTACTTGAAAAGAGGGACTAAATCTAGAAAAACTAGGCTAACAAGGAATTGGGTGAACTCAAGAAATTGATAGCCCCAATTAAAGGGTTAAACCTAGATATAATAATACCTGACTTGGGATAAAACCACTTGCATTGCATGAATACCCATTTGGACTTGAGAAAGCCAAATTGGAAAAAATCGCTCGAACTACCGAGAGGTATAGAGTGAGTACCCTAGTGTGATAGTTATATCACGACCCCAACTAATCACATGATTGCCATAGATTATTGCTACCCATTAGATATCCATCTAGGCGGAAGTCATTACCCTAGTCCCTTTAAATCTTTGAAAACAACCAACAAAAACATTGTACTTAGCTTCAATTACTGCATGCTATAGACTAGAAGTAGAAGTAGAAAACAAACCAACCATTTGTGGAAGTGAAATGAAGAGCAAAACCCGCATCTCTACTTGGATACAAACCTAACTCCAAACAAATTAACTCCCTGTGGATTCGATCCCGACCTTTGTTGGGTAAAACTGCATCGACCATCCTCGCTACTCAATAGTAGTGCAGGCTTAAACCCCATCAATTTTTGGCACCGTTGCCATAGAGTTAGACGGTTTTAGCTATATATCTGAGTATTTGTGTGTTTTGTTTTTCTTTCCTTCCGTTTTTCTAATTTGTGTGTGAATTGCTTTTAGGTACCAAATGGCTCTTAAAAATGACGCCCTCGGAAATTTGCCATTGGGGGAGGAGGTAGATGATGATAACGTGGATGAGATTCAACCCAAACCTCAAGCACAAAGGAGAGGCCGACCACCTCATGGTAATATTTCAAATCCTCCCCCACCTCTAGCAAGGGCAGCATACCGGGTATTGCCCAACGAAGGATACGCAAGTGCAATAGTCCCGCCCCGGATTAGGGTGAGAAACTTCCAAATAACCAATGTCATACTTACACTCTTGGAATAGATGGGTTTCTTCACCGGAGCTCCACACCAAAATGCCTACAAGCATCTCAAGGGTTTTGTTGACACGTGTTGAGGGAGCAAGAAAACCAACGTTTTTGAGGACGCACTGAGGTTAAGGCTATTCCCATTTTCTCTAAGGGGGAAGGCTTTGCATTGGCTTGAAAGGTTGCCCAACCATTCCATCACTACTTGGGATGAGTTGGCCGAGAAGTTCATCGCAAAGTTCTTTTCTCCAGGACATATGGTGACGCTAAGATATGAGATACTTGCATTTAAACAAGAGCCAAAAGAACCACTTCATGAAACGCTTCATGAGATTTGGGAAAGGTATCAGACGATGGTTAAAGAGTGTCCGAATAATGATATGACCGAAGTCATGATCCAACAAACATCTACCGTGGCATAAATACAACAAACCAATGTATGGTTAACCAACTCTCCGGGAGGAACTTTATGAACACGCCATATGCCGAAGCATGTGAAATAATTGATGAGATGGTGGATACCTCTTCAGCGTGCCAAAGTCGAGCTAATGTGCCACAAGGTGACCCTAATGTCACTCACCTACACAAGGAGCTCCATGACCACTGCCAAGCTATAGCCGAGTTGACTACTACCATGAACCAATCGGCCAAAGCTCAGTGGCAACAAGTTCAAGGGCCAAAACAAGTGAATGCCATGGAAGGAGTGAATATGATAATCAATAAGAGAAGGCAACGAGGTCAACAAATGCAAAACAGTCGGGACCAATTTGAGCAAAGTGGTAGTGGTTACAATCAAGATGATATGTATGATGAGCAAAGTGAAGAGGTTCAATATGTGAACAATTACCAAGGTCAACGGGGCAATGCTCCGAATCAACAATAGTGGAGATCCCAAGGAAATTGGGGAAATCAAAATCAACAAGGAAATTGGAATAGTGGCAACAACAACAACCAAAGCAACTGGGGGAACAACAATCAAAATTGGGGCAACCAAAGAAACCAAGGCAATTGGGGTGGCAACAATAATAGCAATTGGGGAGGCAATAACAACCAAGAGGATTGGAACAACAATAATCAAGGGAATCGGGGGCCGGGCTTTCAAAGGCCTCCGATGTATCAACAACCAAACAACCCACCTCCATATGTATCACAAGTTCCTAGCTCGTTCAATCATGAGATGGGGCGGATAGAATCCATGTTTGAGCAAATGATGAAGAAAAAACGCCAACTCTGATGCCCAATTGGCCTCCCACAACACTTCCATCCGCAACTTGGAAGTCCAACTTGGCCAAATTTCTCAAGCTTTGAATACTCGCCCTAATAAGGCACTATCAAGTGATATGGTAGTAAACCCGAAGGGTGGGAACACTACGGGCCATGCGATGGCGGTGACTACAAGAAGTGGTGGGGTGGAATTGCTAGTTCCTTTAATACAAGAAAGGTTGTGAGTGATGATGTGTTGGTGAAAGATGATGATGAGCCAATCAATGAGTTAAGTGAATGATGAAGTGAGGATAGACATTGATGACAACATGGAGGAGACACAAAATGACATGAACCCGTCTAGGGAATACGTGATAGACATACCGGAAACGGTAGTGCCCAAACCCAAGGCACCCTTTCCAAGGCCTCCTCCACTATATCCTCAAAGGCTCGCAAAGCAAAACAATGAGAATCAGTTCAAGAAATTCATTGATATAATGAAAAGTTTGTCCATCAATATGCCTTTGGTTGAAGCTCTAGAACAAATACTGGGATATGCCAAGTTCATGAAAGACTTGGTGACAAAGAAGAGATCCATGAATTATGAAATGATCAAAATGACGCATCAAGTGAGTGCCATTGTACATTCTATGGCTCCAAAGCTAGAAGACCCCGATGCCTTTACAATTTCGTGCACTATTGGTAGTGCCGATTTCGCCAAAGCTTTGTGCGACTTAAGGGCAAACATTAACTTGATGCCATATTTTGTGTTCAAGACATTGGGGATTGGGAAACCAAGGCCCACATCCATGAGGTTGCAAATGGCGGATAGGACAATGAAGAGGCCATTGGGGATCACTGATGATGTGCTAGTTCGGGTCGACAAGTTCATACTTCCCGTGGATTTTGTGATACTTGACTGTGAGGTTGACTATAAGGTGCCGATCATATTGAGGAGACCTTTCCTAGCTACAGGGAAGGCCTTAGTTGATGTGGAATCAGGGGAGCTCACCTTCCGGGTGGGCGATGAAAAAGTTATATTCCATGTTTGCAAGTCAATGAGGCAACCTAATAGCAACGAAGTATGTTCGTTTGTGGATCTTGTGACCGAGGTGATTGTTGAAGACACAAGTGCTATGATTAATATGGAAGACCCTTTGGAAGCTGTGTTGTTGAACCATGATGTGACTGAGGATGAAGGCTTAGTTGAATATGTCAATGCTTTACGAGGAATGGGTTCATATACATATGTGCCCCAGAAACTTTCCTTGGACCTTGAGAACCGGAAGACTCCACCAACAAAGCCCTCAATCGAGGAGCCTCCCATATTAGAGTTGAAGCCTTTGCCTTCACACCTCAGGTATGAGTTCTTAGGCCCTTGTTCCACTTTACCTGTTATTCTTTCCTCTTGCTTAACTAACGTGCAGGTAGACGCCACCCTTCCGGTTCTCCAAAGGAGTAAGAAGGCAATAGGTTGGACATTGGCGGATATTTGGGGTATAAGCCCCACCTTTTGCATACACAAAATCATATTGGAGGAAGATGCCAAACCCTCCGTGGAACATCAAAGAAGGTTAAATGAGGCCATGTAAGAGGTTGTCAAGAAAGAGGTTATCAAGTGGCTTGATGTAGGGGTTGTGTACCCCATTTCAGATAGTTCATAGACTTCGCTGGTACAATATGTGACAAAGAAGGGGGTATTACTGTGGTTACAAATGAGAAAAATGAGTTGATCCCCACTAGGACTGTCACCGGATGGAGGGTATGCATGGATTACCGAAAGCTGAACAAAATGACCTGCAAAGACCAAGAGAAAATCACCTTCACATGTTCGTATGGCACATTTGCATTCTCATGGATGTCGTTTGGTTTATTTAATGCACCGGCTACCTTTCAGTGGTGTATGATGGTAATAATTACGGATATGGTGGAGGACTTCCTCGAAGTGTTCATGGATGATTTTTCTATTGTGGGGGATTCTTTTGATGAGTGTTTGGTCAAGCTTGATAAAGTCTTGGCACGTTGTGAAGAGACCAACTTAGTACTTAATTGGGAGAAGTGCCACTTTATGGTTGAAGAGGGCATTGTCCTCGGCCATAAGATCTCCAAGAATGGTATTGAGGTGGATAAAGCAAAGATTGCAGTGATATCAAAACTCCCTCCTCCTACTTCTGTCAAAAGAGTGAAGAGCTTTCTAGGGCATGCGGATTCTACCATTGGTTCATCAAGGATTTCTCAAAGGTGGTGAACCCTTTGTGCAAGTTGTCGGAAAAAGATGCCAAATTTGTGTTCAATGATAATTGCATGAAGGCTTTTGAGCTACTCAAGTATATGTTGACTACCACTCCTATCATTACTGCACCAAACTGGAGATTACCATTTGAGCTCATGTGTGATGCTAGTGACGTGGAGGTAGGAGCGTTGTTGGGGAAAAGAATCAACAAGATATTCCACCCGGTCTATTATGCTAGCAAGACCATGAACGATGCCCGAGTCAACTATACGGTGACCGAGAAAGAACTCTTAGCCATTGTCTTTTCCATGGAAAAGTTTCACTCGTACCTCATGGGTACCAAAGTGATTGTTCATATCGATCACGTGGCACTTTGTTATTTGATGAATAAGAAGGACTCAAAGGCTAGATTGATGCGGTAGCTACTTCTTCTATAAGAGTTTGATCTTGAAATCATAGACCAAAAAGGGAGTGAGTATCAAGTGGTGGACCACTTGTCCCGCTTGGAAGAGGAGGGGAGGCCCCATGATGGCCTTGAGATCAATGATTCGTTTCTGGATGAACAGCTCCTTTCCATTTCTTTGACCGGGATGCCTTGGTTTGCCGATGTGGCAAACTATCTTGTGAACGGAATTGTCCCAAATGAGTTCTCTTCAAACCAAATAAGGAACCTCAAATGAGACTGCTTGGATTATTATAGGGACGAGCCTTATCTTTTCAAAATTTGCACCGATGGTGTTATCCAGAGATGTGTCCCGGAAGAAGAACAATTGGGTATTCTTAAAGCTTGTCATTCCTTTCCTTATGGTGGACACCATGGTGGGCAGAGAACTGCTACAAATGTCCTAAGTTGTGGATTCTATTGGCCTACCTTGTACAAAGACGCTAGTGAGCTCGTTAGCGTTGTGATAAGTGCCAAAGAGCTGGTGGGATTTCCAAGAAGAATGATATGCCTCTCACAACCATCCTTGAGATTGATATTTTTTATGTGTGGGGTATCAACTTTATGGGTCCGTTTGTAAGTTCATGTGGGAACACTTATATTCTTGTCATTGTGGATTATATCTCCAATTAGGTTGAAATAGTGGCTTTGCACAACAATGAAGCACGAAGAGTGGTGGGCTTCTTGAAGAAAAACATATTCACAAGGTTCGGCACCCCAAGGGCCACCATTAGTGATGGGGTTTCTCATTTTTGTAACAAAGTCTTTGATACTTTACTCTCCAAGTATGGTGTCACTCACAAGGTGTCAACTCCCTATCACCCCCAGGTAACTGGACAGGTTGAGGTCTTCAACAGGGAGATCAAGAATATTCTTTCTAAGACTGTCAATGCAAACCAGACTGATTGGTCAAGGAAAGTTGACGATACTTTATGGGCCTATAGAATAGCTTACAAGACTCCAATTGGTATGTCCCAGTATCAGTTGGTATTTGGGACAGCATGTCACCTACTGGTGGAATTAGAACATAAGGCCATGTGGGCGTTGAAGAAGTTGAACCTAGAATGGGATGTAGCTGTAAATCTCCGGGTAGAGCAACTAAATGAACTTGATGAGTTCCAGTTTCATGCTTATTCCAGCTCGTCCTTGTATAAGGACAAGATGAAGTACTTATATGACAAATATGCCCGGAACAAGGAATTCAAGGAGGGTGACTTGGTTCTTCTATTCAACTCTCGGTTACGACTATTTCCTGGAAAGCTCAAGCCAAAATGGAGTGGCCCTTTTGAAGTGGTGCATGTAACTCCGTTTGGTGCTCTTGATTTGAAAAACAAAAATGGTGAAATCTTCAGAGTTAATGGGCACCGAGTGAAGCACTATCTTGGCAAGTTCGATGATAGCCATGTGGTGGCATTGATTCATTTCAAGAAAATAATGGTAACATGTGTCGTGTCGCGACGTTAAATCAGACGCTTCTTGGGAGGCAACCCATTTTTTTCTTTTTGATTCTTTTCTTAGTTTAGGTTTTGCTTTGGACTAACTGGTTGTGAAGTTTGTGTAGGAAGTGTTTGTGCAGTGCAGGACTTTGGCTGGAAAAATTTGCCCAATGTGGGGAATTTTGTGGACCGTGCCCAAAAAATTCGCGGTCAGCATTAGCAATACGCGGGGACAATTTTTGTTTGCGGATGCATACTTGAAGAGCTCAAAATATCAGCTCTCTAAAGTTGAGTTAGCGTCCGCGTTCATAATTTGGTGGACCACAGTGACTTTCACGGCCGCGTCCATTTTCACGGACCGCAGTAAGATGCTTGAAGCTGCTCTTCATCAGGTAAAAGAACGTGGACTGCGGTAGAATTTTGCATCCGCGTTCAGGTAAGTCGGTGTGGTCTACATCTGCTATGTATAAATAAGGGGTCCCTAAACCTTTTACACTTTTCGAACCCTGAATTCCCACCGAACTATAGCAGTGTTCACCTTTATCTGTTTGGCTCTCAATCTCATTTCACTAATTAAGAGTCCAATTTCCTCTTAATTTCAAAACTGGTATGCTCAAATCATGGCATTGATTTTATATGTTGCTTTTATTTTCTTTTAGTTTTAATTTTTTTTCTTTTTAGTTAGGGTTTGAATTCTTACCATAATCTCAAAATTGATTCCTAAATTTATGTGGGTAATGTTTCCATGCCTAATGGGGGATAGGATTATTAATTATGCATGAATAATTGCACTAATTTTTGCAGTTAGTGAAAACCCTAGGTTACAAATATTCGTTAGTGCTTGAATTGTTTGAATTTTGCGGTCCGCGGTCCACTTTTTTGCAGTCCGCATTCCCTAATTTCTGGAAACTGAGTGTGGATGTATGTTCGTAGACGCAATGACTTTTTCGCAGTCCGCGTTTGAACTTACGCGACCGCATCCCTAAAATTTGCGGTCTGCGCGCTTGAGCTTCAGAGGTTCTGTTAACAGCTTTCGCGGCCACGTCCACTTTTTTGCAGTCCGCGCTTGGTCTTTCGCGGCCGCGTTCCTTATTTTGTAGTCCGCGCTCAACCAAGATTAGAGAGTTGGTTGTCTGAACCCAACCTCTTCGCGATCGCGCCCATTTTTGCGCGGTCTGCGATGGCTCATCCGCAGCCGCCTCACTTTTTAGCGGTCCACGGTGCTTGGTTCTGAAAAGCAGTTTTTGCATTTCTATTGCACTATTTTAACATATGCTTGAAGCTTTGTTCTAAATGTTTTTCATTGCTTGTTTACTGTAGAAAATGGTCCGATCCAGAGGTAGAGGCGATACATCTAAAGGGAGGGCAGAACCCTTCCGAGTCAGGGGTAAAGGAAAGACCAAGATACCCCTAGCAGTCCAAAAATCAATTGGCAAGATGAGAGCTGCCATCAAAGCTGCGGATAGAGCAGCGGACCACTCAGATACTAGTGAGTATATCCCTTCTCGAGAAGCTTCGGAAGGAGACTTTGTGCCCACTCATGTCCCCGCATAGTTCGAGGGGGAATACCAGTTACGAGATGAACCTACCTCCTCTTTTGAGTCGTCTGATGGCTCAGAGGAAGGTAGTGAGGCTTCAGGATCATCTTCCCCACCTGCTACAACTTCGACCTCACCAGCTGCCCCTATTGATATTGATGATGATGAGGTCCCGGATGATGGGAGAGAGGGTGATACTACTGTTGGGGGTTTGGAAAGGTCAAGAAAATCTGAGGTGTGGCAGCATAGATTTGTGAGTGAATTAGCCTATCAAAAGTTTCGAGAATGGTGGCCCCAAAGGCCACTCACCCTTGAGAGACAATTCATAGAGAGAGACCTCATTCCCAAAACCCAAATGTAAAAAGGCAGTTTGAGGAGAGAGTATGGTGGAAATGGTTCACCATCAAGGTTTCGGATGCCAATGAATATCTTGTCAAGGAATTATATGCAAACATTTCCAAACATCAAAAAGGGCACCACTGTGACAAAGGTCCGGAATTTGAAGATCCGATTTGATGGTCGCACGTTGAATGATTATGCCGGTTTTGAGAATGTGGAAGTTGTGCAATATTTGGAAAAGCTGGCACTTGGTGAAGCAGCCCATCCATGGTTGCCGGAGATATTAGCCCCAGGGACGACACCGGCATGGCTCACAACTGGAGTCCCAATAGCCAGAAACACCCTCAGCTTTGAAGCCAAAGGGTGGTCCACCTATGTGTGCAGCCTGCTGGATCCGTGTTAGCATGACAGTGTCCTCCCACTTACCCGGTGTGTATTAATAGCCTCCATCATGGCGGGGTATCCTATAAATGTGGGGAACCTCATGCACTATCACATCACAAAGGCAGTTGGAACGGAAGAAAGATCCAAGGAGTTGAAAAGAAGAATTATGACACTAAGACAAAGACAAAGCAACCTTCTCTTGGTATAGCACCAAAGGACCGGAAAACCCTAAAGCAAAGGGTAAAGCCTCTATCTCTACTAGCCAGTCTGAAGAGCCAGGGGTAGTGGCCACCGGGTCAGAGCCTTCCACAGCAGGGGATCCTCAGCTGTCGTGCCTCCTCCTTCATCCGGGACATCCATCACCATGCCATTGTCTGTGCCATCTTCTTCCACCTACCCTCAGACTACACTGCGGATTTCTCAAACTTTATCCAGCATCAACAACTGGATGCAGGCAGCTATATCAAAGCTATATGTCTTATCCTGCGCAGTAGCAGCACAGTCAGCTCCGGCACAGCCTTAGGTACCTTCATCAATAGAAGAGTCATTGAAGGAGCTTCTAGACAACCAGAAGAAGCTCCTGGACAACCAGAAGAAGATCATGGACACCCTGGATATTCATGGAAAGGCAATAAAGGATATGGGCAAGCAAGACAAGAAGATGAAGAAGACCACGGCCTCAAAGGTGTTAGTGGCGCAGCTGAAGAAGGATGTAGAGAGGTTCACTTCTACTGGAGACATCCCACTGGACTTGTTCTTGGAGGAGCAAGTCACAGCAGCACAGGTAGTAGAGCATGAAGCACCAGAAGTTGGCCAGTCTGAGGAGCCGGTTGCCACTACACGGACTGCTGCGGAGATGATCCAAATGCTCAGCAACCTCGTGGTCCCCCAGTCAGATTTGGAGATCCAGTTAGAGGACCCGATGGGAGCTGCTGACCTTATGCAGTCCGAGGATCCCACTGATGTGCAGGACCTGATACAAACCACATAGAGAGTTTTCTTTACTCTCTAACACTTTCCCTGAGTTTATTTTGATATTAGCATTGAGGACAATACTATCTTTTAGTGGGGGGTGGTCTATTTTGATTTGGTAATAATTGGACAACCTTGGTATGTAACAACTATGAGACTATTTTTTTCTTTTATCTTTACTTCTCATTATTTTACTTTTGGTATGTATATATTCGTTACTTTCACATTTGGTATGTATATATTTTTACCATTTGATGTATATATTCTTTTTTATTTATGTAAATATTCTCTTTACTACAATTTTGTATATATTCATTTTGATTTTCGTAGTTTACTTCATAACTTCTTTTGTAACTTTACTTCATAGCTTCTTATTTCCTTTAGTAGTTTCTTGTTAAGTTGTTAGCTTCTTTTTACATTTTATGTGGACAATAAGCCTTTGATTTTCTTAATGCCACGGTTCATTCCAAAGATGGATGTTGTATGAACCGGGTGGCTCTTCCCAATGATTGATGGTGTGACGATCTTCTTAAGGGTTTGAGTCCATTTTTTATATTTTTGCGTAAATAGTAGTAATGAATAAAAGTTTCACTTGAGCTTAACACATTTACCTTTGACCTTATGGTTGAAAACAAGTTGATTGGCAAAGAATAGTTTAGTTGTGACCTTTAGACTCTTGTGTTGACTAAACAATCATCGAGTGACTTCTTGGAGCCATTTGTGTTGCTCAATCTTAGCTAGGGTTGTTGTGGGCCCTCGACTCTATTCTCTTTAGCAATCCAACAGCTTGTGAGGTAATATTGATTTGCAAGTCCAAGTCCCGTGCCAATAAGTCTAGAACTTGCCCTGAATGCGAAATTCTAAGTGTATCTCAACTTAAGAAATGATTATAGGCTCTCCTTGATCTAAATTGAAACTTGAAATCATCCATAGCCCACCAAATATGATATCCCTAGTCAACCCCTGTTGAGTCGAAGCACTTGTTCTTTCAATAACCATGATACAAACATTTATCCGTCTATAAAGACCCTCTCTTGGCACCCGATCTTTCTTTAGCATTCACAATTGGCAAAAGCATAAGTTTGGGGGAGAGATGAGGAATGTGAAAGTGATAAAAGGTACAAAATAAAGAAAAGGGAAGGCAAAAAAGAAAAGGAAAGAAAAAACAAAAAGTCAAAAAGAAAGTGAATAAGATAGAAAAGTGAAGGGATTCAATGAAAGCAATGAAGAAAGGCATGGAATGATTTGAAAAGGAGAAAAATGATTATCATGAACAAGAAAGAGTGACAGTGTGTCTCTCTAGTTCCCCTAAGGAAGAAAAAATGACTCAAAGAGTCAAGAAAGTGTGAGCCGAAATGAGAAAATGAAGTGCTTAAGGAAATATGAAACCTTCATAGACCGATAAATCCTACCTAGATCCAAAAGCCTTCATTACATTCCCACAAAATCCCTATAGGATTTCGAGTTGAGTGAGCTTACATTAGTGGTGATTCACATAAGGGACAAGCTTATGGTACTAAAAGTCAGACTTGTGACATTCCCTTGTGAGAGATGAGTGTACTTCTTCACAATCCTTTTTTTGAGTGCTACAAGTCTTAAGTGAGATTTGCTTATGGAGTACAGAGAAGAAAGAGTTTGGGTTCCACAATGACCTACGTAATAGAGCGAGCTTCCTTGGTGAATTCAGTCAACTCTTGATGCTCTAGTGTTGCATTAGAACTATGGTACTAAAGAGGTTGTGTGTTGTTGATGATTCATTTGTGTTAAGGGTAATTGTTAGTCCCAATTGATGCATGTTTGATTCACATTAGGGCAACTAAAATTTTCTTCTGTTTTGTTTTAGTGGAGGTGGGTATTACCTTATTTGCTTGAGGACAAGGAAACGTTTAAGTTTGGGGGAGTTGATAAGTGGGGATTTTAACCTATTATTTGCTCTTTCTTATTTGCGTTTTGGGCTTAAAATGCGTAAAGCTATTCTCGAAAACTAACAAAATATGCTTGTTTGCAGGGAATTGTTCACAATGAGCCAAAGTGGCCATGATCAACTCATAAAGGAGTCAAAACAGGAATAAAGACCAAGACTGTAGAACGCGGACCACGACAAAAAAGTGCGGCCGCAAAAGTATCACTGCGGACGGGGTCATGAATCCACGGACTGCGAAAGGGAGAATCAGAGAGGTAGTTTTTGGGCACAAATGTGGACACGGACGGAGCCAGAAATTGGTAGCCGCGAAAATACCATCGCGGCCGCAATTGGAATTTTGCTAATTGCGTTTGCTAAGGTTCAGAGAGTTCACTAAAAAGGCAAAATGTTAAGCACGGACCGCATCAAAATTATGCGGCCGCAGAAAGCTCTCACGCGGACGCAGTCACATTTACGCAGTCCCCGAAACAAGTTCCAAGCCAGTATCAGATGTAAAGAAATGCGAACCGCGCTCAATATTACACGACCATGAAAGCAAGAGTGCGGCGCGGTTAGAATTACGCAACCACGAAATCTCCGCAGGGGTATTTTTGTCCGAAATTTTTAGTCTAGTATAAATAGATCTTTTTCACATTTTTAGGTTATGTTATGTTTTGTTGAGCACGTAAGACAGCTAGTTTTACCTATTTGGGCAATTATGTACAAGATTTACCTTATAACATTAGATTTTCATCCTTCAATTTAGTATTATGGATTTTGTCTTCTCTTTATCTCTGATTTATGCTATTTCCATGAGTAGCTAAACCCATAGCTAGGGTTGTGACCCAACCCTAGTATGGGTATTTAATGGGTCTTAAATTTTAGGGCTTGAATGTGTATGGGTTAGTAATTTTTAGCCTAGTTCTTGCTTGAACTATTGTATTAGTGGTTGCAAATATTGATTTATGCCTTTATGACTAAGTCTCTACTTGAGAAAGATGGACTAAGTCTAGGAAAACTAGGCTAACAAGAAATTGGGGTAAATTCAAGAAATTGATAGCCCAAATTAAAGGGTTAAACCTAGAGATAATAATACCCGACTTGAGCTAAAATCACTTGCATTGCATGAATACCCATTTGGACTTGAGAAAGCCAAATTGGGCAAAATCACTCGAACTACCGAGAGGTATAAAGTGAGTACCCTAGTGTGATAGCTATATGACCCCAATTAATCACATGATTGCCCTAGATTCTTGCTACCTATTAGATATCCATCTAGGCAGAAGTCATTACGCTAGTCCCATTAAATCTTTGAAAACAACCAACAAAAGTATTGTACTTAGTTTCAATTACTGCATGCTATAGACTAGAAGTAGAAGTAGAAAACAAACCAACCATTTGTGGAAGTGCAATGAAGAGCAAAACCCGCATATCTACTTGGATATAAACCTAACTCCAAATAAATTAACTCCCTGTGGATTCAATCTTGACCTTTGTTGGGTAAAACTGCATCGACCATCCTCGTTACTCAATAGTAGTGTAGGCTTGGACCCGATCAGAACGCATGGGTCATTCCGCGTTCGCAAAGAAGGAAACAAGAGCTGAAATTTCTGATTTCTCCAACTTAGCTCCAAGCGGTTCGAAACACACCTGAACCACTCGAGACCCCATACAAATGCACCAACAAGACCATAAACATAATACGGACCTACTCGAACTCTCAAAATGCGTAAAACAAAAACAAAACTAAGAATCGCACCCCCAAAACCATATTGAATCAAGTTATGAACTTCAAGTTTCCAAATCACTCCGAAAGCGCCGAATCATACTTAGACTATAAGGAATGACACCAAATTTGCGTGCAAGTCTTATATCATCATACAGAACTATTACTAGGCTTGAAATCCCAAACAGACCTCAATAATACCAAAACCTACTCCAAACCGAATTTAAAGAACTTAAAAATCTTTAATGAGCCAACTTACACTATTAAGCGTTGAAACGCTCACGGATCATCCAAAACCTGATCTAAATATACGCCCAAGTTTGAAATCATCATACGAACCTATTGGAACTGTCAAATTTTGATTCAGAGGTCGTTTACTCGAAACATTGACTCAATTCAAACTTAGCCTTATTTAGCCAACATTAAGGAACTAAGTGTTCCGATTTCAACCTGAACCCTTCTAAATACCAAACTAACCATCCCTTCAAGTCATAAAATAGTTAAAGCACATATAGGGAGTCTTATTTAGGAAAATAGGGATCTAGCAAGCAAAATAACCGGTCAGGTTGTTACAGAGGAGATCCTCCCTACGGTTCAGATAGATTGCAACTGGGCCGATAAAACTGTTGTGGTCCTTGACCCCGAGGAGTCCATTACCACCCATGTCGAGGGATACTTGAGTGTTTACACGTATCCCTTCACATTGGAACCGATGGACCTGGTCATCGTAAATTTCTACAAGAGGTATGAAGTTTGCCTTGGTCAGATTCATCCTTCAATGTGGAGGATCGTGATCCTCCTCTGATTCTTCGCAAGCAAAATTTACGGCTGCCGGTTTACCGTTTATCGGGTATGGCAAGACAGTTTTTTCCGAGTAAGGACTTCGAACCTAATTTCGAAGGAATGCATGCCATCCCCCAAAAAGTGGAATACAAGACGTAAGTGAACTTTCCTTCTAATGTCGATTTTATGTTTACTATTCTTTTTCTTATTCTTATTAGTGTTTGTGGTGGTGCAGTCGTTGCTCGGGTTCCAAATGTTGTTCCTCGACTCAAAGAGCGGGTTGAAGGTATCGTTTCTCAGATGCCCTACTCCGAGCACTCGTGGCGCGAGCTCTCAAAGGGATGCTGGGAGGCCTATTCCCATGGTAAGAACACTTTTTCGATAAGGTTGTGTTAGGCCTCTCCTTTTACTATCAAGCTCTTACTCCTTTTACTTTCTTTCCTAGGTTTGCCTAAGGATGTCGAGCTTAGGCCTTCGGTTGGTAACGTGGATTTGCCCGTTGAGTCTCTTGCTTTGGGGTAGGTCGGAAAGAAGAAGAGGAGTAGGGCCCCGAGTTCCCCAAGCTCGGAGAAAAAGAAGCCGAAAAGGAGGTTGGTCCGCAAACCAAAAGAAACCTCCAGCTCCCGAGTAATTGACTCGGACTCCCTCCATAGGCTCAAGGACGAGTCCGGGGAGGATGAAATTTTAGTCGCCCGAGAGCCATCGATCCCCGAGGAACGAGCATCAGCCGAGGGGGGAACAACAGAAGCCACTCCCTCCCAAACTCAAGAGGCCGATGCAACAGTGAGGGTCGCGAACCCTCAAGATGTTGGTTCTGCTCCACCCCGTATCATTGATATAATGGGATCGCCTTTGTTCAAAGACTCAATGTTCGACGAAGCTCAAACGGCGAAGGAGCGGTCAAATAAGAGTGTCCAGGGAGCGAACGATCCCCTCCAAAGCTTTTTTGATGGCGTGGATTCTACTGCCACGGAAGATGTCACCGGATTGGGTGACTTGGAAGTACCAAGGAAAAGTCCGTCCTCGGGAGCATATGGGCCTAATTCAAGCTCGAGACTGGTCAACCGATTCCCTGCCCCGCGGTCACGGATATTTCGGCCTTCTGTTGGCTATGCTTGATCATCCGATAATGTTCCTCGAAATTGTTCGAGGCTAGGACCGATTCTTGAACTATGACCTCGATATCCCGAGGGCAAGCGTCGTGTCCCCGGGCTCTGGCTCGATGGGACTTTCGGCTTGATTTTGGTCCTTTGCCATCACATCTCGAGCTTGGCTTATCTTGTCGGAAATCGAGGTGCATCATGAGCTCGGTTTTACCCGTATACAATAATAAAAAATAGGGAAAGGAAAAGAACTGTCCATTCAAATTGGGGAGTAGTTTCAAGTTAGAGTTTTTATATAAAAGGCGAAAATAAAAAAAATAAAAGCTGCCAATTCAAGTAACGAATAAATAAACTTACTCGCAAGAAAAATAAAAAAAAATATTATAAAATTATAGAAATAGAAGTTATTTGAATTTGAGATGAGAAAATATCTTTTAAATTATAATGAGAAAATTCATGCAAATAACAAAATATAACTAAAATCATAATAGATAAAGTAAAAAATAAAAAAATATAGAACAATGAATGAATTTCAAGTAAAAGAGTAAGAAATAAATTAATAGTCAACTTTATTAGAAGTAAGAAATCTATGTTATATTAAAGGAGGTAATAAGCAAGGACATTAAATTTAAAGACAAACTAATAAAAATTCACATGATAGTGTAATCATACTGAGCAACGAATAAAGCAATAACGATAATCGAAGAATAAAAGAAGAAAAAATGTATTAGAATTTCAAACCAGAAAGCGTTTTTGAGTTTTTATGACAAAAATCATACATATGTAAAATACATGTAACTTAAATCTTAATAGATAATTCAAAAACAAAAAATATTAGGTAATAAAAGAATATCAAGCAGTAAAGCATAATTTTAAAAGATAGTTGACTTTAATAATTAAATCTTAAAAATCAAAATTTTTATAAAAAGTCAAAGGAGAAGAAAAACTTAATTTCTTGGCATATAATACAAAAATAACAATTAGTTAAAACATTGGTAAATTTATAACTAAAAAGGGAATAATTTATATTTTTGACGAATTCAAATGAAGATATTCAATGGAAAAAACGTTTCAAAGAACAGTTTTAGGAGTAAGAAAAAAAAAATATATATATATATATATATATATATATATATATATATATATGTATTAATATTATATTAAAAGGAGATAATTACAAAAATATTAAGTCAAGTAACAAGCTAATAAAACGTCATAATAACAAATAAAATAATAATAAATATAGCAGATTATATAATAAAGAAAAGTGAGGAAATGAATAGTTATTCGATGTCCATATAAATCTTTTTCTAATTTCATCAATTTTTTTATTGGGTATGTTTCACTGGATAAAAAAAAAGAAAATTAAAATTTAATTCACGCAGTATGATATAATATGGTCAAACAAAATAAGATCACACAACATGATTTATTTTATCCGCACATCGCACGGGTGCTATACATCTAATAAATTTAAAAAATTGTTCGCATGACGTCATCCTCTCCTTCAACCACGCGCATGCATCTATTAACGCTGCACTTAAACATCAAATCTAGAAGACTTACAAGTCACACCATATAATTAAAGCAGTACAATTATGATACCTACAAATACAAAATTTTCAGAGCCAAATGAAAATTATTAAGTAATCTTCAACAACTCCTGTAACGTTTCTAATCTTAAACAAGTACTGTAACGTTCTCTAATGTTCAACTACTTATGTAACGTAAATCTCTCTGGCATGGGTTTATGATTTGACTTCCTCTCTTTGTCTAAAATATTTTTCTTTGTTTACACATTTGTTTCTGTTGAAAGACATCAAACAATCAGATCTTTTTCCCCTACAAAATATTTGAAATTAGTACTTTAGTAGATTGTTGTCTGCTAGTTAGAAATACTATGTTATAGATTTAACCAAAACACAATTAAATGGTAAAAAACAAACATGAAAATGAAAAAGACTCCTATAGCTTCAAACCATTTGCCTTTATCTCTGAATAATCAAAAATCTGAAATAACTAAATTACGATTTCATATTAAGAAGTTTTCACACAGATCACACGAAAGAAAATTCTCTATTTAGGAAAAGAAAAAATAAAGCATATTACAATAACTGTAGAATCTAGAGGCATTATCTTTACAAATCGCGCGCAAAAGGGATTGCATATTGTATTTACTCATAAATTCTTTTTACAAAATTGTAGTAAAAATAGCAGGGGCTAACCAGTTTTCGGACTGGTAATTCAAAAATGGCCAGCGTTTGCAAAATTAATGAAAAATAGCAACTATTTTGTTGCAACAGGGACCGGTCCAACATAATATACTAGAGATCGGTGCACCTGTTTATGAACTTCCAGCATATTATACTAGAAATCTAACACGCGGAAAGTTCCAGCATAATATACTGGAGATGCACCTGTGTATGAACTTCCAACATATTATGCTGGACCGGTATATTATACTGGAACTCCAGTATATTATGTTGGAGTTCCAGTATACTTATGTTGGAACTCTATTATAATATGCTGGAGTTCCAGTATACTTATGCTGGAACTCCATTATAATATGTTGGAATTCCAGTATACTTATGCTGGAACTCCAGTATATTATGCTGGAGTATTTCCGGATTTTGAACAGTGTTTTCGTTCAGATTTATATTTACATGAAAAGTGACTAAATTTCGATTACTTTTGAAACTGTGACTATTTTTGAATGATCACTTGTAAATCTGGCTATTTTTGAATTTCTCCCAAAATTGTAGCATGACTTATGTATGACTGTGCATTGTAATATTTATTTTTTCTTTTTAGAGGATGAAGTTTGAATAATATTAAATGGGGAGCAGTAATGGAGAGCCCGTCAAAGCATAACTTTTAGTGATGCTTCCTTATTTTGGATGTTTGCTTCTATGAGTGTGAACCAATAGAAAGGATTTAAAAACTAGAATCAGTTCAAAAGTAGATATACTCTTATTAATTACATAGTTTTCATGTTCTACCTATAAAAAGGTAGTATCTATTTGAAATGGTTGAGGACAAGTTAAATTTGAGAGTAAAAAAATGGTGAAGAGGAGCGTTTTAATATTGCTGTTGTCTACATTTTTAGTTCGAAGCATTCATTGTAGGCAATTGGCGGAGAATGGTAAAAAAGACTCTGATTCAAATGGCAGACATAGTCAAAAATATGATGGTTTTCATGGTATACATTCTATAGGAAGATTGTCGGGCCAAAAATACGGTTATGTGCCTATTGGACCTTTTATAGGTGGAGGACCTGTACCAGAATATGGTAATATTCCTGGTGGGACACCATTAACTGGAGGACCTGGACTAGGATATGGTGGTATACCTTTATTAGGAGGACCTGGCACCATTGGCATACCTTATTCTATAGGAGGATTACCTGGTCAAGTATACAATGGTATTCCAATTGGTATTCTTCCTGGTATACCATTGTTAGGAGGAGGACCTGACGCTGTTCCAGGTGTACCTGGTCAAGGATATGATGGTGTTCCTGTCGGATCTGGACCTGGATACGGCGTTGTTCCTGGTATACCCTTGATAGGAGGAGGTGGAGGAATTGGTGGAGGAGTTGGAGGAGGAATTGGTGGAGTAGGAGGTGGTTTTGGAAAGGGAATAAACGGATGGGGAGGCGGCACTGGTGGTGGTGGAGGATTTGGACTGGGTGGAGAAGGTGTAGGTGGAGGATTTGGAGGAGGTGGTGGTGCCGGTGTTGGCGCTTATGTTAACACCAATATGATCAATAGTAAGCATCATTGACATGTAATAATCTTGAAGTGAAACTCAAATTTGGAAATAAAAGATACTCTGTTCTTCTTTAATATGCATGACGTTGTTACTATAATTTGTCTTCCAGCGAACTTCATTTATTTATTTAACCGATTTTAATTTGAACAATTGACTCTAGGTGATAATTCTATGCTTACACATACACAATAGTCAGTATTTTAAGTTTTAACTAACAAACGTTTTAGCAAAATGCAATCTCATACATAGTCAACGTTTTGAAGTTCTAACTACGTAAACGTTATAGCCAGAAGAGCACAAATCCGTGCAGGTAACCAATACTATGCAAAAGACTGAATAATCCAGTAACAAGCATGCCTTGCTACAATACATTAATGTTGTGTAAGAACTTTTTCTAAGTATCCATTACAACAATTACATCTCAACCCCAATCTGGGGATCACTATGGATATATATGAATAAGGTACAACATTTGTATCTCCTAAATCTTACATGTGGAAGAAAAATTGTTCTACAGCGCCCACTCTTCCAAAAACTTTCTCCAAGTGGAAGAATATAAAATCAGCTTGGATATACAGAAACAGAAACTGTTTGTTTGCTAAAGAAAATGATACAACATGGATAAACGTCGACGAAGAAGCCAACAGTTCACCCCAACCATCGAGTTTTCCATTGTAAAAGAACCCATCTACCACTTCACCACCACAACCTGCACTCTAGATTTAGTCAACACTTGGGCAGAGTGCAGCTTGTTAGGCTCATCGCTTTTGATTCATCGCCAGAAGTCAAAGAGTTCATTTGCTGAGGCATGAGTATCACCGCTCAGAGCATACTTATTCCCCTTCTGCACCACACCCATGCAAGAAAGGTTAATGGCCAATTTTTTGTGATCCAAAATGTGGGGGTTGGGGAAGGAGGTAGAACGAGCATGATATTTAACACATCACAACCTCAATTCAGCAGTGTATCAAAATGAGCAGTTAGTATTTGAAAGCTCTAACCAAAGCCTAGATATGCAGCTAGAGGAAGTTGGCTTGTGGTAGGAAGATCTGCCAACAAAACAAACTCGTCCAAGGACTGTTTAACGGTCATTTTGGCAACAAAAAAGTGGTGAGCTTGTGTACATGTTGCTGTGATGGAGTTTATTGTGAAGACTTGGTAGGTTTGCTACCCTAACAAAAAGAGCAGAACAGATCTCAAACATTGTAACTTTCTAACACAAAAACAAAATAATCCTAAGTCCCAACCGACCAACAGCTTAAATTGGTGGTAGATAAAACCAACAAATGAAACGTACCTTTTTCTGTTTTTGAGAATGATAAAGAATGAAACTTCTCAAAGCATTCAAATAATGTAGTAGCAAATTAAAGACATGAAGATTAATGAAATACTCAAAAAAATTATATGCTATGGCATGGAACAAACAGTGGAGAACAGCTCTGTCTGGGCTCATCACAGGCTTACCGAATTTGTAAATATTTAGGCATTTCATAGCCGGTCATGAATCGGAAACAGCGACTCTGTTAACCAGAGCTGAATAAGATTGGAAGGAAAGGAGGGATAGAGAACAGGATAAAACTCTTAGTTTTGATCTAGAAATTGGAAGGAGTACATTTGAATTGCTGAGACTGACATCTTCCATAAACTACAAAGGAGAAACAAGCAATAGAGATTAGGAAGGGTAGAGCGAAATTTGTGAACTAATCTTTGATAGTATATCAACCGAGTGACAAGAGGGTGAAGATAAAGAGATGGACATCGGTTGGAGGTGGTTATGTTACATATTACAGTTAGTGGGTGAAACATTTATCGGGAAAAGATTGTGCTCAATGGTGGTAAGAGAACACTTGGAGGAGCAGATTAAAAACATAAAGGACGCCGAGAGCTTGAAGAGATGGAAATTATGGAGATGGGCTTATTCTATTCTATTTGTATGTTTGGTGCAAAATATCATATCTCAATGTGTAGTTAGCAGAATTTTACTTTTTGGACATTGGTTTGCATCAAATGTACTCTATTTTCTGCAAATAACACCAACTTGGTGTACTTTAGCAAAATTACTCTTGTCTTATTAATAAAATAAAAAAAGAAATTCTCAGATTTTAGAGGGAAAGAATGTGCGAACTAACCTTTTGATGGATCAACATGTACAAAAAAACTGGCTGCAACAATGAGATAGCATAGAATAAGCATCAACCCCTTAAAATAGTTTGATGTTCCTTCCTGCATATTGTAAAGTAACAATTAGAGTTAGTAGCAAGCTTTTCATTGCTGAGTAGTCTATGGTAGAGAGCAGGCTGAACATCATCGTCTACTTTATTCAACTGTCTGATTTGCGTGAGGTGGGGGTGGCGGCAGAAGGATTAGACGACAAACCTGTAGCATAAACGCCACGACTAGCACTGTGATAAAGAGTGTAGCAGTCTCAAACAATTGGAAGTTCAAGTCCATTGGTTTTCCCATGAACCAACCAACAACAACACAAAATGGAATCTGCATTATCAAAAGCATGAGATCTACAAATAAGCAACTTGATTTATACGCTTTATTATAAACTTTGCATAACTACAAACTGACTGCACTAATGTACACCAAACAAACAAACAAACAAACAAACAAACAAACAAATCCAGTATGTTCTCAGGACTGCCTGTATGAATTTAAATTAAAAAATAAAAAATAAAATATTTGTCATCGGATTTTTCCGAACCTAATTCAGATGATTCTTGTATCACATTTTAATGCCTTACCACAAACATTGATATCTGAGTTGATGACCCAATTGCAACTCCAAGTGTAATATCCTGCAAACAATACCCCGTTAGCAACCTATTCTGGAGCAAATGAGATAGTGAATATGGTTTTTCAAGAACTTACAAGCTTATCTTTCATTGCAAACATGATTGCACTTGCATGTTCTGCAGCATTTCCAACAATTGGAAGCAGGATGACACTAATAAAAGACACAGGCATGTTCATTGAGTCAGATGCTCCCTGAAATCAAATTAGCAATACGAACAAATTACGATTAAGAACATACAGAAAATCAAAAATCAACAGAACTTGAACAAATTTTTTAATGCTTCAGATATACGTGTGAAGCTTAAATTTACTAAGTGTAGGTGCCTGTGTATCACTTAATCTAGTGGTGATTGAAGTCAATGGTATAACCATGAAATTGCAAATGATATTGTCAATCGGATATATGGAATTGGGGACATAATACAAGACGAAAGATTGAAATTGATTAACAAATAAAATGGGCAGAAAATTGCTGCCAACAAGATTTCTACCATGAAGTCAAATATATTCCAATATAACGACCAACGGTTAAAAGTTGCAACTCAGCCGGAACCCAAAGTGATTATTTAGGAAAAAGAAAAGATCAGTGCATGAGGCAAGTATCCTCATATAACCTAAACGAAACACCCAAAATCAATACTATTTGCTCTGAAGGGAGCAAGTCACTACACAAGCAAATTCTTCTTGACCAAACGTTGCAGGGAATCCTTAACTAACTCAAAGAATCTTTGCCAAACTTGCTGGCTAATAATACACCCTGTATGAAACATATTTACATATAATCAGGAAGTATATTCATATAATTCATAAATTTCTAAAATCCTTTCTTTTATTAATCAGGTAACCATAAATTTTCGAAGGTCTTATCTTTAAAAGGGATACTAATCACCTTGCAACTTAACTTTCCATTCACCTTTCTCCATAAAGATATGGTGAAACAAATTAAAAAAATATAAAAATCAATAGTTTATGGTGGGGGGTCAGAATATGCTCTTAGTGCATGAAGCCTTAATTACAACATCTTGTGTAACTAACAATTGTTGTGCATTTTGAACCTCATAGTGAACCTTAAACTGTGCCATCACTACATAACACATAGTGGTCATCATTGCGGAGCTCCAACAAGTTCTTCCAAGGCACATGGAAGCGAGGAAAACACACTGCAAAGGCTCCAAAGACCATGCAGAGGGAAAATCAAACAAGGATCATTATGCTGGCAAAGTGTAGTTCATGAAAGCTTCAGTTACTTAAATCATCAAAGCATTGATTAATTACCGCAACAGGAAAAAGTCATACAGGGAAACTACGATAGTCACTATCTCAATGATCTAAAGTCAGCAGGTTGTGTAACTAACAATTGTTGTGCATTTTGAACCTCATAGTGAACCTTAAACTGTGCCATCACTACATAACACATAGTGGTCATCATTGCGGAGCTCCAACAAGTTCTTCCAAGGCACATGGAAGCGAGGAAAACACACTGCAAAGGCTCCAAAGACCATGCAGAGGGAAAATCAAACAAGGATCATTATGCTGGCAAAGTGTAGTTCATGAAAGCTTCAGTTACTTAAATCATCAAAGCATTGATTAATTACCGCAACAGGAAAAAGTCATACAGGGAAACTACGATAGTCACTATCTCAATGATCTAAAGTCAGCAGGTTGTGTAACTAACAATTGTTGTGCATTTTGAACCTCATAGTGAACCTTAAACTGTGCCATCACTACATAACACATAGTGGTCATCATTGCGGAGCTCCAACAAGTTCTTCCAAGGCACATGGAAGCGAGGAAAACACACTGCAAAGGCTCCAAAGACCATGCAGAGGGAAAATCAAACAAGGATCATTATGCTGGCAAAGTGTAGTTCATGAAAGCTTCAGTTACTTAAATCATCAAAGCATTGATTAATTACCGCAACAGGAAAAAGTCATACAGGGAAACTACGATAGTCACTATCTCAATGATCTAAAGTCAGCAGGTTGTGTAACTAACAATTGTTGTGCATTTTGAACCTCATAGTGAACCTTAAACTGTGCCATCACTACATAACACATAGTGGTCATCATTGCGGAGCTCCAACAAGTTCTTCCAAGGCACATGGAAGCGAGGAAAACACACTGCAAAGGCTCCAAAGACCATGCAGAGGGAAAATCAAACAAGGATCATTATGCTGGCAAAGTGTAGTTCATGAAAGCTTCAGTTACTTAAATCATCAAAGCATTGATTAATTACCGCAACAGGAAAAAGTCATACAGGGAAACTACGATAGTCACTATCTCAATGATCTAAAGTCAGCAGGTTGTGTAACTAACAATTGTTGTGCATTTTGAACCTCATAGTGAACCTTAAACTGTGCCATCACTACATAACACATAGTGGTCATCATTGCGGAGCTCCAACAAGTTCTTCCAAGGCACATGGAAGCGAGGAAAACACACTGCAAAGGCTCCAAAGACCATGCAGAGGGAAAATCAAACAAGGATCATTATGCTGGCAAAGTGTAGTTCATGAAAGCTTCAGTTACTTAAATCATCAAAGCATTGATTAATTACCGCAACAGGAAAAAGTCATACAGGGAAACTACGATAGTCACTATCTCAATGATCTAAAGTCAGCAGGTTATCACACAGAATATTAGCAACTAACTTCCGAAAAATGATAGCATTTTCAATACAGCAGTGAAAAAGTGCCTACAGCCAAAAATATTTATAAAATAAAAGAAGAAAAAGAAAGGTCACCTGGATGGCATCAACAAGATACCCAGATAGCACAGATATCCATACTGTCAAAATAGCAAGCCACCCTATAGCTTCCCATTGTGTTATCTCAGGGGCCTCTTCTTCATCAGAATCCTCGGCATTATTTTCTCTATCCTGTTCACATTTAGAGAATAACTAGATCAAACTAATGCATCCTGCAGCAACACAAGATGATATGAAAATCACATATCACAGTACGAGTTCTTGGTACGAGTTTATTTGGAAGAAAAAAACTGAAATTTTGTGCAAACTTAACTCCTCCATAACAGGCCTTTGATTACTAAATAGGAAAACAAAGTTGTCAACAGCTAATGCCGCAGACTACCTTAGAGAAATCGTACAAGCTGAATAATCAGAAATAAATTCCAAGATTTTCAGCAACTTACCTCATTGATAGGACTATATAGATTTTGTTGACTCTTGAGCTGAAAAAATAGGTAACTTGCATATGCTATCAGCATTATGCAACTGCTAAACCTTGAAAGAGCCAGCTCTGACTTCCCAAAATGCACTTCTGTGTGGGTGAAATGAAGTACAGCCGGAAACAATATGCCCATGACTGCCATCAATAACAATCCTGAATTCACGATAGCAGTTGCCTGCAATGTAACGATCATCATTACGATTAGCATATAACATTAGTGAGAGCACATTATAGCTGAGAAAATACGAAATTACAGTGAAGCATCACATTCACAAAAGACAAAAGTGTCAACTTCATTGCACATTTCGTGATGACACGATTGATCAGAAGATAATCACCTTACTAAAAACCTGGACTTTCTGATGATGAACAATCCCGCCACAGAAGAAGGCACATCCAAGCACCAAGAGCATATTTGACAAAATAGAACCCAGCAGGGATTGTTTAACAACCCTCATCATTCCATTATTCAATGCATATAATGAGATTATCATTTCAGTCGCATTGCCAAATGTAGCATTCAGAAGTCCCCCAACTATACATCAGAAAACAGAAAAGGTCATCCCAGTAATCAAAAGAAATGTGCTAGGTCTGAAAACAAATGCACGACTTAAAACACTTCCAGCGAAGGCCATGCAGAAGAGCAGAAGTACACGAACAGTATATAACCATTAAAATAGTCGCAAGGAAATCATATCTAGTGATTCGAGTCAAGGAGGATGAAATCCAACAATTTATTTCAAGGGGTTTCTAGTTCCTCAAGTGATAATATGGAACTCACAATACTTGATTGATTCAATTGTTGCACCTCTCAATTCAACCAATCTTTCCTGATTACCCAATTTCTCGGTAAAAACCAAACCTAAGTCACATTTTCAAGTTACTCTGCGGCGGCATTGACATTCAACTTAAACACTGAGATTCCTTTTTAATGACGGTGGTGTCCAGGCTAGCTTGTGCGCACCTCGACTATTCCACCGAGTATCTACTACCTTCCACTAGCAGAGGTATCAGATAACTTTGTCATCGAGGTTTAGGTAGATGGAAAGAAATCACCCAGTATCTATTTTATTGAGATTAAGCAAGCAATTTGAGAAGCTCAACTTAATTCTCTCAATGATTCATTCAAAAGGAAAAAGTTCAAAACTTATATTTCTCAAAAACAAAAACAAACAACATACAGTAAAACAACCAATAAACAAATGAGTACCTGTAGGCCCAGTAAAAAATGCAAGCTGCCTGTATCAAGAAAATTAAGGAATTCAATGAGCATGTAAAAGAATTTAGTAGCTAAGGAGAAGTAAAATAACTTGAAGAGCATAAACATACTCAGTTGCATAGCCCAAACGCTCAGCTAAGGGTGTAATCCCCACTAAACTGAAGAAAAAGACCCATTCCTGAAATATCAAGATAAATCCCAAAATATAAATAAAGCAAACTAAATTTTAAAAAAATAACTTTAATTGAAAACAAACATGGGATTAATGTAGAATATATGGCAAGTAACCTGCTATAACAAGTTAAATTATACTATAAAAAATTTACGGTAGTGTCAACATATAAATCACTTGTGTTTAATTTCTACTGACGGGCGACTTGAAAATTACTTGCGCAATCAAGTCACTTAAAAGTTAATTGCAGATAATATTTATTGGTAATACAGAATAAATGGTAAGTAACATGCTATAACAGACTGCCAGTTGCGAGAGCTAAAAATAAATGTCAAAAGTCTAGACTTTATACATGTTTTTTTGTAACATAGTGTAGCAGTATAGCCAGAGGTCCAAAAGGAAGCAAAATATTGATCTTTGCTTTAAGTATAACAATGTATATACTCCTCATAAAGCTGATCTGATCCATCTTCCTTAAAACTCTCGAAGATGAGTAGAAACTTCTAGGTGAAGCCATATGAGCAGCTGCCTCAAAATGTAGAGTTTCTGCCTTGTTTGTAGCATTATGAGATGAACTAAAAGGGATCTCTTCATCAGATTCAAGGTCTACCTTTTCCCCTATAGATCCCATCTCAATACTTTGTCACTTGAAAATAATGAATCAGCCAATTGAATACACGGATTTGAATGGGAAAACTCAGTAAATTACAGAAATTATAATCGAAATTATGAGAAAAAGGAAACAGAAAAGAAGGCACTATTTGTATATATATATAACATATATATGTAGATATTATACATAGAAAAGTCCGTCCCTGTCCCTGAAACGTGAAGAGGCCGGCGACAGGGAGGAAGACGAAGGTTCTGCGAAGTAGTCTCTGCGTATAATTTTATTTTTAATTTTTATTTTTATAGTAATGGAGCACTAATGATAGTATAATAATTTTTTCCCAATATAAGTAGGATGATAAGATAAGGTAGTGATACAATAAGTTGGATATTTGGGAATTTTTAATTCCTCCAAGTATTTTATGTCATTCTTATTTCCAACTTGAATAAATTTGTCCTTTTATTTTAAAAGTAATACTAGTATAAGGTTTTTTTAAGAAGGAATTCGTAAGATTTTTTGCTTTTTCTCCGTTCTCCCCATCCACTCATTTTCCCTTTACCGTATACACACTTTTTGTTTTGATGTAAATATATTGAATGAAAGTAACTTTTTACCGAAATGGATCAATTCGACCCTTATTTCATGTTGGTAATTTTAAGAGCCCGTTTGGACATACAAATTTTTCCTTTTTTTTCAAAATTTTTTTTGAAAACAATGCTTGGTTATTTTATTCTTACCAATTTTTCTTTTTCACTTGAAAATTCATTTTCAAATTTGAAAAACTGTTTCTCACCGGCTTTTCAATTGAAAATGGGAATTTGCTAGTTTTTAATTTTACAAATTTACCCAATATTTTTAAAATTTATAAAATGATCCCATCAATTTTTCATCTTTGACATATACATCTTTGGCGATTGATGGTGGAATATCAGTCCTAGTTAAGGCTGTATTGTGGTCCGGGCCCAGCCCGGGGCCACGAACCCACATGAACTTTGGGCTAAATGGACTGGCCCGTATGGTCCGGTCCCAAGCGGTCCTAGGAGCCCACTGTGGGCCGGTCCAGCATGGAGAGACCGCGAGCTCGGGACCGGCCGGCGGGCCTGGGCCGGTTCAACCGGGCCTAACGGGCCCAATGGCTATTTTTCAAAAAAAAAAATTAAAATTGGCCAACGGTTGGAAGTTTAAAAACTAGTTGTTGGCCTGCCAATTTAGTCGTTTGGCTTTTTAAAAATAGTCATTTGCCCCTCAAACTTTGTTTTAACCCCAAACTATTTATAATTACATTTTTTCCCTATTCTCAACTATAAATACCCCCTCATTCTTTTATTTTTGCTCACAAAATCATCCATCTCTCTCAATCTCTCTCTAATTTTCTTCTATAATTGCTTACTTTATTATTGCAATTTGTGAAAAATTATGAAGTTGGTGAATTGAAGTATTCAAGTCTTCAACGATATACAATTTTTAAGAAGTTGTTCGTCAATTCGGTAAACTTGTTCCAACTCTTAAGTTTTAATATTATAGTTTTGTTTGTTTTAGTTTGTATAATTATAATTAATATGGCATTTTCTTTGAACATAATGTTTGGTGGTAAGGGAAAATCTAAAATTGGTGAATCTAGTGGCCAAGCTACTATTCCTCCCCCGGCTCCCCGACCTAGACGTGTCACCCGTCCTCCTCCACCTATTATTCTTGATAGTGATAACCCTTGTTTTCAATTTACCGATAGTTAATTTTACCATGATATTGCACCAGGTCAACAATTAAATGATGAATACATGAATACTCTTTATGGTAATCCAACTATCGATGAAAATGATGATTTAGATGAAACGCAACCGGATTTATATGATACACCTACTAGTCCTGTTGTTAACCCAACTGAAAATAATCCAAATGATGTCATGCCTGACCCTCCTGTAGTAACCCCTACTTTTAATAGACAACCTTCTAGATGGTGCGAAACATCTCTTGTTTGCCACATTTTTATTCAACTAAGAGATCAAAATAAAGCTAAGTGTACAACTTGTGGGACTTTGATGGCTCATAAATTTACTGGAGACCTTGTTGTGCTCATTCCATTGGGGGGAGGAAAACTAAGAAAGATATTGCCATATTTTGTTAATGTCGTAATAATAAAAATTATAAGGCATTCCCTTGAATATTTCTTTACAATTTTTTTGTGTTTAAATTTGAATTAGAAAATTTAAGTCACAATTATATAATATAATTTACAAGAAATTACCTTAGATAAAAAAATTCAAAAAAAAAAACGGAACACTTAGGCCCGTGGGCCCGGCCCATTTAGCCCGGGACCATATGGGCTTAGGCCCACAGTGGGCCGGTCCCACACTCCAGGACCGTTAAGCTCGGGATCGTTTGGACCGGACCGCTTGGGCTCGGCCCGTTTAGCCCATTTAGGCCCAGGACCGGACCACAATACAACCTTAGTCCTAGTTGATACTTAAACTCTACCTATTAGGAGTTTGATTATATGGTTATGAGAAATATGTGGCTATGCCTGCTTTTGCACCTTCTCTGTGCGTTAGTAGAATTAGAAAATGTGATATTGATTTTGCATCTTCTGTGTATTGCAGTAAAGCAAAATATGATAATAGTTAAACAATAACATTTTAATTATTTATTTCAAGTAGGATAATCAAATTTGGTGTGGTTTTGATATTTTTTACAAGTTGTGGAGTATAAATTATGTTTCATGGTTTTGAAAATAAGACATCCAAATATGTTGCAAAAATTACAATCAAACACAACTTCATCTTCAATTCAAATTTTAGTGAAATTCCAAATTTGAAAATAAATAAATTGGAATTCATGTCCAAACGCCTACTAAATGTTCTTCTACTTCCATATTCAAACTTTATTCAAAACCTTTTGAACTTCACCTTATTTTTGGGACATAGCTTAGGTTAATCCAGGTGCATGCTCTAACCAACTGGGTTATGAATGGTTGTTGCTCTCTTGTTTCAGTCCAAAACAATTGATCTCTTATTGCAGTACTACATGTAAATTTACTATAAAATTCAAATACAGCTATGAATGGTAATTTTCTGAACGTATAGCTACAAATAGTAATTACAGTATATTACCGCGTAAATTTTCCTATCTCATATTCTTACTTTTATAACCACAAAAAAAGATAAACTGACACAATCTCAAGCTGTTTTTGTCCTCTACATCCCAATTACCTTTGTATTTGCTTTGCCGTTGTGACTTGAGGATGGACAAAATTGATATCTAAAAGCAGCATGAATCATAATTTCCTAACGGTTCATTTTTCTCTTGAATAATCAATTCAAAGAGAGAAAATTGCTCGTTTAAGAAGCAACTTGCCTCATAATTTCCTGTTAATTATGCCATTTCGCCTTTTTTCTTCTTGTAAAATGCATACTGTTGTCCTACTCATTGCCAGTTGCTTGCTCAGTTGCTTGACCATGGAGGTCTGTTCCCTCTATATCATATTTTCTAATGCATCTCGATTTTTCACATTCCAAAAATAAGAGAAGAAAGTAAGGAATAGTTTAACACAAAGTTGGCCTGCAGTTGAGCAAAGAAGAGAAGAAACAGTTCCTGTAACTCCTCAATTCAGCACAAATTTCAACAGCATAGCAACAAGAATCATGCTTCATTTTGCATTAGACTAGGCAATGTGATATGCGTTTAAGAAAGTCACTTCAGTGATAAGGAAAAACCATCACTTGCCATGCTCCACAAAAGCTCAAAATTTCTGAATTTGAGAGGCTTTTAACACAGTACAGTAGCCACAAATTATTGCTAATCAACGGAATCACTTGCCAATTTTCATCCAGCAAGCGTAGGACCAAATTCTAGTCACTATGTTATTAGAAGATCAATAGTTAATGCAAGCTCCAGGAGACATGGTATCAAGGCCATGGCAGTACAAAAAAATTATAGAATATAAGAAACAAAGCCCAAGATCCACCCTTGATCTCATTCTTCGGGAGTATCTGAGCGGATGGCTGTTAAAAAGACCAGCAGAAGTATTTGTTAGAATACCAACAAGAAGAAGATGCAGCTTTTGCCATGAAAATAAGACTCAAATTTAAGCAAATAACAAATGAACACACAGCCAACCTTATCGTCTATGCCCTATTCTTTTTGACTATACAAGGACCAAAATCACACAGAAATCTTGTAGAACATAAACCTAATACTCTGTTCTTTTTCTTTCTTTTTCTTGCGTGGAGAAAGGCAACAGTTACAGGCCGACTTCTTTTTTCACCAACGAAAAAGAAAATAAGTATATTGACAAGGGGATACAGGTAGATTTTGCAAGCGTGGTCCTCATTCTTAATAAATCATTATCTTAAATCCAAAAAATGGTACAACAACGGGATACAAACATGTATCCCCACAATGAGGAAACCAGGAACTTCGCTAACGGTTTTCAATCTTTGATGAAATAAATACAAAAATTTATTTTGTTGAATAGGTGCATTGAAAATTTTAAATCAAACTACGTAGTAATATTTATTTATATTATAAAAACACTTGTGGTAGAGCTAACAATTGTTTAAAACAAAACTAACATGAAGAAGACAATAAAAGAAATTTTACTAGGGAACGCATATCTCAAATATATTATTGCAATTGTACTCGATAAGATTTCATCTTTTAAGATGTTTTTATAATTATAATAGACTCAGAAATAGTTCACAATACTTTTGTTTCTACATAAGGCACTACACGACTCTACATGACTGCCTAAAAATTCATCATCCATTTGATTCCACTAGTCATTCCCGATAAATTTCACCACCGAAAAAGCTCTTTCAACAAATTTAGTGGCAACTGACAGAAGCAAAGCAAGTTTTTACTAAGCGAAAACAAGAGGATAACTAAAACGCTTCCTTGTCACAACTAATTTTCTTGAAAGATCATTAAGTCCATCTAAAATGTAGAACCTTTTATCAATATCACAAACATCAACAATGCAATTAGCAAGATGACTCTCAAGGGCAGCTATGCTAAATTCATCGATCATATAGATATAATTCAACCATTCTCACTATCGTCTTAATGGTCAAGTTAGAAAATGAATATACTGAATTCAAATAAGCTACTCTATGAAACAAATAACTTATCACCTAATTAAATTTCTTCAAATTGCCAATTTTATAGAACACTTCCACAAGATAATGATGCAAAGTAGTATGATCAATAACTTCAGACTGTGATTTTCCAATCAACGTAGAACTCATCAAAATTAGGTATAATAATATCATGCTTGATACGAAATGTGACCTTATAGTTAAGCAAATCCGATCTATTATTTGTTAATGTTTGCAACCTTCCCTTTACTACTTTAACAAGTATCATGACATCTGAATATCTTACTCCATTTGTCAGTAAATCCAACAAAAAAGCAACCTCAACTTTTGACGACTTCCAAGATATTCCTATGTCTTAGCTCTTTCATCTAGAGTATTTTCATCTTCAACAAAAGTATCAAGTACATCAACCATAGAGCCAAATATAAAAATAAAATTTTCAAATGACTTACATAGAGATCCCCAACGAATATCATGACTCTAATAAGTCCTAGTTCTCAATTCAAGTTTCTACCAACTTCTAGCTCACTCATATCTGATGTATCTTAAAATATTTTCTTTTTTCAGACTCAAGAAATTCGTCCAAACATTTAAAATAAGCTTGCAACACATTCAAAGTATTCGAAATCGAAATACAATGTCTCCAACTCGAACACACTTTTTAGAAACTGCAACAAGAGTTAGTTAAAGTTGATGAACAAAAAAATAAATAGAATGGTCGATCTATTTTTCGTACAATCAACATTTTAAGAGCATTAATATGACTTTGCTTGTTTCATCATAATATTGTCCACATACATAAGATAAACTTTAAAACAATTAAAAAATATATCAACAGTAGGTTTATTTATCGATAAATCACTAATATCTTGAACATGAACAAACATTTCCATCACAAATCTTTTTATCAACATATTGCAAAACAATAACTTGCTCTTTGCAGTGACATGTCTAAAGATTTATCAACCAACAGAGCAAAATAGTCACCATTTAGATCCTCTATTATAACCTTAGTTGATTCTATCGTACATGCGGTCACAATTTCTTTTCAAATATGAGTTGTTTTTTGGAGCCATGGTTGTGGAATGTCAATCCTCGATGCTAGAAACCCTTATAACATCAATTGAAGAATTAAAGTGAAGCCAATATTCATGCTTAATCAGATTGCCTCTCATATACAGCATGAATTGACTGTTTTTGTTATAATAGATCTTCACAATTTGCTTTTGCTAGATTATGAATGCCATTCAACGTTTATAATGAAATTGTGAAAATCTAATGCAACAGTAGTCAATTCATGTTGCATTTGACATGCAATATGGTCAAGCTAAACATGAATATTGGCTTCGTCTAAATATTTTGATTGATGTGGTAAGACTTTTCTTGAATCAAGAATTGACATTGCACGATCATGATAAAAGTGAATCGTCATTGAACGCGCTTTGATTGAAGATGCGAAGAACGACTATAGAAAGGCTAAGTGAAGAACTTATAGGGACTTCTTTAACATTCTTCTTGCTTATCACCTTCTTTCCCTTTCCTCGCGTCCTAATATATCAAAGATCAAGACAAGTTGCTCCAGGTCCAAATATCTCCCTTCGAGATTGCCAGCATCAGTCTAAGTAGCTTAAGTTTTTGAAAAAAAAAGAGGTAATTTTATTGAAATTCTTTCATGATATACAAATAGATGTGATATTAAACCTACATTGGAAAATGCTCCAAAACACAATAAGACGACTTCTCCAAAAATTTAAAAAGAAATTGTGATCGCATGTAAGATAAAAACAACTTAGGCTATAATACATGATTTAAATGCCAACTACTTTGTTCTAATCGTTGATGATTTCTTAGACGTGTCATGTAAAGAGTAAGTGGCTATTGTTTTGCGATATGTTGATAATATTGGAGTTGTTCATGTTCAAAATACTAGTGCTTTATTTCAAAAGAAAGCAATTGTTGATATACTTGCTCATCATTCTTTAAGTTTATCTTATGTACGTAGACAATGTTATGCAGTAGAAACAATATGCAAAGTGTTAGCGGAAACGTAAAAGAAAGAACACAAGATTTAACGTGGTTCGGATCAAAATAATCTTACGTCCACCAGAGAACAGTTGCCTTTTTAATATTAACAAAGGAAGGGGAGAGTTCCCAATTACACTTAAGAGAATTACTCTCTTAACTCTCTACTCACTACAATGTGTTGTATTATTTTTGGGATGGTTTCTACAAATGAAGGAGTGCATCTATTTATAGAGGTAAAGACCTCCTCTTGATGTCATTGGTGACATCAAACTACCTCCTCTTGATGTCATAGGTGACATCAAAGGAGGAAGCTTCCTCCTAGCATCCACACCAACTCTTTCCACCAACTCTTCCAATTGGCATGCCATTGTTGACTAAACATAAACCAACACCTTCACAAAGTAGTATCAATGGTCATAAAATGTCGATCAAACAAGAAAGTAGATTGGTTAATTATATTCATTGTTTTGCGCATCAACTACAACTAACTCTTGTTGCGGTTTCTAAAAAGTGTATTCTAGTGAGAATTTGTATCATTGATTTCGAATACTTTGGATGTGTTGTAAACTTCTCATGAACTTTGAAAATCTTATAAAACAAAACTCCAATAAGCATTAGATACGGGTAAGCTAGAAACTAGTAAAGGCATGAGCAAATAATTTGATCTTATTATAGACAATAATTATCTCACTTCAAGTCATTTCAAAACTTATTTATATGTTGTCTAGTTTTACTATTGATGTACTTGATACTCTTGTTGAAAATGCAAGTACTTTAAATGAAAGAGCTACGACATTGAGATATCTTGGACGTTGTAAAAAAAGTGAGTTTGCTTTCTTGTTGCATTTAATAACAAATATGTCGTGAGTTACATATGAGCTCAATGTATCCCTACTGAGAAAGGCCCAAAATATTGCAAATATCATGATACTTATTAAAGTAGCAAAGAGAAAACCGCAAATATTGAGCAATAATGGATGAGATTCATTTAATGATAAGGTATATACATTTCAAATGAAACAAGGCATTTTGATACCTAATTTTGATGTGCTCTATGTTGACTCTGGAAGATCATGATGTAAAGTCGTTGATAATACTACTTTACATTATTATCCTATGTTTAATAAAATTGTTGATTAAAAACTTCAAAAAACTTAATGATTGTTTAATGACATGACAAGTGATTTTCATGAAGTAGCTTGCTTGAATTTAGTTGATTTATTTTCTAATTTTGAAATTAGAAAGATAGTGAGAATGGTATAATTATACCCTATTAATTTTGATGAATTTAGCATGACTATCCTAGCGAATCAACTTGCTAATTACACATTGATAAAAGGGTATCCAATTTAGAGGGACTTGGTGATCACTCAAGAACACTAGTAGGGAAAAATAAGAATCTCAATTGTTCTCTTGCTTTCCACTTAAGGAAAACCGATTGCTTGTAATAGTTGCCACTACAGCCGCTGAAAAAGCTTTTTCAGCAATAAAATTTATCAAGTCTCTACAGATGTGTACACTCAAAAGCTAAAAGCAAATATAAGCAATCATTGGCATAGTCCAACTTCCACATAAAAAGTAACGCCAAACACAAATCCAGCCAAGGAAATTAATGACCAAACTTCCATATCTATAATTAGGACACCTATTGCATTATCTACCTGATGCTATGGAGGGAGGATAGAGGATACAAATTCACCAAAGTTCTTTTTTATTGGAATTCAGAATTTGAACTTCGATTCGAGTTCGGGATTCTACTATAGTTCAATAGATTTACATGGTTCAAAATCTATTGTTGTACTTATTTACTGAATTTTTTAACACATACAAGGTATTATCCAAAGCTACTAAGTTCGAGAGAACCCATAACTTACACACTAAATCGGCCCCTGTTGAGTGAGAATTTTAGAGCACTCTCAGAACAGAGTTAACCAATACCAAAAAGATCCTCAAAATTTGACAGACACACACACAGCCCAAAAAATCCAATCACCGAGTCAGAAGTCCAACCCTTTTCCGTTATAATAACCATCAAAATAAGCAAATTAAAAAAATAATAATTACTGGACTATTATCTAACTATTGAATCAGCAGAAAGATCTATACTTTTAAGCAGCAACAAACGTTATTAATTAATAAAAAAGGACAAAGAGTAAGAATTGCTTACTGGGTTTTTGAGGTTTGCCATCAACCCATTTGGAGACAGAGTAATGGACCTTCTCACGGGTCAGGGCTTCGTACTTGTAAGGCTCCTTAAGACAGTTCCTAACCAGATTAGCGCACAGGTTTGAATATGTTATGTAAGTCATCCCAGCTGACCTCCAGAATGGTGCTGCTGCGTTCGACGCCATTTTTTCTCCGCCGCTCTCTTCTTCCTCGATCGCTCTTTTGCTGTTTTCCGCTGACAAGATTACTTATACCTTGGTCGAGCTGCGATTACCAGAATACCCTTAAGAAAAATGAAATTCAGTATTTACGTTATAATGCTCTTTGCATTATTCACCCATAACGTAGCTTCATTTTTACAATAGACACCTTATCCTTTTTCTTTTACGATTTGCTCCATAATTTTTTTATTCTTTTTGTAAAATTATTAAACAACCCATTTGTAAAATGACGAAAAAATAGGGATGATAAAATTTCGGTTACATTGGTTACTTCTTGCAAAACGTTTTGTCAAGTAAAATTGCACAAATAATGTCTAAAAAAAAATTGCACGGTCTATATATATTGTAATAATTGAAATTCTTTATTTTTAGTAGTTGCAAAGCAAATTCTTCTTCACGTTAAATTGCTTGACAATGGAAATTTCGTAAAACAGAAATAGGTACCTATATTCTCCGGTCTATTTCGATGTTTCATATGTTGGGTTCGGAAAAGGTCCAAATATGTCCCTGAACTATTGAAAATAAAGCAATTATGGCCTCCGTTTGTATTTGAGTACAAAATTATCCTTGCCGTTAATAAAGTGATTCACTTTTTCTCCTCCCGATTACTTTCAATAGTTCACGGGCATATTTGACCCTTTTCCGTTTTGGGTTTCTTGATCCAATTATTAGGTAAAGAAGCACACCAATTCTATTTGAAAATACCCTAAAGAAAGACTCAACTATTTGTGAATCTGTACAACTCCTTACTCTCATCAAGGTATCGTTTTCTATGTTTTCTGCTTGTCTTTATTGGTATGGTGAGGAAAAAAGAGAATATTCTAGTGGATATTCTTTGTACTTGCACTATTAGGGTTTTATGAATATGTCCCTATAAATAGAAAAAGATATAATGATAGGGGACATAAGATATTCACTTGTAAGAAAACACATTGACTTTATAGAGAGAATTTGGCCATATTGCAAGGATATAAAAATAACATTTTTACTAAGATTCTTGTCTAACTTTTTCACTTGATCCAAGAACAACCTGAATGTTCAAAGACTCATTAATTATACATCATTATAAGAAAGAATATCCACAGATCCCACCCCTTTTTCGGGTAAGGAGATAGGACTAAAATGACGAGTGACTTCCCTGGAAACCTCATGGATGTTATCAACGAGAGTTGTGAAACGCTAGGCGATGATGTGACACCCACTGCCTCCCTAGGCGCGAGAGGTCGCCTTCCTTCCATTGCAACATAACAAAACCAAATGGAAAACGGGACTCCATGTCCACAGGAGAGGGTACGCCACCCGCCATGAAAAAGTTCCTCGAAGCGTGGCTGCCTGATATGTTAGCAAGCATGCTCAATAAACCTGCTCCATGCACAACCATAGAGACCGCAAGAGCCCACACAATGCAACTAGCAAACGAGCAGGACGACCAATCAATACCAGGTATAACTTACAATATTACTAACAATGCAGGTGACGGCGTTCTCGCCGCCATTCTAAAAAGGATGGAAGAAATAGAGAATGAAAACAAAATGCTCAGAGATCAAATGAAAGAACACCAAGAACGAGTCAACAAGATATCACGCGCCCCTAAGCTACTGCCTTCAAAATGTAGCCATATCTCAGGATATATGACGAAACGACTGACCTCGAAGATCGTGTGACTCATTACGTCACCGCTATGAAGGGAAACGACCTCACCAAGGAAAAAATGTCCTCTATTTTGCTGAAGAAATTTGGCGAAACCCTCACGGGAAGAGCATTAACATGGTATTCACAGCTACCAGCCCGTTCCATATAAACCTTCGAAGAAATGGATGATAAATTCGAAATGGCGCATGCCGTGGCCAAGAAAGTCAAAACAAGAGTAAACAACATCTTCGCCATCAAGAAGTACATGGGAGAGGGATTGAGGGACTTTCTCTCCCAATTCAATAGGGTAAGAATAACCCTACCAAATGTGTCCGAAGGAATGGCAGTCACGGCTTTTCAGAACGGGTTGAGTAGAGAGGGTTCAAGAGCAACCAGAAAATTGCTCAGCCAGTTGATGAAGTACCCTCCAACCACTTGGGATGAAATCCACAATGCTTACCATACTGAAGTCCGAGCAGATGATAACGACCTCAACGGACCAACTCGATGGATCGTCTTGGTAAAAATTGAGCCCAGGAAAGAATGAAGAGACAACATAAGGAGGGATCACATGGTCTCACGACCAAATAGGGAACAACATCAGCCATATGTCAGGGCCCACACCCCACCTTCCTTCCGTTATGATGAAGGCCCATCTAGGCCGAGGACGGGGACTCACTGGAATGAGAGAGGTATGCCCCCTTATTGTCTGCTCACAATTTTTGTGTGTCACCTATAAAAATAGTCTATGCCCTGGAGAGACTCATAACGAAGGTGAAGTGGCCGCCAAAGATTAGGTCCGACCCTAGCACTAGAAAAACTGGCGCCCTCTACATATTTTACCAGGAACGAAAACACAAGACAAAAGACTATATCACCCTCAAGCAAGAGGTTGTGAACATATTGCAGCAAGGACACCTCAAAAAGCTGTTGAGCAACAAGGGGAGAAACAACTTCGCTAGAGTTCGTGAACATCAAGGCCCGCCAAAGCCATCGTCGCTGGCTCGTACCATCAACATGATCATCAGCGACAACGACGATGCCTCCATCAACAGTGTTAAATTTATTGCCACTCGCAAGCTCAAAAGATCTATCATGCGTGAACGGTATGCCGGACTCGAAGAAAGTATCATCTTCGATGAGTCAAATATCGACGGTTTGACATTCCCTCACAACGATGCTCTTGTCATTACTTTACAAATTTTAGATACTGATGTCAAACATATCATGGTAGATAATGGTAGTGGAGCATGCATTATCCATCCGCGAGTCCTCACCCAGATGAGACTCAAGGACAAGATAGTGCCACGCTGCATCACACTAACCGGTTTTAATAATGCAGTTGAACGGACATCGAGTGAAATTACACTTCCCATCTTGGCCAGCAGCATAACTCTAGAGACAATGTTCCATATCATAGATAGAGCCACCACATACAATGCCATAGTAGGACGACTATAGATATATCCCATGAGAGCCGCCCTCTCCAACTTATACAATGTAATCCAATTCCCAATGCCTTGGGGGATATTTAACATATGGGGAGAACAGGGCACATCCTGAGAATGTTATAACATCACCTTAGATAGCACGACAACCCAACAGAAGAAAGACAAGGAAAAAGAGGCTTAGCAATAGGGTTGAGGTCGACATAAGAAGAGACTATGGATGTCACCATGGACCCCAAAACGGTTGAAGCCACGGACTCAACTATAGAGGATCTCGACCCCGTTCAATTAGACCCCAGCGATTCGAGCAAAAGGCCTACATCAACTGTAAACTCCAAGAACCATGTAAATTTAGTCAATTCCTAATAACTAATGCAGAGTTGTTTGCCTTCAGCCATGCAGATATGCCGGGCATCCCCCAAGGAGATCGCCACACACAAATTAAACGTAGATCCATTATACCCCTCGGTAAGGCAGGTCAGATGAAAATTCAACCCCGCCATCAACGATGCCGTCCACGAGGAGGTGGAGAAGTTATTAGAAAATGGCTCCATTAGGGTGTCAAAATACCCCAAGTGGATTGCCAACGTAGTGATGGTCAAAAAGAAAAACGGGAAGTAGAAGATGTGTGTAGACGTCACAGACTTAAAAAAAGCATACCCGAAGGATTCGTTCCCATTACCATATATCGACCAACTCATCGACGTGACAGCCGGGCACGAGCTGCTGAGTTTTCTGGATGCATGCTCGGCCTATAACCAGATACTTATGGAAGAAGAGGACTAGGAGAAAACCATGTTCATCACCCACTGAAGGACATATTGTTATAGGGTCATGCCATTCGGGCTGAAGAACGCATGAGCTATGTATCAAAGATTGGTCACAAAGATGTTCAAAGATTAGCTCGGCAAGACCATAGAGGTGTATATCGACGACATGCTGGTCAAATCTGTAAGGGCAGAGGACCATATCGACCTATTATAAGGAATCTTTCGACATATTAAGACGGTACAGGATGAAACTAAACCTAGAGAAGTGGGTGTTTGGCATAGCCTCGGGGAAGTTTTTGGGTTTCTTAGTGTCACAACGGGGGATCTAAGTCAACCCAGACCAAATCAAAGCCATAGAAGGGATACCAGAGCAATTGACTACTAAGAAGCAAGTTCAAAGGTTGACTGGTCGAATCGCCGTCCTATCAAGATTTATCTCGTGGTCTTCCGATAGATGTCATAGGTTTTTTGGTGTACTCAAAAGGATAACAGCTCTGAGGGGACGCCCGAGTGCGTACAAGCTCTGCGAGATCTAAAGGCGTATTTTTCATCACCATCTCTGCTCTCGAAGCTCGAACCCAGAGAATATCTCCTTGTCTACCTCGTTGTCTCCGAAGTGGCAGTAAGTGCAGTCGTGATCTGAGAAGTTAATGTATGCAATCTTCTATTTATTACATTAGCAAAACACTTGTCGACGCCAAAACAAGGTACCCACACCTCAAAAAATTGGCCCTGACACTAGTCTTAGCTTCACGAAAGCTTAGACCCAATTTTCATCGTCACCCTATCTCGGTCGTTACCACCTTTCCTCTGAGAAGCAGTTTACATAAACCTGAATTATCGGGGAGACTGGCCAAATAGGCCATCAAGCTAAGCGAGCACGATATCACATATCAGCCACAAAAAGCAATAAAGTCGCAAGTTCTTGCCAACTTTGTCGCAGACTTCAGCATAAAGATAATGCCGGAGGTCGAGGAGGAAGCTGTCCAAGCTTCTCTCCAAACCTCTGGGTCTTATATACCGATCGCGTATCCAACACTTGTTGACACCCAATTTTGCCCTCATATTTTCTCAAATAGTATATATATTTCAAAACATCAATTTACATCATTGATTAGTTTACAAATGAATGGAACCGTAGAAGCTGCCAACAAGAATATCAAGAAGATATTAAGGAAGATGGTAGATAATCACAAACAATGGCATGAGAAGTTACTGTTCGCCCGACTTGGATATCGTACCACGATTTGCACATCAACCGGGGCAACTCCTTATTTGCTGGTCTATGGTACTAAAGCCGTCATTCCCGCCGAAGTAGAAATTACTTATTTGAGAATCATACAAGAGGCCGAACTCAATGATGTAGAATGGATACAAAGTCGTTATGAACAACTGACTCTCATTGACGGAAAAAGAATGAATGCAATATGTCACGGTCAACTTTATCAGAACAAAATGTCCAGAGCTTTCAACAAAAGGGTCAAGCCTACACAATTCACACCAGGGCAGTTAGTGCTAAAGCAAATCTCCCCACATCAGGATGAAGCCAAAGGGGAGTTTTCTCCCAACTGGCAAGGGCCTTACATAGTTCATCGAGTACTAACAGGAGGAGCACTCATACTTGCAGAAATGGACGGAGAGATTTGGCCAAAACATATCAACTCAAACGTAGTCAAGAGATACTATGTTTAGGATTGTTTACATTTTTTCATTTGATGTAACTGAACTACACTCGACCTGATTCCCGTTTAAGAGAGGATATGTAGGTAGCCATGTGGCTTCGGTCACATCTTAATAAAATCTTCATTTTTTCATGGTCAGAAACTAGGGTAGAATTTTGAGGAGGACCCTCAAAATTCTGAAGCAAGCCCAACCAATTTTGTCATACGCAGAGCAGTCAAAGAATTGCTTTCAAACTGGGACAGAATTTTGAGGAGGACCCTCAAAATTCGAAAGCAAGGAGGTTGCAATGTCTCTAAAATATGTCACAGCCATTGGTTCATCTAACTAGCTCAATATCGCATACTACTATATTTTAAACAACTATATACATATTTATCGAAAAATTTATTTCTATGGCAGCCAGATGTTACCCAGGGTAACTCAAACAGGATCTTAAGACAGGAGCACAGGCAAGGCAGAAGACAAAAACGCGAACCAACCTTCCCCACAGAACTCACAATTTTTCTTTGAATGCAGGTACAATAAGACAATGATACTCGTAGATACATCAAGACGTTGTCTTCAAGACAACAAATCATCTAGCACAAACATCTTCAGCTAAAAATATTTTTCCATCTTCCTCTCATTCTTCGCATGAGGCTAAGCATTGCCTCCCTAATTGCATAAGGCTAAGCACTACCTTTCTTTGCATGACACTAAGTACTGTCTCCTATTTTGCATGAGGATAAGCATTGCCTCCTTAACTACATAAGGCTAAGCACTGCCTTTCTTTGCATGAGACTAAGCATTGTCTCCTTTCTGCATGAGGCTAAGCATTATCTCCCCAATTGCATAAGGCTAAGCACTGCCTTTCTTTGCATGAGACTAAGCATTGTCTCCTTTCTGCATGAGGCTAAGCATTACCTCCCCAATTGCATAAGGCTAAGCACTGCCTTTCCTTGCATGAGACTAAGCATTGTCTCCTCCTCCTACATGAGGCTAAGCATTGCCTCCCCAATTGCATGAGGCTAAGCACTGCCTTTCCTTGCATTGAGACTAAGCATTGTCTCCTCCTCCTACATGAGGCTAAGCATTGCCTCCCCAATTGGATAAGGCTAAGCACTGCCTTTCCTTGCATCGAGACTAAGCACTGTCTCCTTTTCTAGCATGAGGCCAAGAATTGCCTCCCTAATTGCATAAGGCTTGTTGATACCCAATTTTTCTCTATATATTTCTTAAATATGCAAATACCTGCAAAATAGCATATATATACATACATAAGCATATCCAAGGTTTTTATTATTTTTCTATAATTTTAAAAGGTTTAAATTGATTTATTTTCCCTTTTTATCCATAAAATCCCTAATAATTATTTCCAAAATTATTATTTTGATAATTCATCTATTGTATTTCTATATTTATGCCGAAATATGGCTAAATTAATTTTTACAATTTTATTTAGTATTTTTAAAACTAATTTGCACATAATTGCAATATTAGCCCTTTTAAGATGTAATTAAGTTTTATATGCATAAAATTGGATCCTGTATTTTTAAATTGTTAATTATGTATTATAAATCATTTTTGTACTTTAAATTAGTTTTCAGAAACTATTTACTATTTTTATAAATAAAAAGGGGAAAAATGGCTATTTAAAATGTAGCCAAATTGGCTTTCAATTATAGCCCAAATCAAAACCCAATTTCCCAACCCAATTTCAATTAAAAACCAACCCTACCCCAATTTAAATCCTACCCAAACTCGGATCCCCACCTACTCGTCTCATCCTGGCCGTTGATCTCTAAGATCAACGACCCCTATTTCCCCTTACCTTTTTTAACCCAAACGACCCCCTAACCTAAATCATACTTACCAATCCACCGCCCTTGAATCCCCTTTCCTCTCCAATTCTCTCTGAAAACCTAACTCAAACCCTAGCTGTCGCCACCCAAACCAGCCCTAATCCCCTTCGATCCTCACTCAATCCATGGATTCCCATGGCTGTTTGAGATGTATACTCGTCTCCTACGTCTCTTGGCTGCCCATTTTTGTGATTTCGTGGAAAGATCTCGAAGAGATCTAGTCCAGATCTTGCTCAACTTCCACCCTGGTCTCTTATGCTACTTTCCGGCCATCCATGGTCGTTCGAGTAAGATCCATGATTTTTCCGGCTGAAATCGGTAACGATCTAATGTTTTCTCATCTTCCTTGGTTCTCTGAAACCCTAGCTCCTGAGATTTTCCATTTTTCTTTAGATATGTCTTAGATCTAAGTGTATCCATGAGTTTTAACCGATATTTTCTTCATCTTTGCTATTTTTTTCGAAACCCTAACTCACTATTGTTCGATTCTTCTCAGATCTGAGATGATTCAAGTGTTATTAAACGTTTTACTTAAAAAAATCTCCTGTTTTGAGTAACTATTTTGATTTTAGTGGCTCTTTTCTAAACTAGGGTTTAATGAAACTCGTCTTCTCAAAGTTTTCATGATTTTTGAGTGTTAATCATATGTTCTTAGGTATTATTGACTGATTTCTGCTAAGATTGTCTGGACCCTAACTAGTTTGTGTTAAGGCTCTAATTTTCTTATGTTTTGCTTTGACTCTAAGTCTTTCCGAGCTACTTGTTACATTGTTGGTGTTGTGCTTTGACTTTCATGATTTTCCCCTTTAGCCTCATTCAGTATCTCATGACTTTTACCCTAGTTCATCTCTACTAGGGTTTCTAAGTCGATCTCTTGGCAAGTTTATGCATGCTTATGAAATTCTATTTTTGCATATTTGTCTATTTACGGAAAACTAATATTTTTCCTCTCTTCAAATTAGTATTATTTTTGAAATGTTGCCTGGTTTGTTCTGTTAAAGATTCGTATGCATGAACTTTATTTGTTTCCTTATTTGTAATTTTAATTGATCACACTTGCCTTAACTATCTGTCAGTATGACTTTGTGATTTTTATTGATCTTTTACTTTGTATGATTGAGATTCTTGCCTTAATTAGACTCTCTTGTTATTATCGTTAATCAATTGCCCCTAATTAAGGGGTCTATTCTCGACTCCCTTATGATAATTGATTTTGTGATTTGTTGATTGATTCTTAATTGATTGAACTCTGATTCCCTTTACCTTATTAGTTCTACTCCTAAAGTGCTATATATACACTCTTGTTTTACCTCTCAACACACGAACAATTAGTTTAGAACACACACATATACACTCAAGCTCTGTCTTCTTTCTCTACTATTTGTGCTACTGCTTTGTCTAGCCGGTTGGAAGCCAAGGCTAGACTGTAGAACTCTGATTGCTTTACTTTTTCTGCACTTTGCTTCTTCAACTGGTATGTTCCTTGTTCAAATTCTGAAACTCAACTCTATGTGTTCCCTTGTTTGTCAATCCCTGTCTCTTTCTGCACGGATTTAATGGCTCATGCTATTAAATTGCACTTCTTGTTTACTGCTTTACTCAGCATGCCTAAAATTTTGCCCTCCCTTGTTCAAATGTAATCAGCATGTTTACTTGTTCCTGTTTATGTCCCTCAACTAGTGTGTCTCCTAATGTACTTGATTAATACTAATTCTTGACTGATTATGTGTAATAAGTCCCCTACATGACTACTTCCATACCCTGTCCCTATGTTTTATTACTGTTATAATTCCAAGCATGATTCCCCTGAAGTAGTTGTTTGTGTTTTGAAGACCAATTATCCCCTCTCACCCTTTGTATTTGCTGGTCTATGTGCATCTTTTCTCAGCCATGATTATGTGTTTAAATTTGGACCCTCTGTGTCCCCAACCCCTACTTCCCTGACTTCTGAAGTTGTACTGCTCTTTGAACTTGTTCTGTATGTGTTGTTGTTGCTCCTATCCCCTTCCCTTTTGTTTTGCTTAAGCAACTATTCTGTTGTCTTTTTGCAAACTCACTTCAAACATGACTGTTTTCAAAACTGTTTTCCAACTCAACTCCTATAAATCTATGTCAAGCACTCTCACATATACTCTTAGACCACTAGGTTCTGTCCCTTTTCTGTGAGCCTTGCTTTGGGACCCTTGAGATCCCTCTGAACCTGGACATATAAGAGTGGACCCTTCCATACTGCACTTACTCTTGGTTATGCAATCTGGGTGTGAGCACTGTCCGGGATCCCTGGAGGTCCTTTGGGAACTCTAACACACCCAAATATGAGAAAGGCTATAGAATAATATTGCCACTTGAGGTGGTTTATTACATAACTTAGAGAGGAAGTCCTAATTAGGCTTCCTATAGTGTAGCTTCTTATTTTTCATTTCTACTTATGTAATTCCCTCACATGGTTTGTAATAATTTGTAAACAAGTATTGGGGTGGTTAGTAAAAAGGGATAGGGTAAATATGCATGCTATAATTTGTTAAGGGTAGAAGCCATGTTATTAGGTTTATATTCCTAATTGTGAAATAGAAACCATGCTTAGGATTCATACAATGCATTAGAAATCATGTTCTTAGGGCCTATTTTTCTTGCTTCAGCACCTCATTCATTGATCCATGCTCTATGTCTATGCACTTAGAAATTCTGCTCTTAGGAAAATTCTACAACCCTGCCATGTGCATTTAGAAATCCTGCTCTTAGGAAATTCTGCAATCCTGCCATATGCATTTAGAAATCCTGCTCTTAGGAAATTCTGCAATCCTGCCTATGCATTTAGAAATCCTGCTCTAGGAATTCTGCGTCATGAGTTTTATACATGCACCTTAGACACCATGTTTTAGGATCTTCTTTGCACTTGCATTCACACTTAGTGTAAATTATTGATTATAAAAGAGGTAAAAACAGCTTCACACTTGATTCTCCCGGTTAAAATAACTGGTAATAATCTCTGCATCTGATTAAAACAACATGCTCTTAGGGTAAAAAATCAGCTCCAAACCGTCTTTCAATAATTCTAAATAACTACTGCATCTTGCTTTACACCTAGGCAAGCCTTAGGTAATAACTGAAACTGCCTTTGTTTAATTATCAACTATTAAAATCAGTAGGCAACCCTGATTCGGACTTTTTTTTTGAGTCATGTAATAAATCTGGTTCTGCTGCTATCACTTAAACACCCTGCTTTAGGATTATGAATTCAGACTTTAGCTGTGCACGAGTTATGCTATCTATGTGCGTTATTTGTGGAGGTATACTTGAGCCTTCTACTTGCTTCTATAGGATAGGAGTCCTAAATTCCTCCGAGATTGATAGGAAGGGACGGGTAACAACATGCAATAGGGGTCGAGACCAACCCTCATTTTAATTACCTTCACGGGTGGAAAAGGGTAGATATGGATATGATGACCGGTGCGCTAATACCACGTGTAGCCCCTCTTTTGAGGAGTGTCATACTGGGTATTGCATTGATGTGATCCATATTATTATAAAGCCTAGGGCCCCCCTCCCCCTTTTAGGCTTAGATTGTAACTTTTCTAAAAAATCTTGCTTTTCACTAATTGTTTTCAAACACTCACTATTTGAGCCCTACTTGTCTACTTGCTAATTGCACAAATTCACAAAAACTGTCTGGCCGGTAACCACATTAGTGGATCCTGAGGGGTGCCTAACACCTTCCCTTTAGGATAATTTCAAGCCCTTACCCTATCTCTGGTTATCCAAATATAGTTAGAAATGAACCCTATAGGTGCCCCTAACGCACCTTAAAATCGTTAGGTGGCGACTCTTCAAAATTGCAAAACCCCTTTCCCAAAATGAAAGAGTTGTCCCATACCAAAATGTCATGAACCCGATTTTCGCGGAAAGGAAAAAGGGGCACGACAGCATGGCGACTCTGCTGGGGATTTTTAGGCTTTTACCATTTCATACTGTTTTTGTGAATTTGTACCTCTCCTATGTGCAATTACTTGTTTAATTCCTTTAAGCGTTTAATTTCTTTTTCAAAAGCAAAACTGACATATCTTTTTGTTTCATTCCTTTATAACTGCTTTAAATTATAAAACTGCTGTATTTATCGCTTTCTTAACGTGAAAATACATGTCAACATGCTTTTAATTACTGCATAATCATGCTCAACATCATACTCCACTCGTGCCAAATAAATACTATAGCAATGCTTGATGAGTGGTTGCGCCCTTCCTATATCATAACCCCCTAAATTCGGAAAGGCTTATTTGCGATAAAACTAGTCGATCAGCGGTGCAGTCGACAGTTCCGTGCCTTCTCCCTTGAGTTGTCCACTCAAGGGTACCAGTCTAAAACCACATAGAAACCTTATTCTGTTTAAATTAGGCATGCATCATGGTCAAACCTAGCTAGATCAGTTATGTTGTCCACATAATGATCTTTTAAGATAGTCTTGTCCAAAGTCCACTAGGTTTCTCTAAACCCAAATGGACATTATCACGTTCTATGCATTTATTTGGAGAACTAAATGCTTCATGCTAATTGTTGATGTCAAATAGTCGAGTCCGGTGGGGGTATGATCTTAACCCTTTTGTTTTACAGAAAATGAAGAACGAGGTCCCCAGCTTCGGTATGGTTAGCACACCCTCACTCTTACTAGACTGGTGGAGGAGTCTTCCATGAAATGACCAAATCAATGAGTGGAAAGAGAGGGTTGACAAAGTTAGAGAAAAGTTGGAATATCTAGAATACAGTCTGCTGGAATTGGAAGGAAAAGTGAGGAAGAGAGTCGCCGACTGCTAGCACGCTGAGGGAAACGAAGGAGAACACTTGGCAAAGGCATTTTTACTGGTGAACCTACGTGAGCTGGAGGATTTGATCAACGAGAGCATTCAACCTGAGGAAGGTCCTTCTAGGACCAAGTAGATAGGAGTTTACTTTTTCGCTTTATGAATATAATAAGGCCAATGGCCATTAGTGACCTTTATTCCTTGCTTATTTAGTTTCGTTTTGGGATTCGTCTTATTTTATCAATAAAATGAGGCATATAATTTTATGTTCTCCAAATCAATTTGTCGCTAGGCCTACCTCGGGCACAAAGAGGTTCCCAACTTAAGACACGCTTTACATTCCCACACTATGTGTTTAAATATTGCAATATTTTTTATAATCCTCACTAACTTGATTACCCATTGTTTTTATCTATGTTTTTATTATTCCCCTCCCCAAAGGTTAGTTCATGCACTCTGGCATCATCATCTTATTTCACAAAATTTTTAAGGGCCCTCCACCCACTCTTACTCTTAGTCCCATTAAAGGCAAGAACGAAGGCAAGATGGAAGATTTGAATAACATCAGGAAGGAGAACACAATTGAACGGGTCGAGACCACTGATGGCCAAGGTATTCGAGTTCCTAACGAGAATGTGTCGCAACTTGAACAGAAACTGTTGAAATTCTAGGAAGAGCTGGATCAGGTTCGGAATTTGGCAAACCTGTCATTTTCCCTCAACACCCCAGATATCAACTTCCCCAACACTCAAAACCCTACACCTCCTAAAAATATCCCAAAACAACATAATCATCCCGCTCCTCACCATCACATTGCTCCCCCAAAGAACCAATATAACACCTGCTATACCCCAAACAACACTCTACTACTCATCCCAGAACCTCAGAACTCTACAAACGATTATTCCCACACCTATACACCAGGCCACCATAACACTCCTTCTACATGGAGACCATGTCACACTCCACCCAACCTATCTCAGGCACACCTGAATCTGATGAGAAGGATCTGCTTATCAGGAACTTGGCCGAGGAACTTAAGAAACTGACTAGCCGGATTCAGGGCGTTGAGGGAAGCAAAGGAATCGAGGGGCTGAACTATGAGGATCTCTGCATACAACCTGATGTCGAACTGCCTGAAGGGTACAAACCTCCTAAGTTCGAAATGTTTGATGGTACGGGTGATTCAAGGGTCCATCTGAGGACATATAGTGACAAGCTGGTTGGAGTAGGGAAGGATGAAAGGATCCACATGAAGCTGTTCATGATGAGTTTGAAAGGAGATGCATTATCTTGGTACTCAGCCAAGATCCCAAGAAGTGGTCAAGCTGGGTAGGCATGGCATCTGACTTTATAGATAGATTTAGGTTTAATACAGAGAATGCACCAGGTGTGTTCTATATTTAGAATTTGAAGAAGAAGCCAACGGAGACGTTTCGCAAGTATGCTACTCGCTGGAGGTTCGAAGCTGCTAAGGTTAGACCCGCCTTAGAAGAAGAGCAAATAAACAAGTTCTTTGTCCGAGCTCAGGACCCACAGTACTATGAGCGGCTGATGATGATTGAGAACCACAAGTCCTCCGACATTATCAAATTAAGTGAGAGAATTGAAGAAGGTATCAAAAGTGGTATGGTTACAAACTTCGAGGCCTTACAGCTACAAATAAGGCTTTACAGTCCGGTGGTGTATCCAAGAAAAAGGACGTAGGGGCCGTGATGGTTGCATAGAGGATCAAGTCTCCCCTCAAATACCAAACTTATCCAACAGCTCCACTCACATACCAGCCAACCCCAAATTACCAAGCACCCTCACCCTCATACCAAGCTCCGCCACCAACTTATCAGTCATCTCCACCTCCTACATATCAACCTACTTCACCCAGATACTCCCAACCCGCTCATGTCTACCAAACTTACAATGCTCAACCATCCCATTATCAATCACCCCCTACACGCCAAAATTTCCCTAGACCCCGACCTAATTTTGATCGCAGGCCTCCAAAACAGTACACAACCATCGCTGAACCCATCGACCAGCTGTATGAGAGGCTCAAAGCTGCTGGTTATGTCTCCCCCATCCCTGTTGCGGCCCTTGAGAATCCTTCTTAGTGGGTTAACCCAAACAAATCCTGTGCATATCACTCTGACATGAAAGGGCACACCATCGATGAATGCTGCTCCTTGAAAGACAAGATACAGTCCTTGATTGATAACAAGATCATTGTGGCAAAAGAACCTGCTCCAAATGTCCGCAACAACCCTCTGCCAGACCATAAGGGTGGAGGCATCCACATGATTGAAATAGAAGATGACTGGGATCCCGAAGATCAATCGGGTTGATTGCAGAAGGTGATGACCCAAAGAAACCAATAATTACTCTCAATCCAATCATAGTCCAGATCCAACCGTCTGAGGACACTGAGGTGAATATGTCCGTACCACTTGAGTTCAAAGTGTCACCATCCACAAAAATACTGGCACCAATTAAGGTTGAATTCGTGTCTCCGATAAAAGCACCATTTGAGGTTGCAGTCTTGCCACCCAAGGCACATGTTCCATTCGAAGTGAGGATAGCCGTGCTGATCTCAGTGGCAATGTCAACCATTCCATCATTCTATACAAATGTTGTACCATGGGACTATACAACCGAGGCAAGAAGGAAAGGCAAGGTCAGGATTGAAGAAACTGTCGCAGCATAGGATATGACAAGAACTGGTAGAGTCTATACCCCTGAACATCTTGCTGAATCGAGCAAGCAGGCCTCCAATCAGCCACCCCCCATTGAGACAGGTCCGAACGACCTTTGGAGGAAGATATAGGCCAAGGAATATTCTGTCATCGACCAGTTAAACAAGACGCTAGCATAAATATCCATTCTCGCTTTGCTGCAAAATTCTGAGGCGCACAAGAATGCTTTGTTAAAGGTGCTAAATGAAACATACGTACCAAGTAACATCACCAGCGGAGAAGTCGCTAATATGGTAGAACAAGTGCTGGAAAGCCATAAGATCACCTTTCATGAGGACGAGCTGCCACCTGAAGGGCTGGGCCACAACAAGGCACAACACATCACCGTGTAATGCGAAGATTATTTCATCACCAGAATCCTGATCGATGGAGGTTCCAGTCTTAACATTTGTCCTCTGGTAATACTCAAGAAGTTGGGTAAAAGGCTGCATGAGATAAAGGACAGAGCAATCAATGTAAAAGCCTTCGATGCTTCTCAGAGGTCCACCACTAGTGAGATTATTTTATGCTTATAGATGGGACCAACCTGGTTCGAGGTCGATTTCCAGGTGATAGATGTACCAGCGTCTTACAACTTGTTGCTGGGGCGACCATGGATTCATGACGCTGGGGCCGTAGCATCAACGCTGCACCAAGCAGTAAAGTTTGAGTGGAATCACCAGGAAGTGATCATTCACGGCGACGGTTGCAACCCTATATACAGTCGCCAGACCATTCCGGCTACCGAAGGAAGAAGGAAGATGGGTGGAGAGACTTACCACCACATTGAACGGGTCAATGCTATCGATAAAGACAAATGGTAGGATAGCAAAATCGAGAGTATACTAAGTTGGAGTGGGTACGAACCTGGCAAAGAGCTCGGCAAGAACCTCCAAGGAATCTCTAAACCTATAAAACTCAAGAAACATGGCACTACCTTCGGTTTGGGATATGAATACACCTTGGAAGAATTCAATAACTGGTCGCCACCATGGCGCGGTCCTTACTACCCGCTAGAACAGCCAATACCACATCTGGAGCAGACCTTCCAACAGGCTGACATTATTCATGGGTCGGATGAAGAAGAAGCACTTACAGTAGTAAAGAACTTGTTTCTAGAGGACAATGATATGGGTTGTTGTGTTATTCTCGAGGAGGAGGGGGAGGAAGGCCCTTCCATACAGACTGTGAGCAGAGGGGCCCATCTCCAAAATTGGACCATCAGGACAAACAAAGCCCGACGTGCCTCGGGGTAGCAAAGCTAAAACAAACATTATTCATTATTTTTACTAAATGATTTTCTTTTCGCATTTTCAATTCCCGCAATAAGATCTTCAATGTTCAAAACAGTTATTCAATTTATCAAAAGCATTTTGATTTTCTTATGAATTAATATTTATTGCTATCATTTTCTCTCCTTACTTTACCAATACAACATTACTATTACTTATCTTGATGAACCAATGATTGTGACATACAACGAGACAATGCAACAAACGGACATTGATTTAGAGGAAGATGACATACCTGACGAGATTATCAAAGAAGTTGAGAACTTTGAGAACAGACCTAAGTCCAACCTGGACGAGACCGAAATTGTCAACCTAGGAGATGCAGAAAATGTCAAGGAAACACGAATCATCATTCACCTATCACCATCAGAAAAGAAAGAATACACGGAATTTCTAAAGGAGTATGATGACATATTCGCCTGGTCATATGATGACATGACTATTCTGAGTATGTCTATTGTGGCTCACAAACTGCCAACCAATCCAACGTGTCCACCGGTAAAGCAAAAGCTCAGAAAGTTCAAGCCTAATATGAGTCTGAAAATCAAGGAAGAAGTCACCAAGCAGGTCAAAGCTAAGGTCCTCAGGGTAGTAGAATATCTAACATGGTTAGCCAACATTGTGCCAGTACCAAAGAAGGATGGGAAGGTCATAGTCTGTGTCGATTACCGGGATCTCAATCGGGCCAGTCCGAAAGACGACTTCCCTTTGCCAAATATACACATCCTGATTGACAATTGCGCCAAGCATGAGATGCAGTCATTTGTAGATTGCTTCGTTGGTTATCATCAGATCTGGATGGATGAAGAAGATGCTGAGAAAACGACTTTCATTACGCTGTGGGGAATGTACTGATACAAGATGATACTGTTCGGCCTGAAGAATGCAGGGGCTACCTACATGAGGGCCATGACTACCATTTTCCATGATATGATACACAAGGAGATAGAGGTATATATGGACAATGTTATTATCAAATCCAAGAAGGCCACTAACCACATGAAAGATCTGTGGAAATTCTTCAATAGACTACGGAGGTACAACCTGAAACTGAACCCCGCAAAGTGCGCATTTGGGGTTCCTACTGGGAAATTGCTTGGGTTTATTGTGTGCCACCGAGGAATAGAATTGGATCCATCGAAAGTCAAAGCCATTCAAGAACTACCACCACTAAAGAACAAGAAGGATGTGATGAGTTTCTTGGGAAGGCTTAACTACATCAGCCGATTCATAGCACAATCTACAGTTATCTGTAAGCAATCTTTAAGATGTTGAAGAAGGACGCTGCTACCAAATGGACTGATGACTGCCAAAAGGTCTTCGACAGAATCAAGGAGTACCTGTTAACACTACCAGTCTTAGTCCCTCCCGAGCTAGTTAGACCCTTATTACTCTACCTTGCAGTGTTAGATGGAGCTTTCAGCTGCATTTTGGGGCAGCATGATGAAACAGGGAGGAAAGAGCAAGCCATTTATTATCTCAGTAAGAAGTTCACCCCGTACGAGGCCCGGTATTCTCTATTGGAACACACATATTGTACTTTGACTTGGGTAGCTCAGAAGCTGAGACATTACTTCTATGCCTATACTACATATCTCATATCGAGAATGGATCCCTTGAAGTACATCTTTCAGAAGCCCATGCCCACTGGCAAGATAGACAAGTGGCAAATCCTGTTGAGTGAGTTCGACATTGTTTACGTAACTCAGAAAGCGGTCAAGGGATAGGCACTGGCAGACCACCTTGCTGAAAACCCCGTGGATGGAAGATACGAACCCTTGAAAATATATTTTCCTGATGAAGAGTTATCATTCATAGGAGAAGACATTGCGAAATCCTATAACGGTTGGAGAATGTTCTTCAATGGAGCAGCAAACTTCAAAGGAGTTGGCATAGGAGCAGTCCTAATATCAGAAACGGTCAGCATTATCCGGTGTCTGCCAAACTCAAGTTCCCCCGCACCAACAATATAGCCGAGTATGAAACCTGCATCTTAGGACTCAAAATGTCCATTGACATGAACGTTAAAGAGCTGCTAGTGATTGGAGATTTAGAATTGCTTATACATCAGGTACGAGGAGAATAGACAACCAAGAACTCCAAGATACTCCAGTATCTGCATCATGTACAGTAATTGAGAAAGAGGTTCACGAAGACAGAATTCCAGCATATTCCCAGAATCTAAAATGAGTTCGCCGATGCATTTGCTACCCTATCATCTATAATACAACATCCAGACAAGAATTTCATTGATCCCATTCAGGTGAAAATCCATAATCAGCCAGCTTATTGTGCCTATGTCGAAGAGGAAGCAGACGGAAAGCCTTGGTTTCATGATATCAAGGAATATTTGGCAAAGAGAGAGTACCCAGAGCTTGCTAATCCAATTCAGAAATGCACACTTCGGAGATTGTCCAACAACTTCTTTCACAACAGATGAATCCTGTATAGGAGGACTCCTGATTTGGGACTATTAAGATGTGGCGATGCAAAGGAAGCATCCAAGATACTAGAGGAAATTCATGCTGGGACCTGTGGTCCACATATGAATGGTTTTGTCTTAGCAAAGAAGATACTTCGGGCTGGTTACTTTTGGATGACTATGGAAACAGACTGCATCCAGTATATCAGGAAATGGCATTGTTGTTATATACATGCCAACATGATAAAGGTACCTTCGAGTGAACTCAAAACAACAAGCTTACCGTGGCCGTTCGCCGCTTGGGGAATAGACATTATTGGACCAATCGAGCCTGCCGCTTCCAACGGACACAAGTTTATCCTGGTAGCCATAGACTATTCACCAAATGGGTCGAAGCAGCATCTTACAAAGCAGTGACTACGAAAGTTGTGGCAGACTTTGTCCGCGACCGCATTGTTTGTCAATTCGGGATTCCAGAGTCAATCATTACTGATAATGGCTCCAACCTCAATAGCGACTTAATGAAAGCTATGTGTGAAACTTTCAAGATCAGACACAAGAATTCCATGGCCTACATGTCTTAGATGAATGGAGCCGTAGAAGCCTCCAACAAGAATATCAAGAAGATATTGAGGAAAATGATAGAGAAGCATAATCAGTGGCACGAGAAGTTATCATTTGCTCTACTGGGGTATCGCACCATAGTCCCCACATCAATCGGGGCAACCCCCTATATGTTGGTTTACGGTACAGAGGTTTTAATTCCCGCTGAGGTAGAAATTCCTTCCCTAAGAATCACACAAAAAGCTGAGCTCGATGATGCAGAGTGGGTAAAAGGTCGTTATGAGCAGCTAGCCCTTATAGACAGAAAGAGAATGAATGCAGTCTGCCATGGTCAACTCTACCAGAACAGAATGTCCATAGCCTTCAACAAAAGAGTCAAGACAAGACAGTTCACACCGGGGCAACTGGTGTTAAAGAAAAAATTTTCACATCAAGATGAAGCCAAAGGGAAGTTCTCTCCCAACTGGCAGGGTCCATACATAGTACACTAGGTTTTGACAGGAGGAGCCCTTATACTTGCAGAAATGGACGGAGAAGTCTGGCCAAAGCCAATCAATTCGGATGCAGTCAAGCGTTACTATGTGTAATCTTTATGCTTTCCCTATATGAGGTAAATTGAACTACGCCTGACCTAATTCCCGTTTAAGAGGGGATCGTAGACAGCCCTATAGGTTCGGTCACAATTTAATAAAAATTTAATTTCCCCCTGCAATTGGAAACTGGGGCAGAATTTTGAGGAGGACCCTCAAAATTTCAAAGTAATTTCAGCCAATTGCCGCACGAGCAACAGTCAGAAACATCAACCCATCAAACTGGGGTAGAACTTTGAGGAGGACCCTCAAAATTCCATAGCAGGAGAGGTTGCAATATCCCGGACCATGTCACAGTCGTCGGCTCATCTAAAAGCTATTTTTAATTATACCTTTATGTCATACTTTTACAAAATCATGCATGTTCATTCTTGAAACTGCTTTGCTTAGCAACACTATCCTAATAATACAAATGGTATCACCAGATCAAAGCCGAACGAGTCAAGCAAAGCCAGCGGGGATACGAACTAACCTTCCCCCTTACAAAACTCACGATTTTCTTTGGATGCATGCACGAGGATTGCGAAATCATTAAACATGTTGTACGCCATAGAACAAACATTGTTAGAAAATATGATTCTCAGAACCGTTGCACTTTCCAACATTTGCTATCAGCATACACAAGAAATGCTCCGTAGTTACAATGCTCCCAGTAATCACAATGCCGCAATCTGCTATTAGCTAAGAAAACTCTACTGCCATTTGTTACTTTGTTTTTTGCATAAGGCTACTATTCTGCCTTCCAATTTGCATAAGGCTACCATTCCGCCTTCCGAGACTAAACGATGTCTCTATCTGCATCTGCATTGCATAAGGCTACCATTCTGCCTTCTAATTTACATAAGGCAACCATTATGCCTTCTGAGACTAAACACTGTCTCCATCTGCATTTGCATTGCATAAGGCTATCATTTTGCCTTCCAATTTGCATAAGGATACCATTCTGCCTTCCAATTTGCATAAGGCTACCCTTCTGCCTTCCGAGACTAAATGTTGTCTCCATCTGCATTCTCGTATAAGGCTACCATTGTGCCTTCCGAGGTTAAGCTCTACCTCCATCTGCATTCGCATCTTTGCGTAAGGCTATCATTCTGCCTTCTAAGGCTAAGCTCTGCCTCCAATTTTCTTCGAAACTAAGCACTATCCCAAGCATTATTTATCTCGCTTCTCTTGCGGTCTAAGCTCTGCCCTTCAATTCGCAAGACTAAGCTCTTTCTTGTCCGCATCATACTACTGCATCCTTCATGGGATGAAATATCGCCAACTCATCCAAAGGCATCATCGTTCGAAGGCACCATCTTCATAGCCCAAGAACACCATGTCATGGCCTGGGGATCCCTTTCAATCTTTTGCATATCATTATTCAAAGGCGTCATGGTTCGGAAGCACCATCCTCATAGCTCGAGAACATCATTTCATGGTCTACGAATCCTTTATCATACGCTTTATGGCCCAGGACATCATGGTCTAAGGACGTCATCCTCATTGTCCGAAGACAACATTCATGGTCCAACGGGGACATCATGGTCTAAGGACGTTATCCTCATCCTCATAGCCCGAGAACATCATTTCATGGCCTGTGAATCCTTTATCATACACTTCATGGCCCAGGACATCATGGTCTAAGGACGTCATCCTCATCGTCCGAAGATAACATTCATGGTCCAACGGGAATTTGCATCATGTTTAAATTTACACACAATATATGCTCGTATTACTTATTTGCAGGTAAGCCGGCTAGCAATGGCTATCCCAACAGGAGCAATCCCGTTTCAGTTCCCTCAGCCATATCAAACCTAACCATTTCTGTAAACCATCCACTCACCCAGCCCTAGATGTTGCATCCGTTTTTGAAACCGCTTCATCGGTATACTCCACCGATGGATCCTGAACTACATATGGCCTGATTCCTATAAAACTAGGGATATGTAGGCAACTCAGAAGCCAGGGTGTGGCCTAAGTCTTCCCAAACTTATAGTTTGTATGGGTCCACCAAGTCTTAGAATACCTGGTCCTCTACAAGTTTCTGCTGAGAGCACTTAGTCAAGCAGTAAGTAAATGAGGCAGATGATTTTTACATGGAAAAATCCCGCATAAGGGGATCAAAAAAACCATGACCTACACCTGTAGGCTTTTAACTTTACTAACTTGTAATCTTACCTATTACAAGCCACTTTACAATACTTCCGATTGCAAAGGATTTACTCAACTAACTTGTGGTACCTTTACCACAAGCCACTTTGTGACTATCCTAGTTACAAAGGCTTTTCTAACTTGTGGTGTTATCACCTCAAGCCACTTTGCAACACTACGATTACAAAGACTTTTCTTTATGACTAAATCTAATCACAACCTAAACTCATCGAGTTTGAGGATTTACAAGAGGACTCCTAATCAGCATGCTTCTAAGTAAGCGATTTAGGAGATATAGTAAGTACAACAACAAGGTTACAACTCAACTAGGACAACAACAATCAATCTTTTAGGAACTGGTCCGTAGTGGCATTCAACCTTGTTTTTCAAGCTTGAGAGGATGATGAGTTTTCTGTTTTTGCAAAAGCTTGAATTGAGAAACAGAAACCTTCCAGTGATGTCTTTGTATGAAGCTTCATCAGGTACATTTTGATCACATCACTTGAGGTGATGTGAGTGCTTTGTTTGGGCAAAGAGTGAGTGGGCTGAGAGTGTATTGCAGTGCGGCAGAAACAGTGCCGTCAGTCACTTCAGTTCCAGCTGTGGAATCCGTTTAAGTTTGCAGCAATCCAAGTAGGTCAGGTTTCCTATCTGGTTCTTATAAGTAAGTTTGTTAGATCATCAAAACACAAGGCAAAAGTATTTAAGATCTATCAATTTCCCCCTTTTTGATGATGACAAACTTAAACAGTTATAAGATCAGAATTAAGGCAGCAGAGAGCAGTGTCAAAAAGTTCCCCCTGAGATGATGCCTTAATCTTTTTTCAGTCAATTTATATATAAGGAAAACAGTTCCCCAATGTGATTCCCCCTGAGTCCATATTAATTTTTTTCCCCCTTTTGGCATCATTAAAAAGAATAAAAGCACAAAGAAGTCCAGCCAAGCTAACTCATGCCACATATGTACACACTAGCATGAGAAAGAACAGAACGCAAAGAAAAAGTAATAGACAAAATAAAAAAGGATTTAGATTAATAATAGTTTCATATGGCCCTTCTTTTGAAAAAGAAAGAGGCAACATTTGGACTTGATCACGGGAGCAATAGTAGTAGTACATCCCAACCACAATGAAAAAAAACAACAAAAAAAATCCACCAATCATCAACAGAAAAAAAACACATCCAGATAACTGGTCACTGAGGGGAAACTTAGGGGGCACTAGGAGGAAAAGGCTTGGAAGCAGCGGCAAGTGTTTGGAAAACAAGGTCTATTCGGGTCTTTTCCGACTTTTGCTCGTTGAGCAGTTCGGCTTTCAAGTTCTCAACTTGCGCCCTGAGGTCAGCATTTTCTTGAGTCAAACGGATCACCTCATCATTCGACATGGGAACCGCTCGAGCTTGCTGGCCTTCTAGGATGGCATTCCTGGCCTTCAGTCGACGTATCTCCTCAGCTGCGATGTTTTGGGCATTGATGAGCTGAGACACAGTTGAAGTGCTTCCTACACCCCCATACTTCTCAATACACTCGCACTCTTCCAAGGTTGTCTGTGAGAATGCCTGCTTGTGGGTCCCTAGTTTACCTGTTCCCAACGGAACCTCAAAGTATTTCAGCACTTGCGTGAGCAAGAATCCATAAGGAAGCCCGTGATTGCCATTCTTGAAATCAGCCACTTTCTGCATGTGCTCAATCATTATGGCAGGCAGACTCATAGGGTTGAAACCGTTCAATTGCTCCATTAAGAATAAATCAGATTTGGAAGTGATAGATCTCCTTTCTGCTCGAGGCAACAGGACTTTGTTCACCAGTTCAAACAACAACTGGTAGACGGGAAACAGTGCTTTCTTATGAACCTGGTCCCCTTCTGACTAGAATTATCTTTCACGACTGCATATCAGAAGTTGTATTGACAAACATCTCTCACACTAGACACCCCAACAATAGGAACCTGCAGAATTTCCCCAAGTAATTTCACGTCAAAGACAATATCCACCCCATTTACTAAAGCACACACATGGTCAGTATCCACTGGAAAGAGACTGGCGAATAAGCTCTTGACCTCTTCCTCATACACTTTAGGAGCATCAATGTAGAACAGATGTGTCCATTGCTGAAACTCCACCATTTCTAGAAGCTGACACATTCCTGCCATCTCAAAGATTGTTGGGTCAAACATGCGACCCAGCAAAACCTTTTGTTGCCTTAGTCGCTCAGATCCAAGGCAGACGTCACTTCTGGCTTTCTTCCCAGACCTAGGTTCTTTAACTGTTTCTTATTTGCGTTTCCTATGCTTTTCTCCACTAACTTTACCTTTCCCCTTGGACTTGACAAGAATATCTTCATCACTCACTGCCTCCTTTGTCTTGGTCTTGGAAGTAGATCCTTTTTCTATGGAGACAGACTCAACCTTTTTCGAGGACCTCCTAACAAGGGAACCAGGTTCCTCAGGGGTTCCTTCCTCCACCACAACGACAAGGATAACTTCATCACTTACAGGGACACCATTTTTTTACCAACTTTCTCCTTTTCTTTTTACTACTTTTCTTGCTCTTTTGAAGTGCAGAATCGTAGGTTGCTTTGACTTGAAGCCTGGTAGTAGGCTGCTTACTTTCAGACTCAAGAGTGGTAACAACCTTGCGCTGACTCAAGAATGCATCTAGGGCCACATTCTCTAGGTCTTCTTCATCACTAGACCTCATTTCTGATGCTTGCATTTTCAGGGGCACAATATTGAAAGCAGGTACAACACTATCCTGGGGATGAGAGTCCTGACCTAGGTCCTCCGAATTGGGATCAGGTTCCTCATGAGATGCCCCAGTAGTGTATACTGCTGCATCCCTTTCAACAGCCAGAAGGGTCCCTTCTACCTACACGCTTTGTGACTCTTGTCTCTGAGAAATAACTTCATGCAGTATGCCATCCGAGGATACAACAAACACAGTCTTCTCTTCCTCAACCAGTACTTCCACAACCATGGAGTTGACGGTAACGATGGCGGAGCCTTTCGTGAAGTTAGTATTTTCACCTTGTTTTCCAGGGCATCAGATGACGTTGAGGATGGAACAGTGGTTTTAGGAGTTTTAGAGTAGGGAGAAGGTTGGGAAACTAGGGAAGGAGTGATTGTAGCAGTGGAGGTGATAGAGGGTGACACGGACTCAATGAAGGGGAGAGGTTCCATGGATGGGTCGGAGGTTTTCTCATGGAAGAGGAGGTGTGATGATCCTTCCTTTTTGGTGAATCTAGAATAGGGCTTATGGTTAGGAAGATCATACGAGAGAGGTCTTTAAATGGAGAGGACAATTAGAATAGGTACCGGTTCTGAAACGGCGGTTGGGCATGTAGAATCGTGATGTTTCAGAGGGAGATGGAACATTTTGAATTGAAGAGACGTGACAGCCGGATCTGAAAAGTTGATGACATGGAAGTTGTATTTTGTGCCTTTTAAGATGTGTATTAAAGGATGTACAGAACTACTAACCTTTAGTACAAGAACCTGGTTCTTGCGAAACATTTTTTTCAAGCCCTCAAGACCTTCTTCCCCTTTTTTTTGAAAAGAATTAATCCTCTTTTATCAGTCATGTACTGCATCTACTGCTTCTATGCTCATCGTGCGTGATTACCTGCAACGTATTGAAGTGAGTTAGGCAGGGCCAGAAAACAATTTGAACCTATTATTTCTTAATAACTCTAGCCAACTCAAAAAGGGATCAGGTTCTTAGTTTGGCCTGAACAGTCCCAACTTTACCCTGTTTCTTTCAAACTATTCCTTACTTAGTGCCTTGGTAAAAATGTCTGCAATTTGATCTTTAGTGCTGCAGAACTTCATGCATATCAACTCTTTCTCCACATTATCTCTTAGAAAGTGATGCCTCACATCAATATGTTTGGTCCTTTTATGTTGGACTGGATTCTTTACCATGCTGAGTGCACTGGTGTTGTCATATAGGAGAGGCACACTCTCAGTGAGAACTCCAAAATCCTCCAGTTGCTACTTGATCCACAGAAGCTGAGCACAGCAGGATGCTGCAGCCACATATTAAGCTTCAGCTATTGAAAGAGCCTCTGAATTTTGCTTTCTTGTACCCCAAGAGATAAGACATGATCCTAAGAAGTGAGCTATCCCAGAAGTACTTTTTTGTCCACACGATAACCTGCATAGTCTGTATCAGCATACCCAATTAGATTAAAATTGTCACCTGATGGATAATATAGCACTAGGTCCTGCGTGCCTTTGAGATATCTTAGTATTCTTTTGGCAGCCTTCAAGTGAAACCTCACACACAACCCCACACTGAAAACAATATCACGTCGACTGGTAGTGAGATAGAGAAGAGGCCCAATGATGCCTCTATACATTGTTTGATTCACAGTAGATCTTGTTTCATCCATGTCCAATTGAGTGGCAGTTGCAATGGGAGTGTCTATCATCTTTGATGCTTCCATGTCAAACCTATTCAATAGTTCCCGGATGTATTTTTGCTGACAGATGGAAGTACCTTTTGGGGAATATTTTACTTGAAGACCCAAGAAGAAATTTAATCCCCCCATCATGCTCATTTCAAATTTACTTCCCATAAGTTTTGCAAATTCTTCACATAGAGAGTTAGCTATTGCTCTAAAGATTATATCATCAACATAGACTTGAACAATGAGCAGGTTCCTTCCTCGTTTCTTTAAGAAAAGAGTGTTGTCAATCTTCCCTCTCTTAAAGCCATTTTCTAAGAGATATTTTGACAATCTTTCATACCACGCTTGAGGAGCCTGCTTTAGCCGATACAGGGCTTTGTCCAATTTAAACACATACTCAGGGTGCTCATGACATTCAAACCCAGGTGGTTTCTTCACATAGACTTCTTCCTTAAGTAATCCATTCAAGAATGCACTTTTGACATCCATTTGGAACAGAGTGAATTCCATATGGGAAGCAAAGGCGAGAACTTTGATGTCTCCATTTAGATGATTGGGGTTCATTCTGAGAAGAAGAAGGTATGTTTGTCTGATTTTCCTCTATCTTTTTCTTAGATGCAAGTGGAGTTCCCTGAACTGCATCAACCACTTTTTCTTTAGCTTCAGTGGTTGTAATTGAAGTGCTTGGTTCTGTAGATGATGAGGCAGCGTTGTCTTCATTTGCCTCCTTCATTTGACTCATCATATTTGCCTTTCCGTTTGTCATGTTAATGACTTCGCCAGGAAAAAGTAAGGGTTCTCTATCTTGACCTTCCTCAGCGTTCTTCTCAAATGATTGGTGAGATTTATCAAAGATAACATGGATGCTTTCTTCAACACATTGAGTCCGCTTGTTATATATCTTGTAAGCCTTGCTTTGAGAAGAGTAGCCAAGAAATATCCCTTCGTCACTTTTTGCATCGAACTTACCAAGCTGATCTTTTCCATTGTTGAGAACATAACATTTACATCCAAACGTTCTTAGGTAGGTCAACTTGGGTTTTCTTCCATTTAGCAGTTCATATGGTGTCTTGTTCAGAATTATCTGATCATGCACCTGTTCACTAAGTAGCAGGCAGTATTGACAGCTTCAGCCCAAAAGTTCTTTGCAAGTCCACTATCAATCAGCATTGTTTTTGTCATTTCTTCCAAAGTTCTGTTCTTTCTTTCTACTACACCATTTTGCTGAGGAGTTCTGGGAGCTGAGAAGTTGTGAGAGATACCATTTTCATTGCAGAAATCATCAAATTTGACATTGTCAAATTCTGTCCCATGATCTGATCTAATGCATACAACTCTAGACTCCATCTTCACCTAAATTTTCTTCATAAAGGCCACAAATACTTCAGCTGTTTCATCTTTTGTTCTGAGAAACAGAGTCCATGTGAATCTGGAATAGTCATCCGCAATCACGAAAATGTATCTCTTTCCTCCTATACTTTTCACCCTCATAGGTCTACACAGATCCATATGCAAGAGCTCAAGTGGTTTTGAGGTGCTCACATCTCTTTTTGACTTAAAGGAGGACTTTACATGTTTTCTTCTAGCACAGGCATTGCAGACTTTTTGAGTTTTGAATTATGACATAGGCAAACCATGGACCAGGTCCTTCTGAATTAGTTTTTTCAGAAGAGAGAAGCTTGCATGACTCAGTCTTCTATGCCATAGTTCAGCATCATCGTTAACCGCCTTCAGACAACTCAGATCACCACTCTGTAAAGATTCAAAATCAGAAACATAGATATTCTTGTATCTTTTGGCCATCAGGACTAATTCACCAGTCACAAGGTCAGTGACTGTACATATTTTGGACAAGAACTCCACCTTGTTTCCCTTATCGCAAATTTTAGAGACACTCAGGAGACCGTACTTAAGTCCATTGACATAGTACACATACAATAGAGTGAGTGAGTGACTTCTCAACTTTTCCAACTCCAAAAATGTACCCCTTTTTGCCACTGCCAAAGGATACACTCCCTCCCTGCAGGGCTTTTAGTGAAAGAAAGTTTTTGGTATTCCCAGTCATGTGTTTCGAACATCCACTATCCATGAACCATTGTTGACCACTTCCCTTCACTGTTCCCTGCACAAGAATTTTAGGAGTTATTTTTAGGAACCCAAACAAGTTTGGGTCCCTTGTAGTAACCAAGAGGAAGAATAAGAGCTATTTTAGTCCATGCAGGTAATGTGCATTCTCTATAAGTGGAACCTGGTCCCTCTTTTGTGATCACAGTTTCAGCAACCACTTTATCTTTTGGTACTGATTGATTTTTGGCTGGACACCTTCCTTAGAGTGCCCAGTGTTCCCACATTAGGTCTGAGGCCAGTTATCAGATGTAGTGGCGTTCTTGCTATAAGGGTTGTAAAGATCTTTTTTCCTTGAAGACCCTGCTCCCTGCCCTTTTTCACTATCATTAGTGAACAAGGCAGTGGTAGCCTCTATGGACCAGGCCACTTTAGAGACTTTTCAAGGTCATTCATTAATTTTTCTAGATTGGCTTGGAGGAGCTCATTTTTCTCAATTTCAGCGCTCATCCTACATCTCAAGGACTTCACCTCATCTTCAAGCATAACATACTCCTCACTAACTATCTCCTTTACTCTTTCAGGGTTTTCAGGTTTTGACTTAGTCAAGGGCTCTACTATTTGTTCCCTTTGGTCAGCAGCTTCTGCCAAGAGATCACTCTTTTCTTTTCTAAGAGTTTCAATGGCATTCTTTTGATTAGTAATTACAGCCAATAAGCCTTTCCTAGTATGTTCAGATTCTTCTAGTTCTAAGAACAAGGAATCTCTATCCTCTGCAAGACTACAAAATGTTGTAATTAAAACATCAGCTAAACACATGAGTTTTTTTGGAGAGTAGGATTTCAGATTTTTCTGAACATCCCTGAAGTTAACCTTTTCGTTGCTATTATCTTCATCATTGTCTGATTGCCCCATCAAAGCAAGTGTTGAGTCATATCCAGTCTCCTCGCCTTCAACTGCCATCGTAGAACTATCGTCAGTATTAGATTTATTTTGTTTTACTTGTGTAGTTCCATCATAAGCTATTTCCAAATCCTCCCATATTTCCTTGGCAGTGTCGCATGTAGAGATTCTGTCGTACACATTTGGTTCCAAACTATATACCAGAATTTTCTTGGCACAAAAATTCTTCTTCAATGCTTTCTTGTGTGCTTCAGTGTATTCTCTGCTGGTCTTGATTGGAACAAACGGACCATTGCAGATATATCCCAAAGCTCGCAATCCTCACATATGATGAAATCATACATTCTAGCTTTCCACCACCAATAGCATTTTCCATCAAACTTAGGTGGGTGCTATATGGATTGACCTTCTTCAAGATTTAGTAGAGCCATCATGAGGATCCTTTCTAGGTGTTAACCTAATAGGAGGAACCCGCTCTGATACCAATTGATAGTTTGTATGGGTCCACCAAGTCTTAGAGTATCTGGTCCTCTACAAGTTTCTGCTGAGAGGACTTAGTAAAGTAGTAAGTAAATGAGGCAGAGAATTTTTACTTGGAAAAATCCCGCACAAAGGGATCAAAAAAACCACGACCTACACCTGTAGGCTTTTAACTTTACTAACTTGTAATCTTACCTATTACAAGCCACTTTACAATACTTCCGATTGCAAAGGATTTACTCAACTAACTTGTGGTACCTTTACCACAAGCCACTTTGTGACTATCCTAGTTACAAAGGCTTTTTCTAACTTGTGGTGCTATCACCCCAAGTCACTTTACAACATTACGATTATAAAGACTTTTCTTTATGACTAAATCTAGTCACAACCTAAACTCAGCGAGTTCGAGAATTTACAAGAGGACTCCTAATCAGTATGCTTCTAAGTAAGCGAATTTAGGAGATATAGCAAGTACAACAACAAGGTTACAACTCAACTAGGACAACAACAATCAATCTTTTAGTAACTGGTCCGTAGTGGCGTTCAACCTTGTTCTTCAAGCTTGAGAGGATGATGAGTTTTCTATTTTTGCAAAAGCTTGAATTGAGAAACAGAAACCTTCCAGTGATGTCTTTGTATGAAGCTTCATCGGGTACATCTTGATCACATCACTTGAGGTGATGTGAGTGCTTTGTTTGGTCAAAGAGTGAGTGGGCTGAGAGTGTATTGTAGTGCGGCAGAAACAATGCCGTCAGTCACTTCAGTTCCAGTTGTGGAATCCGTTTAAGTTTGCAGCAATCCAAGTAGGTCAGGTTCCCTATCTGGTTCTTATCAGTAAGTTTGTTAGATCATCAAAACACAAGGCAAGAGTATTTAAGATCTATCACAAACAGTTTCGCTCAGTCAAAATTGGCGATCATATTTTTACCCGACAACTCTTTCATCCTTCCCGGGTAAAGAGGGGCAGCTGTTGATACCCAATTTTTCCATATATATTTCTTAAATATTCAAAATACCTGCAAAATGGCATATATATGCATACATAATCATATCCAAGGTTTTTATTATTTTCTAAAATTTTAAAAGGTTTAAATTGATTTATTTTTCCCTTTTTATCCATAAAATCCCCAATAATAATTTCCAAAATTATTGTTTTGATAATTTATCTATTTTATTTCAATATTTATGCCAAAATATGGCTAAAGTAATTTTTATAATTTTATTTAGTATTTTTAAAACTAATTTGCACATAATTGCAATATTAGCCCTTTTAAGATGTAATTATGTTTTATGTGCATAAAATTGGATCCTATATTTTTAAATTATTGATTATGTATTATAAATCATTTTAGTACTTTAAATTAGTTTTCAGATACTATTTACTATTTTTATAAATTAAAAAGGAAAAATAGCTATTTAAAATGTAGCCAAATTTGCTTTCAATTATAGCCCAAATAAAACCCCAATTTCCCAGCTCAATTTCAATTAAAAACCGATCCTAAACAAATTCAAATCCTACCCAAACCCGGATCCCCACTACCCGTCTCACCCTAGCCGTTGATCTCTAAGATCAACAACCCTTATTTCCCCTTACCTTTTTTAACCCAAACGACCCCCTAACCTAAATCATTCTTACCAATCCGCCGCCCTTGAATCCCCTTTCCTCTCCAATTCTCTCTGAAAACCTAACTCAAACCCTAGTCGCCGCCGCCCAAACCATCCCTAATCCCCTTCGATCCTCACTCAATCCATGGATTCCCATGGCTGTTTGAGACATATACTCGTCTCCTACGTCTCTTGGCTGCCCATTTTTGTGATTTCGTGGAAAGATCTCGAAGAGATATAGCCCAGATCTTGCTCAACTTCCACCCATGGTCTCTTATGCTACTTTCCGGCCATCCATGGCCGTTCGAGTAAGATCCATGGCTTTTCCGGCTGAAATCGGTAACGATCTAATGTTTTCTCATCTTCCTTGGGTTCTCTGAAACCCTAGCTCCTGAGATTTTCCATTTTGCTTTAGATCTGTCTTAGATCTAAGTGTGTCCATGAGTTTTAACCGATTTTTCTTCATCTTTGCTATTTTTTCGAAACCCTAACTTACTACTGTTCGATTCTTCACAGATCTTTATAGATCTAAGATGATTCAAGTATTATTAAATGTTTTACTTAAAAAATCTCCTGTTTTGAGTAACTATTTTGATTTTAGTGGCTCTTTTCTAAACTAGGGTTTACTGAAACTTGTCTTCTCAAAGTTTTCATGATTTTTGAGTGTTAATCATATGTTCTTAGGTATTATTGACTGATTTCTGCTAAGATTGTCTGGACCCTAACTATTTTGTGTTAAAGCCCTAATTTTCTTATGTTTTGCTTTGACTTTGAGTCTTTCCGAGCTACTTGTTACATTGTTGGTGTTGTGCTTTGACTTTTATGATTTCCCCCTTTAGCCTAATTCAGTATCTTGTGACTTTTACCCTAGTTCATCTCTACTAGGGTTTCTGAGTCGATCCCTTGGCAAGTTTATGCATGCTTATGAAATTCTATTTTTGCCTATTTGTCTATTTACGGAAAACTGATATTTTCCCTCTCTTCAAATCAGTATTATTTTTGAAATTTTAGTGGCCTGGTTTGTTTTGTTAAAGATTCGTATGCATGAACTTTATTTGTTTCCTTATTTGTAATTTTAATTGATCATACTTGCCTTAACTATCCGTCAGTATGATTTTGTGATTTTTACTGATCCTTTACTTTGTATGATTGGGATTCTTGCCTTAATTAGACTCTCTTGTTATTACCGTTAATCAATTACCTCTAATTAAGGGGTCTATTCCCGACTCCCTTATGATAATTGATTCTGTGATTGGTTGATTGATCCTTAATTGATTGAACTCTGATTCCCTTTACCTTATTAGTTCTACTCCTAAAGTGCTATATATACACTCTTGTTTTACCTCTCAACACACGAACAATTAGTTCAGAACAGACACATATACACTCAAACTCTCTCTTCTTTCTCTACTACTTGTGCTACTTCTTTGTCTAGCCGGCTGGAAGCCAAGGCTAGACTGTGGAACTCTGATTGCTTTACTTTTTCTGCATTTTGCTTCTTCAACTGGTATGTTCCTTGTTAAAATTCTGAAACTCAACTCTATGTGTTCCCTTGTTTGTCAATCCCTGTCTCTTTCTACACTGATTTAATGGCTTATGCTGTTAAATTGCACTTCTTGTTTACTGCTTTACTCAGCATGCCTAAAATTCTGCCCTCTCTTGTTCAAATGTAATCAGCATGTTTACTTGTTCCTGTTTATGTCCCTCAACTAGTATGTCTCCTAATGTACTTGATTAATACTAATTCATGACTGATTATGTGTAATAGGCCCCCTACATGACTATCCCATACCCTGTCCCTATGTTTTATTACTGTTATAATTCCAAGCATGATTCCCCTAAAGTAGTTGTTTGTGTTTTGAAGACCAATTAGCCCCTGCTCACCCCTTGTATTTACTGGTCTATATGCATCTCTTCTCAGCCATGATTATGTGTTTCTAATTTGGACCCTCTGTGTCCCCAACCCCTACTTCCCTGACTTTTGAAGTTGTACTGTTCTTTGAACTTGTTCTGTATGTGTTGTTGTTGCTCCTATCCCCTTCCTTTTTCAAAACTATTTTCCTTAAGCAATTGTTCTGTTGTCTTTTTGCAAACTCACTTCAAACATGATTGTTTTCAAAATTGTTTTCCAACTCAACTCCTCTAAATCTATGTCAAGCACTCTAACATATACTTTTAGACCACTAGGTTCTGCCCCTTTTGTGTGAGCCTTGCTTTGGGACCCTTGAGCTCCCTTTGAACCTGGACATATAAGAGCTGGCCCTTCCACACTGCACTTACTCTTGGTTATGCAATCTAGATGTGAGCACTACTCCGGATCCCTGGAGGTCCTTAGGGAACTCTGACACACACAGATATGAGAAAGGCTATGGAATGATATTGGCACTTGAGGTGGTTTATTACATAACTCAGAGAGAAAGTCCTAATCAGGCTTCCTATAGTGTAGCTTCTTATTTTTCATTTCTACTTATATAATTCCCTCACATGATCTATAATAATTTGTAACAAGTATTGGGGTGGTTAGTAAAAAGGGATAGGGTAAATATGCATGCTATAATTTGTTAAGGGTAGAAGACATGTTATTAGGTTTATATTTCTAATTGTGCAATAGAAACCATGCTTAGAATTCATACAATGCATTAGAAATCATGTTTTTAGGGCCTATGTTTCTTGCTTCCGCACCTCATTCATTGATCCATGCTGTATGTCTATGCACTTAGAAATACTACTCTTAGGGAAATTCTGCAACCCTGCCATGTGCATTTAGAAATCCTGCTCTTAGGAAATTTTGCAATCCTGCCATATGCATTTAGAAATCCCGCTCTTAGGAAATTCTTCAATCCTGCCATATGCATTTAGAAATCCTGCTCTAGGAATTCTGCGTCATGAGTTTTATACATGCACGTTAGACAACATGTTTTAGGATCTTCTTTGCACTTGCATTCACACTTAGTGTAAATTGCTAATTATAGAAGAGGTAAAAATAGCTTCACACTTGATTCTCCCATTTAAAATAACTGGTAATAATCTCTGCATCTGACTAGAACAACATGCTCTTAGGGTAAAAAATAAGCTCCAAACCGTCTTTCAATAATTCTAAATAACTACTGCATATTGCTTTACGCCTAGGCAAGCCTTAGGTAATAACTGGAACTGCCTTTGTTTAATTATCAACTGTTAAAATCAGTAGGCAAACCTGATTCGGACTTCTTTTCTGAGTCATGTAATAAATCTGGTTATGCTATTATCACTTAAACACCCTTCTTTAGGATTATGAATTCAAACTTTAGTTGTGCATGAGCCATGCTATCTATGTGCGTTATTAGTGGAGGTATACTTGAGCCTTCTACTTGCTTCTATGTTTTCCCCCTAAGTGCAGTCTTATATGTTTTTTATGTCGCTTTAGTATTTTGCCTTAAAACCTGAGGGTATGCCTAGAACCTCCTTCTTATAGGATAGGAGTCCTAAATTCCTCTGGGACTAATAGGAAGGGATGGGTAACAGCATGCAATAGGGGTCGGGACCAACCCTTGCTTTAATTACCTTCACGGGCGGGAAAGGGTAGATATGAATATGATGACTGGTGTGCTAATACCACGTGTAACTCCTCTTTTGAGGAGTGTCATACTGGGTATTGCATTGATGTGATCTATATTATTATAAAGTCTAGGACCCCCTCCTCCTTTTAGGCTTAGATTGTAATTTTTTCTCAAAAATCTTGCTTTCCACTAATTGTTTTCAAACACTCACTATTTGAGCCCTACTTGTCTACTTGCTAATTGCACAAATTCACAAAAACTGTCTGGCCGGGAACCACACTAGTGGATCCTGAGGAGTGCCTAACACCTTCCCCTTAGGATAATTTCAAGCCCTTACCCTATCTTTAGTTATCCAAACATAGTTAGAAATGAACCCTATAGGTGCCCTAACGCACCTTAAAATCGTTAGGTGGCGACTCTTCAAAATTGCAAAACCCCTTTCCCAATAGGAAAGAGTTGTCTCATACCAAAATGTCATGAACCTGATTTCCGCGGAACGAAAAAAGGAGGCGCGACAAGGCTAAGCATTGCCTTTCCCTGAATGAGACTAAGTATTGCCTCCTCTTTGCATGAGGCTAAGCATTACCTCCCTAATTGCATAAGGCTAAGCACTGCCTTTCCCTGAATGAGACTAAGCATTGTCTCCTATCTACATGAGGCTAAGCCCTGCCTCCCTAATTGCATAAGGCTAAGCACTGTCTCCTCTTCTTGCATGAGGCTAAGCACTGCCTTTTCCCGCATAAGACCGAATGCTATCTCCATTACGCGATTCAAGACTTAGCACTATCCTCTACTCACCTGGGGCTAATCACTCCCTTAATCTTACACAAGACTAAGCTTTATCTTGTTTTGCATATGACCAAGCATCATATTCTTGCATTTCATGGGCTTTAATGTTGCCATTCTATCCAAAGGCGTCATAGTCCGAAGGCATCATCCTCATAGCTGTAAGACACCATTCCATGGCATGAGGATCTTTCAATATTGCACATCTTTATTCAAAGGCGTCATGGTTCAGACGCATCATTCTCATATCCCGAGGATATCATTTCATGGCCTGCAAATCCCTTATCTCACGATTCATGGCCCATGACATCATGGTCTAAGGACATCATCCTCACCGTCCAAAGACAACCTTCACGGTCCAAAGTGAATTTGCATCATGTTTAAATTCTCGCAATAATCCATATATATATTTGCATGCATCGTGTTTTAAGTTTTGCAGGTAATCCAGGAAGTAACCGTTCTTCAAACGGGAGCAATCTTCGCTCTGGTTTCCGTTCATAACGTTCACATCCTGCAATTGTTTTAAATGTAACTGACTACCAGTAATTGCCCACCTTTTACTCTATGATCGTTCAAATATTTACCCTATGATATATCCATAACGTCTCAAGTTCACATTCATGACTTCGCATAAATTCATCTGATACTATCCTTCCCAAAAGAACATTTTCCAAAACGTACGACCATTCCTACAACAACTCCATCAGTTTCGTTCACCGTTGGATCCAGAACTACACCCGGCCTGATGCCCGTAACACCAGGGATTTGTAGGCAACTCAGGAACCAGGGTTTGGCCCCCATTTTTTCAAAATTACATCCTCCCTCACTCAATTCGGCCAAAATTGGTCATCATTTCTTTACTTGACAACTCTTTCATCATTCCTGGAAAAAGAGGGGCAGCTGTTGATACCCAATTTTGCCCTCATATTTTCTCAAATAGTATATATACTTTCAAAACATCAATTTGCATCATCATTTAATTTACAAACCTATACAAACATTTTCTATAATTTTTCATAATATTTGGAGCTTTAAAATTAATTTTCTTATATTTAAATAACTAGTAATTATCCTTTAAATTATTTTGTGATGACTTAGTTGCCTAAAATAATTATTTTTCACCTATAATATATGTTTCAAATATTTTTAGTCCTATTTCTTTAATTATATTAGCATTTTTAAGCTATTTATCTAATTTTGCAATAATGACCTATATTCATACATAAAGTCTCTTTATTCAATATTATTAGCAAATTTATATTTTTATAATACATATTTATTATTTTAAGTATTTCAGTGCATAAAATATATTTTTATTCATTTATTAAGCATTTTTTTATAAATTATTTTGATAAATTTTGGGGTATTTAAATAATAGCCTAATTTCTTACCTATTTTCGGACCTAAAACTACCCAGACCTCGACCCAATTACCCCAAACCTTAGCCCCATTACCCCAAGCCCAACACCAGCAACCCACTACCCATACCCATTTAATTAACCCACCCCAGTTCTCTTAAAATCCCGGCCGTTGATCTCTAGAATCAACGACCCACAATAACCCTACCCCTTTTAACTACCTGACCCCATAAACCCTAACCCCATTTCCCTTTATCCACTGCCTCAAAATCCTTTCTACTCTCATCTTCTCTAACCCTAGCCGCCTCACTCAAACCTTCTCCGAATCCGTCTCAGTCATGGATTCCTTCCATGATATTCTTACCATTTATGTAATTCCTCAGTATTCTTTGCAAGACTATGGTGTTACATAGTACTTGCCCCAATTTTGGCAAGTACCAGTCCCCAAATAGGATTCCTCTGCCTTCAACTTTTGGGATTTAGATGATATTTCGTCTATGTGCACTCGCTATCAGGCTATATGGTCCGATTCAGTGAGATTTTCGACCATCTATGCTTTCCTTTTGAACTAGGGTTTGAGATTTTCCCTTCTTATTTACTTATTTTCAATTGATATTCTTCCTTTTCCCGTGTTTGACTAATATTTTCCTTATTTCTATTTAACCCACCTTGTTTCTTTTTTTTTACTTTATTTTGCCCTAAGTCTGACTCTAATTGATTTTCGTATGATATTTTCCTTATTCTCTATTGTATTCCCTTATTTTAAGTGTTATTTGCATGATTATTTTTTCCTTATTCCTTGTTAGTTTGTTGATCTCCCTTGTTTTATGTATTATTTGCCCTAAAAATTGATTCTAATTGATTCGGGTATATGTTTCCTTATTTTATTTTTAATGTTTACTGTGTTTCCTATTTTATGTAGGAAATATGCTACTTTATAAACCCCTCTCATGAAACCCCTAAAACAATATTTGAATCTCCTAATCTCGGCTACTGTTTTCACTACTCTCTTCTCTCACTCACTCATTGTTACACTCAAACTCTCTAAAATTTTTGAACAACCTCCTCCAGTGCAAGCACTGCTCGGAGCCCATTCTCGAGGCTCTTGTGAACTCTGAAGAATCGAGGATTTGGGGTTTTTGCTATTACACTCTTCACTCTTTTGGTTCTGCTACTAGTTAGTGTTTAAACCCTCACAATGCTTAATTTCTTTCCTTCTATCTGCATATGCATTTGAACTTGTATGAGCATGATTCAATTATGATAACGTTTAATTTTAATGTGATTCTGTGTTAGTTGTACGCATGGGAATAGTCTATTGTTTGAGTTATGCTTCACCATGACCTGCAGTCTGTGATCTCTTATCTCCTAAGATTGGTTCTGCACCCTGTAGTATCTTAACGTATTTAATTTTGGACTTTAGTAGCAATCCACTCCAATATGAGCCTGATTATTGTGGTTGTATGTTGTTAAGTTGCCAATTACTGCATATTGTGTTTAGATACTACCCTAACTCTATGAAAACCCTTTTTACTTGAATGAACCCTTTTGGTACTAAGTCATGTGTATATTGGAATGCTCTTTAATGTTGCCCTAAAGTCTGTTCTAAACTTTTTTCATACTATCCTGGTCTTCTAAAGACAAACACTCTACTTTCTAGGACTCTTATGCTAACATGTTTCCCAATATGCCTTGGTTCATCTGCTATTCTCCCCTTTCTGTGATTATCAACATGTGTATCCCCCATTTTGTTCAAGTGTTGATTAATATGAGATTAGGTTAGACTTAACATAATTTAGACCCTTAGATGTCCACTAGTGCAACTTATGTATGCTTGCAAACTTGTTTCTTTTCCTAATTGTTATGATGGTTGTTTATGTGATACTTTTCTATGTGAACCTTGCTAAACCTATTGGCTTGCTTGACCAGTTCTGATGTATGCTCAGTTCAGTGATCTCTGTCTCCTCTTTTTACTTGTTACTATGACATTCTAAGTTCCTATTCTTAGCGGGATGAAAGCCAAGGCTACCTAGGATATTTGTTGGTCTCCCTAGTGTGAGCATTGCTCGGGGTCCAATTGAGGCCCTTGTGAACTATGACACACTAAGGCTAGGTTCTAGTCATTCCCTCAACCTCCAAACTGTCCCTAATACTATATCTATACTGGTTGTTCCAAGTGGTGCAACACTTGGTGTTGTGGTTCATTGAAAAGGGTCTGGACTTCCCTATGGGCCTGTGATCGTGTGGTTCTTTGTTGAAGGCCTAAGTATACTATGTCAGAAGTATTGAAGGCCCAGCAAGGTTGGGTATTTAGTTGTTTTATTTTGGCCTGCTATAGGCCTATCTGTTGTCATGTAATATTACTACTTTACTTATTAATTTAGGTCTGTAATAATATCCTTGTATAAACGATTGGGGTGCTAGTAAAAGGGGATAGGGTAGATTCTAATATTAATATGAGATGAGTAGATAACATGCCTATAGGATTGAATGATGTACTTGCTTTCTGTTATTCATACTCTATGCACACTGTAGAAAGCATGCTATTAGGAAAAGCATACACTTGCGCTACTTGTTTATTGGCAGAGCATGAGCTCAAATGCCTCAATATCTTTGTTGCTATATGTTATTAGAAAACATGCCCGTAGGAAATAAATATCACAGAACTCCCCTCTAATTTGCATTACTGCAGTGTATCCACTAGAGATCATACCTATAGGACTCTAATCCCTTTATTTATCATTGCATCACATTATTCACCTAGAAAACCTGCCTATAAGGTTTAATAAAAAAATCAGGTTCCCAAATATTAATCGTTACCAATCCTGCATATAGGATGCTACTGTTCGCCTTAATAACTGGTAATGACACCCCTTTTAATATTGTTCATCGCTCACTTAGGCCGTTATCAAAAGCATGAATAATTCTGAGTTTCTACTCTCGCTATCAAATCACCTAGACGCAACAGCTGCAAGACTAATAACTGGGAATTCGCCTTCTCAATAATCAGTGTGTAACAACCTATGCAATCCTATCTATAAATAACATTGGTCCCTAAAATTGTTTGCATGCCTTGATGCCTATCACGTAGAAATCATGCCTATAGGGATTTATGTTCCTTAATCTTGAACTGCATAACATGAAAACCTATTTCGCATGCATTTGTTGTTTAAGTGTGGAGGCTAACTTGAGCCTTTAATTGCCTATATGTGAAGTCCAACGTGTTTTTATGTCGCCTAGTTTTGACATTTTCTTAGCACCCTAAGTAAGGTCTAGAACCACCCAAAAAAATAGAGGTCCAATGCCTCATGGACCATAAGTATGGGACGGATAGTGCACATATAAGGTACGACTTAAAATCGTTAGATGGCGGCTCTTCTCTTTTAACCCTTCCATCAAAAAAGTTGTCAATGTTCGCTTTCGCGAGAAAACAGGGCGCGACAACGCTTCCGGATCCGAAATGGTACTTGTACTCAAGATCCCTACCGGTAAAGTAATTTGCCAGTCCATAAGATGCCCAGATATGACTAACAATGAGGCCGAGTATGAGGTCGTAATCTACTTTTACCAGACCCCACTAGTGGAATTTTACTAGGTATGTTGTTGTTATCAGGTATGGGGCAAAGCGGTTGAAGCTCTATTATGATTCACAACTTGTAGTCAACCAAGTCACAAGGACTTTCCAAATCAAAGTACAAAGGATGCAAAAATATCAGACCGAGATTTGTAAGTTGCTGCCCAAGTTCGACGAATGCCAGCTCGACTAGATCCTACATGCTCGGAATGTCAAAGCGGACGGCCTCGCCAAATTGGTCACAGCCACCAAAAGCATCACGACCGAGGATAAAAGTGTAGTCCACCTCCTTAACTCTCTTCTAGACCAAATCGTAGTAAGATCTGTAAGTTTAACTTGGGATTGGGGAAATCGTATTATTGCCTTCTTGCAGGATGACACACTCCAAAACGATAAAAAAGAATCAAAAAAACAAAGAATGCAGGCAGCCAGATACAACCTCCCCCATAGCGACCTATACAAGCGGACATGTGGCGGCCCTCTAGCGAAATGTCTGGGCCCAAACCAAACCTAGCACGTCCTCGAAGAAGTCCATGAGGGCCATTGCGACGCTCACTCCGGCGATCGAGTGCTCGTTAGGTGTCTCATACGGGCAGGATACTACTAGCCCACCATGAAAAAAGATGCCTCAGAGTTTGTGAAGAAATGCGAACAATGTTAGAAATACGCCCCAATAATTCACCAAGCAGGCGAGCATCTCCACTCAGTCACCTCTCCATGGCAATTCATCAAGTGGGGAATGGACATCGTAGGCTCCCTCCAAGTGGGGCGAGGTAATGTACAATTTCTTCTAGTTTTAGCTGACTATTTCTCTAAATGGGTAGAAGCAGAAACGTTCGCCTATATATGCGAACAAGAGGTGATCACCTTCATATGGAAAAATATTAGCTGTCGATTCGGCCTACCCAAAGAGATAATTTACGACAACTGACCCTAGTTTACGAGAAAGAAAACCGCCGAATTCTTCGAGAAACACCATATTAAGAGGATACTTTCAATCCCATATCACCCGGCAGGTAACGGGCAGTCAGAATCCTCCAACAAGTCCATATTAAACATCATGAAGAAAAATCTCGAAGATGCTAAGGGGTTGTGGCTGGAAATACTCCCAGAAGTATTGTGGGTGTGTAGAACACCCCAAAGACAAGCACAGGAGAGACACCCTACTCTCTGATCTATGGAACCGAAGCAGTCATACCAGTCGAAGTCAGAGAACCCGGCCTAAGGTACTCCCACGAAAGCGATACTAGCAATGACGAGAGTAGAAGGCAATAGGAGATTGCCGAACAAAGAGATATGGCGTACCTAAGAATGATCGCCCAAAAGCAGCTATCAGAATGGTACTACAACAAGAAAGCAAATGTTCGGCCGCTCAAAGTCGGGGACTACATACTGAAAGCCAAAACCCAAGCAAGTATAGATCCATGGGAAGAAAAACTTGAACAAACTGGGACGGCCGATACAAAATAGCCAAAGCAAACAAGGGTTCATTCCGACTAGAGACATTGGAAGGAAAACAATTACCAAACAATTGGAAAATCAGCCACCTCAAATACATCAACTTCTAAAGGAAGAAGCTCCCAAGTCGTACCCTTTTTCCCTCGCTTGAATTTTGTCCCATTAGGGTTTTATCAAAAAGATTTTTAACGAGGCGAAGAAAGGGACACTTCGAGTTAAAATATGCGAAGAAAGGACCGATTTCTCTTTCATTGCCCAACTCCTCAATACTCTCCAAGTCAGACAATGAAGGGACTAGATAGACAGAAACTGGGATGCCAGCCGATACCAAAAGTTTGTAACTTTCTCCAGTTATGTAATCAGAGCAACAACGTCAAAGTAATAGAAACTTACGTTTATCAAAATCGCCTTAACAAAAGGTTAAGTTTGACCAAGTTCGAACAACACCTATCGGCCCTCGACCGCAAGTTAATAAAAGGTTAAGTTCGACCATGTTCAAAAAACACCTATCGGCCCTCGGCCACGACTTAACAAAAGGTTAAATTCGACCATGTTCAAACAACACCTATCGGCCCTCAGTCGCGAGTTAATAAAAGGTTAAGTTCGATCAAGTTTGAACAACACCTACCGGCCCTCGGCCGCGACTTAACAAAGGTTAAGTTCGAAAAAACACTTATCGGCCCTCGGCCGCGAGTTAGTAAAAGGTTAAGTTCGACCAAGTTCAAACGACACCTATCGGCCCTCAGTCGCGATTTAAAAAAAAGGTTAAGTTCGACCAAGTTCAAAAAGCACTTATCGCCCCTCGGCCACTAGTTAATAAAAGGTTAAGTTCGACCAAGTTCGAACAACACCTATCGGCCCTCGACCGCGACTTAACAAAAGGTTAGGTTCGACCAAGTTCGAACAACACGTATCGGCCCTCGTCCACGAGTTAGTAAAAGGTTAAGTTCGACCAAGTTATAACAACACCTATCGGCCCTCGGTAGCGATTTAACAAAAAGTTAAGTTCGACCAAGTTTGAACAACACCTATCAGCCCTCGACCGCGATTTAACAAAAGGTTAAGTTTGACCAAGTTCAAACAACACTTATTGGCCCTCGATCGCGACTTAACGAAAGGTTAACTTCGACTAAGTTCGAACAACACCTATAATCCCTCGGCCACGACTTGTGAAAAGTCACAGATTCGACCAAGTTCGAACAACATCTACCATCTCTCAACCACGTCTCAATGGAAGGCTAAATTTAACCAAACAAGAGGCTAAATCCGACCAAGATCAAACTTAACTGATCGATCCTCAACTAAGGAGACATACTCGATCTATACAGGCAAATGAATGATTCAGCCTATGGCTATTCAACCCAAGGACTACGATCAGTTAGAGGACAAAAACAAAAATATAAAGGAGCAAAACACGCAAGTACAGAAACAAATCACGGCAAATAAGAAAGGCACGAACGAAAGCACAAAATCAACTTTGATATTTATAGACAAAGGTTTTTTACAAAGGCTCTTGGAGACGCCTGCAAAAATACACAAAATGATAAAAAAAAACTACTACCGGCCATCGCCATCACGACCCACTGCGTCCTTACTGGTCCTACCCTCAACAACATCGCCTCTCTAATCGTTAATACCATCACCGCCCCAACCGTTAGCGGCCTTTCCATCCTCTCCCTGAGGGTAAATAGAATTGTACCAGGGCTCATCCTCAATATGATCCATATCATCCTCCCCTTTCTCATTTTCTTCATCAGGGCGAGGCGTAGGAGGGTCATAGACATAAGCAATCCGAGCCTTGACCATAGCATCCTCAAGGGTCGCCCCAGAAATGGAGCCCATTGAATAGAACTCACAAAGAACTTCCAGTCGGGCCTCGACATGGATCCATTCTTCATAAAGTTCATAGGGGACGTTGGGGAAGCCAGAAGCAGTAGACGAAGAAGGTGTGCAAGAAGTTGGGCCTTCTCGACCTTTAGAGCAATAACTCGATTAAAGATCGAAAGTTTCTTTTTCCAACTCCCCAATCCTCTCATCAAGCCATTCCTCCTTAGTGCTCGCTATCAACAGGTCATTTTCCCGCTTAGAACAATGATTTTGGTCGATAACTCAAGGAAATCCACCCTCCTCCAAGCCTCCAACCAAGCAGACTCCGCCTTATCGAGCTCCTCCTACTTCTCGACGACCTCGCCACTGAGAGCCTTTTCCTTGAACTGGCACAATTCAAGTTTACCTCACAGTTGGACTACTTGGTCTTGAAGATCGCTACATAAGGCCTCTACGCCCCAACTAAGCTCAAGCTCCTCCTCTTTGCTCCTCAACGTCCCTTTAAGTCCTCCCTCAGGACCCCCACATCGCCGCCTTCGCGAAGCCAACATCGAAACTCCCGATACTTTCTATGGCATGTTATATACTTGTCTTTCAACTTCACGTAAATTTCTTTACGTCTCCTCTCCCATCGAGTACTTTCAATCTCTAGTATAACCGTCTACAAAACAAAGAAAAGGTGCTAGAACTTATAAAGAAACTAAGTCATAAGGAAAAGAACAGTCGATAGTCGTACTTACCGTGAGAGCAAGATCAGCAATGTTATTCGATAGATTATAGTCGTTTATCGTCTCAAGGGTCATACCCTCAAACTCAGAACAAAGAGGATCGAGGGCAGGGACTACTCCCTTAGTATTTACAAGTAGATTACGATCCATTGGGATCATAATAGTCTTGGATCCACCTTCCTACCTCACCTCGAGTTGAGTAAGTCCCTCATCGATCATCCTCAACTCGTCCAGATCCATATCAGAATCAGACACGACATCCTCCTCAGCCATGGTCTTCGAGGGGACATCCACTACAGCCCTAGAGGACGAAGCCTCCTTTTGCCTCGGAAGGGCGAGATTGTCATCAAGTATCCTCCTTTCGATCGTCTCCCCCGTAGGATGCACCGATTCATCCACACTTATCTCCTACAGGTGTGGGGCCTCAGAGTACATCTCAATGCCCTCTCCAACATGAACTGCAGTCGTCTCTCCAAGAGCGAAGTCTCCCTCCTCCAAGTCGATGGCTATTGGCCTTTCTCCTCTCGCATCTATGGCTCTCCTCTTATGGGGCAGTAAACCACCATCTTCAAGAGAGATATCGATGTCCTCATCAATCAGTGAAAAGAGTTGAGGAGCGGAAGTAGCGGATAGAACGAAGGTAGGTTATTGGACTACGGTAGCTGAGGGAGGGGTCAGTACAAAAGGGGTAATTGTCGCAATAGGGGCAGAAGCCGAAGGTGCAGTAGCCTTCCTCCGAAAGGATGGCACCGGTGCGCGGCTCTTTCGAGAAGACCCCCTGCTTGGAAAAAATACAAGCGTTGAAATTAGTAAAACGAATCGGCATACAACAGAAAATGAAACGACCACAGCCAAACAGAAGAAGTTACCTATCTAAGGAAGAACCGGTTTGAACTTCTTGATAAAGCTCGGCCAATCACAGATTCCTACGATGTGGGGGAGGATTTGCTCGACCCAGTCAAAAATGCGCGTGACTAGAAGGGGAGGTTGATTATTGGCTACATGAAAAGGAAAGTCCTTCAACTAATTTTGAAGCAAGTAAATGAGTGCAAATAAAAATCAAACACTTACGTGTATAATTCCAAGCCTCAGGAGAGCCATTGGCGTTAGCCACCACGTCCTCGATCCTGACGTAAAAGAAACTGAGCCAGAACTGGCTATTGTCCTTATCGTCCATCTTCACCACCAAGCATTTGTCTTTGCGATAGTGAAGATTCAACATCGTTACCCTATAGAAGCTATGGGCGAAGAGATGTATGCTGCAGAGTTGGTTCGACCTCGGCCAGCTCGGCAAATTTGGTCAATATTTTAATAATCTTGTAGAAGTATGGCGCAAGCTGAGTAGGACAGATGTCGTAGTGACGGCAGAATTTCCTCCACCAATGGAAGGAGGGGGAAAGGATAGCTGACAAGAAAGATATAGGCGTATAGAGCATAGTATCCGGGGCGATGAACCTGTACCATGTCTCCACCAACCGGGATCAGTTCGACGTGATTTGGAAGACCGAACTTGGCCTTGAGTTCTGCCAATTCTTTAGACGTCATCATCGATACGAAAATCCCGGGTGCAGCTCCGATGATCGGGTAAGATTAGACCTAACATCGGGATTGCAGGGATTATTTCCTCCACTGACAGGAATGCTCCATCCTCAACAATGACAGAAACACCATCCACATGGGAAGGAAACACAACTGCCAAGGGAGCAACGCGGCTCCCTTCACTAGCATCTGAGGGTAAGTTGCACATGATGCAAAGTGATAAAGAAGAATAACAAACGGGAGAGAATGGGGATGATTTAGGGCAACAAAACAAGGAAAGGAAGTTCAAAGAAGAAAAATGCAGAGAAGAAGGTTGGTGCTCTGAAAAATTAGAAGAAACAAACTTTAAATTCAAGTTCAAGAACCTCTATTTATAGAGATCATGGAACTAAACCCAAAAATAGCTTGTCATAATTGGCACCAGAATCGAAACGGCGGATCCAATCAAGGGTCACACATGAATCGAAGCAATATATCGGGAATATGTGTCATAATAATGCATGATGTCATGACGTCACTCTAACCTTGGGCAGGATAACTCCAACAAATCGCTTGGAAAACTTGAGATATTTGAAATATGCAGCCCATAGAGGGCCACATTGTCTGTTCGAGACGACGTGTATGACTCTTGCAGCTTACTCGATAAGTTCGACCGAAAATGACATTATCCGCTCATTAAGCTCACCTGCGAGGACGACCTCAATAAATGGAGGGACTAACTATATGGGTCAAAAATTATCTTTGATATGATCAAACCATGTTAACATTAAGGAGGTACTCATAGACTACCACATGTCATCAATACGACTTCAACAAAGACTTGCCCAAGGTCGAAGTGGTCCCTGAAGCGATGAAGGGTGTGGTCGAAGAGTCAGCAAAGATCAAGGTCGAAAAGTCATCGTAGATGAAGATCGAGGTCGAGCATCTTAGATAGAGTCATAACGGCTAGTTTTAGGATAGGACGCAAAAGAGAATATTTTAGTGGATATTCTCTGTACATGTACTGTTAGGGCTTTTAGGAATATGTTCCTCATAAATTGAAAGAGACATAATGATAGGGGACATAAGATATTTACTTGTAAGAAAACACATTGACTTTATAGAAGGAATCTGGCCATATTGCAAGTATACAAAAACAATCTTTTTACTAAAATTCTTGTCTAACCTTTCCACTTGATCCAAGAACAACCTGAATGTTCAAAGACTCATCAATCATTCATCATTGTCAGAAAGAATATCTACAGATCCCACCTTTTTTCGAGTGACTCACACGTTCTTATTTACTTAAATGTCATTCATTGCTATTTTTTACTTTTTAATGCTATCTTCCACCTTTGTGGATCATTGAATATTGTTAGTGTTGCTCACATCTATTGACATTCGGTTAAATATATATACTATCTGCCACAAAATCGATAATCTTGTCTTTCGGATATTAATATTAACGAAGATTGACTCTATTTTACTTAAATTTAATTGGTTGAACCCGAGTCTAAATTTTGAGTCAAACAAATATGACTAAAGACAGTTTTATCACTTTACGTTTAGAATGAATACGATTTAACAATCATGGGGGAAATACGTATATCTACCCATCCTTTATGAGTTAAGTTATATTACTAGAATACATAGTTTTGTGTCAAGGAAATTAAGTTAATGGGGAATATAAATTCATAACACTAGTACCTAGTCTTTAATTGATTGAATGTCTATAGAATATATATACTCCCTCCATTGACTTTTACTTATCTACAATGAACTTTGCACGCTCCTTAAGAAATAGTAGATGAAGTGCATGTTTTACTATAGTATCCATGACAATGATAGTATTTTTAAAAGTCTTGAGAAATAATTTGTAAAATAAGATATATTAATAATAAGGGTAAAACCAGAAAATATCTTCTCTTGATTTGTTTAAATTGAAAAGTAAAAGTAAAAATAATAAAGAAGGCTCGGTTCCACACTGAAGTTGACAAGTACAAGAAAAATGATGAATCAATGATTGTTTGGTTATGTGGTAGACCGTTCTAAGATAGTAGTACTTCCTCCATCTCGAATTATCTATCGTGGTTTTTAAAAATAGTTGTCTCAAATTAATTGTCATTTTAGAAGTTTAAAATTAAATTAATTATTTTTTTCTTATTTTACCCTTAATATTAATTGTTCTTAAAGACTACAAATACCTCAATTATGCGAAAATATTAAATAAAGAGAGGTTAAATCTTAAGACATAGATAAGAGTAATACAGTCAAAAACCTCTCTTATTTAATATTTTTTTAAAGAACGTGTAAAAGAGAAACATGATAGATAATTTGAAACGGAGGGATTAATGAGCTTTGTTCATACTAGCTTCCTATGGTAGAAGAAGACTTAAATCTCGGTGGTTAAATGTTTCAACGGCCACTTCCACTTTTATGAGCACTCAGTTCTACATCTATGAAAGTTCAATTATTGGGCTATTCAACAACCAGAATTCCTAGTTGGTGGAGTAATGGTGGAAGATAAGAGTTTTTGGAATAAATTGGAAACTTTTACTCACTTTGTCCCATTTTAACTACTATCTAGTACTTTTCACGTTCATCAAGAAAACAATAAATGGCGACGTATAATTTATTAAATTACTCTTGTTAAAAACTTTTTGAGAATTGAGCAGTTATAAAAGGAACTACTACTTTAATATTAAGTGTATAGTTGAAAATAATTAACAAATTTAATTTTGAATGCCTAAAGCGACTATTATTTTGGGACAATATTTTTGAACACACTTAGTCAAAGCTCAATTTCTATCTGATTAAGTTAAATGACCAACCATTGTCCTGTTAATATAACTTGATTTTTTTTATATTAGTTAATTGAAAATTCATGGTCTAATGTTACTACTCAACTTCATCGACGGGTGTTCGGGATACGGCTTGCTTTGAAGGATCATCTGAACAACATATGTTGCTACTCTAAATCTGACATGAGTGCGGCAACATCTTTGAAGCATCAGAGCAAAATGGGGGGTTACTCTTAAATTTACTTTTTTTTTTGAAAAATTCTCAGGGAAACCTGCATCAACTATTCTTTGGGTGCGCATTGGGTAACCTGTGCAATAGCTCGCAAACTACACATGAGATGTAAACCGCACAAGGCAAGCCCGGTGCAACGAGCCCTGACTGAGGAGACTGCTGGTGAGGAGAATCAATCCCAGGTCTCCCATGTGGAAAACCACTTACCCAACCAACTCAGTCAACCCTTGCGGACCTTTTATATTAAAGAAGAAACTATTATTCTGGGTAAGGGCCTAGAGGGTAGTCTGTGTCTAGGTGGTTGAAACTAACAAACCAACTGTACAAGGGGCACCTTACTTTCTACTGTTAAGACTATCCCCTGGTACCTCTCTACCTACTGGTTCTAAGATGACACTTCAAACCTCCAAATTCTCTTACCCCCCTCAAACCTCCAAATTCTCTTACCCCAGGCTTAGCAATTGTAAAGAAAGTAAAGAAACGATTCTTCGGGTTATTGTATCAAACATCGTCACAATAGACCCCTGTGGTCCGGCCCTTCTCCCGACCCCGCGCATAGCGGGAGTTTAGTGCACCGGGCGGTTCTTTATCGTCCCATTAGGCTAAAGTCTATAAATGAAAATATATGAATCACAAGCGTTTGTGTAAGACAGAAGACACACATGTAATTGAGCTGCTAAAACATAGTATTAGGATTTAGCATCTTATTTACATTACATACCACGACTAATGAAAGATATTCTTGGATGTAGCTTGTTTAGCATTTTGCCAGAGAAGTATAATCAAAGATCATGAGGTGTATGCATAAACTATGTACAACACTTTACAACCTAGTAGTTCAGGATTAAGGTTGGAAAACTAATCAGTTTCTGTACGACGAACTGATCATCACCTTTCTTGTATTAGTAGTTGACAAGCTTCATACTTCATGCTGCTGCTGGTGTGGAAGAAAGGTGATTAGCAACAATGCTATTATTAATCTTGCCATTCAATTCTGTGCATTTTGTAGTATTGCCATACTTTCCAACTTTTGGTTCAAATAGACTACTGATCATATTTCCCAAGGTCTCAGCTGTGTATTTTATGTGCTGATCACCAGTACTAGCAACTTCAAGTTCCATAGAGGGCATGTATTTTGCCAAGTAGCTACTGTAAGAAGGGACAACAACCTGCAAAACGAGTTGGCGTACTCGCCATCTTAACCCCTTATCACACAATTCCCAATGGGAATGCCTCTTGTAAATTTCGTCGAAAGCCTTAGTGAATTCCTTGAATCTCTTCTTAACCACTTGTCGATCAATGGCTCTCCCTCCAGGGAACAACACTAGACCTTCCTCGCTCACAAGGTCCGGGAGTTTTCCCCAGCTCTCTTTCAAATATAGTGTCTCGTAATACTCCATGTTTTCCTCGTGACCTCTAATCCATTCGTGTCCCATTAGCTCGCCAAGTTTTGTTCCTTTCGTGTACTTGCACAAGTACCAATGGTTATTCATCAAGAAGAGATTGGAGAGAGAATCGTCTTCGTATGTCTTTTCCCAACTCTCTATATTGAGCTCAATTACCATTATTATTTTTCGCATCTCATTTAGAAGAAGCCTCTTATCCAAGCTCTCGTGGTTCCAACTTTGATGTATCTCCACAACTTGGATAAGTGTGGACCAATATTCATCCTCAAGAAGCTGATTACAATACTCCGTGACAAAGTTAACCAGCCTCGGAACACTACCATTCGCCGGAGGACTAATTGTCCTCTGCAGTTCCACTTGGAGAGAAAGTTGCCAGAAAATTTCACAAGCACCATTCACAACTTTCTTGATCAGATCCCTTGTTTGGCTCTGGATTTCACCACACGCTTTTCCACTGAAAAGTCTGTTGAAATCGGAGCGTACTTTGTTTAGAGCAGCAAACATGTCCAATAACTTCAACAGCTTAACTGCTTCTTTCTTCCCTCTGGTAATTGTGTTGCCAAATTTGATGAAAGAATGAATCCCAGATTGGACTGCAATTTTCGCGAAGCAGTCCGTACAGCTACTATCTTTAGATGCCGATTTCTGGAATATTTCATTGCAAAGCCTGTGTTCTATGTCTAACAAATCCTTCACTGCGAATTCCAAGTGCTCGCGCCATTGGTCAATGTGAGACTCTACACTCAAAACACTGTCAAACTCTGTCAATGATATCTCCTCCAGATAGTCCAAATCCAGCTCTTCTAAAGTTTTTCTCACATTTGAACTCCGAACCTCAATATAAATAGACATACATTTGTCAAATCTATGGTTCGCGTCCAATCTATCAATAATGGCTTGCACATTTTGAATGATATTAGGTAAAGGCAAAGAGAGTGGGGCTATATCCGTTAACGAGGATGCCAATTCACTTTCCAGCTTGTCTAGTGCGACCATCAATGCTCCACCTTTGGCACGAGAACGTTCCTCTGTAGCCTGGAGTTGCCTAAGTATATTCAAACACTTGTTCACATTCATAACATACCAACTTTCAGCAACTGATGAAGAATTGCAGTTGCTGTTTTCAAGCCAAGAAATGACTAATTTGCAGTTATCGGTGAGAAGGCCGAGTGCTTCTTCCATCCATTTGAGTGTAGTGAGATAAGCTGAGATATCATCAGAAGGGCCAGTGGAAAGAGTTTTTTCAAGTCCACAAATGACATCAAATATCTTAACAACAGATGCAGCAGGACCAATAGCGCGATCAATATCACGACCAATCATCTTGTATAATGTACATTTACATGCTATAGTTCTAAGGGCATCTGCTAAGAAATTCAGCCTCTGCCCACAACTCTCCAATCTGCAGCCACTATCACCAATTTCTACTCCTAATTCTCTTGATTTCTCTATGTTAAACTTCAGAATTTCTCTTGCAGCTTTGATCTTCTCAATCCCATGCATTTTTTTGATCTTTTCTTTTCTTTCTTGAGAAAAGAAATTCTCTCAACACATTTAATGAAATAATTAAGATGGAAAATGATTGTTATACTGTATTGTTTACCATATAGTGATTACATGCATAAGGCTTATTTTTTCTTTACCAAACTCAACAAATGAGGTTAAACCAATTTCAAACCAAACTTCACTGCCAAAACAAGAATACATGTATGTGTAATAGTAAATCCACAACCACCCAAAACGTAGATCACTTTAAAGAGAATGTGCTCACATATTAATATAGTACACTTGCTTTTTAATATTTTCTTCTAATTGCCTTTGCTTCACTCTTCTTGGGGTGCCTTTTTTTCTCCAAAATTGTTCATCCTTTACAAGCCAAGAAACCACCAAGTTTGCCTTTTCTAAAGTGTGAATTTTTCTATGAGCAATTCTTTGCCATAAAAATATGTGGAAAAGCAAAAAATATTCCTAGTTGGGCGAGATGGAAGCAACTAGGACCGAGTCTAATGCTGGTAGGAAATTAAAAGGGGAAAGGGAAAAATTCACCTCATTTAACGATTTGGAAATTGAGCAACTTTACTCTCGGTTAAACTTTGGGTCTAATCTTACTTTGGTTGGTAGAAAAAAGTCTTATTTTTGTCCTTAACCCTTAACAAATCTCCACTTCGAAGGTAATTGTACACACTCAAAATAAAAGGGGAATTATAAATATTTTTCTTGAAAATTTTGGACACGCTAATTTCATGATGAAGCTCCGTTAATATAAAGGATAAATACAAAACTATTTGTTAATGGCAGGAATATGAATGGAGAAAATATCTAATGGATGGCGACATTGAGCAATTTTGGATAATAGATAAGTAAATTTGGACCTTTTCCTAAATTAAAAAGGCAAAAAGGAAAATTGATAGTATATGAATGTGGACCGGTTTTTGACTTTCTTAAACATTTGTGCATGTGTCACCATCTTGAAAATAATAAAAACAGAGGAAGACTTGTGGCATAAGTGAACATTTTCTCTTTGGTGGGTCTATTCCTAGGATTACTGTTTTTATACGATGAATCATGATCGTACCAAAGGAAGGAAAAAAGATACTCTACAAAAAGAGAACGCGGGAGAAAAGTTGCTATCTGTCACAATTATATATATCACGCTCTTTTTATTTAAAAATAAAATTTTAAAATATTTAATTTCATTCATTTCTACATAATTTCAGTGATCTTAAATTTAAATTTTGATATTTTATCTATCAGACTAAATTTTCAATTAATCTTAAATAGCATCAATTTATACTTCATATTTCATATTAATATTTTAAACTCTATAACTAATAAAATATAAAGTTATATAAATGAGACGGAGGGTATACTATCTTTTGTTTGGGTGAAAAGAAAAAGAGAGCAAAATTATGGACAATACTTGTTTGGGAAGAAATTTTTGTACCCTCTCTCTCTCACTTATCTCTTTTTGTTTCCGTGTAACTTTTTATTCACTGAGGCTAGATGAATGGTACCTTTGTAATTATTGTGCGCTGTGGAACGTCGCTCGATATGTTAATGGATCATTTCGAACTTTGACTCATTGAGTCAAGTGACAAACAGGTCATTACGCAATTCATTTAAACTTGGTCACTTTAGACGAATTACAAATTGATTTCGCCACCTCATATACTATAGCAAAGGCTGTAGTTGGCATCTTCTTGTCAAACCTGCGGTAGAAACAAGGACATTAAACACTATAAAAAGAACGCAATATTGGGACTCTAGGTCATTTGTGACTAAATTAAATACGATTACATTGTATTAATCCAGAATTGGAGAATAAAATAAGATTCAACCATCACAAAGGGTATGTATGTGTGTGTGTGTATATAAAAACAAGTAAATTATTTCTTCTTTATAATCTCCCGCGTTCAATTTATTTCTAGAAGGTAGCTTTCATCCTTGGAGCTCGCTGAAATTATCATATTTATTGCTATCAACATATCTCTTTTCCAAAGCGAACATATTTGCCTAATCGCCTTTGTAGTAAAAAACAGAAAACACGTCTCTTTATTATATGTGAAACTTTATATCCTTTTCTATAAAGGAAACTTTATTTACACATCCTTCTTTAAATGCTGCAGCAAGTAGGTGATATGCATTGTGTGACCTAAAGTTCCTCCAGCGAGACCACTCAACATGTTACAGGGGTTGATTTCATGTATTGTCATTATGCTTTTGCCAGTAAAGTCACAAATCTATTTTTTGTCACATTAACATAACCGGGCTATATCCATTACAACAGTAGAGACACAAATCTATTTTTGGTCACATTAAAGAAACTGAACCTTTCAATAAATTACTACTCTAAGACTAATAAACAATATATAATTCTATGATTTTCATGCACATGATAGTGTCCAAGCAATTCAACACTCAACTGATTATTAGCAACATGTATAGCCAAAGGAAATCACAAGGATTTAGAAGGGTACATCTACGTCTTGTGTTTCTTATAGACCCACATCAGAATGCTCCACATACTACAAGAATCATATGAACTGATAAATTCATGTGCTTGTCGTTTTCTATGCAGACTTGCACAGGTTTTGCCTGCAAAATACTCCAATATCCAAATGTGATGGAAAAGACAACTAACTCCCCCCCCCCCAAGAGTCTCTTTTTATATTCTCTTTCTTTCCACTTCATTAAGGCTTTTTCCCTTTAGCCCCTCGAGTGATAATTCTCACATACCTTATGTCTTTCCCACAGGTTCTGACAATTATTTACACTTATTTTACTATCACAAATATGTGTCAACTGAATTGAAAAAGGAAATGTGAGTTAAGAACTTGATATTGCTCCTAAGAAATAAAAAACAAAAACAAAAAAGAAACCACCACATAGGTTACCTCTAGGAACATGAATAAAGAAGGAAAATCTACATATTCTGTTCAGATAAGATGAAGGCATGAATAAGGCTCTGAGCAGCTCGTGCTTGATCTGGTGTCCCCGACACAACAACAGTGCCTTCTGTAGAACTGGCTACAGGATCATGAACTATTATCTTAGCACCTGAAATCTGAACCCCAAACACAAATGTTAACTACCTTATCTAAGAAGAGAAACAAAGCTTCCACAAGGAAACTGACCTACCCTTGTTATATCACTAAGGTTGCGAGAATCCTCTCCATAAACATGTTTTAACAAAATCTGAGGAATTACAACTTCAATAACAATGCCTGGCAAATTAGGTGTTGCCGTCTCACTGCAAAAAGAGTTTAATATAGTGGATATGCAAACCGATGGCAAGATATGAAAAGGATACGACAAATAGCAAATTAAACAACAATCGAAATCAACCAAGAAAAATAAATAGATCTATGAACTTCCAAGTCAAATGTTCAGATTCTACACCCCTTTCTCTTTCATTCATTAACAATGAATTGAACACCTCAAGTATCTCCAACAGACTTATCTTTATACTACAGTCAAGTTTAACATTTAATTAAAGACCTCAATATCTCCAACACAAACTTTACAACTCAAATTTTAAAGCAGGTGACCCGTGAGCTCTGCAGGGATTCCATTGACTTGCATTTGAAGTTTATGTGGATACTATTCTTACAAGAGAGAAGGGGTTCATACCTCAGTAAAGGAAATTCTATCTCATCATGTAATCTACGTCTCTATCTAGCATTCCTGTTTATAAGAACTTTACATTTTATAGACAAATGCAAATTACAGGAAGCTGAACGACTTAACAAATCTGCCCTCATCCAGCTCATAAGGCGGAGCTGCATACTCATGTTTGACCAATTTTCTGTAATCGTCCAGCCGCCAAACCCCAGGTTAAGAGAAATTTGAAGACTACAATAGCATATCCTCTACCCTATATTTTTTAAGATAGCCTCTTTTCGTACTTCCATAAAGAAGCATGTTCTTTTACATGGCTTGTCTATGTTGTGCATGCAAAGACATAACTTCCCTGACAAAATGGATTAACAGTGAATTGAGTTCATGCTTCTATATAGCTTTTAAATTCCTATACTGTAGCCTGCAACAAAATTAATCAAGCCGCTACCAACTAATTGCCCACAGCTCTCCACTTAAAGTTGCACAAGGAAAACCAAACTAGTATCCCCAAAAGGAAACAATTTTACCCCAAGTGAATCAGAAACCGGTGAGTCCTGCACTAACAGGGAAACCAGTAGCCCCTTTAGTGCATCCAACCCAGCACTCCCCTGGGAGATTCAATGGATCGCTTCAAGTTATTAGCAGTGATCACAATTTCATAAGCAACCTAAGACATTGTTGCAGACAGAGGAAAACAAGTTACCTGCCATTGTGCCCATTCTTCAAGGCAAAGCCTCCACTTAAATCAGCCACTCCAGCTGTATATCTAGAACTGACTGCCTGGATAAAACAGCAAGAAGGAACGTGAATAGTCGGGAATGCAACATTCCCAATCATAAAAAATGTGTCAATAATTTACATTTACTGGAAAGAGCTCCCACAAACCTGAGGACCCCATCTTCCAGGTGAAGGAGGTCTATCAAAAAATGGAACATGTCCTTGTCTTTCATAGCCATGGAAATGGGGAGCACGATCTGAATAAACATTACGGTCTAAATAATGTGAGCCAGCAGTTCATAGGGTTTGGATAAAATACCAGGTGATCTGAATACCAGGTTCCATACCATGAGGGTAGCCAGCAGGTGAGCGGTAACTAGGAGAAGCAGGACCGTGCCTTGGCCTGAATGATGGGGATGGAATTTCAGAATAGGAGGGAAAATGCGAAGGGGCAATATTTGAAATATGTGGCTTCATGGGAAACATTGTATCACGAAGCCTACAAGTAATTTGGAACAAAGCATCCTGGACAGAGTGCATGCTCCCAATAACCTGTAGAGAATTCAAAATCAGAAGTCACAGTTGGAACAATGAAGGATAGAAAACAAGGTTGAACTCCTTCTCATTTATATTTTTTATATAGTGCTGGTGGAGGTAAGTTCCACCAAGTGAGACAGAAATGCAATTCAATTTATTTGAGATACACGTGCATGTAACAAGTATCAGAAAATACAGACATGGAATGCACGTCTCTTTGATGATCATCATCGAAACACTTTGATTAGTCTATCTGAATACTCTCACATCTTAAATGCTACTCTCTCCCCACCCATCCCCAAGAAATTTAAGCAATATGAGTTTATAGAACAGAGGTCGAAATGCAACTCAATTTATTTGAGATCCATATTCATCTAATTAGAAGTATCACAAAATGCAGAAACAGAGAACACATGCATCCAGTAATCATCAACAACACACACCGTGATTTCCCTGTCAGAACACTAACTTCAACGTACCACTGTCCCTCCCCCCCCCCCCCAGAAAAAAGAAAAGGAAAATTCCAAGCAACACAAGTTATATAGCTGAGATGTAACGACTACTACATATTTTTTAGAATGAAAATCTGTATTTACCTGTAAAACTTCTTCAGTGTGGGAACCATATTTTGGAGAATGTTCTCTAGGAAAAATACGTATACTAGCACCAGTGAGTCGTCGCAATTCAGCAATTAGAATACTTCCATTACCAAAGAGAGAACTCATGTGACGTGCATGTACCAGAAGCCTTGAAACAACTGCAGCTCCTGGTTCAAATCCAATCTCGGCAATTCTGGCCTGTACACGAATAAGAGCTTCCTGAGCAGGGGAATGTCTTTGCTCTGGGTTCTGCAGAAAGAGCAAAGCAGCTGATCTCAATAAATCTTGGCAAGGATAGAGTAGCAATGTTAAAAGATCAACACATGCAATTCCTCCTCACTCAATTATATATTCAACAAGTTTAAATAATCTTCAAATTGACTCTACACAGTTGATCATATGACTGCCAAGTGGCACAACAAGGAAGTGAGCATATGACTTTAACATAACAAATGCAAGTTGGATCAGTGTTTCAAAAAGCATAAACAGTTGCTTAGTTAATGGTCAGCCTACCCACCTCCCTTGCAGATATCACAACAACTCTTTCATCTAAATCAGATGCTGAATCAGCAATCTTGATAGAAGCACCAGTTTCATTCTGCATCACCCTTATAATTGAGCCTCCTTTTCCTATTAAGTTTCCAACTTTGTCAACCGGACACAACACCTTAAACATGATCTCTTCCTCCAAGACCATCCTGTGGTTGATTCCAGCACTTTCAACACCAGAACTCCTTGAAAACTGATCTGGAGTGTGATAACCAGTTCCAGTTTGTGACATTCCTGAAAATTTTGGGGTAGAGGCATTTACTGAATCTATCCTCGAGTTATCCTGAAGACAACTTGAAACAGACAACAGAGCTTTTCTCACAGCTGAAAAGCTTCCGGTTATCTGCAACGTGAAGATATCCTCTGAGAAGTCAAAACCACATACAGAGTGATGTAATCATGCAAGCGAGACAAAAACAATTAAAAAAATGAACAAAAATATTTCTCAAATAAAGCTAATAAATCAATCCAGCATTTGACTCTGCTAAAATCACATATTCTATATAATACACACAGAAACATCACATATACTTGTAACAGATCTACTTGGTATAAAGTGGAGGAGATTGAACTTCTGGAAGCATACTTGGTATGGGATCATTGTTTAAAAGGATTGCCCCCAGCATCTGTTTGCCATCTCTGAAAATCAGCCAGCTCTGGTGGAGGGAATAGAAGAAAACAAAGATTTAGAAGGAATTGCAGGTTTAGGAGATGGAGGAGTTGGACGATATGATCACACTGTGTCTCATCAACTTTTAATGTGAGGGAACAGAAACTTGCAGGTGGAAGGATCAACTGATAGTAAAATCTCAGTCATTCTTTCTATTAGTACCTGTCAAGAGTGATACAAGGGATTTTCCCCTTTGCATCAGCATAAACAGAGGTACAAGTAAAGTGGTTCCATTTGTCTCGTGTATGCTCCTCCTTGCCCTCCAACTTAATATTACAACGGTCAGCTTTGGATATTGTCATGACACTACGAAGGTTACTTTGGTCTAGGTTTATGAATAAAATCAACGAGTAAAAGTACCTCCAACTCAACCAATATTTATATATCATAACTGCTTAGACTTGGTCGAGTTTGTCAGAAGACATTGTTTCATGGGTTCATTGATTGGCACAAACAATCCTATCACGATAGTATATATTTTGTGCACAGCTGATATTCAATATGTCTATATGACTGGAGGGGTGTTGTAGAAAGGAACTATTCTGCATAGGGCTCCTACTTTATATACCGCTTGTATAGAGGATCTTCCCATTGTCCACAGGGGGGGGGGGGGGGGCACTAATAAATGATGCCCTTTTATGCTAGATTGATATAGTATATAGTATCAATCTCACTCATGCATTGCCTTACTCACAGAATACATCACTGTTGTTCCTTTTCCTCCTTTCCTTTTTATCATTTTGTATCCATCATGCTTCAAGTTACGGACTTCCAAAAACATGCACTCAACTTTGTTTCACCTGCTTCCAGTATAGACTGCGGTCCAAAAAACTTATTTCCTTAAATGGCAGATTTTTTTTTTTAATCAAGACCTTAAATGGCAGAATTTACAATCTTCATGCATTCAATTGAACATAATACATTGCTATGCGATACTTTCAATTAGATGTAAGAGCTTTGCTGACTCCATTAAATTTTTATTTCAACATATCTCTATGAACTCAAGTATAATTAATCTATTCCAACTTCTTCCTCTTACTCTCCATTTTTGTTACTGCTGCAGGTGAACCTACTTTTGACAGGTGAGCATGCAAGATAACAGCGAACCTATCAGAAAGGAGGTCTATTAATTCCCTTTTTGAGTATAATTTACACATTCTAACAATTGTTTCTTCCTCCGTAGAGAAACAACAAGTTCAACACTACTGTGTTCCTTTAGGTACATGGAAGTCGTGAGCATGATCAAAGAACCAATTAAGCACAAAACTCCTCAACGAGAACAAATATTGTTCAGAGTAGTGTTCAGAGACAGTGATATGCAATCAGCAACTCTCTTCGTTTCAAAACATGTGGCAACATTTCCTTTTTAATCCATCCCAAAAAGAATGACGTCTTTCTAAATTCGAAAATAAGTTAAACTTTCCATTTTACCTCAATAACAAGCTTTTATTGCCACACGAATGTTATGTCATGGGCTGCTTTCCAGACATGCCCCATGACCCCTTGGCCGCGCCCCATGGCGGCCTAGCAAGCCTCACAATGCCTAGCGCCATGGTCGGCCCCGTGGTCTTGGCTGCGCCAAGTGACAAGCGCGCATGTGCCTCTGTCGCCCCACCGATGCCTCTCGCCAGCGCCCAAGGGCTGGCCAATGACAACAGCGCCGCGCGCCCTGACAATGCCGCGCGCGCAGATCCTGATGCCTCGCCAGCGCCCAGCTGCAGGCCCATTCCAGCAGCGCCTCGCGCACAGACCCTGATGCCAAGCACCAGTGCCCAGCCTCAGGCCAGCACATCAAGTGTCGCGCGCGCCCACAGCAACGCGCGCGCAGACCCGCAAGACAAAGATGCTGCCATCGGACTTAGTTTTTCCTTGTAATAATCTAAGTCCTTTTCATTGTAATCATAGACTAGTTTTCATCATTTTCATTTCAGTGTGCTTCTACAGCTTTATTAGGACTAGTCTTGTAATGTTGGTTTATTTTTTTTAAGCATTATTAAGGGGGACCAAACAATCAAACATTTCAATCAGCATTTTCTGGTGTCTCTCCCCCTCGACACCACATCATTGTAATCAGCATTTTCATTCAGCAATAAAATCATCATCATCATTCAAAACCCAATTCTCTCTCAGCTTCCGCAATTTGCTTACGACATTGGTTTTCCCGCACGGCACTGACAATCTAGTCTAGCGTGCGGCGAGGACCTCATTGGCGGACAGCAACCGCACTGACATCGGTTGCTTAGCCTTACGTTGCCCTTCCAAAGATCATCAGGAAGGCGTTGCGTAACAGTTGGTATCAGAGCCTAGGCTCGACATCGGACGAGGGAACATTTGCCATCATCACCATTTCTGACCATGGTGAATCATGGGGAGCGTCTAGCATCCCTAGAAGAGACGGTTGACCGATTACGACCCATCGTAGAAACGGTGCCTGATCAAAGCAACAACCTAGTGCAAAGGTTGGACGACCTGGACCGCCGAATGCGGCAGGCCGAAAATGACATTGCAAACATCAGTCGTGACTCCGACGAGGACCGACAAACGGCAGCCATCGAAACTGCCAATATTCATGGCAAATTTGAGGACCTCCAACAGGAGCGTGCCGACGATTAAGCCCATCAGCAACATGAGGCAGACAGACTAACTGCCATGCAGCAAACCATAAACGACTTGACTGACAAGCTCAACGTTGTCAATGCTGCCTTACAGAGCCTACTTCGAGAAGGCGATCATCACATCAGGGGTGCAGCAAACCTCACCCCCATTCCACAAAAGCTTAAGATACCGGAGCCAAAGCCATACAACGGATCCCGGGATGCTAAAGAAGTGGAAAACTTCATCTTCGACATCGAACAATACTTCGATGCCGTGGGCCATTTGGAGGAATCCAAAAAGGTAGCGACTGCTGCCATGTATCTTCAGGGCGATGCCAAACTTTGGTGGCGGGTCAAACACGAAGCCATCAAGGCCGATGAAGATACTCTTCAGACATGGGACGAATTGAAGGTAGCCATACGCCTGCAGTTCTTTCCCGCAAATGTGGAATACAATTCCAGGAGAAAGCTACGGGACCTCCGCCACACCAGATCAGTGAGGGAGTACGTGCGCGAATTCTCCGCACTCATGCTAAACATACGCGACATGGGGGACAAAGACAAACTCTTCGCATTCATAGAAGGTTTGAAACCTCATGCCCGTATGGAACTACAGCGACAACGGGTAGACACCCTGCCCAAGGCCATTCAAGCTGCAGAATGCCTTGGCGACTATCATTTGGGAACTCAGAACGACAGGCCCCAGCCGTCTGTCCGAGGGGGATTCAACGGGCACCATCCCAGCAATGGTGGTCCAAGCAAAAGTGGGGGAGATCGGAGTGCATCCAAAACTAAGACTCCTCCCTCCAACAGCAACAGTGCTGCATCCATCAACAACAATCAGGGAAGAAAGCCTCCCTCAGAATGCCGTCATTGCGGCGGGGCACATTGGAACAATGAATGCCCAAACATCAAGGTCAATGCTCATCAGACTGTCGAGGATGAGACAGATGCATCAGACACATCTGAAGACAACCAGGTAGGCGCCTTCAATGCAATTGTTGGCTCTATCCCTCATGCCTTAGCGGGGACCAGTGCATGTCCTCCTAAGAAAACATCAGTCCTGATCACCAGGAAAGGGAAAGAAAAGATGGACGAAGGACCTCCTAAGCAAGCGAGGACCCTAATGTTCGTCGAATTGAAAGTGAACGGCAAGCCCCTTCACGCATTGATAGACACGGGTGCCACCCATAACTACTTGTCATCAACGCAAGTAGAGCGCCTAGGTCTTGTGGTACAAAAGAGCAAAGGCCGCGTCAAGGCTATCAACTCACCACCTCAAACATTGGGTGGAACAGCTACAAATGTCCCAGTGAAACTTGGCCCATACAAAGGAAGCATCGACCTGCGCATCGCAATCATAGATGACTTCGACATCATAGTGGGTTTGGAGTTCATGAGGCAAACCAACACCATTCCAGTACCATTTGCCAACATGCTCCTGATGATGGGAGAAAACGGGGCCAAGCCCTGCACCATACCATGCTTTCCCATAAAGATGGCCGCTGAAAACATCTCGGCCATGCAGTTGGAGAAGGTAGTCAACAGACATGAACCTCAGGTTCAGGCTACCCTTCGCAGCAACAATCAACCATCATGTCATCGGCCTCAAAAGACTGGTGACGCTCATCATCGTGTGAAGACTTGTCAGCCATGCCACAAGGACAAGTCGGATCACTCATCACAGCCGGGACCCTCGCAGCCATTACATGTCCCTCAGAGACCATGGGAAAGTGTTTCCCTCAGATTCATCACGGGATTGCCCCAAGTCGGCAATCTTGCATCCATCATGGTTGTCATAGATCAGTTCTCAGACTATGCAACTTTCATAGCAGCCCCGCAAAACATCTCAGCAGAAGATACAGCTCGACTCTTCTTCTCGCACATTGTCAAACATTGGGGCCTGCCCAAAAACATTGTTAGTAGGCGCGACTCACGCTTCACTAGCAACTTTTGGACCCATCTCTTCAGGTGCTTTGGGTCAACATTGAGTCGCAACACAGACATCCATCCACCATCGGATGGCCAGACAGACCGGTTCGATGACATGCTGGAGGAATATCTCCGCAACTTCGCAACCGGATCACAGAAGCATTGGGTGAAGCTCCTGGATGCTGCTCAACTGTGTTTCAATTCTCAAAAGAGCCATCATACAAACAAGAGCCCTTTTGAAATTGTTACCGGACAGCAACCGCTTCTCCCGCAAACGGTGAATGCCTCAACCATGCCGAAATCTCCTCGAGCTGCCAACTTCTCGAGCGAATGGGAGCGCAACATGGAGATAGTGCGGAGCTATCTCATCAGGGCCCAAGAGCGGGCAAAAAGGTTCACCGAACAGAAGCTTTGCTTTGCCCAACATCAACCAGGGGACAAAGTAATGCTATGCATCCCAAAGCGGTACTTGTTTGCAGAAAGGACCCATGACCCTCGCCTGCAACAAAAATACATCGGGCCCCTGCCCATTGCAAAACGCATTGGGAAGTCCACATACCAGGTCAAAACTCCATCCTGGTGGAAGATCCATCCAGTCTTCCATGTCAGCCGCATGCAATCATTGCTTCGCTACAACAGCAAGCTCAAAGAACAGAGGGGCGCAGACCTCCCATCCAACAACCATCAGAAACATCATCATCATCATCATCATCATAAGGCTCCGAGGACGGCGCCAACTCAGGTGGGGGAGAATGTCATGGGCTGCTTTCCAGACATGCCCCATGACCCCTTGGCCGCGCCCCATGGCGGCCTAGCAAGCCTCACAATGCCTAGCGCCATGGTCGGCCCCGTGGTCTTGGCTGCGCCAAGTGACAAGCGCGCATGTGCCTCTGTCGCCCCACCGATGCCTCTCGCCAGCGCCCAAGGGCTGGCCAATGACAACAGCGTCGCGCGCCCTGACAATGCCGCGCGCGCAGATCCTGATGCCTCGCCAGCGCCCAGCTGCAGGCCCATTCCAGCAGCGCCTCGCGCACAGACCCTGATGCCAAGCACCAGTGCCCAGCCTCAGGCCAGCACATCAAGTGTCGCGCGCGCCCACAGCAACGCGCGCGCAGACCCGCAAGACAAAGATGCTGCCATCGGACTTAGTTTTTCCTTGTAATAATCTAAGTCCTTTTCATTGTAATCATAGACTAGTTTTCATCATTTTCATTTCAGTGTGCTTCTACAGCTTTATTAGGACTAGTCTTGTAATGTTGGTTTATTTTTTTAAGCATTATTAAGGGGGACCAAACAATCAAACATTTCAATCAGCATTTTCTGGTGTCTCTCCCCTCGACACCACATCATTGTAATCAGCATTTTCATTCAGCAATAAAATCATCATCATCATTCAAAACCCAATTCTCTCTCAGCTTCCGCAATTTGCTTACGACATTGGTTTTCCCGCACGGCACTGACAATCTAGTCTAGCGTGCGGCGAGGACCTCATTGGCGGACAGCAACCGCACTGACATCGGTTGCTTAGCCTTACGTTGCCCTTCCAAAGATCATCAGGAAGGCGTTGCGTAACAGTTGGTATCAGAGCCTAGGCTCGACATCGGACGAGGGAACATTTGCCATCATCACCATTTCTGACCATGGTGAATCATGGGGAGCGTCTAGCATCCCTAGAAGAGACGGTTGACCGATTACGACCCATCGTAGAAACGGTGCCTGATCAAAGCAACAACCTAGTGCAAAGGTTGGACGACCTGGACCGCCGAATGCGGCAGGCCGAAAATGACATTGCAAACATCAGTCGTGACTCCGACGAGGACCGACAAACGGCAGCCATCGAAACTGCCAATATTCATGGCAAATTTGAGGACCTCCAACAGGAGCGTGCCGACGATTAAGCCCATCAGCAACATGAGGCAGACAGACTAACTGCCATGCAGCAAACCATAAACGACTTGACTGACAAGCTCAACGTTGTCAATGCTGCCTTACAGAGCCTACTTCGAGAAGGCGATCATCACATCAGGGGTGCAGCAAACCTCACCCCCATTCCACAAAAGCTTAAGATACCGGAGCCAAAGCCATACAACGGATCCCGGGATGCTAAAGAAGTGGAAAACTTCATCTTCGACATCGAACAATACTTCGATGCCGTGGGCCATTTGGAGGAATCCAAAAAGGTAGCGACTGCTGCCATGTATCTTCAGGGCGATGCCAAACTTTGGTGGCGGGTCAAACACGAAGCCATCAAGGCCGATGAAGATACTCTTCAGACATGGGACGAATTGAAGGTAGCCATACGCCTGCAGTTCTTTCCCGCAAATGTGGAATACAATTCCAGGAGAAAGCTACGGGACCTCCGCCACACCAGATCAGTGAGGGAGTACGTGCGCGAATTCTCCGCACTCATGCTAAACATACGCGACATGGGGGACAAAGACAAACTCTTCGCATTCATAGAAGGTTTGAAACCTCATGCCCGTATGGAACTACAACGACAACGGGTAGACACCCTGCCCAAGGCCATTCAAGCTGCAGAATGCCTTGGCGACTATCATTTGGGAACTCAGAACGACAGGCCCCAGCCGTCTGTCCGAGGGGGATTCAACGGGCACCATCCCAGCAATGGTGGTCCAAGCAAAAGTGGGGGAGATCGGAGTGCATCCAAAACTAAGACTCCTCCCTCCAACAGCAACAGTGCTGCATCCATCAACAACAATCAGGGAAGAAAGCCTCCCTCAGAATGCCGTCATTGCGGCGGGGCACATTGGAACAATGAATGCCCAAACATCAAGGTCAATGCTCATCAGACTGTCGAGGATGAGACAGATGCATCAGACACATCTGAAGACAACCAGGTAGGCGCCTTCAATGCAATTGTTGGCTCTATCCCTCATGCCTTAGCGGGGACCAGTGCATGTCCTCCTAAGAAAACATCAGTCCTGATCACCAGGAAAGGGAAAGAAAAGATGGACGAAGGACCTCCTAAGCAAGCGAGGACCCTAATGTTCGTCGAATTGAAAGTGAACGGCAAGCCCCTTCACGCATTGATAGACACGGGTGCCACCCATAACTACTTGTCATCAACGCAAGTAGAGCGCCTAGGTCTTGTGGTACAAAAGAGCAAAGGCCGCGTCAAGGCTATCAACTCACCACCTCAAACATTGGGTGGAACAGCTACAAATGTCCCAGTGAAACTTGGCCCATACAAAGGAAGCATCGACCTGCGCATCGCAATCATAGATGACTTCGACATCATAGTGGGTTTGGAGTTCATGAGGCAAACCAACACCATTCCAGTACCATTTGCCAACATGCTCCTGATGATGGGAGAAAACGGGGCCAAGCCCTGCACCATACCATGCTTTCCCATAAAGATGGCCGCTGAAAACATCTCGGCCATGCAGTTGGAGAAGGTAGTCAACAGACATGAACCTCAGGTTCAGGCTACCCTTCGCAGCAACAATCAACCATCATGTCATCGGCCTCAAAAGACTGGTGACGCTCATCATCGTGTGAAGACTTGTCAGCCATGCCACAAGGACAAGTCGGATCACTCATCACAGCCGGGACCCTCGCAGCCATTACATGTCCCTCAGAGACCATGGGAAAGTGTTTCCCTCAGATTCATCACGGGATTGCCCCAAGTCGGCAATCTTGCATCCATCATGGTTGTCATAGATCAGTTCTCAGACTATGCAACTTTCATAGCAGCCCCGCAAAACATCTCAGCAGAAGATACAGCTCGACTCTTCTTCTCGCACATTGTCAAACATTGGGGCCTGCCCAAAAACATTGTTAGTAGGCGCGACTCACGCTTCACTAGCAACTTTTGGACCCATCTCTTCAGGTGCTTTGGGTCAACATTGAGTCGCAACACAGACATCCATCCACCATCGGATGGCCAGACAGACCGGTTCGATGACATGCTGGAGGAATATCTCCGCAACTTCGCAACCGGATCACAGAAGCATTGGGTGAAGCTCCTGGATGCTGCTCAACTGTGTTTCAATTCTCAAAAGAGCCATCATACAAACAAGAGCCCTTTTGAAATTGTTACCGGACAGCAACCGCTTCTCCCGCAAACGGTGAATGCCTCAACCATGCCGAAATCTCCTCGAGCTGCCAACTTCTCGAGCGAATGGGAGCGCAACATGGAGATAGTGCGGAGCTATCTCATCAGGGCCCAAGAGCGGGCAAAAAGGTTCACCGAACAGAAGCTTTGCTTTGCCCAACATCAACCAGGGGACAAAGTAATGCTATGCATCCCAAAGCGGTACTTGTTTGCAGAAAGGACCCATGACCCTCGCCTGCAACAAAAATACATCGGGCCCCTGCCCATTGCAAAACGCATTGGGAAGTCCACATACCAGGTCAAAACTCCATCCTGGTGGAAGATCCATCCAGTCTTCCATGTCAGCCGCATGCAATCATTGCTTCGCTACAACAGCAAGCTCAAAGAACAGAGGGGCGCAGACCTCCCATCCAACAACCATCAGAAACATCATCATCATCATCATCATCATAAGGCTCCGAGGACGGCGCCAACTCAGGTGGGGGAGAATGTCATGGGCTGCTTTCCAGACATGCCCCATGACCCCTTGGCCGCGCCCCATGGCGGCCTAGCAAGCCTCACAATGCCTAGCGCCATGGTCGGCCCCGTGGTCTTGGCTGCGCCAAGTGACAAGCGCGCATGTGCCTCTGTCGCCCCACCGATGCCTCTCGCCAGCGCCCAAGGGCTGGCCAATGACAACAGCGTCGCGCGCCCTGACAATGCCGCGCGCGCAGATCCTGATGCCTCGCCAGCGCCCAGCTGCAGGCCCATTCCAGCAGCGCCTCGCGCACAGACCCTGATGCCAAGCACCAGTGCCCAGCCTCAGGCCAGCACATCAAGTGTCGCGCGCGCCCACAGCAACGCGCGCGCAGACCCGCAAGACAAAGATGCTGCCATCGGACTTAGTTTTTCCTTGTAATAATCTAAGTCCTTTTCATTGTAATCATAGACTAGTTTTCATCATTTTCATTTCAGTGTGCTTCTACAGCTTTATTAGGACTAGTCTTGTAATGTTGGTTTATTTTTTTAAGCATTATTAAGGGGGACCAAACAATCAAACATTTCAATCAGCATTTTCTGGTGTCTCTCCCCTCGACACCACATCATTGTAATCAGCATTTTCATTCAGCAATAAAATCATCATCATCATTCAAAACCCAATTCTCTCTCAGCTTCCGCAATTTGCTTACGACATTGGTTTTCCCGCACGGCACTGACAATCTAGTCTAGCGTGCGGCGAGGACCTCATTGGCGGACAGCAACCGCACTGACATCGGTTGCTTAGCCTTACGTTGCCCTTCCAAAGATCATCAGGAAGGCGTTGCGTAACAGTTATATTGTTATGGCATATTTAAGACCACAAGTTTCAAACATTTTCATTTTTTTTTCTTAAAGTCATTAGAACAACAACAACAATTACGCCTGAGTTCCAAACAAGTTGGAGTCGTCTAGGTGAATCCTCACTTCTCCATTTAAGCTCAATTCATGTCATCAGTTCACATAAATTGCATCAGAGGGAGTAAATGATACGGAGTATTAAATTCAAGACAGCTGGATATTAAAATGAAGTGTATGGAGCACGAAGAAAGTGCATTGCCTGAATTAACTCGTCACCAGGTGAAGCACAAGCAAGCAACTGATCTTTAGGCAAAACCCTAACTTGAGCTCCAGCCTCCTGTCTTATCTTCTCAATAATCTTCCCCCCTCTGCCTAGCACGCTGCCAACCTGATTACTCGGTGCTAACAGCCTACAAACAACCACTCCCTGTGGACCAGATACGTCACTACATTCATCCTTCCTCCCCTCCCCTTCCGCATTCCGCTCCTCGTCCACCTTCAATATCCTCTCGAAAACTCTAATCAACGCCCGCTGAGCCTGCGATGACGATGACTCGTCGTCCAAATTTGCTAATTCTTCGGCACTGGAATTAGCAGCTGAGCTGCACTCTTTCTTCGTCGAGTCGGCTATTATAACAATAACGCGCTCATCGCAGCCGGGAAGTGAATCGTCGATACGAATTTTAGCTCCGGTCTCCTCTCGGACTTGGCGGATGATGGCGCCGCCTTTGCCGATGACGCCGCCGGTTTTGTCCGCCGGACAGAGGATACGGAAAAAGGCTTCACTAGGAGCGAGCTTCAGAAAAGGAGGCGGCGGTGTACGGAAGGTATTGGACGGCGGAGTTGCAGAGGAAGACTGTAATTGGTGACGGCGCTTGGTGGGAGTGGAAGCAGTGGAAGTATCTGCTGTGGTGGAGTCCAGCTGTCGCTTCTGCGCGAAGGATGCGTCCATGAAAGGGAAAAGGCGTTGAAAGAGAAGAGAAGCAGTAATATGGACTAGTGAGGATTTTTTTTCGCGCTATATTATTGCCGAAAAAATGACAAAAAAATATAGGAATATTTACACAACAACCGGTTAAATTTATTAATAGTACTAATTATTTTTTTAGTAGATTATATACAACTATATACATATTATATACTAGTCTTCTCCTAACGTGCGTTGCACCTTTGTTCCCTATCATTATTATAAAATATCGACAAATTTAAAAAAATATTAAGTTATAAAATAGGAAATGCTGCAACTAACAAAAAATGTCAATTTTACCTTTTAAATTTTATTCATTAAACAAAATTCATAACAATGGAGTGATGTATTTTTCATTTAGCAAGAAGTGTTTGAAGCTAAGTAAGGTAATATAACCTCAAATGTATGATTATGTTGATGAATTCCTGCTCTAAATTTAATAAACACATGTAAATAGTCTTAACAAAATTAGAAAAAATCTAAAGAAATATATATTTCAACAAAACCTGCAATCAAAGCATAATGACTATATATTTATCTTCGCCCCAAATGTTCAAACGTAGGATTGTTTGTTCAGATTTATAAATACTTCCTTAGAAGTAGAAATGAAAATAAAATTATAATAAAATCTAACTTGCACTCACTAATTAAATATTTCGCTTTACTCAATCAAGTACTCACAATTACATACCAAAATTTGAATCTCGTAGTCTCGGAAGATAACAATAAAAGAAATAAATACAAGAAAATATTGAATGAGACTAAAGGTATAACACCACAATGACAAAAAAAAATATATTTATTCAGTAAAATTACAATACCTCTAACTTACAATTGAATGTTAGTCCACACAAGAATTTATTACGTATATTTACATATTTGTACAATAATAACAAATTGTATAAATGTGTAATAAAAGGGTAAAATGGTCGATCAATATTTGAAGGAGATTTTAGTAAAATAACTTCCACTAAAAGCCTTCGCACTCTGATATGATATGATGATGATTAATATTATATATTCGAGTGGTTCAGTTACATCCAGTGGCAAAGCCATGTTTGCCGAAGGGAATCAACGGCATGAAATTCTTACCTCCGCCACCGGTTAAATATGATGATTCTATAGAGCTACTTAGCTGGTAATAGAACTAAAATGCATAGTCTAAACTCTAAACTACTTGTGACCACTATTCGATGTCCTTAGATCCTAAGCTTTGATAAACGTTGTAAATTCAAATTTAACACAATAATTCTTGACTTATCGTAATTGTTGTCCTTCCACTGTCTAATTGAGATGTTGAGAAAACCAACTATACACTGAAAAAACATAAAACAAATGGAGACCAGCAATTTCAAGAGAGGTGCCTCGAGACCTTATTATTAATTATTGCACATAAGTTCAATAAATTAAAGAACAAACATTGTACCCAAGTGATATCGCTTAGGTATAAATTCTCAATCACAAACTTTATTCTTCAAATCTGATGATAAAATCAAAACTCAAGATAAATACACCTAATGACCCTGTCATTCGCCATGCTACTGGATAAATAGAGATACAGCAACCACATAAAAGACTGAGCAAACACGCATTTTTCCACCATGATTTCTCCAGATTTCAGGGATCCAGACGTGCATTACGGAAGACTGCACACAACTCACTTGATGTGTTCTTACATTGTAGAAGACTACAGAATTATTTTCTGCTCACGAATTCGGTCGATTCCTCCAAAAATTGCACGTTTCAGCAAATAACAATTATCGAGTCTCATCCTCAAGGCTGCGGAAACCAGCAGTCAAATCATCATGAAGCTTCTTAAACTTGCCCACCAGAACGTCTTCGCCTTCTGCTGGATCCTCGAACTTTTGGGACCTGTGTGAAATGGAAGTGTAAAAAGCAGGAAAAATAGGGAAAGTACAGGCCAAGTATTGGACTGTCAGCATGGAGCGCAACTGCATCTGTAATATGATGATAGATATAGCAGAACAAAGTCCATGTCTAGGCAGTAACTTACACCAAACGGTAGAATAAATCTCCTAAACGGTGCTTAATCAGAGTGTAAGTAATTTTCTGTCCGTCCATACCAGCTCCTCGTTCAACAGCCTGTCCAAAGATGATAACAGAAGATGTTACAAGGAAATCCCAAGGTTCAAGTTTCTCTGGTTACTGGTCTAATGACAATTGTCCAAAAAGCTACCTTAGAATCTTGCTAAATATGACAAAAGGAGATGTAATTGCATAAAATAACATGAGTCATCAGTATAAAGAATTGAAATGCATCTGCAGAAAATAAAAAAAATGCACTCCGAAGGAAATAGAGAAGGAAAATCCTGATGCATTGAATGCCAAGACTATCATTACCTGGTTAGCCAAGTTATAGAAGTGGATAATGTTGCGCAACATCCAAACAGATTTGTAGAAAGGGCAGAACTTATCATATCTGTCATAAGACAAAAAAGTGAGACCATGCCAATCCTAATTCCTTCCAGAATAAGGTATCACAGTTTATTTCTATAACTTACGGTGTAAAAGCATTTTGTGCAAGGTAGTCCTCCCTTAAAAGCTTTGCAGTTTCCAAGGTAATCTTATCTGTTTCAGCTAAAGCATCCTTTCCGACAAGCTGCAGAAGGCAAGATCACCCAATTTAGGATGGATGTGTAGTTTCTTAGTTTTTAGGTAGTAATATGTCAGAATTGAATGCCAGTAATTCTCTTATAGAGCTAAAACAAATATCTTAATAACTTGAATATATATTTCAGTAGTAATAAATATGATAAAGAGTCGCGGACCAACCTTGGAAACCAGATACCTAATCAATTTCAGTGGGATATACTAGGAATTGATTGATTGAAGGAACCAGAAGGTAAACAATGAGTTCTAGAGTAATATTACAATGCCGTGTTTAGTAGTGCTGCATCTTTGTTGAATGTTCTTACTTTTGAATCCCTTTCTCTAATACCCTCCTACAAGTGTAAGTTGGTTCTTGGGTTTACGCGTGGATTACTTATTTTCTCTGTCTTTTTTTTTGGCGGGAGAAGATTGTAGAGTGGAATTAACATAGCTATATGTCAGGGACCAAAATTCACCCAGCTGTGTCATTCTACCCAATGTAACCAATTTCTTTTCCACCCAACACAATCCATCTAAGTATGAATTGCCTCCCTCACAACATGAAATATGAATTGCCTCCCTCACAACATGACTTTTAAGTCTGTTCTTCAAGGAATATGAACAAGGAAGACAGAGAGCAAAGGCTGGCAAATAGTTATTTGACCAATGGATGTTTCTGTGTCCATATCAGCAATAGTCAGACCAAATACAAGTGAAAAAGCTCCTTAAAACAAAAACAAGCCTAAAGGTAGTGCTACATCGACCCCACCATCCCCTTCTCCCAAGTAAATTAAATCGGGTGGCAATATCACATACAGCTCCAAAGAAAGCAAAAAACCACATACTTGAACAATTTCATTTAGGTCATCCTCCCTCTGCAGCACCTCACGGGCTTTTGTCCTTATGTCAATAAAATCAGCATCAAACTTCTCATAAAAGGACTCTAGTGCCTGGATATAAAAAAAATGTCAAGTCAATGAGAAGCAGTTTATCGCCAATGAGCACAAACAGCAACAACAACACCAACAACATACCCCAGAGTATTTCGAATAGGAAATAAGCCAATTTACAGAGGGAAAGTGTTTCCTTTGAGCCAATTTCTTATCCAGACCCCAGAAGACCTGCAAAAGAAAAATCCTTTAGAGAAGCTGGCAGAGGCAGGAACCAAAACTTCCAGTAATGACGATTGTGTTTTTACTTGCCTGAACAATACCGAGGGTTGCAGATGTAACAGGATCTGAGAAATCTCCTCCTGGAGGAGAAACAGCACCAACAATCGTCACACTACCAGTTCTCTCTGGTCCACCAAGACACTTAACTTTACCAGCACGCTCATAGAAAGAAGCCAAACGTGCTGCCAAATAAGCAGGATATCCACTGTCTGCAGGCATCTCAGCCTGAAAGGTGCATATTGTATCAACATACATGAAGACACCAAGAAAACAACTTCTCTCCACATTGGGGAAGTCTCGTTTACTCTATTGAAGGTTTTGATCCATAGCACGCCCCCACAAGTTGCCCCAATGGTTGAAACTGGACTCTTAATGGGGCAGCAACTTACATGTTAGTAAGCATATATGCTTAGAAATTTAAAAAGGGTGAATAGAGCACCCCAATGAAAATAAAAAGAAAAAGAGTTTCCTTCTCTATATAACCGACTAAGGTTAAAATGCATGATATAGAGAAGCTACACAGATACTCCAAGCTGCCACTTTCAAAAGGAAAAAAAGTCTAGGAAGTTGGAAAAAAAGTAATGAGACAAAGGCCAGGGCATGGCCACCGAACTTACCGAAAAGAAATTGAGAAGGAGAAAAGGAAAAGGAGATGCCACAAAGTTCCTTCCAATAAAGTATAAAGATTTTTCTTTTTGAAAATAATAAGAAAATTTATATACTTTGTTGGAAGGATAGATCTTTATACTTAAATCTCTCTAGCCTGCTCTAACCGCTAACCTTCAAGTCGAAAATACGCGCTTAGAAGAAGAAAATAAAAGTAAATCCCTTCACTTACTCTAGGAGCAAAGTTATCTGAATCTCACGCAAGATAGGAGTAAAAATTAATGACTAAAAGAAAGTCCAAAATTACTTTGAACACCGCAATACTAACTGCAAGTCCGCAATCACATACCAGTAACCTCTTTACGACTGCATTAATGGTACATTTTCACTAATGTCCAGTCAAATCCGTTTCATTTTGAATATAAAACAAAATCAGTTCTGCTTGCCACAATGATTTTACTGAGATTTGGATTTCACACAGATTTTAGTTTACAATGTCTGTCTGTGCATGGGGTGGGCAATATAACGAGTCAAGTACTGACAATGCGAAAAAATGATAAAAGAAACCTTAAAGCATCAGTTGCCGAGAATAGGAGAATATTTTAGCTGTTGCAACTAAGAGCATGTTTGGAAAGCCACCTTGGAAATGGATTTGGGTGTAATTGGGTGTAATTATACAATTTGGCATGTTTGTTTAGCCAAGTAATTACTTGGTCAACATGGAATTGGGCGTAATAGGAGGGGTGTAATTACACTCTCCAATTCTCAAGGGAGAGGTGAGAATTGGTGGTAACTATACTATGTAATTACAAGGTTGCTTTTTAGTTTCTTTCCTTTTGTTTTTATTTTAATTTATTTTCTTTATAACTTTTTATTTCTATTATTTTAATTTTTTAATTTTATTTTTACTTTTAAATTTCTTTTCAAATTTTTAAATATATTTTCTTTGTACATTATTTATTTTTTATTTCTCTATCTTTACTTCTTGTGATTCCATATAATTGTATATTTTATTTATTTTATTATTCTATTTTGAAACTACACCTCCTAGTATTAGAAATAATGAGTCATTAACAAACTTGGCATATAATGAGTGATGCAATTAAAGTGGAATTTCGTTGTTGAATGTGGTTATAAACTTATTATGTTTCCTAATCTTAAACTGTAGTGGAACTTACTATTATTATGCTGGAATTTGACATATGTTAAACTTTTTTTTTTAGAATTTTGAAATTGTCTTATATTCATAGTTTCAATTTACTTGTTTTAGTAGTATTGGCTCACATTGCATATTGTTCATGTCTTTAGTTAGAATTGATAGATTATTTTTGTCAAACATTTAAATAATGTTATGACATTATATTTATAAATATTAATTTATTTTATCAAACATGAATTCTATGATGTTCTTACAAAACGTATGTTTTTAGTTTTTGTAAGTATCTAAACTAAATATTATTAATTTGGAAAATATATAATTTTTTTTGAAATTTTATTTTAAGCATATGATTACTAATTAATGTATATTCACGAAAAAATATACATCTTAAATACCAAATATAATATCATTTATACTTATATAAATTTACAAGCATTTATTTATTATATTAACTTTTAAGTTTTGATAATTACTTTATTTAAAATTTAATCTAATTGTGTAATTACACTTGTGCAACCAAACAGTAAACTTGTAATTACACTATAACAAACAAACAGGTCTTTTTAATTACACAACTGTGTAATTACTAGGTTGTGTAATTACTACCCTAGTAATTACACCAATTCCAATTACCTGGTGGCTTTCTAAACTGGCCTTAAAGAAACGAAGAAGTTATCAGACTTGTTGCAATGGAAGGAACGGCATACTCACCAATCGACCTGAGATTTCACGTAAAGCTTCTGCCCAACGAGATGTCGAATCTGCCATCATACTGACATTGTAACCCATGTCTCTGAAGTATTCTGCTATAGTAATACCTGAAAATCATAAAGACACAAGCTGAAGAACTGCATTGGTGTATGAAGAAGAGCTTGCTTTTTTTAGAGAAGAAAAGGCATCAACGGAATATAAGATGACACTTTATATCGGAAGCGTAGGAAGCAGCACTCAGCAGAAAACATCTACATGAACATGAACATACAAAGAACAAAAAGAGGAACACTCTTTTATTTGGTATAATAAACAGGTGCCGGAGCAATTATGTTAGCTAGAATTCTAAAGCTAAGCAATTACACTTATTCTACTGGACATTTAGTCATTCTTTTTATCAAGAGCAAGAGAGGAAAGACATTTTACAGCAAGCATATATCATAATACAGGAAAATTACACGATGAGATAAGACCAATTGTAAATGGCAGAATCAAGGACCTTCTCCAAGGAATATTGACATAGTAGGAATATTAGAGAGTGAAGCAAGTACCGACCTGTATAGATAGAGGCCTCACGAGCAGCCACAGGCATGTTTGAAGTATTAGCCACAAGTGTGGTACGTTTCATGACAGACTCTTCACGCCCATCAGGCAGTGTCATTGTCAATTGAGGGAAATCCATAAGTACCTGAAATTAAGGGTCTTCTGCTATGTGACTCAATATAATAAGAAAGAGCTCGCAAATAGAGTGGAAAAACTCCATACCTCTGCCATTTCGTTTCCTCTTTCTCCACAACCAACATACACGACAGTGTCCGAGTTAGAGTACTGCATTCATTATTAAAACGAAACAATAACTTGAATAAGCTTCCTAAGGATCAGTTCTAATTTTTGGAAACTGGAATTAAGTAGGTAATCCAATGTGAATAAATATGAGACTCGCCTTGGAAAGAGCTTGACTAATCACTGTCTTCCCACAGCCAAAAGCACCAGGTATGGCACAGGTACCACCAAGCACTGAGGGGAACAGGGCATCCAGAACACGCTGACATGAAATAGAGCAGTTTTCTTTTAAGGGACACGAAATAGAGAAGTTAAAGCACAGATGTCTAAAATTCTCACATGAAACCCCAAAAGAGGCCTAATATCTAAGCAAGATTTACCTGTCCAGTAAGAAGAGGAGTATCAGCAGCTAACTTTGATGCAACAGGCCTAGGAGTACGCACAGGCCAAGTCTAAAGAGATGGGAACAAGTTAGTGTCAGTATCCACTGCTGAAACTGTGATACAAACAAAGCAAAAGCCAATCTATGGAACCCATGTAACTACAGTGTTATTGACCTGAAGCATAGTCACTTGCTTTTTGACGCCTTGAAACTCAAGCTCAAGAACAGTATCCTGCAAGCATAGGGGGGAAGAGAAAACAATGAAGTCCCCTGATATAATAGTCAATGCATTGCTTGCAATATCTTATCTTTTCCTTATTTGATCTCTGATACAGAAAAAGATGGTCCTACGGCAATCTTATCGTCTTTCGTTCTTTGATAAAAATTATATAACGTTCTTTTTAACAAAGGAATATACATCTTAACTACATGTTCTTACAAGCTATAAATCTTAACCATTAAAACAATGTAACATGAATAGTACATTGAGCAAGTCATACACTTGCTACCAAGCTTTAAAATGGGAAAAAATAAAGGAAAAGGCATTACTACTGGAGCCATCTAAACTGCAATCTAGGTTTGCTGTTCCGGAAATGGAGTAGATTTTCTATTTTCCTTTCCAAACAGTAAGTACAGGCCAATTGGTGGCATAATTTCACACGCTCAGGGAGGTGCCTAATTGCCATCAAAATGATTCAAGTTGGACCAGCTCTTAGACAGTCGAACCATAGCTTTATAAAAAAATTACTTCAGACCACTATGCACTACAATAGTAGAAAAATGGGTGGACCTCAAATAGAAGCTTAATGAGCCAACAATAACAGTAACACCAAATGTGTACTGATATTTAAAGCATAAATTGTTAACATACATTCAAAGAGTAGTGACCAGCTGGAGCAATGTAAGTAATCTTTCCCATGGCATCAGGAGGAAGAGCAACACGATGTTCCATTAAGGTGTTCTCAAAGACAGTCTGCCAAAAGAAAATTCACGTATATACTCAGATAACAATGATACTGGAATAGGGCTTTGGAAAAGGTTATCACAAATTTAGTTAAAAGAAGTTAAGTTCACTTACAGCATACAAATCTCCACCTGTTAAGAGATCTCCCTCACCTGGCACCATGATATTGATAATGAGCAGAGTCATCAATATTTTTCTAAGTTCAAGGTCCAAAATGTCATATAGTAAAAGGCTACAATTATACCTATTTTCTTAGGCTGAAATTCCCATAGTATATCCTTGTCCAAGGCCGGAACAGATACACCTCGAGGGATGTAGACATCACCAGACCTTTTTGCAATTGTCTTCAGAGGCCTCTGCATTATTGAGGGAGAAAACATATAAAAATCATGTAGCAGCTTTCTATTGATTGACGCTAATGGCTCTGATTTCACAACGCTTGGATTAAGAATTCATTTAAAAAATGAAAAGGACATTGTCAGATGATAACCTGAATACCATCGAAGATGTTTCCCAATATTCCAGGACCCAGCTCTACTGACAGGGGCTGTTATTTGAAACAGAACATGAAGATCTTGGAATTTTGAAATTTTAATTGACAGTTAAAGGAAAACAATTGAAGCTCAAAGAAAGAATTTCTTTTGACCTTGCGTGTACGTAGCACAGGATCATTCACCATCAGACCAGCTGTTTCTTCATAGACTGCAAGAAAGGCAATTTAACAAACAAATCTTGCTTTTAGTTTGAATCATGTGAAGTACGATACTTTAAAAGCTGGTCAATATCTCCTTTTTGCAAATAGCTTAGGAACAGGCAAAAGCAAGGAAGTAAGAAATTCAAGAGCAATATACCCTGAATTGTAGCAGAATCTCCTTCGAGCCTAATAATTTCACCAATGAGATTGTCATGTCCGACACGAACTAGTTCATACATGGCAGCCCCCGCCATTCCATCAGCAACAACCACTGGTCCAGACACCTGTTACGGAAGATGAATGACAACCTCATAAGTTCTACCAATAGCCCCTTTCGTAGTGGAGTGGGAGAGTAGACTTAACCAGTGCTAGGTGAATAGATCAGAGTCAAACCAACAAAGATAAGTATAATCATCTTAGTTGTACCCATCAGAAGGTAAATACACTCATAATAGAAGGTTTGAATTTGAACTTAATAATTAATCAACAAATCAAGCAGTGAAAAGACCAAGTATCTGCATACAAGCTAAGGCAAAAGCAGATATTATAATCAGTGACTAACACATGATTGAACTTTATAGGTTCGGGATTCTAGGAAAGCAACCTCAAGTGCTAATAATTGGGTTTGGAATTTAATATGTGTTCATATTTTGTGGATTTCTTAACACATATACATGGTATAGGTCAAAGCTAATGGGTTCGGCCGAACCCATATATTACACTCTAATTCCACCCCTGGACTGATCAATGAGAACAGCAACAATCAAATCAAAGTCGCAAGATGGTTAATTTTTATTTTTCATCTTTATTATCACGGGTAAGTTTAGTTGCTTTTAGTTGCCAGCTGCTTGACCGACGATCCACACTAAAAGCTTCTACACAAAGAGTAATCTAAAGAAAAGCTCAATACAAATAGAAAAGGTTAGGGCTTAATGAATCGTCCGGGTAAGTGAAGTCAAACCGATCCAATCATATCCAGTTTCCATCCGATTAAACAGAATAAATTAGATCTCAAAGTCAAAAAACAATTACAGATCTAGGGAAAAAGAGAATACCTTTCTGACATAGCCATACTCGCTTTCCTTCTCAGAATCCTCAAAAGTAGTCATCGGACCTCCGAAGAGTGACGGCATTGTGGGAGATTGATGCAAATAGACAGAAGTAAATCTGAATTGCAAAGATCTGATACCTCAGAATTGAAATCCCGCACACAGAGAAGTGAGATTGAGGTCAAAGCAGAAGCAGCGAGAGAGTAGATAGGCAATAATTGTTGGAGGAACCTTCACCTTGTAGTGATAGAACGAGGGAGGGCAGTAACTCTCGTGTTTGACTTCAATTTTTTGTAGATCCAGTTATATGTAGACACGTTCCGCATGTGTAGATCTACTTACATGATCTGGTTGCCTGCCCCTCGTGAATCTGGTCCTTACATGTGCAATTTAGTTTATTGTATTTTTATTATTTTGGCCAATTTCGTAGATAACCACTAAACTTAGGCAATTTTTTTATGGGATGCGAAAATATTAATTTCACACTTAACCTTCATAGATGTCCTAATACTTTTTATTTTTGTCCAAAGTAAATTCAAAACCACCTTATAAAGCATAACACCATTTTTACGGTATTAGGTGTTCCACGTGTGCATGTCATGTCAACACCATATTAGAAATATAATAAATTAATGATTTTTACTATTTTTTCTTCTTTCTTTTCATTCACGTATTTTTTTAAAAATTTTCTTCCATACCTACGACCAATTTCACTAAACCTAAAACTCTACTCCTGCTACAACCATTATTGTTATTTTCTTTATGTAAATGATTTTTTTCCCAATAACACTTTGTGTGTAAATTGTTATTCAAATATTTTAGCCTAAAACATAGCCCTGAAACTGATCTGGATAAGGTTAACCGCACGATTGCTTGTCATGTCCACAGTTTATGTCTAGTAACTGCCAATGTGTTTGGCATACTAACGCTCGTTACCATGTATATGCCAAGGGCCTAATCTAGTAGTCAACAATGCATCTAAGTGCATTTCTGCACCCTTTTTGACCAGCTTCTAAAATCTACTTATTTTAAAAAGTGCTTTTTACAAAAGTACTTTTGGTGAGAATCGGTTTTGTGTTTGGCTAATTAATTTGAAAAGCACTTTTAAGCAGTAATTAATGTTTGGCCAGGCTTTTGAAAACTGTTTCTAAGTATATTTTTTTCAAAAGTGCTTCTCAGAAAAGTGTTTTCGGAGAGAAGCTACATTTTTCTACTTCTCAAAATTGCTTTTGTTTCTCCTCAAAAGCACTTTTTTCCTTCTAAAAGTTTGTCCAAACACCTCAATTTTCGGCAAAAAACACTTTTTGCCAAAAAAATTGGTCAAACGGGCTATTAGGCTCAAACTTATGCACATGCTCATCTGCCATGGCCCATGCTCATGTCAATGTTTGCGTAGCACAAGTGTTGACTACCTTAGCTTGTATTAGTTATCAGTCGTTTGCCATGCCTTAGAACTAATGCACTGTGCCTTGATGTACGTCGATGTTCGGGTGCCAATGCCATGCTATTGCGCCACTGTGAGCCTATTTCGTTTGTCAAGTTGCCTTGCCTTATTCTAAGACCTTGGAAGTCACCTGCCCATTTTCCTTTGTGCCTTGGTGTAAGCTCACACACCTCAACCTAGCAATAGTCTTGTTGCCCGTGACAACACTCTCATTGTCAAGTTCCAACTTGTGCATCAGTGCATGTTGCTTCCGCACCCGTTAAAGCCTATAGCAGAGTAATACGCTAACACCCATGCCACAGTCGTGTCACTTTCCGATCAACTTGTCTAGGAGTCTAACACCTAGTATGAAAATGGGGCATTCCAAAGTTGAAGTCCTAAGGGAGGGTAAGTGTAATACCCTACAAATCCTTAATAGTTGTACTAGAAAGGGGGTTCATTGTAAAGCTTACTAAGGCAAATCTTATATCGCAATTAGAGGGAAAATTTACGGGCTGTAAAAAGTGGGCTCGTGAATTTAACTATTGAGGAAATTTTTGGATTGAAGCTCAAGAAGATAAAGTCGTGAGACCTTAAAGGTTAGGCCAAAATGGACGACACTTTGACAGTTTGACCTGGGGCATTATAGGAATACCAGAGTTGTTATCTCTATTAAACAATTATGGGGCAAGTTTCAGCAAAGACATTGAGTCCCTAAAGGCAAAGTAATAATCTATGGATTGTTGGAGGTTGAACTCGAAAGTGAGTTCGCTTTGAAACGTCTTTAGGCAAAGCCTACGTCGAAATGAGAGGAAAAGTCCGGGGACATATAAGGGCGAGCTCAGGAGTCAATTGCGGAAGCGTCTTTTGGATTAAGCACAAGGAGACAAAATCACGAGGGGCCAAAGGGTGAGCAGACGATATCTCGGCAATGGGACTTGAACCGTTACGAGTCTAATGCATTTATTTTGCTTTCTTTTTGTTGTATTAGGCTACAACTCACTTGATTATATACATTTGACACTCACAGAAGTTCCATGAACCTAGTAGATATAGTTGGTTATTTTGAGGGTAGTATACATAAGTTATCGCTTGAGGGACTTGTTTTGCTACGATGACTCCTTCAGATATTGTTGATGTTTATTCATTTTATATTAAAGTACTGCACAATGATATGAGATCTCTTACTAATCTTTTTGCATGTGCTTGATAGTGTAGAGTCGTTTGAAATTCCAATTTTATTTTTTATTTCTTTTGCAGCAATTGAATATGAGTTTGCTGATGGAATTATGCTCGTTGCATGTAAGTCGCATCACTTTATTTTCGAATCCTGACATGGGGGTTTAAATTGTGATGTTCAAGATTTCAAAGAAGAATGAATTCAATAAATACATAATTACATGTGAAAATTTTACTAATTTATCCTTACTAATCCTAATTACTTTTAATTTTGAAAGAAAATCTACGTAAGATAATAATATTCTATCAAGAAAAATATAAGTTAATATTATAATATATCTAGATCAATTGTAACACTCCGTAAATTTGGGTTAGGTATGGATGTGTTAAATGAGTGTTGATGTGATATTTTAGACATATGAAGTCATGGGTGAAAACAGTTACTTTGGAATTAAGACGGTAAGTGATGAAGTGCATAAGATTCAATAAAATCAACTAAGTTTATGGAAGGTCTGTCCTCCAGCCTAATTTCGTGACAATCTGTTAGGAATTTGAGAAAACTTAAAACATTAAAGTTGTAGGCCTTTGAAATACCTTTCCATTGATATATTGTGTATCCCGAGGAGATATCTGTTCAAGAAGTTATGTGCATTTTACTAGACAATGCGCAGTCTGCGCGCTCGATTGCGCGCCCAGATGTCCCGTGCGTGGCAGCGCACTTGTAGCAGTACCACTGCCCTTGCTGCGCGTTCAGGTGCGCGGTTGGGCCTTCAGCTACATGGACGCGCACTCGGAGGGTCATTTTAAAAGCCCTACCTCGTTTCCCACACCCTAAAACATGAAAATTTGCTCTACAAAGGGAAGCTCTCAAGAACCTAACTTCCTTCAAGGTCCATCCATCATCCAAGGTAAGTTCTAATGATGATTGTAAGTTAATTTCAATTCTCTAACACCTTATTAATATGGGTAAACCCTTCAAATCATTAGATATTCGATTGAGACATTATTATTGAGAAAAGAAACTCTAGAACTCGAATGCAAGAGGATTGAACTTAAAAAAGGTAATGCTTCTACTCCCTAATCATTTATGTTTGTGAATTGATGAGTTCTTGGAGAATAGTTAAGTTTGATAAGGAGAATCATATGAACTAAGCTAGGGTTTTGGGTTGTTGACTTAAGATTATTGTAATTATTTGGGTGATGAGAAATGATGTTAGTTATATCTATTTGAGATTGTAGAATCACCTAGAAGTAGTAGAATGAGAATTTGGTGAAGAAAACACCATGAATGAGGTACGCGGCTTTACGCCCATAAGGTGTTTGATAAAATGCTAAAATGATTAAAATATGAGCACTAGTGCTAATTTTGGTTCCTCTTGATATATATTGACATAGATTATCGTTAAAAGAGGCGATGAACATTATGATATGCTTAAAAATGCCAAAGTCAAAATATGCGAGGCTAACTCTCTATGTTTGGGAATGTTAATGATTCTCCCTACATTATGTTTTTTTTTACAATGTTACTAATTGCCTCAGAAATATAGTTAAGCTTAGTTCCTTGAATAGTTGCAGAAATTCTATTCTCTAGCTTCGTAATTCGTTCAAGACTTTTATTTCGAACGTTGTGAGCTCAGTGCATAATCAATATAAACTTGTGTTTGATACCCATGAGTCTTAGTTTAGATTATGCAGTATGACATAAACAATTGAAGCTTCAGTTCTCATAATCAGTTCATGAATACATGTCTCAGTCTAGTTCTATTCAATATTCTAGTATCATGTAGCTTAGTATGGTTCAGTATTACAGTATCATGTATTGCAGTATGCTTCTCAGTTCCTGATTTTTAATCTCTAAATGTTGAACACTTATATTTGCGTCGGAGGCTACAGTTTATGTTTTATGTATCTTTGGGCCTGAGGCTTTATGCTTTATGCTTCTTTGGGCCTGAGGTCGCAGTTATGTACACGTATACTTGGGCCCAAGGCCGCAGCTTGTGCACATATATATTGGGCTTAAGGCCGCAACTTACTTACTTCAAATAAACAGGTGGTTCATCACTCAGAAGAGGGAGTATTTGTATCTTTAATTCCTTGTTCAGTTATCATTTATTAGTTCGGTTTCAGTTTCAACATTGACAATTTTTTCTTTTAGTTGCTTTACATACCAATGCAATTCAATGTACTGATGTCCCTTTCGCCCGGGGCCTACATCTCACGATGCAGGTAACGATTTACAAGTTGAAGATTCAGAGCACTAGGATTCTCGTACCGGTTATTTGGTGTAGCCCCAGTTCTTTCGGGGCATTATCATTACTTTACAATCTTTCAGTATTTATAGACAATCAATATTTTCAGTACTTCATTAGAGACTTTATAAACTAGAGTAATAGTTAGACAGAGTCGTAGGCTATTCATGTTAAGCAATGTTGGCTAGAGATATAATTTAGACTTATAATAGTGTTTTCGCACTTGATTTATCTTATCCAACCTTTCAGTATATCATCATGTGTTAGTTTATCTTCCGCATTCAATATGTTATGATGTCACATGTTGATTCAATCAGCCAGTTGGTTCGCTCGATTACATGTAGTCAAGTACCGGGTGTCGTGTTACGCCTAGGCCCAAGTTCGGGGCGTGACAAAGATTGGTATTAGAGCACTAGGTTCAAGTGTCCTAGGGAGTTTATAAAGCTGTGTCTAATGGAGTTTCCTTTATATGTGTGTACCGGCCATGCATATAAACGGTAAAATACCAAGACATTCAGGATTATCTCATTTCTTTCTACTCTAGATCATGCCATGAAGCTTATAGCAAAAGGTAACCTTCTTTTCCTATCGAATTCCAGACGTATCGAATGCCCAAGTGACTGGCAGAAAAAACCTAAGGTCCTAGAGAGGATAATTGTCCATTGGGGCATAATTATAGAGTACGGGTTGGTAATACATGAGACTTGAAAGGATGTAGTGGATAGCAGTACAGATTAGAGCATAACCTTATCAGAAAGTACCAAAACATTTACCATGTTTTACGGTTATTAGTTTACTTCACTTACCAGTTATACCGTCTTTCAATTAGCATGTTTATGGTTATTCAGTACGCCATTATTCAGTTATTTGGTTACCAGATCTCCAAATTTTAGCGTATCTAAATTCTAGTGACTTGTAAGTATACAGTGATACCTATGGGTGCTAAAAGAAAATGTAAATAACGATGATTATAGCAAAATCTTCGCATGTTTTAGGTCCAGATTAAGACCCAAGACTGGACGGATGGTGCAGAAAGTGATTTATCAGGTGATGGTATACTCTAAAGGATAAGTTTGTGTATGGTAGTGTATCCGTATGTGTTTTACCTGACAGAACAATTTTATTTTTATTCTTGGAAATGGAGTCGCAAGTTAGATGATGATAGTTTAGATGTTAGACCCCATGGTATAACAAGTTAATAATTTAACCACAACGGGCATTAAATTGATTACTATAATTTTAGATAGAAAAAAGCCTAAGGGCAATATACCTGGGAGTCAGAAACATACCAAAGATGTGTTTTTCGTATGACTCATGCATATGACTTAGAATATATGATGTACAAAATGAGAACCAAGAGCAACCGATATTGAATTTCAAGGAATAATTTTAAGTTGTTCTGATTTATTCAAATCTAAACTAAAAAGTACCACGTTAGTAAGTTACTATAAGAAGCAATTATTATTCTAAGATAAAATATATGACAGTTCCCCTATAAGTTATGTGACTAAGTGTGACGACCCGGCCAGTTGTCTCATAAGTTACCGCTTCGTTTCAACCATTTCTGCTTCTTATTGCTTTGTCTATCGGTTCTATATGTGATCAGGTTGGTAGGCTCGGGTTCGGAAAGGTTTTGAGACACTTAGTCTCTTTTGAGGAAGCTTAAGTTGGAAAAGTCAACCGGATATTGACTTATCTGTTAGAGGGCTCGGATATGAGTTCTGATAGTTCGGATAGCTTCGGGAGGTGATTTGGGACTTAGGAGCGTGATCGGAATGTGTTTTGGAGGTCCGGAGTAGATTTAGGCTTAAATTGGCGAAATTGGATTTTTGGCGTTTTCCGGTTGATAGGCAAGATTTTGATATAGGGGTCGGAATGAAATTCCGGGAGTTGTAATAGTTTCGTTGGGTCATTTGGGATGTGTGTGCAAAATTTCAGGTCATTTGGGCGTGGTTTGGTTTATTTTTTGATCAAAAGCGTAATTCGGAAAATTTTAAAAAACTTAGGCTTGAATCCGATGTGTTTTGGTTGATTCGATGTTGTTTGGGGTGTTTTGAAGATTGGTACGAGTTTGAATAAGGTTATGGGATAATTTTGTGCTTTTGGTTGAGTTCCTGGGGGCCTCGGGGTAATTTCGGATGGTTGACGGAAAGAATTGAACTTTGGTTTGGCAGCTGAAGAGTGAAGTCTGCTGTCATAACCGCATCTGCGGTTGGGAGGCCGCAGGTGCGACCCCCGCAGATGCATAAAAGAAATCACAGAAGCGGAAGAAGCTAGGATGGTTGTGACCACAGAAGCGGTTGGTGAACCGTACCTAGATGGCGCAGGTGCGGCTAGTGCATCGTAGTGCGAAATTTAGTAGCTTAAGTGAAAACCGCAAAAGCGGTTCAAGGACCGCAAAAGCGGTACCGCAGAAGCGGTAGAAGGGCCGGAGATGCGAAATGCCTAGGTCAGAACATATAAATTCATTCCTTCACGATTTTTGAGCTATTCCACAATTTCTAAGTCGGTTTTGAGCATTTTGGGCAATTTTGAAGGGGGAATTCAAGGGAACTTCATTGAGGTAAGGATTTTGGACCTAAAACTCGTTTCTATGGTATTATTTCATGGATTAGAGCTGTAATTAATGGAATTTAAGGGTTAAAAATTGGGAAAACTAGGGCTTGGTATTAGAGACCTACACTTGAGGATTTGAGGGACCATTTTTGGTCGGATTTTGGTACTTTTGATATGTATGAACTCGTGGGGAGATAAGGAAACCTATTGATGTGAATTTTATCAAATTCGACGTGGGCCCGGGGATCGGGTTTTGGCAATTTCGGGATTTTATGCTATAAATTGATTATTTTCGCTTGGGCTTCGTTCCCTTAGCATATTTTTACGTTGTGATTCTGAGTTTGGATAGATTCGACGCGAGTGGAGGCCGATTCGAGGGGCAAGGGAATCGCGGGCTAGAGTTCGGACCGGATAGAGGTGAGTAATGATTGTAAATGTTGTCCTGAGGGTATGAAACCCCGGATTGCACATCGTTGTGCTATATTGAGGTGACGCACATGCTAGATGACGAGCGTGGGGTCGTGCACTGTTGGGGATTATGATTTAGTCCGTCCCGAATGACTATTGTACCGCGTATTTGACTGAAAACTATGTGCTATCATCATGTTTTTGGCTGAATGCCATATTTGGGCCTCGTGCCAACTATTTGAACCCTTAGGGGAGTTTTACTGATATTTCCTCACTGTTTTGACTTTATACTTGAACTCAGCCATGCTTGTGAGCACGTGTTTTTTGTCCTATATGAATTATTCCCATAAATTCAAAAACAAAATAATTTTTTCCATTGTTCGCAATTTTGCGAATTTTTTGTGGCATTTTCTGTTATTGTTTGCATTTTTCTGTGCATGTTTATTTTATTTAAATTATTTAAAAATAAAAAAAAATATGTTGCATTTTTTTTTGCATTTATGATTTAACTTTGCATTTTTAAGAATTAATTAAGTAGCTTTACAAAAATGGAAAATCACAAAAAATAGTTTATTGTTGCTTTTTAATTTTTGATTTTTTGGTAATTCTCCCTTTAATTTGGTACTTAACTTAGTTGTGGTAGTCATAATTTAGAGTTAATTAAATTAATTAGATAATTTGGATTAGGAATTAATTTAGGTTTTTATTTTAGTTTAATTTAAAAGAAATTGGGAAAGGAAAAGAAATGAAAATAAAAGAAAATAGAAAATGTTGTATTTGGGCCAAACTTGACAATTGTCCCCAAAACCCAACCAAAACCGGCCCAGACCCACCCCAATAGCCGGTCCGTCTCCAGCTTAATCCAAACGACGTCGTTTCATGCGTTTTAATCTGGACCGTTGAATTAGTTTGATCAAACGGTCCAAATTCTCGCCCATTTCCCAAACCCCAACCCGATCCAGAACCAAATCGGTTCCCCCCAGTGAAACAAAACGACCCCATTTTCCATTAATGATTTAATCAGAGCCGTTGGATTCCAATCATCCAACGGCCCTAATTAAATCATCAATTTAATATACTCAAAACCTCAAACCCCTTACCTCCTCGGAACCCCCTTCATCGTCCCTGACGAAAATTTTGACAATCGGTAGAAAATTTTCTGCCCCGGTTTTTGGTGACTTCCCTGGCGTTGCCTCTCGCTGCCATCATCAATCCTTTGTTTTCCTGCAGCAGACAAAAGAATTTAATTAGTTTTAATCGTGGTGGTAGAGGGTGCCTTTCCGGCGGATGATTTTTCCTCTCTTCCCCTTTTATTGCCCTATGTCCCCATAATTGGTTAGTGGACAAAATTGCCTGCTGGGGGTCTCTAGCCTGCTGGGGCTGGTTTTCAATTTGTTCCTTTTTTTGCTTTTCTTTAAGCACATGCTGTGGGAATCTGCTTTTACTCCTGAAACCATTCCCTTTGGAGCTTACTTCCTCCAAAACTGTGAGGCACGATTATTGCATTGTCTAGGGCCGGCTTTTAAGACTGTTTGTGTTATCCTGCATTGGATGAACTCCCCTTCGGTCTCTGGTAGTAAGCTTTGAAAAATCCTTTTCAAGACAAATTTTTAGGAAGAGGACATAAAAGATAGAAAAGGAGAAAATCTTTCTGAACCAATATTTGGTGGGAGAAGAAACTCAGAAGAACTTATCTGGAGGACATGACTGGTCCTCGTGATCATGTCGTGCACCATAGATTCCCGACCCAGTCTATTTGTATCAATCGATTTGCCTGATGGTCTAACTTGCTGGGGATGATAAATGAGTGTCCATTTCGTTGCGAATGTGGTAGCTTTTGTTGATTTGTCTTGTCGCCTCATAGTGCCCTTCGAGGGGTTTTCACTAATGAGACTCTCTCTTTTCTCTCATCTCCCGGCGCCTTATGGTGCATGTGAAAGTTTTCACCAATAAGACTCTCTCTTTTCTCTCATCTCCCGGCACCTTATGGTGCCTGTGAAGGTTTTCACCAATAAGACTCTCTCATTTTATTTCTTTCTTACATCGCCTCTCGGTGCCTGTGAAGGTTTTCATCGATAAGACTCTCTCCTTTTATTTCTTTCGAGGAATCGGGGTGTTGTAGATACGACCCTCTCTTCTGGAGATTCCTTTGATCATCGATTCATTCCCAATCTTACGATCCTCTTCTTTGCTGGGGATCGGTGTATTATTCTTGGTCTTATTTGCCTGACTTAGCATCTCTTGGACATTGATCGGGAGGTCTTTTGGATGTTGATGTTGGCACTGGTGTGGGGTTAAAGAAAGGCTATAAAAATGAAAATAATTTGATGGGTGATGTGCTACAACTTTTGGAATCAAACCTTTGTTGGAACTTAAAACATAACCTCTGCCCCAGTTTTCTTGCTTGGGGAATTTATTTTTTACACTTATGTTGCGCTATGTGCGTTACGCACACTGTGCCTATTATGCACACTATGTACATTATGCATCCTATATTCGCTATGATGCATACTATGACCGAGCCGTGAGGCGCCTACGTATCCTCTTTGAGGAATCAGGTCAAACGTAGTTCCCACGGTTTTGTATTTCTTATGATTTTATCTTCCTTTTTTTCTTTTTCCTTCTTTTCATTTTTCTTTTTCTTTTCTTCTCTCTTTTTCATGTTTTTTCCATTAGTGATTCCAAAAGAGGGGTATGAAAGAATAACTTAAGGCTCAAAGGGGGAAGCAAGGGTTAAAAAGTGTTTGGATAGAAGAAAGAATTGCCTCCGTCATCTCATTATCCAATAAATGCCAAATACAAACAAATAAACCAACAATTGCCATAATTAAAGAAATTACGCATAATATCTCTTGACTGCATCTGAATTGATAGCCATGTCGACACATCTCCCCTCGACATCTGTCAAACACAAAGCACCGTTGGACAATACTCTGGTCACGATATAAGGCCCTTGCCAATTTGGGGCGAATTTGCCTTTTGCCTCGACCTGATGTGGGAGGATCTTCTTCAATACCTGCTGCCCTACTTCAAACTTCCTGGGGCGCACCTTCTTATTATATGTTCTTGCCATTCTCTTCTGGTACAGCTGACCATGGCACACTGCTGCCAATCTTTTCTCATCTATCAGGCTCAACTGTTCCAATCGAGCTTTGACCCATTCATCATCATTAATCCCGGCTTCAGCGACAATTCGGAGGGACGAAATTTCGACTTCCGCTGGTATTACGGCCTCAGTTCCGTACACCAACAAATAAGGAGTTGTGCCTATGGAAGTTCGGACGGTAGTGCGGTAACCCAACAAAGCAAAGGGTAATCTCTCGTGCCATTGTCTGGACCCTTCCACCATTTTTCGCAGTATCTTCTTGATATTCTTATTGGCTGCTTCGACTGCTCCATTCGCCTTGGGACGATATGGGGTGGAATTGCGGTGTGTAATCTTGAATTGTTGGCATACCTCTCTCATCAAGCTGCTATTAAGATTCGCACCGTTATCCGTGATGATCACTTTTGGGATCCCAAATCTGCAGATGATATGGGAATGAACAAAGTCCACCACTGCCTTTTTTGTTACCGATTTGAAGGTTTTAGCCTCAACCCATTTGGTGAAGTAATCAATGGTCACTAGAATGAACCTATGACCGTTGGATGCTGACGGCTCGATGGGCCCAATGACATCCATGCCCCATGCCACAAACGGCCAGGGTGCTGACATCGTATGTAACTCTGTTGGCGGAGAATGAATCAAATCTCCATGTATCTGGCACTGATGGCATTTCCTCACGAAAGTGATACAGTCGTGTTCCATGGTGAGCCAATAACACCCTGTTCGAAGGATCTTTCTTGCCAATACATATCCGCTCATGTGTGGCCCACAAACTCCAGCATGTACCTCTGTCATAACCGTCGTTGCTTGACTGGCATCTATGCATCTCAACAATCCCAAATCTGGGGTTCTTTTGTACAATACTCCTCCACTGAGGAAGAAACCATTCGACAAACGCCGAAGGGCTCTTTTTTGGTCTCCAGAGGCATGTTCTGGATATATCCCCATTCTGAGGTATTCCTTGATATCATGAAACCAGGGTTCGCCATCTGCTTCTTCTTCTATGGCATTGCAGTAGGCGTGCTGATCACGGACCTGGATGTGTAGAGGATCAACATACATTTTGTCAGGGTGGTGCAACATTGATGCTAAGGTGGCCAAGGCATCCGCAACCTCATTGTGAACTCTCGGGATGTGTTTGAACCTCACCGATAGAAATTGCTTGCTCAGATCATGCAAGCATTGTCGGTATGGTATGAGCTTTAGATCTCGTGTTTCCCATTCACCCTGAATTTGATGTACCAAGAGGTCCGAGTCTCCCAAGACCAAGACGTCTTGGACATCCATGTCAGCAGCCAAGCGCAGACCCATAATGCAAGCCTTATACTCGGCCATATTGTTGGTGCAATTGAAGCGTAGCTGAGCCGTAACAGGATAATGTCGTCCTGTTTCAGAAATGAGTACTGCTCCTATTCCAACCCCTTTCGCGTTTGCAACTCCATCGAAGAAAAGCTTCCAACCCGGTTCCTCAGGCAATTCCAACTCATTTGTATGCATTACCTCTTCGTCAGGAAAATACGTTCTTAAGGGCTCGTATTTTTCATTAACGGGATTCTCTGCCAAATGGTCTGCCAGCGCCTGGGCTTTCATGGCCGTCCTCGTTACATAGACGATATCAAACTCTGTGAGCAGAATTTGCCATTTTGCCAACCTTCCCGTGGGCATAGGTTTCTGAAAGATATACTTCAATGGGTCCAAACGGGATATGAGATAAGTAGTATACGAAGACAGGTAGTGTTTCAACTTCTGAGCTACCCAAGTTAGGGCGCAACATGTTTTCTCGAGTTGAGTGTACTTGACCTCATGTACTGTGAATTTCTTGCTAAGATAGTAGATGGCTTGCTCCTTCCTTCCTGTGTCATCATGTTGCCCCAATACACAACCAAATGAATTTTCCAAAACCGTCAGGTAAAGAATTAGGGGCTTCCCGGGCTTAGGCGGGACCAATACGGGTGGATTAGACAGATACCCTTTGATTTGGTCGAAAGCCTCCTGACACTCTGCCGTCCAACGTACCGCAGCATCCTTTCTCAGCAGCCGAAATATGGGCTCACAAGTTGCTGTGAGTTGAGCGATGAACCTGATGATGTAATTGAGTCTACCCAGCAAACTCATTACCTCTGTTTTGTTCCTTGGCGGTGGCAAATCTCGGATGGATTCAATTTTGGATGGGTCTAACTCAATCCCCCGTCGACTGACGATGAATCCTAGCAACTTTCTTGATGGAACCCCGAATGCGCATTTGACCGGGTTAAGCTTGATATCATACCTTCGGAGTCTCTGGAAAAATCTCCTTAGGTCTGCCACATGGTCCTCCTGACGCCAAGATTTGATGATCACATCATCGACGTACACGAGGGTTCCACGAGGGTTCTGATCAATTCTTCCCTGACATTCGGCTCAATGTGGATGCTGATTTTGGTTTCTTGGACGTTATCAGCGTTTCCTAGGTTTACAGCCTCAGTGTCATTTAGGTTAGGCTTGGGTTTTTCTTCAAATTGGCATAATTCTCGGTTTATCTCTTCGAAGGCTTCATCTTCATCACATTCAGATTCATCATCACAAACGACCTCTTGCATCATTGAGTCAGATTCAGATTGATTTATTAGACTAGTTCGAAGATCCGCTGTGCATGCCATGTCATTAGAACCAGTAAAAAGAGAACTGTTCAGAAAGACAAAAGAACGAAACAAAATTAAAATGGGCAAAATAAGAGAATTTTATTAAACTTGTGGGATAAAAGGGTTCACACTTTTACAAAACGAAAGTAAAATTTGGATTACACCCTGGGATAATCCGAACAAAACAAAACACACAAAACATAAATCAAAGCCTACTACCAAGACTCCCCTCGGACAGGAAGAGGAGTAACTGTCCAATTGTTGGTCTTGGCCTCAAGTCCCACAAACTGTATCTCTGTTCTGCTGGAACCTTCCCCAGCTTCTACCATGCTGACATCAGCGAAGAGCCTCTCAAAACTCTGATTCAGGTCCTCATTTATACCGATCAATGGTCCTAGAATCTTCGGGACCGGTGACCCCCTGGCACTTGCTTTGACAAAAAACCGTGAGAGACGCGGTACTGGTTTAGGCAAAACCCAAACCCTCTTCTTCATTTTTCGTGCTTGCTTCCTATCTGCTGCGGTTGGTTTGAACCCTAATCCGAAAGTTTCCAGATTTTTAGGAAGGGAGACAGGTTGGACAATCCCTTGAAGCTCGACTCCCAGGCCTTTTCCCGGCACAAATCCATTACCCAGCATTTCTGAGACCATCATGACCGTTGCGGCAGCTACCCTAGGGTGCGAGATGATTTCTCCTTCAGAAATTTTGTTGGCCAACCCTGTATCGAAAATCTGGTAGACCCAAGGACCTTTGTCATCAGCGGTCTCTATGAAAGGTGCAATGGTTCCGCCCATGGTGCACGTTGTATCCTCGCCGTGTAACACGACCTCTTGTCTTTCCCACTCGAACTTCACCATCTGATGTAGGGTGGAAGGCACCGCTTTGGCTGCATGAATCCAGGGTCGTCCCAACAGCAGGTTATAAGATACTGTGGCGTCCAACACCTGGAATTCCATGGTAAACAGGACCGGACCAATGGTTAGTTCAAGTACAACATCCCCTACAGTAGCTGTTCCGTTTCTGTCAAACCCTCGGACACAGATACTGTTCTTGTGGATCCTTCCGTGGTCGATCTTTAACTGGTTCAAGGTAGATAGTGGGCAAATATTGGCGCTTGAGCCGTTATCCACCAATACTCGAGTTACCACCGAGTCTTCACATTTGACAGCTAGGTATAGAGCTTTATTATACTCCGTACCTTCCACCGGCAGGTCATCATTTGAGAATTTTACCCTGTTCACCTCGAAATCTTGCTGGCAATGGTTTCCAGGTGGTTTACAGCAATCTCACTGGGTACATGAGCTTCGTTCAATATCTTCAGCAGGGCCCGACGATGCTCCTCAGAATGGATCAGTAACGACAACAGTGAGATCTGGGCCGGTGTTTTTCTCAGCTGTTCGACCACAGAATAGTCCTGTACTTTCATCTTCCTCAGGAACTCTTCAGCCTCTTCTTCGGACACAGGTTTCTTGGTTGCAACTGGGTTGGTTCTTCTTAGCTCCACCGGAGCAAAACATCGACCTGATCGAGTCAGCCCTTGCGCTTCACAACTAACTTCTTCCACCTGTTTTCCTTTGTACATCACCACCGCCTTTTCATATTTCCAAGGCACAGCCCTGCTGTCAATCATCGGCAGATGGACCACAGGCTTTATGGTCACCCGTTCTCTACATACCCCTTTCAACACGACCGCCGGTGTGGGCGGGATCCCTGGTATTACCAACTTGCTTGGCTCGGGTTTGCTTGTTATGTCGGACGGGCTCTTTCCCAATATCACTACAGGCTTGACGCCTTCTCCCTGCGACTGTACACTCGTTCCTCCACTGGTTGAGACTTCTTTCGGGGCGGCTTGGATCATCATCACTGTTTGTGAGGGTTTTCTCAATTCTCCTCCCTCACACACAAACTCAATCATGTGAGTTTCGTGGTGCGCTGGCTGTGGGTTTTGGTTGATGTTAGGAGCCTCCGGTGTCTGGACCTCGATCTTATTGGTGTTAATAAGATCCTGTATGGCATGCCTTAATTTCCAGCACTTCTCGGTATCATGCCCGAGCATCCCTGAACAGTATTCACAACTGATTGATCGATCCAAGTTCTGAGGTGGGGGATTTGGTTCTCGAGTCTGGACAGGAGTAACCAAACCCAATTGCCTCAGCTTGTGGAACAAAGCGGTGTAGGTTTCTCCCAACTCCGTGAAAGTTCTCTGCTTCCGCAACCTGTCATTCCTAGCATCTTGATTTCCCCGGAAGCCTGCCCCTGAAGGGTTTCTATACGCCCTTGGTGGAGGATAGGTGTTTTGTGGTGGTGCATATATGTTCTGGGGAGCCGGCGCGCGCCATTGTGGGCGAACCGGAGGCTGAGTGTATGCTTGGGCCTGGTGTACGGAACAATGTGGTTCTCGAGGTGGATAGAAATTTTGTGGTGGGTTGTATGGGTAGTTTGACCTGTGAGGTCTGGGTTGGTTGTAGTGCGGCCTGCCAGCCCTAGACCAACTGCCTGCCTCGATCGTGGCAACCTCTTCTTTCTTTCTTCTCAGCGCACCTCCCGTGCCGCTTTGAATAGCCTGGGTTGTGGCTTTGAGTGCCGAATAGTTCAAGATTTTGTCAGACCTCAGACCCTCTTCTATCATGACCCCTATCTTGACCACCTCGTTGAAAGATTTTCCAACTGTTGTCACCAAGTGACCAAAATAGGTTGGATCCAGTGTCTGCAAGAAATAGTCCACCATCTCTCCCTCTCTCATGGGAGGATCGACTCTAGCTGCTTGCTCTCTCCAGCGGAACCCGAACTCGCGAAAACTTTCCCCGGGTTTCTTCCCAGTTCTCAATAATATGAGATGGTCAGGGACTATCTCGAGATTGTACTGGAAATGACCTGCAAAAGCCTGCGCCAGATCATCCCACGTGTACCACCTGCTGGAATCCTGCCTGGTATACCATTCTAGTGCAGATCCGCTCAGACTTTGGCCGAAATAAGCTATCAGCAGCTCATCCTTGCCGCCTGCCCCCCTCATTTTGCTACAGAATCCCCGCAAATGTGCCATGGGATCACCGTGCCCTTCATATAAATCAAACTTAGGCATCTTGAACCCAGCCGGGAGTTGGACGTCTGGGAAAGGGCACAGATCTTTGTATGCTACGCTGACTTGATTGCCCAGCCCGTGCAAGTTCCTGAAGGACTGCTCCAGGCTTTTGAACTTTCTCAATACTTCATCCTGTTCAGGGGCCTTAGCCGGCTTCTCAATCTCTGCCGGCACCTCCAAATGTGGATTGTAAGCATGTGGTTCGGGGGCATGAAACGTAGGCTCGGGGGGGGGGGGGGGTAGTATTGTGTATCGTGAGCCTGAAACAATGGCTCACTGGTCGTTCTTTGCAAAGGGGCTGATGTTGGTCCCACAAAAATGGGAATATTGGGTGTTGGGAGAGGTTGATGGGGTGGTGGAGCTTGGGAATCATGAGGGCTTCTTTCTTGATGATAAAGGGGATTTGGGCGGCTTGTGGAAGGGCCAGAGTGAGGGTATTCCGGCATGTGTCCCAGTGTTTCAGGGCTCTTTTGTGTTTTGGCTATGGCTAGCTGCATTGCATTCATCTCTAGTCCCATCCTTTCAATCTTTTCCATCGCTTCTTTTAGCAACTGGCTCATCGGCCTCTCTTCCTCATTACTATTCTCTGAAGTAGTCATGCTGGTTGCTATCGGTCCTTTGGATCTGGTTTGATAGGAGTGTGTTGCCAGAGTTCTTTAACAATTGATTTGTTTGATTCAGACAACAACAAACTTTGTTAGCGTTAGAGTTTAACAGATTTGATCATAACACATAGAGGATGCAATGCACCTAGGCAGTTAACCGTTTCTACATGTTTTGCTTCAAACAACATGCGTCATCCCGGTTTGCTCATTCGTCCCCTTTTAAAGTACTTTGGGAAACCCTGTGTTTTATTTTATTTTGTATTTTCTTTTCTTTCTTTATTAAAAGCGGTCGAATCTTATGGGGATTGCCTACGTATCACGTCCCCGCGTGAATCAGACCAGGCGTAGTTCTGCCTCAAAGTAAAGACACATAGAAATTCTTCTGGAGTCACTTAATTTCATTATCAAAATTTGCTATTACACATTGTTTCAAACAAAAATAGCAACAACACAGACTCCACGGTTTTAAACCCGGTTTGAAGAAAAGAAAACAACATATGGGAAAACAACAAAAGCCAAATAAACAGGACTTGACCAAAAACTAATTTTCCAACTTAAGGGCCCGCGAGGCATCATTCGGCCTCTCCGCGGCTCTAGGTGTGAGGTCTCTTTGCAGGCTCTTCAACTCGTTCATAATCCGGTGGACGCAGCCCATGATGGAAACAAGGAGGGTCTTCCGAGGTGTTCGCTCACATGCCAGGCATTTCATGTAGATGTAATGCCCGATTTCGTCAATCCTTGCTCGAATGTTATCCCTTTCGCTGAACAGCTACCTGATTTGTCGGTTCTTTAACCCCAGTGCCTGAGCATTGTCGGCAAGTCGATCCTGGAACAACTCCATTTGTCTTTCCATGCAGGCCATTGCATCGTAACACCGTCTTCTGTCGGCCTGGGCGTCTCGTGCTTGTTTGACGATCCGATCATGTAGAGTGGAGTTCGTCTCCCTTAATATTCCGACGCTCATTTCATAATCCCTTATGACCTATTGCAAACGCTGCTTCAGGGACATTGTGTACTTTGCCCATCTGACCTTCATCCTTGCTATGCAAGCTTCTGATTGTTCTAATTCTTCTTGGCTCTGGATGACCTGACTTCTCAAACTTGCTATCAATCTTTCGTCAGAGCGACGCTTCTGTCGGTCAACGTTACTCTTACTGGCTTGGCGAAGGCGGGCCTTCAAGGTTTGGTTTTCTTGGGCTAGCTTGTTTCTTTCAGCCTGCTCCGAAGCGACTTGCACATTGTTCTCAAATACAAGCCTTTCGACTTGTTGCTTTAGCTTCCCGATTTCAACCCGGTAACCTTCCTCCCTTTTTAACCATCCTCATTGCTCTTGTGAATCATCTGTGAAGTGTTGGGCGTGGGCCCTTTTAGCAGGTCTTTGCCGAATCTGAAACATTCTTTCGAACCAAGCATCGTACTTTGGGTCTACCTCACCTTTAGCTAGTTCTCGCACCATGGTCTTGGGCTCCAAGAATCTACATTCATGCCACAGTTTTCTAATCTTCCCCTCGGGGAATATGACTCCCGGGCTTAATTCCAAGGCATGCTTGCTCAGATCTTCATCAGTAGGGACTACTTGAAACCTGCCCAGTTGTCGTAATACCCGATGAGGGGCATATGGCTGGATGCTGCGAAGCCCCATTAAGAGAACATGACATTCTTCAGCCGACATGTAGATCACCTCAGTATCAGTCAACCAACTGAATGCCCATTCAATTTGGTCAGCTGTTGTTGACCTTAACCGTGTAAACCATGCTTCGACACCTTCAGGAAATCTGGTGCCTGTCATGCGCTTCTTGAATCCGCTGATACAATTCCTCTCGGTCAACCCGTGGTTCATGTATCCTACTCGGTGATGGAGATGTTCCTGCATCCATAGCTGAAGTAACAGGTTGCAACCTTGGAAGAACTTGCCTCCTTCTCGGCATATAGTCAGAGCCCGGTAGATTTCGGACAAAATCAAAGGAACCACAGTACTATTGGTTCTTTTGATTGCCACGTCAGCCATCCCTACCAGACCTATCTCTATCTTTTTATCCTTCCTTGGACAGACCATGACTCCCAAGAATGCTGTGATAAAAGCCAAAGTACGTCTTGCTTCCCATTTGTTTCTGTTCCCGCCGTGAGTTAGCCCAAGGTTCGGTTCCTCGAAACCCTGCGGGGTTCCGTACCGCTGATACAAGAAATGGAGATCACAATATCCTCTCGATAAATCGTCATGTTGTACCTTCCGACTAATGCTTAGTAGATCCAGAAACGCATGCGGAGACACTGGCCTTGGCGAAAGCAAATATTGCCCTCTTAACCTCTCATTCAATCCCGCATATCCGGCAACTTCCTCAAGTGTCGGTGAAAGTTCAAAGTCAACAAAACGGAATACATTGCGGGTTGGGTCCCAAAATGGTATTAAAGCTTCAAGAATATCTGTCCTCGGCCTAACACCCAACAAATTTACAAAACCTCCCAATATTCTTCCTACTACCCCTTTGCTATCGGCTTCCAAGTCATTCCACCACATGTGGAGTTGTAGAGGGACCTCGCTGAGGGCCGAGAATGGTTCATTTTGCTCTGTGCTCATCCTGCACATTTATTAAGGTGACCTTTTAGGCGAAAACAAAAACCTTTATTTTGACTCTAAACAAAAAATCTTTGAACACAAAAACAAACAATATATGTATTTATATACATGTGTATATATATATATACATATATGCTTTATGGTATATCATTTTTGGTAAAATGAAAAAGGGAGTTGGACCCAATGAGGGTTGCCTACGTATCTCACATCCGGTGAGAATCAAACCGACGTAGTTCGGGTTATAAACTAACTAGTTTATTATTTTATTTTATTTATTTTTCTTCTTTTTCTCTTTTTTTTTTGAAAATAGAGTAAAATAAAATAAAAACTCATTCCTCATTCCCAGCTTGCCATTTTTCTCTTTTCTCTTTTCCTTTTTTTTTTCATTCTTTTTTTTTTCACTCTCTTTTTCGTTTCTTTTTTTTGCTTTTCTTTTTGTTGTGGTCGAATCTTATGGAGATTGCCTACGTATCATGACTCCGCATGAATCAGACCTTGCGTAGTTCTGACCAATAAGAGATAAACAATAATAAACATTTTTCAATTTTCATATTAAAACAGATCGGGTTTCAAAGGTTTGAAGATGACCTACAAACTCGAAAATCAAACACCCGCATATTCTAATCAAAAGATTTACAAAAGGCCAGTTTCTTTCCCCGTTTGACAAATGCAACCAAACGGCTATTTTTGCAAATGTGGCCCCTTCCAAATTTCACATGAATTTTGAGGCCGGGGAGGATTATTTTATGACACCTTACAAACTTGTCCGTTCTTTTACGAAAATAACCTTTCGACAACTGAAAGATACTCTAAGGCTATTTCGGCAAGAACGGTTTAAGACGCGGCCGAGGCTGGCTCGGCTTATTATGACAAAAAATCCGAACGGTATTCACCTAACTGCTGACTCTTTGTTTTTTTTTTCAAATTACAATGAAAACGTGGAGTTGCAAACACGGCCCTTCAGCGCCTCGGGGACGAAGATTATTAAGGCTGTGAGGGTCAACTGGACCAAACTCCTAAACATGACCCAAAAGGTGGCTGTTTATGCAAAGTCAGCCTTCCGGCGTCCCTTTCGGGAACATTCGGCTATTTATGACAAAACAGCATCACCTGACTTATTTATGACTCTTTTTATCGATTGTCAAATTAGAAAACTCAATACTGCAAACACGGCCTTTCAACGTCTCGGGGACGAAGATTTTTAAGGCTGTGTGGGTCAACTGGACCAAATCTTAAATATGACCCAAAAGTGGCTGTTTATGCAAAGTCAGCCTTCCGGCGTCCCTCTCGGGAACATTCGGCTATGTCTTGATAAAACAACGTCACCCGACTTCTTTATGACAAAATTAAAATTTGACATATTATTCTTTTATTATTATTTATTTGTTTTTGGCTTTTTAGCAAAAGGTGGGGTTGGACCCGATGAGGGTTGCCTACGTATCTCACATCCGGTGAGAATCAAACCCGCGTAGTTCGGGTAAATAAACTATTTTGGAGAAGACCCTTTTCCATTTTATTTTTTTTATTATATTTTTTCCACAACAATCAAATAGACTATTATTTTTCATTCATAACAAACAAACAAATTAAAAAACATACAAAAAACATAAAACATTCCTTCTTTTCCCTTTGTTTTCTTATTCTAAAGAAAAAGACAATTTTTTTTGGAATTTTTACCTTGCTTAAAAAATATTTTTTTTGAATTTTGGATTTTAAAGAAGAATCAAAATGTTTTCGGATTTTTTTTTTAATTTTGAATTTTCTTTTGAATTTTTTTTGATTATATATATATTTATTTTGGAACAGATAATAAAATCACGTTAACGCCCGACTCTTTTTATTTTTATTTGGCATTTTCATAGACAACCAAAATAAGATAAAAAAAACATTTCTTTTTTTTGATTTTTATTTAATGACACAACAAACTATTTTCTTTTTGAAAAAAAAAACAAGACAGAACAATGATGATTTTTTCTTCTATTTTTCCTTTGCTTTTAATATAACAAACTAATAAGACATTTTTTTTATTTTCTCAAAATTTCGGCAGAGTTTCGATACTACTTGGACATTGCTTTTTTTTCTAAAAATAAGTAGTTATATCTCTACACTGTTATTTTCTCCTCTTTTTTCACGATTTTCTAATTTATGGAAAATGATGACAACATACAAAATCTTTTGAATTTTCATGCTCTTTTTATATATATATATATATATATATATATATATATATATATATATATATATATATATTTATTTATATTTATTGTATTTTTTTTTCAAAAATGTGGCATGGGGGACATAGGAATTTCAAGACTTCTTGGATTCCGCAAATGTTCCCCGTGTGCTTTTCCCAAAAATGAAGCATGGGGGACATAGGGAATTCCAAGACTTCTTGGATTCCACAAAGGTTCCCCATGTGCTTTTTCCCAAAATGTAAAGCGTGGGGGACATATGGAATACCAAGGTCTCTTGAATTCCACAAATGTTCCCCATGCTTTTAATTAAAATAAGATCATGCTGGAAAAACGTGCGACCTTCTTATTAAACGTGATCAACATAACAATTCACCCTTGAATAAGTACAACATGTAGCACATAGGATGCCAAAAGATGGTCTATTATTTTCAGGTTGCTTGTCCTAGACGGACCCAACCCCTGTGTTGAGTCCCCTAAGTCAAATGCACATGATGCAAATAACGTTCCTACTAGGGATCCGGCATGTGGCTTTGTTATACTAAGTTCAGAACCTGGGTGTTTGTTCTAGACCTGGCTTACCCGAGCGGACAGCTCGAGCCGAGGGGGGCAGCGTACCGGGAATACAGAAGCTTCACCGGCTTAGCAACTTGTCCGAACCTCGTTCTAAATTGGGATTTGACACTATACAGAAAAGAAGTCGTACGAAGTACACCCTTCTTCATGATTTAGAAGACTCAGAAAGGATAGGGGTTTCGGCACAGTTTATATACAGTTCACGTAATATCAAAGCGGTAAAAGACAACCAATTAGCACATTAAGCACAGATCATGTAACAAAATCAGATAAAACCAAATATAACAATTTATCTAAGCTCGAATTTCTAACCCTGAACCAGAGATTCTGGGTTATGACATCCCCAGCAGAGTCGCCAGAGCTGTCACACCTCCTTTTTCCATACCCGAGAGGGTACAAGGGAGTTTTTTCCAATTAAAGGACAATCGAAACGGGATTTGTTTATTTATTTCAGAGTCGCCACTTGGGAAATTTAGGGTGTCCCAAGTCACCAATTTTAATCCCGAATCGAGGAAATGAATGACTCCATATTACAGTCTGCGTACCAGAAATCCGGATAAGGAATTCTGTTAACCCGGGAGAAGGTGTTAGGCATTCCCGAGTTCCGTGGTTCTAGCACGGTCGCTCAACTGTTATATTCGGCTTGATTATCTGATTTTATACAAATATGAACTTATGTGCAAATTTTAACTTTTTACCGCTTTCATAATTATTATTATTAAGGAATGTGAACATCGCTTAAAACATGTCTTCGGACCGCGTCACATGAAATGCACCCACGATCCGGAACATATTTTTATTCAATGTTTTAGGATTTGGATTTGGGTCGCATGAAATGCACACCCGAGTTTAAGGAGATAATATTATTAAAGGCGCGCCTAAAGCAACTAGCGCATTATTATTTTGGGTAGGGCCGTGAAATTTGCTAAACGGCCTATCCCGGAATCTAAGTATTTAATACATCATTTTGTGGCTGTGTGGGTCAACTGGACCAAATCTTAAATATGACCCAAAAGTGGCTGTTTATGCAAAGTCAGCCTTCCGGCGTCCCTCTCGGGAACATTCGGCTATGTCTTGATAAAACAACGTCACCCGACTTCTTTATGACAAAATTAAAATTTGACATATTATTCTTTTATTATTATTTATTTGTTTTTGGCTTTTTAGCAAAAGGTGGGGTTGGACCCGATGAGGGTTGCCTACGTATCTCACATCCGGTGAGAATCAAACCCGCGTAGTTCGGGTAAATAAACTATTTTGGAGAAGACCCTTTTCCATTTTATTTTTTTTATTATATTTTTTCCACAACAATCAAATAGACTATTATTTTTCATTCATAACAAACAAACAAATTAAAAAACATACAAAAAACATAAAACATTCCTTCTTTTCCCTTTGTTTTCTTATTCTAAAGAAAAAGACAATTTTTTTTGGAATTTTTACCTTGCTTAAAAAATATTTTTTTTGAATTTTGGATTTTAAAGAAGAATCAAAATGTTTTCGGATTTTTTTTTAATTTTGAATTTTCTTTTGAATTTTTTTGTTTGATTATATTTATATTTATTTTGGAACAGATAATAAAATCACGTTAACGCCCGACTCTTTTTATTTTTATTTGGCATTTTCATAGACAACCAAAATAAGAAAAAAGAAACCAGACCTTTTTTTTGATTTTTATTTAATGACACAACAAACTATTTTCTTTTTGAAAAAAAAAACAAGACAGAACAATGATGATTTTTTCTTCTATTTTTCCTTTGCTTTTAATATAACAAACTAATAAGACATTTTTTTTATTTTCTCAAAAATTCGGCAGAGTTTCGATACTAATTGGACATTGCTTTTTTTTTTTTCTAAAAATAAGTAGTTATATCTCTACACTGTTATTTTCTCCTCTTTTTTCACGATTTTCTAATTTATGGAAAATGATGACAACATACAAAATCTTTTGAATTTTCATGCTCTTATATATATATATATTTATATTTATTGTATTTTTTTTTCAAAAATGTGGCATGGGGGACATAGGAATTTCAAGACTTCTTGGATTCCGCAAATGTTCCCCGTGTGCTTTTCCCAAAAATGAAGCATGGGGGACATAGGGAATTCCAAGACTTCTTGGATTCCACAAAGGTTCCCCATGTGCTTTTTCCCAAAATGTAAAGCGTGGGGGACATATGGAATACCAAGGTCTCTTGAATTCCACAAATGTTCCCCATGCTTTTAATTAAAATAAGATCATGCTGGAAAAACGTGCGACCTTCTTATTAAACGTGATCAACATAACAATTCACCCTTGAATAAGTACAACATGTAGCACATAGGATGCCAAAAGATGGTCTATTATTTTCAGGTTGCTTGTCCTAGACGGACCCAACCCCTGTGTTGAGTCCCCTAAGTCAAATGCATATGATGCAAATAACGTTCCTACTAGGGATCCGGCATGTGGCTTTGTTATACTAAGTTCAGAACCTGGGTGTTTGTTCTAGACCTGGCTTACCCGAGCGGACAGCTCGAGCCGGGGGGCAGCGTACCGGGAATACAGAAGCTTCACCGGCTTAGCAACTTGTCCGAACCTCGTTCTAAATTGGGATTTGACACTATACAGAAAAGAAGTCGTACGAAGTACACCCTTCTTCATGATTTAGAAGACCCAGAAAGGATAGGGGTTTCGGCACAGTTTATATACAGTTCACGTAATATCAAAGCGGTAAAAGACAACCAATTAGCACATTAAGCACATATCATGTAACAAAATCAGATAAAACCAAATATAACAATTTATCTAAGCTCGAATTTCTAACCCTGAACCAGAGATTCTGGGTTATGACATCCCCAGCAGAGTCGCCAGAGCTGTCACACCTCCTTTTTCCATACCCGAGAGGGCACAAGGGAGTTTTTTCCAATTAAAGGACAATCGAAACGGGATTTGTTTATTTATTTCAGAGTCGCCACTTGGGAAATTTAGGGTGTCCCAAGTCACCAATTTTAATCCCGAATCGAGGAAATGAATGACTCCATATTACAGTCTGCGTACCAGAAATCCGGATAAGGAATTCTGTTAACCCGGGAGAAGGTGTTAGGCATTCCCGAGTTCCGTGGTTCTAGCACGGTCGCTCAACTGTTATATTCGGCTTGATTATCTGATTTTATACAAATATGAACTTATGTGCAAATTTTAACTTTTTACCGCTTTCATAATTATTATTATTAAGGAATGTGAACATCGCTTAAAACATGTCTTCGGACCGCGTCACATGAAATGCACCCACGATCCGGAACATATTTTTATTCAATGTTTTAGGATTTGGATTTGGGTCGCATGAAATGCACACCCGAGTTTAAGGAGATAATATTATTAAAGGCGCGCCTAAAGCAACTAGCGCATTATTATTTTGGGTAGGGCCGTGAAATTTGCTAAACGGCCTATCCCGGAATCTAAGTATTTAATACATCATTTTGTGGCTGTGTGGGTCAACTGGACCAAATCTTAAATATGACCCAAAAGTTGTCTCGTTTTTATTTATTTATTATTATTTATTTATTTTTTCAAAAGAAAAAAAAAGGATAAGGCTAAAATAACTACATTCTTTGCTACTTTGCGAGGTCATAGGTTATAGATTGAACCTATTTGATGAAGCGAGTATTTTTCCGCGGAATTAAAATTGCTACTATAATTTCAACATTACTACCACATGTATAAACAACTATTAAGACAAACTAAATAATTAACACCTTTCATGCAAACCTCTATTACGACAAATATTTGGATAACAACAATTTAAACATGAAGAAACAAAATGTCAAATAGCTACTTAAAATAACGAAACCACGGAAAAGACATTCACGGCCAAATTTCAATACCATACGGAGTTAATTATCAAATATAGCAATTCGCAATCATCATGTATATATGTCTTGCGCAATTTCGCGTACTATCCGCATGAACTAGGATTGTATTTCTACAAACACCTATACATATAACTAAACAACAAACATGGAGGACACAGGCAGAGATAACCTACTTGAGATTAACGTCCGATGCGTTGGACCTGCGACGAAACCTCGGACAACAACCTCGACGTACCGGACCTCGACGAACCAAAGTCGACCTCGACGGACCTCACCCCGGACAGAACCTCTGGGCTACCTTTTCGAACGTTTTACGGTTAAACTTCAGCTGGTGTGTGTATGTGTTTTGATGATGGTTATGGCGTTTGGACAGTGACGATGAGGGGGTGTCAGACTGGTTAGTTTTGGGTAGTGGTCGATGGAGTGATGGAACTAGGAGGAGACAGGGTGGTCGTTTGGTGTTGGTTGCGACAGTAGGGTCGAGAGGCGGAGAGGGAGCTGGTTGCGACGATGGAGGCAGTGCTTTGGTGGGTCGTTGATGGGTCTGTTAGTGAGGAGGGAGTAGCTGATCGGAGGTGGTCGTGGTTCGTTGCCGGGGTGCGAGGGTGGGTGATGGAGCTGGTAGTTTTGCTGGACGTGAGGAGGAGGGGGTTCGACGGGAGGTTGTTGGTTGAAGGTGGTGTTTGGACGATGCGGGCAGTCGTTTGGACGTGGGGGTGCGACTGGATGAGCTGGTGGGTTTTCGTTGAAGGTTGGTGGTTATGGCGTCGGGCAGGTGGTCGACGGTGGTTCGACAGGCCTGTTTGGTTGACGATGGTGGAGCTGGGAGGTTGCGGACGTAGGTGGTGGCGTTTTGGAGGTGAGGGGATGGTGGTTGAAGGGTCGTTTGGTGGTTTACTGGAGGGGTCGTGACGGAGGGTCTTAGGGTTTTGCTTCTTCTTCTTTTTGAAAAAGAAGATGAATAGTTTTCTGCCAAAAATTTTCCCGTTTTCTTTTTTTTCGAAAAAAAGTCCTCCCTTTCAAAGTTTGTCCGTGTATTTGTATAGTCTTTGCCCAGAAAAATGAGCCCCACGCGTGGTGGGGTTCGAGGCTTGTGTTTCCCACGCGTGGTGGGGTTCCCCGTGTATGGGATTCCGTCCGTGTTCCCCACGTGTGGAGGACTCGGATTATTATGGGCTAGGTCCGAAAATTAAGCCTAAAAGCGGGTAGTTTGAACCCGAATATTATTCTTTTGTCCGAACCCGAGAAATAGGAACACGTTGCTTAACTAGTCCTATGTAAGCAAAATAACTACCAAAAATAAGACTAGTATTTAACAAAACTATATCTTTTTAAATATTTTCAAGATTTAAAATAGCTACAAAATATTAATAAAACTATTTTTTTGTAATTTTCGTAAATATTAAGATAAAATATGAAGTAAATTTTTTTTTATTTTTCAAAGTTAAAATGACTATAAAATATTAATAAAACTATTTTTTGTAATTTTCGTTTTTTAATAAAGACAAAATATAAAGTAATATTTTTTTGTATTTTTCCAAAATTAAAACGACTACAAAACATTAATAGAATTATTTTTTTTGTAATTTTCGAATTTATATAAAGTACAAAAATAAAGTACAAATTTTTATATTTTTCAAATTTATGAGAAATACATAAACTAACTTTATATATATATTTTTGTGATTTTTCTTTTTGCAACGAAATAAAGTAAAATAGTTAAAATGACTATATTAGACCCAATTACATATTTATGCTAAAAATGTGAAAATCCTCGGGGAGGGTCAAAAAACACGTGCTTACACCCATTACCTTCAAATCACAGTCGAACTCTTCGAATATGGGATCGAAGGTCAGACCCTTAAACCCTAACTTACCCAATCGACCCCAAATCAACACCACCTAACCCCCATATCTCCCTCGTACCAAATCCATTATTGTTTTCCCTCGAATATTGCCAGAATCTCTCGAATCTTAAATCTGAGGTCGAGCCCTAAAAATCTAAGATTGTCCTTAATAAAACCTAGTGGCATGCATGATCATATGATGTTGTTTCTGTCAAAATTTTGAAGATTAGATTCAACGAAGACTGATGTTGCTCAGTTGTTCTTGACAGAGAACAAATGTGTAACATCAGTCTCGTTAAATCAAGGTCTACAACAGGTTGTTGATTTTTGAAATGGTAAGTGTTTTCATTCTTTTAATCCATTTCATCTCCTTTTTCCTCTACCTTTCTTTAGTTAGATTTTTTTTACTCTCTTTGAAAACTCGACCAATCTGTTGAGTTCAAACTGTTCTCTGCTCGTTGTCCCCTTTGTTTCTTTTTGTGAAAGTTCTTCTATGATTCTTATTGGTTCGATGACTTAGTTCACCTAATTAGGTCGTTTGTTTTAATAACCTAACTAATTTCATGTTTGTTTGTTGATATTAATCAGTTATTAAGTAGTTGTTATTAATCCGTCGTATGTTGAATCCATTTAAGTAGTCGATTTTGTTTTCTGCCTTCCATATTAGCGCAGAAATTGGTTTGGATCATAGACAGTAGCTCAAGGACTTTGGGTCAATTTGACCCGTTTGTTAGGTTTGAGTAATTAACAGGGGTTGTAAAGGTAGCCTAGGGATTATTTAGGTTGTGTAAACCTTACCTAACTAATTAAGAAGCTTCTAATAATGGTAGGGTTTAAGAGTGCATTATTGAATAAAATAAAGAGCAAAGAATTGAGTGGAATCAATTAAGAAATTGGGGAAGGGGCATTTGTGAATAGGGAATTGATTTTAGGCTGCCTTAAGAGATCCTATATAAAGCTTGCTTAGGAAAAGACTGAAGGGGAGGGGACAGAATATAGAGTCCAAAAAAATGAAACAGAGATATAGAAGTTTAAGAGGTAGGACAAAATAAGAGAGAGAACTAGGAGATAATAATCCAAAAATACAAACGACTGCTTTTCACTGTTTGATTGAATTCTTTCTGTGATCTCTTCAGTTTCTAATTCCTAAAATAGTTCTAACTTATCTGGGCTCAAATGATTTGAATCTGGTGGTTTAAAAGCTTGGTTTGAAGTTCTGGTTGTGGATTTTTGATTTTTGAGCATCAGTCTTTGGTTTAAGCTATTTTTTCTGTGGTTTTTTCTCCTGCTGGATACTGTTGTTGCTACTGCTGATCCTATCCCCTTTACTTTCATTTTCAGGTATTTCCTTAGTCCAAAAATATTGAATGAATGCTGGTTATGAGAATCAAGTGGAATTCCATGGAATATAGGCTGTATTTGCCATAGTTTCTCTTTGTTTGTTTCCTTACTGTTTAAATACCATGTAGTAGATTGGTAATGGTAGATGTTAAACGAGCTGGTACTGGTATTATAAAATGGGGTTTGTGTTTTAGCCAATTGTTTAGTTTCAATATTAAATAACATGTTTAGAAGGTGTATGAGCAGGTTTGTGGATTGTTTGTATGGCAAATGAACTGTAGGCCTCAATTATTCAGTTTGTTTTGATTTGTGCTCTGGATCATAGACTTTTTGCTTAAGTTTCTGTCAAAAATCAGTAAGGTTTTGGTTCTAATGTTTATCTAAATCCATTAAAATGTTAGGTGTTTGGCTTGTACGTGTATTGATGTTGTTTCATAAGCATGTTTTCCCATGAGCCTAAGGTTTGAGATCATGTTTGTTCATTAGGCCCCTTTACAAGTCTCCATTTATCATGTACATGGATTAAGACAAGGTTTGAATGAATTTGAAATTTGTATGACTGTTCTTGTGAAGTTATTTAAATGACTAATGTTCATAGTTCCAGCATGTTTACTCATGAGCCATAATGGATTAGTGATGGTTTGATTTGGGAACATTTGGTCAATTATTCTATGTTAAGACAATTGTAAATATGGAAGTTAATTAGGCAATTTGTGTCCCTTAGCTAAGAGTCAGGAATAATTGTAGGTTTAATCCCACTTAGCTTTTAATCTAAATTAATTGTTAGTTTGTAAAATCTGGGCTTAAAGCTAGCCCAAGTGGTAAAAGCATTCTCAAGTACGAATGCACAACTTTGAGCTGTTTTGGTTTTGTCGACCTTCATCATGACGGGCCTACTTCGAGCCCCAAAGCTTGCAATGGCTTTTGGTTTAATGTTAATTTGGCACGTTAAAAATCTGACTTTTTTCAGTTATTGTGGAGGTTCGACATGTGTATCTCTGAATATTCTATTTGCACATGACCCATACGGACTGGGCTCGTTGATTGGGCTTGAGTTTTTCTTTAAAATGAAGTAGTACTTTCTTTTGGCCTTCAACAAATCCATTAGGCAATATTTGAGTAATTAGGAATCTTGTAGTTTTCTTTAAACAATTAATGTTTTTTTAGAATGAGGTTAGCCATACTAAATAACGCAAAATAGCTTATGGCCCTCCAAAGCTTAGTTTGAATGCCTCTTTAATTTAGAACTGAGGTGCGCCATGCCCAACAAAAATGACCATTGCATGGCCCTCATTTAATTAATCTTGTGTTGATCCTTAGAATTCGAGGTGCGCCATTTAGCAATTTTTATGGCCCTCACAAAGTTGCAAACGCGTAGTTACTTTAGGCGCGTTACTTTAATAACTTACCTTCCTAAACTATCGGGTGTGCATTTCATGTGACCCAAATCCAAATCCTAATAACGTTAAACAAAATATATCATGGATCGTGGGTGCATTTCATGTGGCGTGATCCAAAGACGTGTTCTGTATAACGTTGAAATCTTCCTAAAACTAAATAAAAGCAGGTAAAAACGCACATAGGTTTGAAAGTGTTCTAAAAATCAGATAAATAGGCCAATAATAACAGTTGAGCGACCGTGCTAAAATAATGAAATTCGGGAATGCCTAACACCTTCTCCCGGGTTAATAGAATTCCTTACCCGGATTTCTGGTTCGCGGACTGTAATACAAAGTCAAATTTTTCCTCAATTTGGGATTTGAACCGGTGACTTAGGACACCATAAATTATTCCAAGTGGTGACTCTGATTCTTAGATAAATAATCCCATTTCGTTTGTCACTTTAAGTTGGAAAAAACTCTCTTATACCCTTTCTGGGGTAGGTAAAAAGGGAGGTGTGACAGCTTTGACGACTCTGCTGGGGAACGAACCCAGAATCTCTGGTTCAAGATTCAAAATTAGAGCTTAGATGAATTGTTATAGTTGGCTTTATTTATTATCTGATTTTGTTACATGTTTGGGCCTAATGTGCTAAATGTTGCTTTTACCGCTTTGATATTCTGTGAACTGTATATAAACTGCTACGAAACCCATCTGCTCTCTGAGTTTTCTAAATCATGGAGGAGCGTGCACTTAGTGTGATTTCTCTTCTGTTAGAGTCATATCCCAAATTTAGAACAAGGTTCGGACAAGTTGCAAAGCCGGTGAAGCTTCTGTATTCCCGGTACGCTGCCCCCTCGGCTCGAGTTGTCCGCTCGGGTAAGTCAGGTCTAGAACAATAAACCCAGGTTTTAAACCTAGTATAACAAAGCTTCATGCCGGATCCCTAGTAGGAACGTTTGTTTGCATCACGTGCATTTGACTTTGGAAACTCAACACAGGGGTTGGGTCTGTCTAGGATAGGTGTACCCGAAATGAAAAGGACCATCATGATGCATCTTACTTGCTACTTGTGCATTTATTTGCTTCGTATTTGCATGCTGATCGACTTATAAATAATGGGAGAAGGTTGAAAAAAAAAAGAATAGCAATGTGAGGGTTAAGTGAGTTCGTCACCTGTTTTGAAAAACCCAATGTCCAAATAGTGCTGAAACTCTGCCGAATTTTTTGAGGAAAATGAAATGAAAAAAAGGGAAAAAAGAGGTTTTGTTTTTAAAAATAGTTGGTTTTGTTTTATTTGCCCGAACTACGCCAATTTGATTCTCACAGGGTGTGAGATACGTAGGCAACCCTCATCGGGTCCAACTTCCTTTTTGCAAAAATAGCCCGAAAAGAACAAAGATTTTATTTTTATTGCAAATAAGTAAGGTGATGCCACTCTTGTCAAAAATAGCCGAATGTCCCTCAAAAGGCGCCGGAAGGCTGTTTTTGCAAGAATAACCGCCTTTAGTTATTTTTCAAGGTTTTGGCTGGTTAGCCGACACAGCCTTAAAATCTTCGTTTTCGGAGTGCTGAAAGGCTGTATTCGGCAAAGCCAGATATTTTTGTGAAAATTTTGAAAAATGATCATTTTTCATGAGTCAAAATGAGTCGTAGTTTTCTTTTAATTGAAATCACCTTAATAAATGTGCAGGATGACCACAATTCAAAATGAACCTTTCTCAGTCCATAAAGAGATCCCTTTGGAGCTACATATGTGGTGGCATGATTTGGGGGACGACAGCAGGAAAATTGTGACAAAAGCGTTGGGTGGTCTTATCGGGATCTTGAAGGTTAAGTCGGGAAAGGACATAATTGAGGCCTTGATACCATTTTGGGACCCATCACATAATGTATTCCACTTTGCTGATTTCGAGTTACCTCCTACACTGGAAGAGATAGCAGGCTACACCAGTTTCGACGGGAATCTTAGAAATCAATACCCGGTGGCACCTAGAGCAGTAACCCCTCACAAATTTTTGGACATGTTAAGCATCACTCGGGACATCCGAGATGGAAATTTAGCCAAAGGATTCTGTACCTTCTTTTTCCTGTACCGACGTTACGGGAATCCCCATGGCTTTGAGATGCCAGATACCGTTCTTACTCACGCAGGAAACCAAGACAAGTGGGAAGCTCGAAGAGGATTACCTTTTATAACGACGTTCCTGGGTATTTTGATTTACCCCAGAAAAGATGGGAATATAGAGTTGAGGCTCGTGGGTATAGCTGACTTTATGATGAAAAAGGCAAATGGGACTATAATGCCGCTAATCTTGGCAGAAATTTACCGAGCTCTAACCCTTTGCCGAGAAGGGGGAAAGTTCTTTGAAGGGTGCAATATGCTGTTACAATTATGGATGGAGGAACACCTTTGTCACCGTCCCGGATACTTGAATTGTAATATGACTGGCATCGAGTGCATTGAAAAACAGGAAAAGCGGGTAGAGGGTTATGAGTTCCCGAAGGGTACAAAAGCATGGCACGCCCACTTGAGATCCTTGACTGCAAACAAGATCGAATGGACGTTCGGGTGGCTCTCGGTCAGTGAAGTAATTTATATATCGGCTGAGGTGTGTTTCCTGCCGTTGATGGGTCTTTGGAGTATCCAGCCTTATGCTCCGCATAGAGTCCTACGTCAGTTAGGCCGATACTAGACCATCCCACACGATGAGGATTTGAATCGATAGGTCATTGAGTTAGAACCAAAAGCTGCCTTTCTAGAAGAAAAAGTGCGCCGGATTTGGCATCAGTGCAGATTCTTAGAGCCTAAAACTCAAATACGAGATCTATCTAGAGGTGAGTTGGAGCCTGGTTACCCTGCTTAGTATGGTAAAAGATCCCGAGTTCATCAGGAGCCCGAAAGGCCCGCAAAAAGACCCCATGTCCAATAGTTCACTGACGGAGCACAGGTGTAATGGGACTGGTTGACCAAAGAAAACGAGTATAGGGCTACCATAAGCAAGTTGGAAAGGCAAGTCTTGGACCTTCAGTTTGAAAATGGTTTGCAAGCCGCCGCAGATGAGGGAGAAAAGAAAAAACTAACTCGGGAAAATGAAACCCTCAAAGCTCAAATCCGGAAGATAAAAACAGCTGCTAGAAACCCGGAAAGAAGCCGAGCAGATGAAAGGCTTATAAGCAGTCTGAAAAAGAAAGCCCTTGAGTGTCAAGATGACCTGGAAAAGTCTGAGGCCAACCTAGCCAAAGTCCGGGCACAATGGGCAAAGAAGGCAGAAGAGCAGGCAAAGTTTGTGCAGCAAATAAAAAGGAAGTATGAAGGGACAATCACCATCCTGAAGAGAAAAATGACTACCCTCGAGAATGAAGTAGCCAAGCAAGCCAAGGACTTCAAAACTGATAGGAAACACTGTTATGATTTGATGACTCAGATGGAGAAAGGAATGTAATAGTTGCAAAATCAACATCTTCATGACACTCAGGTGTTAGAAGCCCGGAATCAACAGGTCGGGCATCTGCTTCAGGAAAAAGGTAGAATCCGAGAGCGGGTCAGAGTCATCGCCAACTACATTGTTATGAAATTCCAAGAGTGTGATGATATGACTCGCACCACTTTCTTCGCGGCAGTGATGATGTTTGTCCGACAGATAATGAGTGACTTGGAGAGGCTTCAAAGGGATCTTGCATATAGGCCCGTAGCGAGACCGAATGATGTCCCGCGGGCCCCGGGAGCATTTGAGGCATTAATGTATTCATGATTTTTTTTACTTGAGTTTGTATTTTCTTTCTATTAGAGTCTGTTAGTTTTTGAGTCGTTATAATCAAAGTATTTGCTTTTTGAAAATCCCAAAAATGTTTTATTACTTATTTTTACACTTATACCACAAAACTATGCTCGGTCTGATTCATGCGGGGTCATGATACGTAGGCAATCTCCATCGGATTCGACCATAACCAAAAGAAAAGAGAAAGAAAATAAGAAACCGTGAGAATGAAACAAAATAAGAAAGGGAAATGAGAGAATAAAAAAAACAAAGAGAAGTCAAACAAAGAAAGGCAAGAATGAAAAAAAAAAGAGAAAAAGGGAAGTTGCACATAGAAATAAGGAAAAGCCGGGATGACACAACCAATTGAGCAAATACATGATAGAAATGATTTATTACTTAGGTGCATTGCATTCCACAAATATGCGGTTACCAATCTGTTAAGCTCTAATCACTAACGAGTTTGTTTTTGATGCTCCAGAACTAAGGCAGGTGGTTAGTTTGTTGAGCATTCTGGCAACCCATCCATACAACATTAGGTCCAAAGGCGAATTGATCATGTCTGACCAAGAACTTGATGCGAGTAGCATCGATCCTTCAAGAGAGGTGGAAGAATTGGATGTTAATTCAATGAAAAAAAAGATGTATAAGTTGAAGCAGCAGATGGCCGAAATGTACCAGGCCTGGGCAAAAGGGCAACCACCACCAGCTTACCCTGCCAACCCTGCTTTCATCTCGCCATTGACTCAAACCCAGGAACATCCTACTGTTGATTCATCTGCAGGATTTCCTATTTACCATCACTACCAAGGCACCACCTCCCAAACCCCGCAAGCTCCACCACCCAAACCAGTTCCATATCCTCCTCCCCCAATCACTCCTGTCTTCGTAGCATAACCATCTGCTACACTACACCAATCTTCCAATGAGCTTGTGTTCCAAGGCCAGGATAACCAATACTACTCCACAGAGCCCACTTTCAAAGCTTCAGAAGTTTATACTCCTCGTTTTGATCTCCCCGCGGAAGCTGAAAAACCATCCAAAAATCTCGAACAGGACGAGATGTTTAGAAAAGTTAAAAGCTTAGAACAATCATTCAGAGACATGCGGGGGTTAGGAGATCAAGTAAGTGTGGCTTACAATGACCCGTGTCTCTTTCCAAATATGCAATTACCGCCAGGGTTTAAGATGCCCAAGTTTGATTTGTACGATGGGCATGGTGATCTAGTAGCACACTTTAGAGGTTTTTGTAGCAAGATGAAGGGAGCTGGAGGAAAAGATGAATTGCTGATGGCATATTTCAGTCAAAGTCTGAGTGGATCGGTGCTGGAGTGGTACACCCGACAGGATCACGGAAGGTGGTATACATGGGATGATCTGGCGCAAGCCGCTTGTCACTTCCAATACAATCTTTAGATCGTTCCAGATCGACTGTCCTTGACAAAACTAGAGAAAAAGCACAGTGAAAGTTTCAGAGAGTATGATTTCTGATGGAGAGAGCAGGCAGCAAGAGTAGACCCTCCAATGAAAGAAAGTGAGATGGTGGATTATTTCCTACAGGCCTTAGAACCTACTTACTATGGCCATCTGGTCTCAGCTATAGGAAAATCCTTCAATGAAGTAGTGAAGATGGGAGGTATGGTAGAATAGGGGCTCAAGTCGAATAAAATCATGAGCTATTCGGCTATTAATGCGACCACTCAGGCTATTCAGGGCGGCACAGGATGAATTGGGAAAAAGTAGAGAGAGGACATATCAATGGTTGATTCGGGAACTTGGTTCGGACCCATAGGCTCATCTCACCACTATAATCAGCCTCGACCCCACCATCAAAGTTACCCTCATAGCCCATATAATCCACCCCAACACTATTACCCCCACCAGAACCTCATTTTTCTATCCACCATGCCCAAACGTACAACCAACCTCCCACCCACGCGCAATGGCGTGCGCCCTTTCCCCAAAACACTTATCCACCCCCACGAGCCTACCGAAACCCTCCTAGACCAAGTTTCCGGCCTAATCAAGCATTTAAGGATGAAAGGTTGCAGAAAAAGAAAACCTTTACTCCATTGGGAGAGTCATATACCGGTTTATTCCACAGGCTAAGACAACTGGACATGTTGAGGCCGATACAGTCCAAATTGCCAAATCCTCCTTCGAAAAATCTTGATTATTCCGTAATCTGTGAGTATTGTTCTGGGACTCCAGGTCATAACACATAGAAGTGATGACACTTAAAAAGTGCTATCCAGGAGCTTATTGATACCGATCAGATTGAAGTTCAAGCTCCCGAGGTGCCCAATATCAACGAAATCTGATGCCAGCCCATCAGGAGGCAAATATGATTGAAATAGTACATGAGGGAGGGGAACCCAGGAAGCCGTCACAGACCGTCATGATGATTCGATCTAGTGGGGTCAAGACAGTTGAACAATCAACAAGTGAGAAATCAGTGCTCAAGTCAAGCGAAAGGAGTAGTGAACCATCCATAATAGTTAAGAAGGGGTCTTCGAGTGATGTTGCAGCAAAGCAAGAAAGGATGAAAGTGGTTGTGCCAGGAGTTGCAAGCAAACCTGTTGTGATCGTGGAGGGTGCCCACACAGATCATGTCATTATCAACCTAGTAACCTAGTTACCAATAGTCAACAACAGGGTTATTCCATGGAATTACGAACGGGTGATAGTGACTTACAAAGGGGAAAAAATCAAAGAAGAAGTTTGTGAAACCCAGGGTTTGACTCACTCGGGAAGATGTTTTGCCCCCGAGGAGTTAAGAAAAGCTAAGATCTCCAAAGATAACCCAGTGCTGGTAAAAAAAGCTGTAACTAAACAAGAGGCAGAGGAATTCTTGAGGAAGATGAAGGTGCATGACTATTCTATCGTAGAACAATTAAGGAAGACACCTGCTCAAATTTCACTATTGTCATTGTTAATCCACTCAGACGATTACCGTCAAGCTTTAATGAAAATCTTGAATGAGGATCATGTTCTCGGTAAAATCACTATGAACCATCTGGAAAAGATATTCAACAAGATCTTTGAAGTGAACAGAATCACTTTTTCCGATGATGAATTGCCCGTAGAGGGTACTGAGCATAACAGAGCCCTTTACCTTATGGTGAAATGTGAGAACTTCGTGGTTACCCGGGTATTGGTCGATAATGGTTCCAGTGCGAACATCTACCCTCTCTCCACTCTGAGTAAGTTGAAAGTGAAAGATGAGAGGATTCATAAGAACAGTATCTGTGTCCGGGGATTTGATGGCGGAGGCAAAGATTCAGTTGGGGATATAATGCTAGAGCTGACGATAGGGCCAGTTGAGTTCACAATGGAATTCCAGGTGTTGGATATAGCTGTTTCTTACAATCTGTTGGTAGGTCGACCGTGGATTCACGCCGCTAAAGCAGTCCCATCAACACTAACCAGGTGCTCAAATTTGAATGGGATAGATAGGAAATAGTTGTGCATGGCGAAGGCAGTTTATGCGCTTACAGCGATGCCATTGTACCGTTCATTGAAGTGGAAGATGACAAGGAACCGTGGGTCTACCAGGTTTTTGATACGATATCGGTAGAGAAAGTTCCAAAGGGGAAATACATTCCAAATCCGAAGATAACCGCCGTATCAGTCATGGTGGCCTATGAGATGTTGAAGAATGGTTTTGTACTTGGTAAAGGTTTGGGCTCATCTTTGCAAGGCATCATACAACCAGTGTCTCTTCCTGAAAACTTGGGAACACTTGGTCTGGGATTCAAGCTCACTGCCGCACACATAGGAAGAGCCAGAAAGTTAAAACAGAGGGCATGGGTCCTTCCAAAGGCAATCCCACGTCTCTCCAGATCATTTGTCAAGTCTGGTACCAGAAAACGACCGGTAACAACAATTCCCAGTCCTGTGATTGATCTTGATAAAGAGTTAATTGAAAGATTTGAGAAGTTGTTCGATGGTGTGAACATGGTGGAAAGTAGTGAAGGTTCTAGCAATGCAGAAATTCAATTCGTCGGGCCAAAAACAAAGCTTAATAATTGGAAAGCCACTCCTCTCCCCACTCGAAAGGAGTCTTGGTAGTTTATTTTGATTTTCCTTCAGTTTGTCTGGGTTATTCCAGGGTTGTAATCCAGATTTTTATCTTTCGTTCTGTTTGAGTGTGCAAACCTTGTTATCTTTTATCATTCAATGAAATGCAATTTCCCTTTCTTCATCATTCCTGATAGTTTTCCTTTTGTTTTTCTTTTCTTTTCTGTACAGTTCTTTTTACGCTGGTTCTAATGACATGGCATGCGTGAGGAATCCTCAGCCCAGTCTTAAAAATCAATCTGATTCTGAAAAAATAATTCAAGAAGTAGAGTGTGATGACGAATCAGAATATGATGAGGAAGAGGCCTTTGAAGAAATTAGTAAGGAATTAAATCACTTTGAAGGAAAACCCAAACCCAACCTGAATGATACAGAAGCCATCAATTTAGGGGACGCAGATAATATCAAAGAGACTAAAATAAGCGTCCACCTTGAACCAAAGATCAGGGAAGAGATGATCAAAGCCCTGATTGAATACAAAGATATTTTTGCATGGTCCTACAACGACATGCCGAGTTTAAGCACTGATTTAGTGGTCCACAAGTTACCCACTGACCCGACATTCCCTCCCGTCAAGCAAAAATTGAGAAAGTTCAAAACTGATACGAGTGTGAAGATTAAGGAATAAATCACTAAGCAGTTGGACGCAAAGGTCATTTGGGTCACACGATATCCCGTTTGGTTAGCTAATGTTGTGCTAGTACCAAAGAAGGACGGCAAGATTAGAGCATGCGTTGATTACCTCAATCTCAACGAAGCAATTCCAAAGGATAATTTCCTACTACCCAACATCCACATTTTCATTGATAATTGCGCCAAGCGTGAGATTGGATCTTTTGTGGATTGCTATGCAGGGTATCATCAGATTTTAATGGATGAAGAAGATGCAAAAAAGACGACATTCATCACTCCATGGGGAACTTATTGTTACCGAGTAATGCCATTTGGTTTGAAAAACGCTGGGGCAACTTACATGAGGGCAATGACTACTGTGTTCCATAATATGATACACACGGAGATTAAGGTATACGTTGATGATGTAATCATAAAGTTGAATCAGCAGGCCAACCACATCGGAGATTTGAGGAAATTTTTCCAGAGGCTTCGCAGGTACAACCTCAAGCTTAACCCTGCCAAGTGCGCATTTGGTGTTCCATCCAGAAAATTGTTGGGTTTCATAGTCAGCCGTCGAGGCATTGAGTTGGACCCATCAAAGATCCAAGCTATCCTAGAATTGCCACCTCCAAGGAACAAGACTGAGGTGATGAGTCTGTTAGGGAGATTGAACTACATCAGCAGGTTTATTGCTCAACTCACGACAACTTGTGAGCCTATTTTTAAGTTGCTGAAGAAGGATGTTGCGGTTAAGTGGAATGATGAGTGTCAAGAAGCATTTGATAAGATAAAAGGGTACTTGTCAAACCCACCTGTGCTGGTTCCACCAGAACCAGGGAGACCTTTGATTCTTTACTTGACAGTCCTGGAAAATTCATTTTGTTGTGTATTGGGTCAGCATGATATCACTAGAAGGAAGGAACATGCCATCTACTATCTTAGCAAGAAGTTCACAGCTTATGAGGTTAAGTACACTCACTTGGGAAGGACATGTTGCGCCCTAACTTGGTTAGCATAGAAATTGAAACATTATTTGTCATCCTACACTACTTACCTCATTTCGCGCTTGGATTCGTTGAAGTATATTTTTAAAAAGCCTATGCCCACAGGGAGGCTTGCGAAGTGGCAGATTTTGCTCACAGAGTTTGACATCATCTATGTGACTCGGACCGCAATGAAAGCCCAAGCGTTGGCCGATCATTTGGCCGATGAAAAATATGAGCCATTGAGGACTTATTTTCCCGATGAAGAGGTGATGCATATTGACGAGCTAGAGCAGACTGAAAAACCAGGTTGGAAACTTTTCTTTGATGGGGCTGCTAATATGAAAGGAGTTGGAATAGGAGGTGTGCTTATTTCTGAAACAGGGCATCACTATCCTATTTCGGCTCAACTTCGTTGTTATTATACCAACAATATGGCTGAGTACGAAGCATGCATTTTGGGTTTGAGGCTAGCTGCAGACATGGATGTCCAAGAAGTCTTGGTTTTGGGAGACTCGGATCTTCTGGTACATCAAATTCAAGAAGAATGGGAAACACGAGATTTGAAGCTCATACTGTACCGACAATGTTTGCATGATCTTTGTCAACGGTTTCAATCAGTGGAGTTCAAGCATATTCCAATGGTCCATAATGAGGTGGCCGATGCTTTGGCTACCTTGGCATCAATGTTGCACCATCGGACAAAGCTTATGTCGATCCTCGACATATTCAAGTCCAAGATCAGCATGCTTACTGTAACATGGTGGAAGAAGAACTTGATGGTGAACCGTGGTTCCATAATATCAAGGAGTACATCAGAATGGGGGTATATCCGATGCAAGCCACGAGGGATCAAAAGAGAACAATTCGACGGTTGGCAAGTGCATTTTTCTTCAGTGGAAGAGTTTTGTATAAAAGAACTCCAGATCTTGGATTGTTGAGATGTATAGATGCTAAACAAGCCACGACTATTATGACCGAAGTACATTCTGGAGTCTGCGGACCGCATATGAGTGGATATGTGCTGGCGAAGAAAATTCTCCGAGCAGGTTATTATTGGCTCACCATGGAGCGAGATTGTATCAGTTTTGTGCGCAAATGTCATCAATGCCAGGTACATGGAGATTTAATTCATTCTCCACCATCGGAATTGCACACAATATCGGTACCATGGCCCTTCGTTGCTTGGAGCATGGATGTCATTGGACCAATTGAACCACCAGCATCCAACGGGCACAGGTTCATTCTGGTGGCCATTGATTATTTCACCAAGTGGGTTGAGGCTAAAACTCTCAAGTCTATGACCAAGAAAGCAGTGGTCGATTTCGTACACTCAAATATCATCTGTCGATTTGGGATACCAAAGGTGATCGACACAGATAATGGTGCTAATCTTAACAGTAACTTGATAAAAGAGGTATGTCAACAATTTAAGATTACGCATTGCAATTCCACCCCATATCGCCCTAAGGCGAATGGAGTAGTCGAGGCAGCCAACAAGAACATAAAGAAGATACTTCGAAAAATGGTGGAAGGTTCCAGGCAATGGCATGAAAAGTTACCATTCCCATTATTGGGTACTGTTCGCACTTTAGTGGGTGCAACTCCTTACTTGTTGGTATATGGAACTGAAGCAGTGATACCTGCGGAATTTGAAATCCCGTCCCTTCATTGTTGCCGAGGCCGAGATTGAGGATGATGAGTGGGTCAAAACCCGTTTGGAGCAGTTAAGTTTGATCGATGAGAAGAGATTGGCAGCAGTGTGTCATGGGCAGTTATATCAAAAGAGAATGGCAAGAGCGTACAACAAAAAGGTGCGTCCCCAAAAGTTTGAAGTGGGTCAGCAAGTATTAAAGCACATCCTTCCACACCAGGCCGAAGCGAAGGGCACGTTCGCTTTGGCAAGGGCCGTTCATTATAACAATAGTGTTGTCCAATGGTGCTTTGTATCTAACAGATATTAAAGGCAAATGTGTAGACATGGCTATCAATTCTGATGCAGTCAAGAGATATTAGGTATGATTTCTTTGGTTCAATTGTTGATTGTTTGTACTTGGCATTGTTTCGAAGATTGGAATGACAAAGGCAATTTGTTCTGCTATCTAAACACTCTACCCTTTGTTTCCCCTTTTGAGCCTTATTTATTTTATTTCATACCCCTCTTTTGGAATCAATAACGAAAAAGAGAGAAAAGAAAGAAAAGAAATAGAAATAAACAAAAAGAAACAAAAAGAAAAGAAGCGAAAAGAGAAAGTACAAGAAAACAAAGAAATTCAGGTGTGAACTACGTTTGACCTGGTTCCTGTTAAGGATACGTAGGCAGCCTCACGACTCGGTCATATCATATCAAAATAAAAATAAAAAATCCCCAAGCAAGAAACTGGGGTAGAAGTTGTGATTGAGGTAAGAGATCAGATTCCAAAAGTTGTAATTTTGACCCATTAAAGTTGCTTTGAGCCTTTTTGATACCCTTTTCTTTCCAAACATATCAAAAGAGCCCACATTACCGTCCAAAGAAAGACCTCCCAATCAGTCTTCGAGAGATGCCAAGTCAAGCAAGTAAAGAGGATTCATATCAGCGGCAACACTCTGGTTTAAGCAAGAGAAATCAAAAAATGAGAGAGTCTTATTGGTGAAAATCCTCGTGGGCACCATGAGGCGACAAAAGCTGAGAGAAAGTAAAAATGAGAGAGTCTTATTGGTGAAAACCTTCACGGGCACCATGAGGTGACAAGTAATTAAGGAATGAACAAATGAGAGAGGTTTGTCGGTGAAAACCCTTTAGGTTACTGCAAGTCGAACAAGGTCTGTAAGCTAGCGGAAAGTAAACATCGGGTTGCGGAGATCTTGGAGCATAAAGTAAAACAATTGGAAAAGTGATTGGTTAAACAGACTGGGTTGATTAATCCAAAATACATACCATGATTATTGGTGCCAGTTACTCCACTTAGATAATTTTCTTTTTTTCTCTCCAACAGTCATCCAAATTTGGATTTTCTTCTTTATTCTTAATTCTCAAAATCGTCGCATTTTATTGCTGTTAATTTTACTCCTCTAAAGATCTTCCAAGGTTAGCCTTGTTTCAACAAATAAGAAGGAATTTCAAAGTTTACTACCAGTTTCAAAATTGCACAAAGAAAAATGCGGCTAGGATATGCCAGAGATAGTGTGATAAAAAGTGGGACATAGAGTGTAAGCAAAAGTTTAATCAGATGAAATGGTTCAGTAATGTCGTGGGAGATGCAGAGGTCAGAAATGAAAAACAACGGTTGGGGTGTAGAGCACTTAGATCATCTAGGGTACTGGGGTTAAGGATCAATCAGAAATTCAAACAATTCTCGACCGGCTCAAGGCAGCCAGTCAAAGCAAAGCATGGCAAAGGAAGAACCACCTTCAGCAAGAATGCCACAACTAACCACCATGTTTTAAACTAACAAGATTTTTCTTTGATTTGAAATAGGGGCAAAAATTTCATTTGTTTCGGAGAAATCTTACGTGAAGAAAGAGCAAGCACCAAGCAGGTTTGATCGCAAAGTTCTAAGGACCCTCCTGGAAAATAGGACTTAGTTTAAAATTCAAAATAATCATGAGTATCAGAATCTAGCATAAATATACCCCAAAGGAATATAAGCGGAACTTCGAAGTTTGCATGCTTGAGATAAGATTCACTAGAAATTTTTAGGACCCTCCTGAATAATGGGACGTAGCACTAAGAATTCCATTAGATAACAAGTTTTAGCGTAAGTTCGGCTATAAGGAAGTATAGTTTAGCTTTAAAAGCATCACTTGTAAGATAAGATTTAATTTAAAACTTTTCAAGACCCTCCTGGATAATGGGATGAAGTTTTAGGACCAAGTTAGATAAGAAGGTTCTATAGAAGATAATATAATGTAGCTTTGAAACGGGCATTTTAATAGAAATTTTCAGGACCCTCCTGGATAATGGGATTTAGTTTACAGATTGTTAGAGATATTAAGTTACATGATTCAGTTAACAGTCACAAAGGTTCCCAGCTACCAAATTGAGGTAGAAAATTTTCTTTGTTTTGTCTATTTTGTTGAAGTTAGGTGCCCGTCTGAAGAACAGGGAAGAACAACACGGATGTTAAGGATAAAAAACAGTTCAGGATCAAGTAATCAAGAGCCCACCTAGAGAACAAAGGAAAACAAATCAAGTTTCAAGGAAGATTGACACAAGTATTGGTAATCAGGCACCCACCTGGAGGAACAAGGGAGAACAAGTCAAGGAAAAAACAGTTAAAGTTTCAGCAATCAGGCGCCCACCTGGAGAGCAAGGGAATACAATTCAAGTTTTAGCAGTCAAGCGCCCACCTGGAGAGCAAGGGAATACAATTCAAGTTTCAATAGTCTGGCGCCTACTTGGAGAGCAAGGGAATACAATTCAAGTTTCAGTAATTAGGAGCCCGCCTGGAGAACGAAGGGAAAAAGTACAATTCAAATATTGGAAATCAGGAGCCCGCCTGAAGAATGAAGGGAAGAAGTACAAATTCAAATTTTGTTGAAATCAGGAGCCCGCCTGGAGAACGAAGGGAAGAAGTACAAATCAAACTTCAATAATCAGGAGCCCGCCTGAAGAACGAAGGCAAGGAGTATGATTCAAGTTTCAGTAATCAGGAGCCCACCTGGAGAACAGAGGGAAGGCAACAATGGTCAAAAGAAGACAGTTCAAGTTGAAAGGGGAAAGCAATTCGAGTTTCATAGGAAGGGAACACAATTCAAGTATTGGCAATAAAGAAACCACCTAAAAAATGAAAGGAAGAAGAACAGAAGGAAGCAATTCAAGGAAAGGCAATAACAGTCAAAGGAAAACGGTTAAAGTTCGGCAATCAGGTATCCACCTGGAAAACAAGGGAAAGTAATTGAAGGAAAGGGAAAACATCACAAAATTATGATTCAAGTCAGCAACAAAGGAACTTTTGTAGGAAAATACAAGTCAACAAGGCAACAACAATCACAAGATCAAGTTTGAAAATAAATCTTTGTAATGCATAGTTCATAGCTTAGTCTAGCTTCTTTTATTTTGTCACGGTGTAATAAGGAGGTCAGTAAGCAGTAGCAGCAGCAGCAACAGTGAAATCACAGCTTCATGGTAGTCCCAGCTACCGAAACTTCCTAAACTACACTGACCTGATTCCTTTATAGCCAAGGATATGTAGGAAACCTTTGAAGCAGAGGTTCGGTCAGATTCTTTCAAAGATGCTTCCCACAAAGTATTTAAATAGGCAAAAATCACTCGTATCCACTCACTTGATCATTGCACGAAAACTCTTCTTATTTCCGAGCAAAGAGGGGCAACTGTGAGCACGTGATTTTTGCCCTATATGAATTATTCCCATAAATTCAAAAACAAAATAATTCTTTCTATTGCTCGCAATTTTGCGGATTTTTTGTGGCATTTTCTGTTATTGTTTGCATTTGTCTGTGCATGATTATTTTATTTAAATTATTTAAAATTAAAAAAATATGTTGCTTTTTTTTTTGCATTTAGGATTTAACTTTGCATTTTTAAGAATTAATTAAGTAACTTTACAAAACTGGAAAATCACAAAAAATAGTTTATTGTTGCTTTTTACTTTTTGATTTTTGGTAATTCCCCCTTTATTTTGGTACTTAACTTAGTTGTGGTAGTCATAATTTATAGTTAATTAAATTAATTAGATAATTTGGATTAGGAATTAATTTAGGTTTTTATTTTAGTTTAATTTAAAAGAAATTGGGAAAGGAAAAGAAATGAAAATTGGGCCAAACTTGACAATTGTCCCCAAAACTGGCCCAGACCCACCCCAATAGCCGGTCTGTCTCCAGCTTAATCCAAACGATGTCGTTTCATGAGTTTTAATCTGGACCGTTGAATTAGTTTGATCAAACGGTCCAGATTCTTGCCCATTTCCCAAACCCCGACCCGATCTAGAACCAAATCGGTTCCCGCCAGTGAAACAAAACGACCCCGTTTTTCATTAATGATTTAATCAGAGCCGTTGGATTCCAATCATCCAACGACCCTAATTAAATCATCAATTTAATATACTCAAAACCTCAAACCCCTTACCCCCTCAGAACCCCCCCTCATCGTCTCTGATCTCTCTTCAGAGACTAGCCAAAATTGCCGCCTCAAACCACCGTTGACCGCCTGCCGGAAATCGCTTACGGCGGCGGGCAACCACCAAACAACCCCAAATTCATACCATCGAATCTCCTTCATCTCCCTGTTCCGAATCCTCAACCCATTACCTTCGAATCACAATCGAAATCTTCGAATATGGGATCGAAGGTTAGACCCTTAAACCCTAACTTACCCAATCGACCCCAAATCAACACCACTTAACCCCCATATCTCTCTCGTACCAAATCCATTATTGTTTTCCCTCGAATATTGCCAGAATCTCTCGAATCTTAAATCCGAGGTCGAGCCCTAAAAATCTAAGATTGTCCTCAATAAAACCTAGTGGCATGCATGGTCATATGATGCTAATTCTGTCAAAGTTTTGAAGATTAGATTCGACGAAGACTGATGTTGCTCAGTTGTTATTGACAAAGAAAAAATGTGTAACATCAGTCTCGTTAAATCAAGGTCTACAGCAAGTTGTTGATTTCTGAAATGGTAAGTGTTTTCATTCTTTTAATCCATTTCATCTCTTTTTTCCTCTCCCTTTCTTTAGTTAGATTTTGTTTACTCCCTTTGAAAACTCGACCAATCTGTTGAGTTCAAACTATTCTCTGCTCGTTGTCCCCTTTGTGTCTTTTTTGTGAAAGTTGTTCTATGATTCTTATTAGTCCGCTGACTTAGTTCATCTAATTAGGTCGTTTGTTTTAATAACCTAACTAATTTCATGTTTGTTTGTTGATATTAATCAGTCATATAGTAGTTGTTATTAATCAGTCGTATGTTGAATCCATTTAAGTAGTCGATTTTGTTTTCTACCTTCCATATGATCGCAGAAATTGGTTTGGATCACAGACAGTAGCTCAAGGACTTTGGGACAATTTGACCCGTTTGTTAGGTTTGAGTAATTAACAGGGGTTGTAAGGGTAGCCTAGGGATTATTTAGGTTGTGTGAACCTTACCTAACTAATTAAGAAGCTTCTAATAGTGGAGTTTTTAGGACTGTATTATTGAATAAAATAAAGAGCAAAGAATTGAGTGGAATCAATTAAGAAATTGGGGAAGGGGCATTTGTGAATAGGGAATTGATTTTAGGCTGCCTTAAGAGATCCTATATAAAGCTTGCTTAGGAAAAGACTGAAGGGGAGGGGATAGAATATAGAGTCCAAAGAAAAAGAAATAGAGATATAGAAATTTAAGAGGGAGGACAGAATAAGAGAGAGACCTAGGAGATAAAAATCCAAAAATACAAACGACTGCTTTTCACTGTTTGATTGAATTCTTTCTGTGATCTCTTCAGTTTCTAATTCTTGAAATAGTTTCTAACTTATCTAGGCTCAAATGATTTGAATCTGGTGGTTTAAAAGCTTGGTTTGAAGTTCTGGTTGTGGATTTTTGATTTTTGAGCATTAGTCTTTGGTTTAAAGCTGTTTTTTTTCTGTGGATTCTTTCTACTGCTGGATATTGTTGTTGCTACTGCTGATCTTATCCCCTTTACTTTCATTTCCAGGTATTTCCTTAGTCCAGAAATACTGATTGAATGCTGGTTATGAGAATCAAGTGGAATCCGATGGAATATAGGCTGTATTTGCCATAGTTTCTCTTTGGTTTTTTTTTCCTTACTGTTTAATACCATCTAGTAGATTGGTAATGGTAGATGTTAAACAGGCTGGTACTGGTATTATAAAATGGGGTTTGTGTTTTAGCCAATTGTTTAGTTTCAACATTAAATAACATGTTTAGAAGGTGTATGAGCAGGTTTGTGGATTGTTTGTATGGCAAATGAACTGTAGGCCTCAATTATTCAGTTTATTTTGATTTGTGCTCTGGATCACAGATTTTTTGCTTAAGTTTTTGTCAAAAATCAGTAAGGTTTTGGTTCTAATGTTTATCTGAATCCACTAACATGTTAGGTTTTTGGCTTGTACGTGTATTGATGTTGTTTTATAATCATGTTTGCCCATGAGCCTAAGGTTTGAGATCATGTTTGTTCATTAGTCCCCTTTACAAGTCTCCATTTATCATGTACATGGATTAAGCCAAGGTTTGAATGAATTTGAAATTTGTATGATTGTTATTGTGAAGTTATTTAAAGGACTGATGTCCATAGTTCCAGCATGTTTACTCATGAGCCGTAATGGATTAGTGATGGTTTGATTTGGGAACATTTGGTCAATTATTCTATGTTAAGATAATTGTAAATATGGTAGTTAATTAGGCAATTTGTGTCCCTTAGCTAAGAGTCACGAATAATTATAGGTTTAATCCCACTTAGCTTTTAATCTTAATTAATTGTTAGTTTATAAAATTCGGGCTTAAAGCCAGCCTAAGTGGCGAAAGCCTTCTCAAGTACGAATGCACAGCTTTGAGCTGTTTTGGTTTTGTCGACCTTCATCATGACGAGCCTATTTCGAGCCCCAAAGCTTGCAATGGCTTTTGGTTTAATGTTAATTTGGCACGTTAAAAATCTGACTGCTTTCAGTTGTTGTGGAGGTTCGACATGTGTCTCTCTGAATATTCTATTTGCACATGACCCATACGGACTGGGCTCGTTGATTGGGCTTGAGTTTTTCTTTAAAATGAAGTAGTACTTCTTTTGGCCTTCAACAAATCCATTAGGCAATAGTTGAGTAATTAGGAATCCTGCAGTTTTCTTTAAACAATTAATGTTTTTTTATAATGAGGTTAGCCATACTAAATAACGCAAAATAGCTTATGGCCCTCCAAAGCTTAGTTTGAATGCCTCTTTAATTTATAACTGAGGTGCGCCATGTCCAAAAAAAATGACCATTACATGGCCCTCATTTAATTAATCTTGTGTTGATCCTTAGAATTCGAGGCGCGCCATTTAGCAATTTTCATGGCCCTCGCAAAGTTGCAAATGCATAGTTGTTTTAGGCACGTTACTTTAATAACCTACCTTCCTAAACTATCGGGTGTGCATTTCATGTGACCCAAATTCAAATCCTAATAACGTTAAACAAAATATGTCACAGATCGTAGGTGCATTTCATGTGGAGTGATCCAAACACGTGTTTTGTATAACGTTGAAATCTTCCTAAAATTAAATAAAAGCAGGTAAAAACGCACATAGGTTTGAAAGTGTTCTAAAAATCAGATAAATAGGCCAATAATAACAGTTGAGTGACTGTGCTAAAACCATGGAATTCGGGAATGCCTAACACCTTCTCCTGGGTTAACAAAATTCCTTACCCGGATTTTTGGTTCGCGGACTGTAATACAGAGTCAAATTTTTCCTCAATTTGGGATTTGAACCGGTGACTTGGGACACCATAAATTATCCCAAGTGGCGAGTCTAATTCTTAGATAAATAATCCCGTTTCGATTGTCACTTTAAGTTGGAAAAAACTCCCTTACACCCTTTCCGGGGTAGGTAAAAATGGGGGTGTGACAATGCTATATTCTACTATTTTCATAACTCAACCATGTTTACTCTGTTTTAACACTTAAATGTTATTTTAAATGATATTCTTGATTGAGCATCATGTTTTACCATTGCCCGAGTGGCTTGAGAGTTTCTGACTGAGTAAGGCCGATGGCTTATGTTGTGAGGAAACACTGATTAAGATTATGAGGCCGGTGGTCTGAGATTTGTACGCCACGAGGTGGCTTGTTGATATGAGGCCGAGAGCCTATGTGATTATGCCACGAGATGGCTTGATATTGCGCTTGGGCCATAAAGGGCTCCTCCAGGAGTCTGCACACCCCTAGTCAGCGCGGGTACCCATTGTAATGTGGGATATAACCCGAGGGGCTGGTGTTGTTCTATGGCATTTCCCGAGGGGCGATCCTTTATGTGTTTATATTTCCTAGTTGCCTATAATTTACTTGCTTAATTGTTGAAAATGCATTTCATGAAGTTTAAACTGAACTAAAATGACTTTACATATCTTCATTGATTCACTATTTTTACTAGCTTTTACTGTTTTATTATTGCCTATAATGTGTCTACGTGATTTCATATTTCTCAGTCTTTATTTATGATTATTACTCACTGAATTGGAGTGCTCATTTTACTCCCAGCATCCCGTGTGCAGATTCAAGCGTTGCTGATCCTACTTGCGAGGGTTGGGAGCTCCCGACAGATTTCGGAGTCCACGAGGTAGCTGATCGGCGTCCGCAGCCCCGTGCTTCTCCCCCTTTATCTCATTTCCTTTCTCTTGTTAGTGATTCTATAATAGCTTTGTAGATGTTTCAGACTTGTAGTATATCGATAGATGCTCATGACTAGTTACACCCCGATGTCGGGCTGTGTTGGTTTTATTTTCTGCAACTGTACAGTTTCACCTTATCTATTTGGGATATTTATTATATTTAAGACTTACCTAGATTATCTTAACTGCTTAAGAAATAAATTGGGAATGTGTCGGCTGGCCTTGTCTTCACAAGAGGAGCCATCACGACCGAGTTCGGGTTTAGGGTCGTGACAAGTTGGTATCAGAGCCTAGGTTATATAGGTGTCACGAGTCATGAGAAGGTTTAGTAGAGTCTCATGGATCGGTACAGAGACGTCTGTTTTTATCCTCGAGAGGCTGCATAACCTTTAGGAAAAACTCCATATTCTTGAAATTCTTGTCGTGCGAATCTGTTGATCCTTGTACTAAACTTCTGTTATTCTATTCTCTCACAGATTGTGAGGACACGTGCTACCGGTTAGGATGGACGACCACCAGTACTACCAGCTGTGGCCACTAGAGGTCGAGGACGTGGTCGCGGTAAGGGCAGAGGTGTGGCCCACATAGCAGCTAGGGCAGCACCTGCAGATCCACCAGTCGCTCCAGTTCAGGATCAAGTCCCAGTTGTGGATGCTCCAGCAGCAGCAGCTCAGGCACCAGCTGTGCCTATTGTGATTCCTAGTCTTCAAGAGGCCCTGGCTCAGATTCTATCAGTTTGCACTGGCCTAGCTCATGCGGTTTCAGTCACTACAGCCGCAGATACTTCTCAGGTCGGGGGAGGCAATCAGACTCCCACAACTCGCTTAACTAAGCAGGTCGTGCAGGAACTTCAAACGCCGAGGGCACATCTAGCCTAGCCGGCTGCAGCTGCTCAGGACTATGTAGTTTCTGCCATGCCAGAGGACGAGCAACATAGGTTGGAAAGGTTTGGTAGACTTCAGCCTCCAACCTTTAGTGGTGCAGAGGGCGAGGATGCCCGGGGTTTCTTAGATAAGTGTCAGAGGATGCTTCGTACAACGGGTATTCTGGAGACCAGCGGGGTTGCTTTCACTACTTATCAGTTTTCTAGAGCTGCCTTCACTTGGTGGGAGACCTTTGAGAGGCGTAGGCCTGTTGGTGCAGCACCCCTTACCTGGCAGCAGTTCTCCGTTCTCTTTTTGGAGAAGTATGTGCCACAGTCCCGCAGAGAAGAGCTGCGCAGGTAGTTTGAGTGGTTGTGTCAGGGAGAGATGACTGTGACGCAGTATGAGGTGAGGTTATTAGAGTTAGCTCGTCATGCTATTTGGTTGGTTCCGACAGATAGAGAGAGGGTTAGGAGGTTTGTTGATGGCCTCACTTATTAGCTTCGTATTCTCATGACCAGGGAAAGGGTAACTGGTGCTACTTTTGAGGAGGTGGTAGAAATTGCTCGTGAGATTGAGTCTGTTCGTCGCCAGGAGCGAGAGGAGAGAGTGGCCAAGAGTCCTCGAGGATCTGGTAGTTATAGTGGTGCTCCTTCGAGAGGTCAGTTTCAGCACGATAGAGGCCGTCCATTTAGGCATGCTCAGCCAACTCGCCCAGGTTATCGTAGGGCGTCATCGGGTCATGGTTATCACAGTTCTCATCAAGGCCAGTCATCACTTAGTGCCCTTCCAGCTTAGAGTTCGTCCCGTGCTCCATCAGTTTAGGGCTTTTCTATGCCAGGTGCATCTGCTAGTCATTCCGGTATGAGGGGTTCCCATCAGTCCCCTTCTACAGCACCTGGGAGTTGCTATAAGTGTGGAGAGATGGGTCATATATGGAGGCAGTGTCTTCATCGTCTCGCGGGTCCATCTTAGCAGAGGGGTCAGTCGTCGGCTTTAGCGCCAGTTACTTCATCATCACCCACCCAGCCAGCTAGGGGCGGAGGTTAGTCAGATAGGGGTCGCCCTAGAGGGGGAGGTCGATTAGGTGGCAGTTAGTCCCGTTTTTATGCACTTCCAGCTAGACCCGATGCTATTGCTTTCAATGCTATTATTATAGGTATTGTTTCAGTCTACCACAGATATGCCTCTGTATTATTTGATCCCGGTTCCACCTTTTCCTAGGTGTCATCATACTTTGCTCGTTATTTGGGTAAGCCATGTGAGTATTTTGTTTCACCTGTTCATGTATCTACCCCGATGGGCAATACTATTATTGTAGATCGTGTGTGGTGACTATTGGGAGTCTAGTGACCCGAGTGGATATTTTATTATTGTGTATGGTGGATTTCGATGTTATTTTGGGCATGAATTGGCTATCTCTGTATCGTGCTATTGTGTACTATCATGCTAAGATAGTGATATTGGTTGTATCGGGTGTGCCACATATTAAGTGGCGAGGTTTGACTAATTATGTCCCCAGTAGGTTAATCTTGTTCTTGAAGGCCCATCGTATGATTGATAAGGGTTGTCTTTCGTATTTAGCTTTTTTGAGGGACGTCGGTGTAGAAACTCCCAGTATTGATTTTGTTCCAGTTGTGGGGGATTTTCCTGATATGTTTCCTGTAGACCTGTTGGGCATGCCACCGGACATGGATATTGACTTTGGTATTGATTAGTGCTGGGCACTCAGCCCATTTCTATTCTGTCGTATCGTATGGAACCAGCGGAGTTGAAAGAGTTAAAGGAGCAGCTTCGGGAACACCTTTATAAGGGGTTCATTCGGCCTAGTGTGTCACCTTGGGGTGCGCCGTTTCTATTTGTGAAGAAGAAGGATGGCACTATGAGGATGTGCATTGATTATATGCAATTGAACAAAGTAACAGTTAAGAACAAGTATCCTTTGCCTTGCATTGATGATTTATTCGATCAGCTTCAGGGAGCGAGAGTGTTATCCAAGATTGATCTCCATTCAGGTTATCACCAGTCGAAGATCAGGGACTCGGATATTCTTAAGACAACTTTCAGGACCCGATATGGTCATTATGAGTTCTTGGTGATGTCTTTTGGGCTGACCAATGCCCTAACAACGTTCACGCATTTGATGAACAATGTGTTCCGGCCTTATCTCGACTCGTTTGTCATAGTCTTCAATGATAATATTCTGGTGTATTCGCGTAGTCAGGAGGAGCACACAGAGCATTTGAGAGTTGTGTTGCAGAGATTCAGGAAGGAGTAGCTTTATGCAAAATTCTCCAAGTGTGAGTTTTGGCTCAGTTCAATGGCTTTCTTGGGGCACGTGGTGTCCAATGAGGGTATTCAAGTTGATCCAAAGAAGATAGAGACGGTTTAGAGTTAGCCAAGACCGTCCTTAGCCATAGAGATTCGTAGATTTCTTGATTTGGCAGGTTATTATCGCCGGTTTGTTCAGGGTTTCTCATCTATCGCATCGCCCTTGACCAAGTTGACTTAGAAGGGTGCTTCATTTGTATGGTTAGATGAGTGTGAGGAGAGCTTTCAGAAGCTCAAGACATCCTTGACCACAACTCCAGTGTTAGTTTTGCCATCAGCTTTAGGTTCATATACCTGTATTGTGATGCTTCGAGAGTTGATATTGGGTGTTTGTTGATGCAGGAGGGTAGAGTTATTGCTTATACTTCTCATCAGTTGAAGCCCCATGAGAAGAACTACCCCGTTCATGATTTGGAGTTGGCTGCCATTGTTCACGCATTGAAAATTTGGAGGCATTATCTGTATGGTGTGTCTTGTGAGGTGTTTACTGATCATCATAGCCTCCAGCACTTGTTCAAGTAGAAGGATCTCAATTTGAGGCAGCGGAGGTGGTTGGAGTTGCTAAAGGATTATGATATCACTATATTGTACCATCCGAGAAAGGCTAATGTGGTGGCCGATACTTTAAGCCGAAAGGCGGTGAGTATGGGGAGTTTGGCATATATTCTAGTTGGGGAGAGACCTCTTACAGTTGATGTGCATGCCTTGGCCAATCGGTTTGTGAGGTTAGATATTTCAGAGCCTAGTCGGGTATTGACTTGTGTGGTTTCTCGGTCTTTCTTATATGATCGCATTAGAGAGCGCCAGTATGATGATCCGCATTTACTTATCCTTAAGGACAGAGTTCAGCACGATGATGCCAGAGATGTGACCATTGGTGATGATAGGGTGTTGAGGATGCAGGGCCGGATGTGTGTGCCCAATGTAGATAAGCTTCGGGAGTTGATTCTAGAGGAGGCCCATAGATCGCGATATTCCATTCATCCGGGTGCCGTAAAGATGTATCAAAATTTGAGGTAGCATTATTGGTGGAGGAGAATGAAGAAAGACATTGTGGGATTTGTGGCTAGGTGTCTCAATTGTTAGCAGGTGAAATATGAGCATCGGAGATCGGGTGGCTTGCTTCAGCAGATGGATATTCCAGAGTGGAAGTGGGACCAGATCACAATGGGCTTTGTAGTTGGATTCCCATGGACTTTGAAAAAGTTCGATGCTATTTGGGTGATTGTGGATCGGCTGACCAAGTTCGTGCACTTCATTCCTATGTGTACTACTTATTCTTCAGAGCGGCTGGCATAGATCTATATCCGGGAGATTGTTTGATTGCATGCTGTCCCAGTTTCCATCATTTCAGATAGGGGCACTCAGTTTACTTCGCAGTTTTGGAGGTTTGTGCAGCGAGAGTTGGGTACTCAGGTTGAGTTGAGCACAACTTTTCACCCTCAGACGGACGGGCAGTCCGAGCGCACTATTCAGATATTGGAGGACATGTTGCGTGCTTGTGTCATTGATTTCGAAGGGTCATGAGATCGGTTTCTACCGCTTCTAGAGTTTGCTTATAACAACAGCTACCAGTCAAGTATTCAGATGGCTCCATATGAGGCTTTGTATGAGAGGTGGTGTAGATCTCCAGTTGGTTGGTTTGAGCCGGGTGAGGCTAGGCTATTGGGGACGAACTTGGTGCAGGATGCTTTAGAAAAGTTGAAGGTAATTCAGGAGAGACTTCGTACAGCGCAGTCGAGAAAAAGAGTTATGCTGACAGGAAGGTTCAGGAAGTGTCCTACATGGTTGGTGAGAAGGTTCTGTTGAAGGTTTCACCCATGAAGAGTTTTATGAGGTTTGGGAAGATGAGTAAATTGAGTCCTCGGTTCATTGGGCCTTTTGAGGTGCTTAGGAGGATTGGGGAGGTGGTTTATGAGCTTGCTTTGCCACCCAGCTTGTCGAGTGTGCATCTGGTATTTCATGTTTCTATGCTCCGGAAGTATATTGGGGATCCGTCGCATGTCCTGGATTTTAGCACGGTTCAGTTGGATGGTGATTTGACTTATGATGTGGAGCCAACATCTATTTTGGAGCATCAGGTTCGAAAGTTGAGGTCAAAGGATATAGCTTCAGTGAAAGTGTAGTGGAGAGGTCGGCCCATGGAAGAGGCTACCGAGGAGACCGAGCGGGAGATGCGGAGCAGATATCCTCACCTGTTTGAGGCTTCAGGTATGTTTCTTGACTCATTCGAGGACGAACGTTTGTTTAAGAGGGGGAGGATGTGACGACCCAGCTAGTCGTCTCATGAGTTACCGCTCCATTTCCCCCATTTCTTCTTCTTATTGATTTTTTCTATTGGTTCTATATGTGATCGGGTTGGTTGGCTCAGGTTCGGAAAGGTTTTGAGAAGGTTTGAGACACTTAGTCTCTTTTGAGGAAGCTTAAGTTGGAAAAGTCAACCGAATGTTGACTTATGTGTTAGAGGGCTCGGATATGAGTTCCGATGGTTCGGATAGCTTTGGGAGGTGATTTGGGACTTAGGAGCGTGATCGGAATGTGTTTTGGAGGTCCGAAGTAGATTTAGGCTTGAATTAGTGAAATTGGATTTTTGGCATTTTCCGGTTGATAGGCGAGATTTTGATATAGGGGTCGAAATGGAATTCCAGGAGTTGCAGTAGTTCTGTTGAGTCATTTGGGATGTGTGGGCAAAATTTCAGGTCATTTGGATGTGGTTTGGTATACTTTTTAATCAAAAGCGTAATTCAGAAGATTTTGGAAAACTTAGGCTTGAATTCGATGTGTTTTGGTTGATTAGATGTTGTTTGGGGTGTTTTGAAGATTGGTACGAGTTTGAATAAGGTTATGGGATAATTTTGTGTTTTTGTTGAGGTCTCGGGGGCCTCGGGATGATTTTGGATGGTTGATGGAAAGAATGGAACTTTGGTTTGGCAGCTAAAGAGTGAAGTCTGCTGTCATAACCGCATCTGCGGTTGGGAGGCTGCAGGTGCGGCCCCCGCAAATGTGGAAAAGAAGTTGCAGAAGCGGAAGAAGCTAGGAAGGCTGTGACCGCAGAAGCGGTTGGTGAACCGCACCTGCGATGGCGTAGGTGCGGCTAGTGCATCGCAGATGCAGAATTTAGTGGCTTAAGTGAAAACCGCAGAAGCGGTTCAAGGACCGCAGAAGAAGGGTCGTAGATGCGAAAGTCCTGGGCCAGAACATATAAATTCATTCCTTCGCGATTTTTGAGCTATTCCACAATTTTTAAGTCGGTTTTGGAGCATTTTGGGCGATTTTGAAGAGGGAATTCAAGGGAACTTCATTGAGGTAAGGATTTTGGACCTAAAACTCGTTTCTATGGTATTATTTAAAAATTGGGAAAACTAGGGCTTGGTATTAGAGACCAAAACTTGAGGATTTGAGGGACCATTTGTGGTCTGATTTTTTACTTTTGATATGTATGAACTCGTAGGAAGATAAGGAACCTATTGATGTGAATTTTATCGAATTCCGAGACGTGGGCCTGGGGGTCGAGTTTTGGTAATTTTGGGATTTTATGCTATAAATTGATTATTTTCGCTTGGGCTTCGTTCCCTTAGCATATTTTGACATCATGATTCTGATTTTGGATAGATTCAATGCGAGTGGAGGCCAATTCGAGGGGCAAGGGCATCACAGGCTAGAGTTTAGACTGGATAGAGGTGAGTAATGATTGTAAATGTTGTGCTGAGGGTATGAAACCCTGAATTGCACATCGTTGTGCTATATTGAGGTGACGCACACGCTAGATGATGAGCGCGGGGTCGTGCATTGTTGAGGATTGTGACTTAGTCCGCCCCGAATGACTATTTTACCGCACATTTGACTGAAAACTATGTGCTATCATCATGTTTTGGGCTGAATGCCATATTTGGGCCTCGTGCCAACTATTTGAACCCTTAGGGGATTTTTACTGATATTTCCTTAATGTTTTGACTTTATACTTGAACTCAGTCATGGTATATTCTACTATTTTCATAATTTAGCCATGTTTGCTCTGTTTTAACACTTAAATGTTATTTTGAATGATATTCTGGGCTGAGCATCATGTTTTACTATTGCCCGAGTGGCTTGTGAGATTTTGACTGAGTAAGGCCGAGGGCCTATGTTGTGAAGAAACACTGATTAAGATTATGAGGTCGATGGCCCGAGATTTGTATGCCACGAGGTGGCTTTGTTGATATAAGGCTGAGAGCCTATGTGATTATGCCACGAGATGGCTTGATATTGCGTTTGGGTCGTAAGGGGCGCCTTTAGGAGTCTACACACCCATAGTGAGCGTGGGTACCCATTGTGATGTGAGATATAGCCCGAGGGGCTGGTGTTGTTCTATGACATTGCCCGAGGGGCGATCCTTTATGTGTTTATCTTTCCTAGTTGCCTGTCATTTACCTGCTTAATTGTTAAAAAGGCATTTCATGAAGTTTAAACTGAACTAAAATGACTTTACATATCTTCACTGATTCACTATTTTTACTTGCTTTTACTGCTTCATTATAGCCTGTAATGTGCCTTACGTGATTTCATATTTCTCAGTCTTTATTTATGATTATTACTCACTGAGTTGGAGTACTCACTTTACTCCCTGCACCACGTGTGCAGATTCAGGCGTTGCTGATCATGCTTGCGAGGGTTGAGAGCTCCTGACAGATTTCGGAGTCCACAAGGTGGCTGCTCGGCGTCCGCAGCCCCGTGCTTGTCCCCCTTTATCTCATTTCCTTTCTCTTGTTAGTGATTCTGTAATAGCTTTGTAGACGCTTCAGACTTGCGGTATATTGATAGATGCTCATGACTAGTGACACCCCGATGTCGGGCTGTGTTGGTTTTATTTTCCGCAACTGTACTGTTTCACCTTATCTATTTGGGATATTTATTATGTTAAGACTTACCTGCATTATCTTAACTGCTTAAAAAATGAATTAGGAATGTGTCGGCGGGCCTTGTCTTCACGAGAGGCGCCATCACGACCGGGTTCGGGTTTAGGGTCGTGACACTAAGTGTTTACCTCAAATGTTTATAGTATGATATGATTTGAAGTGTATAGAAAGTTTGGGGTTAGATATTCCAATTTCGTTTAAGACAGATGAAATTTCCCTAAGGGGTCGTTTGGTAGGGTGCATAAGAATAATGCTGAATAAGGTGTATTAATAATGCCGGTATTAGTTATGCTTGCATTAGTTATGCTGGTATTAGTTATGCTAACATATTTCTTATCCATTGTTTGGTTTGATGTATTAAAGTATAGCACAATTTTAAAAGAATTGCTTGTTTACAAAAATGCCCCCAAAACCAGTCCATCACTCTAACTCTTTAAAGAAACATATATTGAGAAATATTTTTATATGAAAAAGCTTTAAAAAAATTATTTGATTTGTCTACCTATATTGTAATATAGAACTGAATATTTATTTATAAAAAAGGAAATATGTTAAGTATTTATTTATTTACTACATATATAATTTTATTTCTCACTATTTGGATTATTTTAAACTTGCATTAATATAATAACTAGCATATTTTAATCAAGCATAAATTTTGAAGGACAGTTTTGTCTTTAACTAAGCTAATGCATATATTAAAATCCATTGCATTGCTATACCCATGGTTAGGATAACACCAAATAGGATGTATAAGTAATACTTGCATAACTAATGCATGAGTTCAAAATGTCTACCAAACAAGGTAATATTCTAAATGTCTACCAAACAAGGTATTATTAATACACAAAGTTAATGCATGCATTATTTTATCTAATTCATCCTACCAAACGACCCCTAAGTGTGATCCATGTATATAGTTTTTAAAAAAAGATAGTATTCGACCATAGAATAAGGTCAGATGGTGAGGAAAGTTAGGAATAACTTTATGTTTCACTTTAGTTATTCAAAGCAGAACAAGAAAACATGATGCTAGCAGTTGGTTAGTAAAAGAATAGTAAGTAAGTTTTGAGTAGATACAGTGAATTAGCAATTTCAACAGAGCTAGTAGAGGCATGATTTGATTTACTTAGCCAGGTTAACACTAGCAAGTAGGTAACAGTTTGAAACACCAAATGCATGTTAGAACCCAAAGATTTTGAGTTAAACCCGAAGTACAGTGACTGTGGATGAAAAAATCAGCTGGGCAGTAAGAGAGCAAACTATAGAAGAATAGCCTTTAAGAGTTATCGAAAATGGGTTTCCCCAAGATTGATAGTGCGGGCAGAGTTAAACCATTAAGATTATATATAATTGCTGTGAATACATTAGCTTTCCATTTATGTAAGTAATTTAGTTTTTCCTAGCAAGAAAGATTACCCAGAAGTAAGTTGGAAGATGAGTCGTAATTGACGTAAAGTGCAAAGAATTGAAAAAGATAAGGTACATTGTTCTGATCCCTGTAAGCACATGATTTTTTGCTTCACGGAAGTTACTCCAAAAGAAAAAGAAAATCAAAAATATATGTTTTTGTCATTGAATGACTTTTATTTAATGTTAAAACTGTGTGTTAATTATTATAAGGTGTTAACCAATATGTGTGTAATTGTATTTTAATTTTTACAATTTATTTAGGAGTTTAGTTCAATTTTGGTAATTGAAGAAAGGGAAAAAGTTGTGGAAAATCAGATTGGTCCCCAAAATGAGGCCCAAAACCAATTACATCTGACCCAGTCCAAACCAGGCCTCAGGCACCCCCCCAAACGACGCCGTATAAAGGCGTTTGATCTGAGCCGTCCGTTCAATCTGATCCAACGATCCCATGGCATTCCCCAGCACCCGACCCGTTTAAACCTTAGACCGACCCAGTCTCATTTAATAGAGACGACATCGTTTCCCATTTCAAAACAGATCCTGGCCATAGATCCAACTCAATCCAATAGCCAGGATATAATCCCCTACCCCATATATAAACCCCTCATCACACCCCACGCCCCCTATCCGAACACCCCCCCTTCCATCGTCTCTCTCAGGAGACTAACCTAAACACCACTTTGCCAAACCCTAGCCGCCACCCTTCACCTTCACCGTAAAGCCGGCGGTAAAGACGCCGGTGACCACCCCCTTAACACCCCTGATGCACCTCACCACCCCAAACCCAAATCTATTACCCCCTTGCCTCGAATCAGCCCCCTCCATCTCGAATCTTGATTTGAAGATTCGAGACCAAACCCAGATCTACACCAAACCACCCCAGATTCTCACTGGACAACCCCCTGACCTCCCTCGTGACCAAACCAAGCTTGGTTTGGTCCGAATCTACCCACAAATCCTAAAATCCCAAATCTGAAGATTCAAACCCTAGAACACAAGAACCTGGGGAATACGGCCAGTTTCATGGGGGGTTTGGGGTCTAATAGACTTTAATCAAGGTGTTCTCGGTCGAGAACACCCCGATTAAAGTTTGTTCGGCCTCAAATGCTCAAACCTAGTTCAGACCTGGTTCATTCATTGTTGAGCATTCACAGTAAGTTTTCCTTTTCTTTTCTAGTTTTGTTTGAATATTGATTGAGTTTGTTAGCATGTTTTGTTGTGATTGTTTGGTATTTCTGATATTTTCTTCCAATTTCTTCCGTCTTTGTAAGGCCTTTTATTTGGTCGATTGTTTTCTGTGCATGTTTGAATACGTTCTGTGATATACATGTTCGATTAGATTAGTCGTCGCATAGATAATTCATATGGCCTCCCAGTGTTGTGCAAAGTTGTCTGAAGCCATTTGGGACCCTGTACGTGTTGTTTATTTAATCGACTGATTATTCCTTGTTATAATTAGTATAATCGATTTGATAAACGTCGTCGATTAGTTTTCTATGACTGAATGTTCAAATGTTCTGATAACTTCACATGACTGATCGAACTTTGTTGTTAATTGGATGCTTGACATTGTTTGAAATTAGTTTGTAACTGCAATGCAAATGATTAGAATCCAGTCTAGGGCAGCTTTGAATTTGAACTTTCAGAAGTTCGAAATGCTCTGATGCTGCAATGGGTTAGTACAGTAACAATCAGGTTTTAACAGGGGTAGTTTGGGGCTTGAAAAGAACAGAAAAGATTAGTTTAAGTGAGCTGACAAATAGGGTACTGAATTAGGATTAAACTAATGTAATAGTGGGGAACCAAACTTGGTAGCATGGGGCTGATTAAATAAAAGGACTGCCCATGCCTTTGGGCAAAAACACACATGCTAGGAGGCTGTCAAATAGATGGGCATGGGGAATACTTTTGATTAGTTTTTAAAGAAGTTATGGGCAGGAAAGAAGTGAAGGGATCAAGGCAGCTTAGTGCTTGCCATTTTCTGCCTATAAATAGGACTGTTTAGAACAAAGAAAGGGTGGGAAAAAAATAGCTGAAGTTTTCTGGGGGGAAAAAATAGCTGAAGGTTCTAAAAAAAAAGAAGAGTGTTAAGTTTTGCATTTTTAGATTAAGCTTTACATCAAAAGGCCTGAACTTGTCTTTGCTCTTGAGTGTAAACAAAAATCAGAAAGCACTACCTCTCGTACTAGTCTGTGTACTGTTTAGCACTGTTGGATTCTCAGTTTGGTAGTGTCCAGTTCTTTGTTGGCTGAATATTGTTCCATCAGTTTACTCCGGGAATACTGTTTTGGTTTTAAGCAACTGTCGCAACTGGTTATGCTTATTGATCTCTGTGGGCTGTTGCTGTTTGGTTTTCTGGACTCGCTGTTGGGTTTGTCTCTTAAATTGCTGTTGAGCTTTGGTCTGTTTTTCTTGGACTGTCTCTTTTACTGGTTTGGGGCTGTTCGACTGAGTGTGCTGTTGTTTATCTGCTGTTGCTGTGTTTGTTGCATACTACTCAGCTGATCATTCTCCTTCTTCTTTTGCTTTTCTATACCAGGTACACGACTAATACTGTCAATGTAACTTGAAAGTTGAGCATGAATACAAAAGAGAAGAGTTGAAGATTGTTTATTTTCATACATAGCCTGTATATTGAATATCATGTGATGTATAATAGTTTACATTTTTTGCTTGGATACTGGAGGTAGCTCTCATACATAGTAAATGTCAATGTATGGTAACTTGATATCCTATTGTGTGCGTAGGCTGATAGATAAAAGATTTGATAGTGTAGTAGGCTATAGCTTAGAAATTATCTATGTTTGTGATTAGCATGTCCTTTAATGCATGAAAACTATCCATCATTAGTTAATTTCCTTCCCTTTTGATAAACTGCCTCGTTATAACTGGTAAACCACACCTTTAGAATAAAGAACACAAGTTTACGGTCTCAACCTCACGAAGGTCGAGCCCAAGGCGAAACGGACTAAGCAGGCTTTCATCGGAAAAATAGTGGCCCAGGCCTGGCCAATCCCGCATGAGCTGGGTTTGGGCCCATAAGATTCGATCGGTTGCCCGTGGGTGTGGCCATGTTTCTGATTTTGTGAAAGCACTCGAAATCCCGCCATAAATAACCTGCAAGCATGTAATTAAGTAGGATCATTTTTGCTTTCAATTAGTAGAGACAAATACGACTAGAAACGTAGCTACTATAGGATATCCTTTTAAAATAAAGACGAGATGAGCCTCGACAAATAAAAATGCACAAGTTGCGGGTCCCTCTAAATGTTTATATTAAAATACTTAGAATTCGGGACGTGCTGTTTAGCAAATTTTACGGCTTTCCCCAAAATAACAATACGCTAGTTGCTTTAGGCGCGCCTTTAATAATTTATTTTCCTTAACTCGGGTGCACATTTATGTCACCCAAATCCAAATCTCAACAGAGTTGAAATATGCCAACAACCACGGGTGCATTGATGTGACGTGGTTCGAGATGTGTTTCCACGATGTTGTAATTCTTGATAAATATAATAATAATGACAAAAGCGGTAAAAAGTTAAAATTTGCACATAAGTTCAATATGTATTAAATCAGATAATCAAGCCGAATATGACAGTTGAGCGACCGTGCTAGAACCACGGAACTCGGGAATGCCTAACACCTTCTCCCGGGTTAACAGAATTCCTTATCCGGATTTCTGGTACGCAGACTGTAATATGGAGTCATTCTTTTCCTCGATTCGGGATTAAAATTGGTGACTTGGGACACCCTAAATCTCCTAAGTGGCGACTCTGAAATAAATAAATAAACCCCGTTTCGATTGTCCTTTAATTGGAAAAACTCCCTTGTACCCCCGCGGGTATGTAAAAAGGAGGTGTGACAGCTCTGGCGACTCCGCTGGGGAATCACAACCCAGAACCACTGGTTCAGGGTTAGAAATTCGAGCTTAGATAAATTGTTATATTTGGTTTTATCTGATTTTGTTATATGTTTGGGCTCTATATGTTAAATGATGTGTGTTACCGCTTTGATATTATTTGACTGTATATATAAACTGTGCCGAAACCCTTCTCTTCTTACCTCCCGGGAGAAGCTCGCTGGTCGAGACTCCCTATTCTGTTAGTGTCATACCCAAGTAGAAAGAGGCTCGGATAAGTTAAAAAGCCGGACGACCCCGCGGGTCCCCGGTACGTAGCCCCCTCCTCAACTCGAGTTGTCCGCTCGTGTAAGCCAGATTTAGAACAAAGCCCAGTTTGAAGCTTAGTAAAACATAACTTCATGTCGGATCCCTAGTAGGAAAGCGCTTATTTGCATCACGTTGCATTTGACTTAGGGGGCTCAACACAGGGGTTGGGCCCATCTAGGAATAGCAACATGGAACAAAAAAGACCATCATGTGGCATTTTGTCTGTTATCGCATTAATTTGCTTCGAATTTGCATGTTGACCGGCGGGTGGTAACGGGAATTTTGAAAAAAAATAAAATAAATGAAAATGATGAAAAAATGAATTTCAAAATTTCTCACTTAAAAGGCAGTGTCCAAATATTTTTGAGGAAAACCCGTGATTTAGATAAATTTCTTACCTGAACTACGTCGGTTTGATTCTCACCGGATGTGGGATACGTAGGCAACCCTTATCGGGTCCAACTCCCCGTTTCATTTTACCAATAATGATATACAATAAAGTATATATATATATATATATATATATATATATATATATATATATATATATATATATATATATATATATATATATATATACACACACACACACACACACACACTATATTGTTTTTTCAAAGATTTTTTTTTGTTTGGAATCAAAATAAAGATTTTTGCTTTCGCCTAAAATCACCTTAATAATTGTGCAGAATGAGCACATGTAAGAGTTCATCGGAGGCCATTATAAACAGAGTTCCTTTGGGTTTGCGCATGTGGTGGAACGACTTAGAAGAGTCAGGGCAAGATACAGTCAAAATATACTTGGGAAATTTGGTTGGATTGCTGGACATCGATCCACGAGGGGACGTTATCAGGGCTTTAATTTCATTTTGGGACTCGGCACATAATGTATTTCACTTCTCAGATTTTGAGCTCACCCCGACACTGGAGGAGTTGGCAGGGTATATTGGATGTCCTAATATCCCTATGAAAGAGCAGTATCTCATTGCACCAAGGACCGTAACCATACACAAGTTCCTGGACATCGTAAAGATCCGCAGAACGGTACATAACGCAGAGTTATCGAAAGGGTTTTGTAGTTTGGCATTTCTGTACGACATGTACGGTCATCAGGGAGGGTTCAACAATCCCGAGAGTAAGATCTGCAGTGGGGAAAACCGGTTGAAGTGGGAGAGGCATAGATGTGTTGCTTTTATGATAGCCTTTCTGGGTTTTCTGGTGTTCCCTAGAAATGATGGAAAAATTAACATACAAATCGCTGGGGTCGTCAGCACTTTGCTCATACAAGAAAACAACACGCTGGCACCAATGATAATGGCGGAAATTTTCCGCGCACTCACTATTTGCAAAACCGGAGGAAGCTTCTTTGAGGGATGTAATATACTATTGCAAGTATGGATGATAGAGCATCTATGTCATCGCCCTCAATTTCTGAAATACGGGTCATCACAAAAGACTTGTATAGAAGAGTTTCCCACCAGGATCGACGGGTTCGGATTGCCGGAAGGGGTCGCCGAATGGGTCACGCTACTGCGCTCTGTTTCAGCAAACCAGATAGAGTGGGCATTCGAGTGGCTACCCATAGAGGAAGTCATACACATGTCAGCCACCGAATCTTATTTGCTTTTGATGGGTCTCCAAAGTATCCAGCCCTACGCACCATGCAGAGTGTTGAGACAGTTGGGACGATACCAAATAATCCCGAAAGAAGAGGATCTCAGTAGTCAGGTGATCGAAATCGGGCCTGGTGGGCAGTTCCCTGAGGTGGTCGTTCGGCGAATCTGGAATGAATGTCAAACCCTGAAGGTAGATACTTGTGTACGAGACATGGCCAAGGGCGAAGTGTCGCCAAAATACCTCACGTGGTACCGAAGAGAGCTTGAGCACCAGAGACCAACTAAGAGAGCTCACATCCAAGACTTTGAGGAATCATCACATGCATAATGGGGCTGGTTAAAAAGAGAGGAAGGCTACCGGGCTGAAATCGGGAAGCTAAAACAACAAGTTGAAAGACTTGTATTTGAGAACAACGTGCAAGTCGCCTCCGAGCGGGTTGAGAAGAACAAGTTAGCCCAAGAAAACCAGACACTAAAGGCCCGCATTCGCCAAGCCAGTAAGAGTAACATCGACCGACAGAAGCGTCGCTCCGACGAAAGATTGATAGCAGATTTGAGAAATCAGGTCAGCCAAAGCCAAGAAGAGTTAGAACAATCAGAAGCTTGCATAGCAAGGATGAAGGTCAGATGGGCGAAAGGTACAATGGCCCGGAGGCAGCGTCTGCAACAAGTCATAAGGGATTATGAAATGAGCATCGGGATATTAAGGAAAACGAACTCCACGCTTCAGGAGCAGATCTTCAAACAAGCGCGAGATGCCCAAGCCGACAGAAGGCACTGTTACGATGCAATGACCAGAATGGAAAGGCAAATGGAGATGTTCCAGGATCAACTTGCCGACAATGCGCAAACACTAGGATTAAAGAACCGACAAATAAGGCAGTTGTTCGTTGAAAGGGACAACATTCGAGGAAGGATCGACGAGATTGGGCACTACATCTACATGAGATGCCTAGCATGCGAGCAAATGCCTCGGAAAACCCTCCTTGTTTCCATCATGGGCTGCGTCCACCGGATCATGAATGAATTGAAAATCTTGCAGAGAGACCTTACACCTAGGGCCGCGGAAAGGCCGAATGATGCCTCGTGGGCCCCCAAGTTGGAAAATTAGTCTTTGGGCAAGTCCTGTTTATTTGGCTTTGTTGCTTTCCCATATGTTGTTTTCTTTTCTTTTAGTCAAATCGGGTTAAGAACTGTGGAGTCTGTACTATTGTTGTTCCTTGTTTGAAGTAATTTGTAATAGCAAATTTTGAGGATGAATTTAATGATTCCAAAAGAATTTTGTGTTTCATTACTTTATGGCAGAACTACGCCGGTCTGATTCACGCGGGGACGTGATACGTAGGCAATCCACATAAGATTCGACCGCCTTTAATAAAGAAGGAAAGAAAGAAAAAAAAGAGAGAGGAAAATACAAAAAATAAAATAAAATACAGGGTTTGCCAAAGTACTTTAAAAGGACAAATGAGCAAGCTGGGATGACGCATGTTGTTTGAAGTAAAGCACGTAGAAACAGTTTACTGCCTAGGAGCATGGCATCCTCAATGCGTTGTTATCAAATCTGTTAAACTCTAACGCTAACAAAGTTTGTTGTTGTCTGAATCCAGACAGTTAGTTGTTAAAGAACTCTGGCAAGATACCCTTACCAAACCAGATCCAAAGGACCGGTAGCAACAAGCATGACTACTTCAGAGAATAGTACCGAGGAAGAAAGGCCGATGAGCCAGTTGTTAAAAGAAGCGATGGAAAAGATTGAAAGGATGGGACTAGAGATGAATGCAATGCAACTAGCTCTAGCCAAAGCACAAAAGAGCCCTGAGCCACTAGGGCACGTGTCAGAACACCCTCACTCCCGCCCTTCAACAAGCCTCCCGAATCACCGTTATCATCAGGAAAGAAGCCCCCATGATTCCCAAGCTCCACCACCCCATCAACCTCTCCCAACACCAAATGTTCCCACTTTTGTGGGACCCACATCAGCCACCTTGCAAAGAACGACCAGCGAGCCATTGTTCAGGCTCACGATACGCAATACTATCCCCCTGAGCCTACATTCCATGCCCCCAAACCACATTCCTACAATTCGCACTTGGAGGTACCGGCAGAGATTGAAAAGCCGGTTAAAGCCCCTGAACAAGATGAGGTATTGAGGAAGTTCAAAAGCCTGGAGCAGTCCTTCAGGAACCTGCACGGATTGGGTAACCAGGTCAGCGTGGCCTACAAAGATCTATGCCCTTTCCCGGACGTCCAACTACCGGCTAGGTTCAAGATGCCTAAGTTTGATTTATATGAAGGGCACGGTGACCCCATGGCACATTTGCGGGGTTTCTGCAGCAAAATGAGAGGGGCAAGCGGCAAAGATGAGCTGCTGATAACCTATTTCAGCCAAAGTCTGAGCGGATCGGCACTAGAATAGTATACCAGGCAGGATTCCAACAGATGGTACACTTGGGATGATCTGGCGCAGGCTTTCGCAGGTCATTTCCAATACAATCTCGAGATAGTCCCTCATCGTCTCACATTGTTGAGGACCGGGAAGAAGCCCGGGGAAAGTTTTCGCGAGTTCGGGTTTCACTGGAGAGAGCAAGCGGCCAGAGTCGATCCTCCCATGAGAGAGGGAGAGATGGTGGACTATTTCTTGCAAACATTGGATCCAACCTACTTTGGTCACTTGGTGACGACGGTTGGAAAATCCTTCAACGAGGTGGTGAAGATAGGGGTCATGATAGAAGAGGGTCTGAGGTCTGACAAAATCTTGAATTACTCAGCACTCAAGGCAATGACCCAGGCTATTCAGAGCGGCACGGGAGGTGCGCTAGGAAGAAGAAAGAAAGAAGAAATTGCCACGATCGAGGCAGGTAGTTGGTCCGGGTCTGGCAAGCCACACTACAACCAACCCAGACCTCATAGGCCAAACTACCCATACAACCCACCACAACATTTTTATCCGCCTCAAGAACCGCATTTCACTATCCATCAACCCCAGACATACACCCAACCTCCGGTTCGCCCACAATGGCATGCGCCAACTCCCCATAATACCTACCCACCACCACAAAATGCCTACCCTCCACCAAGAACATACAGGAACCCTCCAGGGACGGGTTTTCGAGGGAGTCAAGCTGCTAAAAATGATAGGCTACAGAAACATAGAGCCTTTACTGAGCTGGGAGAGACCTATACCGCCGTATTCCACAAATTGAGACGGTTGGGTTTGGTGAGTCCTGTCGAACCTAGAGAGCAAAACCCCCCATCCCAAAATGTGAACAGGTCAATAAGCTGTGAGTACTGCTCAGGAATGCTGGGACATGATACTGAAAAATGTTGGAGGCTGAAGCAGGCGATACAAGACCTCATTGATGCTAACAAAATCGAGGTCCAGACACCGGAGGCACCTAACATCAATCAGAACCCACTTCCAGCGCACCACGAGACTCACATGATCGAGTTGGTGTATGAGGGAGGAGAGTTGAGAAAGCCCTCACAGACAGTGATGATGATCCAGGCCGCTCCGAAAGAAGGATCGACCAGTGGAGGAACGGGGGTACAGTCGCAGGGAGAAGGCGTCAAGCTAGTAGTGATATTGGGAAAGAGCCCGTCCGCCCTAACAAGCAAACCCGAGCCAAACAAGTTGGTAATATCAGGGACTCCACCCACGCCTGCAGTTGTGTTGAAAGGGGTGTACAGGGAACTGGTCACTATAAAGCCTGTAGTCCAGCTGCCGATGATTGATAGTAAGGCTGTGCCTTGGAAATACGAGAAGGCAGTGGTGATGAACAAAGGAAAACAAGTGGAGGAAGTTAGTTGTGAAGCGCAAGGGCTGACTCGATCAGGTCGGTGTTTTGCTCCGGTGGAGTTGAGAAGAACCAACCCAGCTACAACCAAGAAACCTGTGTCCGAAGAAGAGGCTGAGGAGTTCTTGAGGAAGATGAAAGTGCAGGACTACTCCGTGGTCGAACAATTGAGGAAAACGCCGGCCCAGATCTCGCTGCTATCATTACTAATCCATTCTGAGGAACATCGTCGGGCCCTGATGAAGATATTGAACGAAGCTCATGTGCCCAACGAGATTTCTATAAACCACCTGGAAACCATTGCCAACAAGATTTTCGAAGTGAACAGGGTAACATTCTCAGATGATGATCTGCCAGTGGAAGGTACAGAGCATAATAAAGCTCTCTACCTAACTGTCAAATGTGAAAACTCAGTAGTTACTCGGGTATTGGTGGATAACGGTTCAAGTGCCAATATTTGTCCATTATCCACCCTGAACCAGTTAAAGATCGACCACGGAATAATCCACAAGAATATCATCTGTGTTCGAGGATTTGACGGAAATGGAACAGCCACTGTGGGGGATGTTGTACTTGAATTGACCATCGGTCCGGTCCAGTTTACCATGGAGTTCCAGGTGCTAGATGCCACAGTATCTTATAACCTTCTGTTAGGACGACCGTGGATTCATGCAGCCAAAGCAGTGCCTTCCACCCTACATCAGATGGTTAAGTTCGAGTGGGATAGACAAGAGGTCGTACTGCACGGCGAAGACACGGCGTGCACCATGGGTGGCGCCATTGTGCCATTCATAGAGACCGATGATGACAAAGGTACTTGGGTCTACCAGATTTTCCATACAATGTCGGCAAACAAGATTTCTGAGGGTGAGATCCTCCAGTACCCTAGGGTAGCTTCCGCAACAATCATGATGGTCTCGGAAATGCTGGGCAACGGGTTTGTGCCGGGAAAAGGCCTGGGTGTTGAGCTTCAGGGGATTGTCCAACCTGTCTCCCTGCCCAAGAACTTGGAAAACTTCAGTTTGGGGTTCAAACCAACCGCGGCAGATAGGAAGCAAGCGCGAAAAATGAAGAAGAGAGTTTGGTTTCTGCCCAAGCCGGTGCCACGCCTCTCAAGATCTTTTGTTAAAGCAAATGTCAAGGGGTCGTCGGTCCCAAAGATTCTAGGACCATTGATTGGTATGGATGGGGACCTGAATCAGAGTTTCGAGAGGCTATTCGCTGATGTCAGTATGGTAGAAGTTGGAGAGAGTTCCAGCAGAGCGGAGATACAGTTTGTGGGGCCTGAGGCCAAGACCAACAATTGGACGGTTACTCCTCTTCCTGTCTGGGGGGAGTCTTGGTAGTAGGCTTTGATTTATGTTTTTTGTTTGTTTTGTTTTGTTCGGATTATTCCAAGGTGTAATCCAAATTTTACTTTGTTTTGTAAAAGTGTGAACCCTTTTATCCCGTAAGTTTAATAAAGTTCTCTTCTTTTGTCTTATTTTAATTTTGTTTTGTTCTTTTTCTTTCTGAACAGTTCTCTTTTTACTGGTTCTAATGACATGGCATGCACAACGGATCTTCGACCTAGTCTAATAAATCAATCTGAGTCCGACTTAATGATACAAGAGGTCGTTTGTGACAGTGAGTCTGAATACGACGAAGATGAAGCCTTCGAAGAGATAAACCGAGAACTGTGCCAATTTGAAGAGAAACCCAAGCCTAACCTAAATGACACTGAGGCTGTAAACCTAGGAGATGCGGATAATGTCAGAGAAACCAAAATCAGCATCCACATTGAGCCAAATGTCAGGGAAGAATTGATCAAAACCCTCGTGGAATTCAAAGATGTTTTTGCATGGTCATATGATGATATGCCGGGATTAAGCACCAATTTAGTGGTTCACAAATTGCCCACTGACCCGGCATACCCTCCGGTCAAGCAAAAGCTAAGGAAATTTAAAACAGAAATGAGTGTAAAGATCAAAGAAGAGGTGATTAAGCAGCTGCAGGCGAAGGTCATTCGGGTCACTCGATATCCCGAGTGGTTGGCCAATGTGGTACCAGTTCCAAAGAAGGATGGGAAAATCAGGGTGTGCATCGACTACCGCAATCTCAACAAAGTAAGTCCCAAAGACAATTTTCCATTGCCCAACATCCATATCCTGATCAATAATTGCACTGGGCGCGAGATCAGATCCTTTGTGGATTGCTATGCGGGGTATCATCAGATCCTAATGGACGAGGAAGATGCGGAAAAGACAACATTTATCACGCCATGGGGAACTTACTACTATCGGGTAATGCCGTTCGGATTGAAGAATGCCGGGGCAACGTACATGCGAGCAATGACTACTGTGTTTCACGACATGATACACAAAGAAATTGAGGTGTACGTAGATGATATGATCATAAAGTCTTGGCGACAGGAAGACTATGTAGCGGACCTAAGGAGATTTTTCCAAAGACTCCGAAGGTATGATATCAAGCTCAACCCGGCCAAATGCGCATTCGGGGTTCCATCGAGAAAGCTGTTAGGATTCATTGTCAGTCGACGGGGTATTGAGTTGGACCCATCCAAGATCAAATCCATCCGAGATTTGCCACCGCCAAAGAACAAAACAGAGGTAATAAGCCTGTTGGGGAGACTCAATTACATTAGCAGGTTTATCGCTCAACTCACGGCAACTTGTGAACCCATATTTCGGTTGCTGAAAAAAGATGCTGCGGTAAGCTGGACGGCAGAATGTCAAGAGGCTTTCGACCAAATCAAAGGGTATCTGTCTAATCCACCTGTGTTGGTTCCGCCTAAGCCAAGGAAGCCCTTAATTCTTTATCTGACGGTCCTGGAAAATTCATTTGGTTGTGTCTGGGGAAACATGATGACACAGGAAGGAAGGAGCAGGCCATCTATTATCTTAGCAAGAAATTCACAGGATATGAGGTCAAGTACACTCAACTCGAGAAAACATGTTGCGCCCTAACTTGGGTAGCTCAGAAGTTGAAACACTACATGTCCTCGTATACTACTTATCTCATATCCCGTTTGGACCCATTGAAGTATATCTTTCAGAAACCTATGCCCACAGGGAGGTTGGCAAAATGGCAAATTCTGCTCACAGAGTTTGATATCGTCTATGTAACGAGGACAACCATGAAAGCCCAAGCGCTGGCCGACCATTTGGCAGAGAATCCCGTTGATGAAAAATACGAGCCTTTAAGAACGTATTTTCCCGACGAAGAAGTGATGCATACAAGTGAGCTGGAGTTACCCGAGGAACCGGGTTGGAAGCTTTTCTTCGATGGAGCTGCGAACGCGAAAGGGGTTGGAATAGGAGCAGTACTCATTTCTGAAACAGGATGCCATTATCCTGTTACGGCTCAACTACGCTTCTATTGCACCAATAATATGGCCGAGTATGAAGCTTGCATTTTGGGTCTGCGATTAGCCGTGGACATGGATGTCCAAGATGTTTTGGTCTTGGGAGACTCGGACCTCTTGGTACATCAGATTCAGGGCGAATGGGAAACACGGGATTTGAAACTCATACCATATCGACAATGTTTGCACGATCTGAGCAAGCGATTTCGATCAGTGAAATTCAAGCATATCCCGAGAGTTCATAACGAGGTTGTGGATGCATTGGCCACCTTAGCATCAATGTTACACCATCCTGACAAAATGTATGTTGACCCTTTGCACATCCAGGTTCGTGATCAGCACGCTTATTGCAACACGGTAGGAGAGGAAGTAGATGGCAAGCCCTGGTTTCATGATATAAAGGAGTACCTCAAAATGGGGATATATACGGAACAGGCCACTGGAGACCAAAAAAGAGCCCTTCGGCGTTTGTCGAATGGTTTCTTCCTCAGCGGAGGAGTATTGTACAGAAGAACCCGGACTTGGGTTTGTTAAGATGTATAGACGCCGGTCAAGCCACGACAGTTATGACAGAAGTACATGCTGGAGTTTGTGGGCCACATATGAGCGGATATGTGTTGGCAAGGAAGATCCTTCGAGCAGGGTATTATTGGCTCACCATGAAGCACGACTGTATCACTTTCGTGAGGAAATGCCATCAGTGTCAGATACATGGAGATCTAATTCATTCTCCGCCAACAGAGTTACATACGATGTCAGCACCCTGGCCGTTTGTTGCATGGGGCATGGATGTCATTGGGCCTATCGAGCCGGCAGCATCCAACGGTCATAGGTTCATTCTGGTAACCATTGACTACTTCACCAAATGGGTTGAGGCTAAAACCTTCAAGTCGGTAACTAAAAAGGCAGTGGTGGATTTTGTTCACTCCCATATCATCTGCAGATTTGGGATCCCAAAAGTGATCATTACGGACAACGATGCAAATCTTAACAGCAGTTTGATGAGAGAGGTATGCCAGCAATTCAAGATTACACACCGCAATTCCACCCCATATCGTCCCAAGGCGAATGGAGTGGTCGAAGCAGCCAATAAGAACATCAAGAAGATACTGCGGAAGATGGTGGAAGGGTCCAGACAATGGCACGAGAGATTACCCTTTGCTTTGTTGGGTTATCGCACTACCGTCCGGACTTCCATAGGTGCAACTCCTTATTTGTTGGTATACGGAACTGAGGCCGTAATACCAGCGGTGATCGAAATTATGTCCCTCCGGATTGTCACTGAAGCCGAGATTGATGATGATGAATGGGTCAAAGCTCGATTGGAACAGTTGAGCTTGATAGACGAGAAAAGATTGGCAGCAGTGTGCCATGGTCAGCTGTATCAGAAGAGAATGGCAAGGGCATACAATAAGAAGGTACGCCCCAGGAAGTTTGAAGTAGGGCATCAGGTATTGAAGCGGATCCTCCCGCATCAAGTCGAGGCAAAAGGCAAGTTCGCCCCAAATTGGCAAGGGCCTTATATCGTGACCAGAGTGTTGTCCAACTGTGCTTTGTGTTTGACGAATATCGAGGGAAGATGTGTCGACATGGCTATCAATTCTTATGCAGTCAAAAGATATTATGCGTAATTTCTTTAATTATGGTAGTTATTGGTTTGTTTGTTTGTATTTGGTACTTATTGGATAATGAAATGACGGAGGCAATTCTTTCTTCTATCCAAACACTTTTTACCCTTGTTTCCCCCTTTTGAGCCTTAAGTTATTCTTTCATATCCCTCTTTTGGAATCACTAATGGAAAAGATATGAAAAGAAGAAAAAAAAAGAGAAAGAAAAAAGAAAAATTGTAAAAGAAAATGAAAAAAAAGAAGATAAAAATCACAAGAAAAACAAAACCGTTAGGAACTACGTTTGACCTGATTCCTCAAAGAGGATACGTAGGCGCCTCACGGCTCGGTCATAGTGTACATAGTGTACATAAGTGTGCATAGTAGGCACAGTGTGCGTAACACACGTAGCTCAACATAGTGTAAAAATAAAATCCCCCAAGCAAGAAAACTGGGGCAGAGGTTATGTTTTTAATGTTCCAGCAAAGGTTTGATTCCAAAAGTTGTAGTGGCTCACCCGTCAAAGTTATTTCAAATTTTTGATAGCTTTTCTTTTAGCCCCACACCAAAACCAACATCGATGTCCAAAAATACCTCCCAATCAACCTCCAAGAGGTGCCGAGTCAGGCAAATAAAGCCGAGAATAATACACTGATCCCCAGCAAAGAGGAGGATCATAAAACTGGGAATGAATGGATAGTCAAAAGGAATCTCCAGAAGAGAGGGTCATATCGACAGCACTCCAATTCCCCGCTGAAGAAATAAAATGAGAGAGTCTTATCGGTGAAAACCTTCGCAGGCACCACAAGGCGACGAAAGATGAGAGATATGAAATGAGAGAGTCTTATCGGTGAAAACCTTCACAGGCACCATAAGGCGCAGGGAGCTGAGAGAAAAGAGAGAGTCTCATTAGTGAAAACCCCTCGAAGGGCACTATGAGGCGACAAGACAGATCGACAAAAGGGTCCACGTTCGCAAAGAAATGGACACTTATTTATCCCCAGCAAGTAAGGTCATCAGGCATGTTGATTGATACAAATAGACTGGGTCGGGAATCTATGGTGCACGTCATGATCACAAGGACCAGTCATGTCATCCAGATAAGTTCTTCTCTTTTCCTTTTTCCACCAAGTATTGGTTCAGAAAGGTTTTTCTCCTTAAATATCTTTTTCATTTTCTTTCTAAAAATTCGTTTTGAAAAGGATTTTTCAAAGTTTACTACCAGAGATTGAAGGGGTACAAAAGCAAAATACGAAAGGGATAGTCCAAGAGCCGAGGCAATAAGACAAAAGGCATCGGCTGCAAAACCAAAGGACGAATTGTGTAGAAAGTTAAGGGTGACGTAAAGAGAGTGGAAGATGACGGGTGAAGGACTTGTGGACCAAGTTCCGAGAAGGTTTCCCCACAGAATGTCGATAAATCCCAGACCCAAATCCGAAGTGGTCAGACGCCACAAGAAAGGGAAATTAATCCGGTGCAAGATATCCCCAGGCGATGCAATTCTATGCCTTGCAGTTCTGGGAGGAAGTAAACTCCTAAAGGGAGTGGTTTCGGGATTAAAGCGGACTCCCACAACATGTCCCGTAAAGAGAAAGCAGGAAAGGGGATAAATGGAAAACCACCCCCAGCAGGCAGGGCACCCCCAGCAAGCAACGTTATCCACCAACCAGTTGTTGGAGCACATAGCAAGGAAAAGAAAAGGGAAAAATCATCCCCCAGCGGGAAGGTCACCGCTGCCCACCATGATTAAAACTAACTAAATCCTTTTATCTGCTGTAGGAAAATAAAGGTTGATGATGGCAGCAGAACGCGATGCCAGAAAGGTCACCAAAACCGGGGCAGAAAATTTTCTGCCGTTGTCAAAAATTTTCTCAGAGGAACGAGGAAATAAATTCAAATACTTTTCAGTCTTAGTTTAAATAGGCGCCCACCTGTATAACGAGAGGAATACTTTTTAGTCTTAGTTTAAATAGGCGCCCACCTGTATAACGAGAGGAATACTTTTCAGTCTTAGTTTAAATAGGCGCCCACCTGTAATAACGAGAGGAATACTTTTCAGTCTTAGTTTAAATAGGCGCCCACCTGTATAACGAGAGGAATACTTTTCAGTCTTAGTTTAAATAGGCGCCCACCTGTAATAACGAGAGGAATACTTTTCAGTCTTAGTTTAAATAGGCGCCCACCTGTAATAACGAGAGGAATACTTTTCAGTCTTAGTTTAAATAGGCGCCCACCTGTATAACGAGAGGAATACTTTTCAGTCTTAGTTTAAATAGGCGCCCACCTGTAATAATGAGAGGAATACTTTTCAGTCTTAGTTTAAATAGGCGCCCACCTTAATAACGAGAGGAATACTTTTCAGTCTTAGTTTAAATAGGCGCCCACCTGTATAACGAGAGGAATACTTTTCAGTCTTAGTTTAAATAGGTGCCCACCTGTATAACGAGAGGAATACTTTTCAGTCTTAGTTTAAATAGGCGCCCACCTGTATAATGAGAGGAATAATTTTCAGTCTTAGTTTAAATAGGCGTCCACCTGTATAACGAGAGGAATACTTTTCAGTCTTAGTTTAAATAGGCGCCCACCTGTATAACGAGAGGAATACTTTTCAGTCTTAGTTTAAATAGGCGCCCACCTGTATAACGAGAGGAATACTTTTCAGTCTTAGTTTAAATAGGCGCCCACCTGTATAACGAGAGGAATACTTTTCAGTCTTAGTTTAAATAGGCGCCCACCTGTATAACGAGAGGAATAATTTTTAGTCTTAGTTTAAATAGGCGCCCACCTGTATAACGAGAGGAATACTTTTCATGTTTTAGTTTAAATATTTTAGATTTTGAGAGCAGTAACCCCACCGGAAGGCAGAAGGTTACAATAGGAATACCCAACAGGAAACAATAAAAATCCCCAGCACCGGGAAGCAGGAGGTTGCAACAAGAAGTCCCGGCATAAGTTCAGGCGCACGAGTCAAAAGGAAGAAAGGACGCGTTTTGAGAGAAGCGGCTTGTGAACATTAAATCATGCCCAGCATAGCAAATCTGATGAAGAGAGCCGTACCACCAGAGGAACTACTGAAAAGCTTAATGAAGAAGCCATGTCCCCAGCGGACCAAGCAAAATGATGAAAACTGGCATTCAGAAAGGCAAAGGACCAGTGTCATCCCCCAAGTTCACAAAATAAAAGCATCGGAGGAAAACGCAAGCCGACAAGAAAGCAAGGCGACAAGAACAAGTTGAAGATAGATGAGATCTTGTGATCCATAGTCTAGCCTAGCTTCTTGTTTTTCCTTTTAGCACAATGTAACAAGGAGATCGGTAAGCGATAACAGCATACAACAGCATGTAACAACACGCAACAACGGCAAACGTTACAGTCACATGGTAGTCCCAGCTACCAAAACTTCCCGAACTACATTGACCTGATTCCTGTTTAGCCCAGGATATGTAGGAAACCTCTGAAGCAAAGGTCCGGTCAAATTTTTTTCAAAAAATGCTTCACACGGGGTACACGGACAAGCAAAAATCGCTCGCTTTATCTTTGCACAAAAACCCTTCGTGTCTTCGGGCAAAGAGGGGCAGCTGTAAGCACGTGATTTTTTGCTTCACGGAAGTTACTCCAAAAGAAAAAGGAAATCAAAAATATATGTTTTTGTCATTGAATGACTTTTATTTAATGTTAAAACTGTGTGTTAATTATTATAAGGTGTTAACCAATATGTGTGTAATTGTATTTTAATTTTTACAATTTATTTAGGAGTTTAGATCAATTTTGGTAATTGAAGAAAGGGAAAAAGTTGTGGAAAATCAGATTGGGCCCCAAAATGAGGCCCAAAACCAATTACATCTGACCCAGTCCAAACCAGGCCTCAGTCACCCCCCCCAAACGGCGCCGTATAAAGGCATTTGATCTGAGCTGTCCGTTCAATCTGATCCAACGATCCCATGGCATTCCCCAGCACCCGACCCGTTTAAACCTTAGACCGACCCAGTCTCATTTAATAGAGACGACGTCGTTTCCCATTTCAAAACAGATCCTGACCATAGATCCAACTCGATCCAACAGCCAGGATCTAATCCCCTACCCCATATATAAACCCCTCATCACACCTCACGCCCGCTATCCGAACACCCTCCCTTCCATCGTCTCTCTCAGGAGACTAACCTAAACACCCCTTTGCCAAACCCTAGCCGCCACCCTTCACCTTCACCGTAAAGCCGACGGCAAAGACATCGGTGACCACCCCCTTAACACCCCTGATGCACCTCACCACCCCAAACCCAAATCTATTACCCCCTTACCTCGAATCAACCCCCTCCATCTCGAATCTTGATTTGAAGATTCGAGACCAAACCCAGATCTACACCAAACCACCCCAGATTCTCACTGGACAACCCCCTGACCTCCCTCGTGACCAAACCAAGCTTGGTTTGGTCCGAATCTACCCACAAATCCTAAAATCCCAAATCTGAAGATTCAAACCCTAGAACACAAGAACCTGGGAAATCCGGCCAGTTTCATAGGGGGTTTGGGGTCTAATAGACTTTAATCAAGGTGTTCTCGGTTGAGAACACCCCGATTAAAGTTTGTTCGGCCTCAAATGGTCGAATCTAGTTCAGACCTGGTTCGGCCTTTGTTAAGCATTCACAGTAAGTTTTCCTTTTTCTTTTTAGTTTTGTTTGAATATTGATTGAGTTGGTTAGCATGTTTTGTTGTGATTGTTTGGTATTTCTGATATTGTCTTCCAATTTCTTCCGTCTTTGTAAGGCCTTTTATTTGGTCGATTGTTTTCTGTGCATGTTTGAATACGTTATGTGATATACATGTTCGATTAGATTAGTCGTCGCATAGATTATTCATATGGCCTCCCAGTGTTGTGCAAAGTTGTCTGAAGCCATTTGGGACGCTGTACGTGTTGTTTATTTAATCGACTGATTATTCCTTGTTATAATTAGTATATTCGATTTGATAAACGTCGTCGATTAGTTTTCTATGACTGAATGTTCAAATGTTCTAATAACTTCACATGACTGATCGAACTTTGTTGTTAATTGGATGCTTGACATTGTTTGAAATTAGTTTGTAACTGCAATGCAAATGATTAGAATCCAGTCTAGGGCAGCTTTGAATTTGAACTTTCAGAAGTTCGAAATGCCCTGATGCTGCAATGGGTTAGTACAGTAACAATCAGGTTTTAACAGGGGTAGTTTGGGGCTTGAAAACAACAGAAAAGATTAGTTTAAGTGAGCTGACAAATATGGTACTGAATTAGGATTAAACTAATGTAATAGTGGGGAACCAAACTTGGTAGCATGGGGCTGATTAAATAAAAGGACTGCCCATGCCTTTGGGCAGAAACACACATGCTAGGAGGCTGTCAAATAGATGGGCATGGGGAATAAATTTTGATTAGTTTTTAAAGAAGTTATGGGCAGGAAAGAAGTGAAGGGATCAAGGCAGCTTAGTGCTTGCCACTTTCTGCCTATAAATAGGACTGTTTAGAACAAAGAAAGGGTGGGAAAAAAATAGCTGAAGTTTTCTGGGGGGGAAAAAATAGCTGAAGGTTCTAAAAAAAAAGAAGAGTGTTAAGTTTTGCATTTTTAGATTAAGCTTTACGTCAAAAGGCCTGAACCTGTCTTTGCTCTTGAGTGTGAACAAAAATCAGAAAGCACTACCTCTCGTACTAGTCTGTGTACTGTTTAGCACTGTTGGATTCTCAGTTTGGTAGTGTCCAGTTCTTTGTTGGCTGAATATTGTTCCATCAGTTTACTCCGGGAATACTGTTTTGGTTTTAAGCAACTGTCGCAACTGGTTATGCTTATTGATCTCTGTGGGCTGTTGCTGTTTGGTTTTCTGGACTCGCTGTTGGGTTTGTCTCTTAAATTGCTGTTGAGCTTTGGTCTGTTTTTCTTGGACTGTCTCTTTTACTGGTTTGGGGCTGTTCGACTGAGTGTGCTGTTGTTTATCTGCTGTTGCTGTGTTTGTTGCATACTACTCAGCTGATCATTCTCCTTCTTCTTTTGCTTTTCTATACCAGGTACACGACTAATACTGTCAATGTAACTTGAAAGTTGAGCATGAATACAAAAGAGAAGAGTTGAAGATTGTTTATTTTCATACATAGCCTGTATATTGAATATCATGTGATGTATAATAGTTTACATTTTTTGCTTGGATACTGGAGGTAGCTCTCATACATAGTAAATGTCAATGTATGGTAACTTGATATCCTATTGTGTGCGTAGGCTGATAGATAAAAGATTTGATAGTGTAGTAGGCTATAGCTTAGAAATTATCTATGTTTGTGATTAGCATGTCCTTTAATGCATGAAAACTATCCATCATTAGTTAATTTCCTTCCCTTTTGATAAACTGCCTCGTTATAACTGGTAAACCACACCTTTAGAACAAAGAACACAAGTTTACGGTCTCAACCTCACGAAGGTCGAGCCCAAGGCGAAACGGACTAAGCAGGCTTTCATCGGAAAAACAGTGGCCCAGGCCTGGCCAATCCCGCATGAGCTGGGTTTGGGCCCATAAGATTCGATCGGTTGCCCGTGGGCGTGGCCATGTTTCTGATTTTGTGAAAGCACTCGAAATCCCGCCATAAATAACCTGCAAGCATGTAATTAAGTAGGATCATTTTTGCTTTCAATTAGTAGAGACAAATGCGACTAGAAACGTAGCTACTATAGGATATCCTTTTAAAATAAAGACGAGATGAGCCTCGACAAATAAAAATGTACAAGCTGCGGGGCCCTCTAAATGTTTATATTAAAATACTTAGAATTCGGAACATGCTGTTTAGCGAATTTTACGGCCTTCCCCAAAATAACAATATGCTAGTTGCTTTAGGCGCGCCTTTAATAATTTATTTTCCTTAACTCGGGTGCACATTTATGTGACCCAAATCCAAATCTCAACAGAGTTGAAATATGCCAACAACCACGGGCGCATTGATGTGACGTGGTTCGAGATGTGTTTCCACGATGTTGCAATTCTTGATAAATATAATAATAATGACAAAAGCGGTAAAAAGTTAAAATTTGCACATAAGTTCAATATGTATTAAATCAGATAATCAAGCCGAATATGACAGTTGAGCGACCGTGCTAGAACCACGGAACTCGGGAATGCCTAACACCTTCTCCCGGGTTAACAGAATTCCTTATCCGGATTTCTGGTACGCAGACTGTAATATGGAGTCATTCTTTTTCTCGATTCGGGATTAAAATTGGTGACTTGGGACACCCTAAATCTCCCAAGTGGCGACTCTAAAATAAATAAATAAACCCCGTTTCGATTGTCCTTTAATTGGAAAAACTCCCTTGTACCCCCGCGGGTATGTAAAAAGGAGGTGTGACAATCCCAACAAAAGAGAAGGAATCTGCAAGTACAAGACCTTAACCTTTGGCATAAGGAGGAGATGTGAAAATCATCAATAAGTCCAGTTGGAGATTTGAAACCTACAGAGTTAGCATGGGATATAATAACTATAAAATCATGCTTAAACATTACGAAGGTAGTGCCATTGTACGAAACTCTAATCTTAAGAGTACTACTCAAAGACTTAGCTCGTAACAATACTATAAGTGTCTTCAGGAAGTACCTTAAAAAAATAATCAAGTATGGGAAATATAGCTTATGATTGAGGCAAACAAGAGTACTACAGTAGAAGAAGTTCATTGCTTAGCCTAGCTAGGATTTTGACTTTCAAGCTCCAAAGATGGTGGAGTTGTTGTCCAGAACATTACTTGTTCCACCTTAGTAGCCGAAGTGAAGGAGACACAATTTGATGATCCCTACTTGTTGCAGCTGAAAGAGGAGATTCACTAGTATAAGACAATGACTTTTGAACAAGGAAGAGATGATAGTACTTTGAGGAACCAAGACGGATTGTGTGTTCTAGACATAGATGGACCTAGAGAGGGAGGATCGTGTTAGAAGCCCATAATTCCAAGTATTCTATCAAACCAAGTTCCTCAAAGATGTATCATGACCTCAAGGGGATGTATTGGTAGAAGGACATAAAAAAGAACGTTGTAGACTTTATGGCCAAGTGTTCGAATTATCAACAAGTGAAAGTCGAGCAGTAGAAAACCTAGTGCTTTACCATAGAATATACATATTCTTGAGTGGACATGGTAAATATGGACTTTATAACAGGAATATCCCGCTCATTTTGAAAGAATGATTTGATTGGGTGATTGTAGATTGACTTACCAAGTACGCGGATTTCTTGTCAGTAAAGACCATAGATTCAACAGAAGATTATGCTAAGTTGTACATTCAGGAGATTGTCCGATTGCATGGGACTCCGTTGTCCATCATTTCAGATCGTTGTGCTCAGTTTACAACGAACTTTTAGAAGACCTTTCAGAAAGGATTAGGCATAAGAGTAAACCTCAGCATAGTTTTTCATCCTCAAACAGATGGCCAGGCAGAGCACACTATTCAGACACTTGAGGATATATCCTTGATTTTAAAGGCAATTGGGATGATCACATACCTATTATTGAGTTTTCTTATAATAATAGCTACCACTCTAGTATCAAGATGGAACTGTACAAAGCTCTATCTGGGCGAAGGTGTAGATCGCCAATTGGGTGGTTCGAAATTGGTGAAGCAGAGTTGTTGGGACCCGATTTGGTCTATCAGACCATGGAGAAAGTCAAGTTGATTCAAGATCATTTGAAGACGTCTTAGAGTCGTCAAAATTCATATTCGGACGTGCTTTGTAGAGACCTAGAGTTTTAAGTTGATGATTGGGTGTTTCTGAAAGTTTCGCCTATGAAAGGTGCTATAAGATTAGGGAAGAAAGGAAAGCTCAGTCCCAGATACATCGGGTCATATAGGATCCTACGATGGATCGGGCAAGTAGCTTATGAGTTAGAGTTGCCACCAGAATTGACGGTTGTATAGGTAGTATTTCTCGTGTCATGCTATAACATTCAAGTTTCCACTATTCAGATCTTGTGTCACAACATTTATGTTTCTAGCATTCAGAACTCATGTTATAACATTCATGTCAGTTCAGTACTCAGAAACTCATGTTAGTCCATTACTCAGATATTTATGCCAACTTAGTACTCAGATATTGATGCCAATTTAGTGCTCAAATATCATGCCAGTTCAGTACTCAAATATTCGTGCTAGTTCAGTATTCATATATCCATGTTAGTTTAGTATCCACATATCTATGACAAACTAGTATTCATGGGTATATTTCATGTTATACGTATTATGATGCCTTGTGAGGCTTGTGTTCCGCTCTGGTAGCTAGCGGGTGTTTTGGAGAAATGTTGAAGGTAACTAACATTTCCATTCATGACTTATATTATAATCTTCATGTCTTTTAGTATTCAGTCAGTTCAGTAGTCATTCAATTCAGTATCTCAGTAGTTCGACAATCATGTATTCATTCAATTTAGTATACATGTGTTCATGAAAGTTCAATGTTCACGTGTTTCCATCAGTCCCGCTTAGGGTCCAGAGTCATCTGTAGTTACAATCAGGACAATTATTCGAGGATGAACGATCCCAAGGGGGAGATAATATAACACTTCGTAAATTCGGATTAGGCGTGGTTGTATTAAATGAGCGTTAATATGATATTTTAGACATGTGAAGTCCTATCGAGAGTCGTTTCAAAAGCCCTACCTCATTCCCAACACCCTAAAACACAAAAATTGCTTTAGAAAGGGAAACTCTCAAGAACCTAACTTCCTCCAAGATCCCTTCATTATCTAAGGTAAGTTCTAATGATGATTCTAAGTTAATTTCTATTCTCTAACACCTTATTAATATGGGTAAACCCTTCAAATCATTAGATATTTGATTGAGGCATCATTGCTGAGAAAAGAAACCCAAGAACTCGAATTCAAGAGGATTGAACTTCAAAAAAGTAATGCTTCTACTCCCTAATCATTTATAGTTGCAAATTGATGAGTTCTTGAGAGAATAGTAAATGAGTTTGATAAAGAGAATTATATGAACTAAGCTAGGGTTTTGGGTTGTTGACTTAAGATTATTGTAATCAGTTGGGTGATGAAAAATGGTATTAGTTACATCTATTTGAGATTGTAGAATCACCTAGAAGTAGTAGAATAAGAATTGAGTGAAGAAAACACCATTATTGAGGGCTATGAGGCTCTACGCACATAAGGTATTTGATAAAATGCCTAAGTGACTAAAATATGAGTATTAGTGCTTATATTGGTTCCTCTTGATATATATATTTCCATAGATTATCGTTGAAAGAGGCGACGGACATTATGATACGCTTAAAAAGGCTAGAGTCAAGGTATGTGAGGCTAACTCTGTATGTTTGGGAATGTTAATGATGCTCCCTACACTATGTTTTTTATAACGTTACTAATTACCTAAAAAATATAGTGAAGCATTGCTGCTTGAATAGTTGTAGAACTTCTACTCTCTATTTTCATAATTCATTCATGAATTTCATTCCAAACGTTGTGAGCTTGATGCATGTTAATATAGACTTGTATTTGATGTCCATGAGTCTCAGTCTAGATTACTCAGCATGTCATAAATAGTTGAAGCTTCCGTTCTCATAATCAGTTCATGAATACATATCTCAATCTAGTTCTATTCAACATACCAGTATCATGTAACTCAGTATGGTTTAGTATTTCAGTATCTTGTTTGCAGTATGATTCTCAATTCCTGATTTTAAATCCCTGAATGCTGAACATATATATATTTGGGCATGGGGTCGCAGTTTATTCTTTATGAATCTTTGGACCTAAGGCCGCAACTATGTATACGTATACTTGGGCCCGAGGCCGCAACTTGTGCACATATATATTGGGCCTAAAGCCGCAACTTACTTACTACAAATAAATTGGCGGTTCATCATTTAGAAGAGAAAGTATTTATATCTTTACTTCTTTGTTCAATTATCATTTATCAGTTATTAGTTCATTTTCAGTTTTAGTATTTACAATTCTTTTTTTTAGTTGCTTTACATACCAGTGTAATTAAATGTACCGACGTCCCTTTTGCCAGGGGTTTGCATCTCACGATGCAGGTAATGATTTACTAGTTGATGATTCAGAGCGCTAAGATTCTCATACCAACTATTTGGTGAGCCCTAGTTCTTTTGGGGAATTATCATTACAATACATTCTTTCAGTATTTATAGATAGTCATTGTTTTCAGTACTTCATTAGAGGCTTCATAGACTAGAGTAATAGTTAGACAGGGTTGCGGGCTTTTCATGTTAAGTAATTATAATGATCCGACCGGTTTTTTTGAGTATTATACACTCGTTCCCCTATTTATTGCTTATTCTATGTTCATTTGTTATTATGTGACTTGCTGGGATGGTTGATTTGGTTCTGGGGATGTTTCGAAATGAATTGGGATACTTAGTCCCAAGGTTGTAAGCCTAAGTTGAAAGAGTTAACCGGATATTGACTTATGTGTAAGTGGCCCCGAGATGGAGTTTTGATGGTTTCAATAGCTACGCATGGTGATTTTGGACTTAGGAGTGTGTCCGGATATTAATTTGGAGGTCCATAGATGATTTTGTCTTGAATTGGCGAAAGTTGAAAAAAGTTGAAGTTTGGAGAGTTGAGAAGTTTGACCGAGAGTTGACTTTGTTATTACCGGGCTTGCATTTTGGTTTTGGAAATTGGAATAGGTCTCTTGTATCATTTATGACTTGTTTGCAAAATTTGAGGTCAATCGGAGTTAGTTTGATACGTTACGGCATCGATTGTAGAAGTTGGAAATCCATTAGTTCACTAGGCTTGAATTGAGGTGCGATTCATGTTTTTGATGTGATTTAAAGCCTCGACTAAGTTCCTATGATATTATAGGATGTGTTGGTATGTGTGGATGGGGCCCCGAGGGCCTCGGGAGATATTCGGATTGATTACAGATTGAGTTTGGCCTGGTTGAGCTGCAGATTTTTCTGGTGTTTGGTTTCTATATACGCGTTCGCGAGAGGAGTCTCGTGTTCGCTAAGAGTATCTGGGAGGCAAGTAAAGTTTATACTTTGCATTCATGAAGAAGGCCTCACACGAACGAAGGTCTAGTGAAATTGTGCATTGCGATCGCGAGAGGGCGATCGCGTTCACGTAAAAGGATGAGGTTGGCTTGGGCACCAGGCCTTAAGTCTTCGCGTTCGCTATCAGGGAGACATGTTCGCTTAGGTAGAGTTCTGTGAAGCATCGCATTCACGGGGGAGCCTTCGCATTCGCGTAAGAGGAGTTTTGGGCGGTTGAGTTTTGTACTTCGCGAACACAAGGCACTTTCCACGTTCACGAAGACGGGCATCTGGGCAGCAATATTTAATTCAAAATCAAGGGTTAGAGTTATTATTTCATATTTTGAGTTGTAGACCTCGGTTTTTAGTGATTCTTGAAGGGATTTTCATAGAGTTGATTAGGGTAACTTATTCTAACTTGGATTTGGTTAAAGTACATGAATCTATCATTATTTTTACCATTTAATTAGTATTTTGGGTTGGAAAATTTTGGAAAAGATTGTAAAACTTCATAGACTTTAATTTGAGGATTTGAAGGTCGAGTTGAGGTCGGAATTGACTAATTTTGGCATGGTTGGACTTATTATTGAATGGCATTCAGATTTTATAAATTTTGTTGGATTTCGAGACGTGGGCCCGAGGTTGACTTTTTAACTTTGGATAAAGATTTTAGATTTATCATATGGAATCGATTCATATAGCTTGTATTGATTTTATTAAGTTGTTTGTGTCTAGATTCGAGTCGTTCGGAGGCCGATTTGCGAGGCAAGGGATTGGTAGTGTAGGGATTTGCGCGATTTGAGGTAAGTAACAGTTCTAAACTTGATACTGAGGGTATGACTCCTTGAACTACGTGTTATGTAGTTGGTGTTTAGGTAACGCAAATGCTAGGTGACGGGTGTGTGGGCGTACACCGTGGTAATTGTAACTTGGTTGTTTCTGTGGTACCGTGTAGTTATCAAACCTTGTTCCTATTCATGAAAATCTTGCTTGTTAGAGTAATTGAGCTGCAAACCATGTTAGAAATCATGTTTAGACTATATGCTTATTCAGTTAGGACCCACGAAGGTTATTTCTGCTATTGAATTATTTGCTTGAATTGCAATTATGTACTCAGTCATATCTATCATTTGCATATCATATCTCAGTCTCTGTTGCCACTGTTGTTACATCATATTATCATTGTTAGGGCTGATTGTCATGAGATTTGTAAGCTCGAGAGATTGGAGAGATTGATGACTAAGTGAGGCCGAGAGCATGATTGTGAGTGATATTTATGGAATCGGGCTGCACACCGCAACAGGATTTATTGATTTATGATGGGATTGGACTGCACTCCACAACATGCCATGTTGGCTTATATTAGCGCTTGGGAAGGATTCACCCTTCCGGAGTCTGATATACCTGCAATGAGCGCAGGTACCATTGAGTGTTGAGTGCTAGGTGCCGAGTGCAAGTTCTGAGTGATTGAGAGTGCTGAGTGTTTGGCAAGCTAAGTGATTAAGCGTACTTAGTGAGGTTGAATACTCTGAGAGCACGAGTATATGAGTTTATCACTGTGTTGCATTACCTGTGACATGTATATTTGACATATAGATATAGAGATGTAATATTCCTCATGTTAGTTATACTTGGCATATTTACTAGTATTGAGCCTGAACTGTCGAACTATGTACTACTGATTATGAGATTTCTCTAAGTTATTACCATCATTTTTCGGTCATATCTATAGTGTTATTATCTGGTTTGGACTGTACCTGTCTGAGCTCGTCACTGCTTTCAGCCTAACGTTAGTCCTGTTACTTATTGAGTACATTGGGTCGGTTATACTCATACTACACTCTGCACTTCGTGTGCAGATCCAGGTACTTCTGGATATGGTAGTTGCTAGACTTGAAGCATTTCCTGCTTGAGACTTTTGAGGTAGCTGCTTTAGCGTTCGCAGACCACGACTCTCCTTCTTTTTTAGTTTATTTAGCATTGTTCTATCTTTTCAGATAGTTGTATTAAATTTTTGACTATGTTGATATTTAGTAGCTCATGTACTAAGTGACACCCAGATTTTGGGGGATTTTGTATTGAGTCGCAGTATTTTTTATCGGTTATTTATGAGATTTTTCACTATTAAATTTATTTCATCATGTTTTCAATTTAAAAATGCGTAGTTATTTGTGATTGTCAGTTGCCTAGTTCTATGATAGGCGCTATCACGACATGTTGAGTTTAGGTCGTGACAGTAATATTGGCTACAAATATATTTCAGACTTATATTAGTGTTTCCGCATTTGATTTATATTATTCAGACTTTCAACATATCTGCATGTGTTAGTTTATCTTCCGCATTCAGTATGTTATGATATCACATATTAATTCAGCCAGCCAATTAGTTAGCTCGGTCACATGTAGTCAGGCACCGGGTGCCGTGTTACGTCCAAGCCCAATTCGGGGCATGACATCAATATTATCAATGCTTCCCTTAAACTGGAGTATACACATTATAATACTTATCAAGATTACTATACATGGGATTTTGTTTATATACGCTAACGAGATTTTACATCAGTTGGTGCAGTTTTATTAACTGCATGTCACTTACCATCTTCTGAAGGTTATTACTCCATTTGTTTTAGAAAGTCATCACTTACCATTTTTGGAACATGTAAGTCCATTTACTATGGAAAGTAGTCTCTAAATTTTTTAACACAATAGTGCATTCGAATTACCAATGTAAGTCGATCCTCTAATGCATCAAATAAAGGTAAAAAATAACCTACAATCGAGCCAGTATCACTCATCAAGTTTACGTTTAATTTTATAATTTTGGAGGTCCATAAATATTTTGTTAAAGTCATAATTGGGTCCCCAAATTATTTTTTTAATTAATGTGACTTATTGAAACTATTAAAAAAATTATCATCCAATCCATTTCATCATTTCATATAAGATCCTATCAAACGATGAGTGGAGATTACATTTTAGAAACTTAATAGAAAAATATAAAAACGTAATTTTTTTTGTCCTTCCATCCTTCTTTATTTTTTCCCTTTTTCAGGTGAGGTAGTTGATGTCTTAGTTGTTACAACCCATGTTTTTGTACGTGAAAGTACGTCGTAAGTCCGTTGATGTAAGCTCATAAATGAGATCCTTTTTAAAAGTATATAAAGTGATGTTACATCCCATATTTTTTTGCATGCCTTTGAGAGTTAATATTCAAGGATAAATGTTTATAAGGGTACATGTTGTTACACCCCGTACTTCAGACGTTACTATCATTATAGGATTATCTAATGTAAACTCAAAAAGGATGAAATCCTTCTACAAGAATAAGAAAGGTTTGCCGAAGTGTTAAGTAAGTTAAGATTAATATGAGACTTGTTAACCATGATTAAATGAGTTTAAATCCATGATATGACTATATATGAAGTATAAAGTTTGAGAAAAATCGGATCTATGTTGCGGAAAAATCGACTAAGGATTTGCCTTGTAACTGAATTTTTTGAGTAATAAATTCGTGTGCCATATGAGGCCTTTTTGGGACATATTATATACCAAATTGAAGGTCTTGGAATTTAGTTTCCAACGCTCTTAACTATTCGTTCATACGACATCCGGATAAAAAGATATAAGTATTTGAAAAAGGGCCAATGAGATGGTGCCAAGTAGCACCTTTTGACTTTTCAACCAAAATGGATATTTATCTTCCTATGTCGTCTCTTTCTTCATAATTCCAGAGAGCTCGACCAAATAAAACCCCTAACCTCACCCTTAAGCTGTCCACAAGGTTATCCAACAAGATTATCGTCCGAGGCACGAAATCACAAAGCAATAACACTAGAACGATCCCCACGACGTAAGTATCGCTATATTACTTTTTTTTCTTTATAGTTTGAGTTTAGAAGGTATTTTGAAGTTAATAATAATGCCTAATTTCTGGTTTTAAGATATTAAATATCAAGGAAGGTTGATTAATTAATTTCATAATAGTTAGAACTCACGGGATGGTGATCGGAAGCTGTAAGTTTGAGTTATTTGACTTGTAATGGACTGTTTTTGGGATGTTTCGTGTAGCTTTTGGGATGTCTATTTTGTTGCTGTTAAATAGAGTTTTTGGAGGATAAATGGTGTGGATAAATACCACATAATGGCAAAATCATGGATTAGTCATTATGTTTGACACTACTATAGTCGTCGTTTTGGATATGAATTGATTGGGGTGTATTGGTCTGTTGTAAGCTAAATATAATATGGATTTCGACTTGCATCTACTGTATGAGGTAATTATATTGTGTTCCTACAGGTTCTTAAGGTTATCTTGGCATTGGTTAAGTTAAATGGATGAACTAGACATGAACTAGTGAATAAAGTTGCTAATTAAGAATAATTGGAGTTGTGCATCATTTTATTTGTTATGGATATATGGTATAAGGCTGGAATTATTGATGAATGACTTCATTATCATGTTAATGATACTATTAAGTTAAAGTAAAAAGTTTATAAGGGATGATATGGGGTATACGAATTCCAATTGGAGCTTGTCGCTCGTCCTAAAATAGTTATGACTTGTTGTTGTTTTATGGTGTCTTGTTATTGATAATAATGTATTGCTGGATTTTTCTGGTAATTGTTGTTGGTATATGATATTGGAGGAGACTCTTGTTACAGGGGAGATGCTTCCCGAATTTATATAAACGAGCTACAAGTTTAAGTTGCAGACTTGGCCTTTATTCAACACTGATTTTGAATCTCCTTATGCAATGGTAGATTGAGTTAAGTTGTTTGAAGAGTAGCTTGGGAGGTATTAAGGACTTACCATGGTTAAGGTATGTTAAGGCACTTCCCTCTTTCTTTTGGCATGATCTAAAGTGAATGAATACGCTATTTTCTAACGGATCTACTCCTATAAACTAAGGTTGCCCATGTTGTTCTTTCCTTATAAAGTTATTTTAAGCAAGTATGTATGATCCTTGAATCCTATAGAAGCTCATATTGATGGTATGATGTCCATATGTTAATTGAAGGTGCAACGACCTTATGTCACTCCAAAAGGTTTAGAACGTGATTCCATGAGTCTAGCATGTATTATATATAGCATCTATTTTACTCTACCGAGCCGCGCTATAGTAGGCCGGGTACGACACTTATTATGCAACCACTGATCAGTTGGGTTTACCGAGCTCCACGTGGCCGGGTACGATTCTACTGAGCCTTATAATGGTCGGGTACATTTTTACTAAGTCCTCTTTAAGGCCGGGTACGATATGATGATGATGATGCCCAGAGAGGCTTATGTTTTTACAAGTTTATGTATATATATGTATTATGCATTTCATGTCAGTATCCCCCAGAGGCACTCAGATGTTACAGGTTGTATATCCTTTATCTCTCTTTATATTACTATTCTTGTTTATGCTTTCCTGCCTTACATACTCGGTACTTTATTTGTACTGACGTCCCTTTTACCTGGGAACGCTGCGTTTCATGCCCACAGATCCCAATTGATAGGTTGACATTCCTCCGAGTAGGCTATCAGCTCAGCGGAGGTGTTGGTGCACTCCACTTGCTCCGGAGTTACCTATTTGGTCAGTATGCTTTGGATATATATTGATTGGTATAGCGAGGCCCTATCCCGACCTTTATGATTTTATGTACTCTTAGAGGCTTGAAGAAATCCAGCATTTCTTGTGTCTGCTTTGTTCCTCTCGAGCAATGAACCTCTAATCCATCATTACAATATTCATGAATTAACATACGTTCCAACTCCAAGAGCGAAATGGTGGTTTTTGTTGTTCCCATGAAGCGAAGATCATTCGCTTGGCGAATAAAGTTAACATGGTCGCCAACTTTAAAGTGCTTAACATTGGTGCCAAGATCTCTCACAGTTCTGACAATTTCATGTCTGACAATCATGAAAATAATTAATAACACAATATAAATATAAGGACAATAACTAAATGCCAATCTAAGCGGAAAATGTCACAACATAAGTAAATGAGAAAAAAATGTACCATGACAACAAATGATTTCTGAAATTAAGCTTCCCTCTGGCACTAGAAGATATTTTGAATGTCCAAGTTTATTCCTGGTCCAGACAATATATTCCACAAAATACAATATCTAGCAGAACATCATCATTGCCAACTGCCCTGTGGCAAGTAAAAGAAATTTTTTGCAGAAGACAAACAGCACTGCTACTTAAAAAAACTCAAGAACTAGATCAAATCAACAGTTCAACCATTTAAAGTTAGTAAATGATCATGTAATCCAAAGTGGAGAAATCGAACAGTCAGCGAAAGGTACATCCGGCTGAATTTGTAAGATGAAAGAAATCCAGATGGATCTCTTGCTGCCCAACCAAGGCAATTCTCCTCTGCACTTGCAGAAAGCATTGTGTATTTGCGAAGTTTGATTTTCGCGTATTCTTCTACCACAAGTTGAATCACTTAATAGCTATTCTAGGACCAAATTGAACTCTTTTGAAAAAAATTGAATCACATACTCCCCCATTCCTAATTGATCAGTAGAAGTCAATTTGACCAACTTTCAGTGCTAAAACTCAGATTTAGGTAAATTTATTTTTTGGAATATATACAATTTACAAATTTTAAAAAAATAAAAATAAGAAAATTATGAGTTAAACTTTTTCATTTTCGAAATTATTAAAGGATATATTTGAAAATCTTCGCCAAAATTAGTTTGTTTGAATCTCGACCAGCAATAGGAAATCATTTTGGTACATGTATTACTTAATACTTTAGAGGTGAAATATGAGTCGCTCTCTCATGTCCTTCCCACAACTAAAAATTGTTCTGATTTACTAATGACTATCAAATTTTAAAAAATAAAATAAAAACAACAGTAGCATCAATACAAGCAAGAGTTTGATAATGAAATGGCATTGAAGATACAACATGGAAAGTCATGAGCTATAAAAGTTGTAATACAAGCAAAGTATGGGGTGACAAACAACTGGTGCACTAAGTATGGGGTGACAAACAACTGGTGCACTAGACAGGGTAGAGCTCCTCATGGTTGTCCCTAGAAACACATCTCAAAGCTATGGGGTGAGTTCCAGCTTAAATCATCACTCAAGCTCGGGAATGGAGCTCATATTTCTTTCTAAGAAGTGGTTAGAGCAGAGATTTTGAAAGATGAATGCCTATCTCTTTTTCTACTTGCTAGTGATCAGGAGTCCACTATTTCTTCTGGCCAGACAAAACTTGGACCCCACAGTTCAAGGGGTATCCAGGACGATGAATGAAATGCTGGCAATGGCGGAGCCAATATTTTCAGTAAGGGGTGTCAAAATATTTAAAAGTAACTATACCAATGGGAGTCAACAAATAGTATATATGCATATATAAAATAAAAAAATTACCTATCTATACAGTATATTTTTTCTGTGAAGAGGTGTCTGTTGAAACCTCTTGCTATAAGGTGGCTCCGCCACTGTGTGCTGGGATTGCTTACAAAATTATCAGGTGTTAATGTCAACTCCGGATAGGTTGAAATAGGGAGAATCAAAATATAGAACATATACTGTTAAAAGGGGATATGACAATCTATGTTCTAACAAGGAACTGATTGACAAATGGCATGGAAGCTTATACGGGAAACCAAACTACCTCCAAAACTAGTTGGCTTTATCTGGACAACCTTGTATGAAGTTTGAATACTGAGTGATTGAGTGTGTTGAATGAGATTGAATACTCCGAGAGCATGAGTATATGAGTTTATCACTGTGTTGCATTACAGATGACATGTATATTTGACATGTAGACATAGAGATGTAATATTCCTCATGTTAGCTATACTTGGCATATTTACCAGTATTGAGCCTAAGCTGTCAAACTTGAAAGCAAGTCTACTTTTCTGTACTGCGTACTACTGATTATAAGATTTTCTCTGAGTTATTACCATCGTTTTGCTGTCATATTCATACTGTTATTATCTGGTTTGGATTGTACCTATCTGAGCTCGTCACTGCTTTCAGCCCAAGGTTAATCTTGTTACTTATTGAGTACATTATGTCGGTTATACTCATATTACACTCCGCACTTCGTGTGCAGATCCAGGTACTTCTAGGCACGGTGGTTGCTAGACTTGGAGCATTTCCCTGCTTAGAGACTTTTGAGGTAGCTGCTTTGGCGTCCGTAGACCTCGACTCTTCTTTTTCAGTTTATTTAGCATTGTTCTATCTTTCCAAATAGTTGTATTAGAAATTTTGCCTATGTTGATATTTAATAGCTCATGTACTTAGTGACACCCGGATTTTGGGGGATTTTGTATTGAGTCGCAGTATTTTTTATTGGTTATTTATGAGATATTTCACTATTAACTTTATTTCATCATGTTTTTAATTTAAAAATGCGTAGTTATTTGTGATTGTCGGCTTGCCTGCTTTTCACGACCCAAATCAACCACTATGATGGCGCCTATCGTGGAACTAGGCCAGTCTCACTTATCAATTCATCACAGTAAGAATAACTCTAAAAAAATAAAGACGGAAGCAGTTAATAATAAGGAAACCTTTTTGAAACAGAATAAATCCCAAAATACGATAAGATCCAGTCCAAAACCAAGGTGTTACTAAGTACATGAGCATCTAAATCAGGATACAGTCCACTAAAGTGTCTAGAGAAATAAACTGAAAATACAACTAGTTATAAAGAAGGAGCGTCAAGGCCTGCAAACGCCATGCAGCTACCTTGATAGTCTCCCGATATCCTGACTTCTCCTCAGCAACCGCCATGCTTGAAGCACAAATGCCTGGATCTGCACACGAGGTGTAGGGAGTAACGTGAGTACATCCAACTCAGTAAGTAACAAGTCCAAACTTTGGATTGAAAGGTAGTGACGAACTCAACCGATACAGATAAAATAGAAATAACTATGCAGAAACGTAGACATGCTTTCAAATTAAATAGGCGGCTCAAAATAGTAAAGTAAAACAGATCCGTACAGTATAAAGAATATAACTCTGCTATCTCTACATGCCAATGCATATGCTATATGGAATGCACCATGATATCAGCCTCATGTGCTCACACTCTCAAATTCTTAACCATTCGGTACTGTAGATGGCCCATACAGCCTAGGAAAGATCCATCCCGGAATATATACATCATGATTATAAGTCACCCAGTACCGAGGAAGGGCAATCCAGCCCTGTGGAGAAGATACATCTCCGGGTTATCAAGTACTTCGGACAAGATCCATGTCCAGGGAAGATCCATCCCTCAATAATATCAACACGCTCACTAGGGGTGTGTACAGACTCTGGAAGGGGCTCCTACAACCCAAGCGCTATCACAAATTAGTATAACCACTATGACGTGCATCCCGATCCCATAATTATCACTCATAATCAGGCTGTCGGCCTCACTCAGTCATCAATATCTCCAGTCTCACTCAGGGGCTCTCATTATCATGAAAACTAGCTCGAAATAATGATATGATCTATCAATAAGTAATAACTTAGACTGAAATATGATATGAAATGCATGTACATGACTGAGTACGAAATATCAATGAATCACAGAGATGACAGTAAGAAACGACCACTATGGGTCCTAACAGTATCGGCATAAAGCCTAAATATGATATCTAACATGATTGATAGCTCAACTAGTTTATCTCATGGTGAAAACACGAATATCAACAAGATAGAGTCATTATACAGTGCCATGGAACCAACCAGGTCAAAATTCTGATGGTGCATGCCCGCACGTCCGTCACGTGGTATATGCGTCACCTTAATACCAATCACATAACACATAATTTGGGGTTTCGAACCCTCAGAACCAAGTTTGAAAGCGTTACTTACCTCAAACCGAGCAAATCTCTACTCCGCAATGCCTTTTGCCTCTCAAATCGGTCTCCAAACATCCGAATCTAGCCACAAGCAGTACAATACAATTAATATAGGCTAAAGGGATCAATTACACAAGAAAACTACTAAATTAGAGCCAAAAATCCGAAATTGGCTTAACCCGGCCCCCAGGCCCACGTGTCAAAATCCGACAAGAGTCACAAAACCCGAAAGCCCATTCACTAATGAGTCTAACCATACTAAATTTATCAAAATCCGACACCATTTACCCCTCCAAATCCCCAAAATTCACTCTCCAATTTTCAAGCCCAAATCTCCCAAATTTCACCTCAAAACTCACAAACTAGGTGCAAAATCAGTGGGGAAACACCATTATTCAAGATAAATAGGCACAAGGAGCTTACCTCAGTAATCACTTCAAAATCCTCCAAAATCCGAGTTCCAAAATGTCAAAATGGTGAAAAATCTTAAAGTCCCGTTTTTATATATTTTGCCCAGGCTTTTTCGCACCTGCGGCTCTATATCCGCATCTGCGCTCAAACTCCACTTTTGTGGAAAGTCACATAAGTCACTGACTCCATTTCTGTGATCGCAAGACCGCATCTACGCACATCGCAGGCACGAAAATAACATCGCACCTACAGACAATGCTCGCATTTGCACCCTACTGCCCGCTTCTGCGACCATCGCAGGTGCAAGAAAGTCTTCGCACCTGCGACCTCTGCCCATCACATCCTTGGTCGCATATGCGATCCTTGCCACGCTTCTTCGGGCTCGCACCTGCGGTGCTCACTCCGCAGGTGCGGTTACACCATTAGCAACAACACTTCAGCTGCTCCCTCAACTCCAAATCAAGCCGTTAACCACCCGAAACCACTCCGAGACCCTCGGGACCTCAACCAAACATACCGTCAAATTCCAAAACATCATACGAACTTAGTCGAATCCTAAAATCACCTCAAACAACATCAAAAACATGAATTACACTCGGATTCAAGCCTAATGAACTTCTAAACTTCCAAATTCTACAAACGACGCCGAAACCTATCAAACCACGACCGATTGATCTCAATTTTGCACAAAAGTCATAAATGACACCACAAACCTACTTTAATCTTGGAAATTAAATCCGACTCTGATATCAAAATTTCCACTGCCGGTTAAATTCGCCAAAATTCTAACTTTTGCCAATTCAAGCCTAATTCTACTACGGACCTCCAAATCACATCCCGGATGCGCTCTTAAGTCCAAAATCACCTAACAGAGCTAAAGGAACCATCAAAATTCAAATCTGAGGTCGTTTACACATAAGTCGATGTCCAATTGACTTTTTCAACTTAAACCTCCAATTAAGAGACTAAATGTCTCAATTCACTCGGAAATCACTCTTGTCACGACCCGAATTTTTTCCACCCTCGAGAGTCGTGATGGCGCCTACTCATGAAAGCTAGACAAACCGTGTAATATAGAACCACTAACTCTGTTATTTAGCCTTTTTAACAAATTAAATTAACATACGATTAACAATGAAATATTAACGATAAATAAATACATGAGGAAGACTTAATCTGATAACTTAGCCAAAACCAATACGGCAATACCAACATACATCTCTACCCGAAATCCAGTGTCACAATGTCACGGACTGTCTATGAATACTACATACAAATGTCTGAAAAGAAAAGTACAATCTGTCTCAGAAGTAATGAAAACAGAATACATATAAAGATAGAAGAGAACGCCGGGCCTGCGGACGCCTGCAGGACTACCTCGGGATCTCTAACTGGACTGAAGGTAGCCACCCAATGCTACAGTCCAAAAGCTTCCGCTCCGGGATCTGCACATAGTGCAGAGTGTAGTATCAGCACAACCGACCCCATGTGTTGGTAAGTGTCTAGCCTAACCCCGGCAAAGTAGTGACGAGGCTAGGACCAGACTACTAAATAAACCTGTGCAGTTATATAATATGCAGCAGAAAATAGAACAGGAATAACCAAGTAAAGATGGGAGGGAGTACATGTTGTTGGGGAACATCAGTAACAACAGTAAATTAAAAGAAAAGCATAAGAACAATTTAGAATTTACAGCAAAATAATAAGGAACTCGTAACCAATCTATGAACACTTTGTATTATCAATTGTTGTGGCGAGCAACCGGATCCCAAAACATAATAACTCTGTTGCGGCATGCAACCCGATCCATATCATTTATCACTGTTGCAAAGTGCAACCCGATCCAATTATATTATTGTTGTGGCGTGCAACCCGATTCAAATATAATATTGTTACGGCGTGCAACCCGATCCAAATATAATATTGTTGCGGCGTGAAATCCGATCCAAATATAATATTGTTGTGGCGTGCAACCCGATCCACATATACAGTTCAACACTAATCACAACAAGAGTCCCGGAAAGGGATCAATAAAGAAACAACACTATCCCGACAAGGGAATTGACGGTATAAGTAAATACGTCCCGGCAAGGGAAAATCAGCTATAACCAAACTTGTTCCAACATCTAACTACCTCAACTAGCACCAATACTCAATCATAAGTAATTTTCACGAGGATAATCATAATCCTTGTTCAACTCGGAGAATCAACAACTTAGGCATTCGTAGTATTTATTCAGAACACAACAATTTCAATTTAAGACTCACGGTCATGCTTGACACCAACGTATAGATACTCGTCACCATGCCTATACGTCGTACTCAACAAGTAACATGTAGCAAATAGGACTCAACTCCTAATCCCTCAAGCTAAGGTTAGACCAAACACTTACCTCGAACTTCCACGGCCAATTCAAGCTTCAAACACCACTTTTCCTTTTGAATTTGGCTCCAAGTCAATTGTATCTAGACATAATCGACTTAATAACATCAATAAATGCTAAATAATCCTATTCCATTGCTTAATTATAGGTTTTCTATCATTTTCCCAGTAAAAAATCGACCCCGGGCCTGCTTGGTCAAAACATGAGGTTCGGACCAAAACCCAATCACCCACAAGTCTGAATATGTAATTAGTTCCAAAATCTGATCCCAAAACGAGGTCTAAATCCCAATTATGCAAAAAGCCCTAACTCTATCCAAATCCCTAATTTTCTACCCTTAAGAATATGATTTTAGGCCTAGAAATCTAATAGGTGTTAATGGAAATTGAAGAAAATGAGTCTAAGATTACATACCTATGAATTTGTGGTGAAGTTCTCGTTCAAAAATCAGCCAATTTGGAGTTTGGATGAAAAAGTTATGAAATTTTGGTTAAATCCCGTTTTGGCTTCTGTTTTAAAATCACTGGACAGACCTTCATCGCGTTCGCGATGGGTCTGTCGCATTCGCGATGGGTTAGGCCAATTAACCATCGCATTTGCGATCACAAGCTCACATTCACGGAGCTTTGACTCCTTGAGCCTTCGCGTTCGCGGGCCAGTGGCCGCGTTCGCGTAGAACAAAAATGTGAATCCCTCCCCCAGGCCATTAGCCTACACATTCGCGAAGGGTACTCCCCCACAGCCTCGCGTTCGCGTCCCAATCTCTACGTTCGCGAAGAATAAACTGGCACTTGAGGAAATTGCCTTACGCGTTCGCGAGTGGGACCACTCGAACGCGAAGAACAAAACCTCTGTGCACTGAGACAGCAAAAACCTGCAACTTTTTTCCAAGTTCAAAACCTTCTGAAACCCATCCGAAACTCACCCGAGCCCTCGGGGCTCCAAACCAAACATGCGTACTAACTCAAAAACATCATATAAACTTATCTGTGCGATCAAATCACCAAAATAACCTCTTAAATAACGAATTTAGTATAGAAATCTAAGAAAATCTCAAAACTTTCAAAGTATGAATTTTTCATAACTACGGGTCTGAATTACCTCAAATGACTTCCATTTCTTACCAATTTTCACAGACTTATCTTAAATCACGTATAAGACCTGTACCGAGCTCCAGAACCAAAATACGGGCCCGATACCGTCGAGTTTTAAACATATTTCATTTCCAAAACTCATAAATAATTCTAGAAAACAATTTTCTTTAAAAATTCATTTCTCGGGATTGGGACCTCGGAATTTGATTCTGGGCATACACCCAAGTCCCATATTTTCCTACGGACCCTCCAGGATCGTCAAATTACGGGTCCGGGTCCGTTTACCTAAAATATTGACCGAAGTCAACTTAAATCCATTTTACAGTAAAAATTCATCATTTTTCACAGATTTTCACATAATGGCTTTCCGGATACGTGCCCGAACTGTGCATGCAAATTGAGGTAATGCCGAAAGAGGTTTTTAATGCCTCAAAACACAGAATTCATTTTAAAACAAGTGATGACCTTTTGGGTCATCACATTCTCCACCTTTAAAACAACTGTTCAGCCTCGAACGGACATAGGAAGGAAGTACTTGAGTCGGGGAAAAGATGGGGATAATGGCTCCACATATCGGACTCGGACTCCCAGGTCGATGCCTCAGCAGGCTGACCTCTCCACTAAACATGAACAGAAGGAAAACTCTGCGATCTCAACTGACGAACCTGCCGGTCTAGAATAGCTACCGGCTCTTCCTCATAATACAAGTCCTTATCCAACTGGACAGTGCTGAAATCTAACACGTGGGATGGATTGCCATGATATTTCTGAAGCATGGACACATGAAACACTGGATGCACTGCTGATAAGCTCGGTGGCAATGCAAGTCTATAAGCCACCTCTCCCACTCGATCAAGAATCTCAAACGGGCCAATGAACCTAGGGGTAAGCTTGTCCTTCTTCCCAAATCTCATCACACCCTTTATAGGCGATACCCGAAGCAATACTCGCTCATCGACCATAAATGCCAAATCTCAAACCTTACGGTCGGCATAACTCTTTTGTCTGGACTGAGCTGTACGAAGCCTATCCTGAATGATCCTAACCTTGTCCAAGGCATCTTGTACTAGACCCGTACCCAATAATCGAGCCTCTCCTGGCTCGAACCATCCAATCTGCAACCGACACCGCCTACCATACAAAGCCTCATAAGGAGCTATAATACTCGACTGGTAGTTATTGTTGTAGGCAAACTCTGCTAAAGGCAAAAACTGATCCCACGAGCCTCCAAAGTCAATGACACAAGCTCGGAGCATATCCTCCAAAATCTAAATAGTCCGCTCGAACTGCCCGTCTGTCTGAGGAGGAAATGCTATGCTCAACTCAACCCGTGTGCCCAAATCTCGCTGAACCGCTCTCCAAAAATGTGAGGTAAACTGCGTACCTCGATCCAAAATAATAGACTCGAGCACACCATGAAGACGAACTATCTCTCGGATATAGATCTCAGCTAACCTCTTGGAAGAATAGGAGACTGCCACATGAATGAAATGTGCTGACTTGGTCAGCCTATCAACAATAACCCATACTGCGTCGAACTTCCTCTGAGTCTGTGGGAGTCCAACAACAAAGTCCATAGTGATCCGCTCCCACTTCCACTCGGGAATCTCAATCCTCTGAAACAAACCACCAGGCATATGATGCTCGTACTTAACCTACTGACAGTTCAAACGCCGAGCCACATACGCAACGATATACTTCTTCATTCTTCTCCATCAATAATGCTGCCACAAATCCTGATACATCTTCGTGGCGCCCAGATAAATAGAGTACCGGGAACTATGGTCCTCCTCTAAAATCAACTCTCGAAGCCCATCCACATTAGGCACACAAACTCGACCTTACAATCTCAAAACTCCATCATTTCCTAAGGTAACCTGCTTGGCACCTTCGTGCTGCACTGTGTCTCTAAGGACGCACAAATGAGGATCATCATACTGCCAATCTCGGATACTCTCCAATAGAGAAGAACAAGTGACTGTGCAAGCTAACACACGGCTGGGCTCAGAAACATCCAGCCTCACGAACTGATTGGCCAAGGCATGAACATCCAAAGAAAGCGGTCTCTCACCGACTGGAATATAAGCAAGACTGCCTATACTGGCTGACTTCCTACTCAAAGCATCGGCCACTACATTGGCCTTTCCCGGATGATATAAGATGGTGATATCATAGTCCTTTAATAGCTCCAACTACCTCTTCTGCCTCAAATTTAGCTCCTTCTGCTTGAACAAATGTTGCAGACTCTTGTGATCCATGAACACCTCACATGCCATGCCATACAGATAATGCCTCCAAATCTTCAACGCGTGAACAATGGCTGCTAACTCCAAATCATGAACCGGATAGTTCTTCTCATAAATCTTCAACTGTCGCGAAGCATAAGCAATGACCTTGTCATCCTGCATCAACACCGGACCAAGTCCAATACGAGATGCATCACAATAAACTGTATATGGCCCTAAACCTATGAGCAAAACCAACACCGTTGTCGTAGTCAAAGTTATCTTGAGCTTCTAAAAGCTCGTCTCACACTCGTCCGACCACCTGAACTGGGCACCCTTCTGGGTCAACCTGGTTATCAGGGCTGCGATAGATGAAAACTGATCGAGGCCAACCCTGCACTACTATGGAGTAGCGAGAGAGGTCGAATCAGCTTTTACCCGATTAAGGTCGGGATCGATTTCCATAGGGAACTAGATAATGGAGTTGGGTGTCTATCTAAAGTGGGGTTGTGTATTTGCTCTTAATTGCACTTCTACACATTTTTGGTTTTTGATTATGATTCTAAGTTTATAAAACTACAACGCTTAATTAAACTAAAATAAGCTAAGGTTAAACTATTGCGAGTTGTTCAAATGATTAAAAGGCAGATGGGTAGTGACTTTCACCTAGGTAGTTAATTGACAGATTCTTGAGTCTAAAGCTAGATTGTCACATTTGGGGAGTATGATATAACCATTGTACGATTCTACTCACTCTATACCTCTCGGTAGTTCGAGTGATTTTGCCCGAATTGACTTTCTCAAGACCAATTGGGTATGCAAATTTGCACAAACAATCAAGGTTCAAGTCGTGTATTACTATCTCTAGGTTTAACCCTTTAATTCGGGATATAAATCTCTTGAGTACGCCCCAATTCCTTGTTGGACTAATTTCATGGACTTAAGCTCTCTTTCTCAAGAAGAGCCAAAATCTACTAGGCATAAACTAGTGTTTGCAACCACTAATTCACAATTAAAACCCTAAATTAGCCCAAATATCAAACACCCATAGACAAGCAAGCATCAAAACACAAGGCCCATCAATTACCCACACTAGGGTTGAGCCACAACCCTAGATTATGGGTCTAGCTACTCATAATTAGAGAAGAAAACAAAGAAATAGATGAATAAAAACTCATATTAATTAATTGCTAAATTAAACTTGAAGATTCAATGTTGAAATGAAGCTAAAATTACTCAAAACAGATAAAAGAAGCGAAGTCACGAGCGCAGCTCAGTACAAAAAACTATCTGATAACCTAAAAATGGGAAAAGAATCTATTTATACTAGGCTAAAAATCTTGGACAAAAATACCCCTGCGGGGCTAGTGCGGACCGCACAAAATCAAGTGCGGCTGCACTAAGGCTCTTGACTTGAATATCCAGCTCTCTGAACTTGGGCAATGCGGACCGCACGAAATCGAGTGCGGCCGCAGTGCCTTCCATTGCGGTATGCACAAAAAGGACTCCAGACCGCATTGATCTTCAACCTCCAAAACACCACCTCTTTGAACCTTGGCTCCGCAGACCGCAGTAAATTGAGTGCGGCCGCAATGATCCCAATGCAAACCGCACAAAACCTCTTGTGGCCCATTGCTTTTTGGCCTAAATAACACCCTCTCTGAACTTCACTTGTGCGGACCGCACAGAATGGTGTGCGGCCGCACTGGCCCTGTTTGACTGAGCTTTGTCTTGTCTTGGTACTTGTGCAAGTTTCACACCTTTTTAACCTGATCTTTGACATCTTGTCACCTTATTGATCAAACCTGCAATCAAGCACAACTTGTGAGCCTTTGGAACTATTTTGTATACATTTCTAATCAAAACTTGAGCATGAAGGAGTGTAAAATGCATCATAATTCCTAGTTATCAACTCCCCCAAACTTAAGCTTTTGCTTGTCCTCAAGCAAACAAAATAACACCCACCCCTTAAGAGAAAATCCAAGAAAATTCAGTTGTCCTAAAGTGACCTCATCTAGCATCAATTGGGACTAACAATTGCCCTCAATACAAATGAATCATTAACAACATTTTACTCTTTTAGATACCATGGATTAAGTGTGACACAAGAGCATAAAGAGTTGACTCAACACATCAAAGAACTTTTTCTATTACTTTGGTCATTGTGGAACCCAAACTCACACATCCTCAAAATTCCCTAAGCAAACCTCACCTTTAGGATAGTGGCACTCAGAACGAGGTTAATGGAGACACACTCATATCTCTCAAGGAAAAGTCACAAATCCGGCTCTAAGTACCAGATGCTTGCCCCTTATGTGAGTCACCACTAATGTAAGCTTCATTCAACTCAAGATCATATAGGGCTTTTGTGGAGACATAGTGAATGCTTTTGGTTCAGGGTAGGAAATGTTTGGTCTAAGTAGGTTTCATCTTCCCTTAAGCACTTCTTGTTTCATTTTGGCACACATTCACTTGACTTTTTAAGTCATTTCACTTCTTTCTAAGGGATTAGAGAGACACACTATCACTCTTTCTTGTTCATTTCAAATTTGTTCTCCTTTTTCAACTTTCCACACCTTTCATTCTTTGCTTTTCTTGAATCCCTTTATTCATTTCTATATTGAACATTCTTTTTGTCTTTTTTCTTTTGTTTCTTTTTCATTGCCTTTTCCTTTCTTCATTTTATACCTTTTTTGCCTCTTTTTTTGCCATCCTCGTCTCTCCCCCAAACTTATGCTTTTGTTATGTACTAAGGAAAGATCGGGTGCCAAGAGAGGATATCTTTTAGAATGGGTAAAGGCTTGTATTATGGTTCTTAAAGGAGAAAGGTCTAAGGCTCAAAAAGGTTGACTAGGGATTTTATCATTGGTAGGTTATAGAAGTGTTCAAGCTATCATTTGGATCAAGGAGAGCCTATAATCATGTCTCAAGTCAAAATTCACTTAGGATTTTGCCTCAACAAATATTCAGGGCAAGTTCTAGACCAATGGCTCGGGACTTGGACTCGCAATTCAATTACTCACCACACAAGCTATGAGATCACTAAAGACACAGAGTCAGGGGACCACAACAACCTTAGAGAAGATTTGAGCACACAATGGTCCCGAAAAACCACTTGATGATTATCGGCCAACACAAGAGTCTCAAGGTCACAACTTTCACCATCCTATACACAACGATTTGTTTTTGACCATAAGATTAAAGGCAAATGTGCTAGGCCCAAGTGAAGCTTTGCTTGAGGCACCCTTAACCACTAACTATTAAAAAGCAAAGAGAACAGAAAAACAGACTCAAACCCTTAAGAAGGTAGTCATGCCATCCATCATCGGGAAGCGCCACTTGGTTCACACAAATTTCACCTTTGGAAAGAACCGTGGGATTAAGAAAACCAAAGGCATATGCAAAAATCCAAAATAAGGAGCTACGAACACACATAAGAAGCTAAGAAAGAAAAATTACGGAGAATAAAATGAATATATACAAGAGAGGTTTGATCGAATATACAATAAGGGGGATGAATATATACAATGTAACGTAACTTTTATATACAGACCCAAGATAAAAAGTAAGAAAAAGGTAATGAAGTGCTGAAATTATATACATACCAAAGATGAAAAATAAAGAAAGCATAAAATCTGTCAAATATATACAGTCATCCAAATCAAATCAAAGTAAGGCCTACCCCCTCAAATGAAAGCTGGCATTGTCCTCAATGCCAACTAAGCAAAATAAGCACCAACAATAAAGGGAAGAGGATACAGAAACTCCCTATGGCCTATCTGTCTGCATGAGATCCTGAGTGGTCCCTGGGTCCTCTATAAGCTTGGGAACCTGAGACTGGCTCCCTATGACCTGTGGCTCTACTGCTGGGACCTGGACTTGGATCGAGGCCTGGACTAACTCTTGGGCTGGCTGGAGGAATCTCCCTGTGGGTCCTCCAACTGTATGACTGTGTCATCTGCACGGGGAGTAACCCTCTTCCTCATGGGAGGCCTCTCCGACTGCACTGGCTGGGGACGGGCTGCTGGCACTGGGTCATCTAGCAATAAATCCAAATGCATGTGATATGCCTTTAACCTATCAACCTTAACCCGCAACTCCTTCACAGACTCCTTGGAAGCCCGTGTCTTCCTCATCTTCTTGGCCTCCTTAACAAGCTCCTTGAGAGCTTTCCTATGAGAATCCACAGCCTCTGCAAGCACTTTCTGAGTGTCAAGGATTTTCTTCTGGTTGTCGAAAATATTCTTGAGGGTGTCCTCAATAGACTGTGGGACCTATGGAGGCGGAGGTGCCGACTGAGCTTCCACTGTAGTAGTAAGGACAGACAACTTAGAGGAAACTGTCTGCATCCAATTGTTGATGCTGAGAAGGGCTTGGCTCAGATGGTGGGCAGTCACTGGGTAGGCCAGGGTGGAGGGTATGTCTGGAACTGCCGAAGTGGATGGACCAGGGGCATGTCCGCTGAGGTGGAAGAAGGCTGAGTAGGAGCCACTACCACTACTGGCTCTTTAGACTGGCCAGTTGAAGCAGTGGCTATTCCCTTTTAGTTCTTACCTTTAGGGTTGTCATCACCCTGTATGTTGTACCATGAGAACGGTGCCTTTGCTTTCACTTCGACATCAAATTTATGCTTTTTCTACCTCTAGGTCCCCGAAGTACATGGTTAAGAAGCTGGGGAAGGGGTAGTTTCTGTCACCTTCACTCACTACCTACGTAATAACCCGAGATATCACATTCCCGACATTAATTGGGTACCCTGCCATAATTGATGCTACCAGTACCGCCTGGTGAAGAGGGAGTGATTTGTCATGGGTAATGGGGTCCAGTCTGCTGCACACGAATGTCTCCCACCCCTTAGCCTCGAAATTCAAACTTCTCCTTAAGATCTTCACTCCTGCATTCAACCAATCGGGGGTGGTACCTGGGATTGCCAAGTACTTTGCAACCCAAGGATGGGCCGCCTCACCTAATGCCATCTTCTCCAGATACAATGATTCATCCTCCTCACTGAAGCCCAAGTAGCCATTTATTGCTCTCCCATCAAATAACAGTTTCAAATTTCGCACCTTGGTCACTTTTGTGCCCTTCTTGATGTGGGCGGCATTGGTGTAAAATTCCTTGACTAGGTACTCGTTTGCATCCACACAGTTTCTTAAGAAGTACTCCCAGCCCACTCTCTCTCTAAATTGTCTTCTCACATTAGGGTTGTGAGGAAAGAGGTCTCTATCCACAAAACTTCGCTCGGGAATTAGTTTCCTCACAGGCCGCCATTCTCTAAACTTATGGTAGGTCACCTCACTCACAAAACGGTCTTGCCACACCTCCGATTTTCTAGTTCTCGCTACTCCTCCCACCTGAGGTTCACCCCCTTCTCCTACTTCCTCTTCTTCTCCTACTGCCTCTTCTTCTCCTTCTACACCTTCTCCGGATAATGAAGATGTGGGAGAGGTGGAGCATTCATTTCCACTACCGGCAGCTGAGCCCTCAGACGACTCAGAAGATACACGCACTAAAACTTGGGCAGTGGGGGAAGGTGGAGGAGTGTCTTTAGTCTGTTTCTTTCTGGCCAGTCAGCAATGTACTCTGGCACTGAATTAGATGAAGCCTCCCGGGAGGGCTCGTACTCACTCCCCGACTAATCAACAGCCCTATCAGCAGCTCTGATGATTTTCCTTGTGTTTTTTATGTTTTGTCGGGCTTGGGGGGTCAACTTCATCATCTTTTGTTTCCCACCCCGGGAGGACTCTCCTCTACCTGCCTGTTTAGCACCCTTGCCCCTTTGTTTCACCATTGTCTACAAACAAATTCAATCATGCTTTGTTAGTATCAATATAATCAATGTAATTCAGTGTTGCAGGAAAAATAGTTGCAGACAGTAAAACAATTGCAGAATGCGGTCCGCACAAAATGTAGTGCGGCCGCACAGAGGCTAATGCGGATTGCACAATATGACACCGCGGTCCGCACAGAGGTGGGGTTCAAACTACTCACTCTCTGAATAAATGCACCGCGGATCACACAAAATGGAAATACGGTCCGCATTAAGGCACCACGGACCGCACAAAATGTAATGCGGTCGCGGTTCTCAATGATCAGGTTTCAGAACATTCTTCAATGCGGTCCGCACAAAATTCCATTGCAGACCCACAGGGGCACCGCGGACCGCGTAATTTCCACCGCGGTCTACACAGAGCATCAAGTAGTAGCACCAACCTAGGGTTCATGATATTTTGAATTTAAGTCCAATTTTACCCCTAATAATGAGTCCCTAAGTGTTTGCCCAACAGTTTAACTACCTAATCTACTTTAACCAAGGATTAACTAATCTAATGCTACATTACTGAAAGAAATACGGGTTGGGAAAGAAGAAGAAGCAAGAAAAACAAAAATTAAATGAAAATAAAAAAATTAAGCAATTAAAAAGAAGCTAAAGTTACCATATGTGAGAAGTACTAATGATTAATCGAGACTATGCGGATGAATTCGTGCAATTTTACCGATGAACAGTAATTTTTAGGGCTTTGAGAGTAAATGGATCGAAAAGTTCAACCGGTGGGCCTCAGATACTATTTATAGAAAAAGTCCTGGGGCCCAGCTTACCTACCCACTACTGACCGCACAAAATACAGTGCGGTCCGCACCACACGGAATTTATACAAGTTTGAGAAGGCAACCACTGCGGTCCGCACAAAATGCTTTGCGGGTGCAGTGATCCACCGCGGACCGCACAAAATGCTTTGCGGATGCGATGGCAAACTTTAGAGAGTTGACTTTTCATCCATAAACAGAGTGGTCCGCACTGATTTTTTGCCCCCACACTAAGTTTCTTGCGGTCCACATTGCAAACTTCAGAGACTTGAACAATTTTTTTTTCCACTTTGTCCTACACTACATCAACACAAACCTGTAGCATCTCACAACTAGTCAGACCAAAAATAAATCCTATACTACAATAAAAATCAAAGAAAACTAAGAAGAAGAACACATTGGTTTCCTCCCAAGAAGCGCCTAATTTAACGTCGCGGCACGATGCAGGTTACCATTAAATAATTTGAGATGAAGAAGTGCCACCACGTGGCTGTCATCAATTTTTCCCAAGTAGTGCTTGACCCTATGCCCATTCACTCTGAAAACTTCCCCATTTTTGTTCTTTAAATCAAGTGCACCAAACGGGGTCACACACACACCACTTCAAAAGGTCCACTCCATTTTGACTAGAGCTTTCCTGGAAACAGACGAAATCGAGAGTTGAACAAGAGAACCAAATCACCCACTTTGAACTCCTTGCTACGAGCATATTTATCATGAAGGTACTTCATCTTGTCCTTGTACAAGGACGAACTAGAGTAAGCATGGAATCGGAATTCATCAAGTTCATTAAACAGTTCCACACGAAGATGGGATACAACATCCCATTCAAGATTTAGCTTCCTCAAAGCCCACATGGCCTTGTGTTCTAACTCAACCGATAGATGGAAAGCTTTCCCAAACACCAACCGATACGGAGACATACCAATCAGAGTCTTGTAAGAATTCCTATAAGCCTATAGAGCATTATCTAACTTGCATTGACCGTCTTTGACAATATGCTCTTGATTTCCCTATTAAAAACTTCAACTTGACCACTTGATTGAGGATGATAGGGAGTGGAAACCTTGTGATTGACACCATACTTTGCAAGCAAAGTGTCAAAAGCTCTATTGCAAAAATGAGACCTCTCATCACTTATGATTGCATGAGGAGTACCAAACCTTGTAAAAATGCTCTTGTTAAGAAATGCAACAACACTCCGGGCTTCATTGTAGGGCAAAGCCATGGCTTCAACCCACTTTAAAGCATAGTCCACCACCACAAGAATGTATGTGTTCCCACACGAGCTAACAAACGGAAATCAATTCCCCATACATCAAAAATATCAACCTCAATAATGGTATTGAGAGGCATCTCATCTTTCTTCGAAATTCCACCCGCTCTTTGACATTCATCACACCTCTTCACTAGTTCACTTGCATCTTTGTACAAAGTTGGCCAATAAAACCCACAACTAAGAACTTTGGAAGCCGTCCTCGCCCCGCCATGATGGCCACCATAGGGGGAGGAATGATAGGCCTCCAAGATACTCAATGGCTCTTCCTCCAGGACACACCTTCGGATCACACCATCCATGCAAATCTTGAACAAGTATGGCTCATCCCAATAGAAATCCAAACTATCTCGTTTGAGCTCCTTCATTTGGTTAGAAGAGAGCGCATACGGGATTATACCAGTCATAAGGAAATTAGCAACATCCACAAACCATGGCATACCATTCACCAACACCGAAAGGAGTTGTTCGTCGGGAAATGAGTCATTGATCTCTAGGCCATCACGAGGCCTCCCTTCCTCCTCCAAGTAGGACAAGTGGTTCATCACTTGGTTTTCACTACCTTTCCGGTCCACAATCTCCAAATCAAACTCTTGAAGTAACAAGACCCATCGTATCAGTCTAGCTTTGGAATCCTTCTTCGTCATCAAGTACCGGAGTGTGGCATGGTCGGTATGTACTATGACCTTGGCACCCATGAGATACGGCCAAAATTTCTCCATTGCGAACACAATAGCCAAAGGTTCCTTCTCGGTCACCGTGTAGTTCACTTGAGCATCATTCATTGTCCTGCTCACATAGTACACTGGACGAAACATTTTGTTCACTCTTTGACCCAAAACCGCTCCAACCGCAACATCACTCGCATCATACATGAGCTCAAAGGGAAAGCTCCAATTAGGTGCGGTAATGATAGGAGTGGTGGTCAACTTATGCTTGAGAAGTTCAAAGGCTTGCATACATTTTTCATCAAACACAAACTTGGCATCTTTTTCCAATAGCTTGCATAAAGGATTCACTACCTTCGAAAAGTCTTTGATAAATCTCCGGTAGAACCCCGCATGCCCAAGAAAACTTCTAACTCCCTTGACAGATGTAGGGGGAGGGAGCCTTGAAATCACATCAATTTTTGCTTTGTCTAACTCAATACCATGCTTTGAAATTTTATGCCCAAGAACTATGCCCTCTTCCACCATAAGTGGCATTTCTCCCAATTGACAACAAGATTGGTTTCTTCACAATGGGCCAAAACTCTATCAAGATTCTTCAAGCACTCCTCAAATGAATCACCCACAACACTGAAGTCCTCCATGAACACCTCCAAAATGTTTTCCACCATATCGGTGAAAATGGCCATCATACACCGCTGAAATATAGCCGGTAAATTACACAACCCAAAAGGCATCCTAGAAAAGGCAAAGGTGCTATATGGACAAGTGAATGTGGTCTTCTCCTGATCTTTCGGAGCAATCAAGATTTGGTTGTACCTAGAATACCCATCTAAGAAACAGTAGAAGGCACGCCCAGCAAGTCGGTCTAACATCTGATCAAGAAAAGGCAAAGGAAAGTGTTCCTTGCAGGTCACTTTATTCAACTTGCGGTAGTCCATGCATACCCTCCAACCGGTGACGGTTCTGGTAGGAATCAACTCATTTTGTGAATTTGCAACCACGATCATGCCACCCTTCTTCGGTACACATTGCACCAGTGAAGTCCAAGATCTATCAGAGATGGGGTACACAACCCCGGCATCCAACCACTTGATCACCTCCTTTTTTCACAACTTCTTACATTGCCTCGTTCAACCTCCTTTGATGTTCCAAGGAGGGCTTTGCATCATCTTCCAGAATAATCTTGTGCATATAGAATGCGGGGCTTATCCCCCGAATATCATCTAAAGTCCATCCAATTGCCTTTTTTCTTTTGAAGCACCGCCAATGTGGCATCAACCTGCATGTTAGTAAGACAAGAGGAAAGAATAACTGGCAAAGTAGAACTTGGGCCTAAGAACTCATGCCTGAGGTGTGGAGGCAACAACTTCAACTCCAACACCGGAGGTTCCTCAATTGAAGGCTTTGTTGGTGGAGTTTTCCTATTCTCGAGATCCAAAGAAAGTTTTCTAGGCTCATAAGAGTACGAGCCCATTCCATGTAACGCATTCATACACTCCAACCGGCTTGCATCCTCATTGACGTCAAGATTCAACAAAACGGCCTCAAGAGGGTCCTCCACATTGATCATTGCACTGGTATCATCAACTATTACTGCTGTGACAAGGTCCACAAAAGAGCACACCTCGGAACTGTTGGGTTGCTTCATTGACTTGCACACATGAAAGATCACTTTTTCATCACCCACCCGGAAGGTGAGTTCCTCTACTTCCACATCAACTAATGCCTTCCCAGTAGTAAGGAAAGGTCTCCCTAGAATGATAGGAACTTCATAATCCACCTCACAATACAAGATCACAAAGTCAGCTGGCAAGATAAATTTGTCCACCCGGACAAGCACATCATCAATAATACACAATAGTCTCTTCATCGTTCTATCCGCCATTTGTAATCTCATGGAAGTCGGCCTAGGTTTCCCAATACCCAAAGTTTTGAAAACTGAGTAGGGCATCAAATTGATACTAGCCCCTAAATCACATAAAGCCTTAGCAAAGTTCGCACTCCCAATGGTGCAAGGAATAGTGAAAGTGCCGGGATCTTCAAGCTTCGGGGCCATTGAATGCACTATTGCACTAACTTGGTGAGTCATCTTTATAGTTTCACAATCCATGGACCATTTCTTTGTCACCAAGTCCTTCATAAATTTAGCATAGCCCGGCATTTGTTCAAGAGCATCCACCAAAGGCACATTAATGGATAAGCTCTTCATCATGTCAATGAACTTTTTAAACTGATTTTCATTTTTCTGCTTCGCGAGCCTTTGAGGATAAGGCGGAGGTGGCCTTGGAAAAGGTACCTTGGCTTTAGGCACAACCGGCTCCGACATGTCTATTACGTGTTCCCTAGATGGGTTCACATCATTTTGATTTTCCACCTTGGCATCTTGAATATCAATCCTCACTTCTTCGTTCACATTGTCATCAATCAGATTTTCAACCACCAAATGAATTTCATCTTCTTGCAACTCAACTTCATCACTCAAAATTTACTTTTGCTTGGAGGCATTCATATCACCGCCTCGTCAACTCCTTATAGTTACCGCCATAACATGATTGTTCTCACCCTTCGGGTTCACTACCGTATCACTTGGTAGAGCACCCTTAGGGCGAGTATTCAAGGACTGTGAGATTTGGCCCAACTGAACCTCCAAATTACGAATCGACGTATTGTGGGAAGACAACTGAGCATCAAAATCCGTGCTCTTTTTCATCATTTGTTCGAACATCATTTCAATTCTCCCCATATCATTGCTAGAAGAACTAGGAGCTTGGGATGGAAATGGGGGTGGATTGTTCGATTGTTGGTACATTGGGGGCCTTTGAAAGCCTTTCCCCCGATTTCCTTGGTTTCCATTATTCCATCCATCTTGATTGTTGTTACCACCCCAATTGTTGTTGTTACCATTCCAATTTCCTTAATTGTTTTGATTGTTGTTCTGATTAATCCAGTTGTTGTTTTGGTTGTTGTTCCCCCAATTACCATTGCCTTGTTGTTGTTGATTGCCCCAATTGCCTTGGGGTCTCCATTGTTGTTGGTTGGAAGAATTTCTCCTTTGGCCTTGATAATTGTCACGTATTGCACCTCTTCACTCTATCCATCATAACCATCATCTTGAAATCCACCACAATCATTGTCAAATTGCTCTGAATTCCCTTGATTCTTTTGACCTCTTTGTCTTCTTTTGTTGACAAGCATGTTGACCCCCTCCATAGCATTCACTTGGTGAGGATTTTGAACTTGTTGCAACTGTGCCTTTGCTAGTTAGTTCATAGTAGTTGTCAACTTAGTTATGGCCTGCCATGATCCTGTAATTCTTTGTGCAAATGAGTGACTATGGGGTTACCCTGGGGCACATTGGCTCTACTTTGCCAAGCAGAAGAAGTGTCATCCATCTCGTCAAGAATGTCACAAGCCTTATCATAAGACAGCTTCATAAAGTTGCCCCCAGCAAGTTGGTTCACTATGCATTGGTTTATTATGTTAATGCCCTGGTAGAAAGTCTATTGGATCATTGCCTCAATCATATCATTGTTGGGGCATTCCTTCACCATTGTTCTATAACGTTCCCAAATATCATGCAAAGGTTCCGTGGGCTCTTTCTTAAAAGCCAAGATCTCATCTCTCAATGTTGCCATATGCCCTAGTGAGAAAAATTTTGCAATGAACTTCTCTGCCAACTCATCCCAAGTAGTGATGGAATGGTTAGGAATTCGCTCGATCCAATCTAATGCCTTCCCTCTAAGTGAGAATGGGAAGAGTCTCAACCCAAGTGCATATTTGGACACATTAGTTTGCTTTCTCCCCCAACAGGTATCCACGAACCCCTTGAGATGTTTGTAAGCATTTTGATTAGCAGCACCCGTGAAATACCCACGCTGCTCCAGCAATGTCAGCATCACATTGGTAATTTGAAAATTGCCCACCCGAAACCGAGGCAGGACAATTGCACTTGCATAGCCTTGGTTTGGAAGCACTCGAGGATCCACTCTTGGAGGTGGCGGGGGAGGTTCTGGAATATTATCATTGGCCTGGCGACCTCACCTTTGTCCTTGAGGCATAATAGGGACCTTATTTTCAACATTATCATCTACTTCCTCCCCCGACGGAAGATCTCCAAGAGGTGCATCGTTTAAGTTTGCTGCCATTTTGTACCTAAAGTTGTGACACAAACAAATTAGTAACACAAAAGGAAAGAAGAACAATACATAAAACTATTTATATAGATAGCCAAAACCATTAGCTCCCCGGCAACGGCGCCAAAAAGTGATCGAGGCCAACCCTGCACTACTATGGAGTAGCGAGAGAGGTTGAAGCAGCTTTTACCCGATTAAGGTCGGGATCGATTTCCACAGGGAGCTAGATATTGGAGTCGGGTGTCTATCTAAAGTGGGGTTGTGTATTTGCTCTTAATTGCACTTCTACACATTTTTGGTTTTTGATTATGATTCTAAGTTTACAAAACTACAATGCTCAATTAAACTAAAATAAGCTAAGGTTAAACTATTGCGAGTTGTTCAAATGATTAAAAGGCACTAGGGTAGTGACTTTCACCTAGGTGGTCAATTGATGGATTCTTGATTCTAAAGCTAGATTGTCACATTTGGGGAGTATGATAAAACCATTGCACGATTCTACTCACTCTATACCTCTCGGTAGTTTGAGTGATTTTGCCTGAATTGACTTTCTCAAGACCAATTGGGTATGCAAATTTGCACAAGAAATCAAGGTTCAAGTCGGGTATTACTATCTCTAGGTTTAACCCTTTAATTGGGGCTACCAATCTCTTTAGTATGCCCCAATTCCTTGTTGGACTAATTTCATGGACTTAGGCTTTTTTCTCAAGAAGAGCCAACATCTACTAGGCATAAACTAGTGTTTGCAACCACTAATTCACAATTAAAACCCTAAATTAGCCCAAATATCAAACAATCATAGACAAGCAAGCATCAAAACACAAGACCCGTCAATTACTCACACTAGGGTTGAGCCACAACCCTAGCTTATGTGTCTAGCTACTCATAATTAGAGAAGAAAACAAAGAAATAGATGAAGAAAAACTCATATTAATTAATTTCTAAATTAAACTTGAAGATTCAATATTGAAATGAAGCTAAAATTACTCAAAACAGATAAAAGAAGTGAAGTCACGAGCGCAACTCAGTACAAAAACTATCTGATGACCTAAAAATGGGAAAAGAATCTATTTATACTAGGCTAAAAATCTTGGACAAAAATTCCTCTGCGGGGCTAGTGCGGACCGCACAAAATCAAGTGTGGCCACACTAAGGCTCTTGACTTGAATATCCAGCTCTCTGAACTTGGGCAATGCGGACCGCACGAAATCGAGTGCGGCCGCGGTGGCTTCCATTGCGGTCCACACAAAATGGATCGCGAACCGCATTGATCTTCAACCTCCAAAATACCTCCTCTCTGAACCTTGGCTACGCAGACCGCACTAAATCAAGTGCGGCCGCAATGATCCCAATATGGACCACACAAAACCCCTTGCGGCTGCATTGCCTTTTGGCCTAAATAACACCCTCTCTGAACTTCACTTATGCGGACCGCACAGAATGGTGTGTGGCCGCACTATCCCTGTTTGACTGAGCTTTGTCTTGTCTTGGTACTTGTGCAAGTTTCACTCCTTTTTGACCTGATCTTTGACATCTTGTCTCCTTGTTGATCAAACCTGCAATTAAGCACAACTTGTGAGCCTTTGGAACTATTTTGTACACATTTCTAATCAAAACTTGAGCATAAAGGAGTGTAAAATGCATCATAATTCCTAGTTATCAAAAACCCCTCTACAAACCGACGATAGTAGCCTGCTAATCCCAAGAAACTTCGGATCTCTGTGGCTGATGCTGGTCTAGGCTAGTTCTTGACTGCCTCAATCTTCTTCGGATCAACCTGAATACCCTCTAATGATATAACATGACCCAGGAATGCAACTGAACTCAACCAGATCTCACACTTTGAAAACTTAGCATACAACTGACTATCCCTCAAGAGTCTGAAGAACCACTCTAAGATGTTGCTCATGCTCTTCTCGGCTGCGGGAATAAATCAAAATATCATCAATGAAGACTATCACGAATGAATCCAAGTAAGGCCTGAACAATCGGTTAATCAAATCCATAAAAGATGCTGGGGCATTTGTCAACCCGCATGACATCACCAAGAACTCATAATGCCCATACCGAGTGTGGAAAGTTGTCTTAGGGACATCAGATGCCCTAATCCTCAACTGATGGTAGCTAGATCTCAAGTCAATCTTTAAAAATACCTTGGCACTCTGAAGTTGATCAAACAAATCATTAATCCTCGGCAATGGATACTTATTCTTGATTGTAACCTTGTTCAACTGCCGATAATCAATACACATTCTCATCGATCCGTCTTTCTTCTTAACAAATAGCACTGACGCACCCCAAGGCGAAACACTAGGTCTGATGAAACCTTTTTCAATCAAGTCTTGCAACTGCTACTTCAACTCTTTCAACTCAGGCAGGGCTATACGATACGGTAGGATAGAAATGGGCTGAGTGCTCGAAGCCAAATCAATGTAGAAGTCAATATCCCTGTCGGGTGGCATACCCGGCCGGTTTGAAGGAAATACCTTAGGGAACTCACAAACAACAGGCACAGAGTCAATAGAAGGAACCTCGACACTAGAATCACGAACATATGCCAAATAGGCCAAACACCCCTTCTCGACCATACACCGAGCCTTCACATAAGAGATAACACTATGGGTAGAATGACCAGGAGTCCCTCTCTACTCTAAATGAGGTAAACCCAGAAAGGCTAAGGTCACAGTCTTGGCATGACAGTCCAAGATAGCATGGTAAGGGGATAACCAGTCCATCCCTAGTATGACATCAAAATCAACCATGTCCAGAAGCAACAAATCTGCACAAGTTTCAAGACCCCCAATCACAACTATACAAGAACGATGGACTCGATCTACTATAATAGAATCACCCACGGTGTAGACACATATACCGGAGGACTCAAAGAACCACTAGGCATGACCAGATATGGTGCAAAATAAGATGAGACATAGGAGTATGTAGACCCTGGATCAAATAAAATTAAAGCATCTCTGCCACAAACCAGAACAATACCTGTGATAACCGTATCGGAAGCCTCAGCCTCAGGCCTGGCTGGAAGAGCATAACATCGGGACTAGGCCCCACCACCTTGGACTACATCTCTGGGATGGCCTACAGCTGGTTGGCCTCCACCTCTAGCGGTCTGAGCTCCACCTTTAACACCTCTACATCCACCTCTAGCACCTCTACCCCCACCCCTAGCTGGCAGAGCGGGCTATGGAATACCTGGCGCCTAAACCATAGCACGGGAATCCTGGTGCTGCGACTGAGTACCCACTAATCTCGGACAAGCCGTCCGGATATGACCATACTCACCACACTCATAGCATCCACCTGAATGTTACGGTTGAGGAAACTGAGACTGACCTTGGCGACCTAAATGACCACCCCTAAAACTCTGGAGCGGCGGTGCACTGATAGGAGCTGGTGGTGCATTGTAGGGCTGCTGATCAGAATACTGCATGTGAGAACCACGGCCACCTGAAGCACCGTGAGAAACCTGAAGGGCTGACTGAAAAGGCCTAGGAGGATGGCCTCTACCATATAAATCTCTGCCTCTAGACAAGGTACCACTGAATCGTCCTGAATGACGAGGCCTCTTGTCAGACCCCTGACCACCTCCCTACGATAGAACCATCTCAACTCTCCTGGATACATTGGCCGCCTCCTGGAAAGAAATCTCACTCCTAGTCTCCTTGGACATCTGAAGTTGAATAGGCTGGATAAGTCCCTCAATGAACCTCCTCACCCTCTCTCTCACTCGGTGGGAAGTATGATAGAGCATGACGGGCCATGTCGATGAATCTGGTATCATACTGAGTAATAGTCATAGAACCCTGCTGGAGACGCTCAAACTACCACCGATAGATCTCTCTCTGAGTGATGGGGAGAAACTTCTCCAGAAATAGCTGAGTAAACTGCTCCCAAGTCAAGGCTGGTAATCCGGCTGGTCTAGCCAAACAATAATCTCTCCACCAAGTCTTGGCGGATCCAGATAAGCGAAAAGTAGCAAAATCGACCCCATTGGTCTCCACTATCCCCACGTTCCTTAGAATCTCATGATAACTGTCTAGATAATCCTGGGGATCCTCAGAAGATACACTGCTGAAAGTAGTAGTGAAGAGCTTGGTGAACCTGTCCAATCTCCATAAAGCATCGGCAGACATAGTCGTTCCATCACCGGTATGAGATACCACACCCGGCTGAACTGCTCTAATTGGCTGAACTGTTGGAGTCTGAAACTGGGGAGCCATCTGCTCCGGAGTGCGAGTAGCTGGAGTCTGGGCTCTTCCTCCAGCCTGAGAGACGGTTGGTGCTACAGGAAGCAAGCCTACCCGGTGACACTCTCCACAAGTCCTACTAAACAGACCAAAGCATCCTGGAGTACTAGGGTAGCAATAAACCCCTCTGGGACCTGAGTTGGGCCCACCAGAACTGTCTGGGTCGGAACCTCATCATTAAAGTCAACCTGAGGCTCCGCCGCTGGTGCTGCTACTCTGGGTTGAGCTCTGCCCCTACCTCGGCCTCTAGCATGACCTCGGCCTTGCCCTCTGCCACTCATGGGAGCTGTTGCTGGGGGCTCGGGCTTCTGATTGGTGGATGAGGAAGCGCATGTTCTCGCCATCTATGAAAGAACAAAGTAAAATTCAATTAGCATTGAGAAACCAAACCGCACGACAGGAAGGAATAAATGTGAAGTTTTTCCTAACTCTGTAGCCTCTAGGGGATAAATACAGACGTCCCTGAACCGATCCCTCAGACTTTACTAAGCTTGTCCGTGAATTGTGAGACCTATATAACCTAGGGCTCTGATACCAACTTGTCACGACCCAGATTTTTCCCACCCTCGGGAGTCGTGATGGCGCCTACTCATGAAATCTAGGCAAGTCGCGTAATATAGAATCACTAACTCTTTTATTTAGCCTTTTTAACAAATTACATTAACATACGATTAATAATGAAATATTAACGATAAATAAATACATGCGGAAGACTTAATCTGATAACTTAGCCAAAACCAATATGGCAATACCAACATACATCTCTACCCGAAATCTGGTGTCATAATATCACGGACTGTCTACGAATACTACATACAAATGTCTAAAAAGAAAAGTACAATCTGTCTCGGAAGTAATGAAAACAGAATACATATAAAGATAGAAGAGAACGTCGGGCCTGCGGACGCCTGCAGGACTACCTCGGGATCTCTAACTGGACTGAGGGCAGCTACCCAATACTACAGTCCAAAAGATGCCGCTCTGGGATCTGCACATAGTGCAGAGTATAGTATCAGCACAACCAACCCCATGTGCTGGTAAGTGCCTGGCCTAACCCCGGCGAAGTAGTGACGAGGCTAGGACCAGCCTACCAAATAAACCTGTGCATTTATATAATATGCAGCGTAAAATAAAATAGGAATAAACAAGTAAAGATGGGAGGGGGTACATGTTGTGGGGAAATATCAGTACCAACAGTAAATTAAGAGAAAAGCATAAGAACAATTTAGAATTTACAGCAAAACAATGAGGAACTCGTAACCAATCTATGAACACTTTGTATTATTAATTGTTGCGGCGTGCAACCCGATCCCAAAACATAATAACTTTGTTGCGGCGTGCAACCCGATCCATGTCATTTATCACGGTTGCGACGTGCAACCCGATCCAATTATATTATTGTTGTGGCACGCAACCCGATCCAAATATAATATTGTTGCGGCATGCAACCCGATCCAAATATAATATTGTTGCGGCATGCAACCTGATCAAATTATAATATTGTTGCGGCGTGCAACCTGATCCAAATATAATATTGTTGCGGTGCGTAACCCGATCCACATATACAGTTCAACACCAATCACAACAAGAGTCCCGGCAAGAGATCAATAAAGAAACAACACTATCCCAGCAAGGGAATCGATGATATAAGTAAATACGTCCCGGCAAGGGAAAATCAGCTATAACCAAACTTGTTCCAACATCTAACTACTTCAACTAGCACCAATACTCAATCATAAGTAATTTCCACTAGGATAATCATAATCCATGTTCAACTCAGAGAATCAACAATTTAGGAATTCGTAGTATTTATTTAGAACACAACAATTTCAATTTAAGACTCACGGTCATGCTTGACACCAACGCATAGATACTCATCACCATACCTATACGTCGTACTCAACAAGTAACATGTAGCAAATAGGACACGACTTATAATCCCTCAAGCTAAGGTTAGACCAAACACTTACCTCGAACTTCCACGGTCAACTCAAGCCTCAAACACCGCTTTTCCTTTTGAATTTGGCTCCAAGTCAATTGTATCTAGACATAATCGACTTCATAACATCAATAAACGCTAAACAATCTAATTCCATTGCTTAATTATAGGTTTTCTATCATTTTCCCCAAAACGTCAAAAATCGACCCCGGGTCCGCTTGGTCAAAACACGAGGTTCGGACCAAAACCCGATCACTCATTTACCCACGAGCTCGAATATATAATTAGTTCCAAAATCCGACCCCAAAACGAGGTCTAAATCCCAATTATGCAAAAATCCCTAACTCTACCCAAATCCCTAATTTTCTACCCTTAAGAATATGATTTAGGCCTAAAAATCTAATAGGTGTTAATGAAAAATGAAGAAAATGAGTCTAAAATTACATACCTATGAATTTGTGGTGAAGTTCTCATTCAAAAATCGCCCAATTTGGAGTTTGGAATAAGAAGTTATGAAATTTTGGTTAAATTCCGTTTTGGCTTCTGTTTTAAAATCACTGGACAGACCTTCATCGCGTTTGCGATGGGTCTGTCGTGTTCGCGATGGGTCAGGCCAATTAACCATCGCGTTCGTGATCACAGGCTCACGTTTGCGGAGCTTTGACTCCTCTAGTCTTCGCGTTCGCGGGCCAGTGGTCGTGTTCGCGTAGAACAAAAATGTGAATCCCTCCCCCAGGCCATTAGCCTACGCGTTCGCGAGTGCCTGGACGCGTTCGCGAAGGCTACTCCCCCCACAACCTTGCATTCATGTCCCAAGCTCCGCGTTCGTGAAGAATAAACTGGCACCTGAGGAAATTGCCTTACGGGTTCGCGAGTGGGACCACGCGAACGCGAAGAACAAAACCTCTGTGCACTGAGACAGCAAAAACCTGCAACTTTTTTCCAAGTTCAAAACCTTCTGAAACCCATCTGAAACGCACCCGAGCCCTCGGGGCTCCAAACCAAACATGCATACTAACTCAAAAACATCATATGAACTTATCTGTGCGATCAAATCGTCAAAATAACCTCTTAAACAACGAATTTAGCATAGAAATCTAAGAAAATCTCAAAACTTTCAAAGTATGAATTTTTCACAACTACGGGTCCGAATTACCTCAAACGACTTTCGTTTCTTACCAATTTTCACATACTTATCTTAAATCACATATAAGACCTGTACGGGGCTCCAAAACCAAAATACGGGCCCGATACCATCGAGTTTTAAACAAAATTTCATTTCTAAAACTCATAAATAATTTCAGAAAATAATTTTCTTTAAAAATTCATTTCTCGGGCTTGGGACCTCGGAATTCGATTTCAGGCATACACCCAAGTCCCATATTTTCCTACGGACCTTCTGAGACCGTCAAATTAGGGGCCAAGGTCCGTTTACCCAAAATGTTGACCGAAGTCAACTTAAATCCATTTTACAATCAAAATTCATTATTTTTCACAGATTTTCACATAATGACTTTCCAGATACGTGCCCGAACTGCGCAAGCAAATCGAGGTGATGACGAAAGAGGTTTTTAATGCCTCAGAACGCAGAATTCAATTTAAAACAAGTGATGACATCACAACTCCGTACCCGAACCATTAACCTGGTAAATCATAATATAGTTGTAGAACACAAAAGAGACAGAAAAATGGGGGAACGGGGCTAAACTCTTGAAATGACCAGCCGGGTCGTGACTTCCTCCCCCTATTAAACCTAACGTTCATCCTCGAACGGGTTTAAAAACATACTTGAAGTCTCAAACAGGTGTGGATATCTGCTCTGCATCTCTCGCTCGGTCAGCTGACCTCTCTACTGCACTTTCACAGAAGCTATATCCTTTGACCTCAACTTTCGAACCTGCCGCTCCAAAATGGCCACCGATTCCACATCATAAGTCAAATCACCATCCACCTGAACCGTTTTGAAATCCAAAACATAAGACGGATCGCCGACATACTTTCGAAGCATAGAAACATGAAATACTAGATGCACACTCGACAAGCTAGGTGGCAAGAAAAGCTTGTAAGCCACCTCCCCAATCCTCTAAAATACCTCAAAAGGCCCAATGAACTGAGGGATCAACTTGCCCCTCTTCCCAAATCTCATAACACCTTTCATGGGTGATACCTTTAGCAGAAACTTCTCCCCGACCATGTAAGATATGTCACAGACTTTCCTATCACCATAGCTCTTATGTCTCGACTGCGTTGTGCGAAGCCTCTTCTGAATTAATTTCACCTTATCTAATGCATCCTGAACCAAGTCTGTACCCAAAAGCCTAGCCTCACTTGGCTCAAACCATCCCACCGGAGCTCTACATTATCTCCCATATAAAGCCTCGTACAGATCCATTTGAATGCTCGACTGATAACTTTTGTTGTAAGCAAACTCCGCGAGCAGCAGAAACTGGTCCCATGAACCCCCAAAATCAATGACACAAGCACGTAGCATGTCCTCCAATATCTGGATAGTGCGCTTGGACTGTCTATCCGTTTGAGGGTGAAATATTGTGCTCAACTCAACCTGAGTGCCCAACTCTCACTGCACGGCTCTCCAAAACTGCAATGTAAACTGCTTGCCTCTATCTGAAATGATGGAAACCGGCACACCGTGAAGGTGAACAATCTCTCTTAAGTAAATCTCAACCAATTGCTCTGAAGAATAAGTAGTACCAATGGGAATGAAGTATTCGGACTTGGTCAGCCGATCCACAATCACCCAAATAGCATCAAACTTCCTCGAAGTTCGTGGGAGCCAACTACGAAATCCATGGTGATCCGCTCCCACTTCCATTCCGTGATCTCTAACCTCTGAAGCAAGCCACCCGATCTCTGATGCTCATATTTGACCTGCTGATAGTTGAGACACCGAGATACAAATCCAACTATATCTTTCTTAATCCTCCTCCACCAGTAGTGATGTCTCAAATTTTGATACATCTTTGCGGCACCCGGATGGATGAAATACCGCGAGTTGTGGGCCTCTTCCAGAATAAACTCCCGTAGACTATCTACATTAGGTACACATATCCGACCCTGCATCCTCAATACCCCATCATCACCAATAGTCACATATCTAACATCACCGTGTTGAACCCTATCCTTGAGGACAAGCAAGTGAGGATCATCATACTGGCGCTCTCTGATGCGATCAAACAAGGAAGACCGAGAAACTACACAAGATAGAACCCGACTAGGCTCCGAAATATCCAATCTCACGAACCGGTTGGACAATGCCTGAACTTCAACTGCAAGGGGTTTCTCACCAACAGGATGGAATGCAAGACTATCCATACTCACTGCCTTTATACTCAAGGCATCGGCCACCACATTAGTCTTTCCTGGATGGTACAAAATGGTAATATCATAGTCCTTTAGCAGCTCTAACCATCTCTGCTGCCTCAAATTGAGATCCTTCTGCTTGAACAAGTGTTGGAGGCTACAATGATCAGTAAATACCTTACAAAACACATATAGAGGTAGTGCCTCCAAATCTTCAACGTGTGAATAATGGCAGCCAAGTCCAAATCATGAACGAGGTAGTTCTTCTTATGGGGCTTCAACTGACACGAAGTATAAGTAATCACTCTACCCTCCTGCATCAAAACACATCCAATACCGATCCGAGAAGCATCACAATAGATTGTACAACAACCGAAAGTTGATGGTGGAATTAGAACTGGAGTTGTGGTCAAGGCGGTCTTGAGCTTCTAAAAGTTCTTCTCACACTCATCCTACCACCTAAAAGGAGCACCCTTTTGAGTCAATTTGGTCAAGGATGATGCAATAGACGAGAAGCCCTAAACAAATTGACAGTAATAACTAACCAGACCAAGCAAGCTCTGAATCTCTATAGCTGAGGATGGTCTGGGCCAACTCTAAATCGCCTTTATCTTCTTCGAATCTACCTAAATACCCTCACTGGACACCACGTGCCCCAAGAACGCCACTGAATTGAGCCAAAACTCGCATTTGGAGAACTTGGAATAGAGCTTCTCCCCCCTTGGCCACTATAATACAACCCTCAAGTGTTGGGCGTGCTGCTCCTGGCTACGAGAGCACACCATGATAACATCAATGAATACGATAACGAACGAGTCGAGATAAGACCATAACACGATGTTCATCAAATGCATGAATGTTGCTGGGGCGTTGGTCATCCCAAAAGACATCACGAGGAACTCATAATGACCATAATAGGTCCTGAAAGCTGTCTTAAGAATGTCCGAGTCCCAAATCTTCAGCTGGTGATACCCATACCTCATATCGATCTTGGAGAACACCCTCGCTCCCTGAAGCTGGTCAAATAGATCATCAATACGATGCAAAGGATATTTGTTCTTGATTGTGACTTTGTTCAACTGCCAATAATCAATGCACATTCTCATAGTGCTATCTTTCTTCTTCACAAATAGAATTGGTGCACCCTAAGGTGACACATTAGGCCGAATAAACCCCTTATCAAGGAGTTTCTGAAGCTGCTCCTTCAACTCCGACGGTGCCATATGATACGGTGGAATAGAAATGGGCTGAGAGCCCAACACCAAATCAATACCCAACCCAATATCCATGTCCGGTGACATGCCCGATAGGTCTGCAGGAAACATATCCAGAAAATCTCGCACCACCGGAGCATAATCAATAGTAGGGATCTCTATACTAACATCTCTCACAAAGGCCAAATAAGAAAAACAACCCTTCCCAACCATCCGTTGGGCCTTCAAGTATGAAATCACTCTACTGGGAACATAGTCTAAAAAACCTCGCCATTCAATTTGTGGCAACCCTAGCATCGCCAATGTCACAATCTTAGCATGACAGTCCAGAATAGCATGACATGGAGACAACTAATCCATACCTAATATCATATCTAAATCAACCATACTAAGCAGCAACAGATCAACTCTAGTCTCTAATCCCCCAATAGTCATTACACACGATCGATATACGCAGTCCATAATAATTGTATCACCCATTGGTGTAGATACACGAATAGATGAAACTAGAGACTCATGAGGCATGTCCAGATAATGCGCAAGATATGATGACACATATGAATAGGTGGAACCAGGGTCAAATAATGCAGAAACATCTCATGACATACTGAGATAATACTTGTGATAACTGTGTCTGAAGCAATGGCATCTAGTCTAGTAGGGAGTGCATAGAAACGGGCCTGACCACCACTTGATCGGCCTCCCCCTCTAGGGAGACCCCTAACTAACTGAACTCCACCCCTAGCTGGCTGGGCGGGTGGTGAAGCAACCGGTGCTGAAGTCGAAGGTTGACCCCTCTACTGAGATGAACCTCTCGAAAGGCGGGGACAATACTTCTTGATATGACCCAAATCTCCACACTCAAAACAACCTATCCTTGTAAATGGCGGTAGGGACTAAAGGGAGCCCCGCACCGGGATAACCGCTAGAAGGCCCCAACATAAATAAACCTTGAGCTGATGGTGCATGAGATGAACTCTGAGCTGGAAGGGCACTGAGAGATGAGTGACCCTACTGAGAACTGTGAGAATCATGGCCAGATGATGAACCACGGTGAACTGGGCGAGCCGTCTGAGCATACCTGTAGGGACGACCCATGCCTTGGTGGAACTAACCTCCAGAAGGAACACCACCAAAACTACATGATCCACGAGACCTTTTGGCCTCCCTCTCAACCTGCTCCTGGCTGCGTACCGACTCTATCTCCTAAGTAATGTCAACAACCTCATCAAAAGTAGCACCAGATACCCTCTCTCTAGTAATAAGCACCCGTAACTAAAATGAGAGGCCATCAATAAACCTCCTGATCCTCTCCCTGTCTGTGGGAACCAACTAAACAGCATGACAGGCTAAATCAGAAAATCTCATCTCACACTACATCACAGTCATATCATCCTGATGCAATCACTCGAACTACTTGTGTAGCTCTTCTCTACGGGACTGCGGCACATACTTCTCTTAGACAGGAACGGAGAACTCTTGCCACGTAAGTGGCACTGCACCAACCGGCCTACTCCTCTCGTAAGCCTCCCACCAGGTAAAGGCAGCTCCAGTAAACTAAAAAGTAATAAATGATACCCCACTGGTCTCCAGAATACCTATTGTATAGAGGATTCTCTGACACTTATCCAAGGAACCCTGTGCATCCTCTCCCTCTGCACCGCTGAAAGATGGAGGTTAGAGTCTCCCAAACCTCTCCAATCTATGCTGCTCATCATCAGGCATGACGGGGACCACATAATCCTAAGCATTTACAACCGGCTGGCTAGGATCACGATGGGCAAATCTAGTGCTTGAGCTGGTCCCACTGGTGCATCTATAACTCGGACCCGATTCTGAATTGGGGCACCTGGTGGATCTGCAGGTGCTGACCTAGCTGCTATGCGGCCTACACCTCTGCCCCTACTACGGTCTCTATCGCAACCTCAGCCTCTCGTGGCCCCGAATGGTGGTACTGGTGGTTGTCCGTCCAGTCCAGTAGCACGTGTCCTCACCATCTGTGAGAGAATAGAATAACAGAATTTTAGTTACCAGTATCAACATATTCGCATGATAAGAATTCAAGAATGTGAAGTTTCCTAAGAGTTCTACAGCCTCTCGAAGATAAGTACAGATGTCTCTATACCAATCCGCAACACTCTACTAAACTCGCTCATGACTCGTGAGATTTATGTAACCTAGGCTCTGATACCAACTTGTCACGACTCAAATCAACTGTCATGATGGCGCCTATCGTGGAACTAGGCCAACCTCTACTTATCAACTCATCACAGTAAGAATAACTTTTAAAAAAAAAGACAAAAATAGTTAACAATAAGGAAACCTTTTTGAAACAAAATAAATCCGAAAATACGATACAATCCAACCCAAAACTGAGATGTCACTGAGTACATGAGCATCTAAATGAGGATACAGTCCACTACAATGTCTAGAGAAATAAATTGAAAATACAACTAGTGATAAAGAAGGAGAGTCAAGTCCTGTGAACGTCGTGCAGCTACCTTGATACTCTCCGAACTCTGAAGCATCAATCAGCAACCACCGCCATGACCAGAATCGCCTGGATCTGCATACGAGGTGCATGGAGTAACGTAAGTACATCCAACTCAGTAAGTAACAAGTCCAAACTTTGGACTGAAAGGTAGTGACGAACTCAACCAATATAGATAAAATAGAAATACATATACAGAAACATAGGCATGCTTTCAAATTAAATAGGCAGCTCAAAACAGTAAAGTAAAACAGATCCGGATAGTATAAAAATATAACTCTGCTATCTCTACATGCCAATGCACATGTTGTATGGAATGCACCGTGCTGTCAGCCTCATGTGCTCACACTCTCAAATGTTCAACCACTCGATATTGTATATAGCCCATACGGTCTAGGAAATATCTATCCCGGAATATATACATCACTGACTATAAATCATCCAGTACCAAGGAAAGGCAATCCAGCCCTATGGAGAAGATCCATCTCCGAGTATCAAGTACTTCGGACAAGATCCATGTCCAGGGAAGATCCATCCCTCAATAATATCAATCGCGCTTACTAGGGGTGTGTACAGACTCTAGAGAGGATCCTACAGCCCAAAAGCTATCACAAATCAGTATAACCGTTGCGGCATGAAGCCCGATCCTATAATTGTCATTCATAATCAGGCTCTCGGCCTCACTCAGTCATCAATCTCTCCAGTCTCACTCACAGGTCCTCATTATCATGAAAACTAGCTCGAAATAATGATATGATCTATCAATAAGTAACAACTGAGACTGAAATATGATATGAAATGCATATACATGACTGAGTACGAAATATCAATGAAATCAGAGAGATGATAGCAAGAAACGACCACTATGGGTCCCAACAATATCAGCATAAAGCCTAAATATGATATCTAGCAAGAGTCACAAAATTAGAGCCAAAAAATCGAAATTGGCTTAACCAGGCCCCAGGCTCACATCTCGAAATCCAACAAGAGTCACAAAACCCGAAAGTCCATTCACTCACGACTCTAACCATACTAAATTTATCAAAATCCGACACTATTTATCCCTCCAAATCCCCAAAATTCACTCTCTAATTCTCAAGCCCTAATCTCCCAAATTTCACCTCAAAAACTCACAACCTAGGTGCAAAATTAGTGGGAAAATACCATTATTAAAGATAAATAGGCACAAGGAGCTTCCCTCAGTAATCACTTCAAATCTTCCTTTAAATTCTCCAAAATCCGAGTTCCAAAATGTCAAAATGGTGAAAAATCTCGAAGTCCCGTTTTTATATGTTCTACCCAGGTGTTTCGCACCTGCGTCTCTATATCTGCATCTGTGGAGCCACATTAGTGGTCAAAACTTTGCTTTTGCAGAAAGTTACTTAAGCCACTGCCTCTGCTTCTGCAATCGCAAGACAACATCTGCGCACATCGTAGGCGCAGAATAATATTGCACCTGTGGACAACGCTCGCATCTGTGCCCTACTGCCCACTTCTGCGACTATTGCAGGTGCGGGAAAGTCTTCACACCTGCGACATCTGCCCATCACATCCTTGGTCGCATCTACGATCCTTGCCACGCTTTTGCGGGCTCGCACTTGCGGTGCTCACTTTGCAGGTGCGGTTACACCAGTAACAGCAGCACTTCAGCTGCTCCCTCAACTCAAAATCAAGTCGTTAACTACCTCGAGGCCCTCGGAACCTCAACCAAACATACCGTCAAGTTCCAAAATATCATACGAACTTAGTCGAATTCTAAAAACCTCAAACAATATCAAAAACACGAATTACACTCAGATTCAAGCCTAATGAACTTCTAAACTTCCAAACTCTACAAACGATGTCGAAACCTATCAAACCACGACCGATTGACCTCAAATTTTCCTACTGGGTATCTTGGAAGCTTCCTTTTCCAAAACATGAAACACTCGATTTGCTTGTCTAAAGCTATGTCTGACCACCACCTACTTTAGTTGGAACATTAGCCATGTGCATTCACATATAATAGTATTGTACGTTAGATATAGCATGCTATCGTTACAAGTTACAACCCTATAAATCTTCATAACTTCTTTATCTTTTTTTTCCTAAATAGTATGATCTTAGAAGTTACTATATTCCGATTTTCATGGAAAAAATGCTCAAATTTTAAAAGCTAGATAAATAAAGTGACTTTTAAATGAAGTCAAATATTTATAGAATCAGAAATTTCAGAAATATTTAACTTTATTAATTAATAGTGTGAACATTGGTAAAAGGTTGTTTGGTAGTTCAAGTATTACTTGAGTCCAAAAATGATCAGTGGTTTAAATGAGAAATTAAAATTAGACACTAATAATATTTAGTTACTCCCATTTGGAAAGTAATCATAAATCCATTATCTATACTATTCATTTGAAGACCAGTCTGATTAAATTTCTAGAGTTGTGACGATGATTGTATTTTGACACAATTTAAACTCATGACATAAAGCATAAGAATTAATGTTCTTACCATACTTTCGTTTGTACCATTTTGTTTTTCTTGGAATTTTTGGTTACTACAATAATATGCATATTTTTATTATCAAAATAACATGAAAAAATTCCTTTCATTTAAAAAGTGGTCTCGCTCAAAGAATTAGTAAGTCATTGATACTAATAGTAATATAAATATCCTAGGTCTTGTTTCATCAAAATCAAGTTTTCTGATCAAAATCTCCATTGCTAAAGAAGATTTAGTGGTCGCACAAAGATTGAAAGATTATTAGATCGACTTTATTTTCTTTCAACTTTAACTATTAATCAATGGCATCTGGGAGTCAAGGTCCTAAGCCAAAGTACGGACTTAAAGAGTAAGTTTTCACTTTTCTTCATATTTCTTCTTTTATTTTCTTTCATTTGTGCTATATATCCTAAAATTTTATTGGGTTCACAATCTTTTTTTTTTAATTAGCTATAGGAGAGACAATGGTACACTTCGTCTTCATAACGTACAATTCTTCTATCAAAATGAGTTACTACGTGAAAGGCTCAATCATGTAGTTTGCCCTCATTGTAGTCCCAAGTTATATGAAGAAATCATACAAAAAAAAACTTCGCTAGCAAAAATGCGCAAGGAGAATGCCGAAATGAAGAAATGGGTAACTTTTTATTAGAATATTTTTCTTCATTGAATTTTATTATTTATAATAAATTAAAATTGTGTGTTATATAGCTGTAATTGAGTTTCAAGTCTCTTTTGCAGATCGAGGTCTGGTCAGATATCATCAATTATCATTTAAAGAGAAACAACGTTGAAGGAAATGTTTTTCCCTAGAATTTTTTTGGAATACCTGTCATATGCTCATAGTTTTATGGAGAAGAAAAATATTATATTATTGAAATAATTCTAAAGTACAATGATTGTAACTCTGTGAAGGATAAGTTATTATACTTTTACGAGTTACTCAATTATAAAAAGAAAATGTGATGACTTGGTACTATGGTTATTATTATTTTTGCCTACCCACTTAACTCTTGTTAATTTAATTATTTGCGTTCATAATGGTAGCTAAAGAAGTATGTTTGCTATTGTTGCCTTTTCTAAAGTTTGATTGGGTCGACGAAAAGAAGCATCTGTTCTGCTATTCCTAGTGTATACATATAGTTCAAATATAACTCTTTTTTTAAATGATAGTATTCCAGTTGGTTTAAATGCACGTCGGTACTCATTCATTTAATATATGATCCTTCTTACCAGTACACACGCGGGCAATGTTTCTCTATAATGTTTAGGCATATAAAAATATTCAATTAATATTGCCTTTGCTAAAATTCAAACTTTGCTTCTACAAGTTAGACCTCTAACTCTTGGTGACCAAAGAGAGGGACTATTCTTCTTTCATGGAGACAAAAGTCGTCTTTTTTACTGACTGAACCTTTCGTTCGGAGGCCTTCATTAATATGATACGAAAATCTTAATCTTCGGCGATCACATTACTTGACTTAAAAAGATGGACCCGGGTTTCGCCAGTCTCACTCGCCGGTCACAACTTCTCAATTCATTCCATCCTCTCAGTCAAAGCCAGATGCGAATAAAATTTCTGCTTTCTGACAATATTATTCTCCTTTTATCCGATTTTGTGCGAGACAAATTGATTTGATACGAAATTCAAAATATTAGTTTGACTAATATGTTTACATATTCCATCAATTTCATTTTATGACACTAATAGAAAGTTTGAAGTTTAAAGCTAAACTAAATATGTGTAATTCTTTTAAAAGTACACAAAAAAATACTATGTAAAATGGAACAAAAAATGTAAATGGTGGTGAAAGAAATAATGAAGTGATAATTGGAGCGAAAGAAAAATATGGTACCGATAGTCTGATATTTAGTAGCTCGTGTACTTAGTGACACCCGAATTTGGGGGAATTTTGTATTGAGTCGCAGTATTTTTTATCGATTGTTTATGAGATTTTTTACTATTAAACTTATGTTTTCATGTTTTTAATTTAAAAATGCATAGTTATTTGTGATTGTCAGCTTACCTAGATCTCTGACAGGCGACATCACGACATGTTAAGTTTGGGTCGTGACAGTAATGTTAGCTACAGATATATTTCAGGCTTATATTAGTGTTTCCGCACTTAATTTATATCATTCAGACTTTCAGTATATCTGCATGTGTTAGTTTATCTTCCGCATTCAGTATGTTATGATATCACATGTTAATTCAGCCAGCCACTCGATCACATGTAGTCAGGCACCGGGTGTCGTGTTACGTCCAAGCCCAATTCGGGGCGTGACATCAATATTATCAATACTTTCCTTAAATAATTTATCAAGATTACTAAATATGGGATTTCGTTTATATACGCTGATAAAATTTTACATCAGTTGGTGCAGTTTTATTAATTGCAGGTCACTTACCATCTTCTAAAGATTATTACTCCATTTGTTTTAGAAAGTCATCACTTACCATTTTTGGAAGTTATAACTCCATTTACTATGGAAAGTAGTCTCTAAAAAGTTTTAACACAATAGTGCATTCGAATTACCAATGTAAGTCGAACCTCTAATACATCAAAACTAAAGGTAAAAAATAACCTACAACCGAGCCACTATCACTCGTCAAGCTTAAGTTTAATTTTATAATTTTGGAGGTCCATAAATTTTTTGTTAAAGTCATAATTGGGTCCCCAAATTATTTTTTCAATTAATGTGACTTATTGAAACTATTAAAAAAATTATTATCCAATCCATTTCATCATTTCATATAAGATCCTATCAAACCATAAGTGAAGCCTAAATTTTAGAAACTTAACAGAAAAATATAAAAACATAATATTTTTTTATCCTTCCGTCGTTCTTCATTTTTTCCCTTTTCCACGTGAGGTAGTTGATGTCTTAGTACCTATGCTAGACTAATCAAATCACCTTCCCTCGCTTTTGTTACAAAAATTTTTTTTTTTTGGTTGAGAAATTGGAATGCTGATATTATTAATACTAATAAGCAATATTCATATTACATTCTGTAGTGATGCCACTTAGGGTATTTAAATCTCCAAGTCCAGCCAACTTAGCATATATATTATCTGAAATTAACCTAACAAAGTATGTTCCACCTTTTGTCTTCTAGGAATTGGATTTCCACAAAATAGAGTAGAATTGTAAATCTAAAAGCTTGATTTAGACTGGATACCTTATGTAACGACTTGACTGGTTATTTTACTTTCTAGAACCCTATTACCTCAAATAACACTCTCTGTACTTGCTTTTACTAATTTATGACTTGCGGGGATGGTTGGTTAGGGATTTGGAAGAGTTTGGGTTGAAATCGGAACACTTGGTTCCTTAAGGTTGGCCTAAAAGGCCAAGTTTGACTTCGGTCAATATTTTGAGAAAACAACCTCGGAATCGAGATTTGACGGTTCCAAGAGGTTCTTATGATGATTTCAGACTTGGGCATATGCCCGTATCAGGTTTTAGATGATGCGGGAGCATTTTGGCGCCTCATAGTGAAAGTTAGTTCTTGAAGAATTTGAAGCCCTTTAAATTTGGGTTGGAGTGGGTTTGGTGATATCGAGGTCTGAATTAAATTTTGAGATCAGAAATAGTTCTGTAATATTATTTGAGACTTGCACGCAAAATTTGGTGTCATTCCGAGTAGTCTAAGTATGATTCGACTCATTCGGCGAATTTGGAAAACTTGAAGATCAAAGTTTGATTCAATTTGGTTTTGGGGGTATGATTCTTAGTTTTGTTGTTATTTTTAGCATTTCAAGAATTCAAGAAAGTCTGTATTATGATTACAGACCTGTTAGTGCCTTTGGATGGGGTTCCGAGCGGCTCGGTTGAGTTTCGGACCCCTCGGAGCTAAATGCATGAAACCAAATCTGCCCAGTTTTGGTTTCCTTCTTTGCGAACGCGAAGGAACAATCGCGTTCGCGTAGAAGGAGTTGGGATGGGGTGGGGGGAATTCTCTTCGTGTTCGCGATAGCTGCTCCGCATTCGCGAAGGTCTGGGCCAATGACCTTCACGTTCGCGTGACGCCTCACGCGTTCGCATAGAGTAAAGTAGCTTGGTCGGGCCAGCTTTGTTCTTCGCGTTAGCGAAGTCATTATTGCATTCGCGAAGGTTTAGCAAAGCTAGCCTTTGAGTTCGCGTGTCTATTGTCACGTTCGCGATGAAGGGCCTTCAGAGGGCTTGAGCCAATGACCTTCGTGAATGTGAGGCCCCTGTTGCGTTCACGATGAAGGGGGCAGCTAGGCAGTGAGTTTAAAATTGGGACTTAGCCCTAAACCCTAAACTCTAAACTATATTTGGGGTCATTTATTACATCCTTGGGCGATTTGGGAGCTTCAAAAGAGGAGATTTCAACCTAGCTTTGTGAGGTAAGTAATTTCTACCTAATGTGAGTTTAATACATGATTTTATGGGTAGATTATAACATGATTAGTGAAAATTATGGGTTTAAAGTAAAACCTAGATTTTTGATAAAAATGAGATTTAACCACGAAATTTGTTATGGAATGTAGTAAAAACCATATATTCTTGATCCTAAGGTTATGGGTAATAATTTTCTTCGAAAATTTTCGGAAACCAGGCACGTGGGCCCGAGGGTGAATTTTAGGAATCTTGTAATATGGATTGGGTAATCACTCTAATAGTGGGAATATGAACTTTGAGCCTATATTGATTAGTTTTTACGTTATTTGGATAGTTTCGGATTGTTCGACACCAAATTGAGGGTTTGGGCTTAAGCTTGGACCGGAAAGTAGACCTTGAAGCGAGGTAAGTCTCTTTTCTAACCTTGTAAAAGGGAAATTTCGTCATAGGTGAACCAAATTAATATATGATTAAATTTTGGGGGCTACGTACGCACGGAGTGAGGAGAGTCCGTACGTAGCTACTATTCTTGTTATGTCCGGGTAGTTCTAGGCTTACACCATGCTTTGTGGATACCTTTATCTGAACATATTTTGTGGTTTACGTTGAATAGAACTATGTTGAGAATTTCAAGATTTCAAAGGGTTTCAAGTAAATTATTATTTTGAAAAGAATTGAGAAGAATTTTGTTATATTTATATTTAACCGCGTCGCAAGTATATTTCGCGAGCGGGGTAACTATTTCCACTACTCTCATGGGAGCGGGTCATTCATCTCGGCAGGTGAATAGATGCATCTATGGTTCGCGCCATTCGACCCTCTGGTAGTGCACATTTTATTATTATGTTGGATCAAGCCATATGACCTCGGCATAACTTGCGCACGATATTTATTTGGACTTTCGGTGATTTGTATTTGTTTAATGCCTTGAATGTAAATTGTTAAATGATATGACTGAAATTGACACTTTATTTATGAAAGAAGAATTTATCATTTCCTGTTGTTGATCTTTTAGTATTATTTATGATATCCATGCTTAGCATAACACTTTAATTATATTATCGTTGGCCCTAGTAAGTGTCAAATTGATCCCTCGTCACCACTTTTTCGAGTTTAAATTGGATACTTACTGGGTACATATTGTTTATGTACTCATACTACGCTTATGTACTTATATGAGGCAGGCGCATCTATTTATCTACCAGGCGCGCATACTTGATCCCCAGCTTGAGACTTCACGGTGAGCTACCTTCTCGAGCCATTCTGCAGCAGCTGGAGTCACTTCTATGTCTTTATTTTCTGTCTATTTCCTTTTAGACAGTAGGATAGCATGGTTTTGTATAATCTACTAGATGCCCACATACTTGCGACACCGGGTCTTGGCAAACACTAGTAGACTTATGATTTTGGATTTGTTTACATGATTTCAATTTTCACTTATTTTCTTTCGCTTTAGTTGTGTTTCAATTGCAAATATCTAAACCTTTTAATAAAATGAGAAGATAATATCCACCTAGTAACCTATTTAAATGGGAAACTACTAGCTTGTTCAGTGTTGGCTTGCCTAGAAATGGTGTTGGGCACCATCACAACCAGTAGTGGAATTAGGTTGTGACAATATGGTATCAGAGCACTAGGTTCACGTAGGTCTCACAAGTTATGGGCAAACCTGGTAGAGTCTTGCGGATCGGTACGGAGACGTCTGTATTTATCTTCGAGAGGCTATAGGGTGTTAGGAAACTACTTTTTATTCGTTTCCTATCATGTAGTTGATGGTATACTAAGTTCCTTTCTCTTATTCTCTCACAAATGGTGAGAACGCGCTCGGCAAATGTTCTGGACCCGGGAAGAGCTGCTTTCCCTATTGCTAGAGCCCGAGGCAGAGGCCGGGGGAGGGCACCGGCCCACGGTCAAGGACGAAGACATCCTAGAGCTATACTAGTTGCACCGTCAGGGGATCTAGTAGAGGATACCATCATTGAAGAGCAGGGCGAAGTGCCCGCAGCAGAGCCTGCCCCGACAGATTTCATGACAGCACCAGGCTTTCAGGATGTCATAGGCCGTATGTTGCAGTTCATGGACTCTATGACTCAGGCTGATTTATTCCCAGCAGACCCAGCCACATCTCAGGCAGCAAGGGGAGCACAGACCCCTACTGCTCGGGCTCCTGGGCATGCAGCCGCAGTATATCACTCTGGGCACATTACCCGCAGATAGGGCCCAGCTAGTTGCAGTAGTGGCACCTGAGCCCAGACCAACTGCGGACGGTGATCCACAGAAGTTATTGGACAAATGGACTAGGCTACACCCTCCTATCTTCGGGGGCGAGCGTCATGAGGATGCCCAGGATTTCATTGATAGGTGAAGGGACACACTACACAACATGAGGATATTTTAGTCTCATGGGGTTGACTTCACTACTTTCCAAATGGAGGGCAGGGCCCGTAGATGGTGGCAGTCATATGTTCTTGGCAGACCAACGGGTTCCCCTCCCATTTCTTGGAGCCAGTTCACACAGCTCTTCTTGGATAGGTATATTCCACCCTCCGAGAGGGAAGAGTTGCGGTATCAGTTTCAGTAGCTTGAGCAGGGTCAGATATCAGTGACCGACTATGAGGCGATGTTTTCTAAGTTATCACGCCATGCACTCATGATGCTTCCTACTGACGTAGAGAGAGTGCGGAGATTTGTTGCGGGGTTGCATTCCGGTATTAGGGCCAACATGGCCCAAGAGGTTGAGATGGGGACTCCTTATTAGTTGGTAGTGGAGATTGCTTAGAGGATCGAGGGCTACCGTCAGAGGGGTAGAGAGCAGATATAGTAAGACAAGAGAGCCCGTTTCTCTGGAGAGTTTAGAAGTGCCCCAGCTAGGGGAAGAGGTTAGTATTGGAGGGGCCAGCCCAGCAGGCCCCCATATTCAGCACCCCCACCTCCTCCTCGAGGTGCTCTAATGAGGCCTTATTTTAGTGCGATGCTGGAGAGTTCTTACCGCCCGCCAGCTATTCAGGGTTCCTCCGGTGGGTATTCTGGTCATCGGGGTTCTTCTAGTGCTTATTTCAATGCCATGCCAGAGAGTTCATACCGCCCACCAGCCATTCAGGATTCTTCTAGTGGGAATTCAAGCCATCAATATTATACTTCGAGACAGCAGTCTATGGCACCGCGGGGTTGTTACGAGTGTGGGGATCCGGGTCACATGAAGAGATTTTGTCTCAGATGTTGGGGCAAGGCAGTACAGCAGGTTCATCAGCCTATGATTTCAGCACTAGTCGTCTGGACGTCCTAGAGGTGGAGGCCAGGTAGGGGGAGGTCAGTCAGCTACTGCTCAGTCAGGCGGAGACCAGCCAGTCGGCACTTTAGCTAGATTCTATACTTTTCCGGCCAGACCAGATGTGGTGGCCTCAGATGCCATGATCACAGGTACTATTTGTGTTTGCGTAGGGATGCTTCGGTATTATTTGATCCAGGGTATGCATATTCATATGTGTCGTCTCTATTTGCTCATTTCCTGAACATTCCTCGTGAGTCCTTGGGTACTCTGGTTTATGTGTCCATCTCTGTGGGCAATTCTGTGGTTGTGGATCGGATCTTCCAGTCTTGTGTGGTTATATTCTATGGTTTCGAGGCTAGAGAAGACCTTTTGTTACTTGATATGATCAACTTTGAGATCATCCTGGGAATGGATTGGTTATCTCCATATCACGCCATCCTTGATTGCCATGCCAAGACTATTACTTTAGCGATGCCAGAGTTACCGAGATTGAAGTGGAAGGGTTCCTCCTTTAGTATATCTAGTCGGGTTATCTCTTTTCTGAAGGCTCGACATATGGTCGAGAAGGGTTGTTTGGCTTATCTAGCTTATATTCGGGATACCACCGTAGAGTCTCCGACGATTGATTCAGTGCTAGTAGTTCGGGAGTTTGTCGATGTGTTCCTTTCTGACCTTCTAGGCATGCTATCGAATCGTGATATTGATTTCTATATTGATTTAGCTCCAGCCACTCAGCCTATATCTATTCCACCGTACCATATGGCTCCAAAAAAGTTGAAAGAGTTGAAGGAGAAGCTTGAGGAATTGTTAGCAAAGGGGTTTGTGAGACCAAGTGTATCACCCTGGGGTACACCAGTGTTATTTGTGAAGAAGAAAGATGGAACTATGTGGATGTGCATTGATTACCGCTAGTTGAACAAGGTCACCATCAAGAACAAGTACATGTTGCCACATATTGATGATTTGTTTGAACAGTTGCAGGGTGATAGGGTGTTTTCTAAGATCTACTTGAGATCGGGGTACCATCAGTTAAAGATTCGGGACTCAGATGTTTTGAAGACTGCTTTCCGTACTAGATATGGTCATTATGAGTTTCTGGTGATGTCTTTCGACTTGACTAATACCCCAGTGGCGTTTATGGATCTGATGAATAGGGTTTTCAGGCCTTATATTGATTCCTTTGTTATTGTCTTCATTGATCACATCTTGATTTACTCAAGTAGTCTAGGGGAGCACGAGCAACATTTGAGAGCGGTACTTCATATATTACGAGAACAGAAGCTATATGCTAAGTTCTCCAAGTATGAGTTTGGCTAGAGTTTATGGCATTTTGGGGCATGTTGTATTAGCAGGGGGTATTAAGGTGGATCCCAAGAAGATTGAGGTTGTTCAGAGTTGGCCACGTCCCACTTCGGTGACTGAGATCAGGAGTTTCCTAGGGTTGGCAGGTTATTATCATCGGTTTATGCAGGGATTTTCATCCATTACAGCACCTTTGACAAGGTTGACCCAGAAGGGTTCCCCATTCTATTGGTTCGATGATTGTGAGACAAGCTTTTAGAAGCTCAAGACAGCCTTAACTACAACACTGGTTCTAGTATTGACTTTTGGTTCGGGGATGTATACTGTGTATTACGACGTTTCATGCATTGGTGTGGGTTGTGTATTGATGCAAGAGGGGCGAGTTATTGTACATGCTTCATGTCACTTGAAGATTCATGAGAAAAATTACCCTGTGCACGATCTAGAGTTGGCCGCGATTGTTTATGCGCTTAAGATATGGAGACATTATCTGTATGGGGTGTCATGTGAGGTTTATACTGATCATCGCAGTTTACAGCATTTGTTCAAGCAAAGAGATCTCAATTTGAGGTAGCGTAGATGGCTTGAGTTTCTAAAGGATTATGATATCACCATTCTTTATCATCCGGTCAAGGCAAATGTGATCCAGATGCCTTAAGCAGGAAGGCAGAGAGTATGGGTAGCTTGGCTTTCATTGCAATAGAGGAGAGGCCACTAGCCTTGGACATTCAGTCCTTGGCTAACAGACTTGTGAGGTTAGATATTTCAGAGCCCAGCCAAGTTCTTGCATGTGTTGTTTCTTAGTCTTCACTATTGGGGTAGATCAAGGCCCAACAGTTTGATGATCCACACTTGGCAGCTCTCAGAGAGACGGTACTACATGGTAGTGCCAAGGAGGTTTCTATTGGCGAGGATGGTGTTCTGTGACTCTAGGGTCGTCTATATATTTCTAATGTCGATGGTTTGAAGGAGAGGATTCTAGAGGAGGCACACAGTTCACAGTATTCTACTCACCCAGGTGCTATGAAGATGTATCATGACCTGATGTGGCATTACTGGTGGCGGCAAATGAAGAAAGACATAGTGGAGTATGTAGTTAGATGCCTAAATTGCCAGCAGGTTAAGTATGAGCACCAGAGGCCAGGTGGCCTACTTCAGCAGATGACTATACCTAAGTAGAAATGAGAGCGCATCACTATGGACTTTGTAGTTGGATTGCTTTATACCTTGCGAAAGTTTGATGCAGTTTGGGTCATTGTCACAGGTTGACCAAGTCGGCACACTTCATTCCAGTTGCGACTACCTATACTTCATAGAAGTTGACCCAGATTTACATTCGGGAGATAGTTCGGTTGCATGGTGTGCCTGTTTCCATCATATCAGATAGAGACCCTTAGTTCACTTCCCATTTCTGGAGAGCCATATAGAGTGAGTTGGGGACCTGTGTAGAGCTCAGCACAACATTTCATCCTCAGATCGACGGGCAATTGGAGCGGACAGTTCAGATATTAGAGGACATGCTAAGAGCATGTGTGATTAACTTTGGAGGACAATGGGATCAGTTCTTGCCTTTGACCGAGTTTGCTTACAACAATAGTTATCAGTCTAGCATCGAGATGGCTCCATTTGAGGCTTTATATGGTCGGCGATTTCGTTCTCCTATCAGGTGGTTTGAGCTTGGCGAGGCTAAGTTATATGGTACAGATTTGGTGAAAGATGCCTTGGAAAAGGTAAAGTTGGTCCAGGAGCGACTTCGCATAGCACAGTCTAGACATAAGAGTTACGCGGATCAGAAGGCACGAAATGTATCATTTATGGTCGGTGAGAAGGTTCTCTTTAAAATCTCGCCGATGAAGGGTATTATGGGGTTGGGGAAGAAGGGAAAGTTGAGCCCCAGATTTATAGGCCCATTCGAGGTGTTGAGGCGAGTTGGGGAGGTTGCTTATGAGCTTGCCTTACCTCCCAACTTATCAGGAGTTCATCCGTTTTTTCAATTGTCTATGCTCCAGAGGTACCATGCTGACTTGCCACATGTTTTAGACTTCAGCACTATTCATCTAGATGAGAGTTTGGGTTATAAGGAGGAGCCAGTTGCTATTGTTGATAGACAGGATCTCCGGTTGAGATCCAAGAGGATTTCTGCAGTAAAGGTTCAGTGGATGGGCCAACTGGTTGATGAGGCAACCTGGGAGTCTGAGGAGGACATGCGGAGCAGATATCCACACTTATTTAGCACTTCATATATGAATCTAAACCCATTTGGGGACGAACGCTTGTTTACGAGATGGAGAATTTAACGACCCGACTGGTCGTTTTGCTTTCTAGAACCTTGTTCCCCTAAATAAGACTCCCCATACTTTCTTTTACTGATTTATGACTTGCGGGGATGGTTGGTTTGGGATTTGGAAGAGTTTGGGTTGAAATCGGAACACTTGGTTACTTAAGGTTGGACTAAAAGGCCAAGTTTGACTTCGGTCAAAATTTTGAGAAAATGACCTCGAAATCTAGATTTGACGATTCCAATAAGTTCGTATGATGATTTCAGACTTGGACATATGCCCGGATCGGGTTTTGGATGACCTGGGAGCGTTTTGGCGCCTCATAGTGAAAGTTTGTTCTTGAAGAACTTTGAAGCCCTTTAAATTTGGTTTGGAGGGGGTTTTGGTGATATCGAGGTCCAAATTGAATTTCGAGATCAGAAAATAGTTCTGTAATGTTATTTAAGACTTGTACGCAAAATTTGGTGCCATTCCGAGTAGTCTAAGTATGATTCGACGCATTCGGCGAATTTGGAAAACTTGAACTTCAAAGTTTGATTCAATTTGGTTTTGGGGGTATGATTCTTGGTTTCATTATTGTTTTTCGCATTTCGAGAATTCGAGCAAGTCTGTATTATGATTATAGACCTGTTAGTGCCTTTGGACGGGGTCCGATTGGCTCGGGTGAGTTTCATACCCCTCGGAGCTAAATGCATGAAACCAGATATGCCCAGTTCTGGTTTCCTTCTTCGCGAACGCGAAGGAACAATCGCGTTCGCGTAGAAGGAGTTGGGCTGGGGGGAAAATGCTGTTCATGTTTGCAATAGCTGCTCCGCATTCATGAAGGTCTGGGCCAGTGATCTTCGCATTCGCATGAGGCCTATCGCGTTCGCGTAGAGTAAAGTAGTTGGGCCGGGCCAGCTTTGTTCTTTGCGTTCGCGAAGTCACCATCGCGTTCACGAACCAAGCTAGACTTCGCGTTCGCATGTCTATTGTCGTGTTCGTGATGAAGGTCCTTCAGAGGGCCTGAGCCAATGGCCTTCGCGAATGCGAGGCCCCTGTCGCATTCGCGATGAAGGGGGCAGCTGGGCAGTGAGTTTAAAATCGGTACTTAGGTATATTTAGGTTCATTTATTACATTCTTGGACAATTTGGGAGCTTCAAAAGGGGATATTTCAACCTAACTTTGTGAGGTAAGTAATTTCTACCTAATGTGAGTTTAATACGTGGTTTATGGGTGGATTACAACATGTAAATTAGTAAAAATTATGGGTTTAGAGTAAAACCTAGGTTTTTGATAAAAATGAGATTTAACCACGAAATTTGTTATGGAATGTAGTAAAACCGTATATCCTTGATCCTAAGGTTATAGGTAACAACTTTCTTCGAAAATTTCTGAAATCCGGGCACGTGGGCTCGTGGGCCTGTGGTGAATTTTAGGAATCTTGCAATATGGGTTGGGTAATCACTCTAATAGTGGAAATATGAACTTTTGAGCCTATATTGATTAGTTTTTACGTTATTTGAATAGTTTCGGATTGTTCGACACCAAATTGGGGGTTTGGGCTTAAGCTTGGACCGGAAAGTAGACCTTGAAGCGAGGTAAGTCTCTTTTCTAACCTTGTAAGGTGAAAATTTCCCCATAGGTGAACTAAATTAATATATGATTAAATTGTGAGGGCTATGTACGTACAGAGTGATGAGAGTCTGTACGTAGCTACTATTCTTGTTATGTCCGGGTAGATCTAGGCTTACACCATGCTTTGTGGATACCTTTATCTGAACATATTTTGTTGGTTTACGTTGAATAGAACTATGTTGAGAATTTCAAGATTTCAAAGGGTTTCAAGTAAATTATTATTTTGAAAAGAATTGAGAAGAATTTTGTTATATTCATATTTAACAGCGTCGCAAGTATATTCCGCGAGCTGGGTGACTATTTTCACTACTCCTATGGATATGGGTCGTTCGCCTCGGCAGGTCAATAGATGCATCTATGGTTCACGCCATTCGACCCTCTGGCAGTGAACATTTTATTATTATGTTGGATCGACCCATGTGACCTCGGCATAACTTACGCACGCTATTTATTTGGACTTTCTGTGATTTGTATTGCTTTAATGCCTTGAATGTAAATTGTGAAATGTTATGGCTTGAATTGACACTTTATTTATGAAAGAAGAATTTATCATTTTCTGTTGTTGAGCTTTCAGTATTATTTATGATATCCATACTTAGCATAACACTTTAATTATATTATTGTTTGCCCTAGTAAGTGTCAAGTTGACCCCTCGTCACTACTTCTTCGAGTTTAGACTGGATACTTACTGGGTACATATTGTTTATGTACTCATACTACGCTTCTGTACTTAATTGTACAGGATCTGAGGCAGGCGCATCTAGTTATCCACCAGGCGCGATCCCCCAGTTTGAGACTTCACGGTGAGCTGCCCTCTCGAGCCATTCTGCAGCAGCTGGAGTCTCTTCTATATCTTTATTTTCTGTCTATTTCCTTCAGACAGTAGGATAGCATGGTTTTGTATAATCTACTAGATTGCCCACATACTTGTGACACGGGATCTTGGCACACACTAGTAGACTTATGATTTTGGATTTGTTTACATGATTTCGATTTTCACTTATTTGTTTTCGCTTTAGTTGTGTTTCAATTGCAAATCTCTTAGCCTTTTAATAAAATGAGAAGATAATATCTACCTAGTAACCTATTTAAATGGGAAACTACTAGCTTGTTCAGTGTTGGCTTTCCTAGCAATGGTGTTGGGCGTCATCACAGTCTGTAGTGGAATTGGGTCGTGACACCTTGGAAGCTTCCTTTGCCAAAACTTAAGACACTCCATTTGCTTGTCTAAAGCTATGTTTGACCACCACCTGCTTTAGTTGGAACATCAACCACCTGCATTCACATATAATAGTATTATACGTTTGACAGAGCATGCTATCGCTACAAGTTACAATCCTTCAAATCTTCATATCTTCTTCCCCCCCCCCCCAATATAGTGTGATCTTAGAAGTAACTATATTCCAATTTTCATGGGAAAAAGGCTCAAATTTTAAAAGCTAGATAAATAAAGTGACTTTTAAATGAAGTCAAATATTTATAGAATCAGAAATTATAGAAATATTTAACTTTAATAATTAATAGTGTGAACATTAGTAAGAGGTTGTTTGGTAGTTCAAGTATTACTTGAGACCAAAAATAATCAGTGGTTTAAGTGAGAAATTAAAATTAGACACTAATAATATTTAGTTACTCCCATTTGGAAAGTAATCATAAATCCATTATCTATACTATTCATTTGAAGACCCGTCTGATTAAAATCCTAGAGTTGTCATGATGATTGTATGTTGACATAATTTAAACTCATGACATAAAGTATAAGAATTAATGTTCTTACCATACTTTCATTTGTATCATTTTATTTTTCTTGGAATCTTTTGGTTACTATAATAATATGCATATCTTTATTATCAATATGACATGCAAAAATCTCTTTCATTTAAAAAGTGGTCCCGCTCAAAGAATTAGTAAGTCATTAACACTAATAAGTAGTATAAATATCCTAAGTCTTGTTTCGTCAAAATCAAGTTTTCCGATCAAAATCTCCGTTGCTGAAGAAGATTTAGTGATCGCACAAAGGTTGAAAGATTATTGGATCAACTTTATTTTCTTTCAACTTTAACTCTTAATCAATGGCATTTGGGAGTCAAGGTCCTAAGCCAAAGTACGGACTTAAAGAATAAGTTTCCACTTTTCTTTATATTTCTTTTTTTATTTTCCTTCATTCGTGCTATATATCCTAAAATTTTATTGGACTCACAATCTTTTTTCTTTTTTGTTTTCTTAATTTGCTATAGGAGAGACTATGGTACACTTCGTCTTCATAATGTACAAATTTTCTATCAAAATGAGCTACTATGTGAAAGGCTCAATCATGTAGTTTGCCCTCATTGTAGTCCCAAGTTATATGAAGAAATCATAGAAAAAAAATTCGCTAGCAAAAATGCGCAAGGAGATTGCCGAAATGAAGAAATGGGTAAATTTTTTATTACAACATTTTTCTTCATCGAATTTTAGTGATTATAATAAATTAAAATTGTGTGTTATATAGCTATAATTGAGTTTCAAATCTCTTTTCCATATCGAGCTCTGGTCAAATATCATCAATTATCATTTGAAGAAAAACAACATTAAAGAAAATGCTTTCCTCTAGAATCTTTTTGGGAATACATGTCATATGCTCATAGTTTTATGGAGAAAAAAATATTATATTATTGCAATAATTCTAAAGTACAATGATTGTAACTCTTCGAAGGATAAGTTATTAAACTTTTATGAGTTACTCAATTATAGAAAAAAAATTATGATGACTTGGTACTGATTGTTATTATTTTTGCCTATTCTCTTATCTCTTGTTAATTTAATTATTTGCTTTCATAATAATTGCTAAAGAAGTATGTTTGCTATTGTTGTCTTTTCTAAAGTTTGATTAGTTCGACGAAAAGAAGCATCTGTTCTTTTATCCCTAGTGTATGCATTAGTTTAAACATAACTCGATTTTTTTTAATTAATAGTATTCGGTTGGTTTAAACGCACGTCGGTACTCATCCATTTAATATATGATCCTTCTTACCCGTACAGATGCGGGCAATGTTTCCCTGTAATGTTTAGGCATATAAAAAAAATTCAATTAATATTGCCTTTGCTAGAATTCAAACTTCATTTCTACAAGTTAGACCTCGAATTCTTGGTGACCAAAGAGAGGGCCTATTCTTCTTCCATGGAGACAAAAGTCGTCTCTTTTAGTGACTGAACCCTTCGTTTGGGGGGCCTTCATCAATATGATGAGAAAACCTTAATCTTCGGGGGGTCACATTACTTGACTTAAAAAGGTGGACCCGGGTTTCGCCAGTCTCACTTGCCGGAGAGACTGGGACTAGATTGATAGAGGACATGGCATTTGCTCGTTAGCAATCTAGTTCAAAGCTAGTATTACGATAGGACAACTTCTCAATTCATCCCATCCTCTCAGTCAAGCTAGATGCTAATAAAATTAGTGCTCCCATTCTGACAAAATTATACTTCTTTTATTCGATTTTGTGTGACACAAATTGATGAGAAACGAAATTCAAAATATTAGTTTGACTAACATGTTTACACATTCCATCAATTTCATTTTATAACGGTAATACACAGTTTAAAGTTTAAAGCTAAACTAAATATGTGTAATTCTTTAAAAAGTACACAAAAAATGCTATGTAAAATGGTACAAAAAACGTAAATGGCGGAGAAAGAAATATTGAAGTGATAGTTGGTGCTAAAGAAAAATATGGTACTGATAGTCTGATACTAAAATTTAATTAGCAGCATAAATATGGTAAAAACTTGTGAAGGTTGTATCAACCAGCGTCATTACTACAATAGTGCCAAACATTTTGAGACGTCTTAAATTAGCGCTAGAGAAAATCCTCTTCTTCCACCTTACTTGAGGCTGTTACCTACATCAATTACAAAACGGTAATTGACATCCTTCTTTATTAACCTTTCGAGTGCCTCATTGGCATACTGAATTGGGACTATCTCAATTTCTGGATAAATTTTGTGGGAAGCACAGAAATCCAGCATTTCTTGTGTCTGCTTTGTTCCACCGGTTACACTCCCAACGATGCTCTTCATACCTATCACACATGAATCATTTTAGCTGAGGGCAAAATATCGAGCACAGGCTTACTTCAAATTATGAGCATGTTTAACAGATACATACCGAGAACTAGGTTTCCTGGACTAAATTTCACTTCAGTTGGGAAGCCAACCAGAACAAGAATGCCAGCAGTCTTTAACAGCGACAAGTATGGATCAAATGGAATATCTCCAGAAGCAGTGTTAATCATGAAGTCAAATGACTTACCCAGCGCCTGTAACAATGTAAAAGATCAATCACAGGGCAATAGCGGTTTATAGCATTTTCTGCGATATATTATTTTGATGGATCAGTTTCTGCAATGTTTTTATCCATAGATAAGTACAGACAACAAGCTTATGACCATACCTTCATCTGCTGTTCGTCCGATGAGACCATAAAATTGTCAGCTCCAAGAAGCTTCAGCGCTTCTTCTCTCTTAGATATACTTGTACTGAATACTGTTACATTCAATCCAAAAGCCTTTCCAAACTTCACCGCTAAGTGACCTAGACCACCTAATCCAATCACACCCAGAGATTTTCCAGGTTGATTCATGTTATGTCTCATCATTGGAGTATAGACAGTAATTCCAGCACATAGTAAAGGTGCTGCAGATGCAAGCGGGTAATTTTCAGGTATTCTAAAGCAGTACCTGTAGATATAAGCAGCACTTATCAGTAAACTATACACTGATTTTATTTGACAGACCATTTGGTCCACATAAAGTAAAGATTGGGGGAGTTTGGGATGAGTGGGGTGAAAACGATACATAATTTGTTAGAGAGTCAGATAAATTAACCTTTCATGAACAACAATGTAACTGGAGTATCCCCCTTTAGTAACAGTACCATCCACGTCTATACCATCAAAAGTGTATACTGCTCCTTTTGAGCAATGAACCTCTAATCCATCATTACAATATTCACATTCCCTGCACGAATTAACATATGTTCCAACTCCAACGTGGTCGCCAACTTTAAAGTGCTTAACATTGGTGCCAACATCTCTCACAGTTCCCACAATTTCATGTCTGACAATCATGAAAATAATAAATAACACAATATAACTATAAAGACAATAACTAAATGCCAATCTAAGCGGAAAATGTCACAATATAAGTAAATGAGAAAAAAATGTATCATGGCATCAAATAATTTCTGAAATCAAAATTTCCACCCTGGCACTAGAGGATATTTTGAATGTCCATGTTTATTCCTGGTCCAGACAATATCAGCGAAACATATTCCACAAAACAAAATATCCAGCAGAACATCATCACTGCCAACTGTCCTGCGGCAAGTAAAAGAAAATTTTAGCAGAAGATAAATAGCACTGCTACTTAAAAAAACTCGAGAACTAGATCAAATCAACAGTTCAACCATTTAAAGTTAGTTAAAGATCATCTAATCCAAAGTGGAGAAATAGAACAGCCCTTGTCAAATGATGAAAACAGACGAAGAAGCAAAGAAATAATGCATCAGCAAAGGCCATTCAAACATTGCAAGTGGTAAATGTACCTCCGGCTGAATTTGTAAGGTGAAAGAAATCCAGACGGATCTCGGGCTGCCCAACCAAGGCAATTTTCCTTTACACTTGCAGAAGTCATTTCAACTATTCTGCACTAAGGATTCAACACATAAATAAGAATAATCTAATAGCAGAGAAGCCAAGCAATAGCATTGTGTATTTAAAGTTCTTTCCTTGAGCCAAGGGTCTATCGGAAACAGCCTCTCTACCCTCAAAGGTAGGGGTAAGGTCTGCGTACACACTACCCTCCCCAGACCTCACTCGTGGGATTATACTGGGTTTGTTGTTGCTTTTAGCCAATCTTCTACCACAAGTTGAATAACTTTATAGCTATTCTACGACCAAAATTGAATTATTTTGGAAAAAATTGAATCGCATACATCCCAAATCAATCATTAATAGTCAATTTGACCAACTTTCAAAGCCAAAACTCAGATTTAGGTAAATCTAGTTTTTGGAATATATACAATTTACAAATTAAAAAAAATGAAAAGAAGAAAACTATGAGTTAAACTTTTTCATTTTCGAAATTGTTGAAGGATATCTTTGAAAATCTTAGCCAAAATTAGTTTGTTTGAATCTTGACCAGCAATAGGAAATCATTTTGGTACATGTATTAGTTATTACTTTGGAGATAACGAAATATGAGTCGCTCTCTCATGTCCTTCCCCGGACAAAAAATTGTTCGGATTGACTAATGACTATCAAATTCTAAAAAATAAAATAAAAATACAACAGTAGCATCAATACAAGCAAGAGTATGGCATTGGAGATACAACATGGAAAGTTATGGGCTATAGAAAGCTGTAATACAAGCAAAGTATGGGGCGACAAACAACTGGTGCACTAGACAACATAGAGCTTCTCATGGTTAAAGTCCCTGGAAACACATCTCAAAGCTATGGGATGAGTGCCAACTTAAATCATCACTCAAGCTGGGGAGTGGAGCTCATATTTCTTTCTGGCAAGACAGTTGGTTAGGGGCAAAGATTCTGAAAGATGAATACCCAACTCTTTTTTTACTTGCTAGCAAGCAGGAGCCCACTATTTCCCAATACTGGCAAGACAACCCTTGGACGCCACAGTTCAAAAGGGATATCCAGGACTGGGAGCTGAATGACCTGCTGGGATTTCTTACAAAATTATCAGGTGTCAATGTCAACTCCTGGGTGCAGGATAGGTTGGAATGGGAAGAATCAAAAGATAGAACATATACTGTCAAAAAGGGATATGACAATCTATGTTCTAAACAAGGAACTGACTGACAAATGGCCACGGAAGCTTGTATGGGAAACCAAACTACCTCCAAAAGTAGTTGGTTTTATCTGGACAACCTTGTATGAAGCATGTCTTACTCAAGACAGTCTCCACAAAAGAAGCATTTCAGACTGTAAATAGATGTTATATGTGCCAGATGGAATCCGAGAGCATCTGTTTATGCACTGTGTAGTAGCAAAACAGCATTAAAGATGTTCATGAGTGCTGGTGTTCGTGAAGAGTACAAAAAACTTGGTCTATGGTGCCTGGTTCTACTTTTTGGTGCATCTGGAATGAAAGGAAACATAGTTTTTTTTATGGGATTTTAACTCCTAATCACACTCTCAAAGCCAATTGTTTAATTAACTTATTTAGTTGGTTCAATCAGGCTCATGTAACTAGTGTTGAACTTTTTTTGGATAGTGTCTGCTCTTTAATTGTTCAGTAAGTTTTTGGCTTATGAGCAGACACATCCTTTTATTGTAACTTTTTCTATGCATCTTGTTGATGCCATTTAATATTTAATGACATTCACTTCATCAAAAAAAAAACACAGTAGCATCAAAACATGGAGTACATAAGTATTATAAATTTGGAGACATACAACAGATCCTTAACCTATTGTTCAAGTTAATAATACAATAGAAAGAAAATCTTTTGGTACAGCAGACCAAGAAAATTCTAGAAACAGTTGATTCCAAATACAGATTTTAATCATAAAAATTGAAAAGAATATGCCAAAGCGGATACTGTAGCATACAAATTCATCATTCATTATACAAACCATGAAATTGATAATGAAAAGAGAATAAACCTGAGAGGGAGGAACAATGGGGAACAGAATGGAGCTAACCAATGAGTCCGAATAAAAGTTACTGGGAAATGGAAAAGCTACTCTCTTTATAGTACGTCACTCGGGTTAATCGGGCCTCATATTTACGGGTTCGGATCTCTCCCGTGAAAGTTCCCTCTAGTTCCTCCAGTGATGCACTCGATGTGCGCCATGTGTCCTACTAAAATGATGGATCAGATCTGTTTTCTTAAGATATTCCTTGACCATGGTCTAGAGTCCGGAACCTAAATAATGTGTGTTTGGACTCAAAACACACAAATAAATATATTAAAAAAATGACATTTCTATATATAGCGTGCAACAACAACACGCTATATGTTAACGGTAACGTCTGCCGTTAAGTATAGCGTGTTGTTGTTACACGCTATATGTGTCAGATGATTTGACTTCTCATGTAGCGTGTTCAAATTAAACGCTATATATAGCGTTTTCAAATCATACGCTATATATAGCGTTTAATTTGAACTTGTCTTCTTCCTCGACAAAACCCTCTCCCTTCTCCTTCTGGTCCCCCCACCCCAACTGCTCGACAATCTAAAAAAAAATTGTGGGCCCCTCCCGTCACACAAAAGGTCAGGAACGTAGGTCCTCCATCGTAGTAGAGCATTCTGGACTCGTGGTTTATCTCCTTCGTCTTCAAATTTTCACGTATTGCACACACAACATCGAGATATTTCGATTTATTTTATGTCCAAACTTGTATAATAATGTATATCACTGCCTATTGAATGTGTTTTCATGTCCTTTTGTGTTGTATTTGCAAAACTAGTATGTTATATTTATCCGGACTTAGATATTAGTGTAAAATTTAGATTTAATTTTTTATGTTAATATAAGTATTTAGATATTAGTATTTTTATGTCATTATGTGTTTTTTATTTGCGAAACTAGTATTGTTGTAACTATTTTTTTTAATGTTATGTGATTAAAATATATATGTTGTTTATATTTAGTTTATTTATTAGCGTAGTAAAATGTAGAAACTTTTAGCATAGTAAACTGTATAGTATTTTAGCGTAGAATCCTTGTAGTTTAAGTAATTTTAGAATGGTAGATAAAAATATATACTTTGTACAAATTTAGAATTTAAATTATAAAACAAACACACACAAAATAATCGAAAAATTAAATTTGACATACATAAATATTCACAATAGTTTGGTGCTACTGGGCCTTAAATATCGAGCCTGGAACCCAATTGTTACATATACTTTGTACAATTAAATCTCTAAAAAAATTTAGAATTTAAATTATAAAATAAACACACACAAAATTATTAAAAATTTGAAATTGACACACATAAATATTCATGAAAATTTGGTGCTACTGGGCCTAAAATATTGAGCTTGGGCCCAAATTGTTACATATACTTTGTATAATTTAATAATTAAAAATTTAGAATTTAAATTATAAAACAAACACACACAAAATTATCAAAAAATTGAATTTGACACACATAAATATTCATGTAACTTTGGTGCTACTGGGCCTGAAATACCGAGCCTGGACCCAAATTGTTACATATACTTTGTACAATTTAATAATTAAAAATTTAGAATTTAAATTATAAAACAAACACACACAAAATTATCAAAAAATTGAATTTGACACACATAAATATTCATGTAAATTTGGTGCTACTGGCCCTAAAATATCGAGCTTGGACCCAAATTGTTACATATACTTTGTACAATTAAATCTCTAAAAAATATAGAATTTAAATTATAAAACAAACACACACAAAATTATAAAAAAAAAATTGAAATTGACACACATAAATATTCATGAAATTTTGGTGCTACTGGGCCTAAAATATCGAGCCTGGACCCAAATTGTTACATATACTTTGTACAATTTAATAGTTAACATACAATTAATGTTGTTTAATTTACAGTTGACGACATGGACGCGCCTATACATCCCGGCCCTTACTCTCGTGAGCTATTAGTGCTTCAGGGCGATCATAGGTTCACCCATATATGGGATGGAGAGTTACTTTCCCAGACTCTCCGCGCTAGGAGAGTGGACGACCTGTGGAATTTTCTTCATGACAGAGTTCTCCACGAGCGTGTAGTCCATCGCCTCCAAGCCACGGGATTCTATAGGATTCTTGAGATAGGCCGGATACAGGTTGATTGGGCATTGATCACGGCGTTGATTGAGCGATGGCGACCGGAGATGCATACTTTTCATTTGCCCATTGGCGAGGCTACCGTCACACTACAGGACGTTGAGGTTTTATATGGTCTGCCCACTGATGGCATGGCCGTTTCACTGCCTATTGCTATGAGATATATGTCGCGTGATCATTATTTGGACATGCTGCATCAGCTCACTGGTTTCAGGCCTCAGGACGAGGCTGCATCGTCTGGTGCTACTCGGTTGGCTTTGACCCCTATTAGACAGCACCTGGAGCTACTCCACCCCGATATCACTGACGATACAAAGGAGGATCATATCACCCATTATACGAGGTTGTTGTTGCTTCTTCTATTTGGAGGGGTCTTGCTCCCTAATACTTCGGGAAACCTCGTCAGCCTTAGATTTTTGCATCATCTTCAGCTGCTGGATGAGTTACCCTATTACAGTTGGGGTGCTTCTGTTCTCGGCTACATATATAGGCAAATGTGTCGGGCGAGCTCAGAGAGATGTTTATGGTTTTATGTCGCTTCTACAGGTGACAACATATTCCAATAAAGTGTTCATCATTTCCAACTCTACCTAGTTAGACTTTATCTTAACCATTACGTCAACTTTGTATGTTAGGTTTGGGCCTAGGAGCGATTCTTGCAGTTTCAGCCACTGCAACCATAATTACCTCCTACTGTAGCACCTCCGTTTCTCCCTCTAGCCAGAAGGTGGGTTCTCCGCTGTAGACTATTACGAGAGTATGATGTTCATCATAATCTCCCCCTCTGCAGTTATGTGTTGGATCTGCTGGAGGGCGCATAGGTAAATATGTACCTAAACTTACCTTGTGTGGATTAACTTAGTGTTGTGCATACTCACGTTTCATGTTCTTATTTGATAATTCATCTGGATGCCATACAACGAGGATTTGATAACTTCCCTGCCACCTTATTGCTCGACTGGTCGACATATTTGGAGCACTTCTGCCCCACTCATATGCCTTGATATTGTGGAGCATCATGCCTCGGAGCGGGTACTTGGGTAGTTTGGTCGCCCACAGTATATACCGAGGGGGCCTATATGGGAGCCTGTGCATTATCAGAGGGATGATCGTAGCCGGGCGGACGACGCATTTATGGCATGGTTAGCCGGGCAGATCCAGAGTTGGGACCATCGAGAGGAGATGATTCCGCCCCCACATACTTGGGACCAGGAGGTGGATATTCAGAGGTATATGTCCTGGTACCGACACGTCACCCGACTTTTTATCGGGAACCACTAGCGGTTAGTACATTCCATACGCCGGGCGACACGAGGCCCTGGTATGTTTTCTATTATTATTCATCATATAACAGTTTTTTAGTGCAATATACATAGTTTATATTTTATATGTTGTGCAGGCTATTGGACTACACACAGTCTACCAGATGGGACTACAGATGCAGGATTATATCGGAGATCCTGCGGATGCCTTGCAAGATTATAGCCATCAATTTGTAGAGTTGGTTGCCCGGACACTGTAGCGAGCCCGGGAGGATCAGTGTTTGGCTCACATGCCTGATTATGTGTAGTTAGATCAGTACGAGCGAGGTCCTGGTGTGGCACGAGGTGGTGGTGCCCGACGAGGTGGGGTGTCCGACAAGGTGGGGGTGTCCGACAAGGTGGTGGTGCCCGACGAGGCGGGGGTGCCGGACGACGTGGTGGTGGGCGGAGAGGAGGTGGTCCCCAGCAAGGGGGAGTTGAGGCCCCTGCTGATTATGTTCCTGCCGATATGCCGGGGGGCCTTGGGACGGATCTCACTCTAGGGACTTCGCAGGTGACCCCATCAGGTTAATTATTGATCACGGGCACGCAGCTTTCTGGAGTGGACTGGGATACATACTTTCCAGGCCCGTCTACCATTGTTGAGGACTGGCCGACCCGGGATTTAAGTGGTGGGGGCCCGCTGAGTTATGGTTCATCATCACGTTCCCAGGTATGGTTTTCATAGCGTATTAAATTATAATTTGTCTTTTTTTCATAACTTTGTTAATTTCCTTTTTAAGGCTGAACGCATTGTTGACATGGTTGCCACTGATGATTACATTCAGGAGCCCGAGGAAATAGTGGTACGACAATTCAAATTGTTCTGACGAATTATATACTTTGCTATTCTGAGCTTTTGACTCTTATGTAGGTTTCTACTGGACTGACGGCCTCTTGTACTGATCCTGTCAGCACCACTGATGATCACGCAGCGGCGCATTCGACTATAAGGTGGCGATTTGATAATGGCGATCTTGATAGCGTCCCCATGCGGGATGCAATGTGCCTCAGGCCAGCGGCTGCGTTGAGGCACACTAGATGCGGGACGCACTGATTTTATTCATTTTTATTTGGCATTATATGTACATTTAAAACAACTTTTATAAAATATGTGAATTACTTTTTGATTTCTCTGTTAAGTAGCTAGTTTCGTACTGCAATAAAAATACAAGTCGTAAAGAAGTAAAATTCCATTACAATGACTGAAAGAAAAGTTCATTACTAAACACATAACACAAATACAAGCACAAACACAAACATAACAGGCCAACCTAATAAAAATATATGAAATATGAAAATTACACTAAACACATACATGCCAATGTTTAGCTCTGGTTGCCATTTATTCTCCGCTCCAATCACTTAAATCGTTCTTCCAGTTGTTCTTTTTCTTCTTCTACCTCTTTTAGTTTCGCCTTCACCTCCGCAAGTTCCCGTTTATATTTTTCTTTACGCTCCTTTTGTGCATCACAATTCCATTGTGTTTTCCATTTTTCTTCTCCCACCTCCTTCAGTTTCGCCCTCAAGTCTGCAATAATTCTATCGCCTTCTATTTGTACTTCCCGTTGTCTTAAACACATATTATGAAGAAACTGCAGTTGTTCTCTGTAACAATCCTGATAACATGGTTCATCAACCCATTCCTCAAAACCAAAAATAGGTTCACCGGGGACCTTGTAAAACTGATTCATACAGTGCCAGTAGCGGCGTCCAACCTCACCACCGTCCCAACAGTTTTGCATCAAGCATGCTTTTCCACAATTGCACTTTGGTGGACGAAGAGGTTGAGCCATTTGGAAAATATTTGCTTTTAGTAAAAAAAAACTTACTTTTAATGAAGTTTTTGCATTTAGTAAATTTTAAGCACACAAAATAACTACAATGAGCCTGTTATTTATAGGCGAGACAACACACACATAACGTAGTGTTCAAGCGCGCTAAATACATAACGTACTATGTAATAGCGCTATATTTTGCGTGTTAAATATCATGATATTGACAAGACAACTTTATGTCTTGTCAACTTTATTTCAGACAACTTTATGTCTCGTCAACTTTATTTCAGACAACTTTATGTCTTATCAACTTTATGTCATGATGTTGACAAGACAAGTTTAAATTAAATTATTATTTAAATAGGTAAAATGGAAAAATACAAATCATAATTAACAAGCATAATTTTATTTCATAAATCTTGCAACATAGGCATAACAACTAATTATTACAACATCAACTCATGGATATTTAGGTACACTAGAAGAACACCCACCCCGAGCTTGATTACTGTTGCCACCCAAAGGACATTTTCTACGGTCGTGTCCTGTTTGCGAGCATATACCACATCTGCGCGCATACACGGTTTCACTAACATCCATTTGGTTTCGTATACGCATTCTCTTCTTCACCTGTATTCGACGCAAATAGGACTTGTTACACACCATTTTAAATAGTTCAGGCGGCCAATAATGTTCAGCACCCACTGGCTGCAACTGCCCACTATATGTGTTTAGGTACTTCGCAACACTATATTATTGATCGACATAGTTGGTTACACCCAAACCAACTTGTTGAAAGCACTTGATGGCATGTGAGCAAGGCATGTGGTAGATGGACCATTTTCCACAAGAGCATAACCTTCTAGATTCATTTACAATATGTACATTATTACCTCGATTTTGATGGATAGCGGTGCGAACTTCAAAAATATTTCTTTCGTTATCATACTGCAAAAATGAATGCCAATGCGCTCGCCGTCTATATTTCTCAAATCTTTTCATAGGCACTGGCATAAACTCAACACCCTTTTCCATCAATGATGTTGCAGCTGCAGACCTTTCAACAAACCTCTCCACCATCTGCTTGAACGACAACTGCACCATGGCTGTGACAAGCAATCCTCTTGCAGACTTCAATAACCCGTTGAAAGACTCTGACACATTTGTAGTCAGAGTTCCCCATCGTCTGCCACCATCCGCATGCAACGTCCACTTTTCAGGGTCATGTCGCATTAACCAACGATAGGTTGCCTCGTCTTCTTGCCTGATATATTCCATGTGCATCCAGAATTTATGTTGTTGGTGGTCTGTTGTTGTCATCCACATCAAATCATGGAGATCCTTGTTGGGATATGCCTTCTGAAAATTAGCTTTAAAGTGCCTAACACAGTAACGATGATAGGCATAAGGTTCTTGCTATGCAGGCAAGTTCTCCATAGAACTTAAGATACCACTGTGCCGATCGGATATTAGACAAATACCGGAACGCTATTTCACAATGTACTCTTTCAAGTGGTTCAAAAATAGCGTCCACGTCTCTTGTCTTTCATTGGCACAAATAGCAAAAGCTAGAGGAAATATCTGTCCATTAGCATCTACTGTCACGGCTATCAACAGTTTGATATCGTACTTTCCATAGACATGAGTGTCGTCTATGGATATTAAGGGCTGACAATGCTTTAAACCATCAACTGCTGGTTTAAACGCCCAGAAAACGTAATTGAACATATATTCTAGTTTACCTGGAATATGCTCAAGCTTTCATTCAACAACCGTCCTGAGGTTAAACTGCTGCAGTGCAGCCATGTACCTAGGGAGATCTGCAAATGACTTATCCCAGTTATCATAGACTATTTCAAACGCTCTTTTCCGCCCAAGATATGCCTTTCTTTTAGTAATTGTATGGCCATGTTCCTGGTGGACTGCTGTAATGCACTCTTTGATTTTATACCTTATGGTTGCTTCGATGTGTGGAATAAGAACAAGAGAAATCAAGTCAATATCCAAGTTGAAATGATTCCCGTTGAATGTGTCCATTTCGCATGTATGGGTGGGAATGTATTTACCCACTTTCCACAGACATGTCTTCTTCTTCATCGCACGCAACATCCAATGACATGGCCAAAACCACCTGCGACAAACAACCTTGTATACAACCGGACTTGACTCCCATACCGTCATCTCATGACACTCTTTTACGTTGTGAATTTTACAAGCCATGCTTAGGCGCGCTTTATCAGGAAAAAGCATGCCCTTTACCAGCACTGTTGGTCTAGACTCATCTCACATTGCTGTCCGAATTTCATCAAAATCCCTTGTTAGAGCTTCCACATCCGGCATGTTTGGCAAGTTATCAATGTAAGGAACCTCCCTTGAATGAAACGGCACTTGGGACTCATGCACTCTTCGTCTAGGGGGGTGGAGCATACTCTCTCGTCAAATCAGGTCCTTCCTTCTCATCCTCCTCATCACCATCCTCACGATGAAAGGGTGTATTATCTCCAGATTCATCAGCATTATTGTCGTAATCATTGTTCTCTTCCTCACTCTGTGCATCTGCCAGATCCCAATTTAATACATCATCTTCGGGCAATTGAGTGAGTACATTTGCTTCAATTTGCTCGTTTTCACTGCACAATCAACAAATTAATAAGATGCTAAATTTACAAAATACTTTTCATATAGTCGTATCACTTCACTTACAAGTCGTAATGTGATGAAATTTCATGATGGATATTTTCATGTAGGTGATAGCTCCTGGATGGACCACTTTGATCCAACACACCAAAACTATGCTCGGGTTCATTATTTATAAAACTCATATCCGGCTTGTACCCCCTGTTAAATATATGAGCGTTAATACAAATTGAATACAACAAAATTGTACATCGTACCACAAAGGAAAATTGAAGCTTACCACTCGTCTTGTGAATTATGTAAAGCAGGTAGGGATAAGTTTAAATCAAGGAAAACTCTTTCATCGGGAACATGTCCAGCAAAAACTCCTCCAGAATAGCCAGTCGATGACTGGGGGTTATCTGGAACATGTCTGGCCACCTCATTGTTTGGAACATCTTCGACCTTGACGTACATATCCAACATATTTATTACAAGATATTCCTGATATTCATCCGAAGTCCTCAGAAAATCCCTCAAAGTTTCATCATCGTAGATGTTTAACTCCGAGTAAAAAGCAGCCCCTTGCGGAGTGACGGAATACGGATATCTTCCAGTTACTTTAAGTATCACCGAACGTTTCCTCTTTCCCATTTTTTTGCATAACAACGATATCAATTTATCATACTCTAGTGTAAGTGGTAATTTAACATGACCCTGTGGAGATAAACTATACCTCACAAAGTTATTCTCCGTCACAACCTCACTCCCCCAATATAATGAAACTCTTATTCTACGCTCTTCAGACATTGCGAAAAAAATGCTTCAGAGTTTAACAATAAGAAAATATTAAAGAGAATTAGAATTGTATGTGAACGATTTTTCCAAATACTCTGACCACTTTATATAGGAAATGGCTAGTCCGGGAGGTAGAAAATTTTGGATATATAGCGTTTTCTAAACACACGCTATACATTGAAATAATTGTGATTGTCAGTTCACTTATTGGTGGGGCCAAAATCAGAGGATATCGTTTTCTGTTTGTGCGCTATACATATAGTGTGTAAAAACAACACGCCATACTTAACGGCAGACGTTACCGTTAATATATAGCGTGTTGTTGTTGCACGCTATATATGAAAATGTCGTTTTTTTAATACACTTATTTGTATGTTTTGAGTCCAAACACACTTTATTTAGGTTCCGGACTCCCATGGTCTAAAGCCTCATTTTTCCTTAATTAGTATATATTAATTTTCCTCTCCGACGATGAGAGTGTTCATTATCAGTTAAATTGTCCATGTCAGCTACTTATAAGTTTGGAGACCCATATTTTGTATGCTCGTATTTATGTTATATACACTGACAAAATATTATATAATTTAATTTGTTATAGCAGATCATTTATCGTTATTAAATAAAGATATTTGCGGTTGCCTTTTAAATGATCAAATTGTATAAATATTTTTTTATGGTAATTATTTTTTTATACCTATGGTATTCAGGCCAGCTTGCGAGCATTTCAACTAATTCAACGGGACATCTGCTATCTTCCACTAGAAATAGGTACCAGCAAGGGGAAGCTATGTGCGGCCAAGGGTGGTCAACTGAAATCTCTTGGGGATTTTAAGAAATAATGAGGCTTAAAATAGGTGAATGGAAAATGGAGGGAAATGAAATTTTAAGTTTCCCCTCTTGGCAAAGGGACATGGTCCCATATTGGAAGAGGAAGAGGTTTTTTATGGGTATATAAGCAATTGCTCTTCTTCTAACTCTTAAAGAGTTGAGAAGAAGGCAAGCCTCGCGTCGTCGTCATCGCTCGGCTCGGCTTCGATCGATTGATTGATTTTTTGGACCAAATTTATTTGTTAATAGTAAAATATTAACAGAAATATTATTAAATATTTATTTTAAAATTAAAATAAATATTATTCCATACAAATTTTCTGAGTTCTTCTCCTTTCTTCCGCATATTTTAACTTCAAAGAAAGCAACAGTAAGTGTGATTTGCTACCAAACTTTATGTTCGCTGAAACACTGGAGTTTGAAGTACCACTACACCAGTGTGTAATTCGTTCTATCCTGGGAGGAAATAATCTATCACCCTGGGTACTAGGAGGAGATTAAATTCCTTAAGGAAACACTGTGAATTCAGTTGGCTCGAATTGGTTTTTTATTTTGTTTATATTTCTGTTTATGTTATTTTATTTTCTCTAGAATTGTTTTACAAATACAGATTACTAACAAGCTTAAGAAATTTAATATATTTTATGTATTTGTGTTATACTCACTGTTTCTGGAGAGTAAAACCTTTGTGGTTTTGTACTCTATTGGAGATTAAAATCTACGTGATTTTAACGTTTGTGTCATTCTTTTATAGAAATGACAAATGACAACGGAAACCAAGCTGTTCTGATGGTAACTGCCAATTCCTCAACGAGCCGGACAACATCGGCATCATTGGCACCGACGGAGAAACCCGAAAAATTTGTCGGGATTGATTTCAAGCGCTGGCAGCAAAAAATGTTCTTCTACTTGACTACTCTAAGTCTCCAGAAGTTCATCAAGGAAGATGTTCCTATGCTGTCCGATGAAACTCCGGAGACTGAACGCTTTCTCGTGATTGAGGCGTGGAAGCATTCAGATTTTTTGTGCAAGAATTATATTCTAAGCGGGCTGGAGGATGCTTTGTATAACATCTACAGTGGCATGAAAACGTCAAAAGAACTGTGGATTGCGCTTGAAAAGAAATACAAAACTGAAGATGTCGGGTTGAAGAAGTTCGTTGCTGCAAAGTTTTTGGACTACAAAATGGTAGATAGCAAGTCTGTTATTACCCAAGTATAGGAATTGCAAGTGATTATTCACAATCTCCTTGCTGAAAGTATAAGTAGAATTAATACTAGTGTTGGTAGTATTAGTTTTATTATGTTTACTAACATAATTTTCATTGAAGGTCTTGTCATCAATGAAGCATTCCAAGTAACAACGATGATTGGGAAGTTGCCTCCATTGTGGAAGGACTTCAAAAATTATTTGAAACACAAACGCAAAGAGATGTCCCTTGAAGATCTCATTGTTCGGTTGAGAATCGAAGAGGACAATAAAGTTGTTGACTAGAGAAGCCGTAAAAACTCAACAATAATGGGAGCAAATATTGTTGAAGAGAACAAAAGGAGGAAGAAGGCTTCTGGACCGAAATACAACCCAAGCAAGAAACGGTTCAGTGGAAATTGCTACAACTGTGGAAAAGTCGGACACAAATCTACGGAGTGTCGTGCTCCGAAGAAAGACAAGAAGAAGGGTCAAGCAAACATGGTTGAAAAGCATGATGATGTTGATGACTTGTATGCCATGCTTTCCGAATGCAACTTGGTGGGAAATCCTAAATAGTGGTGGATTGATTATGGAGCCACTCGCCATGTTTGTGCTGTTAGAGAAGCTTTTGCTACTTATGCTCCTGTTGGACCCGATGAGACGCTTTTTATGGGAAATTCTGCAGAGGCCAAGATTGAAGGATGTGGGAAGATATTTCTCAAAATGACTTCCAACAAAGTGGTGATGTTGAACAACGTCCTTCATGTTCCCGAGATTAGGAAGAATTTAGTCTCTGCTGGAATTCTTGTTAAGAATGGTTTTAAATGTGTATTTGTATCCGATAAGGTCGTAATAAGTAAGAACGAGATATTTGTAGGAAAAGGTTACCTCACCGAGGGCCTTTTCAAGCTGAATGTAATGGTTGTTGAAAATAATAACAAAATTTCAGCTTCGTCTTACTTACTTGAGTCAAATGAATTATGGCATGTACGTTTGGGTCATGTCAATTATAAAACCTTGCGAAAAATGATTAATTTGAAAGTATTGCCTAAGTTTGAATGCGACAAATTAAAATGTCAAGTATGTGTGGAATCTAAGTATGCTAAATATCCTTATAAGTCAGTTGAAAGGAATTCAAATCCTTTAGACTTAATTCACACAGATATTTGTGACATGAAGTCAATACCATCTCGCGGTGGAAAGAAGTATTTCATAACCTTTATTTGATTGTAGTACTCGATATTGCTATGTTTACTTACTAATTAGTAAAGATGAAGCAATAGACGCATTCAAGCAATACAAAAATGAAGTTGAAACACAACTTAACAAGAAAATCAGAATGATAAGAAGTGATAAGGGTGGTGAATATGAATCTCCTTTTGAACAAATATGTTTAGAATATATAATTCATCAAATAACATCCCCTTACACTCCTCAATCCAATGAGATTGCGGAAAGAAAGAATCGTTCATTAAAGGAGATGATGAACGCATTGTTGATAAGTTCTGGTTTGCCACAGAACTTGTGGGGGGAAGACATTCTTATGACTAACCGAATACTAAATCGAGTACCCCATAGCAAAACACAATCCATTCCATATGAAAAATGGAAATTAAGGAAGCCCAACGTAAATTATTTTAAGGTGTGGGGGTTTTTGGCAAAAGTGCAAGTTCATAAACCCAAAATGGTAAAAATAGGACCAAAAACCGTTGATTGTGTTTTCATAAGATATGCGACCAATAGTAAAGCATATCGATTTCTGGTTCATAAATCAGAAAATACTGACATTCATAATAACACGGTTATAGAATCAGATAATGTTGAGTTCTTTGAAAATATATATCCGTATAAAAAGGAATGTGAGTCGATTGGTAAAGTATCTAGATGACCTCGAAAAGAAACAAAAGAAAGTACATTTAATCAGGAGGATCCAAGACGGAGTAAAAGTCAAAGAACGCCTACTTCATTTGGACCAGATTTTGTGACTTTCTTATTAGAGCATGAGCCTCAAACATTTAAAGAAGTCATGTCTTCTTCGGAATCATTGTTTTGGAAAGAGGAAGTCAATAGTGAAATAGAATCCATATTGAACAACCATACATGGGAATTGGTTGATCTTTCTCCTGGAAATAAATCGTTGGGTTCTAAATGGATCTTTAAGAAAAAAATGAAAGATGATGGAACTATTGACAAATATAAGGCAAGACTTATGGTCAAAGGGTATAGACAACGAAAAGGTCTTGACTATTTTGATACATATTCTCCAGTTACAAGAATTACATCCATACAAACGTTAGTAGCGTTAGCTGCAGTTATGGTCTTGAAATTCATCAAATGGATGTTAAGACGGCCTTCTTACATGGAGAATTGGAGGAATAAATCTACATGGAACAACCTGAAGGGTTTGTGGTTCCAGGTAAAGAAAAGAAGGTATGTAGACTTGTTAATCCCCTTTATGGACTAAAACAGGCACCCAAACAATGACCAAACAATGTTGTCAAATGGTTTTAAAATAAATGAATGTGATAAATGTGTGTACATTAAAAATGTTCCAAATCACATAGTCATTGTTTGCTTATATGTGGATGATATGCTGATACTGAGTAATGACATTGCCAACATAAATGCTACTAAGCGTATGCTAACTAGCAAGTTGGATATGAAGGACTTGAGAGTTGCTGATTTAATTCTGGGGATTGAGATCCATAAGACTCCTCAAGGTCTAGCATTGTCATAATCTCATTATATTAAGACAGTACTTGAAAAATTCAAGCACTTAGGGTTTAAAATTGCAAAGACTCCAATTGACGTGAATCTTGCATTAGCAAAGAACAAAGGCCAAAACATATCACAATTGGATTATGCTCGTGTGTTGGGATGCTTAATGTACATCATGAATTGTACACGACCAAATATAGCCTGTGTTATAAGTAAATTGAGTCGATATACGAGTAATCCAGGTCAATCTCATTGGATGGCAATGAAATGAGTTTTGGGATATTTAGAACATACCCAGGGCTTTGCTTTGCACTGCAGTAAATATCCTGCAGTGATTGAGGGATACTGTGATGCAAGTTAGATCACCAGTTCAACTGATTCGAAGTCCACAAGTGGATATGTATTCACTATTGGTGGAGGAGCGGTATCTTGGAAGTCGTCCAAACAAACTTGTATTGCTCGCTCTACAATGGAGGCTGAATTCATAGCCTTAGATAAAGCCGGTGAAGAAGCTGAATGGCTCCTAAATTTCTTGGAAGACATTCCATTTTGGCCCAAGCCGTTGACACCAATATGCATACATTGTGATAGTCAAGCGGTAATTGGAAGGGTTGGGAGCGTTATGTATAACGGTAAATCTCGTCATATACGATGAAGACATAAAACCATTAGGCAATTACTCTCTAGAGAAATTATCACGATTGACTATGTAAAGTCAAGTGATAATGTGTCGGATCCACTTACAAAAGGCCTAACTAGAGAGGTAGTTGAAAAATCATCAAGGGGAATGTGACTATGGCCGAGAACAAGTCATAGTGGCGGAAAATCTACCTAGAAGACTAGAGATCCCAAGATCTAGGTTCAAGGAGATCAAACAAAGTCCTTAATGACAGTTCAACATTGTCAACTAAACTTTTGGTCCATTCTCGTGATGAGGCAATGTTCAAGTACCAAGGATAAAGCATTAAGGCTTTTTAATGATTTCTAAATTTGATACAGGGTATATCAAATAGTGTACCTACGGGATGACACGTTTAGGAATCACCTGTGTAAGTGTGAAGTGTTAGTCGCTTCAAGGAGAACTTTGTAAGGCCAGTTCTCTATGCACTTATGAAACCAGGCGGTATTCATGGCTGAAACGAACACAACAATGAGAACCAAAGACGGTTAAGGGTTGATTGTGTGACTTATGGTTGTCTAGGTATACACCAAAGTTTGGGGTTCAAAAATATCAAATCTACCGATTGACCGAGTATATCCGACATAAGTTCACTACGGAAAGTTCAAAGGAAAACCTACTTATCCAGATGCAATTAATCCTAGATTGCGAATCACACAGTTTTTCCATGCATATTTCCGTGATATAGCCATTCCCCATTCATGTGGGGGATTGTTGGAGATTTTAAGAATAATGAGGCTTAAAATAGGGTGAATGGAAAATGGAGGGAAATGAAATTTTTAAATGAAATTTTAAGTCCCCCCACCCCCGGCAAAGGGACATTGTCCCATATTGAAAGAGGAAGAGGTTTTTATGGGTATATAAGAAATTGCTCTTCTTCTAGCTCTTAAAGAGTTGAAGAGAAGGCAAGCCTCGCGTCGTCGTCGTCGTCGCTCGCTCGGCTCGGTTTCGGCTTCAGCTTCGGTCAAATATTTGATTGATTAATTTTTTGGACCAAATTTATTTGTTAATAGTAAAATATTAACAGAAATGTTATTAAATATTTGTTTTAGTAACAGAATATTAATATTAAAATAAATATTAATATTAAATCCAATCCGTTTTTCAGTTGTGTAACCGAAAATTAAACTACCCTTCAATTTTTCCTCTTTATTTTCCCTCTTTATTGTTAAGTAAATAGTCATTTATGTTATGACATTTATGATATGGCCGTTTTGCATAAACAACCATTCTGAAGAGTTGCACCTCTTCAGATTTCAGCCCAACTTTGGCTATAAATACAAGTCTACTCTCTCAGAATTTCCATACGAATTTTCTGAGTTCTTCTCCTTTCTTCTGCATATTTTAACTTCAAAGAAGGCAACAGTAAGTGTGATTTGCTACCGAACTTTGTGTTCGCTGAAACACTGAGGATTTGAAGTACCACTACACCAGTGTGTAATTCGTTCTATCCTGAGAGGAAATAATCCATAACCTTAGGTACTAGGAAGAGATTAAATTCCTTAAGGAAACATTGTGAATTCAGTGAGCTCGAATTGGTTTTTTATTTCGTTTACATTTCTGTTTATGTTATTTTATTTTCTCCAGAATTATTTTACAAATACAGATTACTAACAAAATCTTTTGCCGAGAAATGTAAAATATTACTCCCTCCATTCCAAAAAGAATGACCCATTTCTGAATTTGGAAATAATTTAGCTTAAACTTACAATTCTACCCTTAATGAGAAGCTTTTATAACCACACAAATATTTTGGGCCTCTTTTTGACTTGTTTAGGACCACAAATTCCAAAAGTCTTCATTTTTTCTTAAACTCCGTGTCCAGTCAAACAGTTCACATAAATTGGAACGGAGGGAGTACTTGTTATTGATAAAAAAACTGACTTTGAACACCCTTGCATGGCCAACTAGCAAGGAGTACTCAAATTTTATATGCCCTTATTGAGTTTTTTAGCTTCGCCACTAATACCAGGTAGCTCTATCCATCGTAATTGTATAGAGGCGCATAAATTCTAAACAAACAAAATCCAAGAGAATTAAAAACCATGTCACCAACGAGTAAGTCCCTTTGGTATTCCAATAATATTATACTATAATCTTGCATGATCATGATTCATATATGATGATTTCTAGAGCCAAGGTGGCAACATCTGGGATGATGACATAATACACAGATTACACGCATAATTTACTAATCCACATAAAATTAATTAAGATTATAAGATACATAATTCTTATACATCACATGAGAGAACAGGAATAGACATTATCATCATTAAACAAGTTGCTAACTTTGTCATCTCCTCGTTGACTAACAGGTAAAGTGCCATGCTTTTCAGTGGCATTATAGCCATGCCTCCAGTAATTGTAGCTCTCTTTGTACTCTATCGTTGTATCTTTGAAATAGTTATTTGAAGATGTGAAATACAAGGGTGGATTTGGATATGGCCAGAATTCTGCCCTCTTTCCTGTTCTTCTCACTGCCTTTAGCACCTTTTTCCGATCAATGTATCCCACCACTGTTACCTTCTCCATCTCTACGTCCACCTCCACCGAGTCTATCCCTATCGTTTGTACAATCACGTCACTTATTAGATAATTACACATAAATCTTTTGATAAGTATTAATTAGTCTTTGGTAAAAATAGTAACTATCCTACTATTATTGATAATGTAATAAAAATCCTTACGCTTCCCGTATATACTTAAAATCTTACGAAAAATAATATATGACGAAACATATATATATGACACAATTTTGTCACAAGATTGTGACGAAATTTCATCAATTCGATGAAGGCACAACCTTCTAAAATCAGATTATTTTGAAAATGGCTTTTCAAAAAAGTACTTTTAGTTATAAAAAGTTTGTGTATAACTAATTAATTTGAAAAGTACTTTTGAACCGTAGTTAATATTTGCGCAAGCTTTGAGTAAGTGCTTTTAAGTGTATTTTTCTCAAAACTTTTTTTGAAATTACCTTTTTTTTGCTTCTCAAAAAATTACTTTTGCTTCTACTCAAAAATATTTATTTTCTTTTAAAGCTTGGCCAAACACCTTAATTTTAAGTGGAAAAAAAAAAATAACCGCTGATCAGGAAGAGAGAAAGGAAGAGGTTTTTTCTTTAGATAAAGCGGAAGCTCGTTCCTGGAAAGTACCTCCCAAAGGTTCTACCTTTTCTTGTGCGTTCGGGAATAAATAGAAAGTTTCTAAATGGGGGCGAACCGAAAAACTCAGCTTTTCGGAGCGGACCAATCTTCCATGCCCCCCCCCCCTTACTCTCTACAAATTGAGATTTGGCCGTAGAAGGATCGAATTGTATCCGAAGAACAGGGGGAGCCAGCGGATTCGAATTCTGCTATGCCGGTGCGCAAAGCAAGCGCGCAACGACTCTCATATCGAGAAAGGCTTTCCTTGAGTTTGAAATAAGGGGCAAGAAGCAAGGGCGTAGCAGCTGCGCGAAGTTGCTTACGATTGCAGTCAGGAAAGGGGAAAAAGTCTTTTTTTATTTTTGCTTTCATCGAATATGATCTACTACTCTTATTTGTTACTCGACCATTAACTTCTTCTTTAAAAAAAAAAGGATTCCAACAACAAAGAAGGGGGGCCGGCCTCTTTTCCGTACCAATATTGACAAAAAAAAGTACTTTAGACCAAGAAAAAACTGGGCTAAACAGGTTATTAGTCCGTAGTATATTTGTAACAAAAATGAGGGTCCGTGAAAAATTTGTGACGGACATATGGATCAAGAATTCTTCCAATTAATTTTTTTTTTTCTATCAAGATAAATTCCAATGATATATAGCAATAATAACAATTTATGAATAAGCTGGTATATGGATTAATGCACCTCTAAGCTTGAGCATAGCGTCTTTGACGACTCTCTCGCAGCCTGGGCAACACATCCTTACTTTGAGTTCCACCGTCTGTAAAATAAATCAGGGTTTAATTAATAATTAAGAGCCTGAGGATTTTCTTTTGCTTTGTAACTACTTCACCTAGCTATATATACTTTTTGACCAAATGTGCAATTCATTGTCTTTGTTCGTTCCTTTTACTGTTTGGACTCTATTTTGTCGAACGTCAAGTACAATTTCTTTAGCCAATATTTAAGATAAACGATGAGAAAAGTTGGTGCGAAAAGATTAAAGTTAAAAACAAAAAATAAATTTAAAAAAGAAGAAGGAAGAGGAACACGGTCCAAATGCTAGTCATCCCATTAACATTTTCCCATTATATTGTGTTTCTCCTATGATATTCTAATTAACATGCATCTTTTACAATAACATAATTGGCTAGTAGAAAATCAGGTGAAATAATTTTCGGGCTGAACTAGCGAAAAGGTGGAGAAAATGATTTTTTTTTGTTGTTGTCGTTGTTGTTGAAAGTAATCTTGGGTATGCGTGAACAAAGTCTCACATAAAAAGCAAAAAAGAAAAATAAGTTACTTATAAGGAGTTGGATACTCATGTGAGGCCTTTTGGAAAAACTTTGCAGGCTTGGCACAAAGCGGGCAATATCACACCAAAGGGGAAAAAAATCATAAATAGCCAGATTTACAATTGGTAATTAAAAAATAGTCATAATTTCAAAAGTGATCCAAATTTAGCCACTTTTTAAAGATAAAATATGAACAAAAATATCCTTAAACCCCAAAAAAATTCCACCATAATATGCTGGAATTCGAATTTTTTACATATGAGATTCGAGCATAATGTGCTAGAATTTCATAATGTGTTGGAGTTCAAATACTGACTAGCCCGTACTATTTTCCACCGGTGGTTTTTTTTGACCATTTTAGTCCAATAAGTAAAAGAAAAGATGAAAGGATTGAAAGTGAAACCTGCAAAGAAAGTGGTCGACCCCTAGGCATGTTGTTGTTAATGCTTTTATTGTTTGTCTTGGTAATGAATGAAGATGATGATAGTGAAAGAAAGAGTAATTTGTAAAGTGAAGTGAAAAGCGCAAAATAGTTTCTGAACTAGGTATTCCTTTCTAGCTGTATAGGTTGCTTGAGTATATATATTGACATATACATGTATAAAAAATGGCAATTCATTTGTGTAGAAGTATTCGTCGAAGAGAATTAAGGCATCTCTTCTGTAAGTTCCAATCTCTTGATTAGCACATCAATTAAGCAAACAAATGTTGTGCACTTGTCTGAAAATTGACAAGCCCTCCTCTTTTACTTTATCACATACTTTCCAATCGCTTATTTTAAAGAAACTGGGGTAAAGTGTAGTAATAACAACTTTTAAGATTGTTATTTTAAATTATATCCATAATTTACAATGTATTTATAGATTAGTCAATTCACCCAAATTTCAGGACTAAGTATCCTAAATTTTTGAGCTGCTAATTTGGAATTCAGAACTTAGTGTCCAAAATTTTTGAGCTGCAAATTTTGAAATTCAGGACTAAGTGTCCTGAATTTCTGAACTGCTAATTTAAAATTCAGGACATAAGATTCGAATTTCTAAACGCAATTTTCAAACTTTAGGACACGATGTCCTTAAGTTTGAATTTGAAGTTTAAACTTCAGGACACCGTGTCCAGAAGAGCGAATTGACTAATCTTTAAATAAATTGTAAACTATTAATATATTTTAAACATCATGCTTAAAAGTTACATGATAATATTTCCACACGAAATTATGGGCTTATTTAATATTTTATATGTGGAACACAGCAAAGAAGCTTATGAATTAGTTAAGAGCCCTTTTAGGAAGGGAATGGCATCTGAAACCGATATAATATGTGGTGAATGAATGCTTGAAGCATGGGTCAACCAAATGGCTGCTGACACTGAAAAGTAAAAGGAATATGATCAGTTTTTTGTGGGGATGGGCCTAAGGATGCAAAGGAAAAAATAAAAAATAAATGGATGCTGAGACTGGAAAGTAAAAGGAATATCAGGTCTCGTGTGGAAGATGTATGGGCTTAAGGAAGTACAAAAGGTATTTGATACAAAGGAACATATATATTCCAAACATCTCCTTTTCGTTTTCTTGTCATTATCATGTTCTTTTTCAATCCTGGTACATGCCAATTGCCAAGCATGCACCATCAGAAAAATTAGGACTATATTCTAAAAATTAATATTATGAGCTAATGTAATAAAAATATTTATTTCAATCCAATTTTATGAATTTAATTAAAAGTTCAATGTTTCGTGTTAGTCTATGTAGTTGCGCACTTGCGCTTCAATTGATGAGTCCACTTAAGCCTTAGATGTTGGAATTTGGACTTACGTTAATTGGTTATAGTCTGAAAGGATAGTAATGTGGCTTAAGTGGTGGATAAATAAAAGGCCTAATATTAAATATTGTGTGTGTGGATAAGTGAAGCCCAATAACTATTGGCCTGTGATGGGTAGACACTCTTTATAAATAGAGGTCAACCCTCATTTCTCTAGATATTAGAAAACCCTAGCGTATTCTGCTTCTTGAATACGTGGTAACGGTAGACGTCCCATCAGTCAAGTTCTCCAGGTTGTGATAGCGCGTAGCTAGTGGATCGTGGAAGTTGGTCTCAGGCTTGATCATCAGTTGTTGTTCCTGCTGAATTCATGGAGTTTAACGGTACGCTTCCTTGAACTCTAACTCAAGATTATGGTTTTATATCGGTATGATGGCTCTTGTGGCTCATTTTGATTTAGAATTGTACCAGATGGATGTTAAAACTGCTTTCCTGAATGGGAGTCTACTTGAAGAAGTTTACATGGTTCAACCCGAAGGATTTAAAGAAGTTGGTAAAGAACATCTAGTGTGCAAGCTTAACAAATCCATATATGGTCTTAAACAAGTCTCCAGGCAGTGGTACTTGAAATTTGATGAAATTATTACAAAATTTAAATTTTTGGAAAATAAGCTTGATGAATGTGTTTATCCAAAATAGCTAATGACAATTTTATTATTATGGTTCTCTATGTTGATGACATTTTGCTTGCCACAAATGATTTGGGATTGATGAATGAGACCAAACAATTTTTGTCTAGGTCTTTGATATGAAAGATCTTGGTGAAGCCTCTTTTGTTCTTGGGATAGAAATTAAAAGAGATAGGTCACGTGGTTTATTGGGTTTATCACAACATTCCTACATTGAGAGTGTTCTTAAAACATTCAATATGCAAGACTGTAGACCTGGAGTTGCACCTGTTGTAAAAGGAGACAAACTAAGCAAGGATCAATGTCCAAAAAATGAAGTTGAAATGAGAACTATGAAAGATGTACCATATGCAAGTGTTGTTGGTTGTTTGATGTACATACAGGTTTGTACAAAGCCTGATATTGCATTTGATGTTAACATGTTGGGAAGATTTTATTCTAATCCTGGGTGGGCACATTGGGTGGCTGCAAAGAAAGTGATGAGATATTTACAACGCATCAAAGACTTCATGTTTGTATATAAAAAGGTTGATGATCTGGATCTTCTAGTATATTCAGATTCTGATTTTGCAGGTTGTCAAGACACTATGAAATCAACTTATGGGTATATATTTATGTTGGGTGGAGGTGCTATTTCTTGGAAAAGTGAGAAGCAAAGTATCACTGCTACATCTACAATGGAAGCTGAGTTTATTGCTTGTTTTGAGACTGCTTCACATGCTGTCTCGATGAAGAATTTTCTTACTAAATTACAACTTGTTGATTTTATATCTAAGCCGGTGACTATTTTCTGTGACAATAGTGCAGTTGTGTTCTTCTCCAAAAATAACAAGAGAACAAGAGGCTCTAAGCATGTTAGCCTTAAGTTTCTTAAGGTTAGAGACATGGTAAAAGAAGGTGATATATGTATTGAGCATATTAGCACAGATTCTATGTTGGCTGATCCTTTTTAAAGGTCTTAGGCCTGTAATGTTTAATGAACATGCTAAAAATATGGGTATTTTAGAGTCTTTTGATGTGCTTTAGTCAGTGGGAGTTACTTTGTAATTGCTGACTGGGATATTACTTTTGATAAATTCTATTTTTATGCAAGCTTGTGTTATTTGATATCTGTTATGCTTATGACTAACATGATAATTTATTTATTTTTATTTCCAATTGGACATTGCATAAACTCATGATATCTTTGAGTCTCGTGGCTTGTTGCTTTGATTATCCCGGGTAAGGCACAAGGGAATCCTCCTGAGGTGATATGATTTTGTGTCACTTGGAGTCTCCTGAGGTGATATGGTTAAAATATCACTTGGAGGATTATTTCTTTCTAAGAGGTGTGAATCTATTCACCTTGATTAGAAAGATAAAATGCTTAGCACACATGTTTGATCCATGTTGATGGAAATTCTAGCATATGTGGTCGTAGATAGAATTCATACCTTAAAATGGTGCGATGCCTGCTACGATTCATTGTTAGTCTTTTTTATTGAGACTGAATGGATTGTTATATGGGTCATTCTATCCTTGGCTATATGAGTAGTGTGACCATCGTAGAGTCTAAAATCCTTTTTCAAAATAATTTTCTTAAAAACTCAAATATTTAAAATTGTTTTCTTGTCCTCAATTAATGTTGGCGTCCAAGTGGGAGAATGTTGGGATTTGGACTTACGTTAATTGGTTATACTTGAAAGGATAGTGACGTGGCCCAAGTGGTGGATAAATAAAAGGCCTAATATTAAATATTGTGTGTGTGGATAAGTGAAGCCCAATAACTATTGGCCTATGATGGGTAGACACTCTTTATAAATAGAGGTCAACCCCCATTTCCCTAGCTATCAGAAAAACCCTAGTGTATTCGGCCTCTTGAATACGTGGTAATGGTAGACGTCCTATCAGTCAAGTTTTCCAGGCTGTGAGAGTGTGTAGCTAGTGGATCGTGGAAGTTGGTCTCAGGCTTGATCGCCGGTTGATGTCCCTGCTGAATCCATGGAGTTTAACGGTACGTTTCCTTGAACTCTAACTCAAGATTATGGTTTTATATCGGTATGATTGTGTCTTGATCTCTGCTATGGCTGAAATTTAATAATCTAACATTAGATTCATGATGTGTTGTCTTAAAGGTCCAAAATTATGTTATGTGTTAAAGAGACGTGACTTGCCAAGTGTATAGGGTAAAATATGCTATGCCAAGTGGTCGCGTTAGATAGTGACATGTGGAGTCAAAAATGGAGAAAAGATAGCACCAAAGGCAACGGTCCTACTTGCCACCAGAAAGAATGACACTCGTGAAGATGCAATAAATATCTTCCTCCCCAGGGGCAGATTTACCTTAGTCCGAACGATGTTACATGACACCGCTTCGTCGAATCATTCTACTAATTATGTATATATAGTTCAAATATAAAAACGCAACAATCCTATAAATAATATAAGTGACACCACTTATAACTCCGGTTCGTGTAGCTCATGCGGTCAGAGACTGAACTATTACGCCTTAGGTCGCATGTTCGAACCTTCAACTACATTCTTAAAAAAAAAATTGTGCCCATCCACAAAATAGATGTGACTGAAGGGGTTTGAACCGCTGACCTCTTTGGCATTATGAAAACACTAAACCAATGGATCATAAGTGACATTTGCAGGTAGTAGCGACAATAAATTCTTTAAACGTGAAAGGATGCTGCTGCTTCCTTGTATTTTTGTATGTTGTACAAATTTACAGCAATTTTTATTTATTTAAATAGTGATACCGCTTATGCAAAATTCTGCGTACGCCACTGCTCCTCCCGGTAACGTTCAATGGAGAATATTCCACAACATGTAGTGCACTACCAGTTATAGGGAATTTGTCATTTATGCTCACTGTTATACCTTCTTCAATAGTCCTCAGAATTGATATTAAAGAAGGGCATGATCCTAGGACTTTTTTTCCTAGGTGAAGCTATTAATAGTGAGCCTTATTATCATTGTAAGGACATGAATTTTTTGGCAAACTTATGCTATAATCAATCTAAAGCTCTACATATTTTTATCTTCTTATTACTTGATTTGATCGTTGTTGTGTCCGGAAGCCTTGCTCCCGGTATCATTGTTTCTGCTATTTTATCTTCATTTTAAGGCTAAGTATTGCATATTTCTTCAATTTTATTATTTCAGAATCGGATCAATTGACTTGTCTAGAAACCACATGTAAATTCAAATGTAAGTTTTAGGGGTAAACACCAAGTTAAAGATGGACAATGATATCATGACGTGGCTTGTCAAATTAAAAAAAAATGGACAATGATATCATGTCGTATGCTGAATAAAACATGTCAATTCAAATCAAATTTTGTAATTATTCAAAAAAAAAAAAGTCAATACCAATATGAATATGGCAAATTTACAATGTTCTAGCCAATCAAATCTGATTTAGTCACTAGTTCAATATGAATGGTTAGTGACTCAAGTGAATCACTAAAATCACAGTTAAAGAGTTAATTTGTCTTCATCTTTCTTCCATAATGTAAATGGGTCCTCTATAAGCCAAAAAGAGGATCAGAAATTGCAATGACAAAGAGCTCCGAAGAACAAGAACTTCAAGACTTCCTTTACAAGTTTCGTATACTCAAATTCAAGAACAAAGGCAAATTAAGGACCAAGGCAATTGAAATCAAGATGACTTATTCGTTGTATTTTGATCCAAAGTTGATGTTTGTGACGGATAATTCAAAATTACATTCATGATCATGTTCAAATTCAAGCCTTTAAGTCCTTGGCCTCAAATTCATAAACTCAACTTAGATTCAAATTCATAAACTCAACTTAGATTCAAATTCATAAACTCAACTTAGATTCAAATACATCAAACATCAGCTTGTCAAGTCTTGAGTCAATATTTGAAGAAAATAATTAGAAAATACCTTCATCAAATTTTGAGAAATTATAGACACTGTAACATCCACGCTGAAATTGAATAGTAGAGTTCGTCACATATTTTTTTGTCTTAATTTTCTCAAAGGGGAAAATACATAAGTACCCCTTAACCTATACCCGCATTCCCAACTACACACTTTTTCTTTACGGGAATCCTATTACCCCCTAAACTTATTTTAAATAGAATTATTTTTACCCTTAACGCTGATGTGGCAGAGTGTATGTTTTTAGAAGCAAGAAAAAACGATTTTCAAATTAATTTTTATTCTTTTTTACTATTTTTTCTTACTTTTTTTTCCTTTTCCTTTTGCTTTTCCTTTTTCTTTTTGCTTTTACTTTTTTTTCGTTCTTTCTCTAATTCCGGCAGATATTCATTCACCGGCGACTTTGTCTAATCATTTTTCTTTCATTTTTTCATTTCACACACAAATTAAACTCTCAAAAAGTTCTATTCATAAGCAAAGCAAAATATACTCAGATTTGGAGGGAAAAATTCATCATCAAAAAACCTTCCCACGCCGGAAAAAATGATGTATTTAAATTTTAACTGGAAAAAGTTTTCTTAGCTTATATTCGTTTTTATTTCTTTTTCTCTTCCTCCCACCCATAAATTACACTTTCAAGAAAAATTTATATATATATATATATATATATAATAAAACACACTTAAATCGGGATAAAAATCTATCACCGGAAAAAATGGTGTTATGTGAAATTTCGACGACCACCATTTTATGCCACCGGTGGCCAAAACAAAAAGAAAGAGAATGAAATAACAAAAAAAATGAGAATAATAAGAAATAAGAAAAAGAAGAAAGAATAAAAAAAAGTACTAAAAATACATGTGGGGACATGTGGTTGTCTAGTTTTAAGGTGCAAATAATTCCATTTAAAATAAGTTTAGGGGAGTAATAGGATTCCCGAAAGAAAAAGTGTGTAGTTGAAAATCCGGGTATAGGTCAGGGGGTACTTATGCATTTTTTCTTTTCTCAAACACATTTAATAATTTACTAAGTAGTATTTAATTGTTTAATTTCTATACATCGTAGTATACAGATCTTTCAAACAGTCATAGTATTACATAATATAGGTAGTTTTTTCTTTATATAATACGGAAATAATTTAGTAGAATTTAAGTTGTGTATCTGTATACGGGTGAATCGAGCCCGTGGACCGCTTCGGTTTTCGATGAAGTAAACAAAGCAAGAGACGTGACTGTAAGGAACTGGAATCGAGGCAAGGAGCCCCTCGAGTCGGGGTCCGGTCAAAACACCCGACTTCGGAAGCATCGGGGCCATGACCCTCAGGTTCGACTCGAATCCCAAAAAACCTCGGAGAGAATTACCAAATAATTGAGCACGACCAACAAAAGGCCGTTATATCCATGACTAGCCGGGTGTCACGGTGTGAATCTCGGCACGTATCAGCAAAAAATCGGTGATTAGTAAAACGGAAGATTTTTACCTTTTATGAAATTGTACTTAGAGTAAAGCTCATCTACTATATAAATAGGAGTCTAACTATTCATGAACACACATTGTATCAAGGCAATATACTCTTATTTTCTTTGTTATTCAAAGTTCTTACTTTTATTCATTAGTTCTTCATTAGCGTGAGCCCAGGATCGAAGGCATGCATTCCATTAGAGTTATGACTGAGTCCAGGATCACTCCCCTTAATTGGTTTGACAATTTATTACATCTTTTATCTGCTTAATCTACCACAATTTATTGTTTGTATTGAATTACTCTACTTATCCTTAAAACCACTTATAAATTTAATTGTTATCCTTTTTTTAGCCGAACCATCCCGAAAAAACGCTCGCAGAAATGAATCGGCCATAAAAAGGTCGGGTGAAGCAGAACCCGGGACCAACCCCGAGATAATAAAGATGCTTGAGGACCCTGGCAAAACGGGTGGAATCGGGAGAAAAGAAAATCGAAGCCAACGAAAAAAAAGTGGAGACCTATAACTCCAGGGTCGATCAAATCCTAGGAGCACCACCGATACTAAAGGGCCTGGATTCCAAGAAATTTGTCCAAAAGCCTTTCCCTCCGAGCGCAGCTCAAATGCCAATCCTAAAGAAGTTCTGTATGCTCGAAATTCCGAAGTATAATGGGACAACTAATCCAAATGAACATGTGACCTCCTATACATGTGCCATTAAGGGGAACGACTTGGAAGATGACGTAATCGAGTCCGTTCTGCTGAAAAAGTTTAGAGAGACCTTGTCAAAAGGAGCTATGATATGGTATCACAACTTACCCCCTAATTCTATTGACTCGTGTTCTATGCTAGCAGACGCCTTTGTAAAAGTGCACGTTGGGGCCATCAAGGTTGAGACCAGGAAGTCGGACATTTTCAAGGTAAAGCAAAGAGATAATGAGATGCTCAGGGAATTGGTAGCGATGTTTTAAATGGAACAGATAGATCTGCCTCCGGTTGCAGACGATTGGGCCGTCCAGGCCTTCACCCAAGGACTCAATTCCCGAAGCTCATTGGCTTTGTAGCAGTTGAAGTAAAATTTAATAGAATACCCGGCGGTAACTTGGGTCGACATCCATAATAGGTACCAATCAAAAATTATGGTCGAAGACGATAAGCTCGAGGCCCCTTCCAAGTCCGTTTATCCCGTCAGAACTAGTGACAGATCCAAAAGAGCCATCGATCACGAACTAAGATCGAACAGAGACCGGTATCAATGATACAATAGAGATTGAAGGGGTAATGGTTCTGGACGCAACACTGCGAGAAGTGAAAGAATAAGCGACCGAGGCCATAATAACCGGGGACTTATGAGCAAAAACGACTTTGACAGACACATCGGGTCTAAGGAAGCACCAAGTTATCTAGTACAACTTCAACGTCGATGCTGTCAGTATCGTATCAGCCATCGGCGCATAAAAGATACTAAGTGGCCTCGACCATTACAATCCAATCCTGCCCAAAGGGACCCCAACCTAATGTGTAAATATCATGGCACTCATGGCCATATAACCGAAGACTGCCAACAACTGAGAGAAGAAGTAGCCCGGTTATTCAATAACGGATACCTCCGAGAATTTATGAGTGATCGAGCCAAAAAGCACTTCAAGAACATGGACTCCAACAAGCAAATAGAGCAAGAGGAACCTCAGCACGTCATTAACATGATCATTGGTGGGGTTGACGTCCCCCAAGGGCCGATGTTAAAGTGCACTAAAGTGTTCATTACAAGGGAAAAACAGACTCGAGGTTATGTACCGGAGAGAACCGTATCTTTCAACAACGAGGACGCTGAAGGCATCGTGCAACCACATAATGATGCACTGGTAATATGTGTACTCATAAATAAATTGCGAGTTAAGTGTGTGTTAATTGATCCAGGTAGCTCGGCCAATATCATCTAATCGAGGGTCGTGAAACAAATAGGTCTACAAGAACAAATTGTGCTTGCAGTCCGAGTTCTAAACAGATTTAACATGGCATGTGAGACCATTAAGGGGATATAAGCCTACCGATAAACACCGCCGGAACTGTTTAGAAAATAAAGTTCTACGTGATCAAAAGAGATATGAGATGCAATGCTCTATTTGGGAGGCCATGGATTCACAACATGAGGGAGGTACCCTCGACACTACATCAGGCGTTGAAATTCCCCATACCGGGAAGGATCAAAATATTTACAGAGAGCAACTGGATGCAAAAGAAATGTTTGCAGTCGATGAGGTGGTCCCGATATTCGCACTCTCATTATCGAAGAACCCGAGTTCGATCACCAAGGAAGAAACCAAATAGCAATCACCGACACCGGGTATGACCGAACCAGAAAAGTAGGGGATATGTGAGAATGACGATTATGGAGTCCCCAGGTCTCATAGCCCCTGACGATTCCGATGCCACCAAGTCAACGAGGAGCTGGAGCAAGTCATATTGATCGAGCACCTTCCCGACCGGAATGTATACCTGGGCACGGGGCTAACTCCCGAGCTTAGGAAAAAACTCATTGAATTCCTTGTAGCTAACATAAATTATTTTCCTTGGTCCCATCTCGACATGAATGGGATCCCGCTGGAAATAACTACTCACAAGCTGAGCTTAGATCCGAAGTTTCACCTAGTTAAATAGAAGAGGAGGCCTCATTCTGAAGTCAAGCACGCATTCATCAAAGACGAGGTATCCAAACTCCTTAAGATAAGTTCTATTTGGGAAGTTAAGTACCCGGACTGGCTAGTAAATATAGTGGTAGTGCCTAAAAGGGGAAATAAATTAAGAATATGTGTAGACTACAAAAACTTGAACAAGGCATGCCCTAAAGACTTTTTTCCTTTGCCTAACATCGATCGCATGATCGATGCAACGGCCGACCACGAGATACTCAGCTTTCTCGGTGCCTATTCGTGGTACAACCAGATCCGGATGGATCTGGGCGACCAAGAAAAGACTTCCTTCGTCACTAAATACGATACCTATTGTTATAACATAATGCCATTCGAACTAAAAAGCGCTGGTGCCACTTACCAATGCCTAGTAAACCGGATGTTCAAAGAGCAAATAGGAAAATCAATGGAGGTTTATATTGACGACATATAAGTTAAGTCCCTGCAAGTAGAGGACCAATTGGAACATTTGCAGGAAACCTTCAACATACTGAAGAAATCCAATATGAAGTTGAACCCGAAGAAATACGCATTCGAAGTCGGGTCTAGGAAGTTCCTTGGATTCATGGTGTCCAACCGAGGGATGAAGATCAATCCTGACAAGATCAAGGCTATAGAAGACATCACTGTGGTGGACAACATCAAGGTTGTTCAAAGACTAACCGAGCATATAACTGCATTGGGTCGATCCATTTTGAGGTCCTCCAATAAGAGCCAATAGTTCTTCTCATTATTGAAGAAGAAGAATAGCTTCTCGTGGACCCCGGAGTGCCAGCAAGATTCGGAAAAACTCAAACGGTACCTTTCAAGTCCACCTTTGCTTCATACTCCGAAGGTAGACGAGTAGTTATACCTGTACCTAGCGGTATTCGAGATAGCGGTGAGTGGAGTCTTAGTCCGGGAAGAAGAAGGTACGCAATTTCCTATATATTATGTTAGCAGGACTCTAGGCGAGGCCGAAACTAGGTATCGTCACCTGCAAAAATTGGCACTCGCTTTGATAAGCGCCTCCAAGAAGCTGAGGCTATATTTTCAATGCCATCCCATATGTGTCGTTACTACTTATGCATTGAGGAACATAATGCACAAATCGAGCTCTCGGGACTATTGGCCAAATGGACCGTATAAATTAGTAGGTACGATATTGAATATGGACCCCGAACTGCCATCAAATCTCAAATTTTAGCAGACTTCATGGCTGACTTCCTGTCGGCCTTAATACCCGAAGTCAAAAAGGAATTGCTGCTAACCTCGGGGACCTCCTCAGGGATATGGACCTTTTTTATTGACGGTGCTTTGGACTCAAAGAGGTCTAGACTCGGCATCGTGTTGAAGCCGCCCACGGGTAACATAGTTAGGCAATCTATAAAAACTGTGAAATTGACTAACAATGAGGCCGAGTATGAGGCCATGATTGTAGGTCTCGAACTAGCTAAAAGCCTGGGGTCCGAAGTGATCGAAGCTAAATGCGATTCTCTACTTGTGGTTAATCAAGCCAATGGGATATTCGAAGTGAAAGAGGAACGAATGCGAAAATACTTGGATAAACTACAGGTAACACTACATCGGTTAAAGGAGTGGACCATGCAACGCGTACCCAAGGATCAAAATAGCGAAGCCGATGCTCTGGATAACTTGGGGTCATCGATCAATAAGGATGAATTCAGTTCAGGAATGGTCGTACAACTCATGAAATCGGTAGTGAAAGAAGGCCATGCTGAGATAAACTCGACAAGCTTAACCTGGGACTGGATAAACAAGTATATAAATTACTTGAAAACCTGGAAGCTGCCCTCGGATCCTATAGAATCGAGGGCTCTGCGTATGAAGGCGGCCAGGTTTAGCCTGTCCGAAGATAACACCCTATTCAGAAGAACATTCGATGGACCACGCGCCATATGTCTAGGACCGGGAGACACCAAATAATGTTTTGAGGGAATTTCACGAAGGTACCTGCAGGAACCATTCGGGGGCCAAATCGTTGGTTCGTAAGATAGTCAGAGACGACTATTACTGGATCTACATAAAAAAGATTCGAAGGAGTTTGTGCGAAAATTTGATGGCTGTCAGAGGCACGCACCGATGATCCATCAGCCCAGGGAGTTACTACATTCGATCTTGTCACCTTAGCCATTCATGAAATAGGGAATGGACATCGTCGATCCCCTACCATGGGTACCCGGTAAGGCTCAATTTATATTATTTATGACTGACTATTTTTCTAAAAGGGTTAAAGCTCAGGCATTTGAGCAAGTCAGAGAAAAAGAAGTTATTGATTTTATTTGGGACCACATAATATATCAGTTCGGCATGCAGGCCGAGATCGTATGTGACAACGGGAAGCAGTTCATCGGCAACAAGGTAAGCAAATTTTTTGACGACCATAAGATCAAAAGGATCTTGTCAACACCCTATCACTCTAGTGGGAACGGGTAGGCGAAGTCCACAAACAAGACCATACTCCAAAACCTTAAGAAAAGGTTGATCGATGCCAAAGAAAAATGGAAGGAAATTTTGCCCGAAGTCCTGTGGGCATGTTGTATGACCTTAAAGTATAGTATCGGGGCCACCCTATTTTTGTTGGTCTACGGTACTAAAGCAGTAATACCGATCAAGGTAGAAGAACCGAGTTTCAAGATGGAAATCATGGGCTTCCATATGGGTTTCTCCTCACTCGGGTGTTCTAGTTTTACAAGGTACCTTTGGCCAATCCAAAAGTAGGTACCCGCAAGCAAACCTTCTCCAAAACAACACTGGAAGAGTGTGAGTGTGTAGACAAGATTGGGGGAAGCACTTCATCCATTTCTCAGTTGATCAATGCTCAGAATGCTGCTACTGAAGAAATCAGAAGGTTGAGTGCTCAAAATGCTATACTGGACACATAGCTCAGTCAAGCTGTTGGGGCACCTGGTTCTGCAAATTCTTCCCATGAAGAAGTTGCCCGCTTGACTAAGGAAAATGCTGAGCTTAGGCAACAGTTGGAGAACTTGCGGGCGAAACATCTTGAGAAACAGCTGTCTGCAAATGCTCGCATGGACCTGGTTCTCAAAATCATTGTTGCCTCCTTCTCCAAGCCTCCTTCTTCTAGTGCCCCCTAGGATCTTCTCGGTGACCAGTTATCTTTTGTGTTGGTATTTTGTGGTTGTTGTTTTCTTTTTGTTTGTGTTTTTTTTTGTGATGGCATGTTGGATTTCACTGTTGTTGCTCCTGTTGAAACAGTCCAATTTCGTATCAATGAAACAACTCTTCTTTTGCTTGTACAATGCTTGTTCTCCTTTTTGCTTCTCTTTTTTATCATGTTGTGTGCACATATGTGACATGGGTTAGCCTTGTCAGACTTCTTTATGTCGTTTTGTCGAATTTGTCTTTTTGTTGATGCCAAAAGGGGGAAGAATTGATTAAATTGAAATTGTAGCAAGTGATTAAGGGGGAAGCATAGAGTCAGGGGGAACTTATGAGATTGCTGGTACCTTATCTGGTTAAGTCAAGTAGTCATAAATGTTAAAAGTTTGTCATCATCAAAAAGGGGAAAATTGATGAGCTTAAGATCTTTTAATTTATGTTTTGATGATTTAACAAATATTTTGTATAAAGGACCTGATGCATGCCTGGTACAATCATTCAAGATAATCTACCAGTGTGCCTTTAGATTAACAAAACTAGATGAGGGACCTGATCCTTTGGTGTTCCCCGAACAGAAATACAAGTCAACTGTAGAGCTGGAAAGCAACTGCAGAAAGTACTGCCTGCAACTGTGCACGTCACAGGGCAGCAATCACTTCCCTACCAACCAAGAATAGACATCATCCTTAGGATGTCTTTGGTAGTATAATAATATTGTGTAAGGCATATAATATTCACTTGTACATTTAGTGACATTCTCTTAAGCATTGAAGATCTCATCCAGCATTGAAGTCACAAGTGTGTCAAGAACAAGAAGACAACTCCACTACGGACTAGTTTCACTAGGAGTCTATGTATGTACTTAGTTGAGTTGTAATCTTGTATTTTGTTCTTTATTGTAACTCATATCTTGCTTTATTAGAAGCTTTATTTTAGAAAACTAAAATCATAAACCATCTGAGTTTGTGTTGTGATTAGAGTTAGTCATAGGTTGAAGTCTTTGTGACTAGTGAGTGACAAAGTGGCTTGTGATAAGTGTATTACAAGTTAGAGTGATTGAAGTCTTTGTAATAGAGTCTTTACGAAGTGTCTTGTAATAGTGTAGTTATAAGTTAGTGAAGTTGAAATCCTACCAGTGTAGGTCGTGGTTTTTGTCCCCTTGAGTTGGGATTTTTCCACGTAAAAAATCCTGTGTCTTTTACATACTGCTTTAGTAGTTAGTACTGAGGTAACTGCTATATGACCAGGTCTCTATACAGTTGGTGGACCCATATAAACTATCAATTAATATCAGAGCAAGTTCTTTCTAAAAGGTTAACACCTAGAAAGGATCTCAATGGCTGCTCCACCTAACTTTGAAGAAGGACAATCAACCTACAGACCTTCTAGATTCAATGGTCAGTACTACAGCTGGTGGAAAACTCGTATGCATGATTTTATAATGGTAGAAGACTCTAAGTTGTGGGACGTCATTTGTGATGGTCCACATGTTCCTATGAAGAAGGTTGGAGACTCCGGAGTAATGGTTCCAAAAACCAGAAAAGAATACAGCGATATTGATAGAAAAGTTGTTAAGAAGAACTTTTGTGCCAAGAAGATCTTGGTATGTGGTATAGGACCTGATGAGTACAATAGAATCTCAGCCTGTCTATCTGCCAAGGAAATTTGGGAAGCATTGCAAACGGTACATGAGGGAACTACTCAGGTTAAATAGTCCAAGATCGACATGTTCACCACTGAGTATGAGCTTTTCAAGATGAAAGATGATGAGTCTATACAAGATATGCACACCAGATTCACATCTATCATAAATGAGCTTCATTACACTTGGAGAAATCATTCCTAGAAGCAAGCTTGTAAGGAAGGTTCTCAGTGTTCTACCTAGCTCTTGGGATAGTAAGGTGAATGCCATCACTGAAGCTAAAGATTTACAAATTCTAACCATGGATGAGCTAATTGGAAACTTGATGACATACGAGATGAAAAGAAAGAAAGGCAGTGAAAGAAGAGAGACAAAAAAGGAAAAGAACCCCGTACTCAAGGCTGAAAATAATGACTCAAGTGAAGAAGATAGTGATATGTCCTATCTCACTAAAAGATTTCAAAAGATGGTTCGAAGAAATGGTGGTATACCAAAGAAGGGCAGTTCAAGTAAACCAAGGAACTATGATCTCTGTCACAAGTGCGGAAAGTCAGGGCATTTCATCAAAGACTGTCCACTTCTAAAATAGGAGCATTACAAACACAACTCTGACAAAACAACAAAAAGGAACCCGATTCCTGACAAACGATTCAACCGAAAAAGTGAAGCTGACAATGTTGTGAAGCAGACTCTTGCTACATGGAAAGACTCCTCCAGTGAATCATAAGGGGAACCAGATGCAGGAAACAACTCCATGATGGTAGTGGAAAATGAAGCAAAGGAATATGATTCATTATTTTCATTGATGGCTTAGTTTGATGATGATGAAGAGGACAACAGTGATGAGGTAAATTTCAGGAATGTTCAGAGAAATCTGAAGTCCTACTCTTCTAAGAAATTGATGTCATTAGCAAATATTCTAATTGATGCATATTATAGCCTTGTTAATGATAAAGATGCCTTGACCATAGAGTTAGGAGATGCTGAACAATCTAGAGATGATCTGGTGGTCTGTGTGATTGATTTAAATGAGACCATATGCAATCTTGAAGAAGAAAAAGAAGTTCTAACTGGAAAAATAAATAGTGTAGAAAATGAAAGAGACGATTTGATGGTAGTGGTTGTTAACTTGAAGGAAACCATAGAGAACCCTAGCAAAGAAAAGAATACTCTAACAGAGAAAATTGTAGCTACTGAGCTAGAAAGGGATGACCTTTTGGTGGTAATCACAGACCTACAGGAAACAATTGAGGGACTCAAATTAAAACATAGGCTTGTAAGTATTGAGAAAGGGAAGGAAGTAGCTAGTGAGACAAACATCAAGCTTGAAAAGGAATTAAATGATGTGAAAACTAGTTTATGTGGTGAACTCGAGAAAAATAGGCAACTTCAAGCTGAATTGGAGAAAGTAAAAATTGATCTTGAGAAATCTCTTAAGTGGACCTGGTCCTCAGATGCTGTCACTGCTACGTACATTAACAATAGTGGATACAGGCAGGGAATCGGGTTTCAAAAGGAAAAAATTCCTTACAACCCTCACAGCAAGTACATCACTGTTCCTGATAACTAGCTTTGCACCCACTGTGGGAACAATGGGCACTTCAAAGAAAATTGCCAGGCCAAGGCTCAATCTGTTTAGAAAAATAAAGTGTTTGCTACAAAAGTGACTACTAAAGGGGGACCAGATACCACTAGCAAGAATCGCATATTGCCTGCATGGACTAGAAAAGCTCTTATCTAACCTTTCCTCACTAAAAGGGACCCAAACTAGTTTGGGTTCCTAAATCTAACCCATAATTTATATGTGCAGGGAACAGTGAGAGGAAGCGGACTACAATGGATCATGGACAGTGGATGCTCAAAGCATATGACTGGAAACACCATGGATTTTCTCTCACTGAAAGCCCTGCAGGGAGGGAATGTATCCTTTGGAAATGGAAAAAAAGGGTACATTCTCGGTGTCGGAAAGGTTGGAAAGTCTCTTTCACACTCAATTGAGAACGTGTACTATGTGGATGGCTTGAAGTACAGTCTCTTGAATGTCTCTCAAATTTGTGATAAAGGGAACAAAGTAAAGTTCTTGTGTAAAGTGTGCACAGTTACTAATCTTGTAACTGGTGAAGTGGTTTTAGTAGCCAAAAGATACAAGAACATCTATGTTGCTGATTTTGAATCTCTGGAAGCTGGTGATATGAGTTGCTTGAAGGCAGTGGGCAATGATGCAGAACTATGCCATAGAAGATTAGGGCATGTAAGTTTCTCACTACTAAATAAATTGATATAGAAGGACCTGGTTCGTGGTCTGCCAAATTCAAAATTCAAGGAGCACGGAGTGTGTGATGCATGTGCTAGAGGAAAGCATGTGAAACCATCCTTTAAGCCAAAGAAGGATGTTAGCATATCAAAACCACTCGAACTCCTTCATATGGATCTGTATGGTCTTATGAGAATACCAAGTAGAGGTGGAAAAAGGTATATTTGTGATTGTGGATGACTATTCAAGATTCACTTGGACACTGTTTCTTAGAACAAAAGATGAGACCTTCGAGGTATTTGTGGCCTTTGTCAAGAAAATCCAAGTGAAGATGGACTTGAAAGCAGCCTGCATTAGATCTGACCATGGAACAGAATTCGACAATGCCAAATTTGATGAGTTTTGCAATGAAAATAGGATTACTCAGAACTTCTCAGCCCCAAGGACTCCACAATAAAATGGTGTTGTTGAAAGAAAGAATGCACGGACAATGCTTATTGACAGTGGAATTGCCAAAAATTTCTGGGTAGAGGCAATAAACACTGTGTGCTACTTGATGAATAGGTGTATGATCAGGTCCCTCTAGAACAAAACCCCTTATGAGCTACTCAATGGAAGAAAACCAAAGATAACTTATCTGAGAACCTTTGGATGTAAATGTTATGTTCTCAACAACGGGAAGGACCAGCTTGGGAAGTTTGATGCAAAAAGTGATGAAGGAATATTTTTGGGGTATTCCTCTCAAAGCAAAGCCTACAAGGTCTACAACAAAAGGACACAATGTGTGGAAGAAAGTGTTCATGTGATATTTAACGAGACACCCTCTTCTAGCAAGGAAGGAAACAATGATGATCAAGATAGTGAACCACTCTTGGTTCTTGGAGAAATATCTGATGTCTCAAATGGCAAGTCTGATATGATGAGTCAGATGAAGGAGGCAGGTGAAGACAATGTAACATCCTCTTCCACTTCTCAAGAGGAACCTAGTACTCCTATTACTACCACTGAAGCTGAAGAAAGAGTTGGAGATGTAGTGTAAGGCACTCCACAGGTAGTAGAACGGGGAGTGCAGGGAAATCCATCTAATTTGCCTAGTTCTTCTACCAATCAAACTCCAGCCCCAAATTGGAAACACAAAAGCTCCCATCCACTTGATAATATAATCACCTCCTTGGCACAAAGCCTATTAGGTAGTGGCTGAACTTAAAAGGCTAAGGCTACCCTAAAAATGGCTCGGAGAAGTCCGAATTCCGTAATCAAAATTCCAAACGATTCAAAGGTTATCCTCGGCAAAATTATAGTTTAAAAACATTTCAACAAGCACTTTGAGGAAAGCTTCCATCCATACCAAGCCCCCACAAATTTCAAACAAAAGTTTCATCGAGAACAAGTCTTATTCGGATGTCTGAACAACAACTTATTACTACGTTTTATTCCATGCTAAGGCATTTGAAAATTTTTCAATTGTAAAAAGGATGCTAATGGTAATAGACTCAAAAATTGCCAAAAGGGAAAAAATTATTATATATACATTCCAAAATGTCTTTACAAAAGCCGATGAAAAAGGCCACCACAAAAAGAAGTACATAATGCAAAAACAAAGCAAAATAATCCTAAGGTACCTACGCTTGATCTTCACCAGCACCCGACTCGTCACCGGAACCCTCAAGGCCTTCTTCATCTTCGGGTTCGTCGGAGCCCTCAGAGCCTTCTTTATCTTCGGGGCCCTCACAGACTTCTTCATCTTCGGGCTCAGCTAGATTCTTGGCCATAGCCTTAAGCCTCTTTGCTTCCTCGATCTCGGTAGAAAGGTCGAAGCCTCGAGCATGAATCTCTTTGAGAGTCTCCCTCTGAGATAGCCGCCTCACGTACTCGATGGAAATTTTCAGGCGAGCCTCGGCTGCTTCAACATCAGCCCTATACTAGGCCACCATCTCTTCAACATCAGCCCTAGTTGCTTTTGACTTGGACCTTGCTATTTCAATCTCCTTGCCGAGGGCATCCCCTTCAGCAATGGCCGAGCCCAATTGAGCTTGAAGGTTCTCATTCTATCGAGCCCGTGCTTCGGCCTTCTCCTTTGCCACTCGGAGTTTAAAATCCGTCGATGTCAGCTATGCCTGGGCAGTCTCCTTTTTTGAATCCATTCAATCTATTTTTTCCTTCCAAACATCGATCATGGCTTGGATCTCGTTCATATCAACCGAGAGTTGGTCGATCCGGTTAATCTTCTGCTGAACTTGCGAGGTTTGGTCATTACTCGCCATGGCTAAGTCTTCATCACTAAATTCGAAAACTTTTACCTGTTCGACCAAGTTGGCATGCTCTTTTTGTGCCACATCCAGCTCGGCCTGGAGATTATTGACGGCCCCTTCGTGTTGCTCGCTGAGAAGCTTATACGTGTCTCTTTTCTTGGTGAGCTCCTTGACCTCAACCTTGAGTTAACTAACCTCATCCCGGTACCGAAGAAAGCTTTTTTGGTGAAATGCCAAGGCCTGCAAAAGGGCAAAATAAGAAAACATGAGAAACATTAAAAACTAAGTAAAGGTTCAGAAAAACCATAATGATGCCTTACCTGATTCAGCGCCTGCTGCGCATCGTTGAGCAAGCATGGCACGTCCACCTCATTCATTTTCGCTTGGTCTTCTTCGATCACTAGGCATCGGAGGTAGCTTTCCACCCCCACGGGAGCAAAGGGGACCTGGGCATCCTCTGGGATGGTAATGATTACCGACCTCTTACGACCGGGATCCACACTCGAAGCATGGAACTTGTTGATTAATTTTGGGCTCGAATTTAGCCCGCTAGCTTCTGAAAATGGCTCTTTCCTTGGCCCCTCCAAGTTTCCCAACTCGGAGAAGTATTCCAGAGCGGTTGAGTCCATACCCTCGAAAAAGGAATGAAGGGGATCGTCCGCACCATAGGCCCCTTCGTTGGACCGTTCCTTCACCGCTCGGGCCTCATCGAACATGGACTCGGTGAATGAAGGCGACCTTGAAATATCTATTATAACGAGCGGAGTGGAGCCGACATCTCGAGGGGTATCAGCCTCCATCTCTACATCGGCCTCCCGAACCTGAGGGGATTGACATCCATTGTCTCTTCCTTAGTTGTCGCCCGCTCTTCAGGGGAGTTCGACTCACGGGCCGGCAAAATATCATCTTCTTCGGGATCTTCCCTAAGCTGAAGAAGTGTGTCCGAGCTCGATACTCGGGAGCCGGAACCTTTCCTTGGCCTATGAGCCACTCCTTTTTTTGGCTTCACTGCGGGGCTCGGGGAGCCTAAAGCTTTCCTTTTCTTCATCTTCTTTTCCCCCTATTCAATCCTAAGTTTCCACAAAGCGGAGGGATCAATAGAAGAGGGCGCGTCCTTATTTTCTTCTAAAGGCCTAAGCTTAATGGTCTTAGGTAAGCCTGAAAAAAGAAAAGAGAGTAAATCAGAATATGATGGAGGAGAGCCTGATATTACCTATTCGGGAGAAAAATCTTACCATGAGAATGGGCCTCCCATCGGCCCTTCGAGATTTCACACCATGTGTGCTCGGAATAAAGCATATGCGGACAAATGCCCTCGATCCACTCCTTGAACCAAAGGATGGCGTTTGGGACTCGAGCAACAGCTACACCATCACCAACATTATTGAGGAAAAAGGGGATGAACATAGATTAATGTTTAAAGGGAGGTTATACTTATGAGATACACTCCACTTCTCGGGGAATGGCATGAACTCAGGGGGGATCAAGTCTTCAGTCCTCATCCGGATGAAGCGTCCCTGCCAGCCCCCGTCCTCATCGATGCTCGAAAATGGGGCTATGCTGGCCCAGCGTATGAGCTTTATTAGTCCCCCTCGGAAGATTCGAGGACTGTATAGGCAGAGTAGGTATGGTAAACTGACGGGATTTAGTCGTATTCACGAGGTATCGAAGGAGGATCACGATCCTCCACAACGACGGATGGATCTAATCGAGGCATACTTCATACCTCTTACAGAAGTCCAGGATATCTGGGTCCACCTAGCCTAGTGTGAAAAGATAAGTGTAGACACTTAGATACCCCTCAATATGGGTAGTAATGAGATCCTCAGACCCGGGGACTACAACATCCTTGCCTGCCTAATTGCAGTCCTTTCGGACCGGGACGTCCTCGGTAATAGAGCATATATACCTTGATACTCCCTCACCTCAGCCCTGCACCGATGAGGGCTTTTCGACCTTAAAGTCATCTACGACCGAGCATCCCCGGGGGATAAACATTTTCATGGGAGGCTCGGTAGAGAGTTCATTGGGAGCCGTGCCAGAAGCAGATCTCTCGAGGATGACCACGTTGGGAGTGGTCTCCTCGATTTCGGTGGTCGGTTGGGAAGAAGAAGAAGTGACTTTTTGGGGAACAGATTTGGAAGTTTTAGCCATTGTTATCTAGAAAAACTTGAAAAATATGAAGGAAGATTGAGAGGTAAAAGGTCAAGTGCACTGATTTGGGTAGAAGATAAGTGAAAACTTGCAATTTACTGAAATTTTTTGAAGAACGGAAGTAAAATGCTAGAGTATGAAGAAGGGCAGTGATATCCTGAAGACTCGAAGGTAGAAGCTTGGTCAAAATGTAAAAAATGAACGAAGGAGGGGAGTATTTATCGAGGCTTCATGTCATTTCACATCTAGAGATGACCTGCCGATGGCTGACACGCGTTTAAAGTCATAATGACACGACTGATGGGATATTTCGGATTCTTTGTCGTTTCTTTCATGGTGTATTGAAGAAGGAATCGAAGTGCACATGTCATTTCTCGTCATTTTTGTAAACTTACTCTCCGAGAAATGAGGGGACTATCTGTATACGGGTGAAACCGAGCTCGTGGGACACCTCAGTTTTTGATGAAGTAAAAGGATCAAGAGACGTGACTGTAAGGAACCAGAATCGAGGCAAGGAGCCCCTCGAGTCGGGGTCCGGGTAAAACACCCGCCCTCGAAAGCATCGGTGCCATGGCCCTTAGGTTTGACTCGAATCCCAAAAACCTCAGAGAGTATTACCAGATAATCGAGCAAGACCAACAAAAGGTCGTGATATCTGTGACCAGCCGGATGTCACGGCGTGAATCGCGACATGTATCGGCAAAAACTCGGTGATTAGTAAAATGAAAGATTTTACCTTTTATGAAACTGCACTTAAAGTAAAACTCCTCTACTATATAAAGGGGAGTCTAACTATTCATGAACATACATTGTGACACGCAATTCAAGACAATATACTCTTATTTTCTCTGTTATTCAAGGTTCCTACTTTTGTTCATCAATTCTTCATTAGCGTGAGCCCGGGATCGAAGGCAGGCATTCCATTAGAGTTGTGACTGAGTCCGGGATCACTCCCCTTAATTGGTTTGACAATTTATTACGTCCTTTATCTGCTTAATCTAACATAATTTATCGTTTGTATTGAATTAATCCACGTATTCTTAAAACCACTTATAAATTTAGCTGTTATCTATTTTTTAGGGTAAACAGTATCTACGATGTAAGGTTTTTCCACTATAAATGTAATGTAACATGTGATAGTAAGTTAGTTTTAATTTTTATTTGGATACAAAGTAATACTATAGGGACATACATGTAATTAAGTGGCCCAATTATATAATTTTTTAATTTAGTAAAAAAAGGCTGGCCTTCTTTCGCGAATGAAATTCAGAATCAACAAGGGTTTGTAGAACGAAGGGAATATATAATTAAGGTGCATCCTCATTTTTTGTTCGTAATGAGCGAGAGATATAATAGAGTTTCACGAAGAATTAAAAAAACATCTCCATGGCCTTCTCGTTTTGAGACATTATGGCTTACAAGTGGATCCCGGTAACAAATAAGGAATCTGTAGAAATTCAGATCTAACACCATGATAAAATACTACCTTTATGATTAGATCATATCCCTAAGATTTGATAAAAGAAAGGTGCATTTGCGATTAATATGTTTAAATCACTCTGTAATACTCCAGCAGCTGTCGCAAGGAATGACGTCATAGCTCCTGTAAAATTAATAACAATCAAAGCCCTATGTGGATTCAAATAACGGAGAGTACCTTGCTATCATGAAAATGCAAGCTATTACCATAGTAGTTGCAAGAATCAAAGCGGATACTAGAGTGGGACACTCAATAGCATCAGGAGACTAAATGATAGAATATATGAGTCTATCAAACTATATATAGACTAGGTTCTATATAGGTTTCCACAGAGAATGCTAATGTAACAGTAAGTAAATGAAACATGGAGTTTTTACGTGAAAACATCCCTGCTCAAAGGGATAAAAAACCACGACCTACACTGGTAGGATTTCAAATTCACTATGAGTAACTTTAGATTACAACCTATGCAATCTAGGAATTAAACTCTTAATCCCTCTCTAACTTGTAATACACCTACTACAAGCCACTTTGCAATACACCTATTATAAAGACTTCAACTCATGACTAACTCCAGTCACGACAGAAACACTGAAGGTTTATGATTTACAATAGGTTCCTAGGTAACGCTTCTAGATAAGCAAAGTAGGAGTTTCAATAAATAATAATTAAAAAGTTACAACTCAACTAAGAACATACAAGATACTAGCTGTAAGAACTGGTCCGTAGTGTTAAACTTTGTTCTTGATGCACTTGATTGTCAGATGCATTTGACTAAAACCTTGCACATAGCCCCACACTAAAGACAATATCATGTCTGCTGGCAGTAAGGTAGATAAGAGACCCAGTAATGGCCTTTATACATGGTTTGATTTATAGGAGAGTCATATTCATCCATGCCTAGTCGAGTCGCAGTGGCAATGGGAGTGTCAATCACTTTTGATGCTTCCATATCAAACTTCTTTAGGAGCTCCTTGATGTATTTCTGCTTGCAGATGAATGTACCCTTTGTGGACTGCTTCACTTGAAGACCCAAGAAGAAATTTACCTCACCCATCATCCTCATTTCAAACTCACTTCCCATGAGTTTTGCAAATTCTTCACACATTGAATCACCTGTTGCCCCAAAAATGATATCATCAACATATACTTGAACGATGAGCAGGTTCCTCCCTTGTTTCTTCAGAAACAAAGTGTTGTCAATTTTTCCTCTTGTGAAACCATTTTCTAAGAGAAACTTTGACAGTCTTTCATACCAAGCTCGAGGAGCCTGCTTCAACCCATACAGTGCCTTGTCCAATTTAAACACATATTCAGGGTGTTCATGACATTCAAAACCTGGAGGTTGCTTTACATAGACTTCTTCCTTGAGGAATCCATTCAGAAATGCACTTTCGACATCCATTTGGAACAGAGTGAATTCCATATGAGATGCAAAGGCAATGAGGATTCTGATGGTTTTCATGCGAGCAACTGGAGCAAAAGTCTCATCATAATCAATTCCTTCCTCCTGATTGTAGCCTTGAACCACCAGCCTTGCCTTGTTCCTAGTAGTGTTTCCATGTTTATTAAGCTTATTCTTGAATATCCACCTGGTTTTTATGATGGTTCGATCTGAGGCTCTAGGTACCAGGTGCTATACCTTGTTCCTTTTGAACTGATGCAACTCATCGTGCATGGCTGTAAACCAATTTGCATATTTTAAGGCTTCCTTGATGTTTTTGGGTTCTATTTGGGAAAGAAAGGCTGAGAAAGCAAGTGAATTTCTGGATTTTGATCTGGTTTGTACTCCTGAATCCAGAGGGGTAATTATGCTGTCAAGAGTATGGGAGCTTTTGTGTTTCCAATTGGGCACTTGAGCCTCATTTGTAGAGGAGCTGGGTAAGTTTGACCGGTTCCCTTGCATTCTTATCTCAGCTACCTATGGAGTACTTTGAATTGCATCAACCACTCTTTCTTCAGCTTCAGTGGTTGTTATTGTGGTACCTGGTTCCTCTCCAAATGTTGAGGAAGAGACTGCATTGTCTTCACTTGTCTCCTTCACTTGACTCATCATGTCTGCCTTTCTGTTTGTCATACTAATGACTTGACCTGGAACTAGCAGAGGCTCTCCATCTTGATCATCCTTGTTGCTTTTCTCATAGTATAGATAGGACTAGTCAAAGATTACATGTACACTTTCCTCAACACACTAAGTCCGCTTGTTATATATCTTGTAGGCTTTACTTTGAGAAGAGTACCCTAAAAATATTCCTTCATCACTCTTGGCATCAAATTTTCCAAGCTGATCCTTTCTATTGTTGAGAACATAATATTTACACCCAAATGTTTTTAAGTGAGTCAACTTTGGCTTCCTTCCATTCAACAACTCATAGGGAGTTTTATTCAAGAGAGATCTAATCATGCACCTGTTCACTAAGTAGTAGGCACTGTTGATAGCTTCAGCCCAGAAGTCCTTAGCAATCCCACTGTCGATCAACATTGTTCTTGCCATTTCCTCAAGGGTTCTATTATTCCTTTCCATAACTCCATTTTGCTGGGGAGTTCTTGGGGCTGAGAAGTTGTGAGTAATGCCATTCTCGTCATCAAACTTAGCATTGTCAAATTCTGTTCCATGATCTGATCTAATGCTTGCTTCTCTTGATTCCATCTTCACTTGGATTTTCTTTACAAAGGCTACGAAAACTTCAAAGGTTTCATATTTTGTTCTAAGAAACAGAGTCCAAGTGAATCTGGAATAGTCATCCACTATCATAAAGATATATCTCTTTCCTCCCATGCTTTGCACTCTCATCGGGCCACATAGATCCATATGAAGGAGATCAAGTGGTTTTGAGGTGCTGACATCCTTCTTTGGCTTAAATGAGGATTTCACATACTTCTCTCTATCTTAGGCATCACAAACTTTATGTTCTTTGAACTTTGACATGGGTAGACCACGGACCAGGTCCTTCTGAACCAGTTTATTCAGTAGAGAGAAGCTTGCATGCCCCAGTCTTCTGTGCCATATTTCAGCATCATCATCAACTGCTTTTAGGCAACTCAGATCACCACTTTGTAAGGACTTAAAATCAACAACGTAGATATTCTTGTATCTTTTGGCCACAAGTACCACTTCACCAGTTACTAGATTTGTAACTGTGCATATCTTGGACAAAAATTCCACCTTGTTTCCTTTATCACATAATCAAGAGACTGTACTTAAGGCCATTGACGTAGTACACATTCTCACTTGAGTGAGTGAGCGACTTTCCAATTTTTCCAACACCAAGAATGTATCCCTTTTCCCCATTTCCAAAGGATACACTCCCTCATTGTAGGGCTTTTAGTGAAAGAAAGTCCATGGTATTTTCAGTCATGTGTTTTGAGCATCCATTGTCCATGAACCATTGTTGATTGCTTTCTTTCACTGTTCCCTATACAAGGAGATCACGGGTTAGATTTAAGAACCCACGCAAGTTTGGGTCCTTTGTAATAAGCAAGAGGATGAATACGTGTTCTTCTAGTCCATGCAGGTAACATGCGCTTTTTATGGGTGGCACCTGGTCCTCTTTTAGCAGTTACTCTTTCAGCAAAAACTTTGTTCTTCTGAAGAGACTGAACCCTGGCTTGGCAATTTTCTTTGAAATGTCCATTGTTCCCACAGTAGGTACACAGTGAGTAATCAGATACAGTTACGTACTTGCTATGAGGGTTATAAGGTGTTGTCTCTCTTTGAAACCCTATTCCCTACCTGTTTCCACCATTATTAACATACATGACAGTAATAGCATTCGAGGACCAGGTCCACTTAAGGGACTTCTCAAGATCATTTTTTACTCTTTCCAGTTCTGCTTAGAGCTATCTATTTTTCTCAAGTTCAGCACACAAACTAGTTCTTACAGCATTTAACTCGTTTTCAAGTTTAATGTGTGCCTCACTAGCTACTTTTTTTCCTTTTTCAGAATTTCCAGGCCTACACTCAGCTCTGAGTCCCTCTATTGTTTCCTTTAAGTCTACAATCACTACTAAGAAGTCATCTCTCTCCTGCTCAATAACAGTCACTTTTTCCACTAAGGCATCTTTTTCTTTACTGAAATTCTCAATGGTTTCTTTTAAGACAACTATTACTACCATCAGATCATCTCTTTCGTGTTCTACACTAGTGATTTTCTCAGTTAGAGCCTTTTTTTTCACTTTCCAGATTATCTATAGTTTCCTTCAAATTAACCACACAGACTACCAAGTCATCTCTAGTTTGCTCAACATCTCCTAATTCTATGGTCAAAGCATCCTTATTATCTACAAGACTATGATAGGCATCAATTAATACATTTGCTATTGACATGAGTTTCTTAGGAGAGTAGGATTTCAAATTTCTCTGAACATCCCTGAAGTTTACCTCATCATTGTCATCATCTTCATCATTGTCTGATTGAGCCATCAAAGAAAATATTGAATCATATTCATTTGCTTCACTTTTAACTGCCACCATAGAACTATCACCTGCATCAGTTTCTTCTTCAGACTCACTAGAGGAATCTCCCCATGCTGCAAGAGCTTGCTTCACAACATTGTCAATAATATTCTTTCTTTTGAATTGTTTGTTAGGAACCGAGTTCCTCTTGGCTACTTTAACAGGGTTGTACTTGAAGTGTTCTTGCTTCAGGAGAGGGCAATCTTTGATAAAATGCCCAGGCTTTCCACATTTATGACAAAGGTCATAATTCTTTGGTCTATTGGAACTGCCTCTCTTTGGTATCACTCCATTCATTCTGACCATTTTCTGAAACCTTTTGGTTTGGTAAGCCATGTCACAGTCTTCCTCACTTGAGTCATTGCTTTCAACTTTGAGTACCAGGTTCTTTTCTTTCTTTGGTTCTCTTCTTTCACTGCCCTTCTTCTTTTCATTTCGTAGGTTTTAAGATTTCCAACTAGCTCATCTATAGTCAGGGCCTGCAGATCCTTTGCTTCAGTAATGGCATTCACTTTGCTCTCCCATGAACTGGGCGAAACACTGAGAATTTTCCTCACGAGCTTGCTCATAGGAATGATTTCACCAAGTGAATGTAGCTCATTTATGATGGAAGTAAATCTTGTGTGCATGTCTTGAATAGATTTATCGTCTTTCATCCTGAAGAGCTCATACTCAGTGGTGAGCATATCAATCTTAGATTGCTTTACTTGAGTAGTTCCCTCGTGTGATGTTTGAAAAGCTTCACATATTTCTTTGGCGGATTAACAAGATAAGATCATGTTGTATTCATTAGGTACTATGCCACACACCAAAATTTTCTTGGCACAAAAGTTTTTCTCCACAGCTTTCCTAGATGCATCATTGTATTCTTTCCTAGTTTTTGACGTCGTCACTGGAAGGTCTCCGACCTTCTTTGTTGGGACATAAGGACCATCACATATAACGTTCCATAACTCAGAATCTTCTGCCATGATAACACGCATTCTTGTCTTTCACCACCCATAGTATTGCCCATTGAACCTAGGTGGTCTATACGTAGACTGACCTTCTTCAAAATTTGGTGGAGCAACCATGAGGATCCTTCCTAGGTGTTAACCTGATAAAAATAACCCGCTCTGATACCAATTGATAGAATATATGAGTCTACCAAACTATATAGAGACCAAGTTGTATATAGGTTTCCATAGAGAATGCTAATGTAACAGTAAGTAAATGAAAGAGGGAGTTTTTACGTGAAAAAATCTCTGCTCAAGGAGACAAAATACCACGACCTACACTGGTAGGATTTCAACTTCACTATGAGCAACTTTATATTACAACCTATGCAATCTAGGAATTAAACTCTTAATCCCTCTTTAACTTATAATACACCTACTACAAGCCACTTTGCAATACATCTATTACAACGATTTAAACTCATAACTAACTCTAGTCACGACTCAAACACTGAAGGTTTATGATTTACAATGAGTTCCTAAGAACTAGTCCATAGTAGCGTTAAACTTTGTTCTTGATACACTTGAGAACTAAATGCTTGATTGTCAGATACTTGAATGCTTGAATGAATTCTCAGGTGTTCAAGTGATATTTTGTTGTAATGTTTAATATTAATACAACATGGATGACATCAATTGAATGATTGGTAGGTCAATAAGAAGTGACTGCTGAACTGTGCTGCACTGTTTCTGTGTGTAGTGCAGGCAGTCACTTTTCAGCTGTAAACAGTTGATTTTGTACTGCTGTCAGGAAAACTCAAGGGTATCGTCCCTGTGTTGATTCTCTATCTTCTGAAGTCATATCAACTCACATTAGCTGGAGTCCGTTGATTTGAGTTGAGTACCAAGTGTGTCAGGTTCCTTATGTGGTTCTTTGACAGTAAGTTTGTTAGATCATCAAAACATAAAGCTAAGCTACTGTGAACCCATCACTAAATATGTGATCATATATGTGCAGATTTCCTAACAACATCAATAAAAAGTAACAAAAAGCCTTCCTCGTCATTAACATTTTTTCTTGCGGTAATTATGTCCTCTCGGGACAATCGATGACTGCATCAAAGATGCAGTATTAGAAGTACATTTGAGACTTCTTAATTAGCTACTTGTAAATAGCCCCAGGGCTATGGAACACAATACGGTACGATTAGTTCTTCCTTCGCTTGCCTATTTCAGTAGGAAATTAGAACAGCCTCCAATTTCAAAGAATAAGATGAGACGAGAGCTATATCTTCTAAAATCGGGCAATAATTGCTATAAAGCAAGGAGATGCACAAGAACGATCCCTAAAGCAAATACTTAAAATGCTCCACGACTAAGTAAAAAGAAAAAGGAAAGCTTCGTGTCTTAGTTTCATTTCCTTGAACTTGCTATTACTGCGAAATTTACTATGGCTTGGTGAATCATTAATTAATTAATTTTAAAAAAAGATTTCTGCATCTCGGTTGAACAATATATGCATGGAGAAGGCGTGGGGGTGTGGCGGGGGTGGATGGCCTGCGAGACCTCTCTCATTGTTGTTCCCGGACCACCTATCTCTTCTTTCCCCTTTTCCTAGCCTTGTGAGATCAAATTTCTAAAACGAAGTAAAACTTAAACTAATATAAAAAATGAGGTAAACATTCTTATGGTTGATTAAATTACATTAATTATGTAAATAATAGTTACACCATAGAATCATAACTTATAAGAATCTTTATATGAATAGTCAAATACTGAAATTGTACTTCATTATTGTCATTATGCAATATCCAAGAAAATAAAAGACGAGTAGTATTTTGCTTTTAAAAAAAGAAGCACTCCGCCGTAATTCTCGAGAAAGAAAAGTAAAGCTTAGAGGTGTAAGTGCGACGGCTCTGGTTTCAAGTTTCAGAGCACCATAAACAGTAACATCTAGGGTTTTACAATCTTAAGGCGATAACGAGAGTGAAGATATGGATTCTTTTTCGGCACCGTCTATTGGATCATCGTCAAACAGTGACTTGATGGACCAGCTTAAAACTCAGCTTGCCCAGGCCTACGCTGAGCAATTTCTCGAGGTTTTATCTCATCTCTCTGTCTTTTTCATCTCCCTATAGGTTTTGGCTTTGATTCGTGTTTAGTTGTTCATTGACTTATAACTTATAAGTGATGTGAAAAACCTGCTGATAATTGGTCGGTTATCGGCTATAAGTTAGTTGTCATGAAATATGTATCTACTTTTCATGATTTATTTGTGGTTGCAATCTGCACGGAGAAGCAGTGACATCTATGATTTTCTGCCAAGGGGATCAGATATAGAATAAGGCAAGGACAACCAATAGAATAGGCATTAACGATCATGACAATTAGGGGATTCTCAACCTAAATAGGCCGAAATTATGAAAACAACAAAATATAGGCTATTCAAACTATTTTGAACAAAAAAGGCGAATTATATATTACAAAGTAATTTAGTCGCGGAAACTACTAAAATTCTCGGATCTCTACCAGAGACCAGGACAGGCTATATCGAATGTATTCGGTTAATGCTTATTATGCTTGGTTAACCATGTATCGCACAAATAGTACAGATGATATCTGATTTACTTAAACCTGTTTTAAGTCATAAAAAAAGGGAAGTGCTATTATCAAAATAATAATAGAAGTGCTATTCCGCTAAACTTTCATGGCAAGAATTTAGACAAATAATGTAAAAAGTTTAATGTGTCCTTATTTTAGTTTGGTTCCAAAAGCTACTCTTTTCCCTCCAATTAATTTTTCTCTTAAAATGTAACTATTACTTCTAAGCATACTTAGCAATTTTACATTCCCAACACATAGAGCCAAACTATAATCTTTATGCTTTCTTCTAAGTTGGTTTCTCCAAAATGTTACTCCCTCTGTTCCAGTTTATGTGAACCTATTTCCTTTTTGGTCCGTTCCAAAAAGAATGAATCCTTTCTAAATTTGGTAATAATTTAGCTTAAACTTACAACTCTACCCTTAATGAGAAGGATTTATAACCATACAAATACGCTGCGCCCCATTTGGACTTGTTTAGGACCACAAATTCCAAAAATCTTTATTTTTTTCTTAAACTCCGTGCCCAGTCAAACAGATTCACATAAATTGGAACGGAGGGAGTATATATTATACCTACACCTACTAAAGCTCCGGTGAACCTAGAAATATTTCATCCGGTAATTGGTTTGGTTGACCTTCTAGAAAAATTCTATTTGATAGTATATTTTTAGGTTTGCGGTATAGTTTTAGTAGGTGTAAATATACTATGTACAATGTCATAAAAAATTTATAGAACGTTTTGGGAGGAATTCAAAGCGAGGAAAAGTACAACAACAACAACAACGACCCAGTATAATCCCACAAGTGGAGTCTGGGGAGGGTAATATGTACGCAGACCCTACCTCTACCCCGAAAGGTAGAGAGGTTGTTTCCAGGAGACCCTCGGCTCAAAAAAGCAATAGGAGATGATATATTAGTAATAAAAATAACAACAATATATAAGAGATATGAAATATGAAATACAGAATACGAAATACGAAATACGAAATACGAAATACGAAATACGAAATAGATGGCTGGTATAGTACAACTAGAAGGTAAAGCCCTGCATCAATAGACGACCAATGACATTCCTAGTCTAACTCCTAACTGGATAGTCTCCCTCTATTGTGCTGTATAAATATTCACATTCTCCCCTAACCTACAACCTTAATGCTCGACCTCCATAATTCCCTATCAAGGGCCATGTCCTCAGTAATCCTAAGTCGCGTCATGTCCTGTCTGATCACCTCTCCCCAATACTTCTTAGGTCTTCCTCTACCTCTCCACGTGCCCACTACAGCCAGTCGCTCACACCTCCTCACCGGTGCATCAGTGCTCCTCCTCTGAATGTGCCCGAACCATCTGAGTCTTACTTCCCGCATCTTGTCCTCCATGGGGCCACACCCACCTTCTCTCGAATATCTTCATTCCTAATCTTATCCATCCTTGTATGCCCGCACATCCACCTCAACATCCTCATCTCTGCTACTTTCATCTTCTGGATGTGTGAGTTCTTTACCGGCCAACATTCAGTTCCATACAACATGGCAGGCCTAACCACTGCTCTATAAAACTTACCTTTTAGTAACGGTGACACTTTCTTGTCACACAAGACTCCCGACGCTAACCTCCACTTCATCCACCCCACCCCTATACGGTGTGTGACATCCTCGTCAATCTCCCCGATCCCCTGAATAACCGATCCAAGGTACTTGAAACTACCTCTCTTGGGAATGACTTGAGAGTCAAGCCTCACTTCAACTCCCGCTTCCGTCGGCTCAACTCCAAATTTGCACTCGAGGTATTCCGTCTTCGTCCTACTCAACTTGAAACCTTTAGACTCAAGAGCATGTTTCCAAATCTCTAGCCTCTCGTTGCCGCCGCCTCTTGTCTCGTCAATTAGAATAATGTCATCAGCAAATAGCATACACCATGGAACCTCCCCTTGAATATGATGAGTCAGTGCATCCATCACCAGGGCAAATAGGAATGGGCTGAGCGCAGACCCTTGGTGCAACCCCGTAATAACTGGAAAGTGTTCAGAGTCGCCTCCTACTGTCCTAACCCGAGTCTTAGCTCCATCATACATGTCTTTAATCACCCTAATATAGTTACTCGGGACCCCTTTATCCTCTAAGCAGCTCCATAAGACCTTCCTAGGAACCTTATCGTACGCTTTCTCCAGATCAATAAACACCATGTGGAGATCCTTCTTCTTATCTCTGTACTGTTCCACCATCCTCCTAATAAGGTGGATAGCTTCTGTGGTAGATCGTCCCGGCATGAACCCGAACTGGTTGTCTGAAATAGACACCGTCCTTCGCACTCTCATTTCTACCACTCTCTCCCAAACTTTCATGGTATGACTTAATAATTTGATGCCCCTATAGTTGTTACAGCTCTGGACATCACCTTTGTTCTTATACAGCGGGACCATTGTACTCCACCTCCACTCTTCAGGCATTCTATTAGTCTTGAATATAACACTAAACAATGCAGTAAGCCATTCCAAGCCTGCTCTACCCACACACCTCCACAGTTCAACCGGAATTTCGTCTGGCCCGGTAGCTCTGCCCCTTCTCATCTTACGCATTGCCTCCATGACTTCATCGATCTCAATGTCCCTACAATTACTTACTTCATGGTGACTGTCGGCATTCCTCGATTCCCCAAGTATAGTATCCTGATCCCCTTCTTCACTTAGAAGTTTATGAAAGTAGGTCTGCCACCTCCTCTTAATCTGGTCATCTCCCATCAAAACTTTACCGTCATCATCTTTTATGCATCTCACTTGGTCCAGATCCCGAGTTGTCCTCTCTCTCGCCTTAGCGAGTCGGAATAACTTCTTCTCCCCACCTTTGTTCCTTAGTTCCTCATACAGACGAGCAAAAGCTGTCGTCTTAGCCTCCGTCACTGTCATCTTCGCCTCCTTCCTAGCTACCTTAAAAGTATGAACGATAAATACGATTTACCAACAATTAGAGCTGAGCAAAAAATCTTCATGCTTCCCCCCACTTTGGTTTCTCTCCAAAACATTCTATACATTATGTTTACACCTACTAGACCTATATGGTGAACTTAGAAATATTTCAACCTATAATTGATGGTTAACCTTATAGTTTTAGGAAAGTTTTTATTTGGTAAACCATATATTCTTTGTTTCGTCACATAGTTCTAGTAGGTATAGGTATAATTATACAATATTATAAGATGTACACAACGTTTTTGGATGGAATCTAAAGCAGACGATGCATGAAATGTTTTTGTTAAGCTCTAGGTGATGGCAATGTAAAATTGTTAAGCATGGTTAGAAGTAATAACTACATTGTTTGAAGGGAAACAAGTGGAGAGAAAAGAGTAGTTATTGGAGCAAAAGTAAAATAATGGCATATTAGATTTTTTACACAGTTTGCTCAAATTTTGGGCGTAAAAGTTTGGCTGAATAACACATTCTATATTTTTATATTTTAAAATAAGCTTATAAATTAGATGTCTTTTATCATTCGTAAAAGCTCCAAAAGACCAAAATCCATTGACTAAAAAAATTCATTGAAGTCAAATCAGTCTATTCTAGATAAAATTTAAGTGCTTTAACATGTTTAATAATAAAACGTGCGGTTATTTGTCGAGAAAGTTTGTATAGAAAATGCTAAGAAGAAAAGTTTTAGCCCATTATACCCCTTTGTAGAGAATGGATCATTCTCAAAGTTTAGTTATATCATCAATATCTTTATCATCAATAGTTTAAAAAGTTCCTTTACAGTTAAAAGCAATTGGAGACCACCCTTTGCTATCACTCTTTCTTTTACAACTCACATAATCTAACACCTGAGTTTAAAAAATTTTGATCTCGATTTTTTCCTCCATTCTAATATCTTGAACTTTTTTGCTCCTCTTTGTGGCTCTAAAAACTTTAGAGGTAGTTTCTATCACTATTCGATTCCTTGTGATTATACTGTTTTTTCCCTTCATGATTATCGGAAATGGAGATAGTGGTGCAAGGGTTTTGCAAAAGAAAAATAGGTGATGGATTGATTTGAAAATATATCAAGAAGATTTTAGTCATTTTAGAAAAAAAAGAAAGAAGAAAAAGAAAATGTAGAAAAAGGAATAATGAAAAAAAGGAATGAAAATGTAGACAAAGGAATACGCCCTTGAAATGACCTTGGTTAATGTTCTTAATTTTTTATATTATAAGAAAGGGTTTGATAGAGGAAGAAGAAGATGAAATTCTATTAGGAAATGAGTCCTTCATATGACCTTGGTAGATGTATGATCGACGGATCAACAAAGACAAATAACATAATGAGTCCCTCAAATAACATTGGTGGATCTATGGTCATCGATCAATCAAGGCAAATGATAAGAATGAGTCCCTCAAAATGGCCTTGGTTGGTCAATGAATCTATGGATCAACTATGGAAAATTATAGGAATAAGTTCCTCAATGTGCCTTAGTAAATCTATGATCTGTGGATCAACCAATGCAAATACCAAGAATGAGTCCCTCAAATTGTTTTGGTTGACCCATAAGTCTAAGTCTAAGGATCAACTAAGGCATATGGAGGAACACACTATATTATAACAACAAATTAGTGTGATATGATAAATTGAAATAAGTACTTAATAATATTATAACACAATACATTAGCTAATTTAGATAATAATATGACAATTAATGATTTAGTTAATTATAATCAAACCACATAATAACCCAATATACTACTTCCTCTGTTTCAAAAAGATTGTCATAGTTTGATTTGGTACAAACGTTAATAAAGAAGAAAAATGTTTGAGATATGTGGTAATATGTGGTGCCGTAACATTTGTGTGGCTGTAAAACTTTTGAAACTTGTGTTTGAAACCTGCCATAACATTTATGTGGCTATAAATGCTTCCTATTAAGGAAATATTGAAAGATGACAATCTTTTTAAAATGGTCTAATAATGAAATATTACCAATCTTTTTGAAACAGAGGGAGTAATTATATGATAATGGGTTTAAGGTATAGGGTTTAGCTATTTAATATTGTTAATGTGGGTAATTAGCTAATTTGTAGTTATCATTTAACAAATCATATATATCTTCATATAAGTTAGCTAATGTTTTATCTTATTATATAGTTATATCAAAAACTTAATTTCCTAGTTTTTTGAAATCAAAGTAATTTGTTATCACATAGTTAATTTGTTGTGTAATTATTTTTATCGTAAGGAAATATCTTGTGTTATTATATAGTTCAATTATAGTTAAAAATCATTAATTTTATCTTGTATATATTTTAAATTAGTTAATGTCTTGTGTTTATGTATTTAAATATTTAATCTATAGTATTTCTTTATATTTTCTTTTTTCCGAGCCGAGGGTCTATTGGAAACCTCTCTACCTTCATTAGGTAGCGGTAAGGTCTGCGTATAGACTACCCTCCCCAGACGTCACCTGCTGGGAATAAACTGGGTATGTTGTTGTTCTATTTCTTTATATTTAGCGTTGTTAGTGTGTCTCTCGAATTGGCATGGTTGACCCATCGTCTTTTAACAATTGATGGATGAATTAAGGCCATTTGAGGGACTCATTCCTGTTATTAGGTTGATTCATCTATTCGCAGCAATCAGTTTGTTTTTAACATGAATAATGTTGTTAGTATAACTAAGACGGATAAGGGGTGACAAACAGGCGAGTTGGGTCGGATATGGGCGGGCTAGAAACATGTAATGCAAAAAATGGATATATTATCCGACCCGACCCATATTTAATAAGGATAAAAAACAAGTTAATGGCGGATAATATGGATATCCATATTATCCATGACTTCATGAATATGATCACTTTTGGGAGAATTCCTAGTCTCCCAAACTTAAGGAACCCTCAATTTGAGGCTTTACTAAATTAGGGCTGAGACTTTCATTTGATCGAAGGGCTTCTTTCGCCTTTCAGGTCTTTCTCGCGTCTTGCCGGGCATCTAGGAAATATAAAAGTTAAACCCATTGGTTATCCATTTTCTAAGTGGATAATATGATTCTTAATCATATTTGACCCGTTTTTAAAAAGTTATTTATCCAACCCATTTTTTAAATAGATAATATGAGTGGATAGCTATTTTCTTTTAACCATTTTGCCATCATTAAGATGGACCAAAGCAAATACTAGGAATGAGTTTTTCTCAAATGTCCTTTGCTTTAACCATTTGACAATTGCGAATAAGTGAAAAAAACTCTATTTCCTAAAATCACAAGGAATCTTTGAGGAAAAATATGTAGAATCAGCGGGAATCGCGAATAGTGATAAAAGCTGCCTCTTGAACCTTTTGAGCCCATAAACAGAGCAAAAAGAGCTAAAGATCTCAGAATGTGAGGAAAAAAATTAAGAAGCAGGAATTGGTTTAAGTTCAGGGGTGAGATTACGTGAATTGTGGGGAAGAAGTGATAATGAAGGGTGTGGTCCAGTTGCTTTAGCTATAATGGACTTGTTAGCTGTGCCAATTTCTTTTTGTTTACAAAGGTACTGGTGATTTGATTAAACTTTAAAATTTGATCCACTCTCTACAAAGAGTATGAGCAAGAACTTTTCTTCATATTTTCTCGACAAATAAACGCACCCAATAATAATTTGTTGATTATCTAAATGCCAACAGATTCCAATTGCAAGGTTTCTGTAACAAATAAAAGGACAAAAGTTTTAGATCCAACAAAAATGCACTGCATTATAATTATGAATAGAGACTGAACTGGCATGAGATGCAAAGCTTCTAAAAACTTATGGGTCCCACAAGGCTTTAAAAAAGGTTATTACATGCATATTGTTGGTTATTCCAATGATATGTGTACTATTTCTACAATACATAGTTAACTACATAACAATCGGTAACTTAGTTCATTTGAGATAAATTATATTTTAATATATATATCGTTGGAAAAAAAAATGCGATATGCCTTCCGCACCTTGATCTGTCTAGTTCTACTTTGACTAATCCGAATCAATAGATGCTCCTATTTCTTATTCATAGATCGTAGATTAAGATGTTATTAGTTGAGGAAAGTCAGTCCTTTCATTCCTTCCTTAGAATAGATCCCCAATAGCTCGCTTCTTATCGAAAGACAGGTTACAGGAGAAAGCCCTGTATCAGATGGCTTTCACTGCTCTCATTTTTGTTCAAAATAGTTTGGATAGCCTATTTTTGTTGTTTTTGAAGCTATTTGGCATATATAGGTTGAGGATTCACAAGTGGGCAGGCTTTTCTATTCCTAATTCATGAATAAATCTAACAATTTATTAAAATCTATCAAATTTTACTTTCAGCTATTCAATTTTAATTTTGTACGTTTTACTTTTATAATTAATAGTAAACAATACCAACTTATTAATTTAAAAACAATAATATAAAGATAAAGAAACAATATTTGGAAATATAAACAACAAGAATTAATTAACGTCATATAAGCTAAACTAAAACTAATACATTCTGAACAATTTCACTTTTAATGCAGATGATGAAAGAAGTGACCTTATAGACTAAGCTAAGAAATTTTTTGGGGGTTAAATTAGAATATCAATTTAACACGAATAAACAATTTTAATATAAACTAAATTAACAGAGCACATTGCAAAGAATTTCAATAAAAAATAATTAATTAAACCAACAATTTCGCTGATATTTTATGCACAGGGATTTAGCCGGTCTACTTTAGAGGGATAGCCGATTTTGACCTTAAGATTCTATAGGAAGAATTTAACAATATGATATCCCTTGCTACAGTCTCATAAGTGCTTATGGAAAAGTACAAACTCTATGCTCTAGTATTTGGTTAAGCGCAAATCAATTGGCCTGGTGATTGGATAACTGCTTTTCTATTCCTACCCTAAAACCCTCCTTTTGTGAAGCCATCCATGTTGGTCTTGTATAGTTTGTTTTTCACCATTGTGCTCTATGTTGATTCTCTGTTATTCTTTTGGTAGTGTGAACTAGTGTGGTTCAGCAACTGCCAATTGATTGGTGAGATTATATGGGGTGAGATTCAGTATTTAACTAATGAGCATGATCGCGGAACTTTGTTTATGCCACTGATTTATTGTTTCTCTCTCTCTCGGATCACGATATTATTTATTGATACTATACTATGGGCAGATTGATCTGGTTTTCACGACACGGTTTTGCTTCTAAAGTAATTCTTTTTAAATGTTTCAGACAGTGAGGGAGAAATGCTTTGACAAGTGTATTACAAAACCAGGGAGTAGTATGAGTGGCAGTGAGGGTAGTTGTATCTCCAGGTGTGTTGATCGATATATTGATGCCACTGGCATAATTAGCAAAGCGCTCTTTAGTCAACGATGAAACAGTAGCTGAGTGGATCCTGAGGCTTTGCTACCAACTTCTTTTTGAGTCCATTTATTACTCTATTATACTTTAATTTCTTTCCCATTTCTCTTTGTTATTAACAATATTACAAGTGAATGTTTTCCTACTCCTTAAGATCAATTACGAGAGCAGTATTAGTGGTAAGACATTTTTTTTTTTTTTGCATTGAGCGCTTTATAACCTTGTAAAGTATTGTCATTTGAGTATACTGTCATTTAATTATTTAAGAAAAGGAACATACGAGTAACATTGTCAAGTATTTTAAAAGGCATAATACCTTGGGACCTCTTGAACTTGACATCGTTTATTCGTGCACATTTAAAACTTTTTTCTGTGCTAATTATCTTTCATGAACTTGATAGTTTGATGCGGTAAAGAGTGTAGGTACATTTTGCACAAGCGCAGTCACATTGCGATATACAATGATTTGTTTGTCCCAATTATGCATTTTTTCTTGCTTCTAATGTGGGATAACAATTTCGGGATAAATCAACAAAATAACAAAGGTGCTCCTTTTCCAGAAGTCTTTTAAGAAAGCCAATGCTAAAATTTAAAATAAAAGTTTGTCTAAGTTTATCCTGTGTAAAATCAAACAAATGTCACATATATCCTATTTTTAGTTCAATGAGCCTACCATCTATCAGTAAAAAATATCTTTACTTAATAATTCCATCATAATCTAATCCGGATAATCTTCACGTTATAATTCCAGTGTAACTTGTTCAAGTCTAGCTTACATTTTCTTTTTGATAAGCAAGCATCAAAATGGATATGAGATGACGCAAATATCAACGTTCAAGTGTTCGAAGTTGGAGACTATGAAATAGAGCTGGATTTTTGCTAGTGAAGTTCTCCGAGATACAGAGAAAAGGATACACCAATGCTGAATTCATGCCAACATAATTAAAATAGCACAACTTTAGTCTCTAGAGCAGTAGGGGGAGTACAAGACCTTTGCTAAATCATAAGATCACAGCCCCAAGAAAAGAAGAAAAAGAAGAAGAAAAAGAAATCGATATGGTAGTAAATCATTTAAATGGTACGCGACAGTCTTGGCTTCCCATTGTATCTATATATAGATACTCCGTTATTATACCTGCAGGAGAATCAATTACTTCCTCAACGTGTGTAAAATGTATTCGGCATACAGGTCCCTGTACAAACGTAAAAAGATAAACAAAATCACGTTAAATGAATGTAAAAACGGTGAAAACATTACAGAGCTAACAAAATCATACATGGAGTATTGAATGGCATCAACAGCAGTGCTTGGAGGCAGAAACTCGTCAACAGCAACCTCTTTGTTTTCATTCTTCTTGTCTGAAGATAGAGTTAAGAAATTCCTCACAGAAAACTTTCTATAGATACATATTCGGGAGTTAATTACAAGATTAAAATAAGAGGATACAATCTTCAAAGAAGCGGCGAATTTCAGCCAGGCGATGAGGGGGAAGCTGGTTTATGTTAGTGTAGTGGCGATATTCTGGATCATCAGCACACACTGCTATGATCTTATCATCTTTCTCTCCCTGAATTAATTGATGAAGAAAATTTGTCATTACAAATCACTTCTATAAAGAGGAAGTAATAATAATTAGCTTCACCCCGTGGCATAAAATAGGAAAGCACCTGATCAATCATAGGCATCAGCCCGATTGCCCTAGCTCGAAGGAAACAACCTGGCAGGACAGGTTCCTGTTGGAAAATAAGGCAAATTTTGTTCAATCAGTCTTCTATAAACACTTCTTGATTGAAATGTACAGTAGGCTAGTCGCTAATGCAATAGAACATTTGCTGTTTCCCTTTACTGTAAATTAATTTACCAAGTCGAGTTTACATACCTGCATGAGGACTAATACATCCATGGGGTCGTTATCTTCACAGAGTGTTCGAGGAATGAAGCCATAGTTCTGAGGGTAAACCACTGAAGAATATAGGACACGATCAACCTGGCTCATGCACGGAAGAGGCTTAGAAGGGAGATTCAGAATGCTGCTATCAGAAAAAAACTACTACATATTCAACCAAAGCCAAGGTTGTCAGGTAATAATACCCTCATCCCTTAAAGCCACCTTAATTTAGATCATTGTGTCATACCTTAATAAGACCAGTTTTCTTGTCCAGCTCGTATTTGACTTTACTTCCCTTTGTTATCTCGATGACCTGTATGAAGAATGCATTGTAGAGATCACAGCACCACCACATTTGAGTTTCTATACAGACAGAGTTAATATAGTAACTAGTCTTTTCTCATTTTTCTAATCTATTTACATGAAAGACTTAACAGTCCAAATAAACCAAAATCCCCCATAATCAAGAGATTAAAGAAGATGAGGCTCTCAATTTCCTACGCATGGCAAAGATTATCATTAACAATTAATTAATCAAGAATTGAGGAGTTTGGAACATTAATGACGTATTGGATGGAAAATTGTGCTAATGCCAATTTTCTACTTCTATACTGATAAGTGTTTGCGTTCTGGATAACCAGTTAGGATGTTCTTACTTTCATCATGTAAAGAGTGGTACGAAAATTGCGCATATACAGAAGATTATTCTATGTAAGTTACAATTCTGGTTTCCCAATTTTAAAAAAAAGATGTGCCTAGGCCTAGGCTGGGGATTCCAGTTAGCCGCACAGCTGTTGAACTTACATTTGAGGCTTGACGAAATTAAGACTAACTAATAAACAGAATGATTTTGCTATACTTACAGCATTGAAAACGCTTGGAGCTTCAGGTCCTACAAATAAAAGCAATATAAATATAAGGAATGGTCAGAGGGCGCCGCTAAATTTGTGAAATTATGAATAATGAAAAATGTAGCGCTGTACAGCTACCTATCTCGAGGTCGTGCCAAGGATGGGCAGCAACAGACCTCCTGGACAAAGATGAGAGGATCCTCTCATTCAAACGAGGGGCACGCCTTTGTGAAGATGCCTCATCACAGTTTTCATTGCTCATTTTTTCAGTTCTTGGTAAACCTGAAAGAATGAAAATGCACAATGGATCTTTTAGGTTCATTTCATGAAAATGTAGTAGGAAACAGTATGTTGGTAGAGGTGCCGGCGCATCTAGAGCAAGCTCTTCAGATTCAATTGCTTTCGTACGAACTATGTATAAATATGCCAAAAAAGGAAAAAATTGTACTATTTTAAGACTTCAAATTCTAAATTCACCTATCTATATTAGACGCATTGTCGTCTGGTGTAGATATAATGCGAAAATGCATATTCATTCTAATCGAAAAGTACGTTGACACTAGGGAAAGTGGTAATGCTAAGCGGTATAAAAAGTCCCCCAAAATATAAGTCCGAAAAAGTAGATGAACGAGGTGTGATTATGTTTCCATATTTCAAAGCAATTGAGACACAGCTTGGCGTAACTAGTAAAGTTAATACCATGTGACCAGGAGATCATGAGTTCGAATAGTGGAAACAGTCTCTTGCAGAAATATAGGGTAAGACTGCGTATAATAGACCCTTGTGGTCGGGCCTCCCGGACCCTGCGCATAGTAGGAGCTTAGTACACCGGGCTGTCCTTTTTATTTCAAAGCAATTGAAACTAGAAAGTTCCTATTAGCTGCACTGTAATTTTTCTCAATGTATAAATTAAGATTTCATGAATCAGATCAAAACAAAATTTGAAGAACAGAGCAGGTAAGAAGTGGACAATAATAAGGTGGAGGTAGCTGAAATACATGGGAATCTGCAGGTTAGCGTGGTATTAATGCAAGATGCAGATCTAACCGAGTTCAACTAAAACTCTAATTATTTTTTACTCGAACTATGTTAGATAATGAAAATAAGATACTATACCCGTCCGGTTTTCGAGATCCCTACACCTTATATTTGGGTTCCCGGTCTTTTTAGCTACCAACGTGAGACTTTATAGGCACACCCAACTATCAGTCATTCTGAACTAATTAATTCAAGATCTTGATTCGTCTACATAAGGAAGCTATCAACTTTGAAACAAACGTAAGAAAATGAAAATCAGAAAATTCTTTTGATAGGGATGAATCGTGCTGTAGATGTAAGCTAGCAAATAATTATCACCTGGAATTGCTGGAAAATGAAGGGGAGATGGTAACGATCAGGTCTCTTACCTTGGATTTAACGAAAAGAAGATGAGAAAATAGATTGCAGGAGAGGAGGAAAGAAATGGTCAATGAAAATGTTATAATATATACTTATTATATATAGACAGGATAAATAAGTCCTTTTTGACCGAGAGAGATATATAAAACGGAATAGGTGAAAAGTGGGCTCCTTACCACGTGTAATTGACGTGGACGTAGAGAGGTATGTTAATAATGCCCGATTCCTTTTCCTTCAACTCTACAACTTTCAATTCAATGCCTTTCCTGTTTTTAATGTCCCAACCCTATTGATTTTCGATTTGCGTGTTATGCGATTACAGCCCATCTAAAACTTAAATTTTATCAATTCAATTTTTAAGGTTTTTAGTATTGAATTTATTCTATCTTTAAATTTATAAATTTAGATCCACCATTTATTATAATTTTTATAATTTTATATATAAATTTATTCTTCACGCCTAAAATTATAAGTTCAGTGGGTGAAGGCTGACATTTTCTGTTCTGCATGCATGCGTGCTTGTTGTAATTTTTCCTTTTTTTTTTGGAGTACGGATAAACCAACATGCATACTAATATGCATAACGCACCCATAGTTTGAGGGCAATGTGTTTGTTGTTTTATATTTCATTTGTGTATTACAAAGGAGAAGAGGAAGAGACTGAGGATTAAATTAAACCTGCATAGGTAAAGGTTTTCTCGGATTCAATATTCACATCGACACATATTAAAATGAGAGTAATATATTAATTAAATACATTATTATCTAGTTATAAGAATATATTATATATTTATTGGATTGATATATGAATAATTTACTACTCCCTCCTTTCACTTTTACTTGGCATATATACTAAAAATAGATTTTCATTTTTACTTGTCATTTTACGCATATTAAGGGAAGACAAATTCTTTTTTCCTGTTATACCCACAGTATTTACTACTCATTTCAAATAATTTTCTCAAATTCAATAAATATGCATTAGGAGTGGCAAACGGGTGGGTCGGGTCGGATATGGTTCGTGTCGATAATGGGTAATGAAAAACGAATCAATTATTCGACCCGACCCATATTTATTACGGATAAAAACGGGTTGACCGGCGGATAATATGGGTTACCCATATTATCCATGACTTCTTGTATATGATCACTTTTGGAAGAATTCTTAGTGTCCCTTATAATTTGAGAAACCTCCAATTTGAGGCTTTACAAATGTAAAAGTTAGACTCATTGGTTATCCATTTTCTAAATGGATAATATGGTTCTTATCCATATTTGACTCATTTTTAAAAAGTTCATTATCCAACCATTTTTAATAGATAATATGAGTGATTAACTGTTTTCTTTTAACCATTTTGTCATCCCTAATATGCATTAATTAATATGAGTATCACTATAAATTATGCACTTGATTTATTATTTCTTAAGGGGCATGAACGAAGGGAGTATTTATTATATGTAAGACACTGGTTACCGCTTTAATGCCTCAAGTAGATTTTCTAGTCGGAGGCCAATAGAAGGGGAGATGCGTTTCTTATTGTTGTATATTTACCTAATTTTTCCGTGTCCAGACAAATATGTTGAAATTAGGTGCTTATCTCGCTTCTGAAAATATGTCCTTTTTCTTAAGTACGAAAATATAATTGACAGCCTAACGATTAATGAATTATTTCTAAAATTAAAGTTAAGCAATACATAGACATCTTTTATCCTTTATAATCGAATGCATTGAACTTTTGATGTTCAGTAGGACAAGACAAAGTTTAAATAGTGGCCTCAATTTGGCCTTGAAAAATAATTTTTTTCCAGCTTTCGTTGGAAAACAATGTGGAGTTGGATTCGATTTGGAGAATTGGCATTTGTTTTGGGAGAATTTGTCTTGATATTGTTGTCTGAAGAAAATAGTATAACCAATGCTCTATTAAACATTATTAAAGACTTTCTTTTCTACAAATTAGTGGATTAAACTCTAGTAACATCTTTATTTCTTTGTTAACGGATGAACTCAAAAAACCAGTTGAAAGGAAATAAACAATTGAAAAATGAAAAAGTAATTTCTTAGAAAGATACTACAAGGAAAAAAAAAAAGAAAGAAAGATACTATGTATAATTTAAAAAAATGACATTGTATAGCCGTTCTCAAAATAATAACCGAAAAAATATATTTTTTGTATATATTTATACATTCTGTGTATTCTATACATAAATTATACACTTTTTCAGCTAACAAATATAAATAGTTTCTAATACGGGCTAAAAATGATAAATACCCCTATAATTTTTCTGCCAAGGGGCCCAATTGAAAATGGAAGGCCCATTGTCGCATGATGACCCAAGAAATTTTGGTTTCTTTTCCCCTATTTGAGATTTTAACATGGCATGATAGTTGATACTACCACAAATCAATCACAATGAAGAAGAATAACCTAAGCAGTCATTCACACCATCACTTAAACAAAATATAACTGATAAATATATAATATATGTATAATCTATTTATTAGATATATATAATCATATATAAACAATGTATGATTTATTTATATTGGTTAGGAAAAGTAAACAGTAAATCGAGTGCGCTATTTGCATAAAGCTCCCACAAATCAATGTGTACATGTTGTCTTGACCCTTATTAGTTTTCGCTAAACAAATTTTGGTGTTAATCCCAGTTAACACCCTATGATACACCTTCAAATTTGCAAAAATTGCACGGGGCGCCCTATTTGGTCGCCCCCATTTAACTTATACCCATTTTTTAAAAAACTTTTAACTTGTACCCACTTTTTAAATAACTTCAGCCCCTTTCTCCTTCTCCTCCTTCTCCTCCTTCATTTTTGTCTTCTTCTTCTTCTTCTTCTTCTTCTTCTTCTTCTTCTTCTTCTTCTTCTTCTTCTTCTTCTTCTTCTTCTTCTTCTTCTTCTTCTTCTTTTTCTAAAACATCTAATAGCGTTATCTTGTCAATCTAAGCAGGGTGCCCTTGAGTTTAAAACTGAGATTGAGATTCTCTCAAGGTTTCATCACAAAAATATTGTCAGCCTTTTAGGCTTTTGTTTCGCGCAACGTGAACACATGCTGATCTATGAATATATACCAAATGGCTCCTTAAAAGGGAGTCTTTCTGGTATGTGAACTCCTATTGACTATTGTTACGAAGCTGTAGGTTCACTATACAGAGGGTTACATGACCCATGACTAATGTCATTTTTGCAAGAAAGTCTGGGATTAAGTTGAGAACTGGGCCAAAAGAATCCAGGTAAAAATTACGTGAAAAGAGTGTCATTTGGGGTAGAAACCATACAATGAAGTAAATAACTTCAGCTCTATAGTTGAAATTCCCCAGTTACAAAGACAAAAACTTCAGCTCTAGAGCTGAAGTTCCCCAGTTACAAAGACAAAAATTTCAGCTCTAGAGCTGAAGTTACCCAGTTACAAAACAAAGACTTCAGCTCTAGAGCTGAAGTTCGCCAGTTACAAAACAAAAACTTCAACTCTAGAGCTGAACTTCAGGCCCGACTTCTAGAATGCTGAAGTTTTGCGTGATTGCCTTTGCTATTTCAGCCCCGTATGCTGAAGTTATGCGAAAAAGCGGGTACATTTGCAATTTTTTTTGCAAAGTGGTCACAAGTTAAAACGTGACACAAAAGCGGGTATAGATGCAAATGCCCCTCCAAATTCGAGTACCTATTGACCAGATCACACCCTGACCCTGCTTTGTTTGGCGTCACGCTTCTATTTCTATGTATATGTCAAGTATATTTAGTGTTGTATCTAAAGATTTTCAGAAATCACCAAAGGATATGGTGTAGTAGACAGAGGCGGATCCAGGATTTAAATTATATGGGTTCATCTTTAAAGAAATTTAATATTGAACCCATTATATTTTTAATTTATGGGTTCATAGTATTATTTTTGCAATTTAAATGAATTTTTACACATAAAATTTTACTCCGAATCGAAAGTTATGGGTTCAATTGAATCCGTAATTATTACATTGCATCCGCCCCTGGTAGCAGATGAGGTTGCTCTTCTCTTAATCAGAGTAGGGCTGGGCATATATCGGGTATAACCGATAGCCCGAACTGAAAAAAGCTTATTGGGGTATCGATATCGGGTTATTGGGTTAACAGTTCGGTAACGGTTTAATATTTTTTCACTATTGGGATATCGGTTCGGGCCTTGATTTGCCCAATTTCTTAACGGGTAAGCCGATAACCCAATAAGAATTAGTACTATTTCAGTTGTGTTTGGACAACTGTTGAATTACTAGTACTCTTGCTGCTCTTGCTACAATTAAGTTCTGAAAAAATACATTGATCTCTTGATTATGATTTGACAGGAAACCAAAAAATTGTTATTTATGTTCATGTTAACTTCTATTTCCAGCTAATTGGAGATGAAATGTTTGTGAAGTTGTAATATCAATTTTTGAGATTGCACAGGTCTTGAATTTGTCAAAATGAAGCATGCTTCAAATATTAGTTGTGGCCAGAATGCAGAAATGGGTAGTATACAATATGTGAATTCTTCTCTTTTTTGCTTAATTCTAGTGAATTGTCTTCTTCTTTTTTGTTTAACTCTTGATTGAGTTATCTTATCGGGTAAACCGATAACCGAACCGATAATAGTCAATAACCGATATCTTATCGGTTTATCATATTTTTAAACTGATAACCGATATGCAAAACCGATAATATTAACAACCGAATCGAATCGACTGATGTCCACCCTTAAATCAGAGGTTTCGAGTTCGAGCCCTGGATATTCTTGGTAGGGAGCGCTTCCCCCCAAATGGGGCCCTATACGATGCAAATTCAAATATAGTCGGGCTCCAATACGAATACCGAATACCGTAATAAAAAAGTATTTCTAAAAACTTTTACAACGACTCATCATCAAATGTAGGTATTTTGTTCTAACACGCACTTTGACCAATTAAACTACTTTCCGCAAATAATAAGCTTTACCTTTTCTATTTTGGTTTTCATTTTAGTGTTCAAAAGTTTTACCAATTGTCATAATTCATATAAGTTGGCAACTTCACAAACACAATGTATAGCAACACAGCTATATCTAACTATGTCACCCTTCATGTATAATTTCATCATCGCAATATAACTTTTACGACGAATCATTTTAAAAACAACCAATTGAAACGCAATCATAAACTTGTAAGATAAAACTATAGACTTATCACTTATCTACTAAAATATCTTGCAGTAATGTAAGAATGACCTATCTTAAATCGACAGAGATAGCTGTAGCATTACCTAATATTCTCCACAATAACCGCTTTCTGGAAATAAAGCAACTATAAGCTGCTACCTAAAGGCTCGTTTGGCCATAATTTTTTTTTCTCCACTTTTTCTCAAAGACCATAAAATTTTCAATTTTCAATTGAAGATGAATTTTGAAATTTTTCGAGAATTTAAGAGTTACTTTTCAAAATTCACTTCTGATCACTCACAAAAATTAGAAAACAATCCAAAATTGTATTAATGTTCAAACACAACTCTAATTTTCAAATACAGTTTTCACTTGAATTTTTTCTCCACTTTTCTCCGGAATTTTACAATTCTTATGTCCAGACGCTCAATAAATGCTTCTCTTTTAAATTAGAATGCATATTTTTCCACTTGGAGATCTCTATATAAACAAAGGATGAACCATGATTTAAAGTTATTGGGTAACTTTTTTATGTTACTAGATTTTAAAGTAAGAATTTTTTACCTATTCAATGCATTTTTAAGATAAATATACGATTTGGATTAAAGCTACTGGGTTCGACCGAACCGGGTACTAAAACTCAAGCTCCGCCCCTGTATGTAAATATGTATAACTGTTTAAATTGTTAAACATTTCAACAACCTTGACAGACTTATTATTAGGGGTGGAAAAAACAAATTTAAATTTGAATTTGGTTTATAATCTCAAAAATTTAAAAGTCAAAAATCGATTTATATCCAATACGAACTGACGAACGTCCAACCATAGTTGTTACTGGAAACTATAACGACAAATAAAAAATTCTAAATTTCGTTCCAGAAGGTGGCAGGCAGAAATAATAAAGTGTTAGCCAAGTGGACTGATAGGAATTTATCATATATACACATGTTGTCCTATTATTGGTTCCAGAAGATTCTCATGATCATGTCATTTACGTATAGAATTGAGAAGTAGTATTGATGGAGGTAATATTGGTACGGAAGAGATAAAAGGGTTTGAAAAAAAGAGAGGAGATATAAGCCAACTACCTAATATATCCACTGTAATATCACAAGCGAGATCTGAGAAAGATAATGTGTAAGCATATCTTATCCTTACCTTATACAGGTATAGAAATTATTTCCGATAAACTCTCGACTAAGACAGATAGAATTACCATAATAAAAAAAACAATAACAACAACAAAATAATAATAAAATCGACGGTAAAACAATATGATCAGATAGTATTAGACATTTAGGAAATATAAGCCAAATGAGGGATGAAAACAGACGTAGAAGGAATCCTTTGCAACAAGACGAATACAAAAGTGGTAGGACCAGGCGAAGATTAAGAACGGTCGACATTAAATTGATTATAATTGTTTGTTAAATGTTAGTACAGTATTATGATTATCGTTTGTGACAAAACAATGATGATCTTTTTTATCTATGTCAATTTAAAATTTGGGTTCTGTTCCGGGCAGACTGGTGTTTCTAATTTTACTCGTCAAAAAATTACATATTGTATATAATTAAATGTGAATCTTTTTTTTTTTGCTTGTTTGCTTGTTTGATATTTTTGTTTTCTTTTAATGAAAATTTAGCCTCCGCTCTCGTTCTGTCAAAGTCTATAGTTCATGCTTAATGAAAATATGTCACGATCCGGATTTCCCACTGTCGGGATCGTGATGACGCCTAACTCTTAGAATGCTAGGCAACCCAACAGATATAGTTCTAATACATTAATCATTAACCAAAATAGTAATTAACAATAATTTAGACTAAACAAGTATGAAGTGTGAAAATTATATAACAGTGTAAAACACTAATACACGGCTACCCAAAAGATCTGGTGTCACAATCCACGACTTCTAAGAATTTTCTACAGATACTGGTTTAGAAGAAATACATCTGTTCTCGAAATGAAAGAAAACAGGAAAACTAAGATAGAGGGAAGGGGACTCCAGGGTCTGCGAACGCTGGCAGATCTACCTTGGGTCTCCTGTGGACCGATGGGAGCAACCCAACTCTAATCACGAGGTCCGGTGTAACATTTCATTCATTCGGACTAGATGTGGATATGTTAAATAGGTATTAATTTGATATTTTAGATATATAAAGTCCTAGCGGGATGATTATGGGTGAAAATAATTGTTTTGGAATCAAGAAGAGAGTGAAGTACATAAAATTCAATAAAATCGACTAAGTTTACAAAAACTCCATATTCTAGCAGGATTTAGTGAAAGTGTGTAAGGAATCTGGGAAAAATCAAAACATGAAAGTTATAGAACCGTTGAAATAGCTTTCCAACGATATATTGTGAAACCCAAAGGGATCTCTGTGCAAAATGTTATGTGCGTTTTATAGAACAGTGCGCAATATGCACGCCCAGTGCGCACCCCGAGCGCGACCGCGCACTTGTGGCAGTGTTACTGCCATTTTGCGCGGTCAGGTGCGCGTTCAGGCCTATAGGTGCGCGGAGGCGCACTTGGGGATCATTTTAAAGCCCTACTTCGTCCCCCACAGTCCCAAAACATAAAAACTTGTTCTAGAAAGGGGAACTCTCAAAAACCTAACTCCTTAAGAGTCCCTCCACCACCCAAGGTAAGTTCTAATAGTGATTCTAAGTTAATTTCAATTTTCCAACATCTTATTAATATGGGTAAACCCTCCATATCATTAGATATTCGATTGGGACATCATTGTTGAGAGAAGAAACCCTAGAACTCGAATTCAAGAGGATTGAACTTCAAAAAGGTAATGTCTTCACCCTCTAATTGATTATAACATTGGATTAATAATTATAGACTCTATGTTCATGAGATATGAGTTGATGGGTTTGATAGAAAAGTATGAAAAATTATAGGTTAGGTTTATTGATTGTTGATTATTGGTTAAGGGTGTTGTTTATCTTATGGGTGAAGAAGAATGATTTTGATTATAAGAAATTTGAGATTTTGGAGTTTATCTAGGAGCAAGATAATGGCTTGTTGGATGTAGAAATACCATTAATAAGGGCTAAGAAGCTTTATGCCACCAAATGTTTGAGAAAATGCCTAAGTGACCAAAATATGAGTGTTATTGCTAATATGGAATCCCTTTGACTTGTATTGATATAAACTAAAGTTGAAAGGGTTGGCGAATGTCATATTACGCTTAAGAGCAGGAAGTTAAGGTATGCGAGGCTAACTCTCTATGTTTGGGAACGTTAATGATTCTCCCTACACTATGTTTCTTTTACCATGTTACTAATTGCCTCGAAAATATAGTTAAGCCTAGTTCCTTGAATAGTTGCAGAACTCCTATTCTCTAGCTTCATAACTCGTTCATGACTTGAACGCTATGAGCTCAGTGCGTATTCAATATAGACTTGGGTTGATGTCCCCGAGTCTTAGTATAGATTACTCAATATGCCATAAACAGTTGAAGTTTCGGTGTTCATAATCAGTTCAAGAATACATGTCTCAGTCTAGTCCTATTCAGTATTCTAGTATTATGTAACTTAGTGTGATCCAGTATTCCAATATCATGTAACTCAGTGTGATTCAGTATTTCACTATCATGTATTGCAGTATGATTCTCAGTTCCTGATTTTAAATCCCTAAATGTTGAACACCTGTATTTGGGCCTGAGGCCGCAGTTAATGTTTTATGCATCTTTGGGCCTGAGGCCACAACTTATGCTTTATGTATCTTTGGGCATGAGGCCACAGTTATGTACATGTATACTTGGGCCCGAGGCCGCAGTTGTGCATATATATATGTTGGGCGTGAGGCCGCAATTTAATATTCAGATAAACAGGTTGTTCATCATTTAGAAGACGGAGTACTCATATCCTTACTTCCTTTGTTCAGTTCAATTATTAATTATCATTTCAGTTATTAGTTATCAGTTCAGTTATCATTTCAGTTTCAATTTCAATAGTTATCATTTCAGTTATCAATTATCAATTCTCAGTTATCAGCTTAGTTTCAGTTTCAGCATTTATAATTCTTTCTTTCAGTTGCTTTACATACCAGTGCAATTCAAATGTACTGATATCCCTTTTGCCCGGGTCCTGCATCTCACGATGCAGGTAATGATTTACAGGTTGATGATTCAGAGCGCTAGGATTCTTGTACCAACTATTTGGTGATCCCATTTCTTTCGGGGCATTATCATTACCTTACAGTCTTCAGTATTTTCAGATAGTCAGTGTTTTTAGTACTTCATTAGAGGCTTTATAGACTAGAGCAACAGTTAGACAAAGTCTCAGGCTTTTCATGTTAAGATATTTTGGCTGCAAATATGTTTCAGAGTTGTATTAGTATTTTCGCACTTTGATTTATATCATCATGACTTTCAGTATATCAACATGTGTTAGTTTATCTTCCCCATTCAGTATGTTATGATATCACATATTGATTCAGCCAGCCAGTCGGTTCGCTCGGTCACATGTAGTCAGGCACTGAGTGCCGTGTTACGTCCAGGCCCAGATTCAGGGCATGACAAAGCTTGGTATCAGAGCACTAGATTTAAGTGTCCTGGGGAGTCTATGAAGCCGTGTCTAGTGGAGTTTCCTTTATATTTGTGTGCCATCCACTCATATAAACGGTTAAATACCAAGACATCTAGGATTGTCTCATCTCTTTCTACTCTAGATCATGCCATGAAGCTTAGAGCAATAGTTAACCTTCTCTTCCTATCGAATTCCAAACGCATCGAATGCCCAAATGACGTGCAGGAAAATACTCTAGTTCTTAGAGAAGATGATTTCCATTGGGGTATAATTATGGAGTATAGGTTGGTAACAAATGAGACATGAGATGATGTTAAAAGTGGGATGCAATGGGTAATAGTACATATTAGAGAATAACCTTATCAAAAATTACAAAAGCAGTTATCATGTTCTATGGTTATCAGTTTACCTCAATTACCAGTTATGCAATCTTTCAGTAGCAAGTTTATGGTTATTAAGGATGCCAATTATCAGTTATTCAGTTACCAGATCTCCAATTTTCAGTGTATCAAAATTCTGGTGACTGGTGAGTACACAGTAATGCCTATAAGTGCTAAAAGAATATGTAAGTAACAGTGATTATAGCGAAATCTTTGCATACTTTAGGTCTGGATTAAGACCAAGATCACCGAATGTCGCAGGAAGTGATTTATCAGATGATGGTATACTTTTAAGGATAAGTTTGTGCATGATAGTGTATTCGTATGTGTTTTACCTCCTAAAACAACTTTATTTAATTCTTGGAAATGGAGCCACAAGTTGGATGATGATAGTTCAGATGTCAGACCCTAATATTGGTCACCATAATTTTGGACAGAAAAGAGCCTAAGGGTAAAATACCTAGGAATCAGAAACATTTTTATTACCAAAGATGTGATTTCGTACAACTCATGCAAATGACTAGAAGATATGATGTATGCAATGAGAACCAAGAGCAACCAATAGTGAATTTCAGGGAACAATTTTAAGTTGTTCATATTTATTCAAATCAGAACTAGAAGTACCACGTTAGTAAGCTACTATAAGAAGCAGCTATTGGTGTAAGATAAAAGATATGACAGTTCCCCATTAGGTTATGTGACTAAGTGATTACCGCGGATGTTTATAGTATGATATGATTTTGTATTATATAGAAAGTTTGGGGTTAGATATTCTAATTTTGTTTAAGGCAGATGAATTTTCCTTGATTGTGATCCAGATCACCATCCCAACAATGATATGTATGCAACTGTAGAGCAGGGTCGGATGGTGAGGGAAGTTAGAAATAACCTTATGCCTCACTTTAGTTATCCAAAGTAGAACAAGAAAACGTGATTCTAGCAGGTATTTAGTAAAAGAATAATAAGTAAGTTTTGAGTTGATACAGTGAATTAGCAATTTCAACAGAGCTAGTAGAGGTATAATTTGATTCACTTAGCCAGGTTAACTCTAGTGAGTAGATGATAGTTTGAAATACCGAATGTGTGTTAGAACCCAAAGAGTTTAAGTTAAATCCTAAGTACAGTGATAGTGGGAAAAATAATTAGCTAGCAGTAAGAGAGCAAACTATAGAAGAATAGCCTTTAGGAATTATCGAAATGTGGTTTCTCCAAGGTTAACAGTCTAAGCAGAGTTAAATTATTAAGATTGTGTATGATAGTTGTGAATACATTAGCTTTTCGTTATGTGAATAATTTAGTTTTCCCTAGTAAAAAGAGATTTCTCAGAAGTAAGTTGGAAGATGAGTCGTCATTGACGTAGAGTGCAAAGAATCACAGAAAATAAGGAAAGTTATTTGATTTGGATCCCAACAAAAAGAGAAGGACCCGCAAGTATAAGACCTTTGGTCTAAGGGTTGATGTGAGATTTTTTAGTAAGTCCAGTTAGTGATTTGAAACCCGAATAGTTAGCATGGGATATGAAAAAGAAAATCAGTTCGGTAATGAGGGAAACTTGTATAATTACCACAAGGTATATGTCTAACATGTGTAAGAAACACAAAGTGAGTAGAATGATTACCGAGCTTAGTTATTGATGATAACGTGGTCACAGAAAAGCTATAAAATCATGCCTAATTATGTATCATGAGGGTAGTGCCATTGCACGAGACTCTAGTCTTCGTAGTACTGGTTAAAAACTTAGCTCACAATAATATTATAAGTATTCTCAGGAAGTACTTAAGAAGATAAAGTGTTGGAAGTATAACTCATGCTTGAGGTAGATAAGAGAACTCTGGTAAAAGAAGTTCACCAGCGAAGATAAGAGTTTGACTTCAGACTCCATAGATGGCAGAGTTGTTGTCTAGAACATGGCTTGTTCCCCCTTAGTAGTCGAAGAGAAGGAGAAACAGTTTGATGATCCCTAGGTGTTGCAGTTGAAAGAGGATATTCACAAGTATAAGACGATGGCTTTTGAATAAGGGGGAGATGATGGTACTTTGAGGTATCAAGACAGATTGTGTGTTCCAGACATAGATGAACTTAAAGAGGGAAGATCATGTTAGAAGCCCATAATTCCTGGTATTCTTTCCCTCCAGGTTCCCCAAGTATGCATCATGACCAAGGAGATTTATTGGTTGAACGACATGAAAAAGAATGTCGCATACTTTGTGGCCAAGTGTCCGAAGTATCAGCAAATGAAAGTCAAGCAACCAAAAGCCCATTGTTTTACCATAGTTTACACATATTTTGAGTGGAGATGGTAAATATGGAATTTATTACAGGATTATCTTGCTCATCGTGAAAGCATCATTTGATTGGTTGATTGTAAATTAACTTACCAAGTCAGCACATTTCTTGCCAGTGAAGACTACAGATTTAATAGAAGATTATACCAAGTTATACATTCAGGAAATCGTCTGATTGCATGGGACTCCGTGGTCCATCATTTCGGACCGTGGTGCTCAATTTACAATGAACTTCTAGAAGACCTTTCAGAAAGAATTAGATACAAGAGTAAACCACAATATAGTTCTTCATCCCCAGGCAGATGGTTAGGCAGAGCGCACTATTCCGACACTTAAGGATATATCCTTGATTTTAAAGGTAATTGGGATGACCACATATCTCTCATTGAGTTTTCTAATAATAACACCTACCGTTCTAGTATCAAGATGGCACGTGCGAGACTCTGTATAGGCGAAGGTGTAGATCGCCAATTGGTTGGTTCAAAGTTGGTGAAGAGGAGTTGTTGGGACCAAATTTGTTCTATCAGACTATGGAGAAAGTTAATTTGATTCAAGAGCATTTGAAGACTGCTCAGAGCCGCCAAAAGTCCTATTCGAGCGTGCAGCATAGAGACCTAGAGTTTCAAGTTGATGATTGGGTTTTTCTGAAATTTTCGCCTATGAAAGACGTTATGAGATTTGGGAAGAAGGGGAAGCATAGCCCTGCCATATTGGGCCATATAGAATCTTGCGAAGGATCAGTCAATTAGCTTATGAGTTGGAGTTGCCACCAGAATTAGCGGTGGTACAACCAGTATTTCACGTGTCATGTTATAATATTCAAATTTTCAGTACTCAGCTACTCATGTCAGTTCAATACTCAGCTACTCATGTCAGTCCAATACTTAGATATTCATGCCAGCTTAGTACTTTGATATTGATGCTAGTTCAATACTCGAATATTCATGCCAATTTAATAATCATATATCCATGTTAGTTCAGTATTCACGCATCTATGGCAGACCAATATTCAATGCGGTAGTCATTTAGTTCACTGTCTCAGCATTTTAGTAGTCATGTATTCATTCAGTTTAGTATTCAAGTGTGAATGAAAGTTCATATTTTTACCAGATCCGTTTAAGGTCCGGAGTTAGCAGAAGCTACAGTCAGGACAATCATTTGAGGACAAAAGATCCCAAGGGGAGATAATATAACATCTCGTACATTCGAACTAGATGTGGATATGTTAAATGGGCATAAATTTGATATTTTAGACATATGAAGTCCTAGTGAGATGATTATGAGTGATAATAGTTGTTTTAGAATCAAGAGGGAGAGTGAGGTGCATAAGATTCAATAAAATTGACTAAGTTTACAAAAGGTCCATTTTCCATCAGAATTTAGTGAAAGTGCTTAAGGAATCTGGGAAAATCAAAACATGAAAGTTGTAGGCCTTTGAAATATATTTATAACGATATATTTTGGAGCCCAAATAGATCTCTGTGCAAAATGTTATGTGTGTTTTATAGAACAGTGCGCAATATGCGCGCCCAGTGCGCGCCCCGAGTGCGACCGCGCACTTGTGGCAGTGTTACTGCCATTTTGCGCAGTCAGGTGCACGGGGGCGCACTTGGGGGGTCACTTTAAAGCCCTACTTCGTCCCCCACAGTCCCAAAACATAAAAACTTGCTCTAGAAAAGGGAACTCTCAAAAACCAAACTCCTTAAGAGTCCTTCCACCACCTAAGGTAAGTTCTAATGGTGATTCTAAGTTAATTTCAATTTCCAACATCTTATTAATATGGGTAAACCCTCTATATCATTAGATATTCGATTGGGATGTCATTGTTGAGAGAAGAAACCCTAGAACTCGAATTCAAGAGAATTGAACTTCAAAATGGTAATGTCTTCACCATCTAATTGATTATAGCATTAGATTAATGATTATAGACTCTATGTTCATGAGATATGAGTTGATGGGTTTGATAAAAAAGTATGAAAAATTATAGGTTTGGTTTATTGAGTGTTGATTATTGGTTAATGGTGTTGTTTATCTTATGGGTGAAGAAGAATGATTTTGATTATAAGAAATTTGAGACTTTGGAATTTATCTAGGAGCAAGAGAATGGCTTGTTGGGTGTAGAAATACCATTAATAAGGGCTATTAAGCTTTATGCCAAGTGTTTGAGAAAATGTCTAAGTGACTAAAATATGAGTATTATTGCTAATATGGAATTCCTTTGACTTGTATTGATATAGATTAAAGTTGAAAGAGTTGGCGAATGTCGTATTACACTCAAGAGCAGGAAGTTAAGGTATGTGAGGCTAAATCTCTATGTTTGGGAATGTTAATGATTCTCCCTACACTATGTTTCTTTTACCACGTTACCAATTGCCTCGGAAATATAGTTAAGCCTAGTTCCTTGAATAGCTATAGAACTCCTATTCTCTAGCTTTATAACTCGTTCATGACTTTCATTCTGAACGTTATGAGCTCAGTGCATAGTATAGATTACTTAGTATGCCATAAACAATTGAAGTTTCAGTGTTCATAATCAGTTTAAGAATACATGTCTCAGTTTAGTGCTATTCAGTATTCCAGTATTATGTAACTTAGTGTGATCCAGTATTCCAGTATCATGTAACCCAGTGTGATTAAATATTTCACTATCATGTATTGCAGTATGATTCTCATTCCTGATTTTAAATCCCTAAATGTTGAACACATGTATTTGGGCCTGTATTGCAGTCATTTTCTTTATACTAATATCATAAATATTTAGATGAGTAGCTCATTAATAAAATAAAAGGCAAAATAAACTCAAAACACACATATTGGAGAGCTTCAAAAGGTTGATTAATGAAAGGACCTACTGATTTTTTTTGGTTGATTTCCCGAGACATGAGAGGGGAGGGGCTCATTTAGTCCAATAAAATTAAGGAGATGCCATTTTATAAGAGTAAGGGACAAAGCACGAGCACAGATAAGCGTGGGAATGGGGCCTAATAGACACAGTATGGTATAACGTTCTATTTTAAAGCGCTATGCGTGAACACAGAGTATAACGCAGTTTTATACCGCGCTATACTTTAACGGCCAAAACACCGTTAAAGTATAGCGTTGTATAATACCGCGTTATATGTAGAATGGTCACTCTTTTTTTATACATATTTATGTTACACTTGTCCAAAAAGATCACAATTGGGTTCCAGACTCCTATGTATATATGGAGAAGTCGAGAGTAAATATGTGTTCAAATGGGTCCCATGTTTAGATATGCATCTGTCGAAAATTCCCCAAAATTTTCTTTGTTTTCTAAATTGTGGGTCCCAGGTTTTTGTACTATGCATTTGTGGAGAGAAAGTAGGCTTTGAAAATACCTCAAAAGTTTCCTTTATTTACCAAATTATGTGATGGCAGTGAATGTAATAATACAGTAAAACAGAGGTAAATATATAATGATGGAAGACGTCTCTGCTTACATGTTTCTAGTTTCTACCATGCTTCTTATATAGGAGAAAGTATCTATTTACTCTCTACGTATCATTTCAAAAAAATCATCTGTGGGAATTTGTGTCTTGCATTCCGTTATTGAAAAGTAAATTGTTTGACCAAAAAATATTAATTCTTTTTGCTAAACTAATTAAATAAGATGATAATGGGCAAATCCTAGTTAATTATAATAAATTCTAGATCTGAGATTAATAGACGTCAATAATGTAAAACTGCATTCAAAGTTATTAAATACCAATGGGGTGTTTAATGATATTGTTATCAAGCAATGAGGGAATAATGACAAGCAATAAATATGATAAATAACAATAAATGTAAATAGAGAGAATGATTCACCCAAGTATTCAATAAGGTGGATGATTCTCTCTCTCACAATGATGTAAGGCAATCAAACGTGGGAATATAGAAAGTTTTCTCGGATCTGATGTGAGAAAGCTTGGGACCAACAACAAATCAAATCTTTTGTAAAGACAATGTTTGTAGTTACTTGAGAGTCAAATTACATACCCTTCTCTTCTCTCTCTATTCCTACTTATATGGGACATTTCCCCCACCTAACTGAAATTACAAGTGCAGAGTATATTCTTTGAAATATTTCTTTAAAATATCTTATTACCAAATTGGCCGTTTGGGCCGGTCTGAGTGCTCAACCTCGACCTTAACTGCTCAGCTCGCCAATATGTTATTCCTTAAGCGTGACCTCGGCCTAATCAGCTCTTAGTTATCATATCTTAAACAAGATTACTCCGATTAGATTTTAACCCATACAGTTAATTCCTCCGCCCGTTGGGGTTGTCTTTGGACGAGCTCGATGGGCGGACTTCGCTAGTTACAATTTTGAGAAATCTGAGCATGTTGGCCGAGGAGTGACCCTTTTATGGCAAGGTGATGACATGGCACTTCAAGAGCCACATCTGACCGTTACGTCAATTTGAAATGACGTCATTTCATCATGCGTCATTTCCGTGCCTCTTCCGTTTCGAAAATCAATGTGGCGGAATTTGGCTTTCTCGATCAGGGTGCCAATATTCTTATAAATAGGGATGGGCATTCCTCACTCGAGCTGCTGCATTTCCTAAGCTTTTGAAACCCCAAGCCTCTCCTTCTTCTTCTTTAAAATATTTTCTCCCTTCCTTTAGCGTTTTCCACCATTTTCATCTCTTTCACCTTTGCATTTCCCTTTTCATACACGTGATAAAAAAATGGCTAATGCATCATCTAATTTTGAGGGAGACACTAATCCTGTAGCATTGGTTATGGACATGCCTTCTCATGCAGAAGGAATAACCATCGTAGAATATGAGAATTTCCCCACTGTGGATGTTATAGTTCCACGTTCAGGGAGGGTCATATCGGATTTCAAGAACCGACCTGATGAAGATCCTGAACCCGTCGTTTCTAAGATGGATGCGGTGGCGCTCGTTTCCTTTAGGGCTAAATGGCAAATTCCGGACCATGTCAAACTCGTTCATGCTGGTAGCGATCTAGTACATATACATCGCTCCAGGTACTGCACATTCTATGCGTACCCATTTGTCATTGGCTATACACTTCCTCTTCCTTCCTTGGCGGAGGACTTCTGCCGTTACTACGGTGTATGCCCGACTCAGCTCTCCCCGTACATATACAAGCTTTTTCTTATGCTTATCAAGTATGCGGAGCTGGCCAATCGTGGGATTTATCTTCATCATCTGCTTCACCTCTTCGGCCCAAGTTTCACAGGGGTACGATGATACACCTTCACCACCATGGGACTAAGGGATTGGTGGTGAAGATGGACGATAAAACTAATCACCGTTTTTGGGCCAACTTCTTCTACGTGAGGATGAAACACCTGATGTCGAACCCTAGTGGATTCCCCGAGGAGTGGAACTTTGCTCGTAAGTGTTTCTCCCAAATGGCTATTTGTCATTTCTTTTTGGCAATCTGATCGTTCTCCCTCTTTTTTTATGTAGCTGAGAGGGACCCTCCTTCGTTAGTCACCGATACTCGCGACTGGGTGAGTCAAATTTTTCCTCATACGGTGGGAATTCGTGAGTGGTCGTAGTTTAATGAGAGATTTGGGCGTAGACCTTCGGCCGGTGAGTCATTTCGCTTTGATCTTAGTAATTTTAACCTTTGTATCATCCTTTCTTTCCTTCAGTTTTTTACTTATCTATCTTTGCTGGTAGGTCGGAGGGCTTTGAGGAGGGCGAGTGGTCCTACTCCTGCTTTTCGCCAGTCAAGTACTTCGACCGGGTTTATACTCTCTATGTCTGCAAGCGATCCTGCTCAGACTGCTGCTACCCTTCGGACCCCAGCCTCGTGTGGGCCTAGCCGACAAGCTGCTGCCTCGCTAGAGGAGATTCCGGATTCTACAGTGTTCCATTTGGTAGATGAGTCGGACCAGGGCGAAGACGAAGAGGCTCCGCTGAAAAGGCAAAGGATAGAGGTTGATGAAGGTTGATCGATGAGGAGCCTGCAGGGGGTGAACCCGAGTTGACCACGGCCGAGCTGGGGGGTGGTACAGCTTTGGACCTAGAGATCATCCCTCTTTCGGGCGTGAAGATCACCTCCGCGGAAGAAGAGGAGCGACCAGAGGCGGCTGCAATCATTTCGAGGAGTGATTCGCAACGTCAGGGCAAGCCAACATTCCCTCTTCGGTTGAGCAAAGGGCGAAAAGAGAGGTCGTAGACGATTACTAGTCTGGCTCCAATGTCGATCCCGATGAGGTGAGAATATTCGACGAAGGGCTTGCCCGGGTGGAGGTGAGAATGGATGGATCCTTTTCCTCGATTGTAATCCCTTTGGAATGTGATTTTTTGGACGATACGGTGAGCATGGTCCCTTACTTTGCCCCATTTTGCTCCACCGCCGAGAACATGACTCTTCAGGCGCTCAAGGATTCTGACTACTCATTGGGCATATCCGGGATGGCTCTGAGGGTGAGTTTCCTTCCTCATTATTTATGCATTTCGCGTCCTTTTCCTATTTCTATCTTTGCTGATTTTTGGATCTTTCTTTTTCTTTTTCCTCTCCCTTTTTTTAGACTTTCATTTTGAAGATCGAGAGAGACCATCGGGAGGAAAAGCGGAAGGTTGTTTTTCAGAAAATAATTTTGAAGTACCTCCAGTATCATGACAAGTATCGCGAGATGCGTGCACGGTTCAGAGCAGGTGGCAATCTCCAATCCCTTAGAGAGCAGTTAGACCAGTAGAACGAGGAGCTTATGCGAACTATTGGCAGATGCAGTGAGCTCAAGGGGTTGCTTAGGGCCAAAGACGATGAGCTCGAGGTGAGCAAGGGGGGTCGTGGCAGAGTGTGTCGATCTTCAAGCGCAGGTGGTGTCCCTGTATGCTGAGCCTGAGCAAAGATCAATTAGAGTTGCCGGCCTGAGTGGTAAGTTGACTGAGAAATCAACAGAGTTGGAGGGGACCGAGGAGGCCCGGGTAGCGGCTTGGCAAAAGAAGCGGCATTAGAGGACTCTATCCGCATCCTCAGGTCTGAACGTGTAACTAATGCGGAAATGACCGCGCTAAAGGAGACACAACTTGTTGAGCAAATTGGTTGGCTTGAGAAATATGTCTCGAACCTAAGTGAGCAAGTTTCGGCTCTTGAGGCCGAGAAGGCATGATTGTTGGCTCGACCTTCTTCCTCTCATGCTTTCGCTTTTCCCGATGTTCCTCATCATTTATACGAGATGTGAATCCATGCTGAGGCTCAGCTGGACATATATAGGAACTTGATGATGGCGGGGAAGGTTCCTGAGGCCGACTTCGATGATGCCCGTGTTAAAGCACGTGATGCCATGCTTGCTTGTGGTTATGACCCCGCCACGTCGGGGACCGGTGATGATGAAGAGGACTTGGACAGACTTACATCTGATGCTTGGTATGACAATGAGTATGCTGATGGCACGGGTGATGGTGAAGATGGTGTTGCTGGACCGGGCGGTGAAAATGACGATGGCGCAGGTGGAGATGATGTAGTGTGATACTTTTGTACTTAGTTTTTGTTCTTTTTTTTGTAGGGGCATCTTTTTGGCCCTTTGTAAGATATTATTTTTTTGGAATGGAATGACTATGACTTTTTGCTCTATGTTCTTGGCCCTTTTTGCTTTTCTTCGAATGTTTTCTTTGTAAGAGTTCTTGACTCTTAGTTGATTCGAACGAGGTCGAATGTTAATTAATTCGAACGAAGTCGAATGCTAGTTGATTCGAACGAGGTTGAATGTTAATGAATTCGAACGAAGTTGAATGTTAGTTAATTCAACAAGGTCAAATGTGAGTCGATTTGAGTGAGGTCGAATATTGACTCAGTTGATTCGAATGAGGTCGAATGTTAATTAATTCGAACGAAGTCGAATGTTAATTAATTCGAACGAGGTCGAATGCTAAATATTATACACATATCAAGTTTTTCATGTATTGCCAAATTAAAACCTGAAAAGGATTTCATTCACCATAGGAGAACATATCTCCATATAACTAATGCCGGAATATTTACGAAAAATCTTATGCTACAAGTCGTTTTTATGTCTATAGACTTGATTTTTTATTTTACTTTCAGGTGTTGGGACTATTCATCCAACTTCACATTTTTCAGGTGAGGTTAATTTTCGTTGCGTATTTTTCATTTGGCCAATTATTTATCTGTCCAAATTTCATGACAGATTTGAGCTCAAGATTGTCGTCAATATTAATAATATTGAATGCTACATTATATCAACAATATCGTCGGCGATCATTTTATATCAGTTCCATCGTTAGTCAATAAAGACATAACTTATTGAGATTTCTTTATCTCATTATTTTCAGGTACCTAAACCTCTTCCATGAGGTCTTATAGAGTGTTATGTCGTGGTGCTCTTCTAGAGCACTTGCCTCCTTATTATGACCATCTTGATCATTTGCTCCACTCCTTCTTCAAGAAATTTTATCTCTGGAACCGATTAGTCTATTACATTTTCATACATGCCATGGACTCTGTCCATCATGGACTTTATTCTATTTGGAGCATTAGTAGCTGAAATATGACATTTAGCTTTGGTTCTGCAAATGCCCCTGATAATATTTTGCAAATAAATTATCACTTGAACTTCAAGTTCACATTTTCTTGTACGAGGATCTAGATGTACTCATAATAATTCGTTCTAGTATCACTTTTTCAGCTTCCTATTTTCTCCCTTAATATTGGGATCACCAACACATTTTCCAATCTTCTTTGAAAACCCATCTTTATGCATTGTGGTGGGATAATTAACTCATATAGCACATCTATATTTCTAGATGAAATTATTTGATTCCTGACCCTGAACCAATTATGATAGGGAGAATTTATCATAACTTGTTAGATAGATGCGTACAAGTGCTGTTGTATATTAAATAATATACCTCATACCAAATTTATTTTTGGAAGATTTGTTCTCATAACCAATAGTTTAGCTATAATTGGAGTCATACAATTTCTGCTAAACCAACTTGGATTTAAACCAACATTATCAAGATAAATCATCATAATTTACATTCTGGAACTGTGCTCTAATAATTTGAGCAAACAAACTTGCAAAAATCAAACTGCAAGTTGACAACAAACGCACATATACCATACAATAGATGTATCTATTAAAATCATATAATGGTAAACGGTCCACATGACCGGTGACTGGCCCCCCCATATATATATATATATATATATATATATATATATATATATATATATATATATCACCTTTTATTCATTCTAGAAATCAAGGGATTCAATCCCAACCTTAGCTGGTATAGCATGAGAATACGAAACACAAGAGAATTCTTGAAGAATTTTCTATTTCTTCAATATATGCAGTGTGAATTTTCAATTAATTTTTCGCATCATAATTAAACCGGGATGGCCAAACGGTCATGCTAACTAATATTTATTTCAGTAAACCTATTGTTTACTTGTGGCATGTGATTCCATCATCATGCTTATATTTGTGTAGTATAAATAGGAAAAAAGTCAGGTAACCTTTTATATTTACCCGGTGATTATATTAATATGAAGATATTCAATCTTCCTTTCATTTATAATCTCAATATGCCAACCACTTTGGCTAATATATTTGAAACTCAAAAAGTCTCTTTTGAGATTTACTGTAATATCAATGTCATGAACAATTTTATTCATCGGGGTAGTAACAAATTAGTTCTTCCGAGCTCTTCATTAATTTTGTACTACAAGATATTTTATCACACCATCCATCTGGTGCATGTCTCCTTTACGAAGAAAATCATATCATAATAATTATCACGACCCCAAAACCAACCCGGTCGTGATGGTGCCTATCGTGAGATTATGCCATACAACTCGTTTCCAAAACCAACAACATTTTTCATTAAAAACTTAAGACAAGTAATTTTTCAATAGAAATCTGATAAGCATATAAATTAAGTTTAACAAAGTGGAAAAATACAAGCCCGAGCTCGGGTGTCACTAAGTCATGAGCAAAATACTACAACTGTTCGAAATACAAGACTAGCACAGTTTGAGAATATCCAACAAATATACTAAAGGAAGATAAGGAAGGAGAAAGCGGAGCTGCGATCTCCAAGCAACTACCTCACTATCTCCAAGGAAAAGTCCACAACTGATATAATCAACAGCCGCTACTGTGGCCCGAGATACCTAGATCTGCACACAAGGTGCAGGGGGTAACGTGAGTACACCAACTCAGTAAGTAACAAGTCCAAACTATGGACTGATAGGTAGTGATGAACCAAACCTCAACAGGTAATACAATTAACTGAACAGAAAGTAGACATGCTTGCAGTTCAAGTAAAAACTCAATAGTAAATGATACAGGCTGAACAGTACGGAGTATAAAACTCAGGAAAAATCTCTATGTACCAATGAACAAACAGCATGATCAATGTTCCGTGTACCTCCACTCACAAGTGCTCAACTATTCGGTACTATATATGGCCATTCGGTCCAGGGAAGCTCCATCCCGGAATATATATATCAATGACCGCAGTCATCCAGTACTGAGGAAGGCTATTCCAGCCCAATCGAGAAGATCCATCTCCAGGTATAAATACTTCAGACAAGATCCATGCCAGGGAAGATCCATCCCTCAATATTATCAGCTGCGCTCACTAGGGGTGTGCTACAGACTCAGGGGGCTCCTACAACCCAAACGCTATCATAATCATCAACATAACCGCTGCAGCGTGCAGCCCGATCCCATATACTGTCACTCACAACCAGGCTCTCGGCCTCACTTAGTCATCACTCTTCTGTCTCACACACACGGGTTCAAAATGTCATGATACTAGCCCGAACAATGATATGATATGCCAAATAATAATAATCGAGACTGAGGCATGATATATAATGCATGAACATGATTGAGTACAGAATATCAATAAAGATAATGATATGACAGCAAGAAACGACCTCTCGGGTCTCAACAATATCGGCGTGAAGCCCTAATAGGATATCTAGCATGTTTTCACAGCACGTTTACTTAATCACATAATAGAAATACAGATATCAACAAGAAGGAGTCGCTAAGTGGTGCCATGGAATGATCCAGGCCGCAATCCTCACGGTGCACGCCTACATGCCCATCACTTAGCATTTGCTTCACCTCAATAGTAATCATAGAACACATAGTTCGGGGTTTCGAACTCTCAGAACCAAGTTTGGAAGCGTTACTTACCTCAAGCCAAGCCACACTCTAGCCCGCGACGCCCTTGCCTCTCGATTCGGCCTCCAAATACCCCGAATCTAACCAAAATTAGAACCATAACATCAAAATATGCTAAGGGAACAACGCCCATGCGAAAATAATCAAATTGCATCAAAAATCCAGAAATTGGTCAAACTTGACCCTCGGGCCCACATCTCGGAATCCGATAAAAATCACATCAATAGAATCCTTATACTCACACGAGACCATACATGCCAAGAACATCAAAATCGGACCTCAAATGGTCTCTCAAATCCCCAATTTACACTCTCCAATTTCAAGTCCTAATTTCCCAATTTTAGTGTCACATCTCGCGTTTTCATACGTTAAAAGTTTCGTCTTCGGTTAATTGACGGAGACTCGGGGATGAGAGCATCTTGACGTCAACGCATTTATGTTATTTATAACAAGTAATAAATAAGTATTATAAAGGATAAATAGGTACACGAATTAAAGAAAACGAGTTTCGTTGAAAGTGGCCTATTTGGAATAAAATACGGGTCGAGCGATAATACCCGATGATCATAAACTAGTACCATGAAGGTACTATATGACCACGGTAGTATAATATATAGAGTATATATATAGTATATTAAAAATAGTTAGAATTTTAAGTAATTTATGACAATTTTTAAAATATATGTGTAATTAATTAATTATCGGATAACAAGATATTACCCAATTAACTAATAAGTGGTTAAAAAATTAATTAAATTATAAATTATGCCCCCACTCCCCACGTGGCACAAGGCCAACAATTTAGGAGATGAATCATAATAAATTATGAATAGGTGTCTAGTCTACACTTAGGATTAAATAAATCCTAATTTAACCAAGTTAAGACTTCTAAGTCTTATCTCTTTTCAGGAATCAGAACACCCCCACAAATCACTTTGATATAACCAAATCATGACATAAGTTTAAGTCTTAATAAAAGTTGTAAACTTTATGCATGAGACTTGGTATGAATTCCTTGTAAAAGATCCAAACAACAATCTGTCTTTGGTGTAAAACCAAACACGTTTAAGTAGAAGCATTTCGTTTCAAAAACAAAGCTTCATCATAAGTAATTTTGTTCGAATTTCAAAGAATCAAACAAGATTTCGTTCATCAATTTCAAAACGCAGAAGCTTAATTCGATTTTTGGGTTCTAAGTTCAATCCACGAAGGTTTCCAACTGAATATTATACGGAGTTTTTTCTACTCCAAGTATGTTTAGGCCATCCCTTCTTTCTTTTGGAATGGTGTAAATTATACTGAAGAAACGAGCAAACGTACAGTTTCCATAAATTACTCTATTCATAGAAATACTAGGGGTGTCTATATTCTTGATTCCCCATGTGAATTATTATTATCTTCTGTTCATGGGTCCCAGAATAATACGCAGTTCAAAAAGTTTATCCGGAAGGAATAATGAGATGTTTACGTATTTTTCATGCATTCCACCCATTTATACATGTGCATTGACCCATGACCAAATGGCGTTATATACGCGTATATATGTATTATATGTATATGGGATATGGGAAATGGTTACGGCGTTATATACGCACCACCACCTGATCAGCTGGTATATGTTGATGATGTTGCCCACAGTGGTCGAGGCGATATGATGGGATGCCCTCAGTGGCTTGATGATATAATGTACACCCATACCTATTCATGGCACAACATTCATACGCACGTGTATGCCATTATAAATATTTTAGAATTTACAAAGTTATTTAGATTTAAAGACGTGTTTCTATATTCCATGTTTCATCTATGTCTTTTACGTACTAATTTTCATGCCTTACATACTCAGTACATTTTTTCGTACTAACGCCCTATTTCACGGGGCCTGCATTTCATGCTCGTATGTGCAGGTAGGCAAGCTAATAATCCCCCTTCTTAGGATCCCTGATCAGCAAAAGTTGGCGTGCTCTACTTGATCCGGAGCTGCTTTTGATTTTGGTTCGATACGTTTGCATATATATATGACGTAGCTTAGTCCCGTCTTTGTACAGTTATGTTTCTATCAGAGGTCTGTACACAGTATGTCTAGTTGGGTTATATGTGGCCTTGTCGGCTTTCAGTTTTGGATGTATAGTTGTCTATAACAGCCTTGCCGGCACGCCCACTGTATTCTGCATATATATGTATATATACCTTGTTGGCATGTTTCCTTCATGTATTTTATTCTCGTAATTCAGCAGATGTTAATCAGGTTTATATCTTAGACACATGCTTAGGGGTGTTTGACAGGTAGGACTCAGGCACCCGTCGCGGCCCATCAGCTTGGGTCGTGACATTTAGGCTTTAAATCCCACTAATTTCATGTCTAATTAGGTAGAAATCACCATAGAATCGAGTATTGAGTTCAAAAATCTTACCTCCAAGTGTTTCCTTTCGATTCCCTCTTCAATCCCTCTCAAAGAGCTCCAAAAATGCTCAACAATGGTGGAGAATAGACTAAAAATCGCAAAGGCAACTATTTAAACACTCTGCCCAGGCATTAATTCCTTCTTCGCGAATGCGGTCAAGGCCTCGCATTTGCGAAGCACAAAAATCACAGCTCAATTTTCCTCTTACGTGAACGCGAAAAGCTCTTCGCGAACGCGATGCCTTACTCAGCTTAGCCTACGCGAACGCGTTCCTCTGGTCGCGAACGTGATGCCTTAGGGTCTGATGGCCAAATCTGCTTTACCCTTCTACATGAACGCGAACTATGCCACGCATTCGCGATGCACATTCTGACTAAACCTTCACAAACGCGGGACAAACATCGCGAATGCGAAGGGCAACTCGCCCGCCTCACTTAACATCTCTTTGCGAACGCGAGGGCCCTCTCGCGAATGTGAAGAACAAATCCCTGCAACAGAAACCTGAAGAAATCTGCAACTTCTCAAAACACGAATTTGATCCGTTATCCACCCGAAACTCACTCGAGGCCCTCGAAACCTCAACAAACACATGCCAACACATCCCATAACATCATTCAAACTTAGTCGAGCCCTCGAATCACTCAAAACAACACTAAAACATCAAAACATCCTCGGATTCAAGCCTAAGGATTCCAAAAACTTCCAAATTCCACATTTGATCAAAAAGTCTATCTAACCTTGTCCGAATGACCTGGAATTTTGCACACACGTCACAAATGACACAACGGACATACTGCAATTTCCGGAATTCCATTCCAACCCCTATATCAAAATTTCCACTACCAACCGGAATACGCCAAAATTCCAATTTCGCCAATTCAAGACTAAATCTTCCACAGACCTCCAAATTACATTCCGAACACGCTCCTAAGTCCCAAATCACCTCACAAAGCTATCCGAATTATCCAAATTCTGAGATCATTTACTCACAAGTCAACTTCCGGTTGACTTTTCCAACTAAATCGCCAACATAAAAGACTAAGTGTCTCATAACACTCCAAAACTATCCCAAACCCGAACCAGCCAACACGATACAATGTAATGTAGCTGAACAACACATACGAAAGCAAAAATGGGGGAAACAGAGTGGTAACTCATGAACGACCGGCGTGGTCATTACATCCTCCCCCTCTTAAATAAATGTTCGTCCTCGAACGAGTCAAGAAACATACCTGAAGCCTCAAATAGGTGAGGATATCTGCTCCGCATCTCCCGCTCGGTATCCCAGGTAGCCTCCTCCACGGGCCGACCTCTCCACTGCACTTTTACTGAAGCTATATCCTTTTATCTCAACTTTCGAACCTGACGCTCCAAAATAGCCTCTGGCTCCACGCCATAAGTCAAATTACCATCTAACTGAACCGTACTGAAATCCAAGACTTGAGACGGATCGCCAATATTCTTCCAGAGCATAGAAACATGAAATATCGGATGCAAACTCGACAAGCTGGGTGGGAAAACAAGCAAATAAGATACCTCCCCAATCGTCCGAAGCACCTCAAAAGACCCAATAAACCGAGGACTCAATTTACCCTTCTTCCCAAACTCATAACACCCTTCATGGGTGAAACCTTCAGTAGACCCTTCTCCCCAACCATGTAAGACACATCACAAACCTTCCTATTAGCATAACTTTTTTGTCTCCACTGCGCTGTAGAAGCCGCTCCTGAATCACCTTCACCTTGTCTAAAGCATCCTGTACCATGTCTCTACCCAAAATCCTAGCCTTGCCAGGCTCAAACCAACCAACTGGAGATATACACCATCTCCCATATAAAGCCTCATATGGAGCCATCTGAATGCTCGACTGATAACTGTTATTATATGCAAACTCCACGAGTGGTAGAAACTGATCCCATGACCCTCCAAAATCAATGACACAAGTACACAACATGTCCTCCAATATCTGAATAGTGCGCTCGCACTGCCCGCTCGTCTGAGGGTGGAAAGCTGTGCTCAACTCAACCTGAGTACCCAACTCTCTCTGCATGGCTCTCCAAAACTGTAAAGTAAACTGAGTACCTCTATCTGAGATGATGGAAATTGGGACACCATGTAAGCGAGCAATCTTTCGGATATAGATCTCTGCCAACCACTCTGAAAAATAGGTAGTACACACAGGAATGAAGTGCGCGGACTTGGTCAGCCGATCCACAATCACCCAAATAGCATCGAACTTCTTCAAAGTCCGTGGGAGTCCAACTACAAAATCCATGGTGATCCGCTCCTACTTCCACTCTGGAATATCCATCTGCTGAAGCAAGCCACCTTGTCTCTGATGCTCATATTTCACCTGCTGACAATTGAGACACCAAGCTACAAATCCCACAATATCTTTCTTCATTCTCTTCCACCAGTAATGTTGTCTCAGATCCTAATACATCTTCGTGGCACCCGGATGGATGGAATACCACAAGCTATGGGCCTCCTCCAGAATCAACTCTTGAAGCCCGTCTACATTGGGCACCCATATCCGGCCCTACATCCTCCACACCCCATCATCACCGATAGTCACATCTTTGGCATCGTCGTGCTGAACTCTGTCTTTAAGGACAAACAAATGAGGATCATGATACTGGCGCTCTCTGATGCGATCAAACAAGGAAGATCGAAAAACCACACAAGCTAAGACCCGACTGGGATCCGAAATATCCAACCTTACAAACCGATTGGCCAAGGCCTGAACATCAACTGCAAGAGGTCTCTCCCTAATAGGAATAAATTCAAGACTGCCCATACTCACCGCCTTCCTACTCAACGCATTGGCCACTGCATTAGCCTTCCCCGGATGGTACAAGATAGTAATATCATAATTCTTTAGCAGCTCCAACCATCTCCGCTGCCTCAAATTGAGATCCTTCTGGTTGAATAAGTGATGGAGGCTATGATGATCAGTAAACACCTCACAAGACACACCATACAAATAATGCCTCCAAATCTTCAACGCGTGAACAATGGCAGCCAACTCTAGATCGTGAACAGGGTAGTTCTTCTCATGGGGCTTCAACTAACAAAAAGCATAATCAATCACTCTACCCTCATGCATCAACACATATCCGATACCAACTCTCAAAGCATCATAATACATTGTATACGAACCTGAAGCTGATGGCAAAACTAATACTGGAGCTGTGGTCAAGGCAGTCTTGAGCTTTTGAAAGATCGCCTCACACTCATCTGACCATATGAAAGGAGCACCCTTTTGAGTCAATTTGGTCAAGGGTGATGCTATAGATGAAAATCCCTTAACGAACTGACGGTAATAGCCCGCCAATCTAAGAAAGCTGCGAATCTCTGTGGCTGAGGATGGTCTGTGCCAACTCTGAACCGCCTCTATCTTCATCGGATCAACCTAAATACCCTCACTGGACACCACATGCACCAAGAAAGCCACTGAACTGAGTCAAAACTCACATTTGGAGAACTTTGCATAAAGCTTCTCCTCCCTCAATCTCTACAATACAACTCTCAAATGCTCCGTGTGCTCCTCCTGACTACGCAAATATACTAGAATATCATGAATGAATACAATAAAGAACGAGTCGAGATAAGGCTGAAACACGTGTCGCGCCCCCTTTTTCCCTCTTCACATCGGAAAATCGGGTTTATGACATTTTGGGTATAGGACAAATCATTCCTTTTGGAAACTGGGTTTGCATTTGAAGAGTCACCACCTAATGATTTAAGGTGCATTAGGACACCTATAGGTTCATTTCTAAGTTTGTTTGATAACCAGAGATAGGGTAAGAGCTTGAAATTATCCTAAGGGGAAGGTGTTAGGCACCCCTCAGGATCCACTAGTGTGGTTCCCGGCTAGACAGTTTTTGTGAATTTTGTACAATTAGAAAATAGGCAAGTATAGTCTCAAATAGTAGAGGATTTAAGTTTGAACACATAAGAGTTTGAAAACAATTATTAAAAGGCGAATTTTGAAAAGGAGTTACAGTTTTACAAATACTTGAGAATATATAAAAAAAGAAAAAGAAAAGGGGGGTCCTAGGTTTATTTATAATATGGATCACATCAATGCGATAACCGGTGTGACACTCCTCAGAAGAGGGGATACATGTGGTATTAGCGCACCGGTCATCATATCCATATCTATCCTTCCCCATCCCGTTAAGGTATTAAAGCGCGAATTGGTCTCAACCTCTATTGCATACTATTACCCGTCCCATTCCTATCAGTCCCGGAGGAATTTAGACTACTATTCCTATGAGAGGGAGGATTTTAGGCTGACTCTTAGGTTTAAAGGTAAAAAGACTAGGCGACATACAAAACACATAGGACTGCATTTAGAGCAAAACATATAAGCAGTTATGAGGCTCATGTATACCTCCTCAAACAATGCATATAAATAGCATGACTTAAACACAATTGGGGTCATAATTTAAAGGTACTAAGGCAGGGTATTTTAATTGTTGAAGCAGACCAATTTACTACATAACTCAGATAAGAAGTCTGAATCAGGCCTGTCTGCTGGTTGTAGCCATTGCTAATTAACAAAGGTGGATTCAATTTTATCATTATTACCTAGGCTTGCCTAAGTGTGTACTGGTGATGTCCTATGAGCATGATATCTATTACCAATTAGGAATGCATCAGAGTAGTAAACAGTTTTAAACGAGCAATTTGGATCTTATAGGCATGCTTTCTAAACCGTGTTAATAAAAGGAGTAGGTTGTTTAAATTGATTCAGAACAGTATGAGTCAAACTGATTTTTTAACTAAACTGGTTTCAGATCCTATAGACATGATCTCTATTATTGCTAATTTTAATTCCTACAAGCATGGTATCTAAATATTAAAGGCTGATTTGGGTCATATAGGCATGGTGTCTAAGTATGGAAGTAAAACATGGAGAATTTATTAAACAGATCCTATAGGCATGTTATCTACCCTTCTAATAGCTAAAGCATGCATAATCACCCCATCCCTTTTCACTAGCCAGCCCCCAATATTTGTTACAAATTATTACAGACCGAAAATGACTTAATTACATCAGAATAGTGCAAAATAAGAAGTTACAACCATAGGAAGCCCGATTCTTGACTTTCTCTCTGAGTTATGGAATAAACTACCTCAAATGCCAACGTTCTTAAAGCCTTTCTCAGACTTGGGTGTGTCAAAGTTCCCTAAGGGTCTCAAGGGACCCCGAACAATGCTTACACCCAGGTTGCATAACCAGACAGAAATGAGTGCAGTGTGGAGGGGCCAGCCCTTATGTGTCCAAGTTCAGAAGGAGCTCAAGGGGTCCCCAAGGCAAGGCTCACACAAGAGCTGAAGAACCTAAGTTCTAAGAATACAATGGAAGTGCAGAATGCAGAGATTTATTTAAAACTGGGTTGGGAAATAGTAAGTGGTAAGGGTGATTTGAAAACAGTAGTAGTAAAACTCAAACTACACAGAATCAGCAGTTACACAAAAGGGTTAGGGGTTTTGGGAATACATTGCATGAAGCATATGACCCCAGAAAGGGTTAGGTTTGGTCATGCACAACAATAGATGATGCTGGCATGCCTACAAACCATCCAGAGAACACAAACACATAGAGGGGATTTGGGATTCATACACGTAGGAGAGCATTAATTTAAAAGGGTAAGGAAACATATTTCGACATGCTAGTAATGTAACTTGATTGCAGAAACATAAGCAAAAGTAGGCAAGAATGAGAAAAGTTGGAACACTTAAAGAAACAAGTTGTTGTTGATGCTTGAAAATTAACTAGGACATACCAGTAGAGAAGCAAAGTGCAGAAAGGAAAAGTAAGCAAATTTCCACAGCCTAGCCTTGTCTTTCAGCCGACTAGACAAAGTAGTAGCACAAGTAATAGTAGAGAAAGAGAGAAAGTTTTGAGTGTAAGCGTGTGTTCTTGAACTCAATTGTTTGTGTCTCTAAAAGAAGAGGGGGTGAAGGGTATTTATAGCTTTGAAAACGAGTAAAAAATAAGGTAATAAGTAAAGTCTTAACACAAACATGGAAACAATCACAAGTCAGAATCAATTAACACAAGTGATTCCCTTTAATTAATGAATCACTGTTTAACAGAGAGTAGCAGGTTTAATTAAGGAAATAAATTAGTTTGGGGACAGATTGATTATTGCCATATAAGGGGGCAGTAAAAGCATGAAGTAAACAATCAAGTCTAAGTACAACATATGCTTATTTTGGTAAAGGATTCAGCAAGGTAAAACATCACTGTAGAGGGAAAGAAATCAATTAATTTTAAACAGGCGAGTGAAATTAGGGTTCATAAAAGAAAAACTTTTGTAATCAGTCACAAGATCAAGATCAAACAAGGAAGAAACTTCAGTATATAAATAGAATGAACAGAAGCATCAGACATGCGAGGCCAAACACATTGGCAAAAGAGATAACACAAACATACAACAGTGACAGAATTAAGCTAGGATTCAGTAGTAAGGAAAATATTCGAAGCACAGTAGTCAAGTAGTCACATAGAATCAACAATGAAGAAGAACATAGTAACAGGTAAATAGAGTCAGAAAAAAGGTAAAGGTCTCACAGCAGTAATAAGTGAGAAAACCCCCTTTTAAGAAATTAGGGCTTCGACAATAGTCGAGTTTGAGAGATGGTAAGAACTCAAATCAGATAAGTCAAAAAGGAGAAGAGAATTAGAAAGAAAGAACTTAAAATAAGCACACATTTAGGCAAACAATTTCAGAACTCGGATAAGACTAAGAGGAACTAGGTTTTTTTGCATGCTGAAATAGATAGAAGAACAACATGAGCAAATCATTTTAAATATAGAAAAATCACAAACAACATTAAAATCAGAGAAGAGATCTTTTGAAACTTAAAGGAAAACTCTAATCGTAAAAAAAAAAGGAAGAGTCATTTTGAAAGAAAAGTTGAAGAACCTTCGAGAAAACACTTAAGAGATTCATAGTAAGTACAAATCTAAGGTAGATCTGAAGAAAATTGAAAGATCTTAAAGATTAGGGTTTTGGAAAACCCAAAAAAGGTGAGAAAGACCTTGAAAGTTACCGATCCAACCAGGAGAGTCAAGGATCTGACTCGAACGGCCATGGCTGGCTGGAGAAGGACCAGAGATGAAGGTTGGGCAAGGACTGGACCAGATTCCTTCGAGGATTGGCCATGAAACCACAGAAACAAACACCCAGGGGTCAATACACATCTCTAATGGCCATGAGAGACCATGGATTAGGCAGGGGTTGAGGTAGATTAGGGTGGGATTAGATGTCGGCGGTTAGGGTTCATGTGAAGTTTCAGAGAGAATTGAGAGAAAAGAGATTCAAGGGCGGTGTTTGGTGAAGAATGAGGTAGGGTAAGGGGTCGTTTAAGGTTAAAAATGGAAAAGGACGAATATTGACCGTCGATCTGAATGATCAACGACCTGGATTAAAGAGGGTGGGTAGGGGAATCCGTGTTGGGTTGTTTAATTGGGTTAGGGGTCGGGTTTGAATGGGAATTGGGCCGGGGAAATTGGGTTTAATTTGGGGTCAGATTTAGGCTAAAATTGAAATGTAATTAGGCTATTATTTAAATAACCAATTTTCCCCTTTTAAAATTATAAAAATAGTAAATTAATTTCTGGAAATAAATTGAAAGCATTAACATGATTTATAATATATAATTTACAGTTTAAAAATACAGGACTTAATTTTATGAATATAAAACATAATTGAATCTTAAAAGGGCTAATATTGCAATTATATACAATTTAGCTAAAAAACACTAAATAAATTTGTAAAAAATATGCAAAAAATTACCTTAACTATATTTTAGCATAAATATAAAATCCCAATAAATAAATTACCAAAATAATAATTTTGGAAATAATTATTGGGGTTTTATGGATAAAAGAGGGAAATAAATTGATTTAAAAAATCTTTAAAATTATGAAAAAATAATAAAACATTTGGACATAATTATATATGCATATATATGCTATTTTGAAGGTATTTTGCATATTGAAAAATATTGGAAAAAATTGGGTATCAACAACACGTTGTCCATCAAATGCATGAGCGCGGCTGGGCATTGGTCAGCCCCAACGACATCACCAGGAACTCATAATGACCATATCTGATCCTGAAGGCTGTCTTAAGAATATCCGCATCCCTAATCTTCAACTGGTGATACCCTGAATGGAGATCAATCTTGGAGAACACCCTCGCTCCCTAAAGTTGGTCAAATAAATCATCGATACGAGGCAAATGATACTTGTTCTTGATTGTAAATTTGTTCAACTACTGGTAATCAATGCACATCCTCATCGTGCCATCCTTCTTCACAATTAAAACAGGCGCACCCCAAGGAGACACACTAGGCCGAATAAACCCCTTATCAAGGAGTTCTTGAAGTTGCTCCTTCAACTCTTCCAACTCTGCCGGTTCCATACGATATGGTGGAATAGAAATGGTCTGAGTGTCCGACACCAAATCAATATCAAAGTCAATATCCTTGTTCGGTGGCATGCTTGATAGGTCTGCAGGAAACACATTGGGAAAATCCCTCACTGTTGGGACAGAATCAATACTAGGAGTCTATGCACTAACATCCCTCACGAAGGCCAGATAAGAAAGACAATCCTTTCCAACCATCCGCTGGGCCTTCTAAAATGAAATTACTCTACTGGGAACAAAATCAGTCGAACCTCGCCACTCAATCTGTGGCACACACGGCATAGCCAGTGTCATTGTCTTAGCATGACAATCCAAAATAGCACGACACGGAGATAACTAGTCCATGCCCAATATAACATCAAATTCCACCATACAAAGCAACAGAAGGTCCACTCGAGTCTCCAAACCCCCAATAGTTACCACACACGACCGATATACGCAGTCCATAACAATAGTATTACCCACCGGAGTAGATACATAAACAGATGAAACAAGAGACTCACGGGGCATATCCAAATAACGAGCAAAATATGATGACACATATAAAAAAGTGGAACCAAGATCAAATAATACAGAGACATCTCTGTGGTAGACTAAGACAATACCTGCAATCATAGCATCTGAAGCAATAGCATCTAGTCTGGCTGGGAGGGCATAGAAATAGGCCTGACCACCACCTGATCGTCCTCCCCCTCTACGACGACCCCTGGCTGACTGACCTCCACCTTGAGATGACTGAGCGGGTGGGGAAGTAACTAGTGCTGAAGTCGAAGGCTGACTCCCCTACTGAGATGAACCTTCTGTGAGATGGGGACAAAACCTCTTAATATGACCCAAATCTATACACTCAAAGCAACCTCTCCCGGCAAATGGCGATGGGGGACTGAAGTGAGCCCTGAGCATCGGGATGCTCACTAGAAGAACTCGGCATAGATGAGCCCTGAACTGATGGTGTCTGAGTCAAACTCTGAGCTGAAAGGGCACTGAGAGATTAGTGGCCCTGATGTGAAATGTGAGAACCGTGGCCAGATGACCCACCACAATGACCAGAACTTGCTGGCTGAGCATGCATGAATAGACGACCTCTGCCGTGCTAAAACTGACCTCCCAAAGGAACACCCCCAAAGTTACCAGATCCCCGAGGCCTCTTGGCCTCCCTCTCAACTCGCTCCTGGCGGCGAACCGACTCTATCTCTCGAGCAATGTCGACCACCTCCTCAAAAGAAGCATCAGACACCCTCTTTCTAGTCATAAGAATATGTAGTTGATAAGAGAGGTCATCCACGAATCTCTTGATCCTCTCTCTGTCGTAGGAACCAACCAAACAACATGACGGGATAACTCAGAAAACCTCATCTCATATTGTGTCACAGTTATATCATCCTGATGCAACTGCTCGAACTGCCTGTGTAGCTGCTCTCTATGGGACTGTGGCACATACTTCTCCAAGAAGAGAGCGGAGAATTGCTGCCAGGTAAGGGGCGCTGCACCAACAGGCCTACGCCTCTCATAATTCTCCCACCAAGTGAAGGCAGCTCCAAAAAATTGAAAAGTAGTAAATGAGACCCCACTAGTCTCCAGAATACCCGCTGTACGCAACATCCTTTGACACTTATCCAAGAAACCCTGGGCATCCTTGCCCTCTGCACCACTGAAAGTCAGAGGCTAAAGTTTACCAAACCTCTCCAATCGACGCTGCTCATCATCAGGCATAACTGGAACTACATACTCCTGAGCAGGTGCAACCGGCCAGGCTGGTGGTGCCTCCAGTGTCTGCAATTCCTGAACAAGCTCGGGTGTACGGGCGGCGGGAGTCTGAGTGCCTCCCCCGGCCTGAGAAGTAGCTCCTGTAGTAGTAACTGCAACCACCTGAGCAAGACTGCTGCACAGGTCAGAATTTGAGCCAAGGTCTCCTAGAGACCCAGAATAACAATAGGCACAGCCGGTGCATGAGATGGTACTGCTGGAGCATCCCCCGCTGGAGCCTGATCATGAACTAGGGCAGCTGGTGGCTCTACAGGTGTTGCCCTAGCTGCTGTATGGGCTACCCCGGCCCCTACCACGACCTCGACCGCGACCTCGGCCTCTAATAGCCCCAACTGGTGGTACTGGTGGTCCTGACCGATAGAACGTGTCCTCACCCTCTCTGAGAGAATAGAATAACAAAATTTTAGTTCCAGAATCAACAGATTCGCATGACAGGAATTCAAGAATGTGAAATTTTTCCTAAAGGTTTTGCTGCCTCCCGAGGATAAGTACAGACATCTCCGTACCGATCCGCGAGACTCTACTAAACCTACTCATGACCCATAAGACCTATGTAACCTAGGATCTAATACCAACTTGTCACGACCCCAAAACCGACTCTGTCATGATGGCGCCTATTGTGAGATTAGACCAACCAACTCATTTCCAAAACCAACCACATTTTTGATTAAAAACTTAAGAAAAGCCATTTTCAATAGAAATCCAATAAAGATATAAAATTGAGTTTAACAAAGCGGAAAAATACAAGCCCGACCTCGGGTATCACTAAGTCATGAGCAAAATACTACAACTGTTCGAAATACAAGACTAACACAGTCTGAGAATATCCAACAAGTATACTAAAGGAAGATAAGGAAGGAGAAGGCAGAACTGCAATCGCTAAACAACTACCTCCCTATCTCCAAGGGAAAGTCCACAACTGATATGATCAGCAGCCGCTACCGTGGCCGGAGATAACTGGATTTGCACACAAGGTGCAAGGGGTAACGTGAGTACACCAACTCAGTAAGTAACAAGTCCAAACTATGGATTGACAGGTAGTGACGAACCAAACCTCAACAGGTAATACAATTAACTGAACAGAAAGTAGACATGCTTGTAGTTCAAGTCAACAGGAAATGATACAGGCTGAACAGTACGGAGTATAAAACTCAGGAAAAATCTCTATGTACCAATGAAAAAATAGCATGATCAATGTTCCGTGTACCTCCACTCACAAGTGCTCAACCACTCGGTACTGTAGATGGCCATCCGACCCAAGGAAGCTGCATCCCAAAATATATATATATCAATGACCGCAATCATCTAGTACCGAGGAAGGCTATTCCAGCCTAGTGGAGAAGATCCATCTCCAGGTATAAAATACTTCGGACAAGATCCATGTCCAGGGAAGATCCATCCCTTAATATCATCAACTACGCTTACTTGGGGTGTGTTACAGACTTTGTAGAGGCTCCTACAGCCCAAGTGCTAGCATAATCATCAACATAATCGCTGCGGCGTGCAGCCCGATCCCATATACTGTCACTCACAACCAGGCTCTCGGCCTCACTCAGTCATCACTCTCCAGTCTCACACACGGGCTCAAAATATCATGATACTAGCCCAAACAATGATATGATGTGCCAAATAAAAATAATCGAGAGTAAGGCATGATATATAATGCATGAACAGGACTGAGTACAAAATATCAATGAAGATAATGATATGATAGCAAGAAACGACCTCTCAGGTCTCAACAATATCGACGTGAAGCCCTAACAGGATATCTAGCATGTTTTCACAACACGTTTACTTAATCACATAATAGAAACACTGATATCAACAAGAAGGAGTCACTAAGAGGTGCCATGGAATGATACAGGCTGCAATCCTCACGGTGCACGCCCACACGCCCATCACTTAGCATTTGCGTCACCTCAATAGTAATCATAGAACACATAGTTCGGGGTTTCGAACCCTCAGAACCAAGTTTGGAAGCGTTACTTACCTCAAGCGAAACCAAACTCTAGCCCACAATGCCATTGCTTCTCGATTCGTCCTCCCAATACCCCGAATCTAACCAAAATCATAACCATAACATCAAAATATGCTAAGGGAACAAATCCCACGCGAAAATAATCAAATTACATTAAAAATCCCAAAATTGGTCAAACCTGACCCCCGGGACCACATCTCGGAATTTGATAAAAATTACATCAATAAAATCCTTATCCTCCCACGAGTCTATACATACCAAGAATATCAAAATCGGAACTCAAATCCTCAATTTACACTCTCTAATTTCAAGCCCTAATTCCCCAATTTTAGGCTTTAAATCCTACTAATTTCATGTCTAATTAGGTAGAAATCACCATAGAATCGAGTATTGAGTTCAAAAATCTTACCTTCAAATCTTTACCTTCAATTCCCTCTTCAATCCCTCTCAAAAAGCTCCAACAATGGTGGAAAATATACTAAAAATCGCGAAGGCAACTATTTAAACATTCTGCCCAGGCATTAATTCCTTCTTCGCGAACGCGGTCAAAGCTTCGTGTTCGCGAAGCACAAAAATCATAGCTCAACTTTCCTCTTACGCGAACGCGAAAACCTCCTCACGAATGCGATGCCTTACTCAGCTTAGCCTACGCGAACGCATTCCTCTGGTCGCGAACGTGATGCCTTAGGGTCTGATGGTCAAGTTTGCTTCACCCTTCTACGCGAAAGCGAACTATGCCACGCGTTCGCAATGCACATTCTGACTCAACCTTCCCGAACGCGGGACCAAAATCGCGAATGCGAAGGGAAACTCGCCCGCCTCACTCAACATCTCTTCGCGATCGCGAGGGCCCTCTCGCGAACGCGAAGAATAAATCTCTGCAACAGAAACCTAAAACAATCTGCAACTTAAACAAGAATTTGATCCGTTAACCACCCGAAACTCACCCAAGTCCCCCGGGATCTTAACCAAACATGCCAACATATCCCATGACATCATTCAAACTTATTCGTGTCCTCGAATCACTCAAAACAACCTTAAAACATCAAATCACTCTCAGATTCAAGCCTAAGGATTCCAAAAACTTCTAAATTTTGCATTCGATCAAAAAGTCTATCAAACCTCGTCCGAATGATCTGAAATTTTGCACACACGCTACAAATGACACAACAGACCTATATCAAAATTTTCACTACCGACCGAAAAACGCCAAAATTCCAATTTCGCCAATTCAAGCCTAAATCTACCACGGACCTCCAAATTACATTCCGAATACGCTCCTAAGTCCTAAATCAACTCGTGAAGCTATCCGAATCATAAAAACCAAATTTCGACATCGTTTACTCACAAGTCAACTTTCGGTTGACTTTTCCAACTAAATGGCCAACTTAAGAGACTAAGTGTCTCATAACACTCCAAAACTATCCCAAACTTGAACCACCCAAAACGATACAATAAAATGTAGCTGAACAACACATACAAATGCAGAAATAGAGGAAACAGAGTGGTAACTCATGAAACGATCGGCCGGGTCGTTACAATAATTGTCATGGTCAAAATTATCATAAGCAAAATCATTTCTTGCTTTAATTTTGCCTTTAATAACTTTTATAAGGCTTGGCAAAATATTTTTGGCATACCATATGTACGTGATCAATAACATATTCATATAACCACACAGTAATGTTCATTATCTTTCTTTCTCTCAAACCTCCAGGTGAGTTGTAGTATTTATTCAGCCATACATAAGCACATTCTTATGCATAATTTGTATCACATAAATATTTCCCCATTCACTTTCAGGAATGAGTCTGCATTTTTAATGTTTATCACAAGTCGCATTCTTTCAAAAATGGACTATAATCATCTGAACGTGCCTCATATTTACAGACCATATTGATACACATTTCCTACACCTTTGAAGGATTAATTTGAGAGCCATTATTGTTCCCCTTTTTAAAATTACCATAATGAAGACTATTATTATTTTGGTCTTTGGCACGCTCATATTCATTCATCAATCACTTGTCTTCATTTAGACGTATTATGCACCGCTATCACATTCACTTCAAGAATAGAGCAAATTAAGTGGGACAAACTTCATGCTTTTTCATGAAAAATACATTATTTTTCTTTATCATCATTATATCATCAATATGGTGCATTGAGACTCATACCCAATGCCTTTCATATAAAGGCATGTTAGGCCATAATGAGCTAGGACTTAAACCTAACTCTTATCATCATGGTGCACCAGAATTCGAACCCAATGTCTTACCTTCATGGTGCGCTGGGACTTGAACCCATCGTCTTACTCTTAACCAATGTCATAATAGGCTAAAATGTACTATGACTCACCTTTCATTATTATATGCATAAGTTAATTAAAACGACCAGAACTAATATCAATGAAAATTAGATGCAGTACATACTCGTGTACTAATATTGTCACGACCCTAAACCCAGACCCAGTCGTGATGGCGCCTCTAGTGAAGACAAGGCCAGCCGACACAAATTTTCAAGTAATTTAACGGATAATAATTCATAATTAAGTCATTAATAACGATAAATACCATAATAGAGTGAAATATATCAACAATGAAAAACCAAAGACGACCCGACATCAGGGTGTCACTAGTCATGAGAATCTAACATAGTCTAAGTGTATGAAAAAGTTTATATAATCTACTACATAGCTAGAACAAGGGAAGTAAAATAGGAGGGAGAAACACTAGGCTGCGAATGCCGAGCAGCTACCTAGTGGACTCTGAATAGCCTGCTGAGCAATCAACCCTCACTGGCGGGACCTGAAGCTCCTGAATCTGCACACAGGGTGCAGAGAGTAAAGTGAGTACTCCAACTTAGTGAGTAATAATAATAAATGAAGACTGAGCGATAAGAAATCATGTAAGACACAATAATATGCTATAAAGAAGCAGTGTAAAACTAGTAAAAGGCAACGAAACAGTGAAATCTTATAAAAACATCTTAGTTCAGAATAAGTTTATTTAAAAACACCTTTTTAACAGTTAAACAAATAAATGAAAAGCAGTTAGAAAAGATAAACACATAAAATCCACCCCTCGGGCACAATGTCAACAGAATCAGCCCCTCGGGCAATAACATGGAACAACACCAACCCCTCGGGCTATATCTCATATCACAATGGGTACTCGCGCTCATTGGGGGTGTATTGACTCCGGGAGGGGCCCCTTACGGCCCAAGCGCAATATCAAGCCATCTCGTGGCATAATCAATAGGCTCTCGACCTCATATCAAGCCACCTCGTGGCATAAAACTCAGGCACTCGGCCTCATAATCATAATCAGTATAACACTGCTGCAGCGTGCAACCCGATCCCATAATAATCCTTATAATACAGGCCCTCGACCCTACTCAGTTAGAAATCTCTAAAAGCCACTCGGGCACAGTAAAATATGATGCCCAGCCCAAAATATTATTTAAAGTGTTAAAACAAAGTAAACATGGCTGAGTTATGAAAACTGTAGAATATAGCATGACTGAGTACAGATATAAAATCAAAACAATGAGGAAATAACAGTAAAAATCCCCTAAGGGTCCAAATAGTTCGCACGAGGCCCAAATATGGCATTCAGCCCAAAACATGATGATAGAAAATAGTTTTCAATCAAATACGCGGTAAAAAGTCATTCGGGATGGACTAAGTCACAATCTCCAACGGTGCACAACCCCACGCTCGTCATCTAGCTTGTGTGTCACCTATATATAGCACAACGGTGTGAAATTCGAGGTTTCATACCCTCAAGACAACATTTACAATCATTACTCACCTCTATCCGGTCCAAACTCTAGCCCGCGATGCCTTTGCCTCTCGAATCGACCTCCGGATGCTCAAAATCTAACCAAAATCAGTGCAAAACCATCAAAATATGCTAAGGGAACAAAGCTCACTCGAAAGAAATCAAATTACAACACAAATTCCAAAATTGGCCAAACCCAACCCCCGGGCCCACGTCTCGGATTCCGATAAAATTACATCAATAGACTCCTTATCACTCCCCGAGTTCATTCATATCAAAATCACCAAAATCCAACCACAAATGATCCCTCAAATCCCTAATTTTAGGTCTCCAATTACAAGCTCTAGTTCTTCAATATTATGCTTAAATTCCATGATTAATTAGGTAAAAAATACATTAGGATTGAGAATTAAGTCCATAAATCTTACCTCCAGGTATTCCTCCTTGATTCTCTCTTCAATCCCCTTCAAGAAGCTTCAAAATCGCCCAAAAATGGAGGAACTTAGGTTCAAAATCGTGGAAATGGCCTTTTTAAACATTCTACCTAGCTATTAATTTTCCTTAATCGCGATCACAGAACCCTCATTGCGATCGCGAAGCACAAGCTTCCCAGACCCCCAAATTTACTCTACGCGAACGTGAATATAACCACACGAACGCGACGCACAGGACCTTACACCTACGCGAACACGACTAGAGCCACGTGTTCACTATTCATAACTTGCCCAACTCAAGTTATGCAATCGCGAAGCACAACCTGAACTGCCCCCATCAAAGCTCTACGCGATCGCAAGACTCCCTATGCGATAGCGAAGAAGAAAAACTTGCAACAGCTAAAGCCAAAAATCTGCAACTTTCCACGACATGAAATAGTTCGTTTAACAACCCGAAACTCACCCGAGGCCCTCGGGACCTCAGCTAAACATGCCAACATATCCCTTAACATCATACAAACTTGTTCCAACCTTTGTAACACTCAAAACAACATCAAAACACCAAATTCGCATCGGATTCAAGCCTAAGAATTCCAAAATCTTCTAAATTCTGCTTTCGATCAAAAAGTCTATCAAACCATGTCCGAATGACATGAAATTTTGCAAACATATCTCAAATTCCACAACGGACCTACTGCAACTTCCGTAATTCTATTACAACCCCTATATCAAAATCTCACCTATCAACCGGAAAACGCCAAAATTCCAATTTCGCCAATTCAAGCCTAAATCCACTCTGGACCTCCAAAACACATTTTGATCACGCTCCTATGTACCAAATCACCTTCCGAAGCTATCCGAACCATCAGAACTCACATCCAAGCCCTTTAACATATAAGTCAACATCCGATTGACTTTATCAACTTAAGCTTCCTCAAAAGAGACTAAGTGTATCAAACCTTACCAAAACCTCTCCGAACCCGAGCCAACCAACCCAGTAGCACAAAATACATCTGAACAAGGCAATAAGAAGCAGAAATAAATTGACCGGACGTGTCATTACATCCTCTCCCTCTTAAACAAACGTTCGTCCTCGAACGAGTCAAGAAACATACCTGAAGCCTCAAACAGGTGAGGATATCTGCTCCGCATTTTCCGCTCGGTCTCACAGGTAGCCTCCTCCATGGGCCAACCTCTCCACTGCACTTTCACTGAAGCTATATCCTTTGATCTCAACTTTCGAACCTGACGCTCCAAAATAGCTGCTGGCTCCACATCATAAGTCAAATCACCATCAAACTGAACCGTGCTGAAATCCAGAACATGAGACGGATCCCCAATATACTTTCGAAGCATAGAAAGATGAAATACCGAATGCACACTTGACAAGCTGGGTGGCAAAGCAAGCTCATAAGCTACATCTCCAATCCTTCGAAGCACCTCAAAAGGCCCAATGAACCGAGGACTCAATTTACCCTTATTCCCAAATCTCATAACACCCTTCATGGGTGAAACCTTCAACAGAACCTTTTCACCAACCATGTAGGACACATTCGGAACCTTCCTGTCAGCATAACTCTTTTGTCTCAACTGCGCTATACGAAGCCTCTCCTGAATCACCTTCACCTTTTCTAAAGCATCTTGCACCAAGTTTGTCCCCAATATCCTAGACTCACCTGGCTCAAACAAACGACTGGAGATTTACACCGCCTCCCATACAAAGCCTCATATGGAGCCGTCTGAATACTCGACTAGTAGCTATTGTTATAAGCAAACTCTACGAGCGGTAGAAACTGATCCCATGATCCTCCAAAATCAATGACACAAGCACGCAACATGTCCTCCAATATATGAAAAGTGCGCTCGGACTGCCGTCCATCTGAGGGTGAAAAGCTGTGCTTAACTCAACCTGAGTACCCAACTCTCGCTGCACAGACCTCCAAAATGTGAAGTAAACTGAGTGCCCCTATCTGAAATGATGGAAACTAGGACACCATGCAAACAAACAATCTCCCGGATATAGATCTCTGCCAACCGCTCTGAAGAATAGGTAGTACACACAGGAATGAAGTGTACGGACTTGGTCAACCGATATACAATCACCCAAATAGATCGAACATCTTCAAAGTTTGTGGGAGCCAAACTACAAAGTCCATGGTGATCCGCTCCCACTTCCACTCTGGAATATCTATTTGCTGAAGTAAGCCACCCGGTCTCTGATGCTCATATTTCACCTGCTGACAATTGAGACACCGAGCTACAAATCCCACAATGTCATTCTTCATTCTCCTCCACCAATAATGTTGTCTCAGATCCTGATACATCTTTGCAACACCCGAATGAATGGAATACTGCGAGCTATGGGCATCCTCTAGAATCAACACCCGAATCCCATCTACATTGGGCACACATATCTGGCCCTGCATCCTCAACACCCCATCATCACCAACAGTCACATCTCTGGCATCATCATGCTGAACTCTATCCTTAAGGACAAGCAAATGAGGTTCATCATATTGGCGCTCTCTGATGCGATCATATAAGGAAGACCCAGAAATCGCACAAGCTAATACCCGACTGGGCTTCAAAATATCTAACCTCACAAACCAATTGGCCAAGGACTAAACATCAACTGCAAGAGGTCTCTCCCCAACTAGAATTTATGCCAAACTCCCCATACTCACCGCCTTTCGGGAAAATCCCTCACAACTGGAACAAAATCAATACTGGGAGTCTCTACACCGACATCCCTCACAAAGGCTACATACGAAAGACAACCCTTCCCAACCATACGATAGGCCTTCAAGAATGAAATTACCCAACTAGGAACATAATCAGTCGAACCTCGCCACTCAATCCGTGGCACACACAGCATAGCCAATGTCATTGTCTTAGCATGACAGTCTAAAATAGCACGACACGGAGATAGCTAATCCATGCCCAATATAACATCGAAATCTACCATACATAACAACAAAAGATCCACTCGGGTCTCTAGACCCCCAATAGTTACCACACATGATCGGTACACACGTGTCTACAATAATACTATCGCCCACTAGAGTAGACATATGAACAGGTGAAACAAGAGACTCACAGGGCATATCCAAATAACGAGCAAAGTATGATGACACATAAGAATAAGTTGAATCAGGATCAAATAATACAGAAGCTCCTGGCGACGAACTGACTCAATCTCACGAGCAATATCTACAACCTCCTCAAAAGTAGCACCAGACACCCTCTCCATGGTCAGGAGAATACGAAGCTGATATGTAAGGCTATCAACAAACCTCCTAATCCTTTCTCTATCTATCAGAACCAACCAAATAGCATGACGATCTAACTCTAAGAACCTCATCTCATACTGCGTCACAATCATCACTCCTTAACGCAACCACTCAAACTGCCTACGCAGCTCCTCTCTGTGAGACTGCAACACATACTTCTCCAAAAAGAGAACGAAGAATTGCTGCCAGGTAAGGGGTGCTGCACCAACAGGCCTACGCCTCTCATAAGCCTCCCACCAAGTTAAGGCAGCTCCAGAAAACTGAAAAGTAGTGAAGCAACCCCACTGGTCTCCAGAATACCTGCTGTGCGAAGAATCCTTTGACACTTATCCAAGAAACCCTGGGCGTCCTCGTCCTCTGCACCACTTAAAGTCGGAGGCTAAAGTCTACCAAACCTCTCCAACCTACGCTGTTTGTCCTCTAGCATGGAAGGAGCTATATAGTCCTGAGCAGCTGCAACCGGCTGGGTTGGATGTTCCCCCAGTGTCTGAAGTCCCTGCACGACCTGCTCAGGTGTGCGAGCGGCGGGAGTCTAAGTGCCTCCCCCAACCTGAGAAGTAGTTGCAGCTATAGTAACTAAGACCGCCTGAGCTAGGCCAGTGCATACTGATAGAATCTGAGCCAAGGCCCCCCGAAGACCCGGAATCACAATGGGCACAACTGGTGCTTGAGCTGGTGCTGCTGGAGCGTCCACAACTAGGACCTGATCCTGAACTGGGGCCGCTGGTGGATCTGCAGGTGCTGCCCTAGCTACTCTGCGGGCTACACCCCTGCCCTTACCGCGACCACGACTGCGTCCTTGGCCTTTAGTGGCCAAAACTGGTGGTACTGGTGGTCGTCCATCCTGACTGGTAGCACGTGTCCTCACCATCTATGAGAGAATAGAATAATAGAAGTTTAGTACTCGGATCAACAGATTCGCACGACAAGAATTTCAAGAATATGAAGTTTTTCCTAAAGGTTCTGTAGCCTCTCGAGGATAAATACAGATGTCTCTGTACCAATCCGCAAGACTATACTAAACCTGATCATGACTCGTGTGACCTATGTAACATAGGCTCTGATACCAACTTGTCACAACCCTAAACCCAGGCCCGGTCATGATGGCGCCTCTTGTGAAGACAAGGCCAGCCAACACAAACTTCCAATTAATTTAACAGATAATAATTCATAATTAAGTCATTAATAACGATAAATCCCATAATAGAGTGAAATATATCAACTGTAGAAAATCAAATACAGCATCGGGGTGTCACCAGTCATGAGCATCTAACATAGTCTAAGTGTATGAAAGAGTTTATACAATCTACTACATAGATAGAACAAGGGAAGTAAAATAGGAGGGAGAAAAACTTTACGAACGCCGAGCAACTACCTAGTGGACTCCGAATAGCTTGTTGAGCAATCAACCCTCACTAGCGGGACCTGAAGCTCTTGAATCTACAAACAAGGTGCAGAGAGTAAAGTGAGTACTCAAACTCAGTGAGTAATAATAATAAATGAAGACTGAGCGATAAGAAATCACGTAAGACACAACAATATGCTATAAAGAAGCAGTGTAAAACCAGTAAAAGGCAACGAAACAGTGAAATCTTATAAAAACACCTTAGTGCAGAATAAGCTTCTTTAAAAACACCTTTTTAACAGTTAAACAAATAAATGAAAAGCAGCTAGAAAAGATAAACACATAAAATCCGCCCCTTGGGCACAATGTCAACAGAATAAGCCCCTCGGGCAATAACATGGAACAACACCAGCCCCACAGGCTATATCTCATATCACAATGGGTACCCGCACTCACTGAGGGTGTACTGACTCTGGGAAGGACCCCTTACGGCCCAAGCGCAATATCAAGTCATCTCATGGCATAATCAATAGGCTCTCGGCCTCATATCAAGCCACCTCGTGGCATAAAACTCAGGCCCTCGGCCTCATAATCATAATCAGTACAACACTGTTGCGGCGTGTATCCCGATCCCATAATAATCCTCACGACACAGGCCCTCGACCCTACTCAGTCAGAAATCTCTAAAAGCCACTAGGTCGCAGTAAAATATGATGCTCAGCCCAAAATATCATTTAAAGTGTTAAAACAGAGTAAACATGGCTGAATTATGAAAACAGTAGAATATAGCATGACTGAATACATATATAAAATCAAAACAGTAAGGAAATAGCAGTAAAAATCCCCTAAGGGTCCAAAGAGTTGGCACGAGGCCCAAATATGGCATTCAGCCCAAAACATGATTATAACAAACCATTTTCAATCAAATACGCAGTAAAACAGTCATTCGAGATTGACTAAGTCACAATCCCCAACGGTGCATGACCCCACGCTCATCAAGTAGCATATGCGTCACCTTAATATAGCACAACAATGTGAAATCTGGAGTTTCATACCCTCAGGACAACATTTACAATCATTACTCACCTCTATTCAGTCCAAACTCTAGCCCGCGATGTTTTTGCCTCTCGAATCGACCTCCGGATGCTCCAAATCTAACCAAAATCAGTGCAAAACCATCAAAATATGCTAAGGGAACAAAGCTCACTCGAAAGAAATCAAATTACAACACACATCTCGAAATTGGCCAAACCCGACCCCCTGGCCCACGTCTCGAATTCCGATAAAAATTACATCAATAGACTCCTTATCACTCCCCAAGTTCATTCATATCAAAATCACCAAAATCCAACCATAAATGATCCCTTAAATCCATAATTTTAGGTCTCCAATTACAAGCCCTAGTTCTTCAATATTAGGCTTAAATTCCATGATTAATTAGGTATAAAACATATTAGGATTGAGAATTAAGTCCATAAATCTCACCTCCAAGTGTTCCCCCTTGATTCCCTCTTCAATCCCTTTTAAAAAGCTTCAAAATCGCCCAAAAATGGAGGAACTTAGGTTCAAAATCGCGGAAATGACCTTTTTAAACATTCTGCCCAGTGATTAAATTTCCCTAATTGCGATCGCGGGACCCTCATCGCGATCACAAAGCACAAGCTTCCCAGACCCCCAAATTTACTCTACGCGAACGCGGATAGAACCACGCGAACGCGATGCACAAGATCTTACACCTACGCGAATGCGACTAGAGCCACGCGTTCGCGATTCATAACTTGCACAGCCTGAACTGCCCCCATCAAATCTCTATGCGATCGTGAGACTCCCTACGCGATCGCGAAGAAGGAAAACCTGCAACAGCTGAAGCCCAAAAATCTGCAACTTCTCAACATGCAATTTCATCCGTTTAACCACCCGAAACTCACCCGAGGCCCTCGGGACCTCAACCAAACATGCCAACATATCCCATAACATCATTCAAACTTGTTCCAGCCTTTGGAATGCTCAAAACAACATCAAAACACCAAATTTGCATCGGATTCAAGCCTTAAAAATTCCAAAATATTCTAAATTCCGCTTTCGATCAAAAAATCTATCAAATCACGTCCGAATGACCTAAAATTTTGCACACACATCCCAAATGACACGATGGGCCTACTACAACTTCCGAAATTCTATTCCGACCCCTATATCAAAATCTCACCTATCAACTGGAAAACGCCAAAATTCCAATTTTGCCAATTCAAGCCTAAACCCACTCCGGACCTCCAAAACACATTCCGATCACACTCCTAAGTCCCAAATCACCTTCCGAAGCTATCCGAACCATCGAAACTTACATTAGAGCCCTTTAACACATAAGTCAATATTCGGTAGAGTTTTCCAACTTAAGCTTCCTCAAAAGAGATTAAGTATCTCAAACATTACCAAAACCTCTCCGAACCTGAGCGAACCAACCCGATAGCAGAAAATACAGCTGAACAAGAAAATAAGAAGCAAAAATGGGGGAAACAGAGTGGTAACTCATGAAACGACCGGACAGGTCGTTACAAATATTTTTTATGTAAGCTTGTCAAAATAAATATACATTTAGCTAGTGTTGTATATCATGTTATACTGCACAATAATGCATAATCATGCATTACATTAGGTGTACCCAAGTGCCTAAGCTTGTTACTGGATATACTTGAATTCAGAAAGAAAATACACTTGAAAAAAAACAATTTAAAGTAATCTCATTATTACTAACATGTTTTGTTTCTGTACAGAAGATGAATAATCAGTAAAAACTGTCACACCTCCTTTTTACCACCACGACAGGGTATAAGGGAGTTTTTCCAATTTAAGTGACATTATTCGAAATGAGATTATTTATTTAATCAGAGTCGCCACTTGGAATAAATTATCTAGTGTCCCAAGTCACTGGTTTATTTTAAATCCCAAATTGAGGATTTTTTTTAATTTTTTAAAGTCTGCGAACCAGAAATTCTAGATAAGGAATTTTGTTAACCCGGGAGAAGGTGTTAGGCATTCCTGGGTTCCGTGGTTCTAGCACTGTCGCTTAGCAATTTATACTTGGCTTATTTTGTTTAAATACTCATTTTAGGACCTATGTGCATTCTTTTACCATTTTTTAATTAAGAAATTATCTCGAAATGGGTCACACGTACATGTACCCATTTGTTTGGCGCGTCAAATATCATGTCATGCGAACGTGTTCACAATTAATAACGCTTTATTAATATTAAAAAAATTGGTCGTAGTTGCGCGAACGCATACTCCGATTTTGTTTTTAGAAGTCGTAATCATGTCACGCGAACGTGTCCACAACCACGATAGTATATTAACGTGGCTAAAGCAAACTACGAACATTGCAACTTTGCGAGGGCCATGGAAAATTTGCTAAATGGTGCGTCTCGATTTCTAAAGGGTTAAAATTAATTAAGTGAGGACCATGGGTTTTGAGATTTTATTCTTCTGACTTAGCACCACTTATGGCCTATTCTTATTCCTTTCCAAGAGAGAAACAACTCCAATTTTTCTATCTATCCAATTTAACAACTTACTTGTAAGATTCAATAGCACATTTTCAGATTTAAACTACATCTAAACTAGGAGCATTATACAAAATCTTTCAGCTTCAACAAAAATAGAGCAATTAGCTTGGGAAATAACACTTTTTAGCCTCAAACACCTATTCAGGCTCAAAAGCAACATCACAAAAGGAAGCCAACGTGCAACATCTGATGAAAGCAAATAATAGAGGAACAATTACCTAAAAACATGCCACTAGGAATCATAATTCGTTGACAAAATTTGGAAAAATTACCAAAACTAATATTAGTTATCTTAAAACTAATTATTTGGCAAAAAATCTAACATAGTACTATAATAGTGATAAAATAATTTAAATATGCTCAAGAACTCAGTAAACTAGCCTAAACAAAATAAACAACCAGAACAATAAGACATGGCAGCGAATGGGCAAAATCATGGAATATGAAGCATTACTGGACAAAATAGGAAAACTAGCATGAACCTTTCAGTAGCTGATTTTTATATAACAGGAACAAAGATATGTTGTACGTTTGTATGAACGAACCACGATCGGAAACGACACCGAGAACCTCGAACAAGACCTCGAGCGACAACTGAAAAAATCAGTTAATAGAAAAAGATCCCAGCAATCCACAAACTCCGGCGCCGGAAATTTCAAGTTGCGATAGGCACTTGGAAAAGGAGTCACGATCGGAGCCTATGGTTTTTAATCGGAATCCATCTGAGAATCAGATTGTAACCCTTTTTTTTGTGAGATTTTGTGCAAATCAGATATGGGAACAATTAAGTCCTTGTGTTTTTTGAAGCTAGGTCCTCTGCCGTTCTTGGCCTTAGAACTGGAGGAATTTTGAATTCAAATATTGCCTTCAATCCTCCTTTTCTTTTTAATGGTTGCCGTCTCTGTTTTGTCTCGTCTCTTTTAGAGAAACGGCGGATCCAATGTTTAATAGAGTATCTTTTTCGTCCCTAGGTCTTTAGCTGCCAGCCTCCCTTTGTGTCTTAGAGTCTAATTGTTTTATAGGGTTTTTTTAGGTTAGGGGGTATGGGCATAGGAATTATGGGCTTGAGAATTATGGGCTAGGAAATTGGGCCAAAGACTAAAAAAATGGACTACAAGATTCACAAAGACGGGGTAAACCAACCCAAAACTAATTCCTCCTTCTAAAATTATATACAATTATAATATAAAATATAAAACTAATTTGAACTAAACTATATAAAAATATGAAGCTACTTTTGTATTTTCAAGATTATATATAAAAATAAAAATAAGCTACTATTTATATATATTTTTTTATTTAAATTTATAAAAGATGCGTAAACTAAAATATTTTTGTAATTTTTATTTTTATGATGAAATAAAGTAAAAAAGTCAAAAACCAAATATTTACGTGCTAAGATATGGAAAATCTTGGGGAGGGTCAAAAATAACATGTCTACAGCTGCCCTTCTTTGACTGGAAACGCGAAGAGTTTTCAGACAAAGAATGACTAGACAGGTTTTTTGACCCGACCCTTATTTAAGGAGACCAAACTAAGGGAAAGAAGAATGTGACCGAGCCCTGGTATTTGAGCTGCCTACATATCCTTGGCTATAAAGGAATCAGGCCACGTGTAGTTCAGAGGTGAGTGAGATGATGGAGTATGCCGAGGTAAAAAGCCGGTTGAGGTGCCGTTCCGCTGAGGTTCTGGTTTGCGGTCCCGTTATTACATCAAAACCAAAATGAAAAAGACTAACTAAGCCTATCAGCTACGAGTTACAAGATTCCTATCTATGAGTCTTCTGAAGCTTGATCTTGAGTCTTGAATGGTTCTTCATGCAGACTTTAGATTTGAACCTTGACGCTTGCTAGTTGCAGGTGCTAACTCGTTCTTCTTCAGCTTTTCAGATCAAGACCGGACACACCATGCTTGTGACTTCAGTCATGTCTTGAGCAGCTCACATCTTTCATCAACTTATGTATTTGGCTTCACTTCTTGCCTTTCTCTCTCTTTTTTCCTTTATTGTGTCTAACTTCTATTGATCATCTCGGACTGTTGACTCGCATCCTTGCCGCGAGCTTCTTTTGTTGCTAACTTGAATTGCATTCTGAATTGAATTCTTTTTTTTAGGTGGGTGCCTGATTGCTGAACTTGAACTGTATTCTCTTGTTACTTGACACTGTTTTCCCTTACACCTTGAACCATTTTCCCTTGAAACTTGAACTGTCTTCCTTCGAAACTACTTTCCCTTGAAACTTGAGTTATCTTCCTTCAAAACTACTTTCCCTTGAAACTTGAGTTGTCTTCCCTTATTCTCCAGGTGGGCACCTGATTACAACAAAACAGACAAAACAAAAGAAATTTTTCTGCCCCAGTTTACACTAGGAAGATTTGTGAGTTGTTAGCAAAATTGTAAACCACTTGTACTATTGATGCAATGATGAGAGTAAACTAAAGAATAGACTAGGAAAACTATAAACTAAGTTTGACTAAAGTAAAAACTGACCCTATTCTCCAGGCGGCCCCCCTGATTTCAAGAAAACTAAACATTGATAATCTTAAGAAAACTAAAAAAATGACCCTTTTTTTCAAATTCAGACTTCCTTTTTTTTCAAAATATCCTAGGAGAAAATTCGTCAGACTAGGTTTCCTATTTTAGGAGAAAGATTCATCAAACTAAGACGTTAATCCTAGGAGAAAATTCATCAGACTAGGTCCTTTTCTCTTTTGTTTTGGTATCTTAGGAGAAAATAAGCAGACTAAGATTTTGATCCTAGGAGAAAATTCATCAGACTAGGTTTTCTATCTTAGGAGAAAAATTCATCAGACTAAGATTTCGATCCTAGGAGAAAATTCATCAGACCAGGTCTTCTATCTTAGGAGAAAGATTCATCAGACTAAGATTTCGATCCTAGGAGAAAGTTCATTAGACTATGTCTCTTTTCTTTTATTATCTTAGGAGAAAGATTCATCAGACTAAGATTTTTACCCTAGGAGAAAATTCATCAGCCTAGGTTTTCTATCTTAGGAGAAAAATTCATCAGACTAAGATTTTTACCCTAGGAGAAAATTTATCAGACTAGGTCTTCTATCTTAGGAGAAAGATTCATCAGACTAAGATTTTATTAGGAGAAGATCCATCAGACTAGGACTTTTTATCCTAGGAGGAAAACTGTAAAGATCAACGACAAGATTTTATGCACAATAGCAAGACAAATAAAGGCAAAGATTTGAGAAACTTCCCTTTTTCGGCTCTTCTCTTCCTTTTTTTTTTCTTTCTTTTCATTTTTTTCTTATTCTCTTTTTTTAACCACTTTCCTTGCACTTCTTTGTTCCTGTTTCAAACAAAGAAAACTTTGTCAGTTTTAGAAGGTGGTGGTCGGTTTGTGGCCTTGAGTCTTGAGCAGCTTAGCTTTTGCTCGATTAGCTTGAGTCGGTCTCAAAAGACTTTTGTTCTGCACCAAGTCTGATTGTTTCATACCCAGTACCATTTGTATTTCTGGCTCAATCAGCATTATCCCAACTAGAGATCTTTTCTTAGATGACCTTTTCTGATATCTTGAATGACTTCCTGCTTTGAGCAATTTGTCTGTCAGAGAGAATCACAAGTTATCTTTGTTTGCGCCAAGCAGGCTAACAAGAGTCTTTTGGGGGAGGCTTTGTATGAATCCTCAAGGCACGTTGACATTAACAACTGAGTTTGCTGGCCAAATTTACTTTGTACAACTGAAAAGCTAGTAGCAGATTTTGAAATCTTTTCTTGCTTGTTTTGAGAAGGACTGACTCAGAGTGAAGGACAAAATGATGCAAAGAAACAATTATTAACAAAAAATGCCCCTGTCAGAAGGACAGAAGGAAGAGTTTTTTTTTTCTTTTTTTTTTCACTTTTTGTTTTCACTAACTAGCCTTAATGGTCATGACATGCATTTTGGACTTAGTGGCCGATCTATCAAACTAATTCACTCTTCCCTTTTACTATTCTTATGACCTTTGAAGTCGGGCCTATCTGTGCCAATCCTTTGCATCAGCTTCACGACTCACTTTCGACTAATGGTGCCCCAAGGGGTTTTCACCAACAAGTCTCTCTCATTTATTCATCTTTGCTCACCGTCGTCTTACTGTGCCCGTGAGGGTTTTCACTAATAAGACTCTCTCATTTTTCTTTATTTTTTCTTTCTGTTGCTTTCTTGTGTGGGAAACTTGACAATGTTCTACGTCATGTGATAACCGTTGCTCATTGCATGCTTCTCTTGGCATTCTTGAGGGCATATTGGGGGGTCTTTATTTGGAAGGTTTTTGGATAGGGTTGAAAAGAAAGGTCGGCGTGAAGGCTCAAAATAAACTCAGAACGAGGGGTTGTAGACTTCCAACTCTTGGAATCGACTCTTTCAAAAATGAAATAAAATTTGTGCCCCAGTTTTAGCTATTGGGGATTTTGTTTTTTGGATTTTTTTTTGAATTCTTATTTGGTTGGACCGCACCGTGAGGATGCCTACGTATCCTTATTTTTTAAGGAATCAGGTTGAACGTAGTTCAAACATCTGACCTAAACTAGTTTTTATCTCTTTTTTTATGTTTCTCTTTTTTTCTTTTTTCTTTTTTTTTTCTCTTTTTTTCTTTTTTTTGTTTGCCCCAGCTTCTATTTTTGAGGGCATGGAACTTTGACAATTCTTTTCTTTTTTTTTTCACTTAGAACTTTCTAAAAGCTGCCCCATTTTGTACTCTTGGGGCATGGACTTTTACTTTTATTTTCCTTTTTCATCTCTTTCTTTTTCCTTTTTTTCATTTTTTTTGACTCTTGACTCTAAACTGGATTCCAAAAGAGGGTGGTCAAATAAAATAACACAGGCTCAACAGGGGTAGCAAGGGATATAAAGTGTTTGGGTAGCAAAAAAAGGGCCTCCCAACTGTCAAACATGGTATCTTTTCGTGATCACAGCATTGACGAACATGTCTGTCTTCTTGGTGTGCCATGGTCACAAGACATTTTTTCATCCCTTAGTGACAAACTTTCCAACAAACATCAATTGGTTAAACATTCTCAGGCCCGATCTTCACAATGATTTGAAGTATTCCAACTCTTTATTCATCCCCAAAAGTGTTTTTTTCAGTTATCCAATTCCAGAATAAATCAGTTTTTAAGATCTGGCCAAAATTTTCGCATGCATGTCATGTTATTAGAGCTAGCGGGAAAAGAACTAAGAACAGAATGACACAAAAGGACAAACTGTATTTTATTGAGTAAAGGAAGAAAGGGTTTGAAACAAGACAAACAACCTAAAATCCGAGTTAACAGAACAGACAGACAAGACTTACACAAATAGAATGGAGGGATAGAAGGGTTTGACTCAAACAAATAAAATCTGGATGAAAACCCTAAAATCACCTAGATAGTAGAAAAAATATCAAAACAAACTACCAAGATTCCTTCCTAATGAGGAGAGAATGACTTTTCAATTGCTAAGCTTGACATTTAGCCACAAATTTCCTCATCAGAATCACCATGGCCTTCCCCAATTTCAGTCGACAAGTTCCCGAGAGGATTCTCATACTCCACATCACCGGACATCATCCCCACAAAGTGTGCATCATCATGCAGGTAAAGGATTCTGCGGGATATTCTAGGCGTCACTGTCTTGGATCACAATCAGGTTTTCCTGGATCATCCTTTTTATTTCTCTTTTCAAATCCCGACAACTTTCAATATTATGCCCCTGGGCATTGGAATGGTATTCACACCTTTTAGAAGGGTCAAAGCTTCTTGCACGTGGGTCCACATGATTTGGAGGAATAAGTGCAATCATGTCATGATGCTTTAACTTCTCAAACAAGCTTGCATAGGACTCTCCTATTGGCGTAAATTTATCTTTCAACCTTTGTTCCCTTCTATACCACTGGCTTGGATGTGGGTTATAGGGCACTTGAAAATTTTGTGGAGGCTGGTGGAGATTTTGTGATGCTCGTGCTCGCCTTCTGGGGTGTTTTGGTGGCTGGACAACATACTGAGGTGGAGCGACAGAGTATGAGGGTTCTGAGGTGGATAATACTGCTCAGGGGAGTCATGGAAAACTTGAGGAGGTTGCTCATACCTTCGAGATGCTCTCCTAGGACCTCTTCTCGACCTTGATGTAATCATGATTTCTTCAACCTTATCATTTGTGTCGCAAAAATTATCAGATCAAATCGGACATCCTAAGTTGCGGCTTTAAAAACTGGTTGACTTATAATTTTGCCTGTCTTAAGACCATTCTCTACCATCTCTCCCATTTTGATTGCTTCCGAGAAGGATTTGCCAACTGTGGATATCATGTTTTGAAAGTAATCTGGCTCTTGCACTTGAAGAAAGACAGTGATTAGCTCGTGGTCGTCCATGGGTGGCTTAACTCTGGCTACTTGTTCTCTCCATTTGATTGCATATTCCCTGAAACTTTCAGTTGGTTTCTTCTTCAGGTTTGAAAGGGAAATGCGGTCTGGGGCGATGTTGATGTTGTATTGGAACTGTTTGACAAAGGCCTATGCCATGTCATTCCAGACATACCAGCGAGACGTGTCTTGATTCATAAACCATTCGGAGGCTACTCCCGTAAGGCTTTCCCCAAAATAAGCTATTAACAATTCTTCATTTCTTCCCGCAAATTTGGGAGTCTTGAAACCAGGCGGCAAGTGGACATCGGGGAACATACATAGATCTTTGAAGGCAACACTCTTTTGACCTGCCAACCCATATATGTTTTTCAACCGTTGTTCTAAGCTTCTCACTCTTTGGGCCACTTCTTCCTGTACCATCTTTCGGGTAGGCATCTCAACGTTTGCAGGAAGATCAAACGAGTATGAGTGGTACTCAGGAGAGTGGTACTGCTCTTGCTGTGTAGCAAATTGTGACTCATGACGAGGCTGTCCTTGACCACTGGCCCATGCTTGACACATTTCGGTCATTTGCTGTTTCAGTATTCTATTTTTCTCCAGCAGAGTAGACTCTTGTTGAACCCTCTGACCCTGAGTCTCTTGAGCACTTGTAACAGCTTCGATGTCAGTTATCATTTTCCTTGGATCTTGTGTTTCCATCTTACCACAAACCGACCACCTCAACTTTCTTCACAATTCAAAACAAAACATGTTAGAATGGACTCAGTCGGTCCTTATTATTATCAATATTTTTCATTTTGCTTTTCATTTTTCTTCTTTTTTTTTTCATTTTTCTCATTTTCTTTTCAATGGTTGATCGAACCTGATGTGGGTTGCCTACGTATCATGTGGGAACATGAATCAGATCTTGCGTAGTTCGGGAAGATCATGAATAAAGTAAATAAACTAGCTTCTTTTATTTGAATTTTATCGAAAGAAAGACTTATAAAGAAGAAAGAGAATATTTTTGGGATTTTGATTCTTCTTCAAAAATTTTGCAAAGAAAGACTTCTAAAGAAAAGAGATATTTTTTGAATATTGACTTTTTTTTGGAATTTCGAAGAAAAGCTTCTAAAGAAAGAAGAAAATATTTTTGAATTTTTGGACTTTTATTTTAAAATTGTGAAAGAAAGACTTCTAAAGAAAATATTTTTGAATCTTGAATTTTCTTTTCAATTTTTGAAAGAAGAATGAAAATATTTTTGGATTTTTTTTTAAAAAAATTGGGGACTTAAAGAAATACTTTTTTAAAGAAGGAAGTAAAGGAAAATATTTTTGGATTTTTTTTTAAAAAAAATTGGGGTCTTAAAGAAAGACTTTTTTAAAGAAGGAAGTAAAGGAAAATATTTTTGATTTTTTTTTGAAAATGGTGGGCTGGAACCGATTAGGTTTGCCTACATATCTCACATCCGGTGAGAATCAGACCCGCGTAGTTCGCCCAATTTTGACGGAATAGGAAAACATGACACTTGAAAATTTTGGCTCATTTTGAAATGACCTTTTCTTTCACAATTTTGGCAGATTTTTAGAATTTTCTCAATACCTACCTCTCTCTCTCTCTCTCTCTTTGATTTTCTATTTTTTTTCTTTTTTTTTTCTTTTTGATTTTCTTTCTCTATTCTAGAAGTCGGTCAACATGCAAGCCGAAACAAACAGATGCACAAGTAGCACGTAAGATGCATCAGGATAGTCTTTTAATTTGGGTAAACCTGTCCTAGACGGACCCAACCCCTGTGTTGAGTCCCCAAAGTCAAATGCATGTGATGCAAACAAGCATTCCTACTAGGGATCCGGCATGATGTTGTGTTATTCTAGGTTTAAAACCTGGGTGAATTATTCTAGACCTGGCTTACCCGAGCGGACAACTGGGGCCGAAGAGGGGGCAACGTACCGGGAGCACTAAAGTCTACCTGGCCTTGTTACTGGCCCAGCCTCGATCTATTTGGTATAATTTCTACAGAAAAAACGGGTCACGCGAACGTGTGCACCATTTTCAGAAGACTTAGAGGGGTGGCGTAAGAAGACATTTAAATACAGTTCAAGTAATATCAAAGCGGTAAATGACAATTAGCACATTAAGTCCACAAAATACAGTAATATCAACAATAAAGCCAAATATAAATCACGTTAATAAGCTCGAATTCTTGAACCCTGAACCAGAAGTTCTGGGTTCTTATCCCCAGCAGAGTCGCCAGAGCTGTCACACTTCCTTTTTACCACCCCGAGAGGGTATAAGGGAGTTTTTTCAATTTAAGTGACATTATTCGAAATGGGATTATTTATTTAATCAGAGTCGCCACTTGGAATAAATTATCTGGTGTCCCAAGTCACTGGTTTATTTTAAATCCCAAATCGAGGAATTTTTTTAATTTTTTAAAGTCTGCGAACCAGAAATTCTAGATAAGGAATTCTGTTAACCCGGGAGAAGGTGTTAGGCATTCCCTGGTTCCGTGGTTCTAGCACGGTCGCTTAGCAATTTATACTCGGCTTATTTTGTTTAAATAGTCATTTTAGGACCTATGTGCATTAAACTTTTACCATTTTTTAATTAAGAAATTATCTTGAAACGGGTCACACATACGTGTACCCATTTGTTTGGCGCGTCAAATATCATGTCACGCGAACGTGTCCACAATTAATAGCGCTTTATTAATATTAAAAAAATTGGTCGAAGTTGCGCGAACGCATACTCCGGTTTTGTTTTTAGTCGTAATCATGTCACGCGAACGTGTCCACAACCACGATAGTATATTAACTTGCCTAAAGCAAACTACGAATATTGCAACTTTGCGAGGGCCATGGAAAATTCGCTAAATGGCGCGTCTCGATTTCTATAAGGTTAAAATTAATTAAGTGAGGGCCATGGGTTTTGAGATTTTATTCTTCTGACTTAGCACCACTTATGGCCTATTCTTATTCCTTGCTAAGAGAGAAACAACTCCAATTTTTCTATCTATCCAATTTAACAACTCACTTGTAAGATTCAGTAGCACATTTTCAGATTTAAACTACATCTAAACTAGGAGCATTATACAAAATCTTTCAGCTTCAACAAAAATAGAGCAATTAGCTTGGGAAATAACACTTTGTAGCCTCAAACACCGATTCAGGCTCAAAAGCAACATCACAAAAGGAAGCCAACGTGCAACATCTGATGAAAGCAAATAATAGAGGAACAATTATCTAAAAACATGCCACTAGGAATCATAATTCGTTGACAACATTTGAAAAAATTACCAAAACTCATATTAGTTATCTTAAAACTAATTATTTGGCAATAAATCTAACATAGTACTATAATAGTGATAAAATAATTTAAATATGCTCAAGAACTCAGTAAACTAGCCTAAACAAAATAAACAACCAGAACAATAAGACATGGCAGCGAATGGGCAAAATCATGGAATATGAAGCATTACTGGACAAAATAGGAAAACTAGCATGAACCTTTCAGTAGATGATTTTTATATAACAGGAACAGAGATATGTTGTACGTTTGTATGAACGAACCACGATCGGAAACGACACCGAGAACCTCGAACAAGACCTCGAGCGGCAACAGAAAAAAATCAGTTAATAGAAAAAGATCTCAGCAATCCACAAACTCCGGCGCCGGAAATTTCATGTTGCGATAGGCACTTGGAAAAGGAGTCACGATCGGAGCCTACAGTTTTTAATCGGAATCCATCTGAGAATCAGATTGTAACCCTTTTTTGTGTGAGTTTTTGTGCAAATCAGATATGGGAACAATTGAGTCCTTGTGTTTTTTGAAGCTAGGTCCTCTGTCGTTCTTGGCCTTAGAACTGGAGGAATTTTGAATTCAAATATTGCCTTTAATCCTCTTTTTCCTTTTAATGGCTGTCGTCTCTGTTTTGTCTCATCTCCTTTAGGGAAACGACTGATCCAATGTTTAATAGAGTGTCGTTTTCGTCCCTAGGTCTTTAGCTGCCAGCCTCCCTTTGTGTCTTAGAGTCTAATTGTTTTATAGGGTTTTTTAAGGTTAGGGGGTATGAGCCTAGGAATTATGGGCTTGGGAATTATGAGCTACAAAATTGGGCCAAAAACTAAAAAAATGAACTACAAGATTCACAAAGACGGGGTAAACCAACCCAAAACTAATTCTTTCTTCTAAAATTATACACAATTATAATATAAAATATAAAACTGATTTGAACTAAACTGTATAAAAATATGAAGCTATTTTTGTATTTTCAAGATTATATATAAAAATAAAAATAAGCTACTATTTTTATATATTTTTATTTAAATTTATGAAAGATGCGTAAACTAAAATATTTTTGTAATTTTCATTTTTATGACGAAATAAAGTAAAAAAAGTCAAAAACCAAATATTTACGTGCTAAGATATGAAAAATCTTGGGGAGGTTCAAAAATCACATATCTACAAAAACTTCTTAGATTTAGTCAAAGTAGGATGCCATATTTTAATTATGTAAACACTATTTATAATCATATTTTAGATATATACTACTGTCAAGAAAACACTCTTATTATCTAAGTCTACTGATGATTACTTTTATTCATATTTTAATAATGCAAATCAATTAAAAAGAAGTCTATTAAAACCATCACATCCTTATTCGTAAATAAAGAAATCATGGTGAAGTATGAATATCTTTTTTTTGTTTAAAACAGAATTAAGAAAAACTAAGTATCCAACAAAACACGTCATTTTTCTTGCAAAAGAGAGAAGCAGGTTGTACCTGATAATTTTAAATCAGAGTCGAGAACTTTAAAAGAAGATAACTCACCGTGATGGTTAGAGACTCGTTCTGATGACGTGTTAATAAAATTAGCTCAAAGTAATAATATGAAACAAGAAAATAGACAAGAATATAGGGAGCAAGAGAGAAGAGATTCTTATTTCTTCTATGTATTCAAGTATTTTCTAAGTGTGTACAATGTGATGTCCAACCCCTCTATTTATAGGATAACATTGAGTTAATACAAAGGGATGTCATGAACATGGTATTACTTATTGAGAATATGGGGGAAGATCATGAGGAAGTTATGGAGGTGTGAGAATTTCCACATCTCCTTTTTCCCGAAGGGATAGAGAGTTTTTTCAATTAAAGTGACATTAATCGAAATGAGATTATTTATTTATTTAGAGTCGCCACTTGGAATAATTTATGGTGTCCCAAGTCACCGGTTTATTTTAGATCCCAAACAGAGGAAATTTGATTATGTTCTAAAGTCTGCGAAACTAGAAGACCGGGTAAGGAATTTTATTAACTCAGGAGAAAGTGTTAGACATTCCCGGGTTCTATGGTTTTAGCACGGTCTCTTTAATCATACCTGGCTTTAATTAATTGATTAGTTACATATTTTTCAACCTATGTACATTTTACCTTTACCGCCTTTTAATTATGGCATTTTATGAATTTATCTTTGAAACGGGTCACATGTGTGTGAATCCGTTTAATTTGGGATGCTAAAATCATGTCACGCGAACGTGTACACAATTAGTCACGCGTTATATTTTTAAGATTGTTTGGCTGAAGTTGCGGGAATACATACCTTATTTAATTTTGAAAATCGTAATTATGTCGCGCGAACGTATACACAATTACGATAATAAGTTAAATGCGCGCCTAAAAGCATTTCTACGAAATGAATCTTTGAAATTGCAATCACGTCACACGAACGTGTATATGGTCATGATGATTTGATTAATTAAACGTTTCTAAAAGCAAATTACTGTCAAATTTCCTAGATTATAAGAGAGGATTTCAAGCCAAAGGCATTAAAGTGAGAAGGCCATTGTAATTAACTGACTTAAATAATAATCAGGCTTAATCCTAACATTTCATCTTTCAGCCAAACTAATGGGATATAGAACGTTTGGAGTCTGATTAGGTAAACGAATCACTCCTCCCTATCTTTACCAAGGTTAACGATTTTCTACATGGGTAATAGATGACACTAAATTCCCACAGCAGCATGGTCAAAGTCCAAATGGACTGTCCAGGTTTATTTACCAGACAAACTTTCGAATTGGGCTCGCTTATGGAGTCTGGCCAGCAAGCTAATGTAACGACTCGGCCGGTCGTTTTAAGAATTAATGATCCTTTATTAATATTTTCCCCGTATTTATTTCTGCTATTTTAATTTGCCGGGATGCTCAGTTTTAAGTTTTGGAACACTTAGTCCCTAAATGAAAGCTTAAGTTTGGGAAATTTGACCGTAGTCGGAACAGTGTGAAGACTCCATTCCGAGATGGTTCCGTTAGCTCAGTTGGGTGATTTCGGGTTTAGGAGCGTGATCGGATGGTGTTTTGGAGGTCCGTAGCTAATTTAGGCTTGAAATGCCGAAAGTCAAATTTTTGAAGTTTCCGGTTCGATAGTGAGATTTTGATGGGTCGGAATGGAATTCCGGAAGTTGGAATAGCTCTGTAGTGTTGAATGTGACGTGTGCGCAAAATTTCAGGTCATTCGGATAAGTTTTGATAGACTTTTTGATCGAAAGCGTATTTTTAGAGTTTTGGAGTTCTTAGGCTAGAATCCGTGGTTGATTCGTCGTTCCGATGTTGTTTTAGGTGTTTTAAGGATTGGTATAAGTTTGGACAGTAGTATTGGACTTGTTGGTGCTTTTGGTTGAGGTCTCGGGGGCCTCGGGATGGTTTCGAAAGGTTGTCAGAAGAATTGGGAGTTGTTTTGGCAGCTTCAACTGCTGGTCCTCTGTCATAACCGCACCTGTGGTTGGGTCCAGCAGGTGCATAGCCGTAGAAGCGGCATTGTCATTGCAAAAGCGGAAATGGGGAGGAACAGCAGGAGCCGCAGAAGCGGTACCACATCTGCGTATGGGGAGCCGCAGGTGCGGAAGCTGGGCTTTAAGTGAAATGTCGTAGATGTGACCATGTCCTCACTGCGGTCCCGTGACCGCAGAAGCGGATTAGCTGGGCAGAAATATATAAATTCTTGCCTTCGCGAATTTGAGCTATTTTCACCTCTTTTCAAACGGGAAGAAGCCTTGGGGAGCATTTTCAAGAGAGATTTTCAAAGGAATTCATTGGGGTAAGGCCTTTGGCCCCTAAGCTCGTTATTGGGGTGATTTTTATCATTATAAACATGAAAATTTAAGGGAAATCAGTGGTAATTTGGGGGTTAGGACTTGACTAATTAGAGACCTTTGAGTGATGATTTGAGGGATCATTTGCGGTCTGATTTTGGTACTTTTGCTATGACTGAACTCGTGAGAGTGTGAGGATTCTGGAAATGTAAATTTTACCTGATTCCGAGATGTGGGCCTAAGGGGCATTTTGGTCATTTTACATAATTTCGCGTATTAGCTTAGAACTTCTTTGTAGAATCACTTACTTGAAGTGTTATTTACATTATGAAATTGAATTGAATAGATTTGGTCCATTTGGAGTCGAGTACTCGTGGCAAGAGCGTGGTTTCAGATTGATTTGAGTTGGTTCGAGGTAAGTGGCTTGCCTAACCTTGTGTGGGGGACCTTCCCCTTAGGATTTGGTATATTTGATAATTGAAATGCCTTGTACATGAGGTGACGAGTGCGTACTTGAGCTAATTGTTGAAACTTCGGTTTTCTTTAAGTAATTTCAATTGTGTTCCTTTTCCCTGTTTTATACTACATGCAATTTAAGCCTGTTGTTAGCTTAGAAAAAGCATGTTTAATTGACTTAATTGCTTAATTGCTTATTTGCTTAAACTGCCTTAATTGCATTATGTGAAACATGTTAGGTTAGAATTACCCGTTTTACTTGGTACAGAATTGAGCTTAATTGAGTATTCCTTGTGTTGTTGCTGCGTGTTTTACTTTGGGACTACGGGATGGCATCCCGGGAGATCCCTGCACGTATTTATGATTTGAGATGAGGTGCGGGATACCGAGAGATCCCTAGCACATATATTGAGGATACCTAGAGATCCTCGGGATACCAAGAGATCCCTAGCATATATTGAGGATACTGAGAGATCCTTGGGATACCAAGAGATCCCTGACATATAGTGAGGGTAATAAGATATACTCGGGATACTAAGAGATCCCCGGTTATTATCCTTGTGAAGAATGGTATCTCCTTGTGATTGTTTTTGCCTCTATTTCAGTTATTGAGTTCCTTATATTCTTGTATTTAATTCTTATTGTGAGCTTTCAACTGTACTGCTTACCTTATTCTGTCATACCTTATATTTTTATTTATCTCAGTAGGGCCTTGACCTTCCTCGTCACTACCCGACCGAGGTTAGGCTTAGCACTTATTGAGTACTGTTGTGGTGTACTCATGCCCTTTCTGCGCATGTTTTTCTTGTGCAGATCCAGGTACTTTGACTCAGTCCTATCAACCTTGAGGCAAGGAAACTGCTCTAGAAACTTCGAGGTATATTTGCCACGTCCCTAAACTGAGGAGACCCTTTCCATTCTATATTGTAGTGATAGCCCTTCTATTTTTTTCTGTTGATGTAGATATTCCGAAGTTAGAACATTTTTATTATATTCATAGCTTGTGATTCATGGGTTTCCGGGTTTTGGGAAAATGTATAAGTTTTTGAGAGTTAATATTGTGTATGTCGAGCGACACTTTTAAATGTTGTTTTATTACTCTATTTCTGTTTTAAATTGTTTTCTTCCACAAATTGGTCTATCTATCGCATTTTAGGCTTATCAAGTCGTAGAGACTAGGTGCCGTCATGATGGTTCAGGGAGGGCGAACCGGGGCGTGACAAATTGGTATCAGAGCTCTAGGTTCATAGGAGTCATGAATCACAAGCCGGTTTATTAGAGTCTCGTGGATCGGTACGGAGACGTTTGTACTTATCTGCGAGAGGCTATGTAACTGTTAGGAAAATTTCACTTCATTTGATTTCCTTGTCATGCGAGATTTGATGTCATAATTCTAAACTTCTGTCTTCTATTCTCTCACAGATGGTAGGACACGTGCTACCCGATATGATCAGGCACCTACACCCCCTAATGCAGCTGTCAAAGGCCGGGGCCGGGGTAGAAGGCGAGGACGTGGACGTGGTGCAGCTAGAGCACCTGCACGAGCTGCCACCAAGGTACCACCAGTAGTTTCAGCCGCTCTCCAGGCAACTGATACGCCTATTGCTACTACTACTCTAGCACTTCAGGAGACTCTGGCACAATTCATGAGCATGTACACCACTTTGGCTCAGGTAGGTTTGCTTTCCCTTGATGCGGCTACATCTCAGGCCGGGGGAGGAGCACAGACTCCCGCCGCCCGCACTCCTGAGCAGCGAGTGCATGTTGAGCAGGTCCCTGAGATTATTCTTGTACAGCCTGCAGTCCGAGATCAACCAAAAGACAGGGCAGCAGTTTCTGACGATGAGCAACTGAGGCTTGAGAGGTTCAAGAAGTTCAATCCTCATGTATTTAGTGGTCTAGCATCAGATGATGCTCTGGGATTTCTAGATGAGTGTAACCACATTCTCCGTACCATGGGTATATCAGGGCCGAGCGGGGTTTCCTTCACTACTTTCCAGCTTCGAGGAGCCTCCTATGAGTGGTGGCGCACCTATGAGTTAGACAGTCCGGATGAGGTTGCTTCACTAACTTGGACTCAGTTTTCAGATCTGTTCCTGAGAGAGTATGTTCCTCAGAGCCTCAGAGATGAATAGCGCGCATAGTTTGAGCATTTGCGCTAGGGTGCTATGACTGTCTTAGAGTATGTTGTCCGTTACACTAGTTTGGCTAGACATGCACCGGCCTTGGTTTCTACTGTTCGTGAGAGGGTCCGCCGGTTTATTGAGGGCCTTATTCCCAGCATCAGGTCTAGCATGGCTCGTGAGTTGGAGATGGATATTTCTTATCAACAGGTAGTGAGCAATGCTAGGAGGATTGAGGGTATGTATGCTAGGGAGAAAGAGGAGAGGGAGGCCAAGAGGTCTTAAGAGTCGGGCCATTATTCTGATGCACATGCCCCAACTGCAGTTCATCATGGTAGGGGTTATATGAGTCGCCCTGTTCATTCAGCTCTTCCAGTAGCCAGTGGTATTCCAGCTCCTCCTAGGCCTCAAAAGCCTTATTATGCACCTTCGGTATCTAGCGCGCCTCCTGCACGGGGTGCTTTCAGAGGTCAGTCCAGCAGACCTGGCCCGAGCCAGTCACAACTGCCACATTCTCCCAGAGCTTGTTTTGAGTATGGTGACACACGCCATGTGGTGAGGGATTGCCCTAGACTTGGGAGGAGTGCGCCTCCACAGACTTCTCATCCACAGCGCGCCCCGTAAAGCTCTCAGGCTATGGTAACAGCTCCAGTTGCTACCCCACATACTCAGCCAACTAGAGGTGGAGGTCGGGGAGGTAGAGGTCGCCCTAGAGGGGGAGGCCAGGCCCGATACTATGCCCTTCCTACCCGTACCGAGGCTGTTGCCTATGATTATGTCATCACAGGTATTATACTGGTGTGTCACAGAGATACTATGCTCCACTTACTCTTATGTGTCTTCTTATTTTTCTCCTCATTCGGGTGTACCTCGGGATTCTTTGAGTTCCTCTGTTTATGTTTCTACTCCTATGGGAGATTCTCTTGTTGTGGACCACATTTATCGGTCGTGTTTGGTTGCTCTTAGTGGTTTTGAGACCAGAACCGATTTATTGTTGCTCAGCATGGTAGATTTTGATATTATCTTGGGCATGGACTGCTTGTCGCCCCATTATGCTATTCTTGATTGTCACGCCAAAACCGTGACACTGGCTATGCTAGGTATACCACGTGTTGAGTGGAGGGGTACTTTAGATCACACTCCAAATAAAGTTATTTCTTTTCTTAAAGCTCAGCGTATGGTTGGGAAGGGGTGTGACACGTGTTTAGCTTATGTGAGAGATGTCAGTATTGATACCCCTTTAGTTGATTCAGTTCCAGTAGTACGAGATTTTCCCAATGTGTTTCCAACTGATCTTTCGGGCATGCTGCCTGATAGAGATATTGATTTTGGCATTGATCTGTTGTCGGGCACTCAACCCATTTCTATTCCTCCGTATCATATGGGTCCTCCTTAGTTGAAGGATCAGTTACAGGAATTGCTTGATAAAGGTTTTATTCGGCCCAGTGTATAACCTTGGGGTTCTCCTGTCTTGTTTGTGAAGAAAAAAGATGGTTCTATGCATATATGTATTGATTATCGCCAGGTAAACAAGGTTACAGTGAAGAACCGTTATCCTTTGCCTCGTATTGATGATCTGTTTGACCAGCTTCAGGGCGCACGGGTGTTTTCTAAGATTGACTTGTGCTCAAGTTTTCCATCAGTTGAAGATTCGGGAGCCAGTTATTCCAAAGACTGCTTTCAGGACTCGGTATGGACATTATGAGTTCCTTATTATGTCATTTGGGCTGACCAATGCCCCAGTAGTCTTTATGCATTTGATGCACAGTATGTTCCGGCCATATCTTGATTCGTTCGTCATTGTCTTTATTGATGATATTCTGGTGTATTCCCGGAGTCAGAAAGATCACGAGCAGCACCTGAGGACAGTGCTGCAGACTTTGAGGGAAAAGAAGTTATATGCTAAGTTCTCGAAATGTGAGTTTTGGTTGGATTTCATGGCTTTCTTGGGTCACGTGGTATTGAGTGAGGGTATACGGGTGGATCCGAAGAAAGTAGAAGCAATGAGAGTTGGCCCAGTCCAGCAGACCTGGCCCGAGCCAGTCACAACCACCACATCCTCCTAGAGCTTGTTTTGAGCATTGTAACACACGCCATATGGTGAGGGATTGCCCCAGACTTAGGAGGGGTACACCTCCACAGACATCTCAGCCACAACGTGACCTGCAGAGTTCTCGGGCTATGGTTACAGCTCCAGTTGCTACCCTACCTTTTCATCTAGCTAGAGGTGGAGGTCGGGGAGGTAATGGTCGCCCTAGAGGGGGAGGCAAGGCCTGATACTATGCTCTTCCTGCCAGTACCGAGGTTGTTGCCTCCGATTTTATCATCACAAGTATTATACTGGTTTGTCACAGAGATGCATCAGTTCTATTCGATCCAGGCTCCACTTACTCTTATGTGTCTTCTTATTTTGCTCCGCATTTGGGTGTACCTCGGGATTCGTTGAGTTCCCCTATTTATGTTTCTACTCCTGTGGGAGATTCTCTTATTGTGGACTGCATTTATCGGTCATGTTTGGTTTCTATTAGTGGTTTTGAGACCAGAGTCGATTTGTTATTGCTCAACATGGTAGATTTCGATGTTATCTTAGGCATGGATTGGTTGTTGCCCCATTATGCTATTCTTGATTGTCACGCCAAAACCATGACGCTGGCTATGCCAGGTGTTTCGAGAGTTCAGTGGAGGGGTATCTTAGATCACACTCCCAGTAGAGTTATTTCTTTCCTTAAAGCTCAACGAATGGTTGAGAAGGGGTGTGACGCGTATCGAGCTTATGTGAGGGATGTTTGTGTTGATACCCCTATAGTTGATTCAGTCCCAGTAGTACGGGATTTTCCTGATGTGTTTCCAGCTGATCTTCCGGGCATGCCACCCGATAGAGATATTGATTTTGGCATTGATCTGTTATCGGGCACTCAGCCCATTTCTATCCCTCAGTATCGTATGGCCCCTCCTAAGTTGAAGGATCAGTTATAGGAATTGCTTAATAAGGGTTTGATTCGGCCCAGTGTATCACCTTGGGGTGCTCCTGTCTTGTTTGTGAAGAAAAATGATGGTTCTATGCGTATGTGTATTGATTATCGCTAGTTGAACAAAGTTACAGTGAAGAACCGTTATCCTTTTCCTTGTATTGATGATATATTTGACTAGCTTCAGGGCGCATGAGCGATTTCTAAGATTGTCGTGCGCTCAGGTTACGATCAGTTGAAGATTCGGGAGCCAGATATTCCAAAGACTGCTTTTAAGACTTGGTATGGACATTAGGAGTTCCTTGTTATGTCATTTGGGCTAACCAATGCCCCATCAGCCTTTATGCATTGATGCACAGTATGTTCCGGCATATCTTGACTCGTTCGTTGTTATCTTTATTGATGATATTCTGGTATATTCCCGAAGTCGAAAAGATCACAAGCAGCACCTAATGACAGTGCTCCAGACTTTGAGGGAAAAGAAGTTATATGCTAAGTTCTCGAAATGTAAGTTTTGGTTGGATTCTGTGGATTTCTTGGGTCACGTGGTATCGAGTGAGGGTATATGGGTGGATCTGAAGAAAGTAGAAGCAGTGCAGAGTTGGTCCAAACCATTCTCAGCTACAGAGATCCGCAGTTTTCTTGGCTTGGCGGGTTACTACCATCATTTTGTGGAGGGGTTTTCATCAATTGCAGCCCTTATGACCAAGCTAACCCAGAAGGGTGCTCCGTTCCAGTGGACGGAAGAGTGTGAGGCAAGCTTTCAGAAGCTCAAGATAGCTTTGACTACAACCCCAGTTTTGATATTGCCTACAGATTCGGGGTCTTATACTTTCTATTGTGATGCCTCAAGGATTGGCCTTGGAGCAGTTTTGATGCAAGACGGTAGGGTGATTTCCTACGTGTCCAGACATTTGAAGGTTCACGAGAAGAATTATCTTGTCCATGACCTTAAGTTAGCTGTCATTGTTCACGCCCTGAAGATATGACATCATTATTTGTATGATGTTCCTTGTGAGATTTATACTGATCATCGGAGCTTGGAGCACCTATTCAAGCAAAAGGATCTAAATTTGCGCCAGAGGAGGTGGTTAGAGATGCTGAAGGATTATGATATCACTATTGTGTATCACCCGGGCAAGGCCAAGGTGGTGGCCGATGCTTTGAGTCGCCGGATAGAGAGTTTAGGGAGTTTGACTTATTTACCAGCATCGGAGAGACCTATGGTGATGGATGTTCAGGACTTAGCCATCCAGTTTGTAAGATTGGATTTTTTGGAGCCCAGTCGGGTTCTAGTTTGCGTGATTTCTCGGTCTTCCTTATTGGATCGTATCAGGGAGTGTCAGTTTGATGACCCTCATTTGTTTGTCCTCAAGGACAAGATTCAGCATGGTGATGCCAGAGATGTGATTATTGGTAATGACGGGGTATTGAGGATGCAGGGTCGGATTTGTGTAGCCAATGTTGATGGGCTTCAGGAGTTGATTTTAGAGGAGGCTCATAGCTCGCGGTATTCCATTCATCCGGGTGCTCCAAAGATGTATCGGGATTTGAGACAGCACTATTGGTGGAGGCAGATGAACAAAGACATAGTTGGATTTGTAGCTCAGTGCCTCAATTGTCAGCAGGTGAAATATGAGCACCAAAGACCGGGTGGGTTGCTTCAACAGATAGAGATTCCGGAGTGGAAGTGGGAGAAGATCAACATGGACTTTATAGTTGGGCTCCCACAAACTTTGAGGAACTTCGATGCCATTTGGGTGATTGTGGATCGGCTGACCAAGTCCATGCATTTCATTACTGTGTGTACTACCTATTCTTCGGAGTGTCTAGCAGAGATTTATATTCGGGAGTTTGTTCGTTTGCATGGTATTCCATTTCCATCATTTCAGATAGAGGTACTCAGTTCACATCACGGTTCTGTAGGGCCGTACAACATGAGTTGGGTACTCGGGTGGAGTTGAGTACAACATTTCACCCTCAGACAGACGGACAGTTCGTGCGCACTATTTAGATTCTTGAGGATATGCTCCGTGCGTGTGTGATTGAGTTTGGAGGGTCTTGGGATCAGTTCTTGCCACTGGCGGAGTTTGCTTACAATAACAACTATCAGTCCACCATTTAGATGGCTCCGTATGAGGCTTTGTATGGTACATAGTGTAGATCCCCGGTGGGTTGGTTTGAGCCGGGTGAGGCTAGATTATTGGGCATAGACTTGGTTCAGAATGCTTTGGAGAAGGTTAAGGTGATTCAGGATAGACTTCGTACATCCTAATCCAGACAAAAGTGTTACGCGGACCGGAAGGTTCGTGATATTTCCTATATGGTTGGAGAGTGGGTTCTACTTCGGGTTTCACCTATGAAGGGCGTCATAAGATTTGGGAAGAAAGGAAAGTTGAGTTTGAGGTTTATGGGTCCTTTTGAGATTTTGCAGCATGTTGGGGAGGTTGCTTATGAGCTTTCCCTACCTCCTAGCTTGGCAAGAGATCATCCGATATTTCATGTTTCGATGCTCTGGAGGTATCACGGTAATCTGTTGCATGTGTTGGATTTCAGTTCAGTCTAGTTGGACGAGGATCTATCTTATGTTGAGAAGCCAGTGGCAATATTGGACATGCAGGTTAGAAAGCTGAGGTCAAAGAACATTGCATCAGTGAAGGTTCGGTAGCAGGGTCAGCCGGTCGAGGAGGCGACCTAGGAGACCGAGCAGGATATGCACAGCTGTTATCCTCATCTTTTCACTACTTCAGGTATGTCTCTATGCTCGTTCGAGGAAGAATGACTGTTTAAGTATGGGAGAATGTAACGACCCAGCCGGTCGTTTTAAGAATTAACGCCCCGATCCCCTATTAACTGCTTTTCCCGTGTTTGTTTCTACTATTTTGATTTGCCGGGGGTGTTTGATTTTGAGTTTCGGAGAGTTTTGGGATACTTAGTCCCTAAATGAAAGTTTAAGTTTTAGAAATTGGACCGTAGTCAGAGCAGTGTGAAGACGACCTCGGAATGGAATTCCGTTGGTTCCGTTAGCTTCGTTGGGTAATTTCGGGCTTAGGGGTGTGTTCATATTGTATTTTGGAGGTCCATAGCTAATTTAGGCTTGAAATGCCGAAAGTTGAATTTTTGAAGTTTCCGGTTCGATAGTGAGATTTTGATATTGAGGTTGGAATGGAATTCCGGAAGTTGGAGTAGCTCCGTAGTGTTGAATGTGACGTGTGTGCAAAATTCCAGGTCATTCGGACGAGGTTTGATAGATTTTTTGATCGAAAGCGTGATTTGAGAGTTTTTGGAATTCTTAGGCATAAATCTGATGTAAAATTGGTGTTTTGATATTGTTTTGGGCGTTCCAAAGGTTGGAACAAGTTTGAACGATGTTTTAGGATTGGTTGGCATGTTTAGTTGATGTCCCGGGGGCCTCGGGTGTATTTTGGGTGGTTAACGGAGGGTGTTTGGCCTTAAAAGAACTGATGTTGCTGCTGTATTTCTTGGTTCTGGTTTCCTTATATGCAATCCCAAAAGTGGGGCTGGGATCGCATAGGTTTGTTGGTGAGGCGGCAGAATTTGTGCTATGCGATCGCCAGGATTGGTCCACGATCGCGAAGTGAGAGGAGTGAAAGCAGTGCGGTCGCATGATGTTGTACGCGAATGCACAATGTAGACGCGTGTGGCAGGGGGTGATTGGTTACACTGTGCGAACGCGGTTGGGTGTACGCGATCGCGTAGAGGGAGGAGAGCCAGTTCTATGCGAACGCATGTGATGGATCACGAACGCACTGAAATTTTTTTATAAAAAGCTGGGCAGTATTTTAATAGCCCAATCTACGACCCTTCTCCATTTTCCACCATTCTTGAGCGAGAGTGAAGTTTTTGAGAGAGATTTTTTAGGAAACCAAAGGGGAATCATTTGGAGGTAATATTCTTGACTTCATAACTCGTTTATATATGATTAAAGGTCTAATTAGTGGTGAGAATTTGGAGAAATCAGTGCAATAATGGGTAATTAGGGTTTGAGATTAAAAGACCATAAAATAGGAATTTAAGGGGTCAATTGGACTCCGATTTCAGTGTTCTTGGTATGTATAGACTCGTGGAAGGATGAGAATCCTTATGATGTAAATTTTACCCGATTCCAAGACATGGTCCTGAGGGACATTTTGGTTATTTTACCTAATTTCGCGTATTAGCTTAGAATTTCTTTGTAGAATCAGTTACTTGAAGTGTTATTTACATTATGCGATTGATTGAATAGATTTGGGCCATTTGGAGTTAAGTACTTGTGGCAAGAATGTGGTTTCGGGTTGACTTTGATCCGGTTCGAGGTAAGTGGCTTGCCTAACCTTGTGTGGGGACTTCCACTTAGGATTTGGTATTATTGATATTTGAAATGCCTTGTACGTGAGGTGACGAGTGCGTACTTCTGCTAATTGTTGAAAATCCGGTTTTCACTAAGTAATTAAAATTATGTTTCTCCTCTTGTTATTACTACTTGAAATTTTAGCCTATTGTTAGCTTAGGGAAGCATGTCTAAGTGATTTAATTGTTTTCTTTGCTCAAACTGCTTTACCTGAGCTCTGTGCAACATGCTAGGCTAGAATTACCTGTTTGCCTTAATATGAAATTGACATTTACTGAATATTTTTCATGTTGCTGCTGTGTATTTACATTTGGGACTACGGATGTGGGATTTCGGTAGATCCCCCTGCACAGTTATATGGAACTACGGGACTGCACCTAGTAGATTCCCCCAGTACTAGGTATTTACATTTGGGACTACGGATCAGTATCTGTGACGAACCAAAGGGCCATCCCCTATTTTTAATTGAATTCCGTTTCTCCGAGCCCCTGGAAACCTCATTTAAAGTAGCCTCGATTTGTGTGCACAGTTCAGGCGCGTAGCCGGAAAGCTTAAATATGAAATTCTGTGAAAAATGTTAAGTCTTGACTTTAAAATAAGTTAATTTGACTTCGGTCAACCTTTTGGGTAAACGGACCTGGATCCGTAATTCGACGGTCGCGGAGGGTCCGTAGGAAAATATGGGACTTGGGCGTATGTCAGGAATCGAATTCCGAGGTCCTAAGCCTGAGATATGAACTTTTAAGTGAAATTATTTTTTGAAATTGTTTAAGAAAATTTGAAATGAAAACTGATTAGAAAGCAATGGTATCGAGCCCATATTTTGGTTTCGGCGCCTGGTACATGTCTTATATATGACTTGAGTCATTCTTGTGAAATTTGGTTAAAAACGGAATTCGTTTGACGTGATCCGGATCTTGATTGAGAAATTTGATGTTTAAAAGAGTTTTGAGAAATTTTATTGATCTCGAGGTTTAATTCGATGCTTGTGATGTTATTTTGGTAATTTGATTGCACGAATATGTCCGTATGATGTTTTTGAGGTTGTGTGTATACTTGGGTTGGAGTTTCGAGGGCTCGGGTGAGTTTCGAGTGGGTTCCGGGATGCCTTAGGCTTAGAAAGTCAGATGTTGCAGGTTCAGGAAGTTGCAGTCTCTGAACCCTCTAGTGCGGTCCACGAGAAATCTCGTGCAACCGCGGAGGGGCCAGCCCGACCGCAGTTGCCTTTGTGCGGTCCACAGTGGAGGCTGTGCGGCCGCAGTCGCCTTTGTACGGTCCGCACAGGGTGCTGAAATGCAGGTCTTCAAGGAGGCCTGTGAGGCCGCAGTCCATTTGAGGCGGTCCGCACAGGGGGTATAAGAGAGGTATAAATAAACGGGAATTTCAGTTATTTTTAACTTTTCAAAACCCCAAAAACATAAGAGGCGATTTTCAAACAACCTTTCTTCTCCAAAAACGTTGGTAAGTGATTTTTAACTCCTTTTCTTCACTCCTTAACATCTTTTAACATGACTACAACTTCAAATCAAAGATTGTCATGGGGGAAATTGGGTGTTTTGGGTAGAACCTAGGTTTTTTTTTAAAAATTGGGGATTTAGACCTCAATTTGAGGTCTGATTTCAAAATAAATTATATATTTGGATTCGTGGGGGAATGGGTAATCGGGTTTTGGTCTGAACCTCGGGTTTCGACCATGTGGGCCTGGGGGTAATTTTTGACTTTTGGGTAAAACTTTGGAAAACTCATTTTCATGCATTGGGGTTGATTCATTTAGCACTTATTGATGTAATTAAGTAACTTGTGACTAGATTCGAGCGGATTGGTGGTGGAATCGAGGGGTAAAGCTATAATTGAGACTTGAGTGGTGTTCAAGGCATCGAGGTAAGTGTTTGGTCTAACCCTAGCGTGAGGGATTAGGAGTTGAGTCATATTTGCTACTTGCTTCTTGTTGAGTACGACATATAGGCATGGTGATGGGTATCTATACGTTAGTGTCAAGCATGACGGTGAGTCTTAAATTGAAAGTTGTTGTGTTCTTAAATGACACTTGGGTGCTTTACTTAATGATCTTCTATGATTGAGCATTTTCAATAATTGAACTGAATACAAGTTAAGTTGAGATTGGTTATAGCTGATTCTCGGGATGACTAATTCAATATTGTTGTTCCCTTGCCGAGATAATTATAACATTGTTGTGTTCCCTTGCCGGGAAGTTATTATATTGATTATTTTTCCCTTGTCGGAATTCCTTGAAATTGTGAGATATTATAAAATGGGAGCGGGTGGTATGCCTACCACAAGATATTATGAAATGGGGGCGGGTGGTACGCCTACCACAAAATATTATGAAATAGGAGTGGGTGGTACACCTACCACAAGATATTATAAAATGGGAGCGGGTGGTATGCCTACCACAAGATATGATGAAATGGGAGCGGGTGGTACGCCTACCACAAGATAATGAAATGAGAGCGGGTGGTATGTCTACCACAAGATATTATAAAATGGGAGCGGGTAGTACGCCTACCACAAGATATTATGAAATGGGAGCGGGTGGTACGCCTACCACAAGATATGATAAATAGGGTCGGATTGCACGCCTGCAACAAGATGGAAACTGAAAGTGAAAGTTGTCTTTACTTTTCCTTATCTGTGTTAGAAGTTATATTGTCAGCTTCCTTATTTATTCCTTGCTATTTTGCTTTATCAGCTATCCCCGAGGCATGTTCCCCTTCCCCAGTTTTAATTGCTTATTATCTGTTTACTTTTTCGCCATATATTATAGAACTGCACAGGTTTATCTGGAGTCTGGTCCTAGCCTCGTCACTACCTCGCCGGGGTTAGGCCAGGCACTTACCAGCACATGGGGTTGGTTGCGCTGATACTACACTCTGCACTGTGTGCAAATCCCAGATCAGCTTTCAGACAGTAGTTGGAGGGCTTCCTTCAGTCCACTCGGAGACCTGAGGCAGACCTGTAGGCGTCCGCAGGCCCTGGCGTCTCCCTCTATCTCTATTTCATTTCCTTTGTTCAGAAACAGTGTATTGCATTTCTTCAGACTTTGTATGTAGAAACTCTTAGACAGTCTGTGATACTGTGACACCAGGTTTTGAGGTATTTGAGGTTTTAAAATTTGTAATAGATGTAGCCTTCAGACATTTCATGGTTATCTTCCGCTTAATTATTTAAAGTTCTGCTGTTTTATGTTATTTCTTGTAATTATTAAAATGAAGTAATTTGGTAAGGAATTAGATAGTTAAGGGTTGGCTTGCCTAGTTCTCATTATTAGGCTCCATCACGACTCGCGAGGGTGGAAAATCCGATTCGTGACAGTCTCCTGGGAGATCCCCGGTTGTTATCTCTGAGTTGAACTGTACTTTTTTTCCGTGATTATTTGTCTCTATTATAGTTACTGTTGTTCCTTCTATTATGTGTTATTTCTTACTGTTGCATTTAGTTATACTGTCTCATTCTATAATGTTTTACCTTATATTTCATTTAATCTCAGTAGGGCCCTGACTTTTCTCGTCACTACCCGACCGAGGTTAGGCTTGACACTTACTGAGTACCGATGTGGTGTACTCATGCCCTTTCTGCGCATGTTTTTCATGTGCAGATCCAGGTACTTCGACTCAGACTTATCACGATTGAGATGAGGATCTTGTAGAGACTCTGAGGTATATCTGCCGCGTTCGCAGACCGAAGAGTCCCTTTCTACTCTCCTTTTTAAGTATTAGCCCTTCTGTATTTCTTTCCTTTGTTAGATATTCTGGAGTTAGCCATTTATAGACATTCAAAAGCTTGTGTTTCATGAGATTTCGGGTTTTGGGAAATGTTGTTAGTTTCGAGAGTTGTTATTGTATATGCCGAGCGATATCTTAAACACTATTTTATTTTACTATTTCGGTTTTAAATTATTTCTTCCACAAATTTTTGTTTATTTTCCGTATTGTTAGGCTTACCTAGTCGTAGAAACTAGGTGCCGTCATGATGGTTCACGAAGGGCTAACCATGGTCATGACAACAGGTGTAAAATAATATAACGGAATCAACTACTATATTAAATTAGCTTATGTGACGACCCAAAGGGGTCATCACCTGTTTTCTTATCCATCTGTGTCTCTGAGGCCTTGAAAACCTCATTTATAGTCACCTCAATTTGCGTGAACAGTCCAGGCGCGTAATCGGAAAGCTTAAATATGAAATTCTATGAAAAATGCTAAATTTTGAGGTTAAAATGAATAAATTTGACTTCGGTCAATATTTTGGGTAAACGGACCGGACCCGTGATTTGACGATCCCGGAGGACCGTAGGAAAATATGGGACTTGGGCGTATGCCCGGAATTAAATTCCGAGTTCTCAAGTCCGAGAAACGAATTTTTGAGTAAAAATTGTTTTCTGAAATTTATAAAGAAAATTGAAATGAAAATTGTTTAGAACGTGTTGGTATCGGGCGCGCATTTTTGGTTCCGGTGCCTGATACAAGTCTTATATGTAGTTTAAGATGTTTCTGTGAAGTTTGGTTGAAATTTGACGTCATTTGACGTGTTTCGGACTTAAAACTCTAAATTTGAAAGTTTATGAAGTTTGAAGAAAAACTAGTGATTTTGAGGCTTGATTCGTTGTTTTTGATGTTATTTTGGTGATTTGATCGTACGGTTGAGTTCGTAGGATGCTTTTGAGTTAGAGTGCATGTCTGGTTAGGAGCCTCGAGGGCCCGGGTGTGATTTGGATGTGTCTCGGGATGGTTTTAGCATTAGAAAAAGTTGCAGAAAGTAGCAGTTCTGGTGTTCCGATATTTAATTCTATACGATCGCATAGGCATCATCGCGATCACATAGTGTAAGCTTCCAGGTGACCAGTTTTGTTCTATGCGATCGCATAGATTCATCCGCGATCGCGTAGCTTAGCCACAATTCATTCAATGCAATCGCATCCTTCTTCCGTGATCGCAGTTCATAAAACCAAACCTGAAAGTGCGAAGTCCTTTCTTCTATGTGATCACAATGCTTGGTTCGCGATCGCAGAGACCAACCTTCCCTTCCCCTATGCGATCGCATGACTCTCTTCGCGATCGCATAGAGCAATTTTGCCCAGTTATAAATTTTAATTCCAGAACAGTGTAGTTACGGGATTTTCATAAAAACACACGAACTCTTTCTTCTCCAAGGTCCTTAGGCATCCATTGAAGCTCTCTTTCACCAATACTTCTTGGGTTAGTAAATTTCAACTCGTTTTCTTCATTTTCCATCAATATCTATTGAATTCCTAAGCCTAAAACATGTAATTTAGAGTAGAAATTAGGGGTTTTGGGTAGAGTTAGGTTTTTGGGAATTTTGAGTGATTCAACCTCAATTTGGGGTCGGATCTTAAAATAAATTATATATTTGAACTCGTGGGGTTATAGGTAATCGGGTTTTGGTCCGAGCCTCGTGTTTGGACCATGTGGGCTCGGGGTCGAATTTTGGTATTTTTGGAAGAATGCTAGGAACTTCATATCTAAGCTATGGGATTTTGTTATTGAGTCTTTATTGATATTATTGAATTAATTATGCCTAGATATCGTTGTTTCGGAGTCGGATTATAAAGGAAAGGCGGTATTTGAGGGTTGATTGCTATTCTTTGGACTGAGGTAAGTGTTTGTTCTATCTTTGGCTTGAGGGAATAGGATTAGAGTGTTGTTTGCTATTTGCTAATTGTTGAGTACGGTGTGTAAGCACGTGATTTTGCCCTATATGAGAAATACTCCCAAAAAATGCAAAATAAAATAATTTTCCTTGGCGTGCAATTTTGAGTATTTTTGTGATATTTTTGGATAATTATTTGTATTTGTCTATGTTTGCTTATTTGTTAAATTAATAAAAAATACAAAAATATGTCGCATTTGCATGTAGGATTTAATTCTATAATTGTTAGTAATTAAATTATTTTTTACAAAAAATTAAAAATTACAAAAATAGGCATCTTTTGCATTTTTAGCATTTAATGTCCAAATGAACAATTTTATGCTTAATTATTACTTAATTGTGCGTTAATTGTTATTGGAATTAATTTGCGCTTTTATAACTTAGTTTAGTTCTTAATAATAATTTAAGTACTTTTATAATTTAGTTTTAGAAAATAAAAGAAGAAAAGAGAACAAAAATACAAAGAAAAATCGGATTGGGCCACTTCTTCAATTATAAGCCAAAGGCCCAAAAATTTGCACAATCTTCTCCATGACCCAGTCCACTTCAGACCGGGTCGACCCGGTCCGCCCCATTAACCCATTAACCCAAGACCCACTCTTCATTTTTGTCCTAACACAAAACAAAACAAAACACAAACAAAAAACCCTAAAGAAAAACCTAAAACTAACGTCCGCCCCCTTTCCTTACTTTCATCTTCTCCAAACTCCAAAACCTTCAACCCCGTCCATGGCTGCCTCCCATAGCTTTGTCTGCGTCCTCGTCATCACCCTCCCCTCGTCCGAACTCGAGCAGCTGTTGCTGCGTCCTTCTCCTTCGACGACCACGGTTGGTTCGTCGCCGTCGTCACCACCAAGCTCACGTCAAACCTCTCCGGACTGCCCCATCGCCACCACCAAACAACCAGTCAAGACCACCCCCCCGCACTCCCCAGCAGCGAACCAAACACCACCACCATCCACCACGAACAAAGCTTCAGCCATCGCCACCACCAAGCGACCCTCCCGGCGATCCACCATAACCCGTCACTGCCTTCATCCAGTCCCCCCCCCCAGCTGCTGCTTCTTCACCTCCGTTACTGTTTCGCCTGCGACTGTGAAAACCTCGCTCTGGCTGTGTTGTTGATGCATCAACGAACAACTGCTTCTCTCTCTAAGTTGCTGCCTCACCTTCATCTTCTTCGTCGTCCGCTTCAAGCTCGCGTTGCTGCTTCATCGCCCAAATGAACCCAACCGCGCTACTTCTTCTGTTTTCAGCTTCTTCACGTAACATAGCTGCTGCTTTCGTCACTGTTACTGCTCCGACAATCGCCACTGTTTCAGCAATGATGACGCTACTGTAGTTGCTGCTGCCACCATTTCATTCAGTTGAGTTTTAGTCGAGGTCGTCGAGCGTAGTTTTGAGTTCGCCAAGTTTACAAGGAAGTTGAGTTCGTCGTTGGTCGCCGAAACAGTCCGTATGTGTGATTGTTCGATTCGGTTAGTAGATTTTTGAGTTTTATTCTGTCCGCATTTTGTTTTGATATTTTCGAATCTAAAATCGGCGAATGTTTGTTTTGTTCATGTTTATGTTTAGATATTTGATTTTGGTTTTGTTCATGTTCATGTGTTGTTTGTTAAATTAATTTTTTCAGATTTCAAGTGAAAGATTAATTAGTTATTTTTCATGTTTATTTCATGTTTGTATTGTTGTTTAAGTGAATATTCGTTAGTTTAATGTTTGTTAGATTCAAATTGAAATTTAATTGGTTATTTTCTTCAATTTGTTTCATGTTGTTATGTATTTTCCAGAAATTATTAATGTTGTTTGAGTCATGTGAATCCGTCGTGTTTGTTGCTAAAAATAGATTTAATTCATGTTCATCTTTGTTTGAAGTTTAAATTCAGTGATTTAATGTGAGTTTATGTTTGTTTGTGATTTGTTGATTTAATTTGAATCATGCATATTGTTGTTTGTATTGTTGTGTTTTTGCTCATACATTCATGGTCTAAATTAACCAGGATTGGTTCCCGATATGGTTAATTCATTCCATTGATTTTGAGTTGTGTTGTTCATCGTGTTCATATAATTGTTGTTGAAGATTGTTGAGAAATTGGTCATCTTGATCATATTTTGGTCAAGTTATGATTAATTGATTGTTTAGAGCAGAGGGGTAATTTGGTAAATTGCATTGCATTCGGGGGTAGATTTGTAATTGCAATAAGGTCGGAGGGGTAGTTTGGTAATTGAACATTATTTTGATTCTTTATGTTAAGCATGGGGGACAAATATAATGGGGTGGGGTTTTTGATGTACTTGTTTAATATAATGGGGGACAAGACAAAACATAATGGGGAGGAATCTTGTACTTGTTTAATGTAGGCATGGGGAACATATTGTAATGGGTTGGGAATCTTGTATTTATTTAATGTAGGCATGGGGAACATATTGTAATGGGTTGGGAATCTTGTACTTGTTTAATGTAGGCATGGGGAACAATATTTAAAATAAAGAAGACATTTAATAGTGGGCCAAAGCATGCCATTGGGGGAATAATTTTGGGGTTGAGAATTGAAGACTTGTCTTGCTATATATAGAGGACTATTCTTGACATTAAAAGGGAGGAGAACTTGAACCTTGAGAGGATTTTTTTTTGGAGAGAAAAAAGAAGAGAGTTTTTAGAACTTGAATATTAAGAGATACTTGAGAGAGTTTGTGAGAGTAAAAGAGAAATCCAATTTGAACTTTCACTCGAATAATTTCTGTTTGCTTTTCTTCGAGTGTTATTCAAAAATCCGAAGCTACTGCATCTCGTGTGTTTTCTCTCTTCTGCTTTGACTGCGATTGTACTTTTTTCACTGCTGAGTTTTCAATCTGTCACTGGGTTATTCTACTGGTCGTTACTGGTTTTGCGGTGTTGCGGAACCTGCTGTTGCTGCGTTATTACTGTTGCTGACTCCTACTTCTTTGTTCTTGTACTGCTGTTTCCAGGTACACATTTGTACACTCTTGGCTTGAAGCGAAAAATGAAATATTAATCAGGCTCCTGTTCCTGTTGAATTCTTTTGTTTGGATCTGTGTTTGAATATTAATTTTCCTCTCTTCGTATAAAAATGTAGTCGATTAATTAATGAGTAATGAGGCTGCATATGTATGATTTCTTCATCTAATAATGCTAGTTTAAATTATTTGAAGAATAGTTAATCGCTTTGATATTATTGTGTATTTATCTCATGTTCTAGCAAATAATAAAATGTGGAATGAAAGCAGTTTTTCCTTGTACAAACGCGATCGCAATTTTCCGTTCACATAAGCCGTAACTTAATAACTAATAAGTTGCGTTTTTCAGCATGTAAATAATTAGGAGATTTTTCTTTTATTTTAGAGATGAACTTAATAGAAAATGTAGTCGCTATAGGTTTATCCTTTTAAAATAAAAATGAGACGAGCCTCGCCAAATAAATCACAAACCGCCAGGGCCCTCAATAAAATACATAACCATTGACTAGACTTTGGATTTGGCCGTTTAATGAACCTTCACTGCCTCTTCCTAAAATAACAATACGTTAGACTCTTTAGGACGCGCCTTATAAATCTTACCTTCTTAAACTGGGGTGCACATTTATGTGACCCAAATCCAATTCTCAACGGAGTCGAAATGTGTTTCTAATCACGGGTACATTGATTGTGACGTGGTTCGAGATGCGTGTCCATGACGTTGCAAATTCATTTAAAAAAAATAAGAATGAGATGAGCCTCGCCAAATAAAATACAAATTGCGGGGCCCTCAGTATATATTTGCTTTAAAAATTGTTTAGACTTCGGGATGGACCGTTTAGTAAAATTCCACGGTCCTACCCAAAATAAATACGCTAGTCGCTTTAGGCACGCCTTTAATAATTTAATTTCCTTAAACTCGGGTGCACATTGATGTGACCCAAATCCAAATCTCAACGGAGTCAAAGTGTGTCGACGACCACGGGTACATTGATTGTAACGCGGTTCGAGATACATTTTCACAACGTTGCAATTCTTGATAAAAACGGTAAATGATAAAAGCGGTTAAAAGTTAAATTTTGCACATAAGTTCACACTTGTATAAAATCAGATAATCAAGCCGAATATAACAGTTGAGCGACCGTGCTAGAACCACGGAACTCGGGAATGCCTAACACCTTCTCCCGGGTTAACAGAATTCCTTATCCGGATTTTTGGTACGCATACTGTAATATGGAGTCATTCTTTTCCTCGATTCGGGATTAAAATTGGTGACTTGGGACACCCTAAATCTCCCAAGTGGCGAATCTGAAATAATTAAACCAATCCCGTTTCGATTGTCCTTTAATTGGAAAAAACTCCCTTGCGCCCCCTCGGGTGCGGAAAAAGGAGGTGTGACAGCTCTGGCGACTCTGCTGGGGATTAGACCCAGAACCACTGGTTTAGGGTTCAAGAATTCGAGCTTAAAATAATTGTTATAGTTGGCTTTATTTATTATCTGATTTTTACATGATATATGCCTAATGTGCTAAATGATGCTTTTACCGCTTTAATATTATCTGAATCGTGTTTATAAAATTGTTGCGAAACCCTTCTTCTTTCTGAGTCTTCTAAATTTATGGTGTACACGTGCGCGTGACCCACCTTTCTGTTAAAAGTCATACCAAATAAGACGAAGTTGGGACAAGTAACTAGGCCGGGTAGACTTTCGTGCTCCCGGTACGTTGCCCCCGCTTCGGCTCGAACTGTCCGTTTGGGTAAGTCAGGTTTAGAACAATACGCCTCAGGTTTTTACCTAGAATAACTCAGCTTCATGCCGGCTCCCTAGTAGGAACGTTTGTTTGCATCACGTGCATTTGACTTTGGAGGCTCAACACAGGGGTTGGGTCTGTCTAGGACAGGTGTACCGAAAATGGAAATGACCATCCTGATGCATCTTACTTGCTACTACTTGCGCATTTATTTGATTCAGACTTGTGTGTTGACTGTCTTATGAATATCAGGAATAATATTTTGAAATTTTATTAAAAAATATCGGTTAGGGAATTGATTGCTTATTTTTGAATAAAACCAAATGCCCGAATACTGTCAAAACTCTGCCGAAATTTTAAGAAAATGAAAAAATGTTTAGTTTGTTTTATTAAAAGGAAAAATAGAAAAAAATCATCATTGTTCTGTTTTGTTTTTCAAAAAAAAATAGAAAAGAAAATAGTTTGTTTTGCCATGAAAAGAGTCTTATTTTTTTAAAAAAATGTTTTTTTATTTGTTTATGAAAATGCAAAAATAAAAAATAATAAAAGAGTCTTTCTTTATTTTTCACAAATATATATGTATATATATATAAATCCAAAAAGTTTTTTTAATTTCCATATATGTCTTTATTTTTTGCAAAAATATTTGTCTTGCCAAAAAGTCTAGAAAAGTTTTTAGACCCCAATTTTCAAAAAAAAAAAAAATCCAAAAATATTTTTCATTATGGACTTCTTTAGAAAGTCTTTCTAATTGTTTTTTTTAAAAAAAATAATAATAATAATAATAAAAAAACAAATTCGAAAATATTTTGATTCTTCTTTCAAAATTGAAAAGAAAATTCAAAATTCAAAAAAACATTTTGAGAAGCATTTCTTTTATTAAAGGTAAAATTCCGAAAAATATTTTCTTCTTTTCTTTAGAATAAAAAAAAACCAAAATTCAAAAAATATATCTTAGAAGTCTTTCTTTTAAAAAAAAGAAAATCAATCAAAAAAAAAAATACTTCCTTTCTTCTTTTAAAGTAGTTCTTTCGCAAATTTAAAAAAAAAATGAAGTTAGTTCATCTACTTATTCTTGATTGCCCGAACTACGCGGGTTTGATTCTCACCGGATGTGAGATACGTAGGCAACCCTCATCGGGTACAACCCCCATTTTGCTAAAATAGCCAAAAACAGATAATAAATAATAATCAAAAAATATATATGTCAAATTTTAGTTCTGTCATATAGAAATTGGGTGACGTTGTTTTGTCAAAACATAGCCGAATGTTCCCGAAAGGGACGCCGGAAGGCTGACTTTGCATAAACAGCCACCTTTGGGTCATTTTTAAGACTTGGTCCAGTTGACCCACACAGCCTTAAAAATCTTCGTCCCCGAGACGTTGAAAGGTCGTGCTTGCAATATGGAGTTTTCTAATTTGAAAAAATGATAAAAAGAGTCATAAATAAGTCGGGTGATGTTGTTGTCATAAATAGCCGAATGTTCCCGAAAGGGACGCCGGAAGGCTGACTTTGCATAAATGGCCACCTTTTGGGGTCATGTTTAGGATTTTTGGTCTAGTTGACCCACACAGCCTTTTAAACCTTCGTCCCCGAGACGCTGAATGGCCGTGTTTTGCAATACCAAGTTTTATTGTGATTTGAAAAAAAAGAGTCGACGGTCAGGTGAATACCGTTCAAATTTTGTCTTAATAAGCCGAGCCAGCTTCGGCCGCGTCTTAAACCGTTCTTGCCGAAATAGCCTTAGAGTATCTTTCAGTTGTCGAAAGGTTATTTTCGTAAAAGAATGAACAAGTTTGTAAAATGTCCAAATAATCCTCCCCGGCCTCAAAATTCATGTGAAGTTTGGAAGGGGCCACATTTGCAAAAATAACCGTTGGGTTGCATTTGTCAAACAGAGAAAGGAAGCTGGCCATTTGTTTTTGAGTTTGTAAAGCTTTTGATTAGAATATGTGGGTTGTTTGATTTTCGAGTTTGTAGGTCATCTTCAAACCTTTGAAACCCAGTTTGTTCTAATATGAAAAATGTTTTGTATTGTTTATCTTTTAGTGGTCCGAACTACGCAAGGTCTGATTCACGCGGGGACGTGATACGTAGTCAATCCACATAAGATTCGAAAAATGATCGAAAGAAAAAGGAAATACAAAATAAATACAGGGGTTCCCAAAGTACTTCAAAGGGGCAAATAAGCAAGTCGGGGTGACGCATGTTGTTTAAAGCAAAGCATGTTAGAAACGGTTAACTGCCTAGGGGCATTGCATCCTCAATGTGTTGTTGTCAAATCTGTTAAACTCTAAACTCTAACAAGTTTGTTGTTTTCCGAATCTCAAACAGTTAGTTGTTAAAGAATTCTAGCAACACACCCTTACCAAACTATATCCAAAGGACCGATAACAACAAGCATGACTACTTCAGAGAATAGTACTGAGGAAGAAAGGCCGGTGAGCCAATTGTTAAAGGAAGCAATGGAAAAGATAGAAAGGATGGGATTAGAGATGAATGCAATGCAGCTAGCTCTAGCCAAAGCACAAAAGAGCCCTGAGCCGTTGGGGCACATGTCGGAATACCCTCACTCCGGCCCTTCAACAAGCCTCCCGAATCACCATTATCATCAGGAGAGAAGCCCCCATGATTCCCAAGCTCCACCGCCCCATCAACCTCTCCCAATACCAAATGTTCCCACTTTTATGGGACCCATATCAGCCACCCTGCAAAGATCAAACAGCGAGCCATTGCTTCAGGCTCCCGATACGCAATACTATCCCCCTGAGCCTACATTCCATGCCCCCGAACCACATGCCTACAATCCACATTTGGAGGCACCGGCAGAAATTGAAAAACCGGTTAAAGCCCCAGAACAAGATGAGGTATTGAGGAAATTCAAAAGCCTGGAGCAGTCCTTCAGGAACCTGCACGGATTGGGCAACCAGGTCAGCGTGGCCTACAAAGATCTATGCCCTTTCCCGGATGTCCAACTCCCGGCTGGATTCAAGATGCCTAAGTTTGATTTATATGAAGGGCACGGTGATCCCATGGCACATTTGCGGGGATTCTGTAGTAAAATGAGAGGGGCAAACGGCAAAGATGAGCTGCTGATAGCTTATTTTGGCCAAAGTCTGAGCGAATCGGCACTAGAATGGTATACCAGGCAGGATTCCAGCAAATGGTACACCTGGGATGATCTGGCACAGGCTTTCGCGGGTCATTTTCAATACAATCTCGAGATAGTCCCTGACCGTCTCACATTGTTGAGGACCCGGAAAGAACCCGGGGAATGTTTTCGCGAGTTCGGGTTCCGCTGGAGAGAACAAGCAGCCAGAGTCGATCCTCTCATGAGAGAGGGAGAGATGGTGGACTACTTCTTACAAACCTTGGAGCCAACTTACTTTGGTCATCTAGTGACGACAGTTGGTAAATCTTTCAACGAAGTAGTAAAAATGGGCGGTATGATCGAAGAAGGACTCAGGTCCAACAAAATCCTGAGCTATTCGGCAATTAAAGCAACCACTCAGGCCATCCAGAGCGGGACTGAGGGTGTACTGGGGAAGGAGAAGAAAGAAGATGTCACGACTGTTGAGTCGGGAGCATAGTTCGGATCTAGAGGCCCGTCACCATACTATAGCCAACCACGACCCTACCACCAAAATTACCCCCGCACTCCATATAGCCCTCCACAACATTATTACCCACTGCCAGATCCCCATTTTCCGTTCATGATGTACAAACCTATACCCACTCTCCAACACACGCACAATGGCGTGCGCCGGCTCCCCAAAATACATACCCACCTCCACCAAACATATATCCACTTCCGAGGGCCTATAGAAATCCTCCAGGGTCAGGTTTCCGGGGGAATCAAGCTTTTAAGAATGAGAGGAAGCAGAAATATACTCCGCTGGGAGAATCCTATACTACCGTGTTCCAAAAATTGAGGCAGTTAGGCCTATTGAATCCTATTGAACCCAAATTACCAAATCCCCTTCCTGAAAATCTTGACCCTTTAGCAAGTTGTGAATATTGTTCGGGGGCTCCCGGACACGATACTGAGAGATGTTGGAAGTTGAAGAATGTCGTGCAAGAGCTCATCAACACAAATAGGATCGAGGTTCAGGTTCCAGAGCCGCCAAACATTAATGACGATCCGTGCCGGTGAAAATAGTTCCAAAAAAAAAAATCAACAATTGGACGGCTACTCCTCTTCCTATCCGAAGGGAGTCTTGGTAGTGGGCTCTGATTTTTCTTTCTTGTTTTGGATTATTGCAGAGTTGTAATCCAGTTTTGTTTTAGTGTGAAACTCTGTTATCCCGTATTTTTATAAAATGAAAGCTTCTCTTCTTATTTTGTTTTGAGTCTATTTTTCTTCCTTTTCTCTTTCTAAACAATGCTCTTTATACTGATTCCAATGACATGGCATGCATAACGGATCTTCAACTTAGTCTAAAAATCAATTTGATTTCGAACTGATTATACAAAAGGTCAATCACGATGACGAATTGGGATACAATGATAATAAAACCTTCAAAGAGACAAACAGAGAGTTAAGCTAGTTGGAAGAGAAATCCAAGCTCAACTTAAATGACGCATAAGATATCAATTTAGGGGATGCAGACGATATCAGGAAATTTAAAGAGGGACAGCAAGTGTTGAAACGGATCCTCCCACATCAGGCCAAAACAAAATGGCAAATTTGTCCCGAATTGGCAGTGGCCGTCTATTGTGACCAAGATGTTATCCAGTTGCACTTCATGTCAGACAGATGTCGAGGGAAGATGCATCGACATGGCTATTAATTGTTGTTTGTTTGTTTATACTTGGCATTTATCGGAGAATGAAATGACGGAGGCAATTTTTTCTTCTATCCAAACATTTTAACCTTTGCTTCCCCTTTTGAGCCTTATTTATTCTTTCATACCCCTCTTTTGGAATCAGTAATGAAAATAAGAAAAAAAAGAGAAGAAAATATAATGATAATAAAAACAAAAGAAAAGTCAGAAAAAAAAAAGAAAAAAAAAGAAAAAAAAGGAAAAAGGGAGTTGTGAACTACGTTTGACCTGATTCCTCAAAGAAGGATACGTAGGCGCCTCACGGCTCGGTCATAGTGTAACCAAAAAATAAGAATCCCCAAGCGAGAAACTGGGGTAGAAATTATGTTTGTAATGTTGGGAAAGAAGTTTGATTCCAAGAGTTGTAATAGTTTTTACCCATCAGAATTATTTTGAACCCTTTTTGATGCCCTCTTTTTCTTTTAGCCATAAACAAAACAAAAACCCATGTTGATGTCCAAAAAAGACCTCCCGATCAGAATCTGAGGAAAGCCAAGTTAAGCAAATAAAAGCAGAGAAAGTGGGCAACGAATTGATAACCTAAAGAATCCCCAGCAAAGAGTCATATCGGCACCATAAGGCGACGAGAATTGAGAGAAATGAGAGAGTCTCATCAGTGAAAACCACTCGAAGGGCACTATGAGGCGACAAGGATATAAAGGGGGCTAGCAAGATAAGATTGGCAAAAAATGGGCTGCATTCGGCGAAAGTTGGGCTTCTGCACATCCCCAGCAAAGAGTCATGTCGGTAACACTCCAATCTCCAACTTAGAAAATAAAATGAGAAGAGTCTTATCGGTGAAAACCTTCACAGGCACCATAAGGCGACGAGAATTGAGAGAAATGAGAGAGCCTCATCAGTGAAAACCCCTCGAAGGGCACTATGAGGCGACAAGGATATAAAGGGGGCTAGCAAGATAAGATCCGCATCCGGCGAAAGTTGGGCTTCTGCACATCCCCAGCAAAGTAAGGCCGTCAGAAAAATTGATCGATATGAATAGACTGAGTTGGTTAATCCAGAAATGCATGACATGATCATTGGGATTGATTGTACCATTCGGATAAGTTCTTTATTTTTTCTTTCTCCAACATTTGTTCAGAAAGACTTTTTCTTTCATCTTTTTAAAGTCATCACTTTTTATTTTGGGTTTATAGTGTTTTTCTCCAGTAGTTTGTTTTTAGAAGGATTTTGTTTTTCAGAGCTTACTACTAATTGCCAAAATGCTGCGAAGCAAAAGGCGAATAGGACATGCCAAAGATAATACAATGAAACGGAAAAGACATTTGTTGCAAGACCGAATGATGAGTTGGCCTAAATGTCAAGGGGGTATAGTGAAAAAGGGGTCGAGATGCAAGAGCATCCTTGGCCGATCATCGACCAAATTCCAAAAAGGTCGGACAATGTGGAGCAAGGAAAGAAGAGGAAAACCACCCCCAACGGGAATGTGTTCACCAGCAGGGACATGATCCCCAACAGTAATATCATCCCCAATAAATAGTATCATCCCCAGCAAGTTCTGATAGTGTAATGGAACGCCGAAAAAAAAAAGAAAAAAAAAGGGAAAGCAACCATGTTTTTTTTCTTTTAAAACTAACAAAATCTTTCTTTGATTTGAAGCAGGGAAAAGAAATGTTACAGATGGCGGAAGAACATGCCATAAAGAAGATCATCAAACCGGGGCAGAAAATTTTCTCATCGCGAAAATTTTCTCAAAAAACAGGCGCCCACCTGAATAACGAGAGGAATACTTTTCTTGTCTGTCCATTGCATATTTCAGGCACCCACCTGTATAACAAGGGAATACATCTCATGTATTTACCATCAGGCGCCCACCTATATAACAAGGGAATACATTCCATGCCTTTGCCAATAGGAGATACACTTCCTAGGTCTAGTTTCGCCAATAGGAGACGCACTTCCTAAGTTTTACCCATAGGAGACGCATTTCCTCCTAAGTTTAATTTTACATATAGGAGACGCATTTCCTCCTAAGTTTACATAGGAGACGCATTTCCTCCTAAGTATAGTTTTACCCATAGGAGATGCATTTCCTCCTAAGTTTAGTTTTACCCAATCCTAAGTTGTTGAAATTGGGAGCCCGCCCATAATAACAGAGGCATACATTTCAGTCTTTATATTTCCAGAGTTGAAGTTGGGAGCCCGCCCATAATAACAGAGGAATACGTTCCAGTCTTTACTTTTCAAGTGTTGAAGTTGGGAGGCCGCCCAGATAACAGAGGCATACATTTCAGTCTTTATATTTCCAGAGTTGAAGTTGGGAGCCCGCCCATAATAACAGAGGAATACATTCAGTCTTTTCATTTCAGGTGTTGAAATTGGGAGCCCGCCCATAATAACAGAGGAATACGTTCCAGTCTTTACTTTTCAAGTGTTGAAGTTGGGAGCCCGCCCAGATAACAGAGGCATACATTTCAGTCTTTATATTTCCAGAGTTAAAGTTGGGAGCCCGCCCAGATAACAGAGGCATACATTTCAGTCTTTACTTTCCAGTATTGAAGTTGGGAGCCCGCCCAGATAACAGAGGAATACATTTCAGTCTTTACATTTCAAGCGTTGAAGTTGGGAGCCCGCCCATAATAACAGAGGAATACATTCAGTCTTTACTTTCAAGTGTTGAAATTGGGAGCCCGCCCATAATAACAGAGGAATACATTCAGTCTTTACTTTCAAGTGTTGAAATTGGGAGCCCGCCCATAGAACAGAGGCATACATTCCAGTCTTTAAATTTCTTGTCAGGCGCCCACCTACATAACGAGAGGAATACATTCAGTCTTTATATTTCCAGAGTTGAAGTTGGTAGCCCGCCCATAATAACAGAGGAATACATTCAGTCTTTACTTTCAAGTGTTGAAGTTGGGAGCCCGCCCATAATAACAGAGGAATACATTCAGTCTTTACTTTCAAGTGTTGAAGTTGGGAGCCCGCCCAGATAACAGAGGCATACATTCAGTCTTTACATTTCAAGCGTTGAAGTTGGGAGCCCGCCCATAATAACAGAGGAATACATTCAGTCTTTATATTTCCAGAGTTGAAGTTGGGAGCCCGCCCATAATAACAGAGGAATACATTCAGTCTTTACTTTCAAGTGTTGAAGTTGGGAGCCCGCCCAGATAACAGAGGCATACATTCAGTCTTTACATTTCAAGCGTTGAAGTTGGGAGCCCGCCCAGATAACAGAGGAATACATTCAGCGTTAATTTTCAAGTATTAAAGTTGGGTGCCCGCCCATACAACAGAAGCATACGTTTCAAGATCAAGTCAGAAGATAATAAAACAGAGGGTTATAGCAGGAATCCCCAACAGGAAACAATAAAAAATCCCAGCACAGGGAAGCAAAAGGTTGCAACAAGAGGTCCCAGCACATACTCAAGAGCATGGGTCAAAAGTAAGAAAAGCATCGGAAGAAATGCACCGGAGGAAACACAAGCCGACGAGAAAGCCAGGCAACAAGAACAAATTTCAGTCTAGCCTAGCTTCTTGTTTTTTTAAGCACGATGTAATAAGGAGATCGGTAAGCAGTGATAACAACATGCAACATCAGTAACATTGCAATCCCACGGTAGTCCCAGCTACCAAAATTTCCCGAACTACATTAACCTGATTCCCCTTTAGCCAGGGATATGTAGGAAACCTTTGAAGCAAAGGTTCGGTTAAATCTTTTTCAAAAAAATGCTTCACACGGAGTACTCGGACGGGCAAAAATCGCTCGCTTTATCTTTGCACGAAAACCCTTCGTGTCTCCGGGCAAAGAGGGGCAGCTGTAAGCACGTGATTTTGCCCTATATGAGAAATACTCCCAAAAAATGCAAAATAAAATGATTTTCCTTGGCGTGCAATTTTGAGTATTTTTGTGATATTTTTGGATAATTATTTGTATTTGTCTGTGTTTGCTTATTTGTTAAATTAATAAAAAATACAAAAATATGTCGCATTTGCATGTAGGATTTAATTCTATAATTGTTAGTAATTAAATTAGTTTTTACAAAAAATTAAAAATTACAAAAATAGGCATCTTTTGCATTTTTAGCATTTAATGTCCAAATGAACAATTTTATGCTTAATTATTACTTAATTGTGCGTTAATTGTTATTGGAGTTAATTTGCGCTTTTATAACTTAGTTTAGTTCTTAATAATAATTTAAGTACTTTTATAATTTAGTTTTAGAAAATAAAAGAAGAAAAGAGAACAAAAATACAAAGAAAAATCGGATTGGGCCACTTCTTCAATTATAAGCCAAAGGCCCAAAACTTTGCACAATATTCTCCATGACCCAGTCCACTTCAGACCGGGTCGACCCGGTCCGCCCCATTAACCCATTAACCCAAGACCCACTCTTCATTTTTGTCCTAACACAAAACAAAACAAAACACAAACAAAAAACCCTAAAGAAAAACCTAAAACTAACGTCCGCCCCCTTTCCTTACGTTCATCTTCTCCAAACTCCAAAACCTTCAACCCCGTCCATGGCTGCCTCCCATGGCTTTGTCTGCGTCCTCGTCGTCACCCTCCCCTCGTCCGAACTCGAGCAGCTGTTGCTGCGTCCTTCTCCTTCGACGACCACGGCTGGTTCGTCGCCGTCGTCACCACCAAGCTCACGTCAAACCTCTCCGGACTGCCCCATCGCCACCACCAAACAACCAGTCAAGACCACCCCACCCCCCCGCACTCCCCAGCAGCGAACCAAACACCACCACCATCCACCACGAACAAAGCTTCAGCCATCGCCACCACCAAGCGACCCTCCCGGCGATCCACCATAACCCGTCACTGCCCGACGTCCAGTCCCCCCCAGCTGCTACTTCTTCACCTCCGTTACTGTTTCGCCTGTGACTGTGAATACCTCGCTCTGGCTATGTTGTTGATGCCTCAACGAACAGCTGCTTCTCTCTCTAAGTTGCTGCCTCACCTTCATCTTCTTCGTCGTCCGCTTCAAGCTCGCGTTGCTGCTTCATCGCCCAAACGAACCCAGCCGCGCTACTTCTTCTGTTTTCAGCTTCTTCACGTAACATAGCTGCTGCTTTCGTCACTGTTACTGCTCCGGCAATCGCCACTGTTTCAGCAACGATGACGCTACTGTAGTTGCTGCTGCCACCATTTCATTCAGTTGAGTTTTAGTCGAGGTCGTCGAGCGTAGTTTTGAGTTCGCCAAGTTTACAAGGAAGTTGAGTTCGTCGTTGGTCGCCGAAACAGTCCGTATGTGTGATTGTTCGATTCGGTTAGTAGATTTTTGAGTTTTATTCTGTCCGCATTTTGTTTTGATATTTTCGAATCTAAAATCGGCGAATGTTTGTTTTGTTCATGTTTATGTTTAGATATTTGATTTTGGTTTTGTTCATGTTCATGTGTTGTTTGTTAAATTAATTTTTTCAGATTTCAAGTGAAAGATTAATTAGTTATTTTTCATGTTTATTTCATGTTTGTATTGTTGTTTAAGTGAATATTCGTTAGTTTAATGTTTGTTAGATTCAAATTGAAATTTAATTGGTTATTTTCTTCAATTTGTTTCATGTTGTTATGTATTTTCCAGAAATTATTAATGTTGTTTGAGTCATGTGAATCCGTCGTGTTTGTTGCTAAAAATAGATTTAATTCATGTTCATCTTTGTTTGAAGTTTAAATCCAGTGATTTAATGTGAGTTTATGTTTGTTTGTGATTTGTTGATTTAATTTGAATCATGCATATTGTTGTTTGTATTGTTGTGTTTTTGCTCATACATTCATGGTCTAAATTAACAAGGATTGGTTCCCGATATGGTTAATTCATTCCATTGATTTTGAGTTGTGTTGTTCATCGTGTTCATATAATTGTTGTTGAAGATTGTTGAGAAATTGGTCATCTTGATCATATTTTGGTCAAGTTATGATTAATTGATTGTTTAGAGCAGAGGGGTAATTTGGTAAATTGCATTGCATTCGGGGGTAGATTTGTAATTGCAATAAGGTCGGAGGGGTAGTTTGGTAATTGAACATTATTTTGATTCTTTATGTTAAGCATGGGGGACAAATATAATGGGGTGGGTTTTTTGATGTACTTGTTTAATATAGGCATGAGAACATATTGTAATGGGTTGGGAGTGTGGTATTTGTTTAATGTAGGCATGAGGAACATATTGTAATGGGTTGGGAATCTTGTACTTGTTTAATGTAGGCATGAGGAACAATATTTAAAATAAAGAAGACATTTAATAGTGGGCCAAAGCATGCCATTGGGGGAATAATTTTGGGGTTGGGAATGGAAGACTTGTCTTGCTATATATAGATGACTATTCTTGACATTAAAAGGGAGGAGAACTTGAACCTTGAGAGGATTTTTTTTGGAGAGAAAAAAGAAGAGAGTTTTTAGAACTTGAATATTAAGAGATACTTGAGAGAGTTTGTGAGAGTAAAAGAGAAATCCAATTTGAACTTTCATTCGAATAATTTCTGTTTGCTTTTCTTCGAGTGTTATTCAAAAATCCGAAGCTACTGCATCTCGTGTCTTTTCTCTCTTCTGCTTTGACTGCGATTGTGCTTTTTTCACTGCTGAGTTTTCAATCTGTCACTGGGTTATTCTACTGGTCGTTACTGGTTTTGCGGTGTTGCGGAACCTGCTGTTGCTGCGTTATTACTGTTGCTGACTCCTACTTCTTTGTTCTTGTACTGCTGTTTCCAGGTACACATTTGTACACTCTTGGCTTGAAGCGAAAAATGAAATATTAATCAGGCTCCTGTTCCTGTTGAATTCTTTTGTTTGGATCTGTGTTTGAATATTAATTTTCCTCTCTTCGTATAAAAATGTAGTCGATTAATTAATGAGTAATGAGGCTGCATATGTATGATTTCTTCATCTAATAATGCTAGTTTAAATTATTTGAAGAATAGTTAATCGCTTTGATATTATTGTGTATTTATCTCATGTTCTAGCAAATAATAAAATGTGGAATGAAAGCAGTTTTTCCTTGTACAAACGCGATCGCAATTTTCCGTTCACATAAGCCGTAACTTAATAACTAATAAGTTGCGTTTTTCAGCATGTAAATAATTAGGAGATTTTTCTTTTATTTTAGAGACGAACTTAATAGAAAATGTAGTCGCTATAGGTTTATCCTTTTAAAATAAAAATGAGACGAGCCTCGCCAAATAAATCACAAACCGCCAGGGCCCTCAATAAAATACATAACCATTGACTAGACTTTGGATTTGGCCGTTTAATGAACCTTCACGGCCTCTTCCTAAAATAACAATACGTTAGACTCTTTAGGACGCGCCTTAATAAATCTTACCTTCTTAAACTCGGGTGCACATTTATGTGACCCAAATCCAATTCTCAACGGAGTCGAAATGTGTTTCTAATCACGGGTACATTGATTGTGACGTGGTTCGAGATGCGTGTCCATGACGTTGCAAATTCATTTAAAAAAAAAATAAGAATGAGATGAGCCTCGCCAAATAAAATACAAATTGCGAGGCCCTCAGTATATATTTGCTTTAAAAATTGTTTAGACTTCAGGATGGACCGTTTAGTAAAATTCCACGGTCCTACCCAAAATAAATACGCTAGTCGCTTTAGGCACGCCTTTAATAATTTAATTTCCTTAAACTCGGGTGCACATTGATGTGACCCAAATCCAAATCTCAACGGAGTCAAAGTGTGTCGACGACCACGGGTACATTGATTGTAACGCGGTTCGAGATACATTTTCACAACGTTGCAATTCTTGATAAAAACAGTAAATGATAAAAGCGGTTAAAAGTTAAATTTTGCACATAAGTTCACACTTGTATAAAATCAGATAATCAAGCCGAATATAACAGTTGAGCGACCGTGCTAGAACCACGGAACTCGGGAATGCCTAACACCTTCTCCCGGGTTAACAGAATTCCTTATCCGGATTTTTGGTACGCAGACTGTAATATGGAGTCATTCTTTTCCTCGATTCGGGATTAAAATTGGTGACTTGGGACACCCTAAATCTCCCAAGTGGCGACTCTGAAATAATTAAACCAATCCCGTTTCGATTGTCCTTTAATTGGAAAAAACTCCCTTATGCCCCCTCGGGTGCGGAAAAAGGAGGTGTGACACGGTGTATAGGCATGGTGACGAGTATCTATGCACCAAAGTCTTGCATGACTGTGAGTCTTGTTTGTGTTTATTCGGATTTTGTGATACCTCTTCCTTGTTAAATTGATAAATTTCATATAATGTGAAGAGTTTGAGGAAGAATTATTATTTGTACATTCTTGGAGCGTTGGCTCGAACAAGAATATGATAATTGAGCAAGAAGTGATCAAAAGAGAAAGTGATGTAATTATTCCCTTGCCGGGACGTAGTTTATTATAGCTGTGGCTCCCTTTCCGCGATTTAAGTATTATATTTGTCCTCCCTTGCCGGGATGTTTAATATTGTTTGTCTATCCCCTCGCCCCGTTTGGTTGTGATTGTTGATTGGGTGAGGAAGAGCGATTATGCACGAAGGGTCATTCCATGCCACGTTTTGAATATTCATGCACGAAGGGTCATTTTGTGCCATGCTTGAATATTTATGCACAAAGGGTCATTCTGTGACTTGATATGAGAGTTTATGAGAGTAAAAACACGAAGGGTGATTTCGTGCATTTGTTGCTTTCTGATTCTTTGTTGATATCCGAGTTATGTTGTTTTTTTTCTTTACTTGTTGTTATTTGATTTACTTCGAGGTTATAGCTTCCCTTACCCTAATTGTCTTGTGATTGTTGTTTGGGTGAGGAAGAGCGTAAAGCACGAAGGGTGATGACGTGTATTGTTTTGGTGAGGACGAGAGTAAAAGCACGAAGGGTGATGCCATGCAAATTTTTGACTTTTGATTCTTGTTGATATTCTGACTTGTTGTTTCTTTCTGTTATTGAGGATTTCTATTTGAAACTGTTAACTTCCCACAGCATGTTTCCCCTCCCACATTGACTGATTATTTTTGTATCTCTTTTCCACTGCATGTGTGTATATATATATATGAACTGTACAGGTTTATTTGGAGTCCGGTCCTAGCCTCGTCACTACTTCGTCGAGGTTAGGCTGGGCACTTACCAGCACATGGGGTCGGTTGTGCTGATGCTACACTCTGTGCATCTTTTTGCACAGATCTAGGAGCAGCTTTTGGACCTCAGCAGTAGGATTTGATCGGGAGCTCACTTCAGTCCAGGGACTTTCGAGGTAGCCTAGCTGACGTCCGCTGGCCGGAGTCCCTTCCTATTTTACTTGGATTGTTTCCCTTTTGTATCGGAACAATGCATTGTATATTTTATTCAAACCTTGTTTGTAGTACTCTCTAGTAGTTCGTGAGTTAGTGACACCAGACTCTGGGTAGAGACGTATTTAGACTTCCGCATTTAATTTCAGTTATCTATGTTTAAAGACTTTCGCTTTTATTTAATTGTCTCGTTTTGTTTATATTATTGCGAATGTTATTAGAAATGTTTTAATACTTGGCTGGCCTAACTACAATAGTAGGCACCATCACGACTCCCGATGGTGGGAAATCCGGGTCGTGACAAGTTGGTATCATAGCACTAGGTTACTTAGGTCTCACAACGGACAAGCTTGGTAGAGTCTGATGGATTGGTACGGAGACGTCTGTATTTATCCCGCAGAGGCTACTGAGTTAGGAAAACTTCACATCTGTTCTTTCTTGTCGTGCGGTTCTGTTTCCCTAATACTGATTGAAATTCTACTCCGTTCTTTCGCAGATGGTGAGGACACACGCTTCTTCATCGACCGCTCAGAAGCCCGAGCCCCCAGCAGCAGCTCCCACTAGGGGCAGAGGGCGAGGCCGAGGCCATACTAGAGGCCGAGGTAGGGGCAGAGTTTAACCCCGAGCAGCAGCACCAGTGGCAGAGCCTCAGGTTGATTTTGAGGAGGAGGTTCCGGCCCCAGTAGTTCCGGTGGGCCCAGCTCAGGTCCCAGAGGGGTTCATTGCCACCCCAGTTCTTCAGGACGCCCTGGTTCGATTGGTGGGCCTTATGGAGAGTGTCACCCGAACAGGTTTGCTTCTTGTAACACCAGCCACTTCTCAGGCTGGAGAAGAGGCTCATACTCCTGCTACACGCACTCCGGAGTAGGTAGCTCCCCAGATTTAGACTCCAGCAGTTCAGCCAGTTGGAGTAGTTCAGCCGGGTGCCATAGCTCAGACCGGCGATGGAGCGGCTATGTCCGCCGATGCTTTGTGGAGACTGGATAGGTTCACCAAGCTCCTCACTTCTACTTTTGCCGGTGCATCTACTGAGGATCCCCAGGATTATCTAGATAACTGCCACGAGGTTGTCAGAAACATAGGTATTGTTGAGACCAATGGGGTTGATTTTGCTACATTTCACTTGTCTAGATTCGCCAAGACTTGGTGGAGGGATTATTGCTTAGCGAGACCAGCCGGATTGCCATCTTTGACTTGGGAGCAGTTTACAGTGTTGTTTCTAGAGAAGTTTCTCCCCGTTACTCAGAGAGAGGCCTATCGGAGGCAGTTTGAGCGCCTCCAGCAGGGTTCCATGACTGTTACCCAGTATGAGACCAGGTTCATCGATTTAGCTCGCCATGCTCTCATTATACTTCCCACTGAGAGAGAGGGGGGGTGAGAAGGTTTATTGATGGTCTTATTCTACCAATTCATCTTCAGATGTCCAAGGAGGCCGGGAGCGAGATCACATTTTAGGAGGCAACCAATGTGGCCCGCAGAGTTGAGATGGTTCTGTCATAGGGAGGTGGTCATGGGTCGGATAAGAGGCCCCGTCATTCAGGCAGATTCAGTGGTACCTCGTCTGGAGGTAGAGATTCGTATGGTAGAGGCCATCCTCCTAGGCCCTTTCAGTCAGCTCTCCAGGTCTCTTATGGTACTCCAGATGGTAGTGGTTATCAGCCATATTATTCTGAGCAGCAGTCCTTCAGTGCACCACTAGCTCCCATTAGTGCACCACCACTTTAGAGCTTCAGGGGAGGACATTCAAGTCGACAGGTCTAGCAGTCTCCGCAACCGAGGGCTTGTTATGGTTATGGTGACCCGAGTCACATTGTTAGATTTTTCCCTCGAGCTTCGGGTAGTTCTCAGTAGCAAGGTCTTCGTCCTATGATTTAGGCACCAGTTGCTCCACAGCCTGCCCAGCTAGCTAGAGGCGGGGGTAGAGGACATAGAGGTGGAGGTAGAGGTCATAGAGGTGGAGCTCAGACCGCCAGAGGTAGGGGTCAGCTAGCAGCCGATCATCCCAGGGATGTGATTCAGGGAGGTGGGGCCCAGCCCCGATGTTATGCTTTGCCAACCAGGCCAAAGGCTGAGTCATCCGATGCTGTTATTATAGGTACTATTCTGGTTTGTGATAGAGATGCTTCAGTGCTATTTGACCCTGGATCTACGTATTCATATGTGTCGTCCTATTTGGCACCCTACTTGGTTATGCCTAGTGAGGCCTTGAGTATTCATGTATATGTATCTACACTAGTGGGTGATTCTATAGTGGTTGATCGAGTTCATCGTTCCTGTGTTGTGGTGTTTAGGGGTTTTGAGACCCGTGATGATTTGTTGCTCTTAGATATGGTGGATTTCGACGTTATATTAGGGATGGATTGGTTGTCCCCGTATCATGTGATCTTGGATTGTCATGCCAAGACTGTGACTTTAGCCTTACCGGATTTGCCCCGTTTAGTGTGGAGAGGGACTCTTGGTCATTCTACTCGCAGTGTTATTTCGTATGTGAAGGCTCGGCATATGGTCGAGAAGGGGTGTTTGGCCTACTTGGCTTATGTTCGTGATTCCAGTGCTGAGATTCCCTCTATTGATTCGGTGCCCGTGGTTCGTGAGTTTCCTGAGGTTTTCCCATCAGACTTTCCAAGGATGCCACCCGATAGGGATATTAATTTTTGCATCGATTTGGCTCCGGGAACTCAGCCCATTTCTATTCAGCCATATCGCATGGCCCCGCCAGAGTTGAAAAAGTTGAAGGAGCAGTTACAAGACTTGCTTGGGAAGGGTTTTATTAGACCCAGCGTGTCACCTTGGGGTACGCCGGTTCTGTTTGTAAAGAAAAAGGATGGCTCGATGAGAATGTGCGTTGATTACCGGCAATTGAACAAGGTTACAATTAAGAATAAGTATCCACTGCCGAGGATAGATGACTTGTTCGATCAGCTTCAGGGTGCCAAGGTATTTTCAAAGATTGACTTGAGATCTGGCTACCATCAGTTGAGGATTAGGGCATCTGATGTCCCTAAGACAGCATTCCGCACTCGGTACGGGCATTATGAGTTCTTGGTTATGTCATTTGGGTTGACCAATGCCCCATCAGCCTTTATGGATTTGATGAACCGAGTGTTCAGGCCTTATTTGGACTCGTTCATGATAGTCTTCATTGATGATATTTTGATATATTTCCGCAACCGGGAGGAGCACAAGCAGCATCTTAGAGTGGTTCTTCAGACCTTGAGGGATAGTCAGTTATATGCTAAGTTCTCGAAGTGTGAGTTCTGGTTGAGCTCGGTTGCATTTCTGGGTCACGTTGTATCAGTAAAGGGTATTCAGATGGACCCGAAGAAGATAGAGGCAGTCAAGAACTGGCCTCGACCGCTTCAGCTATAGAGATTTGGAGTTTCTTGGGGTTAGCAGGTTACTACCGTCGGTTCGTGGAGGGGTTTTCATCCATTGCAGCCCCGATGACCAAGTTGACCCAGAAGGGAGCCCAGTTCAGATGGTCGGACGAGTGTGAGGCGAGCTTTCAGAAGCTCAAGACAGCTCTGACTACGGCACCGGTATTGGTTTTGCCCACAGGTTCAGGGCCTTATACAGTCTATTATGATGCATCTCGTATTGGACTTGGTGCAGTGTTGATGCAGGATGGCAAGGTCATTGCCTATGCTTCGAGGCAGTTGAAGGTTCATGAGAAGAACTATCCAGTGCATGATTTGGAGTTGGCAGCCATTGTTCACGCATTGAAGATTTGGAGGCACTATCTGTATGGTGTGGCATGTGTGGTGTTCACGGATCATAAGAGTCTTCAGTATTTGTTTAAGCAAAAGGAGTTGAATTTGAGGTAGAGGAGGTGGTTGGAGTTGTTGAAAGATTATGACATCACTATCCTATATCACCCGGGAAAGGCCAATGTGGTGTCCGATGCCTTGAGTAGGAAGTCAGCCAGTATGGGCAGTCTTGCTTATATTTCGGTCGGTGAGAGACCGCTTGCTTTGGACGTTCAGGCTTTGGCCAATCAGTTAGTGAGGTTGGATATTTCTGAACCTAGTAGAGTATTAGCTTGCACGGTCGCTCGTTCTTCGTTATGGGAGCGTATCCGTGATCGGCAGTTTGATGATCCCCATTTGTGTGTCCTTAGAGACACTATGCAACGTGGAGGTGCCAAGCAGGTTACCTTAGGTAATGATGGAGTTTTGAGATTGCAGGGTCGAGTTTGTGTGTCTAATGTGAATGGGCTTCGAGAGTTGATTTTAGAGGAGGCCCATAGCTCTCAATACTATTCATCCGGGCGCTGCGAAGATACGGCAGCATTATTGGTAGCGTAGAATGAAGAAGGATAATTTTGCCTATGTGGCTCGGTGTTTGAATTGTCAGCAGGTTAAGTATGAGCATCAGAGGCCTGGTGGTTTATTTCAGAGGATTGAGCTTCCCAAGTGGAAGTGGGAGCGGATCACTATGGACTTCATTGTTGGGCTCCCGCAGACTCGGGGGAAGTTCGACGCAGTTTGGGTCATTGTTGATAGGCTGACCAAGTTAGCGCATTTCATTCTTGTGGCAGTCTCCTATTCATCCGAGAGGTTAGCTGAGATCTATATCCAGTAGATTGTTCGCCTTCATGGTGTGCCGGTATCTATCATCTCGGACCGAGGTACGCAGTTTACCATGCGTTTCTGGAAAGCTGTCCAGCGAGAGTTAGGTACCCAAGTTGAGTTGAGTATAGCATTTCATCCTCAGACGGACGGGCAGTCCGAGCAGACTATTCAGATATTGGAGGATATGCTCCGAGCTTGTGTCATTGACTTTGGAGGTTCGTGGGATCAGTTCTTGCCTTTAGCAGAGTTTGCCTCAACAATAGATACCAGTCGAGTATCCAGATGGCTCCTTATGAGGTTTTGTATGGTAGGCGATGTCGATCTCCGGTTAGATGGTTTGAGCCGGGGGAGGCTCGGTTGTTGGGTACTGATCTTGTCCATGAGGCCTTGGACAAGGTCAGGATCATTCAGGACAGGCTTCGTATAGCTCAGTCCAGGCAAAAGAGCTATGCAGATTGTAAGGTTCGAGATGTGGCTTTCATGGTGGGTGAACGGGTATTACTACGGGTGTCGCCTATGAAGGGCGTGATGAGATTTGGGAAGAAGGGCAAGCTTAGCCCTAGGTTCATTGGTCCATTTGAGATTCTTGATCGAGTGGGAGAGGTAACTTATAGACTTGCATTGCCACCGAGCTTATCAGCCGTACATCCAGTGTTTTATATGTCCATGCTTCAGAAATATCACGTCGATCCATCCCACGTGTTAGATTTCAGCACTGTCCAGTTGGACAAGGACTTATCTTATAAGGAGGAGCCGGTAGCTATTCTAGACCGGCAGGTTCGCCAGTTGAGGTCGAAAAGTTTTTCTTCGGTTCGTGTTCAGTGGATAGGTCAGCCTCCTGAGGCATCGATCTGGGAGTCCGAGTCCGATATGCGGGACCGTTATCCTCACCTTTTCCCTGACTCAGGTACTTCCTTCTTATGTCCATTCGAGGACGAACGGTTGTTTTAGAGGTGGAGAATGTGACGACCCAAAGGGGTCATCACCTATTTTCTTATCCATCTGTGTCTCCAAGTCCTTGAAAACCTTATTTAGAGTTGCCTCGATTTGCGTGCGTAGTTCGGGCGCATAGCCGGAAAGCTTAAATATGAAATTCTGTGAAAAATGCTAAATTTTGAGGTAAAAATGAATAAATTTGACTTCGGTTAATATTTTGGGTAAATGGACCCGGACCCGTGATTTGACGGTCCCGGGAGGTCCGTAGGAAAATATGGGACTTGGGCGTATGCCCGGAATTGAATTCCGAGGTCCCAAGTCCGAGAAACGAATTTTTGAGTAAAAATTGTTTTCTGAAATTTATAAAGAAAATTAAAATGAAAATTATTTAGAACGTGTTGGTATAGGGCCCGCATTTTGTTTCCGGCGCCCGGTACAAGTCTTATATGTAGTTTAAGATGTTTATGTGAAGTTTGGTTGAAATTGGACGTCATTTGACGTGTTTCGGACTTAAAACTCTAAATTTGAAAGTTTATGAAGTTTGAAGAAAAACTAGTGATTTTGAGGCTTGATTCGTTGTTTTCGATGTTATTTTGGCGATTTGATCACACGGTTGAGTTCGTAGGATGCTTTTGAGTTAGAGTGCATGTCTGGTTAGGAGCCCCGAGGGCTCGGGTGTGATTCGGATGTGCCTCGGGATGATTTTAGCATTAGAAAAAGTTGCAGAAAATAGCAGTTCTGGTGTTCTGATATTTAATTCTATGCGATCGCATAGGCAGCATCGCGATAGCATAGTGTAAGCTTCCAGGTGCCTAGTTTTTTCTATGCGATCGCATAGATTCATCCGCGATCGCGTAGCTTAGCCACAATTCATTCAATGCGATCGCATCCTTTTTCCGTGATCGCAGTTCATAAAACCAAACCTAAAATTTTGAATTAATTGGTTACTCTATTTGAATTAATAAATATAGATATCTTATAATTAGCTATATTAAAAAACAAAAATATTTTTAAAAAAACAATTACCCATTCAAATTGGGGAGTAGCCAGAACAGTGTAGTTACGGGATTTTCATAAAAGCACACGAACTCTTTCTTCTCCAAGGTCCTTAGGCATCCATTGAAGCTCTCTTTCACCAATACTTCTTGGGTTAGTAAATTTCAACTCGTTTTCTTCATTTTCCATCAATATCTATTGAATTCCTAAGCCTAAAACATGTAATTTAGAGTAGAAATTAGGGGTTTTGGGTAGAGTTAGGTTTTTGGGAATTTTGAGCGATTCAGCCTCAATTTGGGGTCGGATCTTAAAATAAATTATATATTTGAACTCGTGGGGTTATGGGTAATCGGGTTTTGGTCCGAGCCTCGTGTTTGGACCATGTGGGCCCGGGGTCAAATTTTGGTACTTTTGGAAGAATGCTAGGAACTTCATATCTAAGCTATGAGATTTTGTTATCGAGTTTTATTGATATTATTGAATTAATTATGCCTAGATATCGTTGTTTCGGAGTCGGATTATAAAGGAAAGGCGGTATTTGAGGGTTGATTGCTATTCTTTGGACCGAGGTAAGTGTTTGTTCTAACTTTGGCTTGAGGGAATAAGATTAGAGTGTTGTTTGCTATTTGCTAATTGTTGAGTACGGTGTATAGGAATGGTGATGAGTATCTATGCACCGGAGTCTAGCATACCGTGAGTCTTGTTTGTGTTTATTCGGATTTTGTGATACCTCTTCCTTGTTAAATTGATAAATTTCATATAATGTGAAGAGTTTGAGGAAGAATTATGATTTGTACATTCTTGGAGCGTTGGCTCGAACGAGAATATGATAATTGAGCAAGAAGTGATCAAAAGAGAAAGTGATGTAATTATTCCCTTGCCGGGACGTGTAGTTTATTATAGTTGTTGCTCCCTTGCTGGGATTTAAGTATTATATTTTTCCTCCCTTGCCGGGATGTTTAATATTGTTTGTCTATCCCCTCGCCCAGTTTGGTTGTGATTGTTGATTGGGTGAGGAAGAGCGATTATGCACGAAGGGTCATTCCGTGCCACATTTTGAATATTTATGTACGAAGGGTCATTCCGTGCCATGTTTGAATATTTATGTACGAAGGGTCATTTCGTGCCTTGATATGAGAGTTTATGAGAGTAAAAGCACGAAGGGTGATGTCGTGCATTTGTTGCTTTCTGATTCTTTGTTGATATCCGAGTTATGTTGTTTTTTTTTCATTACTTGATGTTATTTGATTTACTTCGAGGTTATAGCTTCCCTTACCCTAATTGTCTAGTGATTGTTGTTTGGGTGAGGAAGAGCGTAAAGCACGAAGGGTGATGTCGTGTATTGTTTTAATAGACGAGAGTAAAAGCACGAAGGGTGATGCCATGCAAATTTTTGACTTTTGATTCTTGTTGATATTCTGACTTGTTGTTTCTTTCTGTTATTGAGGATTTCTATTTGAAACTGTTAACTCTCCACAACATGTTTCCCCCTCCCACATTGACTGATTATTTCTGTATCTCTTTTCCGCTGCATGTGTATATATATATATGAACTGTACAGGTTTATTCGGAGTCCGGTCCTAGCCTCGTCACTACTTCGCCGAGGTTAGGCTGGGTACTTACCAGCACATGGGGTCGGTTGTGCTGATGCTACACTCTGTGCATCTTTTTGCACAAATCCAGGAGCAGCTTTTGGACCTCAGCAGTAGGATTTGATCGGGAGCTCACTTCAGTCCAGGGACTTTCGAGGTAGCCTAGCTGACGTCCGCAGGCCAGAGTCCATTCCTATTTTACTTGGATTGTTTCCCTTTTGTATCAGAACAAAGCATTGTATTTTTTATTCAAACCTTGTTTGTAGTACTCTCTAGTAGTTCGTGAGTTAGTGACACCAGACTCTGGGTAGAGACGTATTTAAACTTTCGCATTTAATTTCAGTTATCTAAGTTTAACGACTTTCGCTTTTATTTAATTGTCTCATTTTGTTTATATTGTTGCGAATGTTATCAGAAATGTTTTAATACTTGGCTGGCCTAGCTCCCAATAGTATGCGTCATCACGACTCCCGATGGTTGGAAATCCGGGTCGTGACAGCTTATCAACACAAAAGAGGTATAGAAGTCAAATCATTAACTAACTACAACCCAACCAGTTCAATTCCTTTTATAAATAACGAAACAGATCTATAGATTACTGCTCCTAACAGCTTTCTTCAAACACTATCCAGTTCTCATCTCATTCCTGAAATCAAAACAAACAAGTTGGCCCTGCATAACATGATTTTCAACATGAAACAGTCCCGTGACAAACAAGCTTCAATCAGCCCCAATTGATTCCAGGAGAATATCAGCTATGTTAACTTAATCAATGACCAGCACCTTAAACAATCAACTAAAGATATGTATTAACCAAGAGGAGGGGAGCACGAGCAGATTGAGCATGGGACAGAGTTAGATATTAGGCCTATATCGTGTTTCAGCACTATCACACATTTCAATCAATTATGCACAATAGATCATAGAAGTAGACATTAAACAAACTCAAGCAGGCAGTATATTAGATCTATTGAAGACAAAACAAAACAGGTAGTGAACAATTCAAATTTCATTCATGATTTCGATTTGAACAATGAAGGTAATCGAGTACCTAAACAACAGCAAGAGCAATAAGAAAATAAATCTCTGAATTTAAGAAGGAAAACTAGAAAACCGATTCAGCTACAGCTCAATCAAACAGTAGCAAACAACATAAGATGAAGCTCAACAAAACTTCCAACCTAGAAATTGAAAAGAAACAGTTATCCAATGACGAAGCAAGCTAATGAAAACCTTTGGTTATATTTTTTGTTTCTGAAATCTCAGAGTTGATTTTCCAGAAATTTTCTTTACTAAAATGAAAGTGAAGAACAGTGAACTCTCAGAAATTAGTGTAAATTAGTGAGGAAAATGAAAAAAGGAATTCTGAACTTTAGGGTGTTTTTGTGTGTGATGTCTGTGTGAGTGAAGGGAATATGAGGCCTCTTATATAGGCAAACGGTGAGGGAATAATTCTTGGGAATGCGGTCCCTAAAAATAAGGAGAAAGGATATTTTTTCTAACCAATTTTCTACTGATGTCCCTTTTTATAAGATATTATCCTATTTTCAGCATTTTTTAAAACTGAAAATGGACAGTTGTCCAATACTATAAGCTTCTTTTGGTTTTCAAACTTCTAAAAATAACCCTTCTTACCCCAGATTTTGACTCAAATTCCTTGTTTTATTACCCTAAGTTTTAAGTTCCCTTAAACCCACCTCAAGTTTCAATTAAGACATAAAAAAAAAACACAAACACACTGATGTGAACAAACATTAACCAACCAAATTATTTAACAAGTTAATTGATAACTTATGCAACTAAAAACACTAACTGAATCCGGCCAGAACAGAAAACCAAATGAAAATGATAATCAAAAAGATATTAATCTTAAATCATACAATTAACTTAAATATTGAACTATGCCTAACTAATTATTCAAAAGAAAAAAACAGAAAAAGAAACAAGAAAAAGGAAAAAGGTAAGTATACTAATTTGACAGTAAGTGAGTCAACGATTGATGCGAATCAACGAGCGATGATGGCGACGAAGCTTGGCCGGTCAGTGGTGACTTGGCCAGAATCCAACGGGTTTAGAAATGAACGAAATTAACATGAATTGATTGCTTGTATCAAGAGCAATCGACTCATGTAAGTTTGAGTCAAAACATGCTTGAAATTTTCAGAAAAAATCATATTTAGGTTTATGATTTTCTTAGATTTGAAATTGACCGAATTTGGTGGGTATTTTGGAGAAGATGATGATGTATTAGGGTTGAGGGGAAGATGGGGAGTGTATGGTGTAATTTTGGGATGGTTTGGAGTGGCACCGCCGCCGTGGGCGATTTTCGGCGACGGTGGGCGGCTACGGCTTCTCTGAGTTAAGAGAGACAGAGAATGAGAGAGTCTTGGGGAGGGGGGAGGGGTTAGGGGGTTGAGGTACGAAGTTAAAAGGGGGTAGGGTGGTCAGTTGCTAGCCGTTGGATCTGCGGAGATCAACGGCTGAGATTTAGCAAGGTGAAACAACGTCGTTTGGGTTATTAAGGGAAGGTGGACCGAATTTTTAAGGGTCTGGGCTAGCTTGGAGATGGGTTAGGGGATACGACTAGGCCATTTAAAATTGAGCCCAGTCCGGTTTTGGACTTAGAAAATGGCCATTTTCCTTTCTTCTTCTCTTTTCCTTGATTTAAAATCCTATAAAATTAATTAAAACCTAAACTAAATCCTAAATCAAATCTAATATGTAGAATTGGATTTATTATATTTTTCTAATAGTAAAATAATTAATTAACTTAAACTAATGAAAGAAAATTACAAATTTAACACTAAAACTAAAAATGTAAAAATGAACATCATTTTTTGTGATTTTTGTTTAATAATGCAATTAATTAACAACTTAATCCTAAAAATACAAATTAAAAGCTAAAATGCAATGCATGAATTTTTTTTACGTTTTTGTGGTATTGTTTTATAATTTTAAAATATTAAATATGTAACTAAATGCAAATAACAATTAACAAGAAATTCCTAAAAATTTTATAAAAAATTAAAATAATTAAAACAAATTTATTTTTTGTGAGTTTTGTAGGAGTATTTTTTATCGAACAAAAATCCCGTGCCCACACTAGTTATAATTATAATAGTGAAAAGTAATGGGGATTATTTATATAATGGAAAAGTATAGTGGAAATTTTATTTGATTAATGTACATTCATATAATATGTATTTCATAACAAAGAAGAAATAATAAACACGTGACGTGCAACTCATCATTTGCCCACTTCTGTCCTGAGATAAGGAGCAAAACAGCATCAATTCTCTGGTGGGCTCCAACAATCTAAGATAAATAAATCTATCTTCTATTATTAAAAGGAAAGAAGTCATTCATGAGACTTTGCAAGTGTTGCTTGAAAAAAAATGCCATGCGGCAATTTTAATCCAAAAATAGTTAAGTTAGTTATAATTAGTTTTTCTTGAATTTAAATTTCAAAATAATGAAATATTTATTTTTTTAATCAAACAATAATTTTAAATTGGGAAGTTACTAATGTAACTCCCTTCCTGCGTGTATTTGCCCCAAAAATTATCAATTTCCTTCAAGCATCTCAACTCCTGATCCACTAACCGTTCTGCCCAGGATTCTCAGAAAAATCATCATTGTCTTTATTTGATTCACACTTTCCTTCAGAAAAGTTCCATCTCTTTCTTGGCAAGAAAATCAATCGATCTTCTATTTCAATCCATTTCATCGTCATAGTTATCCTTAGTTTTTTAAAAAAATATTTGAGACGTATTTACTATTTGAAGTTGTGGATGCGCGCGCGCACATATATATATATATAATTTGACTCCCAAATCGTTTTAACGTGTACCTATTGTAGGATCGCATATAGGTGTTCATAACACGCAGCGGAAGGCAATAACAATCCTAGACAGAACTTTTCATGTTTAAAATTTATTTACATGTCAAAGATCAGATCTAAGACGTACCTGGTGAAAAGAGTCTTGTTTCAAAAAAATTCTTCGATTGTGCGAAGACTCTATGCGTATCCACACCGAGACCGATCCTTGCTATCAACTCTTTGATCAATGAAATCCGTGAACAAAATTGAACAAAATATTGTATTGAAATTTTTCTCAAAAATCTCAACTCAATGTTACACGACAAGAACTGTTATTGTCAAGAATGTTTATCTCTTGATTTTTATGGCTTCTCAAACCTGTTATTTTCACTTCAAAAATGGAAGCTAAAAAGGGGGAAGAATAGAGAGTTTTTGCTACTACAATTGAATGTCATCCGATTCTAAATCAAGAGTAAGTCTTTTAATATAAAAATTGAATCCATTGAAAAATATATCTCATTCTAAGTGGGATGATTATGACAAACTTCCTTTATTAACTTTATAATAATTTTCCATTGAAAAGAATATCCCATTCTAAGTGGGATGATTATGACAAACTTCCTTTATTAACTTTATAAAAGTTTTCCATTGAAAAATATATCCAATTCTAAGTAGGATGAATCTTACAAGATCTTGAGGAGTTTGAATTGAAATTCTGCCGTAGGAATTCCTTCATGGAATTTCATGTCCAATCAAAATTGGATCAAGTGTTCTTCATTAATATTATATATATACACCTTATATAAACAAATATTAATTATATATATCACATATATATATTTCAACCAAGAGATACAATTTAATTTTCTGTCCAAATAGAAACTTCAATTTATTCACAATATTAATTATATCTTCTGTGCTAGCAAAGAATATAATAATATTTCATTTGGAGTAATAATTAAATTTATTTGACTAATTAAATTCCTTAATTTAATTATCAAATAATAAAGTAATTAATCCTTTAGTAATGATCAGAACACTCGTTAGTGTGCGGCCCTATCGGTTCAATACTAAGCCGGTAGTAAATTGATCACATCAATATACTAATCAAGGGTGGCGTCTAGCAACACTCCTTAATGACCGGATAGAATGAAGTATACAATTTACTCTCAAGAACCAGTAGAAGAATAATATAGTAATTCCTTCTGTCCTTATAGCTCTAGATCACCCTAGGATATGGTTCAACTGTCAAATCCAAATAGGCGACCAACTATGTGTTCATGTCAAATATAATTGACCATTGAATGACCTAAGAAACTCATTTCTTCTTTCATTCAATTGCCCTGGCCAAGGTCTTAGTTTGGTCGTTTATAATTCATGACAATATGAAGCTTAAACTCATTACCAAGAGTTGACAGATTCCATCTTGGATCAATCACTAATTCTACAAGTATTTAATCGTACCCAATATCCTTTCAACTATCGCCCTAGGGCCATAGGTGTCTAGTATCAAAGCACAATAAATAACTTATCAATTACTATGACGATCTCAGGTCAAAGGAAACTCTTACATCACATTCTTCAAGAGAATATCCTATTGACACTTTATGGTAATTCTAACTGTTAGGAATTATCTAATGAGTCGGTTCAATGATCATATCTCTATATGCATCATCTATCTATGTGATTCAGTTAATGAGATCAACCAATCTTTATCCTATAAAGACGATCATATAGATATTGATCTAACCGGATTATTAATGTCCAAACTAATAATCCTATGATCAAGAACTAAATTTATATTAAATTATAAGAAACTTTACTCTCATTATCATGATCTCAATCATGATGACAAGTCTCAAAATTTAATCAAGGACCTTATCAAAATAATCAAGCAATTAATAATAGTGATAAAAGAATATCAAATGCCATATATATATATATTTTATATGAAATAACATTCATGAAAAATATGTTCAAATCATCAAACATGAGATTGGATCTAGGACATATCTAATATATCCCTAACAATCTCCCACTTGTACTAGAGCCAATCGCTCTTGTACTTCATTCCCAATTTCCACTTGTGCTTGTCAAACTCTTTTGCTCCAAGAGCTTTAGTGAATGGGTCTGCAGCATTTTCCTTTCCATCAACCTTTTGAATCTCGACGTCGCGACATTCAATAATTTCTCTTATTAAGTGATACCTTCAGAGAACGTGTTTGGATTTTTGGTGTGATCTTGGTTCTTTTTCTTGAGCAATGGCTCCAGTATTGTCACACAACAATGGAACTGCACCCTCTATTGAAGGAACCACACCAAGTTCAGTTAAGAACTTTTTCATCCATACAGCTTCCTTAGCTGCTTCACTGGCTACTATATATTCTGCTTTAGTCACTAAATCAGCTACTGTAGCTTATTTGGAACTTTTCCAACTTACTGCACCACCATTTAAGGTGAATACATAACCAGAAATAGACTTGTTATCATCTTTATTTCAAGAGAAACTTGCATCAGTATAACCTTCAAGTTTCAACTCATAATCTCCATAGATGAGGAATTGGTCTTTAGTCCTTCTTAAATACTTAAGAATGGTCTTCGCCACATTCTAATGTTCCTCACCAGGATTTGCCTGATATCGGCTAGTCACTCCAAGTGCATAAGCCGCATTAGGGCGTGTACATATCATGGTAGACATGATAGCTCCCACTGCACTAGCGTATGAGATCCTACTCATGTGTTCTCTCTCTCAGGTGTTTTAGGACAATCCTCCCTACTGAGAGTAATTCCAGTGCCAATTGGTTGATAACCTCTTTTGGAATTATCCATGTTATACCTCTTTAAGATGGTATCAATGTACAAAGACTGGAAAAGTCCAAGCAGCTTCCTAGATCTATCTCTATAGATCTCTATTCCTAATATATAAGTTGCTTCTCCCAAGTCTTTCACGGAGAACTGTTTAGATAGACAAATCTTGGTACTTTGCAATGTCGGTATGTCATTCCCTATTAGCAATATATCATCAACATACAACACTAAGAATATAATTGTGCTCCCATTAACCTTTTTGTACACACAAGGTTCTTCTTCGCATCTAACAAAATTGAACTTTTCAATTGTCTTGTTAAAGCGAATATTCCAACTTCGAGAAGCTTGCTTTAGTCCATAAATAGATCTTTGTAGTTTGCAAATTTTATTATGATCAGATGAAGATGTGAAACCTTCAGGTTGTGTCATGTACATATCCTCTTCTAGCTCACTATTAAGAAAAGTTGTTTTCACATCCATTTGCCATATTTCATAATCATAGTATGCTGCTATAGCAAGCAAAATCCGAATTGATTTGAGTATTGACACAGGAGAGAAAGTTTCGTCATAGTCAACTCCTTCTTTCTAACGATATCCCTTGGCAACAAGACAGGCTTTGTAGGTTTCCACCTTTCCATCTGCTCCAATCTTTTTCTTAAAAATCCATTTACAACCTATAGGTTTTATATCCTTTGAAGGTTCAACTAAAGTCCATACTTTATTTTCCTTTATAGATTCCATTTCGGATTCCATGGCCTTTTGCCACTTCTCATAATCAGAACTTTGTATAGCCTCTTCATAGGTCTTAGGGTCATCATAATTATGATGAACCTCATTTGATACATCATCTTGTACCATTAAATTTAATCTAGTTGGTACATGAAGTTCTCGTGTAGACCTTCTAAGAGGTACTTATACAACTTGTTCACCTTGTGCAGGATTTGGTTGTTGTTTAATTTGGTTTGGAACTAGTTCATTAACTTGTTATTGAACTTCATTTAGTTCTTGAACTTCAACCGTTGAAGATGGCAACTTCAAAACATCTAATAACGGTTCTTCAACTTGGGTATCATGATCTTTATATTGTGTTGATTCATTAGTTTCTTGAACTTCATCAAGTTCTATTTCTCTATTATAATTTCCTTCTAAAAGAAATTTTCTTTCCAAAAAGGTTGCTCCACTAACCACAAACACTTTATGGTCAGAAGGATGATAGAAAAATATCCCATTGTTTCCTTGGGATACCCAATGAGCCTACATTTATCAGATCTTGAGTCAAGTTTATCAGACTGTAGTCTCTTAACATAAGCTGGACAACCCCAAACTTTAATATGTTTAAGGCTAGGCTTACATCCTTTCCATATCTCATATGGTGTTGTAGAGACTGACTTAGTGAGAACTTTATTAAGTAAGTATGTTGCTGCTTCTAAAGCATATCCCCATAAATTTATTGGAAGATTAGTAAACCCCATCATAGATCTCACCATATCTAGTAAGGTTCGATTTCTCCTTTCAGAAATACCATTGTGTTGTGGTGTTTCTGGAGGAGTCCACTGTGAGAGAATCCCATTCTCTTTGAGATGTCTGGTAAAATCTTCACTAAGATATTCTCCACCTCTATCAGACCTTAGTACTTTGATACTTTTACCAGTCTGCTTCTCAACTTCACTACGGAACCTTTTGAACATTTCAAAAGATTCAGACTTGTGTTTCATAAGATACACAAATCCATATCTTGACATATCATCAGTGAAGGTGATGAAGTAAGAATATCCACCTCTAGCTTGAATTTTCATGGGCCCACAAACATCTGTATGAATTAGTCCCAATAATTCATAAGCTCTTTCTCCACTTCCAGTAAATGAAGATTTGGTCATTTTTCCTTTGAGACAACATTCACAAGTTGGATATGATTCAAAATCATATTTGTCAAGGTACCCTTCCTTGTACAACTTGTTAATTCTTTTCTCTCTAATATGACCAAGCCTACAATGCCAAAGATATGTATGATTTACTTGATCATCTCTTTTCCTCTTAAGACTTGAAACATGCATAATCGAGTTAGCATTCACATTAGGTAAGACATAAACATCATGTTGGAGATAGCCATTCACATATAAATTATCACTACAATAAATAGAGCAAATACCATTTCCTATATTAATGCGAAAACCACGTTTGTCTAACATAGAAGCTGAAATTATGTTCGAAACAAATTTAGGAACGTAATAACAATCATCCAACATAAGTACTTTGCTCGTAGGCATTATTAAAGAAATTGATCCTACAGCTATGGCCGCAACTTTTGCACCATTTCCAACTTGTAGATTAATTTCTCCTTTCTTTAACCTTCTACTTATTTGGAACCCCTGCAATATATTGCAGATGTTATAATCACTACCAGTATCTAATACCTACAATGAAACATCAGTAGTAGTTAAAGAAACAATGAAATTATTTTTCAATTGAGTCTTACCTTGTTTCTTATCATTTAGAGTTGCAAGATACTCCAGACAGTTTCTCTTCCAATGTCCTATATTCTTACAGTGGAAATATTCAGCATCAGATTGGTTAGCTTTGCCTCTTTTGCCTTTGGGTTTGGTCACACCACCCTTAGGCACAGTAGGTTTCTTCTTGGGTTTATTTTTACCCTTACCCTTCTTCTTAGAAGAGTTTCCAACCAACATGACAGTTCCTCTCTTCTTCTCAGATGCAAGTTGATTCTCATAATCAATTAGCATGTGAAGCATCTCATGAAGATCACAATCCATTTTATGTATATTAAAATTAATAACAAATTGTGAAAAGGATTCAGAGAGTGACTGCAAGATCAAATCTTGAGAAAGCTCTTTACCCAATTTGCACCCCAACTTTTCAAGTTCTTCAATAAAATCAATCATACGATTGACATAGGTTCCAACTGGAGAGTTTCCAGTCAATTTGGATCCAAATAAAGCCTTAGATAGTTGATATCTTGCTGTCCTGCTTTGGGTACCAAACATCTTCTTAAGATGTTCAATGATTGCAGGTGGATCCATATCCTGATGTTTCATCTGGAGCTCAGAATTCATAGAAGCGAGAATGATGCATTTGGTAGTAAGACATTCTTCCAAGTATTTCTCATAAATCTTGGTGGAATCATCATCATTCTCATCTGGGCCTTCCTTGGCAGGCTTATCGATCACATCAATAAGTTTTTCATGCATGAGAACAATTCTCAAATTTCTGTACCAATCATCGAAGTTTCGTCCTACAACTTGTTGGTCTCACATATTCCACGCAGTGATATAACAGACATATTGAGAAATCTAAAATTAGAAAAGAAAAGACATTATTATAAGAACATACTTAAACATATCATAAAGACATAAACTTTTATCTAAATAATATTTCCGCTAATTATTTTAAATTGTTTACCCTCATTAAAGTTTAAAAAATCTTTATTTCTATTAGTGGAGTAAAAGAATCCTTCAACAATATGTATGAGCCACTTCGAAGTCAAGTCGTTTCTCACATATATTTTAAAGGTAGGTACACTTACCAATTGTATCCCCATACAATTTCCTTAAATAGCTCTATGTCAATTAGTCCCCTGGTAGTCAGGTCGATCCTATTGGCATAGTTGAGTTCAACCATCATGATAGTAAAGAATTTATTAAAATTTATACTCCCCGGGTAGTCCAGGCGTCTAGTGTAAAATTAAATAATTCTTTCAATCTATGCATCTCATGCAATAAATAATTTTAACATATTCTCAAATTATAAATCTCCTGGTAGTCAGGCCGCTCCTTATAAACAAGAAATAAGTAAAATTATTTACTTTGATGGATAGCTCTACAATAAAATATCTTATATTTATTATTTAAGAACTCAAATTTTAATAGGAGGGAATTGTTACAAAAACAAATTTTAATAACATGAAGATCAAATCTTTATAGCACATGAATTTAATTCAAGTTGTCTACATGCTTAGTCCAAAATTAATTTATATCTCATGTAATAAATAATTCAAAATAATATGTCAAACAAGCATGTGACATAAAAATGAAATTCAACATACTTCTAACATGTTTATCTTATATATCACATAAAATAATACATGCCAGAAAATTATTATTAGTTAATAACTTATAAACTAATAACAATTAAAACAACTGTATAACCTAATAACCTATTACAGATTACTGTAGTATCTTATACGAAATTTTAAACTTTAAGTTACGAACTATCTTAGTAGTTTAACTTATATAAATACATATTTTATTCACAATAAAATAATATTAATCAATGTATTCAAAGAATTTGTCTATTGCACAAGATACATGTATTATGGTTTGAACTTCTGAAATGAAAAAATATTTCGTAAATAAATTTTAGACACGAGAAACAAAGGCTCTGATACCACTGTAGGATCACATATAGGTGTTCATAACACGCAGCGGAAGGCAATAACAATCCTAGGCAGAACTTTTCGTGTTTAAAATTTATTTACATATCAAAGATCGGATCTAAGATGTACCTGGTGAAGAGAGTCTTGCTTCAAAAAATTTCTTTGATTGTGCGAAGACTCTATGCGTATCCACACCGAGACCGATCCTTGCTATCAACTATTTGATCAATGAAACCCGTGAACAAAATTGAACAAAATATTGTGTTGAAATTTTTCTCAAAAATCTCAACTCAATGTTACACGACAAGAACTGTTATTGTCAAGAATGTTTGTCTCTTGATTTTTATGGCTTCTCAAACCTGTTATTTTCACTTCAAAAATGGAAGCTAAAAAGGGGAAGAATAGAGAGTTTTTGCTACTGCAATTGAATGTCATCCGATTCTAAATCAAGAGTAAGTCTTTTAATATAAAAATTGAATCCATTGAAAAATATATCTCATTCTAAGTGGGATGATTATGACAAACTTCCTTTATTAACTTTATAATAGTTTTCCATTGAAAAGTATATCTCAATCTAAGTGGGATGATTATGACAAACTTCCTTTATTAACTTTATAAAAGTTTTCCATTGAAAAATATATCCAATTCTAAGTGGGATGAATCTTCCAAGATATTGAGGAGTTTGAATGGAAATTCTGCCGTAGGAATTCGTTCATGGAATTCCATGTCCAATCAAAATTGGATCAAGTGTTCTTCATTAATATTATATATATACACCTTATATAAACAAATATTAATTATATGGGTGTAGGTAAAAAGGAGGTGTGACATATATATTTCAACCAAGAGATACAATTTAATTTTTTGTCCAAATAGAAACTTCAATTTATTCACAATATTAATTATAATATCTGTGCTAGAAAAGAATATAATAATATTTTATTTGGACTAATAACTAAATTTATTTGACTAATTAAATTCCTTAATTTAATTATCAAATAATAAAGTAATTAATCCTTTAGCAATGATCAGAACACTCGTTAGTGAGCGACCCCATAGGTTCAATACTAAGCCGGTAGTAAATTGATTGCATCAATATACTAATCAAGGGTGGCATCTAGCAACACTCCTTAACGACCGGATAGAATGAAGTATACAATTTACTCTCAAGAACCAGTAGAAGAATAATGTAGTAATTCCTTCTATCCTTATAGCTCTCGATCACCCTAGGATATGGTTCAACTGTCAAATCCAAATAGGCGACCAACTATGTGTTCATGTCAAATTAATCGACCATTAAATGACCTAAGAAACTCATTTCTTCTTTCATTCAATTGCCCTGGCCAAGGTCTTAGTTTGGTCGTTTATAATTCATGACAACATGACGCTTATACTAATTACCAAGAGTTGACAGATTCCATCTTAGATCAATCTCTAATTCTACAAGTATTTAATCGTACCCAATATCATTTCAACTATCGCCCTAGGGCCATAGGTGTCTAGTATCAAAGTACAATAAATAACTTGTCAATTACTATGACGATCTCAGGTCAAAGGAAACTCTTACATCACATTCTTCAAGAGAATATCCTATTGATAGTTTATGGTAATTCTAACCATTAGGAATTATCCAATGAGTCGGTTCAATGATCATATCTCTATATGCATCATCTATCTATGTGATTCAGTTAATGAGATCAACCAATCTTTATCCTATAAAGACGATCACATAGATATTGATTTAACCGGATTATTAATGTCCAAATTAATAATCCTATGATCAAAAACTAAATTTATATAAAATTATAAGAAACTTTACTTTCATTATCATGATCTCAATCACGATGACAGATGTCAAAATTTAATCAAGGACCTTATCAAAATAGTCAAGCAATTAATAATAATGATAAAAGAATATCAAATGCCATATATATATATTTTATATGAAATAACATTCATAAAAAATATGTTTAAATCATCAAACATGAGATTGGATCTAGGACATATCTAATATATCTCTAACACCTATTTCTTGCACGTGAGATCGCTTTTGGATTGGTTGAGAAATGAATTCATGGAAATGTTGATTTTGTGGATTGTTTAATTTTTCTAACTGAAATTGTGATAATTGTTGCCCCAACATGTGTTTATTTGATGATGACGTTATTATATGTATGGATATTTAAAATTTGTGATATGTTACAAAAGGTGATGGATTTTTGTTTAGTGATAAATAGATTTTAGGATACGTATTTTAGCCGTGGTTGAGCCAAGATCCAAAAAAATCGGACCTACAAATTAAGAAAAAAGTTATGTTTGCCACTACAATGAAAACTTTCTTATGTCAAGGGGATTCAAAAGCTTTGACACATACTAATAAAAAGAAGTGTTTTGCCTTTCTTGCATTACGATTTTCTAATGAAGGGAATTCAAATAACCCTCTTTCTCGGCTGTATCTTCTTCACAATATTTGAACGTAGTGAAATATATGAAAGATTCCAATTGTTGACCTAACTAGATTTGGTATTGAAGTGCAGCTGATTGATTAATATATATTGTGGTTGTTTGCTAATTATTATTTAATTTAATCATTTAGTCATTTTCTATATCTGGATTTAATAAATGGCAAGCGGGTGTAGAGAATCAACTAGCAGGACACTCTCAAGTACTTCTTGCTCAACTAATAGTGGTAATTGTATCTATGCTGGCAACTGCGCATGCAATATTTGATTTGATTTAGCGCATAACCCAATTGTCACTCTTTGCGGCTAATAATGGAGATAGTATATTAAGGCTTTTCTACATATTTGGACTCCTTTATGATTGTTACTCCTTTTAAGTTATTTACTTATCGTGTTTAATGGCATATATTTTCACTGCGTGCAACTGCTATCCATAATCTATTGTACTAGGGAATAGCCCGTCTATTTCAGCTGGGTACCAACATGGCATCACATGCCAAATGGGAAGCTCTGAATTCCAGGGTGCCTCATAAAATTTAACTGAATATAGTACTTAATGCTCATTCTGTTGAGAGATTGTCATTTGGTGAGACTAGCATGGAATGTTCAAGCTGCAATAACAGGATAATGGAGTTGAGCTGTTGTTTTATTAGTTTTATCAAGACTTGGTCGATGATTTTATCCTCAAGAAAATAGAGAATTTATGCAATTTATTTTTGCATTAAACCATTGATTAGAAATTGAACATTGAAAATGTGTTTATTGATTATTGCGAAAATAGAAATGCCCTATTTTGGATCTCAAGTATACTTTCAGGGATGATGTTTCCAATCCATTTTTCTCCAGCCATCATATTTGATATTGCACAGATTCTATTTGTCATATATAGGGCTACTTTAAAGGATGGGAAGTGATCAGAGTTAAAAAAAAACTATGTGATTTATGTTGGAGCTGCTTAAAATAGAATTCTGTGTGAGCTGGGGCGCCTTGATGAAGCTTCATTTGGGACTGGAGCTGAAATTAGGTTTAAATCAAATGTGATATTTTTTATTGTAACCCCTTTAATTTTAAGTCAGGTACTTACGACATATTTTTCTCTTTTAAGGCCTTAGTGAGGTTGAACTATAGCTCTGCTTTTAGATTGAGACCCTGATCACACTCAACTATGCCTTATAAAAAGGACACGCGAACGTTGCAAATATAATCCAAGTATTTAGCCTAGAGTCGAACCCACAAAGACTTAACCTATCAATTACTTTTCGTTAGACTTACTAAATTCCACAGAATCAACTTCTCAAACGTTGTAAATAACAATTAAGGGTATTTCTACTAACTATGAATGAATGTAAATAAGCAACTGACAACTAACTATAATTGAGTTGTAACCAATTAAGAGAAGGTTCTAAGGCTATGATTTCCCCTATTGATGAACTCCCTTCCGGTTATGTTTCACATAGAATCACCAAATCATCTCTATCAATCATGAGCACTATTACTACCGTAAATCTCTCCTGAGTAATCACGATAATCTACTAGACACACTCTCCCGAGATATGCTAGTTGGCCTTGTTTATTACCGCTCACTTTAGAATGCACCCAAGGCTTTGTTATTCCTAATCCCTCCTTTAAACCCGCAATTATTAATCCCTCATATATTTTGGGAGTGATGTTGTTCAACAATTACCTAAATATGCACTCTTTTCCGAGTTATGCACACTAAATAGGCACAGCTAATTGAGGATCCTGTCAATTAACTACAACAAGCATGTAGTTGAACAAATAGAGATTAAAATGGTAAACTATATTAACATAATCAAGAAGTTCATCCTTCAATAGGTTCCATCAAACCTTAGACTAAATATTTATCTAGTCATACTAGTCTTCATCACAACAATAATCAAATTCATCACAAATCATAAAAACAAAAGGAAGAAAGGAAGAACTTGATGTTGAATCCTCCTCCTTGCCTCTTCTTTTCTTGCACTAAGCTATCAAAAGTTGCCTCCTCCCTCCTTGGGCGAGCTTGACCTTCTATAGTTTAAGTGAATTTTCCCCCAGACTTCCAAGTTTACCCCTGAAAATTAATATTTCGGAACTGAGCTAGCGCGGTCGCGCTAATGCCCTACCATTCTGCCTCGACCATCTGGGCTAGTGTGGTCGCGCTAATGGCCACGCTAGTCCAGGCCTTCATTTTAAGTATTCTTTTTCTCTTCTTCTCGCGTACTCAACTCCTAGGGGTTTTTTTCTTGCTTCAATGTAGCTCCAATCACAACTTTAAGGCCTCATACAAGCTCTTCACTCCTGCAACATGTGACATTCACAATTAGAGCCCATTTTTCATCATTTAACTATATTATAACATTGAAACATAATTAAGCTGGGGCATAAACAATCGCCAAATTACATAAATCTAGCCTATTATCAACACCCCACACTTAAATCATTGCTAGTCCTCGAGCAATCCACCACACTCTATAGAGGTTCCTTCACTAAGCATTCTTCCCTAACGCATCACACCAAGAACAAATCACATGAGTTACGCCTAGTAGTGAACAATCTTAGCCTCAAAAGTCGACTCTCACGTGTCGTGCAATATTCATACTTTCTCAAACTACTCTACATAGAATTCAAGACTTGCCCTTCCTTCATGAATTGCATGCCGTCACATCCACACAAGAGAGTAGTTCCACATATATTGATGTTTAGAACAATTAGGAACTTAGATAGATAAAACTAGCTCACTCTCAAAAAGAACATTCACATGCCACAAAGATGCACCATAGGCTTGCCCGTAGTGTACTACTCTACTAATCGAGCTTATTCAGTCTAAGATCAATAGGACTTCACTTGGTTTTAATGTAGGCTAAGGGACGGGTAGGATATATTTGGATATAGTGACTAACCTCCCTAAGCACTTTTTAATACAATTACATAACATTCAAAGCCATACTTATGTCAACCAAACATCCCACCACTTTTTCTTTTATTTACAATAACCCCATCCATTAGATGCAATTATAACAAACCACCACTTATCGATTACTACATTTATTTATTTTTTTCCAGTGGTGCTTATTCTTTTACTTTTCCAAACATTGCACCTTTTCTCTATTTCAATGATTCCACTCAGAAAACCAAACCACCACACCACACTTTTGCCTTTGCATAATTTCCATATCATTTAAGTGCTTATGGGAGGTAAAAGGGTTCAAACAACAGGCTATTCAAACAATTGGGTAAGGTTCGCAATGTGGTTTCCAAAGAAACAAGCTTATAAGCTCAACAGGGTTAACTAAGATGTAATACAGTTAGGTGGATTTACTTTATATGTCTGGCTCAACAAAGAAATGCCTATATCACTTCTAGGACTGAATGAAACTACTATTTTGCTTTGCAAACACACAGGGCAAGTTCTGGGCATCAAATGTGAATCATGGAATATATTAAAGCTCACACACACATGGCACATGACTCATTCCAGATTGGCTTATCAAGACACTCTCTTCTGAGTATTCAAGTCAGCAACAAACATACAATTTTTTTAAGGCACTTTAGGAAGAATCAACTACTGAGACTAAGCGTTACACTCTAGTGTTTATTGTGTTCAGGTGTATCAATGCTAGAGGCTTAACTTTACTAAAAAGAAAACAAAATGAACAAAAACTACCTATACCCAGTTCAAGCTAAACCCTTGGAAAAGAACCGTGGCCCAAAGAAAAACCAAGGGGAGGGGGTGGGGGGGTTACTACACTACCTAAAAAAAATCTTTTTGGTCTTTTCTCTAGAGTTACTTCCCTTAAGAAAATTGTCTAAAGGCTCCGTCATCAGGAAGATTCTCCATATTTCCTTTTTTTTGATCGACTTAATCCCTCAAAAATCCCGCCAAAAGAGATCCGTCGTCGGGACAAGCCACTTACCTACTTTAAATTAACCTAATGAAACTATTACTAATACAAAAAACAATCAACGCAAAACAAAGAAATAGTCAAATTGTACAATTACATATATACATTGAAGTATCCCCCACCCCACGCTTGAAATGTAGACATGTCCTCATGGCATCAAAATTTAAGGAATAGTAAGGTAAAGGAACTTCCTTGAAGGATCACTCCTAATCGGAGACGGTGTCTAGGTTCACATTGCATGCTCCATCCTAAGAATTTCTTTTCCGACTTCACCTGCCGCTCAGAAACCGCATCAACGCAGGCACCCAAATCAGTGACAGAGCTACGCAACCCCGCCATATCCTACTCCAAAGCGGTCATGCGGGTACTACGGCGTGGTTGTGAAGATGTTGCAGTGCTAGATGGTGCCGCAGCTGTTGCACTGTGCTCATGGGCCTGTGTTTTGGCGTCCACGTCTTCCTGCTCGTCCTCCTCTTCGTCTGAGTCATCAGAGCCACTACTATCCTCCCCCTCAGCTGCCGTCGGCTCCTTACCAGTTGTTACCTTGTCATCCCGGAACTTGCGGTCTTTTGGTACTAGCACATCCACAGCTAGATTTTCGGGCACCCTAGCTTCCCTGCAAAGCTGAGTAACTAAAGAAGGGAAAAAGAACCTATACCTTTTCACTGGGCAGCGGATGAACATCTCTTCATGTATCACTTTGGCCACGTCGAAGTTATGACCATTGACGAAGCACCAAATCAAAGCTGCTCGGGGCCCATTTACCTCCGTAGTGTTGGAGGACGGAAGCAGACGGTTGTTGATAAGATACAACCAGCACTTTCCTTCAAAGGTTAGTGCCGAGGAGTGAAACTTCTCACCATATTTCATCTAAACCACCTCTTTCCCTGGTACACAAATTGTTTCAAAGAATCGCTCCCTCTTTTCGTGTGTTGGGTTATGGCCATACTCATAAAAGTCATCATAATTAACCATAGGAGGGGGCAACTGGTATGCCGTCCGTATCGCCTCAATAGAACCATTCAACGCCTTTCAGCGCACTGTGACTACACCATTGTCATGCTCCGACACATTGGCGTAAAACTCTCTAACAACCATGACATTGCCCTCGCCTGGCTCATTAATGAAGGTTTGCAACCCCCGCCTCAGCAGCTCAGTGTACATGTGAGGGCAGTGCCGCTGGACCGATCCGATGTTAATACCCCTCTCCAGAATCGGTTTTTTTAGGCCTTCACCGCAAAGCGGTCCTGAGCCTTGGCCGATACAAATCTGGTGCTATCAAAGGGGCATGCAGGGGATGCTCCTCGTGTCCTGGACGAGCCGACTTGGCTGCTAGAAAATGCACCTATGGTGTGACGTTTCCGAGATGGAGTCATAGTACCTGAAAAATGGGAACAAATTAGCACAGCCCAACACAAAATTGTAACACATTGCGGTTACTTAGACTTCACACGCATAAGTGGTCAAAACTACATAGTTACATTCATTGAGGCATTTCCACAAACACCTTGTGGGCATTAGGCACTCACAATCCTTTTCAAGCATTTGACAGCATCAAAAACCACCACAATTTAGCCACAAGTACAACTAAATCATTCTCTAACTCCACCAACCATTCCATCCATAGTTACTACAACATATACTATAAATTTCGACTAAACAAAGGCAAGAGCAACAATAATAAAAATAAAAACGAAAATCAAAAATAAAAGGAACAAAAAGAAAAAATTGGTCCCTAAAATGCATACCTGTAGTGATAAAAGGTAGGGAACAAAGAAGAAAGGTGGAGGAGAATGTGGTTGGATACTTGGGGCCAATTGAAAAAAAATGAAAATTTGTGGAAGAGGGGAGTTGAAGGTGAAGGGGATTTGATGAAGAAGAGGATTTGGGGAGGGTTTTGTTTCTCTTTCTCTTGTGTTTGGAATTGGGGCGTGGGGATTGGGAGTGGGGTATGGGTTTGGGGGATTAAAGAAGGGGGGGGGGTTATTACAACTAACACAAAAATAAAATTAGAACAACTCAGAAAATATAACACAAAAATCGTCGGAACTAGCACGGCCACTAGCGCTATCACGCTAGTAGCGCGTTCACGAGCGCGGGCCAAGCAGAATGTTTGCCCATTAGCACGGCCACTAGTGCGATCGCGCTAGTAGCGCAGGCAGTAGCGTGTTCACGAGCGCGGGCTGGGCAGAATGTTTGCCCAAATAGCGCGGCCTGTAGCGCGGGCGCTCTCCTAGGCGTAAATATTTCACATTTTCCACTTGTTCTTACCACTTTCGATGGCTTTATCACCCGCCCAATGTCACCTGCATTGGTTAGCACTTTCTAAAACTCACAATTAACAACTACTACTATCGTTGTGTTGCCTCCCAACCAGCACCTTAGTTAATGTTGTGGCACGACGCAAACAAGCGCATTTAAGGCTCGCTCGACCCCTGAGGTTCCGTTTGGTAGACCTCTGACACTTCCTTTGGTTCCTTAATGCCTATGTATAACTTCAATCTCTGCCCATTGACTCTAAATGTGTGAGAGTCTTTCTCTGAGATGATCTCTACAGCTCCTGAAGGGAATACTTCAACCACTCGAAATGGCCCAGACCATCATGACTTAAGCTTACCCGGGAATAGCCATAATCTTGAATTACAGAGCAGTACCATGTCCCCGGGTTTGAAATATCGCTCAAAAATGTTCTAGTTATGCAACCGCTTCATTCTTTCCTTGTACAACTTTGTGCTCTCAAAAGCAAGATGTCGAAACTCGTCGAGCTCATGCAATTCAGTGATCCTCGGTGTGCCCGCAGCTTCAATGTCAAGGTTCAGCTGTTTCAGTGACCACCAAGCTTTATGTTCAAGTTCCCCTGGCAAGTGGCAGGCCTTCTCAAACACCAACTTATATGGAGACATACCAATTGGTGTTTTAAAAGCGGTTCTATATGCCCAGAGTGCATCATCTAGCTTTTTCTCCCAATCAGTTCTTGTGGCATTCACAGTCTTGGTTAGCACACTCTTGATCTCTCTGTTGGACACTTCAACCTGCCCACTAGTCTGGGGATGATATGGGGTAGCCACCTTGTGGCGTACATCATACTTTGCGAGCAACTTCTCGAAATCTCTATTACAGAAATGTGTGCCTCCGTCACTAATGATCACTCTTGGTGTCCCAAAGCGGGCGAATATGTTCTTCTTCAAAAATCCCACCACCACTCTTGCATCATTAGTGGGCAATGCTGCAACTTCTACCCATTTGGACATGTAATCCACAACAATAAGTATGTACTTATTTCCAAAGGAGCTGACGAAAGGACCCATGAAGTCAATCTCCCAGACATCAAACACTTCCACCTCTTGAATCGGGTTCATGGGCATCTCATGGCGACGGGAAATGTTCTCGGTCTGTTGACATTCATTGCAGCCCTTCACCCATTGATGCGCATCTTTAAACACTGTTGGCCAAAAGAATCCGGCCTCTAGCACTTTCGTAGCTGTCCTGACCCCTCCAAAATGTCCTCCATATGCTGATGCGTGACAAGCCTGCAAAACAGAAGATTGTTCTATCTCAGGGACACACATCCGGATCATATTGTCAACACATATTCTAAACAGATAGGGCTCATCCCAATAATACATGCGGCAGTCACGATAAAAAAATTTCTTTTGTACAGATGAAAGGTCATAGGGAACTATACCGCTAGCCAGGTAATTTGCATAATCTGCATACCATGGAACTTCCTCAAGACTAGTAGCGAGCAACTGCTCGTCTGGAAAGGTTTCCAGAATATCTTCAACCTCGACTGAGTTTTCAGCTCCTTCAAGTCGCTGTGAGCTCGTGATTTTTGCCCTACAAGGACTACTCCCAAAAAATTCAAAATAAAATAGTTTTGTGTTGTCCGTGATTTATTCATATTTGTCTGTGCATGTTTATTTCTACTTTAATTAAGAAAAATACAAAAATATGTGTCGCATGTGCATTTATGATTTAATTGTGCATTTAGGAATTAATTAAACCTTAATTTGGTTTTAAAAGGAAAATCACAAAAATATGCATTTTTATGCTATTTGTTGTCATTGTGTGATTTTATTTTAATATTCTAAATTGTGTGTTAATTGTTGTTATGTGTTAGTTAATAGTTTAATTTTTTATTTCACATTTTTAGGTATTTTGTTAATTGTTAAATTAGAAGAAGGAAAAGAAAAGGTTGAAAAATTAAGGGAAATTCGGATTGGGCTCATGTCAAACCGAAGAAAATCAGGCCCAAAGCTATACATTGACCCAGTCCATGACCCAGCCTCTCAGACGAAAGAAACGACGTCGTTTCAGGAGCTTTGATCTGAGCCGTTCATCTTCCTTGATCCAACGATCTCAAACACGCCTCATAGCCCGACCCATTCCCGCTTGAGACCGACCCAGTCTCACAATCAAACCACACGATGTCGTTCCCATTGACGAAAAGATCCTGGCCATTGATCTCATCAGATCGAACGGCCCAGGATCAATTCCCTCCCCCATATAAAACCTCAACCTCTCACCCCATGCCCCCCCAAACCAACCCCCCCCCTCTCACTCCTTCATCTCTCTCAAACTCAGAGACCGGTTCCCATGAAAAAACCTAGCCGCCACCCCACCCCTTCGCCTGAAAGCCGGTGGCAACGACGCCGCTGGCCATGAAACTAACACCCCTGAACCACCATGACCCCCTCTCTCCAAATCCACACTCAGCTTACCTCGAATCTTCCCCGAACGTCTCGAATCTTCATTTGAAGGTTCGAGCAAAAAACCCGATCTACACCAACCGACCCCAAATTCACACCAGTCATTCCCCTGGCCTCACTCATAACCAAACCGAGCTTGGTTTAGTTCGAATCTAGGTAGAGACCTTCGAGCCCCAAATCGGACCGTGTGAACCCTAGAACTCCAAACCATGGGGGTCTGTCTAGTTTAAGAGGAAGAATTGGGGTCTAATAGACCTTAATTGAGGTGTTCTCAGTTGAGGACACTTCAATTAAAGTCCGTTCGACCTCAAAGAGGTCGAGTCCAGTTTGAGCATGGGTCATTTTGTTCTTAAGCTTCTGAGGTAATTTTTCCTTTCCTATTTGTTTCGTTGGTATTTGTTTATATCTGTTTTTTTTTTGTTTGTTTATTTAAGGTGGTGTTATTAATTTCAATTTTGTCAATTGATCCATGTGTCTATCAATATGAAATCACCTCTGTACTTGTTCGAGTTTAATTATTTGCTATCGATTATATGTGTTGTAATTCGCGTAGTCGATTCGATATATGTCGTCGATTAGTTTTACAGTCTTGAATGGTAATAATTTGATCCATCCTATTTAATTCTGATTAAGCCACTTGTCTGAATTCAGTTGCGAACTGGTTATAGGATGTAGTTTGTTGGATAGTTAGGGTCCAATTGTTAGTTAGCTAAGTTTGAATTGGTTATAGCTGAAGGGATTAATACAGATTGAAACAGGGGGGGGGGTAAGGCAGCAATTCCAGGGACTTTTAAGAGGGTATTTTTGGATTTAAAAGAGTCTGAAAATGGCTTAATCTAAATGGCTGTCAATAGGGTATTAAAATACCATTAAACTGATACATTGTTTAAGAATAGTAGGGAACAAGATTTAATGGCATGGGGAGTTGGATTAAAATAAGTTAAAATACCCATAACTTTGATTAAAAAAGGAGAACAACATGCGGTATGGGGGCTGTCAGGAATATCATGGGCATTTTCTGATTAGTTTTAGCATGTTTAAAGGGTATGGGTAGAGTTAAGGTATCAAGGCAGCCTGGTGCTTGCCTAGTTTGCCTATAAATAGGCTCATAGAACAAAATAGAGGCTGGATTTTTGATCCTCAGAAGCCAGAGAAAACAAGAGTGTTAAGGCTGGTTGATCCTCATAACGCTAAGCTTTACATCAAAGAGCTTGAGCTTGTCTTTTTCTTTGAGTGTTTGACAAATCAGAAAACTACTGTTTCTTGCATCTGTCTATGTTCTTTTGGTACTATTGGATTTCAGCTTGGTATTTTCCTAGTTTTCTATTGGTTGAGCACTGTTCCATTGGGTTACGGCTTGGTTTTCTGCTTGGTTTTCTTTAAATCTGCCACGGGTTGTCTATTACTGGTTGTTATTGGCTTCACTGGTTGTTGCTGTGTTTCTGAATCTGTTGTGTTGTTGCTTACACTGCTGTTGCTTTTACTGATTTTCCTCTGCTTCTTTGTTTTCCAAATATCAAGTATTTATCTCAACATTGAATGATGTATAAATTTCAAGTTGATTGAAGCCTATTTGGAAGAAAGAATGAAGTGCAAGCACTACTGTTATGGCATTGGTCTCTATGCCGTTTTATTTCCTAATCATTTTGAATGCTTAAGTTCTGTTAGATAGGTAATGGTAATATAGAGATTTGAATAATTAGGATCTGTTATAATTTGTGTAATTTGGACTAAGTGAACCGGTAATATGTGATGGACTGTGATGAAATGAGGAACTGTTGAGTACAAATGTATAAATATTTTGGCCGTTGAGTATTAGTTGAGATTGGTTTGAATTGATGGCCGTTGGTTAAGTTGATTTCCAGTATTATCAAAAACACTTTCAATATGTGAATAGGAAGAATGTAAGCTATCGAAGTAAGGTGATACTTTTTCTCAACATGGCAAATTTTAGATAACGTGAATTAGTATAAAAGTTCGAGTTCTCGAATTCAGAGAGTTTATAGCAAAGTTGTGATTTAAAAGGCAGGAATTATTGTTAAGTAGATACAATTAGTAAGGATAATTATAGGCAGTTCATTAGGCTAGTGTCACTAGATCTTGACTTTTCAATTCTCACTGTAGCCATGTTAATATTCAATTCAAGCTCGTAAATCGGCACTTTAACAAATTGAGTAATAGTAAGGGATTTGAAACTCGAATTAGTTTGCAATATATTTGCAATTGTGGTTATAGGAGCTTCTGTAGGATAAGGAAGTCGAAGTTCGGTCATCTCCTAATTCACGTTCGCTATCGTACGATTGGCTCATTATTTGGCATACAGTGCGTAGCTTCGGTTTCATTCTTTTGAAATAGATTCGAATGCGGTTTTCCTTAGGTTTAGTATTAATCCAGTAATTGATTAAGATTCTTTCATTTTTAGAGACGGACAAAAGTAGAAGAATGTAGCCGCTTTAGGATGGTCCTTTTAAAAATAAACGAGATGAGCCTCGCTGGATAAACACATAAACGGCGGGGCCCTCGTTAAATGTATGTATTAAATACTTAGACTTCGGGATGGACCGTTTAGCAAAATTTCACGGCCCTACCCAAAATAATGATACGCTAGTCGCTTTAGGCGCGTATTTAATAATGTTATCTTCTTAAACTCGGGTGCACATTTATGTGACCCAAATCCAAATCTCAACGGAGTCGAAATGTGTCGCTAATCACGGGTGCATTGATTGTGACATGGTTTGAGATGCATGTCCACGGCGTTGCAAATTCCTTTTAAAAATAACGAATGAGACGAGCCTCGATAAACAAAAATACACAAGCTGTGGGGCCCTCTATACGTGTTGGTAAAATTGCTTAGACTTTGGGATGGGCCATTTAGCAAATTTCACGGCCCTACCCAAAATAATGATATGCTAGTCGCTTTAGGCGCGTATTTAATAATGTTATCTTCTTAAACTCGGGTGCACATTTATGTGACCCAAATCCAAATCTCAACAGAGTTGAAATGAACCAACAACCACGGGTGCATTGATGTGACGTGGTTCGAGATGTATTTTCACGATGTTGCAATTCTCGATAAAAAATAATAATAATGATAAAAGCGGTTAAAAGTTAAAATTCGCACATAGGTTCAATATGTATTAAATCAGATAGTCAAGCCGAATATGACAGTTGAGCGACCGTGCTAGAACCACGGAACTCGGGAATGCCTAACACCTTCTCCCGGGTTAACAAAATTCCTTATCCGAATTTTTGGTGTGCAGACTGTTAAACAGAGTCATTCTTTTCCTCGATTCGGGATTCAACCGGTGACTTGGGACACCATAAATCTCCCAAGTGGCGACTCTGAATCTTTAAATAAAATCCCGTTTTGATTGTCCTTTAATTGGAAAAACTCCCTTCTACGCCCCTTTGCGGGGTGTAGGTGAAAAAGGAAGTGTGACAGCTCTGACGACTCTGCTGGGGACGAACCCAGAATCTCTGGTTTAGGGTTCAGAATTCGAGCTTAGATGAATTGTTATATTTGGCTTTATTTATTATTTGATCTTATTACATGTTTTGGCCTAAATGTGCAAAATGATGCTTTTTACCGCTTTGATATTATTTGAACTGTACATATAAACTGCGCCGAAACCTTCTCTTCTCACCTCCGGGGATGTGCTTACTGGTTGAGACTCCCTATTCTGTTAGTGTCAATACCCTGAAATAAAAGAGGCTCGGAAAGTTTCTAAGCCGGCTGGCCTTTTGGTTCCCAGAAAGGAGCTCCTTCCTCAACTCGAGTTGTCCGCTCGGGTACATTGTCTAGAACATATACCCAGGTTGAACCTAGAATAACTTGACTTCATGCCGGATCCCTAGTAGGAACGTTTATTTGCATCATGTTGCATTTGACTTAGGGGACTCAACACAGGGGTTGGGTCCGTCTAGGACAAGCAACCTGAAATGAAAAAAGACCATCCTGCTGCATCCTGTTTGTTTTGCACATTTATTTGCTTCAGATCTGCATGCTGATCGGCTTCTGAAATCGGGAATTTTTGAAAAATTGTGAAAAAGAGAAATAAAATATAGCAGTGTAAGGAGATAACTACTTTTTTTAGAAAAATAAAACCAATGTCCAAGTAGTGTCAAAACCCTGTCGAAGTTTTGGAAAAAATGAAAAAATTTGTCTTTTTTAGTTTGATTTATTTGAAAAAAAAAACACAAAAGAAAGGAGTCTTGTTTACAAGTTTAGTTTAGGTTGGGCGAACTACGCCGGTTTGATTCTCACAGGGCGTGAGATACGTAGGCAACCCTCGTCGGGTCCAACCTCCCATTTTGCAAAAATAAAAAATAAAAAAAAATAGCCCAAATATGTCAAAAATTTTAATTTTTCGTCATAGAGTCGGGTGATGTCGTTTTTATCAAAAATAGTCGAATGTTCCCAAAAGGGACGCCGGAAGGCTGACTTTGTATAAACGGCCTCTTATGTCATTTTTTTTATTTTATTGATTGGTTAACTCGCACAACCTTAAAATCTTCGTCCCTGAAGTGCTGAAAGGTCGTGTTCGGAAAATCTGATTTTTTAGGAAAAATAATCAAATCGTTTTGAGTCAAATAAATTTTCGTTTGTTTAATCATATTAATAAATATGCAGAATGAGCACGACTCAAAATGAACCTTTTTCAATCATGAATAAAATCCCCCTCCAGTTGCGGCTATGGTGGAATGATTTAGGCAAAGAAGGGCGTGACGAAGTCAAGAAACATCTGAAAGGTCTCACGAGTTTGTTGGGTATCAGGCCTCGAGGGGATATTATAAGGGCACTGGTCCCTTAATGGGACCCTGCGCACAATGTCTTCCACTTCTCGGACTTTGAACTCACCCCGACTTTAGAAGAAATAGCAGGGTACATCGGCAGTGCTGAGGTTCCGTTGAGGCATAAATACCTGGTTGCTCCAAGAGCCGTAGCGGTGCACCGGTTTTTGGACTCGTTGAAGATAGTCAGAACAATCCATAACCCTGACTTGGCAAAAGGTTTTTGCACTCTGAGCTTCATATACCAAAGATACGGCCACATAGGAGGATTCGACAAGCCAGAAAACAAGTTGTGCAGCAAAAGTAACCGTCGAAAGTGGGATGAACATAGACGGGTTGCTTTCATGATAACCTTCTTAGGGCTTTTAGTGTTCCCAAGAAAAGACAGGAATATTGACATAAAGATAGCTGGGGTCGTCAGTACTTTGCTCACTCAAAAGGATAGCACGCTTGCGCCCATGATTGTATCTGATATGTTCCGAGCTCTCACGGCCTGCAGAGCCGGAGGGAACTTTTTCGAAGGGTGTAACTTGTTATTGCAAATGTGGATGACCGAACACCTATGTCACCGAGCCCAGTTCCTGATCCATGGATCTTCTGAGAAAACCTGCATAGAGGAGTTCTACACCAGAACTAATGAGGTCCGCCTACCTGAAGGAGTCTCGGCATGGACCTCATATTTCCGGACCCTCAACGCCAGTCAAATACAGTGGACACTAGGATGGTTACCGATTGACGAAGTCATATACATGCCAGCAGCTAGGCCCCATTTTCTCTTGATGGGACTTAAGAGCATTCAACCTTATGCGCCGTATCGGGTTTTGAGGCAACTTGGGAGGTGTCAGATAGTGCCGAAAGATGAGGATCTAAGCACCCAAGTGATTGAGATCAGTTCCGATGGCCAGTTTCCTGAAGCAAGGGTCCGCCAGATTTAGAGCCAATGTCAATACTTGGAGGCAAATACTTGTGTACTGAATCAGGCAAGAGGGTAAGTTTCACCCGGATATCAGGCTTGGTACAAAGGGGAAGTGTCGTTTGGAAGGCCGGCTAAAAGACCTCACCTTCAAGAATTTGCCAAGTCCTCACAAGAACATTGGGACTGGTTGGCAAAGGAAAAAGAATACAGGGCCATAATAGGGAAGCTGAAATAGCAGGTCATAAATCTTCAGTTTGAAAAAGAAGTTGAGACCGCAACCAATGAAGGGGACAGAAAGAAATCAGACCAAGAGAATGACTCCCTTAGAGCTCAAAACTGACGAGTCATAATGGACGCCGACAACCAACGGAGGAGCCAGTCAGATAAAAGGTTGATAGCAGGGTTAAGGAATCAGGTCATTGAAAGCCGAAAAGACTTGGAAAGATCTGAGGCTAGCATAGCAAGAATACGGGCCAGATGGGCAAAAGGTACAGCAGCACCGAAAAAGCACCTATGGCAAGTGAGAAGGGATTATGAAGGGAGTATTGCAATATTGAGAGAAACAAATTCCACTCTCAGAGATCGGGTCTTTAAACAAGCCCGAGATGCTAGAACGGACAGGGAGCGCTGCTATGATTCAATAGCCCGAATAGAAGAACAAATGGAGAGGTTCCAAGATCAGCTCGTTGAAAACACTCAAGTATTGGGACTAAAGAATCAACGAATAGAACAGCTGTGTATGGAAAGGGATAGAATCAGGGGTAGGATCGATGAGATTGGGCACTACATCACCACGAAGTGTTTAGCATGTGAGGAAATTCCCCGCGACACCCTTTTTGCCTCAGTCATGGGTTATTTACACTGGATTATGGAAGAATTAAAAAGCTTGCAAAGAGGTCTGGCCCCAAAGCCCGCGGAAAGGCCGAACGATGCCTCGCGAGCACCAAGATTCAAGGCTTTAATGTATCCTTAATTCAAGTCTGCACTTGTTGTTTTTAAGAGTCTGTTGTCTACCCCTCTGTTCTCTTTTCATATCGAACAATGTTAATAGTGGAGTATGTATTTTGATTGTCTTTTTTCAAATGAGTAGCTTGTAATAGCATATTTTGGGTAATGAAATGAAAAAAAACGAAGAAAATTTTTGCGTCTTTATTTTTACTTGTGACAGAACTACGCCCGGTCTGATTCATGCGGGGACATGATACGTAGGCAATTCACATAAGATTCGACCACCACTAAAAAGAAAGAAAAAAAAGAGGCAAAGTGAATAAAGAAAGGACATAAGCCGGAATGACGCATACAATCAGAGCAAAAACATGTTAGAAATGGTGAAACTGCCTAGGAACATTGCATTCCCCAATGTGAAATTACACTATGTGTTAAACTCTAACGCTAACAAGTTTGTTGTTAATATCAGAGAAAGAAGTTTCGAAACAGTTAGCTCGTTAGAACGTTCTGGCAGAGTACCACTACCACACAAGATCTAAAGGGCCCATTCTGAAAAGTATGTCTGGTTCGGACAAAAGTGTTAAGGAGGAAAAGACAGAGATGCAAGTAATGAAAGAAGAGGTAGACAGGTTGAGACAGGAGATAGCGGGGATGCATCTAGCCTGGGCTAGGGGACAAATATCACCAAACCTTCCCCCTACTCCTACCCTCTTACCGGCTCGGACTCCGGAACACCCTCCCACTGGTCCATCAACGGGCTTCCCCATTGCCCAATACTATCAAGGGGAAACTTCTTATAATCCCCAAGCTCCACCACCCAAACAAAACCCTTCTCCGCCAACTGTCCCTGTCTTCGGAGCACCTCCACCCGCCATACTGCAAAAGTCCTCCAGCGAGCCATTGTTTCAGGCTCACAATAACCAGTATTATCCCCCTGAACCAACCTTTAAAGCACCTGAGCCATACACTTACACCCCTCACCTCCAACTCCCGGCAGAAACTGAGAGGCCGGCCAAGAATCCGGAGCAGGATGAAATGCTTCGTAAAATGAAAAGCCTGGAGCAATCCTTCAGGAGTATGCATGGATTGGGTAGCCAAGTTAGTGTAGCCTACAAAGATCTATGTCCTTTCCCCGATTTTCAATTGCCGGTAGGTTTTAAAATGCCCAAATTTGATCTATACGAGGGACATGGTGATCCCATGGCACATCTACGAGGTTTCTGTAGTAAGATGAGAGGAGCAGGTGGAAAGTATGAGCTCCTGATAGCTTATTTCGGTCAAAGTCTAAGCGGGTCCGCACTCGAATGGTACACGAGGCAGGATCCTAGCAGGTGGTATACCTGGGACGATCTAGCACAAGCATTTGCAGGTCACTTCCAGTATAACCTTGAGATCGTCCCAGACCGTCTCACACTGTTAAAACTTGAGAAAAAGCCTGGAGAGAGCTTCAGGGATTTCGGATTCCGTTGGAGGGAACAAGCAGCGAGAGTCGATCTGCCAATGAGGGAAGGTGAAATGGTGGACTACTTCTTACAAACTTTGGATCCAACTTACTTTGGTCACCTGGTGACGTCAGTTGGTAAATCTTTTAATGAAGTAGTAAAAATGGGCGGCATGGTTGAAGAGGGACTTAGGTCCAACAAGATAATGAGTTATTCGGCGATCAAGGCCACAACTCAGGCTATCCAAAGTGGCTCGGGGGGTGCGCTCGGGAAAAAGAAGAGAGAGGAGGTCGTAACAGTCGAAGCAGGTACTTGGTCTAGATCAAAAGGTCCTTCTCCTTGCTACCAACCCAGACCCAATTACCCAAATTATCCACCCACTCCATACAACCCTCCACAACCCTATTATCCACCACAAGAGCCACATTTCGCCGTCCATCAAGCTCAAACTTACACCCAACCTCCGGCTCGCCCGCAATGGCGTGCACCGGCTCCCCAACACACATATCCACCTCCACAAAACACTTACCCCCCACCAAGGGCCTATAGGAATCCTTCAGGACCAAGCTTCCGCGGAAATCAGGCTTTCAGGAACGAAAGGACGTAGAGGCCGAGAGCATTCACTTCGTTGGGAGAAACCTATACTACTCTGTTCCACAAGTTGAGGCAGATAAGCTTGTTAAGTCCTGTCGAACCCAAATTGCCAAATCCTCTTCCCAGAAATCTGAACCACTCAGTGAGCTGCGAATATTGTTCGGGGGCTCCCGGGCATGATACCGAGAAGTGTTGGAAGTTGAAGACTGCCATACAAGATCTTATTGACACAAATAGGATCGAGGTTCAGGCACTAGAGGCACCCAACATCAATGAAAACCCGTTACCGGTGCACCATGAGGCCCACATGATCGAACTAGTGCACAAAGAAGGGAAACCCAAAAAGCCCTCACAAACAGTAATGATGATTCGGGCCAGCCCAAACGAAAAGTCGATCAGTGAAAGGGCAGTGGTACAGTTGGGAAAGGTAGATGACAAGCCATTTGTGGTACTGGGGAAAGGTTCGTCTATTGCTGCGAAGAAGCCAGAGTCAATCGGGGTAGTGCTGCCGAGAGTATCAGGCACATCAGTGTTGGTAGTGAAGGGGGGCCGCGTAGAACCAGTTGTTATCAGGCCAGTAATACAGTTGCCAACAACAAGTGAGAAAGCAGTGCCATGGAGATACAGTCAAATGACAGTGATGCATAAGGGGAAGGAAGTTGTGGAAGAAATATGCGAGGCCCAGGGCTTAACCCGTTCAGGAAGGTGTTTTGCTCCCGCGGAATTGAGAAGGACCAATCTTGTAACAATAAAAAAGCCAGTAACGGAGGAAGAAGCAGAAGAGTTTTTGAAGAAGATGAAGGCCCAGGACTACTCAATTGTAGAGCAGTTGAGAAAAACTCCAGCCCAGATTTCATTGCTATCCTTGTTGATCCATTCAAGCGATCATTGTCAAGCCTTAATAAAGATTCTGAACGAAGCCCATGTCCTGGACAAGCTCTCAGTGAACCATTTGGAGAAAATAGTGCACAAGATCTTCGAAGTAAACCGAGTAACATTCTCTGACGATGAGTTACCGGTAGAGGGTACAGAAAACAACAGGGCACTCTACTTGACGGTAAAATGCGAAGACTCGGTGGTCACTCGAGTACTAATTGATAATGGATCAAGTGCAAATATCTGTCCTTTGGCCACTCTGAACAAACTAAAAGTTGCTGATGATAGGATCCACAAGAATAGTGTCTGCGTCCGAGGTTTTGATGGAAGCGGTACTGACACAGTGGGTGATATCGTACTGGAATTAACCATTGGTCCAGTCGAGTTCACCATGGAATTTCAAGTGATAGATGTGGCGGTGTCGTACAATATTTTGTTGGGACGACCCTGGATCCACGCAGCTAAAGCAGTACCTTCTACGCTGCATCAAATGGTCAAATTTGAATGGGATAGACAAGAGATTGTGGTACACGGGGATGACGATACACAAGCTGTCAGTGATGCTATTGTGCCCTTCATAGAAACCGACGAGGACAAGGGCCCATGGGTTTATCAGGTTTTTGACACAGTCTCAGTAGACAAGATTCCTAAGGGTGGGGGCCTTCCACTTCCCAGGATCACAGCAGCAGCCTTCATGATAGCCTCAGAGATGTTGAACAACGGGTTTGTACCAGGAAAAGGTTTGGGGATTGATCTGCAGGGAATGGTCCGGCCAGTTTCTTTGCCCAAGAACCTGGATACTTTTGGGTTGGGATTCAAGCCTACCGCAGCGGACATAAAACGGGCCCGCAAGATGAAGAGTGGGTCCTTCCTAAGCCAATCCCACGACTGTCTAGATCATTTGTCAAAGCAGGGTGCAGAAAGTTACCAGTCCTGGAAGTTCTTGGACCTTTGATCGGGCCGGATGGAGATTTGAATGAGGGCTTTGAGAGAATATTCGCAGATGTCAACATGATAGAGGATGGAGAGGGATCCAGTAATGCAGAAATACAGTTTGTTGGGCCTAGGGCCAATGTCAACAATTGGACAGCTACTCCTCTTCCTACTTGGAGGGAGTCCTGGTAGTTGGCTCTGATTTTCCTTTTTGTTTTCTGGATTATTCCAGGGTTGTAATCCGGATTCTCATTTATTATTAGTATTGCTCAACAAAGTGTGAAATCTTGTTATCCCATGATTCAATAAAATGAGAAGTTTCTCTTTCATTCCTTATTTTATTTTTATTTTTAATTTTTGTTTCTTTCTTTTCTTTTTCTAAACAGTTCTTTTCATACTGGTCTTAACGACATGGCATGCACAACGGATCTTCAACCTAGTCTAAAAGATCAATCTGATTCTGAATTAACCATACAAGAGGTCGATTATGATAATGAATCGGAATACGATGAGGATGAAGCCTTCGAGGAGATAAATAGGGAGTTAAGCCAGTTTGAAGAAAAATCCAGGCCCAACTTAAATGACACAGAAGACATCAATTTAGGGGATGCCAGCGATATCAGAGAAACTAAAATAAACATCCACATTGCACCAAATATCAGGGAGGAATTGATCAAAACACTTATTGAATTCAGAGATGTATTTGCTTGGTCATATGACGACATGCCGGGGTTAAGCACGGATTTAGTGGTCCATAAATTGCCCACTGACCCGGTATGCCCGCCCATCAAGCAGAAATTGAGAAAGTTCAAGACGGATATAAGTGTGAAGATTAAAGAAGAAGTAACCAAGCAGCTGCAAGCAAAAGTTATTCGTGTCACTCGATATCCTGATTGGTTGGCTAATGTGGTGCCGGTGCCGAAGAAAGATGGGAAAATCAGGGTGTGTGTCGATTACCGCAATCTGAACAGGGAAAGCCCAAAGGACAACTTTCCTTTGCCCAACATCCATATCTTGATCGACAATTGTGCCAGGCGTGAGCTCAGATCTTTTGTAGATTGCTATGCTGGGTATCATCAGATTCTGATGGATGAAGAAGATGCGGAAAAGACGGCCTTCATTACGCCGTGGGGAACTTATTGCTATCGGGTGATGCCATTTGGTTTGAAGAATGCTAGGGCCACGTACATGAGAGCAATGACTACTGTGTTTCATGACATGATCCACAAAGAAATCGAGGTGTACGTGGACGATGTCATCATAAAGTCTAAGCATTAGGAAGACCATGTAGCAGACCTAAGGAAGTTTTTCCAAAGACATCGAAGGTATGATATTAAGCTCAACCTGGCTAAATGTGCCTTTGGTGTTCCATCTGGAAAGCTATTGGGATTCATCGTCAGTCGGCGAGGTACTGAACTGGACCCGTCAAAGATCAAATCTATCCAAAATTTGCCACCGCCGAAGAACAAGACAGAAGTAATGAGTCTGTTGGGAAGGATGAACTATATCAGCAGATTTATTGCTCAACTCACAGCAACTTATGAACCCATCTTTCGACTATTAAAGAAAGATGCTGCGATAGAATGGACGGCGGAATGTCAGGAGGCATTTGACCAGATCAAAGGATATTTATCAAACCCACCTGTGTTGATTCCACCTGAGCCGGGGAGACCATTAATTCTTTATCTAACGGTCCTGGAGAATTCGTTTGGCTGCGTGTTGGGGAAACACAACATTACAGGAAGGAAGGAGCAAGCCATCTATTATCTCAGCAAGAAGTTTACGATGTATGAGGTTAAGTACACTCAACTCGAGAAGACATGTTGCGCCCTAACTTGGGTGGCCCAGAAATTGAAGCATTATTTGTCCTCATATACTACTTATCTCATTTCACGCCTGGGTCCATTAAAGTATATTTTCCAAAAGCCTATTCCCATAGGGAGGTTAGCAAAATGGCAAATATTACTCACGGAGTTTGACATTGTCTATGTGACGAGGACGGCCATGAAAGCCCAAGCGCTGGCCGATCACTTGGCTGAGAATCTTGTTGATGAAGAGTACGAGCTGTTGAGGACGTATTTTCCTGACGAGGAAGTAATGTATATAGATGAGTTGGAATTACCTGAGAAACCAGGTTGGAAGCTTTTGTTTGATGGAGCCGCAAATGCGAAGGGAGTTGGAATAGGAGCGGTACTTATTTCTGAAACAGGACGTCATTATCCTGTTACGGCTCAGCTGCGTTTCTATTGTACTAACAACATGGCTGAGTATGAGGCATGCATCTTGGGTCTGCGACTAGCTGCAGACATGGATGTCCAGGACGTTTTGGTCTTGGGAGACTCGGACCTCCTGGTGCATCAGATTCAGGGCGAGTGGGAAACACGGGATTTGAAACTCATACCATATCGACAATGTTTGCACGATCTGAGCAAGTGATTTCGATCAGTGGAGTTCAGACACATTCCGAGAGTTGACCATGAGGTTGTCGATGCATTGGCCACTTTAGCATCGATGTTGCACCACCCAGACAAAATTCATGTTGACCCGTTGTACATCCAGGTTCGTGATCAACATGCTTATTGCAACATGATAGAGGAAGAAGTGGATGGCGAGCCATGGTTTTATGATGTCAAGGAGTACCTCAGGATGGGGATATACCCGGAACAGGCCACCGGAGATCAAAAAAGAGCCATTCGGTGATTGTCAAGTGGATTCTTCCTTAGTGGAGGAGTGTTGTACAAAAGAACCCCAGATTTGGGATTGCTGAGATGTATAGATGTCAGTCAAGCCACGACAGTTATGACAGAGGTACATGCCGGAGTTTGTGGGCCACATATGAGCGGATATGTATTGGCGAAGAAGATTCTTCGAGCAGGGTATTATTGGCTCACTATGGAGCGTGATTGTATCAATTTCGTGCGGAAATGCCATCAAAGTCAGATACACGGAGATTTCATTCATTCTCCGCCGACAGAATTGCATACAATGTCAGCGCCCTGGCCATTTGTTGCATGGGGCATGAATGTCATTGGGCCTACTGAGCCGGCAGCGACCAACGGTCATAGGTTCATTCTGGTGACCATCGACTATTTTACTAAATGGGTTGAAGCTAAAACTTTCAAGTCGGTAACCAAGAAGGCAGTAGTGGATTTTGTCACTCCCATATCATCTGTAGATTTGGGGTCCCAAAAGTGATCATCACGGATAATAGTGCTAATCACAACAGCAATTTGATGAAAGATGTATGTCAACAGTTTAAGATTACACACCGTAATTCCACACCATATCGTCCCAAGGCGAATGGAGCAGTTGAAGCAGCCAACAAGAACATCAAGAAGATACTGAGGAAGATGGTAGAAGGATCCAGACAATGGCATGAGAAATTGCCATTTGCATTGTTGGGTTATCGCACTACTGTTCGGACTTCAATAGGGGCCACTCCCTATTTGTTGGTGTATGGAACCGAAGCAGTAATACTGGCGGAAATCGAAATTCCATCCCTTCGGATTGTCGCTGAAGTTGAGATTGGTGATGACGAGTGGGTTAAAACTCGTTTGGAGCAGTTGAGCTTGATTTATGAAAAGAGACTGGCAGTTGTGTGTCATGGCCAGTTATATCAAAAGAGAATGGCAAGAGCATACAACAAAAAGGTACGTCCCCGGAAGTTTGAAGTGGGCCAGCAAGTGTTGAAACGTATCCTCCCACATCAGGCTGAGGCAAAGGGCAAGTTCGCCCCGAATTGGAAAGGGCCATTCATTGTAACCAGAGTATTGTCCAATGGCGCTTTATGTTTAACAAATATCGACGGGAAATGCGTCGACATGACTATCAATTCTGACACAGTTAAGAGATATTATATATGATTTCTTTTGATTGTAATTGTTGTTTGTGGTTGGCATTTATCGGAGAATGAAATGACGGAGGCAATTCTTTCTTCTATCCAAATACTTTATCTTTTGCTTCCCCTTTTGAGCCTTATTTATTCTTTCATATCCCTCTTTTGCAATCAGTAATTAAAATGAAAGAAAAAGAAAAAAAAAAGAGAAAACAATGATAATAAAGACAAAAGAAAAATCACAAGAAAAACAAAGGAATTGGGAACTACATTTGACCTGATTCCTCAAAGAAGGATACGTAGGCACCTCACGGCTCGGTCATAGTGTAACAAAAAATAAAAATCCCCCAAGCAAGAAAAACTGGGGAAGAAGTTTGTGTTTATAATTTTGGGAAAGAAAGTTGATTCCAAGAGTTGTAATGTTTTACCCATCAAAAATTATTTTGAACCTCTTGTTACCCCTTTTCTTTTAACCATACACAAAAACCCATATTGATGTCCAAAAAAGACCTCTCGATCAGTATCCGAGAAGTGCTAAATCAATGCAAATGGAAGTCGGGAATAACACTTTGATCCCCAGCAAAAGAATAAGATCATAAGCTGGAAATGAATTGATAGCCGAAAGAATCCCCAACAGAGAGAGTCATATCGGTAGCACTCTGATCCCCAGCTGAAAAATAAAATAAAATGAGAGAGTTTTATCGGTGAAAACCTTCACAGGCACCGTAAGGCGACGGGAGTTGAGAGAAATGAGAGAGTCTTATTAGTGAAAACCCCTCGAAGGGCACTATGAGGCGACAAGACAAGATTGGCGGAAAGGATCCGCATTTGGCAAAGAGCTGAGTGCCTGTTTATCCCCAACAACATGAGGTCATCCGAAAGGTGGATTGATACAAATAGACTGGGTTGATTAATCCGGAATGCGCGACATGATCGTTGGGATCGGTTATATCATTCAGATAAGTTTCTTTTCTTTCCTTTTCCCCAGCATTTGTTCAGAAAGACTTCTTCTTTTTCTATTTTTTGAGATCATCACTTTTTCATTTCTTGGTTTAAAGACTTTACTTCCCCGGCAGTTGTTTTTGAAAAGGATTTCAGAGCTTACTACCAGTCGCCAAAATAATGCAAAACAAAATGCAAATAGGACAGGCCCAAAAGATAAGGCGGCAAAGCCAAAAGAGGTTGGTCTCAAGAAGAAATGATGAATGGGTCTAGGCCCCAAGAGGACCAAATTTCCAGGGGAAGTTGGAGAAAACGGAAAAGCAACAGTTAAAAGGTTCTGAGGATCCCCAGCAGACTTGCAAGACACAGGGACAACTCCGACAGATTCTCGACCAAGCTCCACAATGGTCGGATAACACAGAGCGGGGAAGGAAGAGAAGAGAAGAACCATCCCCAGCAAGAATATCAGCCCCAGCAAGTTTTATAGCAAAGCAAGGAAGAGAAAAGAAGAACCATCCCCAGCAGAAAGGGCACGACAACTCGCCCCGTTTTAAACTAACAAATTTTTCTTTGATTTGAAGTAGGGAAAGGGAATATTACTGACAGCAGAAAGACAGGGTCACAAAGAAGATTATCAAACTGGGGCAGAAAATTCTCGTTCATTTCGAAATTTTTTGAGAAGTCTAACACAGGTTTCTGAAAAAGTGATATCCCCAGCAGTTTTTCGGGAGAAGGCAAAACAAGCTTTAAAGAAAGCAATGTCAGGAGGAAGGTAACATGAGTTTTAAGGGAGATAGTCTTCGAAGGACGAATATAAACAGAGAAATGGTTTGCAGAGGAATGAAACATCAGTTTTAAGGGAAGTAGTCTTTGGAGGAGTAAGATAACACATTTTTAAGAAAATGTTATCCCCAGCAGTTCGCATAGAAGACAGTACAAGTTTTGAGGGAAGTAGTTTTGAAGAAAAAAAATTCAGGACAGAAGGAAAAGGGTTGATAGCATCCCCAGCAGGAGTAGCTCAACCAACCACCATGTTTAAACTCACAAGTTTCCTTTGTTTGAAACATGGATGGAAGCTAGGTTCATATCAAAGCTAGGAAGGGTGAATTTTTAAGGTGTAGTGCCCCAATTCTGCTTACGCAAAAGGCTATTTGAGACGATCACACGTCACCACTAGGAAAAGCATTTCCTAGGCTAGGTCTTTCAAGTTTATATTACCCCTAGGAGACGCATTCCCTCCTAAGTTATTTTACCCATAGGAGATGCATTTCCTCCTAAGTTTATTTTCCCCATAGGAGACGCATTTCCTCCTAAGTTATTTTACCCATAGGAGACACATTTCCTCCTAAGTTTGTTTTACCCATAGGAGACGCATTTCCTCCTAAGTTTATTTTTACCCATAGGAGAGACATTTCCTCCTAAGTTTGTCTTACCCCTAGGAGAGGCATTTCCTCCTAAGTTTGTTTTACCCATAGGAGAGGCATTTCCTCCTAAGTTTGTTTTACCCATAGGAGAGGCATTTCCTCCTAAGTTTATTCTTACCCCTAGGAGAGGCATTTCCTCCTAAGTTTATTTTTCCCCATAGGAGACGCATTTCCTCCTAAGTTTTGTTTTTACCCATAGGAGAGGCATTTCCTCCTAAGTTTGTCTTACCCCTAGGAGAGGAATTTCCTCCTAAGTTTGTTTTACCCATAGGAGAGGCATTTCCTCCTAAGTTTATTCTTACCCCTATGAGAGACATTTCCTCCTAAGTTTATTCTTACCCCTAGGAGAGACATTTCCTCCTAAGTTTATTTTTACCCATATGAGATGCATTTCCTCCTAAGTTTATTTTTAACCATAGGAGAGGCATTTCCTCCTAAGTTTGTCTTACCCCTAGGAGAGGCATTTCCTCCTAAGTTTATTTTTACCCATAGGAGACGCATTTCCTCCTAAGTTTTGTTTTTACCCATAGGAGAGGCATTTCCTCCTAAGTTTGTCTTACCCCTAGGAGAGGCATTTCCTCCTAAGTTTATTTTTACCCATATGAGACGCATTTCCTCCTAAGTTTATTTTTACCCATAAGAGACGCATTTCCTCCTAAGTTTTGTTTTTACCCATAGGAGAGGCATTTCCTCCTAAGTTTGTCTTACCCCTAGGAGAGGCATTTCCTCCTAAGTTTGTTTTACTCATAGGAGAGGCATTTCCTCCTAAGTTTGTTTTACTCATAGGAGAGGCATTTCCTCCTAAGTTTATTCTTACCCCTAGGAGAGGCATTTCCTCCTAAGTTTATTTTTACCCATAGGAGACGCATTTCCTCCTAAGTTTATTTTTACCCATAGGAGAGGCATTTCCTCCTAAGTTTGTCTTACCCATAGGAGAGACATTTCCTCCTAAGTTGGTTTTACCCATAGGAGACGCACTTCCTCCTAAGTTTTTGGTTTTACTCGTAGGAGACGCACATCCTACTCTAGTCTTTAGTTTACTCTCATCATTGCAGTAAAAGTGGTTTACAATTTGGCTAACAACTCACAAATATTCCTAGTGCAAACTGGGGCGAAAATTTCATTTGTTTTTATTTACTTTGGTTGCAGGAGCCCGCCTGGAGAACAGAGGAATACATTTCAGTCTTTACATTTTAAGTATTGAAGTTGGGAGCCCGCCCATATAATAGAGGAGTACATTCAAGTTGGAAGTCAGGAGCCCGCCTGTATAACAGAGGAATGCATTTCAAAGATCAAGTCAGAAGCCAGCAATGCGGAGGGTTACAACAAAAAATACCCCCAGCATGAATCCCAGTGGAAATTCGAAGGAAGACCACAAGTCGAGCCGAAGTAGAGAAATATCGGAGGAAACACAAATCAACGAGACATCAAGGCAACGAGAGACACAAGAGCAAGACTGAAGATCTAAATAAGATTTTGTAATGCATAGACTATAGTTTAGTCTAGCTTCTTGTTTTCTTTCAGCATGGTGTAATAAGGAGGTCAGTAAGTAGCGGCAGCAGCAACAACAACAATAACATTAAATCCACAGCCCCATGGTAGTCCCAGCTACCAAAACTTCCCGAACTACATTGACCTGATTCCCTTTTAGCCAGGGATATGTAGGAAACCTTTGAAGCAGAGGTTCGGTCAAATCTTTCAAAAATACTTCACACGGAGTAGCCGAACAGGCAAAAATCGCTCATATACGCTAACTTTATCTTTGCACGAAAACCCTTCGTGTTTCCGGACAAAGAGAGGCAGTTGTGAGCACGTGATTTTTGCCCTACAAGGACTACTCCCAAAAAATTCAAAATAAAATAGTTTTGTGTTGTCCGTGATTTATTCATATTTGTCTGTGCATGTTTATTTCTACTTTAATTAAGAAAAATACAAAAATATGTGTCGCATGTGCATTTACGATTTAATTGTGCATTTAGGAATTAATTAAACCTTAATTTGGTTTTAAAAGGAAAATCACAAAAATATGCATTTTATGCTATTTGTTGTCATTGTGTGATTTTATTTTAATATTCTAAATTGTGTGTTAATTGTTGTTATGTGTTAGTTAATAGTTTAATTTTTTGTTTCACATTTTTAGGAATTTTGTTAATTGTTAAATTAGAAGAAGGAAAAGAAAAGGTTGAAAAATTAAGGAAATTCGGATTGGGCTCATGTCAAGCCAAAGAAAATCAGGCCCAAAGCTATACATTGACCCAGTCCATGACCCAGCCTCTCAGACGAAAGAAACGACGTCGTTTCAGGAGCTTTGATCTGAGCCGTTCATCTCCATTGATCCAACGGTCTTAAACACGCCTCATAGCCCGACCCATTCCCACTTGAGACCGACCCAGTCTCACAATCAAACCACACGACGTCGTTCCCATTGACGAAAAGATCCTGGCCATTGATCTCATCAGATCGAACGGCCTAGGATCAATTCCCTCCCCCATATAAAACCTCAACCTCTCACCCCATGCCCCCCCCCAAACCAAACCCCCCTCTCACTTCTTCGTCTCTCTCAAACTCAGAGACCGGTTCCCATGAAAAAACCTAGCCGCCACCCTACCCCTTTGCCTGAAAGACGGCGGTAACGACGCCGCTGGCCATGAAACTAACACCCCTGAACCCCATGACCCCCTCTCTCCAAATCCACACTCAGCTTACCTCGAATCTTCCCCGAACGTCTTGAATCTTCATTTGAAGGTTCGAGCAAAAAACCTGATCTACACCAACCGACCCCAAATTCACACCAGTCACTCCCCTGGCCTCACTCGTAACCAAACCGAGCTTGGTTTGGTTCGAATCTAGGTAGAGACCTTCGAGCCCCAAACTGGACCGTGTAAACCCTAGAACTCCAAACCATGGGGGTCTGTCCAGTTTAAGAGGAAGAATTGGGGTCTAATAGACCTTAATTGAGGTTTTCTCAGTTGAGGACACTTCAATTAAAGTCCGTTCGACCTCAAAGAGGTCGAGTCCAGTTTGAGCATGGGTCATTTGGTTCTTAAGCTTCTGAGGTAATATTTCCTTTCCTATTTGTTCTGTTGGTATTTGTTTATATCTGTTTTTTTTGTTTGTTTATTTAAGGTGGTGTTATTAATTTCAATTTTGTCAATTGATCCCTGTGTCTATCAATATGAAATCACCTCTGTACTTGTTCGAGTTTAATTATTTGCTATCGATTGTATGTGTTGTAATTCGCATTGTCGATTCGATATATGTCGTCGATTAGTTTTACAGTCTTGAATGGTAATAATTTGATCCATCCTGTTTAATTCTGATTAAGCCACTTGTCTGAATTCAGTTGCGAACTGGTTATAGGATGTAGTTTGTTGGATAGTTAGGGTCCAATTGTTAGTTAGCTAAGTTTGAATTGGTTATAGCTGAAGGGATTAATACAGATTGAAACAGGGGGGTAAGGCAGCAATTCCAGGGACTTTTAAGAGGGTATTTTTGGATTTAAAAGAGTCTGGAAATGGCTTAATTTGAATGGCTGTCAATAGGGTATTAAAATACCATTAAACTGATACATTATTTAAGAATAGTGGGAAACAAGATTTAATGGCATGGAGAGTTTGATTAAAATAAGTTAAAATACCCATAACTTTGATTAAAAAAGGAGAAAAGCATGCGGTATGGGGGCTGTCAGGAATATCGTGGGCATTTTCTGATTAGTTTTAGCATGTTTAAGGGGTATGGGCAGAGTTAAAGTATCAAGGCAGCCTGGTGCTTGCCTACTTTCCCTATAAATAGGCTCATCTAGAACAAAATAGAGGCTGAATTTTTGATCCTCAGAAGCCAGAGAAAATAAGAGTTTTAAGTTTGGTTGATCCTCATAAGGCTAAGCTTTACATCAAAGAGCTTGAGCTTGTCTTTTTCTTTGAGTGTTTGACAAATCAGAAAACTATTGTTTCTTGCATCTGTCTATGTTCTTTTGGTACTATTGGATTTCAGCTTGGTATTTTCCTAGTTTTCTATTGGTTGAGCACTGTTCCATTGGGTTACGGCTTGGTTTTCTGCTTGATTTTCTTTAAATCTGCCACGGGTTGTCTATTACTGGTTGTTATTGGCTTCACTAGTTGTTTCTGTGTTGCTGAATCTGTTGTGTTGCTGCTTACACTGTTGTTGCTTCTACTGATTTTCCTCTGCTTCTTTGTTTTCCAAATATCAGGTATTTATCTCAACATTGAATGATGTATAAATGTCAAGTTGATTGAAGCCTATTTGAAAGAAAGAATGAAGTGCAAGCACTACTGTTATGGCATTGGTCTCTATGCCGTTTTATTTCCTAATCATTTTGAATGCTTAAGTTCTGTTAGATAGGTAATGGTAATATAGAGATTTGAATAATTAGGATCTGTTATAATTTGTGTAATTTAAGTGAACCGGTAATATGTGATGGACTGTGATGAAATGAGGAACTGTTGAGTACAAATGTATAAATATTTTGGCCATTGAGTATTAGTTGAGATTGGTTTGAATTGATGGCTGTTGGTTAAGTTGATTTCCAGTATTATCAAAAACACTTTCAATATGTGAATAGGAAGAATGTAAGCTATCGAAGTAATGTGATACTTTTTCTCAACATGGCAAATTTTAGATAACGTGAATTAGTATAAAAGTTCGAGTTCTCGAATTCAGAGAGTTTAGAGCAAAGTTGTGGTTTAAAAGGCAGGAATTATTGTTAAGTAGATACAATTAGTAAGGATAATTATAGGCAGTTCATTTTAGGCTAGTGTCACTAGATCTTGACTTTTCAATTCTCATTGTAGCCATGTTAATATTCAATTCAAGCTCGTAAATCGGCACTTTAACAAATTGAGTAATAGTAAGGGATTTGAAACTCGAATTAGTTTGCAATATATTTGTAACTGTGGTTATAGGAGCTTCTGTAGGATAAGGAAGTCGAAGTTCGGTCATCTCCTAATTCACGTTCGCTATCGTACCATTGGCTCATTATTTGGCATACAGTGCGTAGCTTCGGTTTCATTCTTTTGAAATAGATTCGAATGCGGTTTTCCTTAGGTTTAGTTTTAATCCAGTAATTGATTAAGATTCTTTCATTTTTAGAGACGGACAAAAGTAGAAGAATGTAGCCGCTTTAGGATGGTCCTTTTAAAAATAAACGATATGAGCCTCGCTGGATAAACACATAAACGGCGGGGCCCTCGTTAAATGTATGTATTAAATACTTAGACTTCGGGATGGACCGTTTAGCAAAATTTCACGGCCCTACCCAAAATAATGATACACTAGTCGTTTTAGGCGTATTTAATAATGTTATCTTCTTAAACTCGGGTGCACATTTATGTGACCCAAATCCAAATCTCAACGGAGTCGAAATGTGTCGCTAATCACGGGTGCATTGATTGTGACGTGGTTCGAGATGCATGTCCACGGCGTTGCAAATTCCTTTTAAAAATAACGAATGAGACGAGCCTCGACAAACAAAAATACACAAGCTGCGGGGCCATCTATACATGTTGGTAAAATTGCTTAGACTTTGGGATGGACCGTTTAGCAAATTTCACGGCCCTACCCAAAATAATGATACGCTAGTCGCTTTAGGCGCGCATTTAATAATGTTATCTTCTTAAACTCGGGTGCACATTTATGTGACCCAAATCCAAATCTCAATAGAGTTGAAATGAGCCAACAACCACGGGTGCATTGATGTGACGTGGTTCGAGATGTATTTTCACGATGTTTCAATTCTCGATAAAAATAATAATAATGATAAAAGCGGTTAAAAGTTAAAATTCGCACATAGGTTCAACATGTATTAAATCAGATAGTCAAGCCGAATATGACAGTTGAGCGACTGTGCTAGTACTACGGAACTCGGGAATGCCTAACACCTTCTCCCGGGTTAAGAGAATTCGTTATCCGGATTTCTGGTGCGTAGACTGTTAAACAGAGTCATTCTTTTCCTCGATTCGGGATTCAACCAGTGACTTGAGACACCATAAATCTCCCAAGTGGCGACTCTGAATCTTTAAATAAAATCCCGTTTCGATTGTCCTTTAATTGGAAAAACTCCCTTCTACGCCCCTTTGCGGGGTGTAGGTGAAAAAGGAGGTGTGACAGTCGCGATAGATGATCAGCGACTTGATTTTCTGTGCCCTTACAGTCACGAATTTCGAGGTCGAATTCTTGCAATAACAGCATCCAACGAATCAGGCGCGGCTTAGACTCCTTCTTCTCAATCAAGTACCTGAGAGCTGCATGATCAGTGTATACAATTACATTAGAGCCAATCAGGTATGATCTGAACTTGTCGAAAGCAAACACCACAGCCAACATCTCCTTCTCAATCACAGTGTAATTCAGTTGGGCTCCACTCAGCGTTCTACTAGAATAGTAGATTGGATGCATCAGCTTGTCTTTCCACTGTCCCAACACTGCCCCCACTGCGTAGTCACTGGCATCACACATGAGTTCGAATGTTTGCTTCCAGTCGGGGGTAACAATGATAGGTGTTGTGACTAGCCTCTTCTTCAGCTCCTCAAATGCTACCCTGCAGTCATCAGTAAACAAGAAAGGGTGATCTTTTTCTAACAATTTAGAGAGAGGGTTGGCAATTTTTGAGAAGTCTCTTATGAATCTCCGGTAGAAATTGGCATGCCCGAGAAAGCTCCTGATTGCCTTGATTGAAGTTGGAGGGGGAAGCTTTGCTATCACATCCACTTTAGCACGATCCACCTCAATTCCTTTGCTTGACACCCGGTACCCCAAGACTATGCTCTCGTGTACCATAAAATGGCATTTCTCCCAATTAAGAACCAGGTTGGTCTCATACACCATCTCAGCACACGAGTCATATTTATAAGACACTCATCAAATGAGTTCCCCACCACTGAGAAATCATCCATGAATACCTCCATTATGTCCTCCACCATGTCAGTGAATATGGCCATCATGCACCTTTGGAATGTGGCGGGTGCATTGCATAGGCCAAAGGGCATTCTCCGAAAGGCATAAATGCCATACGGGCAAGTGAATGAGGTCTTCTCTCTGTCCTCTGGTGCAATAGAGATCTGATTGTACCCTGAGTACCCTTCCAGAAAACAGAAATGCGACCTCCCGACCAATCTGTCTAACATCTGATCAATGAAGGGAAGTGGGAAGTGGTCTTTCCGGGTGGCTAGATTTAACTTTCTGTAATCCATGAAAATTCTCCATCTTGTGACGGTTATCATAGAGATAAGTTCATTGTTATTATTTTTAACTACCGTCATGCCCCCCTTTTTAGGTACACATTGAACCGGGCTAACCCAACTGCTGTCAGATATTGGGAAAATGATTCCCGCATCTAACCATTTTATCACTTCTTTCTTCACCACTTCCTTTATGTTGGGGTTCAACCTTCTTTGGTGTTCCCTGGAAGGTTTGTGTCCCTCTTCCAGCAGAATTTTGTGCATACAGTAGACTGGGCTGATTCCCTTTATGCCTGACATGGTCCACCCAATAGCAGTCTTACACTCCTTGAGTACCTGCAAGAGTTGTTGTGCCTGCACATATAACAAACTAGATGAGATAATAACAGATAATGCGGAGTCAGGTCCAAGGAACTCATACTTGAGATGGACGGGCAGTGGCTTCAACTCCAGCTTTGGTGGTTCTTCGATGAATGGCTTGGATAGAGGGGTTTCTCTATTTTCCAAGTGCAAGGGCTCAAATTCAAGAGTTCTATCCCAGAACCCTCTACCCTTTAATGTCATCACCCATTCTGCCAGTTCTTCTCCATTTACCTCATCTAAATTCATCAGACATACAGCAAGAGGGTCCTCAATAGTCAGAATCTCATCATCAGTCTCTACGATTACATCCACGGCATCAATAAGAGAGCAATTGGCGAATTCACTTGCTCTCCTCATAGATTTCTGCACATTAAATGTTATCTCTTCGTCGTTCAATCTCATCTTGAGCTCCCCAGTCTCACAATCAATGAGAGCTCTCCTAGTGGCCAAGAACGGCCTTCCCAAAATTATGGGAATCTCTTCATCTACTTTGCAGTCTAAGATCACAAAATCTGCAGGGAACACAAAATTCCCTACCTGTATCAACACATCATCTAGGATACTTGAGGGTCATTTTACAGTTCTGTCAGCCAGCTGCAACAACATAGAGGTGGGTCTAGCTCTTCCAATACCCAACCTCTTATAAATCGCTAGGGGCATAAGATTAATACTGGCCCCTAGATCACACATTGCCTTAGCAAAAGCAAAATTACCAATAGTGCATGGAATTGTAAAGCTCCCTGGGTCAGACAGCTTTTCCACAATTGGTCTAGTCACCACTGCACTACAAGTCTGAGTAAGAGTAATTGTGGCCAAGTCTTGGAAATCAAATTTTCGGGACATTAAGTCCTTCATCATTTTTGCATACCCAGGCATCTCTTTCAAAGCATCAGTCAATGAAATATTTACTTGGATTTGTTTCAGCATCTCCAAGAACTTCTTGTATTGCTCCTCCTTTTGGTACTTAGCCAGCCTCTGAGGGAAGAGTGCAGACGGTCTCTTCTTCCCAATCATTTGGGATTGATCTTTATCAGCTGCCACCTCAACTACTGGTTCCTAGGTTGTCTCAGCATCTTTCTCGGTCTCAATCTGAATGTTATTTTGTTCCTGGGCAGGCTGGACTGGCACCTCTGTCAGTTTCGTTGACTCATCCAGCTCAATGGGCACTGGTATAAGTGTCTCGGCTTGTCTAGTTTCTCGAGCCCTCTCTTGCTCTACATCAAAATCTCTGCCATTACGTAGACTCACCGCCATCAGCTGCTTCGGGCCTTGATCTTTTGGATTTATCTAGGTGTCTGCAGGTAGTGTCCCATGAGGACGATTGTTCAGAGACATCGAAATTTGGCCCATCTGCATTTCAATATTCTTGATCGCTGAATCATGTGCATCTACTCTCTCACTAATCTTTGCATTAGACCCAATAACCTGCTGCATCATTGCTTCAAGTCTAGCAAACCCATCTTCCTGCCTTCCACCATGCTGCTGCTGATGAGGAGGGTGATATCCCTGCTACTGATTTTGATTATTATATCCCTATGGCCTTGGGTAAGGTGCCATATTGTTAGGGGGTCTCATACCTCCCATGTTCCCATTGTTGAACTGTGGTTGGGCTGGCCTGTACTGCTGATTCTGTTGGCCCCAATTCTGACCACCCAGTCTCTGGCCTCCATAATTCGACATATAGTTCATGACTTCAGGGAAGTGATGATGATCATGTTTTTCATTCCACTGGTTACCAATTGGCTGACTAATACACGATGTGCACAAGCCCCCATTGGTAGTATCTACAATGTGTACCTGCTGCTTCTGCCCTGACTCTTCAACCTTTTTGGTGAGTATGCTCATCTATGTCAATAAAGTGGCCATATTTTCAGCCATGGAGTTGGATGGATCTAAGGGCACTAAGTGCACCACTGGAGTGATAGGTGCATTCCTGGTTATCCATCCTAAATTCTGTGCCATCTTGTCAAGCATACCCTGGCTTTCTCTCCATGTTTTGCTCAAAAATGCTCCGCCAGCTGAAGCATTAACAATGTTCTTCACGCTATCTGACAATCCCATGTAAAATCGCTACCCCAACATCAGACCTGGAATACCATGGCGCGGACATATAACCAGCATCCCCTTGAATCGTTCCCATGTTTCATGCAGTGTCTCCATTGGTCTCTGTTTAAAACTCAAAATTTCATCAATTTGTTGAACGGTTTTGTTGGATGGGTGGAACTTGTTCACGAATTGCTTAACTAACTCCTCCCAAGTTATTATGTAATTTATGGGGAGTGAGTTTAGCCAGGTCTGGGCAGCTCCTGTCACTGAGAATGGAAACAATAACAGCTTGATTGCTTCCGGAGTTACGTTGGGATGCCTTTGGGTTTTGCAGATTGACAAAAAATTCTTCAAGTGCTGTTGAGGATCTTCGACTTGTGACCCCGAAAATAGTCCCCTGTTTTGCAACAAGTGCAGCATGTTATTCATGATTTGGAATGATTCAGCCTGTATTTGCGGGACTAAAATCGAGGTGGCCAGATTTTCAGTTGTGGGTTGTTCCCAGTCATAGAAAGCTGCCTCTGGCACAAGAGGTGCTACTGGCGCTATTGGTACAGCTGGGTCCTCTTCGTGATCTCCCATTTCTGTTTCGAAGTGTTCAGTTGCTTGTTGTTATTTGTTTTTCTGGTTGGCCCGGTTCAAGGCCTTGAAAACTTTCTCTGGATCTGATAATGCTTCAAATACTTCACCAGTTCTCGATGAGTTTCTAGGCATGCAGCTGTGCAACCAAGTCAACAAACGTTAAAATTTCAATGTAAAGATTGGGCATAGAGAAAACTGACTACACTAAGAATTTTTGTACTTCTTTCAATTGTAATTGATAACACCGTTAAAAGTCTCCGACAACGGCGCCAAAATTTGATCACGCCCAACTATGCCTTATAAAAAGGACACGCGGACATTACAAATATAATCTGAGTATTTAGCCCAGAGTCGAACCCACGAGGACTTAACCTATGAATAGACTTATTAAATTTCACGGAATCAACTTCTCAAACGTTGTAAATAGCAATTAAGGGTATTTCTACTAATTACGAATGAATGTAAATAAGTAACTGACAACTAACTATAATTGAGTTGTAATCAATTAATAAAAGGTTCTAAGGCTATGATTTCCTCTATTGATGGACTCCCTTCCGGTTATGCTTCACATAGAATCACCAAATCATCTCCATCAATCATGAGCACTATTACTACCGTAAATCTCTCCCGAGTAATAACGATAATCTACTAGACGCACTCTCCCGAGTTATGCTAGCTGGCTTTGTTTATTACCGCTCACTTTAGAATGCACCCAAGGCTTTGTTATCCCTAATCCCGCCTTTAAACCCGCAATTATTGATCCCTTATATATTTTTGGTGTTGTTCAACAATTACCTAAATATGCATTCTCTTCCGAGTTATGCACACTAAATAGGCACAACTAATTGAGGATCCTGTCAATTAACTACAACAAGCACGTAGTTGAACAAATAGAGAATAAAATGGCAAACTATATTAACATAATCAAAAAGTTCATCCTTCAATAGGTTCCATCAAACCTTAGACTAAATATTTAGCTACTCATACTAGTCTTCATCACAACAATAATCAAATTCATCACAAATCATAAAAACAAAAGGAAGAAAGGAAGAACTTGATGTTGAATCCTCCTCCTTGCCTCTTCTTTTCTTGCACTAAGCTATCAAAAGCTGCCTCCTCCCTCCTTGGGCGAGCTTGACCTTCTATAGGTTAAGTGAATTTTCCCCTAGACTTCCAAGTTTACCCCTGAAAATTAATATTCCAGAACTGGACTAGCACGGTCGCGCTAATGGCCGCACTAATGCCCTACCATTCTGCCTCAACCATCTGGGCTAGCGCGATCGCGCTAGTCCAGGCCTTCATTTTAACTATTCTTTTTCTCGTCTTTTCGCGTACTCAGCTCCTAGGGATTTTTTTCTTGCTTCAATGTAGCTCCAATCACAGCTTTAAGGCCTCATACAAGCTCTTCACTCCTGCAACGTGTGACATTCACAATTAGAGCCCATTTTTCATCATTTAACTATATTATAACATTGAAATATAATTAAGCTGGGGTATAAACAATTGCCAAATTACATAAATATAGCCTATTATCAGACTCTTTATGGGGAACATAAGAATGCTCTGATTATCTATGTTGATTTTTTTCTTTGAATATGAGACAAAGTTTTATCTTTAACCTTTATGCGAGTGTATAATATGGAAGTTCATCTATTAGTTTTTTGCTTTAATTTGTTTGAATGCGCTCTGTAAATTTAGTCTGTAATATACATCGGTTTATATTATCTCTCACCGTACTTTTTTCATTTGCAATGATCTGCGCAATGTGCGAGTACGTATACTAAGTTATTGTAAAAGAAAAAGAGAAAACCCACTTCAACTCGTCTACTACACCACAATCAAAGAATCTCTCTTTTTTTCTCCTTTTCATTTTTCCTTCCAATCAAAGCATCTCAATCTCACAATAATTTACAATATTCATGGGTATTGGTGGTAAAACGAATTAAAAAAACAGTTATTCGTTCATATTATTCACATTAGATAATAAGTTTTTTAAAAATAAGTCAAATATGGATAAAATCTATATTATCCACTTAAAAAATAAATAACCAATGAGTTTAACTTTTACATTTATAAAAACTCAAATTGAGGGTTCCTCAAATTTAGAAGATTAGGAATTGTTCCAAAAGTAATCACATTCAAGAAGTCATGAATATCTGTCGGTTAACCCATTTTCTCTTCATATTAAATATGATCAGATCAAATAATTTATTCTTTTTGCCTTATCCTTTTTAGACTCAGCCTATATCCAACCCGACCCGCTTGTTTAAACTTCCAACATCGGGAGGAAAATTAAATCAGGACAGATGGGACAGATGACTGCTGGAATACGGACTAATGTTTAATGTCACTACTAATTCATGAAATGAATGGCTCACCTAAATCCGTCAACTTGCATTAACGCCGTTACGTTACTTCCCCAGAAGTCAGTCCCCCACTCAATTCCCACTCTTTAGTCTTTACTCCACTCACTTCACTTCCCTCTTCCAGCTCCACTCCTTCCTCATCCATGTCTTCCATTTCTTCTTCTAAATTTTAACTTTTAGTTGAATCACTGAGCAAATATTCGGAGATTCATGGGATTTTCCATCAAATACTTTGCAGTTGTAATTTTAGTGATTTTGAGCCCTGTTACGGGGACTTCAATCGGCGTAAACTACGGTCAGATAGCTGATAACCTTCCTCCGCCGGAGAAAGTGGTTCCCTTAGTTAAGTCCATGGGCGCAACTAGACTGAAACTGTACGACGCAGATCCACGTGTACTCAAAGCCTTTGCAAATACTAACGTTGAGTTCATTGTTAGCGTCGGCAATGAGTACCTCGCCGATATGAAGGATCCTGCCAAAGCTCAGGCTTGGGTCAAAACCAACGTCCAAGCCTACTTACCGGCGACGAAAATCACTTGCATCGCCGTCGGAAATGAGGTTCTCACGTTTAACGACACTTCGCTTTCCAACAATCTCCTCCCGGCGATGGAAAGCGTTTATGCTGCGCTTGTTAGTCTTCACCTTGACAAACAAGTAAGCGTTAGCACCGCGCATTCCCTTGCAATTCTAGAAACTTCCTACCCGCCGTCCGCCGGAGCTTTTCGCCGGGATTTGGTCGACTGTATTACTCAGGTGTTGGATTTCCATTGTAAAACTGGCTCGTATTTTCAGATTAATGCTTACCCTTATTTTGCCTACAAGGCAAATCCGAAGCAAGTGCCGCTCGATTACGTGCTCTTTCAGCCTAATCCAGGGAATGTCGATCCTGTGACGAATCTCCACTACGATAATATGCTTTACGCTCAGATCGATGCAGTTCACTCTGCTTTAGCTTCAATTGGCTACAAAAATGTGTGCGTTCAGATCTCGGAGACTGGTTGGCCGTCGAAGGGAGACGGCGACGAGGTCGGAGCCACGCCGGATAATGCGAGGAAATACAATTGCAATCTCATCAAACTCGTGAGTCAAAAGAAGGGAACTCCATTGAGACCTAACACCAATTTGAATATTTACGTCTTTGCCTTGTTTAACGAGAACTTGAAGCCCGGTCCAACGTCGGAGCGCAATTACGGCCTTTTCAAGCCCGACGGATCACCTTCTTATCCCTTAGGATTCGCCGGAATCAACGCCGTCGGCACTAATAGCAGCAGTTCGAGTAGTCCTGCCACTGGCACCGGTTCTTCAACATCGACGTCGTCGTCAACGCCGGCCTGGAGTTCCCCGGACGGCTATCTATCCATTACTTCTGATTCGGTAAGCCTTTCAGCAATCTCTTCAATATAAAAAATATCTAGATATCATTTTATAATATTTTAAATTATCTTCTCAAAAAAACATGATGTAATCAATGTCATTTTATATTATTTTCTTACAGGGAAGAATCCAAATTTCTTTGAAATCCTTGGTTCTGCGACTTCACACAGTGGGTTTAATTTCACTGCTTTTCTACCAACTTTAACTCCATGGAATTGCACGAACCGTCATTTGCTATGAGGTCCGATCCGCCATTGTTGAGTACTGTTGTAAAAGCCATTTGGCCCTTGGCTATTGCCTTAGACCAGGTAGTCCTATTGGATTCTTTGATTATTGTCATATTCTTTTCTTTTTCTCCCTGCAACTAATAATCGGCGGCTGCTTTATTCTGCTGATGAGATTCGATCCGCCGGAAAGTCGACAAGATGACAGCTACTCTCCACTTTATAGCTGGCTCGATGTTACCTTTTTTTTCCTTGTCAAAATAATTATATTCGGCTGTTGTATTCTAAACTTAATTTATTCTAGTTTTAGACTTGCCATTGATCAATTCATTCAATTGGTAATTTGGTAACAGTGATTTGTACTTTGTATATTCTATTGGTACAAGAATTTGTACTCCATGTGTTGTACTCCATTGATCAATTCCTGAACTCTTTCTTAATCCAATTGCAGAGAAGTAAACCCCCATATTGCAGTTAACTTCTTCTGATGTAGTAAGATTCTTGGCCTTCGATTAAAATGTTTGATTTTTCAATTTTTGCAACAAAAAAAAAAAAGAAAAAAATGTTTTCAAGTCTATACCAAGGTAAAAACCTCAATCCAACATTTGGTTGAGGATACTACATAATAGTAGTACTTACATTATACATTAAGTTATATATACAAGAATAGTATAGAACATTGTATTAGTAAGTGGATGCTTTCATTTACACTCGGGGATTTTTTTTTCGTAAATAATTTCTATGGATTTTCAGGCAAAATGAAAAAATAAAATAAAATCTTGAGTTCTAGAATATCTACTTGCAAATAAAATTATCTCAGTAAAATCCGCAATTTGGTGCTATTACGCATGAAAATATTACGTGCATCTTACTTGAAAAAATAGTCCGCGAGTAACAATTTTGTACGAAATTGCGAAGACCAAATACCTATGGCAAGTGATCATTACTCAAACAGGTGTTGAGTTTTTGTTTAAGATGAAATAGTCTTAAAATTAGAGTGAATGAGAAATGGGATTTGGATTCGGATCTGGTCAAATGATCGATCGATTGATTAATTTTTTGGACCAAATTTATTTGTTAATAGTGAATATTAACGTGATATAATCCGTGTTTGTAACGGATGTTTTTCAATCTGTGTATTGTGTTGCAACACTAAGCAATAAGCAGCCTAGTGCACCTCCCACAATGGTGCAAGTGCTCCTCCACCAAGCAAGTGTATATACCATCATGTAAGTGCTTTCTCCATGATCTAGTGCTTGTTGCACCATGGAAGGGGCGGATTTCTCTCAAATAACTGCTATAAATAGAGCATAAGTTGGAGAGAAAGAAGAACACATCGGAAAAAACACTCGAAACACTCTGTATAAACTTAATATACACTTTGTATACACTGGATATACACTCTGCATATACTGGATATACACTCTGTATACACTGCGTATACACTGCGTATACACTGGAAAAACGAATTGCAATCTGATATTCTCTTCAGTAAGAGTTCAACATTGGCTATACTTTGCATTCCTTCCTTTCAGAATTTCCATTCGACTTCTGAGTTTTCCTCCTTATTCTGCATTGTTTTTAACTACAAACAAAGCATCCATAAGTGTGATTTGCTGCCGAACTCTGTGTTCGCTGAAACACTGGGGTTTGAAGTACCGCTACACCAGTGTGTAATTCGTTCTATCCTGGGAGGAAATAATCTATAACCTTGGGTACTAGGAGGGGATTAAATTCCTTAAGGAAACACTGTGAATTCAGTGGGCTCGAATTAATTTCTGTTTTTTATTTATATTTACGTTTATAAGCTAACGTTCTAATTTCCAGAATCATTATTTACAAGTACAGAGGAACAACAATCTTAAGGAATTTAATTATTTAATTTCTGTATTTATGTTACTTTTATTATTCTGGAAACTATAACCTTTGTGGTTTTTTGTGTACTCCCGTTTGGAGAGTAAAGCCTTCGTGGCGGTTTGTTGGAGATTAAAATCTACGTGATTTTTACTCCAGTTTTAAAGCCTTCGTGGCATTTTGTTGGAGATTAAAATCTACGTGATTTTCACTCCAGTTTTAAACGTTTATTAAACGTTTGATTGTGTCATTTTTACAGTAAAAATGGCGAATGACGGAAATCAAGCTGTTCCGATGATGACTGCCAACGCATCGACAAGTCGAACTCCGGCGTTGGCACCGGCAGAGAAACCCGGAAAATTTTTCGGGATGGATTTCAAGCGCTGGCAGCAAAAGATGTTCTTCTACTTGACTACGTTATGTCTACAGAAGTTCATCAAGGAAGATGTTCCTGATCTTCCAGATGAAACTCCAGAGAATGATAGCTTTCTCGTGATTGAGGCGTGAAAAGCATTCTGACTTCTTGTGCAGGAATTATATTCTTAGCGGACTGGAGGATAATCTGTATAATGTATACAGTGGCGTGGAGACGTCAAAAGAATTGTGGAATGCACTTGAAAAGAAGTACAAAACTGAAGATGTCGGGATGAAGAAATTCGTCGTCGCAAAATTTTTGGACTACAAAATGGTAGATAGCAAGTCTGTTATTACCCAAGTCCAGGAATTGCAAGTGATTATTCATGATCTACTTGCTGAAGGTATGTTTCAAATAAATACTGATCTTTAAAGTAAATTTTTCAGTAATTTTACTAACAGAATTTTCATTGAAGGTCTTGTCATCAATGAAGCATTCCAAGTAGCAGCAATAATTGAGAAGTTGCCTCCATTGTGGAAGGACTTCAAAAATTATTTGAAACACAAATGAAAAGAGATGTCCCTTGAAGATCTCATTGTTCGATTGAGAATCGAAGAGGACAACAAAACTGCTGAGAGAAGAGGCCGTGGAAATTCAACAATAATGGGAGCAAATATTGTTGAAGATAACAAAAAGAGAAAGAAGGTTTCTGGTCCGAAATACAACCCAAGCAAGAAGCGGTTCAGTGGAAACTGCTACAACTGTGGGGAAACCGGACACAAATCTACGGAGTGTCGTGCTCGGAAGAAAGACAAGCAAAGGGGTCAAGCAAACATGGTAGAAAAACATGATGATGTTGATGACTTGTGCGCCATGCTTTCTGAATGCAACCTGGTAGGAAACCCAAAAGAGTGGTGGATTGATTCTGGAGCCACTCGCCATGTTTGTGCTGTGAGGGAAGCATTTTCTACATATGCTTCTGCTGGACCCGAAGAGACGCTCTCTATGGGAAATGCTGCTACAGCAAAAATTGAAGGATACGGTAAGATATTTCTCAAGATGACTTCTGGCAAGGTCATGACTTTGAACAACGTCCTTCATGTTCCCGAGATTAGGAAGAACTTAGTCTCTACTGGACTTCTTGTAAAGCACGGTTTCAAGTGCGTTTTTGTATCTGACAAGGTAGTGATTAGTAAGAATGAAATGTTTGTAGGAAAAGGTTACCTTACTGAGGGCCTTTTCAAGCTGAATGTAATAGTTGTTGAAACTAATAATAAAACTTCAGCTTCTTCTTACTTACTTGAGTCAAATGATTTATGGCATGTACGTTTAGGTCATGTCAATTATAAAACCTTGCGAAAAATGATAAACTTGGAAGTATTGCCTAAGTTTGAATGCGAAAAATCAAAATGTCAAATATGTATGGAATCTTAGTATGTTAAACATCCTTATAAGTCGATTGAAAGGAATTCAAATCCTTTAGACTTAATTCACACAGTTATTTGTGACATGACCATCTCGCGGTGGAAAGAAGTATTTCATAACTTTTATTGACGATAGTACTCGATATTGATATGTTTACTTACTTAATAGTAAAGATGAAGCAATAAACGCATTCAAGCAATACAAAAATGAAGTTGAAATGCAACTTAACAAGAAAATCAAAATGATAAGAAGTGATAGGGGTGGTGAATATGAATCTCCTTTTGAACAAATATGTTTAGAATATGGAATTATTCATCAAACAACAGCCCCTTACACGCCCCAATCCAATGGGATTGCGGAAAGAAAGAATCGTTCATTAAAGGAGGTGATGAATGCATTGTTGATAAGTTCTGGTTTGCCACAGAACTTGTGGGGGAAGTCGTTCTTACGGCCAGCCGAATACTAAATCGAGTACCCCATAGTAAAACACAATCCATTCCATATGAAAAATGGAAAGGAAGGAAGCCCAACTTGAATTATTTTAAAGTGTGGGGGTGTTTGGCAAAGGTGCAAGTTCCTAAACCCAAAAGGGTAAAAATAGGACCGAAAACAGTTGATTGTGTTTTCATAGGATATGCAACTAATAGTAAAGCATATCGATTTCTGGTTCATAAATCAGAAAATCCCGACATTCATAATAATACGGTTATAGAACCAGATAATGCTGAGTTCTTTGAAAATATATATCCGTATAAAAAGGAATGCGAGTCGATTGGTGAAGGATCTAAACGACCTCGAGAAGAAACAAAAGAAAGTACATTTAATCAGGGGGATCCAAGACGTAGTAAACGTCAAAGAACGTCTACTTCGTTTGGACCAGATTTTGTGACTTTCTTATTGGAAAATGAGCCTCGAACATTTAAAGAAGCTATGTCTTCTTCGGAATCATTGTTCTGGAAAGAGGCAGTCAATAGTGAAATAGAATTCATATTGAACAACCATACATGGGAATTGGTTGATCTTCCTCCTGGAAATAAACCTTTGGGTTCTAAATGGATTTTTAAGAGAAAAATGAAAGATGATGGCATTATTGATAAATTCAAGGCAAGACTTGTTGTCAAAGGGTATAGACAACGAGAAGGTCTTGACTACTTTGATACATACTCCTCAGTTACAAGGATTACGTCCATACGGATGTTAGTAGCATTAGCTACAGCGTATGGTTTTGAAATTCATCAAATGAATGTTAAAACGGCCTTCTTAAATGGAGAGTTAGAGGAAGAAATTTACATGGAACAACCTGAAGGGTTTGTGGTTCCAGGTAAAGAAAATAAGGTATGTAGACTTGTTAAGTCCCTTTACGGACTAAAACAAGCACCCAAATAATGGCATGCGAAATTTGACCAAACAATGTTGTCAAATGGTTTTAAGATAAATGAATGTGATAAATGTGTGTACATTAAAAATGTTCCAAATCACATAGTCATTGTTTGCCTATATGTGGATGATATGCTGATAATGAGTAATAACATTGCCAACATAAATGCTACTAAGCGTATGCTAACTAGTAAGTTTGATATGAAGGACTTGAGAATTGCGGATTTAATTCTGGGGATTAAGATCCAAAAGACTCCTCAAGGTCTGGCATTGTCACAATCTCATTATATTAAGACAGTACTTGAAAAATTCAAGCACTTGGGCTTTAAAGTTGCAAAGACTCCAATTGACGTGAATCTTGCACTAGCAAAGAACAAAGGCCAAAACATATCACAATTGGATTATGCTCGTGTGTTGGGATGCTTAATGTACATCATGAATTGTACACGACCAGATAAAGCTTGTGCTATATGTAAACTAAGTCGATACACGAGCAATCCAGGCCAATCTCACTGGATGGCAATGAAACGAGTTTTGGGATACTTAGAACATACCCAAAACTTTGATTTGCACTACAGTAAATATCCTGCGGTGATTGAAGGATATTGTGATGCAAATTGGATCACTGGTTCAACTGATTCGAAGTCCACAAGTGGATATGTATTCACTATTGGTGGAGGAGCGGTATCTTGGAAGTCGTCCAAACAAACATGTATTGCCCGCTCTACAATGGAGGCTGAGTTCATAGCCTTAGATAAAGCCGGTGAAGAAGCTGAATGGCTCCGGAATTTCTTGGAAGATATTCCATTTTGGCCCAAACCGTTGGCACCAATATGCATACACTGTGATAGCCAAGCGGCAATTGGAAGGGCTGAGAGCGTTATGTATAACGGTAAATCTCGTCATATACGACGAAGACATAAAACCGTTAGGCAACTTCTCTCTAGAGGAATTATCACGATTGACTATGTAAAGTCAAGTGATAATGTGTCAGATCCACTTACAAAAGGCCTAACTAGAGAGGTAGTTGAGAAATCATCGAGGGGAATGAGACTATGGCCGAGAACAAGTCATTGTGGCGGTAACTCTACCTAAAAGACTGGAGATCCCAAGATCTAGGTTCAAGGAGATCAAACAAAGTCATTAATGACGGTTCAACATTGTCAACAAAATTTGTTTTAGTCCATTCTCGTGATGAGACAATGTTCAGTACCAAGGATAAAGCATTAAGGCTTTTTAATGATTTCTAAATTTGATACAGGGTATATCAAATAGTGTATCTACGGGATGACACGTTTAGGAATCACCTATGTAAGTGTGAAGTGTTAGCCACTTCAAGAAAAATTTTGCAAGGCCAATTCTCTACGCACTTATGAAACCAGGCAGTGTTCATGGCTGAAACGAACACAACAATGAGAACCAAAGACGGTTAAGGGTTGATTGTGTGACTTATGGTTGTCAAGGTATACACTAAAGTTCGACGGTTCAAAGATATCAAATCTACCGATTGATCGAGTATATCCGACATAAGTTCACTACGGAAAGTTCAAAGGGAAACCTACTCATCCAGATGCAATTAATCCTTCTTTGCAAATCATACAAGTTTTTTCATGCATACTTCCGTGATATAGTCATTCCCCATTCATGTGGGGGATTGTTGAGTTTTTGTTTAAGATGAAATAGTCTTAAAATTAGAGTGAATGGGAAATGGGATTTGGATTCGGATTTGGTCAAATGATCGATCGATTGATTAATTTTTTGGACCAAATTTATTTGTTAATAGTGAATATTAACGTGATATAATCCGTGTTTGTAACGGATGTTTTCCAATCCGTGTATTGTGTTGCAACACTAAGCAATAAGCAGCCTAGTGCACCTCCCACAATGGTGCAAGTGCTCCTCCCACCAAGCAAGTGTATATACCACCATGTAAGTGCTTTCTCCATGATCTAGTGATTGTTGCACCATGGAAGGGGCAGATTTCTCTCAAATAACTGCTATAAATAGAGCATAAGTTGGAGAGAAAGAATAACACATCGGAAAAAACACTCGAAACACTCTGTATATACTTAATATACACTCTGCATATACTGGATATACACTCTGCATATACTGGTTATACACTCTGTATACACTGCGTATACACTGGAAAAATGAATTGCAATCTGATATTCTCTTCAGTAAGAATTCAACATTGGCTATACTTTGCATTCCTTCCTCTCAGAATTTCCATTCGACTTCTGAGTTGTCCTCCTTATTCTGCATTGTTTTTAACTACAAACAAAGCATCCATAAGTGTGATTTGCTGCCGAACTCTGTGTTCGCTGAAACACTGGGGTTTGAAGTACCGCTACACCAGTGGGTAATTCGTTCTATCCTGGGAGGAAATAATCTATAACCTTGGGTACTAGGTGGGGATTAAATTCCTTAAGGAAACACTGTGAATTCAGTGGGCTCGAATTAATTTCTGTTTTTTATTTATATTTACGTTTATAAGCTAACGTTCTAATTTCCAGAATCATTATTTACAAGTACAGAGGAACAACAATCTTAAGGAATTTAATTATTTAATTTCTGTATTTGTGTTACTTTTATTATTCTGGAAACTATAACCTTTGTGGTTTTTGTGTACTCCCGTTTGGAGAGTAAAGCCTTCGTGGCGGTTTGTTGGAGATTAAAATCTACGTGATTTTTACTCCAGTTTTAAAGCCTTCGTGGCATTTTGTTGGAGATTAAAATCTACGTGATTTTTTCACTCCAGTTTTAAACGTTTATTAAACGTTTGATTGTGTCATTTTTACAGTAAAAATGGCGAATGACGGAAATCAAGCTGTTCCGATGATGACTGCCAACGCATCGACAAGTCGAACTCCGGCGTTGGCACCGGCAGAGAAACCCGGAAAATTTTTCGGGATGGATTTCAAGCGCTGGCAGCAAAAGATGTTCTTCTACTTGACTACGTTATGTCTACAGAAGTTCATCAAGGAAGATGTTCCTGATCTTCCAGATGAAACTCCAGAGAATGATAGCTTTCTCGTGATTGAGGCGTGAAAGCATTCTGACTTCTTGTGCAGGAATTATATTCTTAGCGGACTGGAGGATAATCTGTATAATGTATACAGTGGCGTGGAGACGTCAAAAGAATTGTGGAATGCAGTTGAAAAGAAGTACAAAACTGAAGATGTCGGGATGAAGAAATTCGTCGTCGCAAAATTTTTGGACTACAAAATGGTAGATAGCAAGTCTGTTATTACCCAAGTCCAGGAATTGCAAGTGATTATTCATGATCTACTTGCTGAAGGTATGTTTCAAATAAATACTGATCTTTAAAGTAAATTTTTCAGTAATTTTACTAACAGAATTTTCATTGAAGGTCTTGTCATCAATGAAGCATTCCAAGTAGCAGCAATAATTGAGAAGTTGCCTCCATTGTGGAAGGACTTCAAAAATTATTTGAAACACAAATGAAAAGAGATGTCCCTTGAAGATCTCATTGTTCGATTGAGAATCGAAGAGGACAACAAAACTGCTGAGAGAAGAGGCCGTGGAAATTCAACAATAATGGGAGCAAATATTGTTGAAGATAACAAAAAGAGAAAGAAGGTTTCTGGTCCGAAATACAACCCAAGCAAGAAGCGGTTCAGTGGAAACTGCTACAACTGTGGGGAAACCGGACACAAATCTACGGAGTGTCGTGCTCGGAAGAAAGACAAGCAAAGGGGTCAAGCAAACATGGTAGAAAAGCATGATGATGTAGAAAAGCATGATGATGTTGATTCTGGAGCCACTCGCCATGTTTGTGCTGTGAGGGAAGCATTTTCTACATATGCTTCTGCTGGACCCGAAGAGACGCTCTCTATGGGAAATGCTGCTACAGCAAAAATTGAAGGATACGGTAAGATATTTCTCAAGATGACTTCTGGCAAGGTCATGACTTTGAACAACGTCCTTCATGTTCCCGAGATTAGGAAGAACTTAGTCTCTACTGGACTTCTTGTAAAGCACGGTTTCAAGTGCATTTTTGTATCTGACAAGGTAGTGATTAGTAAGAATGAAATGTTTATAGGAAAAGGTTACCTTACTGAGGGCCTTTTCAAGCTGAATGTAATAGTTGTTGAAACTAATAATAAAACTTCAGCTTCTTCTTACTTACTTGAGTCAAATGATTTATGGCATGTACGTTTAGGTCATGTCAATTATAAAACCTTGCGAAAAATGATAAACTTGGAAGTATTGCCTAAGTTTGAATGCGAAAAATCAAAATGTCAAATATGTATGAAATCTAAGTATGTTAAACATCCTTATAAGTCGATTGAAAGGAATTCAAATCCTTTAGACTTAATTCACACAGTTATTTATGACATGACCATCTCGCGGTGGAAAGAAGTATTTCATAACTTTTATTGACGATAGTACTCGATATTGATATGTTTACTTACTTAATAGTAAAGATGAAGCAATAAACGCATTCAAGCAATACAAAAATGAAGTTGAAATGCAACTTAACAAGAAAATCAAAATGATAAGAAGTGATAGGGGTGGTGAATATGAATCTCCTTTTGAACAAATATGTTTAGAATATGGAATTATTCATCAAACAACAGCCCCTTACACGCCCCAATCCAATGGGATTGCGGAAAGAAAGAATCGTTCATTAAAGGAGATGATGAATGCATTGTTGATAAGTTCTGGTTTGCCACAGAACTTGTGGGGGAAGTCGTTCTTACGGCCAGCCGAATACTAAATCGAGTACCCCATAGTAAAACACAATCCATTCCATATGAAAAATGGAAAGGAAGGAAGCCCAACTTGAATTATTTTAAAGTGTGGGGGTGTTTGGCAAAGGTGCAAGTTCCTAAACCCAAAAGGGTAAAAATAGGACCGAAAACAGTTGATTGTGTTTTCATAGGATATGCAACTAATAGTAAAGCATATCGATTTCTGGTTCATAAATCAGAAAATCCCGACATTCATAATAATACGATTATAGAATCAGATAATGCTGAGTTCTTTGAAAATATATATCCACATAAAAAGGAATGCGAGTCGATTGGTGAAGGATCTAAACGACCTCGAGAAGAAACAAAAGAAAGTACATTTAATCAGGGGGATCCAAGACGTAGTAAACGTCAAAGAACGTCTACTTCGTTTGGACCAGATTTTGTGACTTTCTTATTGGAAAATGAGCCTCGAACATTTAAAGAAGCTATGTCTTCTTCGGAATCATTGTTCTGGAAAGAGGCAGTCAATAGTGAAATAGAATTCATATTGAACAACCATACATGGGAATTGGTTGATCTTCCTCCTGGAAATAAACCTTTGGGTTCTAAATGGATTTTTAAGAGAAAAATGAAAGATGATGGCATTATTGATAAATTCAAGGCAAGACTTGTTGTCAAAGGGTATATACAACGAGAAGGTCTTGACTACTTTGATACATACTCCTCAGTTACAAGGATTACGTCCATACGGATGTTAGTAGCATTAGCTACAGCGTATGGTTTTGAAATTCATCAAATGGATGTTAAAACGGCCTTCTTAAATGGAGAGTTAGAGGAAGAAATTTACATGGAACAACCTGAAGGGTTTGTGGTTCCAGGTAAAGAAAATAAGGTATGTAGACTTGTTAAGTCCCTTTACGGACTAAAACAAGCACCCAAATAATGGCATGCGAAATTTGACCAAACAATGTTGTCAAATGGTTTTAAGATAAATGAATGTGATAAATGTGTGTACATTAAAAATGTTCCAAATCACATAGTCATTGTTTGCCTATATGTGGATGATATGCTGATAATGAGTAATAACATTGCCAACATAAATGCTACTAAGCGTATGCTAACTAGCAAGTTTGATATGAAGGACTTGAGAATTGCGGATTTAATTCTGGGGATTAAGATCCAAAAGACTCCTCAAGGTCTAGCATTGTCACAATCTCATTATATTAAGACAGTACTTGAAAAATTCAAGCACTTGGGCTTTAAAGTTGCAAAGACTCCAATTGACGTGAATCTTGCACTAGCAAAGAACAAAGGCCAAAACATATCACAATTGGATTATGCTCGTGTGTTGGGATGCTTAATGTACATCATGAATTGTACACGACCAGATATAGCTTGTGCTATAAGTAAACTAAGTCGATACACGAGCAATCCAGGCCAATCTCACTGGATGGCAATGAAACGAGTTTTGGGATACTTAGAACATACCCAAAACTTTGATTTGCACTACAGTAAATATCCTGCGGTGATTGAAGGATATTGTGATGCAAATTGGATCACCGGTTCAACTGATTCGAAGTCCACAAGTGGATATGTATTCACTATTGGTGGAGGAGCGGTATCTTGGAAGTCGTCCAAACAAACATGTATTGCCCGCTCTACAATGGAGGCTGAGTTCATAGCCTTAGATAAAGCCGGTGAAGAAGCTGAATGGCTCCGGAATTTCTTGGAAGATATTCCATTTTGGCCCAAACCGTTGGCACCAATATGCATACACTGTGATAGCCAAGCGGCAATTGGAAGGGCTGGGAGCGTTATGTATAACGGTAAATCTCGTCATATACGACGAAGACATAAAACCGTTAGGCAACTTCTCTCTAGAGGAATTATCACGATTGACTATGTAAAGTCAAGTGATAATGTGTCAGATCCACTTACAAAAGGCCTAACTAGAGAGGTAGTTGAGAAATCATCGAGGGGAATGGGACTATGGCCGAGAACAAGTCATTGTGGCGGTAACTCTACCTAAAAGACTGGAGATCCCAAGATATAGGTTCAAGGATATCAAACAAAGTCATTAATGACGGTTCAACATTGTCAACAAAATTTGTTTTAGTCCATTCTCGTGATGAGACAATGTTCAGTACCAAGGATAAAGCATTAAGGCTTTTTAATGATTTCTAAATTTGATACAGGGTTTATCAAATAGTGTATCTACGGGATGACACGTTTAGGAATCACCTATGTAAGTGTGAAGTGTTAGCCGCTTCAAGAAAAATTTTGCAAGGCCAATTCTCTACGCACTTATGAAACCAGGCAGTGTTCATGGCTGAAACGAACACAACAATGAGAACCAAAGACGGTTAAGGGTTGATTGTGTGACTTATGGTTGTCAAGGTATACACTAAAGTTCGACGGTTCAAAGATATCAAATCTACTGATTGATCGAGTATATCCGACATAAGTTCACTACGGAAAGTTCAAAGGGAAACCTACTCATCCAGATGCAATTAATCCTTGTTTGCAAATCACACAAGTTTTTTCATGCATACTTCCGTGATATAGTCATTCCCCATTCATGTGGGGGATTGTTGAGTTTTTGTTTAAGATGAAATAGTCTTAAAATTAGAGTGAATGGGAAATGGGATTTGGATTCGGATTTGGTCAAATGATCGATCGATTGATTAATTTTTTGGACCAAATTTATTTGTTAATAGTGAATATTAACGTGATATAATCCGTGTTTGTAACGGATGTTTTCCAATCCGTGTATTGTGTTGCAACACTAAGCAACAATGCAGCCTAGTGCACCTCCCACAATGGTGCAAGTGCTCCTCCCACCAAGCAAGTGTATATACCACCATGTAAGTGCTTTCTCCATGATCTAGTGCTTGTTGCACCATGGAAGGGGCAGATTTCTCTCAAATAACTGCTATAAATAGAGCATAAGTTGGAGAGAAAGAATAACACATCGGAAAAAACACTCGAAACACTCTGTATATACTTAATATACACTCTACATATACTGGATATACACTCTGCATATACTGGATATACACTCTGTATACACTGCGTATACACTGGAAAAATGAATTGCAATCTGATATTCTCTTCAGTAAGAATTCAACATTGGCTATACTTTGCATTCCTTCCTCTCAGAATTTCCATTCGACTTCTGAGTTGTCCTCCTTATTCTGCATTGTTTTTAACTACAAACAAAGCATCCATAAGTGTGATTTGCTACCGAACTTTGTGTTCGCTGAAACACTGGGGTTTGAAGTACCGCTACACTAGTGTGTAATTCGTTCTATCCTGGGAGGAAATAATCTATAACCTTGGGTACTAGGAGGAGATTAAATTCCTTAAGGAAACACTGTGAATTCAGTGGGCTCGAATTAATTTCTGTTTTTTATTTATATTTACGTTTATAAGCTAACGTTCTAATTTCCAGAATCATTATTTACAAGTACAGAAGAACAACAACAAGTACATCAAATTATGTTTTTGTTAGTGTTTAGAAGATTAATACAGGCTTCTGCGAAGGTTTCCATTTTCTTTTACTGAAGCTTTTCATCCTATGAGGAGTGGCGGAGTCAGAATCTTCAGGAAGGGGGTTCAAATTTTTTTTTCTAGCTAGTGGGAATTGAATCAATGACATTATGAAAGTTTTGAACTCCCTTACCACTAAACTACACTTTTGGGTTGTGTTAAGAGTGTTCAAAACTTAATATACAAAAGTAAAAAACAGATTTTGCCTTATATATACAATGTAATTTTTTGACGAAGGGGGTTTGGGTGAACTCCCTTCCGCCCCTAAATCCGCCGCTGCCTATGAGCCGAGTGCTGATTTAGTGTGTATTGTGTAAAGTCATGCTTCTGACCCTATTATCTTAACTACTACTCGTGTTACTAGTATATTGGTCATGCTTCCTTAGATAAGAATCTTTCAGGTTGAAATAGGGAAAAACAGAAACAAACGTGTGGCAAAAGAAACAGGCCTTGTTATGCTATCTTGACCTTTAAATTTTTCCTTGAATTGTTATAGTTGAAAAAAATTGATATGGGGTCCCTAAGGTGGAGTCCGGAATCCAGTTGTGATTTTTTCACAAGTGTAACATAAATATATGTAAAAAAAAGTGACCATTTTATGTATAACGCGGTTTTATACCGCGTATACTTTAATGGTATTTTGACCGTTAAAATATAACGTGGTAAATAACCGCTCTATACTTGCGCATATCGCTTTAAAGAACTGCGCTATACATATGTACGATCCATTATCTCTTTTCAATTGTATATCTATCCTTTTCTTTCTTTTCAATTTCCTTCTCCGTTATTCAGGACTACTAATTTATGTTTAGCATAAATATATTTAGCTACAATTGACTTTTAAGAGAAAACAATTTATCTCCCATTTTATTGATTTATTGAAGGAAGGAAAATCTGCAAATAATAATAAATAAATAAATGCAAAAGGACTTAAGTTTAATTTTACATTTGAATGATACCACAATTTCAATCACCCTAGTAAAGTTCTTAAACTCATTTTCTTTTACGGAAGGAGAAATAAGGGAGGGGATGATAAGATGAACAATCGAACCCTCATAAATAAAACGAAAATTGAGGTAGCTAATCAACTCTGCTATAAAAATTCTTTAGGCCCTATTTGTCTACAAATATTTTTTCAAGTAAAATGCATATTTAAATATTAATTTTCGACTTAAGTCCAAATATTATTTTTTTTAATTATAATTTTTATGTTCAAACATTCGCTTAAACTCAACTTTTAAATGGCCCACTGACGTTTGTTTAAAAACGAGTAAATTCTTTTAACCTAATGCTATGTCAGAATAGTCTCCCAAATTTTTTCGTATCTATTGACATTTGGCTAAAAGAATTGGTACAATGGTCAGTTTTTATTTAAATAAACACCACCTAATTAATTTAGTTGTATAATATTTATGTAATATATAGAAGATACGAAAATATTATATTGTCCAAAATAAAAAAAGCAAAGTACATGGACCCAATTCCATGAGTTTCCTTACATGCAAAGCATGAAGTGCCACATGGGAGTGGATGAGAAACAATTGTCATTAGGCCAAATTATTTAACTACTTAGTATTTATTTCCCAATAAAATTAAATAAATTTGCACTATTTAATTCAACTTCCATAGTGGGACCCATTACTGGCTCACATGCAAGCCTGTGACGACCCGGCCAATCGTCTCATGAGTTACCGCTCCATTTCCCCCATTTCAGCTTCTTTACCCTTCGTTATCCGTGTTTTATGTGATCGAGTTTATTAGTTCGAGTTCGGAGAGGATTTGGTAAGACATGAGACACTTAGTCTCTTTTAAGAAGGCTTAAGTTGGAAAAGTCAACCGGATGTTGACTTATGAGTTAGAAGGCTCAGAAGTGAGTTCCGATGGTTCGGTTAGCTTCAGGAGGTGATTTGTGACTTAGGAGCACGATCGGAATGGGTTTTGGAGTTGTAGAGAAGATTTAGGCTTGAATTGGCGAAATTGATATTTTGGCAAATTCCGGTTTATAGGCGAGATTTTGATACAGGGGTCGGAATGGAATTCCGAGAGTTGCAGTAGCTTCATTGTGTCATTTGGGATGTGTGTGCAAATTTTCAGGTCATTCGGACGAGATTTGATAGACCTTTTGATCGAAAACATAATTTAAGAGTTCTTGGAGTTCTTAGCCCTGAATCCTATGTTAAATTGGTGATTTGATATTGTTGTGAGCGTTCCGAAGTTTTGAGCAAGTTTGAACGATGTCATGAGAAGTGTTGGTACAATTGGTTTGAAGTTCCGGGTAGGTTCCGGGATGTTTTAGTGCAAAAATCATAGTTGTAGCAGGTCTACAGGGGTTGCAGGCCCCAGAACTCACCCATGCGGTCCGCACATAAATGAGTGCGTCCGCGGTGAGTGCTGTGCGGCCCACACAAAAGCGGCCGCGGCCGCGGTAGGTGTCGCGCGGACCACACAAAATGGTATGCGGCCGCGTCGAAGAACATTCCGCTGGTCCTACATCGGAAGCTCATATCTTTTGATCCACAAAGAAATTTGAGGTGACTCAAAAATTCAAGTTGTAGCCCTTTGTGTCTAGTTTCCAGAAAGGTAAAGATATCGCAATTTGGACATATGTAGCAAAAGTTATGGCCAAAATACTAAAGTCTGTCACTGCAGAGGGAGGCCTGTGTGGCCGCACGTTGCCTTTGCGCGGACAGCACTGGCTTGCGCGGACCGCGGTAGCTGATACCTGAGGGGTACCTATAAATACGAGGTTTTGAATTTTATTTAATATTTTGACCTAGAGAGCTCGGATTTTGGCGATTTTTCGAAGGTTTTTCAAGAAATTCATCGGGGTAAGTGATTTTAACTCAGATTTGGCTAGAATACATAAATCTATCACTGAATTCATCATTTAATTCGTGATTTGAGATGGAATTTGGGAAGAAAATTGTGAAACCTTTCACAAATGTAAAATGATGATTTGAAGGACCAAATGGTATCAGAATTGGATAATTTTGGTATGGTTAGACTCGTGAGGGTATGAGTATTCTGAAAATGTAAATTTTACCTGATTTCGAGACGTGGGCCCAGGGCTCGGGTTTTGCTAATTTCGAGATTTTTGATATTTTTCGAATGTTTTCGCTTGAGCTTTGTTCCCTTAGCATATTGTGACGTATTCGTTCTGATTTTGGATAGATTCGACGCGCGTGGAGGCCAATTCGAGGGGCAAAGGCATCGCGAGCTAGAGAATTAGCCAGTTCGAGGTGAGTAATGGTTGTAAATGATGTCCTGAGGGTTTGAAACCCCGGATTGCACATCGTAGTGCTATATTGAGGCAAGATACGCGCTGGATGATGAGCGTGGGGTCTTTCACTACTGGGGATTGTGACTTGGTCCATCCCGATTGATGACTTTACTGAATATTTGACTGAAATTCATTTGTTATCATCATGATTTGGGCTGATTGCCATATTTGGGCTTCGTGCCAACTATTTGAACCCTCCGGGGATTTTTATCACTGTTTCCTTACTGCTTGACTTATTTGAACCCAGTCCTGTTGATATCTACTGTTTTACAAACTCAACCATTTTTACTCAGATTTGAAACTTAAATGATATTTCTACATCATGTTTTGGGCTGAGAACTACTGTTTTACTAATGCCCAAGGGGCTTATGATGATTTCTGGACCGAGTGAGGCAGAGGGCCATATGTGAGGATATGCTGAGTGATATGAGGCCGAGGGCCTGAGATACTATTTATGCCATGCGGTGGCTTGAGTGATGTGAGGATATGCTGAGTGATGATGCCACGAGGTGGTTTGATATAGCGCTTGGGCCGTAAAGGGCCCCTCCAGAGTCTGCACACCCATAGTGAGCGCGGGTACCCATGTGATTTGAAACAGTGGTAACAATGACACTGTATGATGAAATTTGGTCAGGTAACAATGGCTGACCATTATGCTGAGTGATTGTGAGGTAGCTCGAGGGGCTGATACTGTACTAAAAGTGAGCCCGAGGGGTTGATACTATGCTGAGCGATTGATACTGTGCCCGAGGGGCATATTTCTACTTGTTAATTACCTGTTTTACTTGTTTTAAAAAGGAATATCATTTGATTTCTTCACTGGTTTACTGCTTTAAGTGATTTTACTACTTGATATGGAATTGCTTTGTGCCTTTACGTGTTTTCATCTTTTAGCCATTATTTGTAATTATTACTCACTGAGTCGGAGTACTCACATTACTCCCTGCACCGTGTGTGTAGATTAAGGTATAGCAGAGTCCGCACCTGAGCGCTGATTCCTTCCAGTCTAGGCAGTGATTTGGAGTTACGAGGTAGCTGTTGATGTCCGCAACTCCTTGCCTCTCTTATCCTCTATCATTTATGTTTTCTTCAGACTGTTGTATCGCATTCCGTACTTGTAGACCTATAGCAGATTCTATAGTAGCTCATGACTTGTGACACCCCGGTTTGGGCTGTGTCGGGATGGTTCCTACTGTTATTATCGTTAAATTCTGCAATTTATGAGTATTATATTATATGTTACTATTGTTGATGATGATTAACTGTTTAAAAGGGGTGTTCCGTTTTGGTCTGGCTGGCCTTGTCTTCACGAGAGTCGCCATCACGATCAAGTTCGGGGATTGGATCGTGACTAGTTGGTATCAGAGCCTAGGTTACTTAGGTCTCACGAGTCATGAGCAGGTTTAGTAGAGTCTCGCGGATCGGTATGGAGACGTCTGTATTTATCCTCGAGAGGCTGCAGAACCTTTAGGAAAAACTTCATATCCTTGAAACCCTTGTCGTGCATCTTGTTGATCTGAGTGCTAAACTTCCGTTATTCTATTCTCTCGCAGATGGCGAGGACTCTCGCTACCGAGCGAGGTGGACGACCACCAGTGCCACCCACTGAGGCCACCAGAGGCCGTGGACGCGGTCGTGGACGTGGTAGAGGCAGAGCAGCGAGGGCAGCACCTGTTGATCCACCGGCTGCCCCGACTCCGGATCAGGCTCCCGCTATGGATGCTCCAGCAGCACCAGTTCAGGCACCAGTTGTGCCTATCGTGGTTCCGAGTCTTCAGGAGGCCTTGGCACAGATCTTATCAGTATGCACTGGCCTGGCTCAGGCAGTTTCAACCACTACAAGAACAGCTACTTCACAGGCCGGGGGAGTCAATCAGACCCCCGCTGCTCGCACACCTGAGCAAGTAGTGCAGGGACTACAGACACCGGGGGCACCTCCAGCTCAACCGGTTGCATCAGCTCAAGAGTTTATTGTTCCAGTTATGCCGGATGATGAGCAGCGTCGTCTTGAGAGGTTTGGTAGACTCCAGCCTCCGTCATTCAGTGGTACCGAGGGCGAGGATGCCCAGGGTTTTCTTGATAAGTGTCAGCAGATGCTCCGTACAGCAGGGATTCTTGAGACTAGTGGTGTGGCATTTACCACCTTTCAGTTTACTGGGGCTGCCTTCACATGGTGGGAGGCGTATGAGAGGCGTAGGCCGGTTGGAGCAGCACCCCTTACTTGACAACAGTTCTCCACTCTCTTCTTGGAGAAGTATGTGCCGCAGTCCTGCAGAGAGGAGCTGCGTAGACATTTTGAGTGGTTGCGACAGGGGGATATGACTGTGTCATAGTATGAGTCGAGGTTTTCTGAGTTGGATCGTCATGCCATTTGGATGGTTCCGACAGATCGTAAGAGGATCAGGAGATTTGTTGATGGCCTTAACTATCACCTCCATATTCTTATGACCCGAGAGAGGGTGTTGGGTGCTACGTTCGAGGAGGTGGTCGATATCGCTCGCGATATTGAGACGGTTTGCCGTCAGGATCGAGAGGAGGGGGAGACCAAGAAGCCTCGAGGATCTGGCAGTTATAGTGGTGCTCGAGGGGCCAGTTTCAGCATGGTAGAGGCCGTTCTTTCAGGCATGCTCAGTCAGCCCACCCAGAGTATCGCGGGGCATCTTCGGGTCATGGTCATCATGGATCTCAGTGGGGCCAGTCATCACTCAGTGCCCTTCCAGCCCAGAGTTCATCTCGTGCCCCGTCAGCTCAGGGTTCTTCTATGCCGAGTGCATCAGCTGGTCACTCCGGTGTGAGGGGTTCCCTTCAGTCCCCTTCTCCAGCACCTGGGAGTTGTTTTGAGTGTGGAGAGTTTGGACATGTGTGGAGGCAGTGTCCTCGTCGTGTGGCTAGTTCATCTCAGCAGAGGGGTCAGCCCTCGACTACTACTCCAGTTACCTTACCACCCGCCCAACCAACTAGGGGTGGAGGTCATGCAGCTAGGGGTCGCCCCATAGGGGGAGGTCGATCAGGGGGCGGTCAGGCCCATTTCTATGCACTTCCTGGCAAGCCAGATGTTATTGCTTCAGATGCTGTCATTACAGGTATTGTTTCAGTCTGCCACAGAGATGCCTCTGTATTATTTGATCCTGGTTCCACCTTTTCTTATGTGTCATCATACTTTGCTCGTTATTTGGGTACACCCCATGAGTTTCTTGCTTTACTTGTTCATGTATCTACCCTAGTGGGCGATATTGTTATTGTAGCCCGTGTGTACCGGTCATGTGTTGTAACTATTGGGGGTCTGGAGACCCGAGTGGATCTATTGCTATTGAGCATGGTGGATTTTGATGTCATTTTGGGCATGGATTGGCTATCTCCGTGTCGTGCTATTTTAGACTGTCATGCTAAGACAGTCACTTTGGCTATGCCGGATGTACCGCGGATCGAGTGGCGTGGTGTGACTGATTATATCCCTAGTAGAGTGATCTCTTTCTTGAAGGCCCAGTGTATGGTTGGGAAGGGTTGCCTTTCATATCTAGCATTTGTGAGGGATGTTGGAGCTGAGACTCCTAGTATTGATTCTGTCCCAGTTGTGAGGGATTTTCCCGATGTTTTTTCTGCAGACCTGCCGGGCATGCCACCGGACAGGGATATTGATTTTGGTATTGACTTAGTACTGGGCACTCAGCCCATTTCTATTCCGCCATATCGTATGGCACCAACAGAGTTGAAGGAGTTGAAAGAACAACTTCAGGAACTCCTAGATAAGGGGTTCATTCGGCCTAGTGTGTCCCCTTGGGGTGCACCGGTTTTGTTTGTGAAGAAGAAGGATGACACGATGAGAATGTGCATTGATTATAGGCAATTGAACAAAGTAACAATCAAGAACAAGTATCCTTTGCCTCACATTGATGATTTATTTGATCAGCTTCAGGGAGCGATGGTGTTCTCCAAGATTGATCTCCGTTCGGGTTATCACTAGTTGAAGATCAGGGATTCAGATATTCTTAAGACTGCTTTCAGGAACAGATATGGTCATTATGAGTTTCTTGTTATGTCCTTCGGGCTAACCAATGCCCCAGCAACATTCATGCATTTGATGAACAGTGTATTTCGGCCTTATCTGGATTCATTCGTTATTGTATTCATTGATGATATTCTGGTGTACTCGCGTAGTCAGGAGGAGCACGCGGAGCATTTGAGAGTTGTGTTGCAGAGACTGAGGGAGGAGAAACTTTATGCAAAATTCTCCAAGTGTGAGTTTTGGCTCAGTTCGGTGGCTTTCTTGGGGCACATGGTGTCCAGTGAGGGTATACAGGTTGATCCGAAGAAGATAGAGACGGTTCAGAGTTGGCCCAGACCGTCCTCAGCCACAGAGATTCGTAGCTTTCTTGGGTTAGCAGGCTATTATCGCCGGTTTGTTCAGGGATTTTCTTCCATTGCATCGCCCTTGAACAAGTTGACTCAGAAGGGTGCTCCATTCGTATGGTCGGACGAGTGTGAGGAGAGCTTTCATAAGCTCAAGACAACCTTGACCACAGCTCCAGTGTTGGTTTTGCCATCAGCTTCAGGTTCATATACTGTGTATTGTGATGCTTCAAGAGTTGGGATTGGTTGTGTGTTGATGCAGGAGGGTAGAGTTATTGCTTATGCTTCTCGGTAATTGAAGCCCATAAGAAAAACTACCCCGTTCATGATTTGGAGTTGGCTGCCATAGTTCACGCATTGAAGATTTGGAGGCATTACTTGTATGGCGTATCTTGTGAGGTGTTCACTGATCATCGCAGTCTTCAGCATTTGTTCAAGCAAAAGGATCTTAATTTGAGGCAGCGGAGATGGTTGGAGTTTCTTAAGGATTATGATATCACTATATTGTACCATCCGGGAAAGGCCAATGTGGTGGCCGATGCTTTGAGCCGAAAGGCAGTGAGTATGGGGAGTTTGGCATATATTCCAGTTGGGGAGAGACCTCTTGCAGTTGATGTTCAGGCCTTGGCCAATCGGTTCGTGATATTTCGGAGCCCAGTCGGGTGTTGGCTTGTGTGGTTTCTCGGTCTTCTTTATATGATCACATTAGAGAGTGCCAGTATGATGATCCGCATTTGCTTGTCCTTAGGGACCAGCATGATGATGCCAGAGATGTGACCGTCGGTGATGATGGTGTGTTGATGATGCAGGGCCGGATTTGTGTGCCCAATGTGGATGGGCTTAGAGAGCTGATTCTGGAGGAAGCCCATAGCTCGCGGTATTCCATTCATCCGGGTGCCGCGAAGATGTATCAGGATTTGAGGCAGCACTATTGGTGGAGAAGAATGAAGAAAGATATTGTGGGATTTGTAGCTTGGTGTCTCAACTGCCAGCAGGTGAAGTATGAGCATCAGAGACCGGGTGGCTTGTTTCAACAGATGGTTATTCCCGAGTGGAAGTGGGAGAGAATCACTATGGACTTTGTGGTTGGACTTCCTCGGACTTTGAAGAAGTTCGATGCTATTTGGGTAATTTTGGATTGACTGACCAAGTCTGCGCACTTCATTCCTATGTGTACTACCTATTCTTCAGAGCGGTTGGTAGGGATTTATATCCGGGAGATTGTTCGGTTGCATGGCGTTCCTGTTTCCATCATCTCAGATAGAGGTACTCAGTTTACTTCGCGGTTTTGGAGAGCCGTGCAGAGAGAGTTGGGTACTCAGGTAGAGTTGAACACAACATTTCATCCTCATACGGACGGACAGTCCGAGTGTACTATTCAAATATTGGAGGACATTTTGCGTGCTTGTGTTATTGACTTTGGAGGTTCAAGGGATAAGTTTCTACCACTTGCAGAGTTTACTTATAACAACAGCTACCAGTCGAGTATTCAGATGACTCCATATGAGGCTTTGTACGGGAGGCGGTGTAGATCTCCGGTTGGTCGGTTCGAGCCCGGCGAGGCTAGACTATTGGGGACAGATTTGGTTCAGGATGCCTTAGAGAAGGTGAAGGTGATTCAGGAGAGGCTTCGTACAACGTAGTCACGTTAGAAGAGTTATGCGGACCGGAAGGTTAGAGATGTGTCCTACATGGTCGGTGAGAAGGTCTTGCTGAAGGTTTCGCCCATGAAGGGTGTTATGAGATTTGGGAAGAAAGGCAAGTTGAGTCCTCGGTTCATTGAGCCTTTTGAGGTGCTTCAGAGGATTGGGGAGGTGGCTTATGAGCTTGCTTTGCCACCCCGCCTGTCGAGTGTGCATCTGGTATATCATGTCTCTATGCCCCAGAAGTATAATGGGGATCCGTCTCATGTTTTGGACTACAACACGGTTCAGTTGGATGATGATTTGACCTTTGATGTGGAGCCAGTAGCTATTTTGGGTCGCCAGGTTCGGAAGTTGAGGTCAAAGGATATAGCTTCAGTGAAGGTGCAGTGGAGAGATCGGCCCGTGGAGGATATAGCTTCGATGTTACCTTTTTTTTCCTTGTCAAAATAATTATATTCGGCTGTTGTATTCTAAACTTAATTTATTCTAGTTTTAGACTTGCCATTGATCAATTCATTCAATTGGTAATTTGGTAACAGTGGTTTGTACTTTGTATATTCTATTGGTACAAGAATTTGTACTCCATGTGTTGTACTCCATTGATCAATTCCTGAACTCTTTCTTAATCCAATTGCAGAGAAGTAAACCCCCATATTGCAGTTAACTTCTTCTGATGTAGTAAGATTCTTGGCCTTTGATTAAAATGTTTGATTTTTCAATTTTTGCAACCAAAAAAAAAAAGAAAAAAATGTTTTCAAGTCTATACCAAGATAAAAACCTCAATCCAACATTTGGTTGAGGATACTACATAATAGTAGTACTTACATTATACATTAAGTTATATATACAAGAATAGTATAGAACATTGTATTAGTAAGTGGATGCTTTCATTTACACTCGGGGATTTTTTTTTCGTAAATAATTTCTATGGATTTTCAGGCAAAATGAAAAAATAAAATAAAATCTTGAGTTCTAGAATATCTACTTGCAAATAAAATTATCTCAAGTAAAATCCGCAATTTGGTGCTATTACGCTTGAAAATATTACGTGCATTTTACTTGAAAAAATAGTCCGCAAGTAACAATTTTGTACGAAATTGCGAAGACCAAATACCTATGGCAAGTGATCATTACTCAAACAGGTACATCAAATTATGTTTTTGTTAGTGTTTAGAAGATTAATACAGGCTTCTGCGAAGGTTTCCATTTTCTTTTACTGAAGCTTTTCATCCTATGAGCAGTGGCGGAGTCAGAATCTTCAGGAAGAGGGTTCAAAAAAAATTTTCTAGCTAGTGAGAATTGAATCAATGACTTTATGAAAGTTTTGAACTCCCTTACCACTAAACTATACTTTTGGTTTGTGTTAAGAGTGTTCAAAACTTAATATACAAAAGTAAAAACAGATTTTGCCTTATATATACAATGTAATTTTTCGGCGAAGGGGGTTCGGGTGAACTCCCTTCCGCCCCCTAAATCCGCCGCTGCCTATGAGCCGAGTGCTGATTTAGTGTGTAACAGAGGCGGATCCAGGATTTAAATCATATGGGTTCAACTCTTAAGGTTTTTAGCATTGGACCCATTATACTTTTAAAGTTATGGGTTCATATCCACTATTTTTACAATTTTAATGAATTTTTACGTATAAATTTTTACACCGCATCGAAAGTTATGAGTTCAATTGAACCCGTTCGTTGCTAACTACATCCGCCTCTGGTGTGTAAAGTCATGCTTCCGACCCTATTATCTTAACTACTACTCGTGTTACTAGTATATTGGTCATGCTTCCTTAGATAAGAATCTCTCAGGTTGAAATAGGGAAAAACAGAAACAAACATGTGTGGCAAAAGAAACAGGCCTTGTTATGCTATCTTGACCTTTTAATTTTTCCTTGAATTGTTAAAGTTGAAAAAAATTGATATGGGGTCCCTAAGGTGGAGTCCGGAATCCAGTTGTGATTTTTTTGGACAAGTATAACATAAATATATGTAAAAAAGTGACCATTTTATGTATAACACGGTTTTATACCGCGCATACTTTAACGGTGTTTTGACCGTTAAAGTATAACGTGGTAAATAACCGCGCTATACTTGCGCATATCGCTTTAAAGAACTGCGCTATACATATGTACGGTCCATTATCTCTTTTCAATTGTATATCTATCCTTTTCTTTCTTTTCAATTTCCTTCTCTGTTATTCAGGACTACTAATTTATGTTTAGCATAAATATATTTAGCTACAATTGACTTTTAAGAGAAAACAATTTATCTCCCATTTTATTGATTTATTGAAGGAAGGAAAATCTGCAAATAATAATAAATAAATAAATGCAAAAGGACTTAAGTTTAATTTTACATTTGAATGATACCACAATTTCAATCACCCTAGTAAAGTTCTTAAACTCATTTTTTTCACGGAAGGAGAAATAAGGGAGGGGATGATAAGATGAACAATCGAACCCTCATAAATAAAACGAAAATTGAGGTAGCTAATCAACTCTGCTATAAAAATTCTTTAGGCCCTATTTGTCTACAAATATTTTCAAGTAAAATGCATATTTAAATATTAATTTTCGACTTAAGTCCAAATATTATTTTTTTTAATTATAATTTTTATGTTCAAACGTTCGCTTAAACTCAACTTTTAAATGGCCTAGTAACGTTTGTTTAAAAACGAGTAAATTCTTTTAACCTAATGCTATGTCAGAATAGTCTCCCGAATTTTTTCGTATCTATTGACATTTGGCTAAAAGAATTGGTACAATGGTCAGTTTTTATTTAAATAAACACCACCTAATTAATTTAGTTGTATAATATTTATGTAATATATAGAAGATACGAAAATATTATATTGTCCAAAATAAAAAAAGCAAAGTACATGGACCCAATTCCATGAGTTTCCTTACATGCAAAGCATGAAGTGCCACATGGGAGTGGATGAGAAACAATTGTCATTAGGCCAAATTAATTAACTACTTAGTATTTATTTCCCAATAAAATTAAATAAATTTGCACTATTTAATTCAACTTCCATAGTGGGACCCATTACTGGCTCACATGCAAGCCTGTGACGACCCGGCCAGTCGTCTCATGGGTTACCGCTCCATTTTCCCCATTTCAGCTTTTTTACGCTTCGTTATCCGTGTTTTATGTGATCGAGTTTATTAGTTCGAGTTCGGAGAGGATTTGGTAAGACATGAGACACTTAGTCTCTTTTAAGAAGGCTTAAGTTGGAAAAGTTATCCGGATGTTGACTTATGTGTTAGAAGGCTCAGAAGTGAGTTCCGATTGTTCCGTTAGCTTCGGGAGGTGATTTGTGACTTAGGAGCGCGATCGGAATGAGTTTTGGAGTTGTAGAGAAGATTTAGGCTTGAATTGGCGAAATTGATATTTTGGCAAATTCCGGTTTATAGGCGAGATTTTGATATAGGGGTCGGAATGGAATTCCGAGAGTTGCAGTAGCTTCATTGTGTTATTTGGGATGTGTATGCAAAATTTCAAGTCATTCGGACGAGATTTGATAGACCTTTTGATCGAAAGCATAATTTAAGAGTTTTTGGAGTTCTTAGGTCTGAATCCTATGTTAAATTGGTGATTTGATGTTGTTGTGAGCGTTCCGAAGTTTTGAGCAAGTTTGAACGATGTCATGAGATGTGTTGGTACAATTGGTTTGAAGTTCCGGATAGGTTCCGGGATGTTTTAGTGCAAAAATCATAGCTGTACCAGGTCTACAGGGGTTGCAGGCTCCAGAACTCACCCATGCGGTCCGCAAATAAATGAGTGCACCCGCGGTGAGTGCTGTGCGGCCCGCACAAAAGCGGGCGCGGCCGCGGTAGGCGTCGTGCGGACCGCACAAAATGGTGTGCGGCCGCGGTGAAGAACATTCCGCTGGTCCTACTTCGGAAGTTCATATCATTTGATCCCCAAGGTATTTTGAAGTGATTCATAAACAAAAGTTGTAGTCCTTCGTGTCTAGTTTCCAGAAAGGTAAAGATATCGCAATTTGGACATCTGTAGCAAAAGTTATGGCCAAAATACTAAAGCCTATCATTGTAGAGAGAGGCCTGTGCGGCCGCACGTTGCCTTTGCGCGGACCGCACTGGCTTGCGCGGACCGCGTGAGTTTTGGTGCGGCCTGCAGTAGCTGATACCTTAGGGGTACCTATAAATATGAGATTTTGGATTTTATTTAATATTTTGACCTAGAGAGCTCGGATTTTGGCGATTTTTCGAAGGTTTTTCAAGAAATTCATCGGGGTAAGTTATTTTAACTCAGATTTGGCTAGAATACATGAATCTATCACTGAATTCATCATTTAATTCGTGATTTGAGATGGAATTTGGGAAGAAAATTGTGAAACCTTTCAAAAATGTAAAATGATGATTTGAAGGACCAAATGGTATCGGAATTGGATAATTTTTGTATGGTTAGACTCGCGAAGGTATGAGTATTCTGAAAATGTAAATTTTACCCGATTTTGAGACGTGGGCCCGGGGCTCGGGTTTTGCTAATTTCTAGATTTTTGATATTTTTCGAATGTTTTCACTTGGGCTTTGTTCCCTTAGCATATTGTGACGTATTCGTTCTGATTTTGGATAGATTCGACGCGCGTGGAGGCCAATTCGAGGGGCAAAGGCATTGCGAGCTAGAGAATTAGCCAGTTCGAGGTGAGTAATGGTTGTAAATGATGTCCTGAGGGTTTGAAACCCCGGATTGCACATCGTAGTGCTATATTGAGGCAAGATACGCGCTGGATGATGAGCGTAGGGTCTTTCACTACTGGGGATTGTGACTTGGTCCATCCCGATTGATGACTTTACTGAATATTTGACTGAAATTCATTTGTTATCATCATGATTTGGGCTGATTGCCATATTTGGGCTTGACTTATTATTTGAACTCAGTCCTGTTGATATCTACTATTTTACAAACTCAGCCACTTTTACTTAAATTTGAAACTTAAATGATATTTCTACATCATGTTTTGGGCTGAGAACTACTGTTTTACTAATGCCCAAGGGGTTTATGATGATTTCTGGACTGTGTGAGGTCGAGGGCCATATGTGAAGATATGCTGAGTGATATGAGGCCGAGGGCCTGAGATACTATTTATGCCATGCGGTGGCTTGAGTGATATGAGGATATGCTGAGTGATGATGCCACGAGGTGGTTTGATATAGCGCTTGGGCCGTAAGGGGCCCCTCCGGAGTCTGCACACCCACAGTGAGCGCGGGTACCCATGTGATTTGAAACAGTGGTAACAATGACACTGTATGATGCAATTTGGTCAGGTAACAATGGCTGACCATTATGCTGAGTGATTGTGAGGTAGCCCGAGGGGCTGATACTGTACTGAGAGTGAGCCCGAGAGGCTGATACTATGCTGAGCGATTGATACTGTGCCCGAGGGGCAGATTTCTACTTGTTAATTACCTGTTAAATTACCTGTTTTACTTGTTTTAAAAAGGAATATCATTTGATTTCTTCATTGATTTACTGCTTTAAGTGATTTTACTGCTTGATATGGAATTGCTTTGTACCTTTACGTGTTTTCATACTTTCAGCCATTATTTGTAATTATTACTCACTGAGTCAGAGTACTCACATTACTCCCTGCACCGTGTGTGCCGATTCAGGTATATCAGAGTCTGCACCTGAGCGCTGATTCCTTCTATGCTAGGCAGTGATTTGGAGTTACGAGGTAGCTGTTGACGTCTGCAACCCCTTGCCTCTCTTATCCTCTATCATTTATGTTTTCTTCAGACTGTTGTATCGGATTCCGTACTTTGTAGACCTATAGCAGATTCTGTAGTAGCTCATGACTTATGACACCCCGGTTTGGGCTGTGTCGGGATGGTTCCTGCTGTTATTATCGTTAAATTCCGCAATTTATGAATATTATATTATATGTTACTATTGTTGATGATGATTAACTGTTTAAAAGGGGTGTTCCGTTTTGGTCTGGCTGGACTTGTCTTCACGAAAGGCGCCATCACGACCGAGTTTGGGGATTGGGTTGTGACAAGTTGGTATCAGAGCCTAGGTTACTTAGGTCTCACGAGTCATGAGCAGGTTTTATTTAAAGCGTTATGCGTTTGGTATAGCACGATTATTTACCGCACTATACTTTAATGGAGAAAACACCGTTAAAGTATAGCGCGGTATAAAACCACGTTATACATAAAATGATCACTCTTTTTTTTACACATATTTATGTCACACTTGTTCAAAAAAACCATAATTAGGTTTCGATCTCCCCTAAGGTGTGCCATAGCTGTCTTTGTTCAGTGACTAAATTAAACTGTGTAAGATAGTATTTATACATTTAAATTTTCAAAATAATAGCTAATTACGAGTGAAAATGTGGAGTTTATGAAAGGAAATTTTACCCTCTTATAGCAAAGGTATTCACCCTATTATTATAAACTATTTTTTTTTAAATATTATCTTCTATAGCTACCTTTTATGTTTTATAGCAAAATAAGTATTTATGGTATATACTACCATTGAGGCATGAAATACGCTATTTACGTTTTTATCTCTCTTTCTTTCAATTAACACACAATTCTCTCTCAGAATTTTTCTTCTTTCTCTCTCTCTTTCTTCTCTCTATCTTCGAGCAAAATAGGCCGAATCATAGATACACGATAGAGAAACAAATCATGAAAAAAGCCTAAAAATCTCAACAGCTTCGTATGGTGATTTTGGACTTAGGCGTGTGTCGCGCCCCCTTTTTCCTCGCGAAATCCGGATTTCGACATTTATTGAGAACAACTCATTTCCTTTTGGGAATTGGGTATTTGATTTTGAAGAGTCTCCACCTAACGGATTTAAGGTGCGTTAGGGCACCTAGAACAGATAACTCATAAAACCGGTTTGTATTACCAAAGATTAGGTAAGGGCTCGAAATAACCTTGAAGGGAATGGGTTATACACCTCTCGTGGTCCACAACAGTGGGTCCTGGCCGAACTCAAATTGTGTGAATTAGTCTTATAAACAAATAAAGCAAATATAGACAAGTTGCATTTAAAACATGGGGTAAAAGGAGTCCTAGGTTTTTTAGCCTACAGGATCACATCTGTACAATGCTTGGTAATCGTCCCCAAGTTGGGGTGCTACGCATAGCATTAGCGTACATGTCATCATATCCTTTTATTACCCAATTACCCCACCCTTAGTGGTTATATAAGCGCTTTTAATTAAACGAACTCTATGCGTGTATTACCCGTCCCTTCCTTGTGGCCCTGGAGGTATTTAGGACCTCTAATTTAGGCAGTTCTAGACTTTTCTAAGGTACTTAAAGAAGAAAAATCTAGGCGGCAATCAAAACAATTAGGACAGTCAAATAAAGAACAATTAAGGGGCTCACGTTTACCTCCACAAATAAACAGACAATTAGCACGTCTCAAACAACAGATTTCAGATATTTCAGAAATGTCATAGAACATGATATCTAGATGAGCATGACAAATAGAGAATATGCAGTATTGTGTTAAGGCGAAGCGATAGAGACCTAATCAGTTTGCCTACTGATTTTTTAGAACCTGTTGAATCTGGGCAGTCACAAATAAGCAAAGCATAGTTTCACAGTTTTTATTAGACCTTGATTACCTATAGGCTTGCCTAAGAATGGGCCTGTGATACCCTATAAACATGTTATCTAAATGCAATAAGAATTCTGGAAATCAGTTTAGAACAATTTTAATTTATTAAGTCTTATATGCATGTTGGTCTAGGTACTGAATATTACATGACAGAACTAGTTTATACATATTCATCTCTAAGACATCTAAGTGTTGGGATCGTTTTTAAACAATTTTTTATAGACATGATAGTTATTGAATCAAGCGATGTAGATATGGTTTAAAAGCAAATACAGTCCTAAAACAGGATCTCTAATGCACAAAAAGAATGTACGTTTCTTATTAGGCAGAATTACAGGAATAACTTAATAATAGGATTTCTAGATGATCATGATTATGCAGAAAATATAATTTCATAATAAATGAGGTAGTGTGCCTATAACAGGTTGTCCAGTATGCCAAGTGATCCAAAAAAAATGGTTTCTAATGCAGGCAAACATAGTATAAACCTAAAGCATGATTTCTAATGCAAGTAAGCATAATATAGACCTAAATGCATGATTTGTACCCGGTTTCCCCAAAAAAATTATATAAGAATTCCCCCATTTTACTAATTTCCCCAATATCTATTTACAAAGATTATTATTACAGACCATAGAACAAATGAATTACAGAATAAACCAAGCTATGCTATAGGGAGCCTGAATATAGGCCCAAAGGATAAACCTGGCAAACCAGGCTTTCAACCAGTCTCAAAATGTCATAATCTCATAGTGCACCCAATGATATCCTGGTGTGTCAAAGTTCCCAAGGGCCTCAGGGACCCCAGGCAAAGCTCATACCAAGGTCCCTTTTAAAGAGAAGTAGTTATTTGTGAAGTGTGGAGAGGCGAGCCCCAGTGTGCCAGAATTCAGAGGAATCTCATGGATTCCTAGGCAGTACACACATTGGAGGGGCAGGAGCCTAAGTATTCTAAGAGTAAGAGTGGGAGAGAGTGTTTGAAAGAGTGAAAAATAGTTTTACGAAACAATTCAGAAGTAAAACAATTCAAGGGTGAGCATAGTTTAACAGGGGAAAACATTTAGGAGGGAAAATAGTTTTAAAAGTAAAGGCAATGATAGAAGTGTGAAACAGTTTAGAGGTTAGGACATATCAGGAGTGAAAAATAGTTTAGGAAACATTTTAAATAAAGGTTTAGCAAACCCAAAAATAGAACATAGTCATAAAACATCAAGGCAAAGACTCTCATTCATCTTAGTTTATTAACTGTTCATAGATGAGCATATAGTCACATGCAAAGGGGTAGCAGGGCTGGGGAGTCATATTGTGAGAGGTGGACATTTTAAGAGCATGCTAGTGGGAAGTAGACATAGGTCCAGTAAATATACAGACTTGCTAAAAGCAAAAGCACATATGTTTGGCTGAACAGGAGTAAACAGGTTGAAAACAAGACACATAGGTTCAATCAAGCAGAAGTAGGCATGCCATTGTAGTAAACATATAAGTAGACATACTATTGCAACATACACATTAGTTTGATTAAGCAGGAGGAAGGCATGTTAATCATAAGGAAGAACATTGAACAACATGAAGCATATAGTCTAATTGAATGACAGTACACATGCTGATTAGGAACAGTAAACATGGAGCACATAGGTTTAATTAAAGATAGGCAGGCCAATAAAATATCCTACTGGTTTAATAATAGAAGTAAACATGCTGATAACAAGGCACATAGTTGAATCAGAATAGTAGTAGACATGCTAAGCAGGAAAACATACAAGTTCAGAAGAAGGCATACTTATTGTAAGAAAAACATATAGGTTTAATTGAATGGCAATAGTGAGAGCATACCAGTTATGGAAGCAGAAGCAGAAGGTAAAGTAGGCAGGATTCAACAGTCTAGTTTTGGCTTTCAGCCAACTAGACAAGCAATGAACACAAGTAGTAGAAAGAGATGAGAGCAAAGTTTGTGTGTGAGTGTGTTTGTGAACTATTGTTCGTGTTTGAAGAATCAGAATGAGAGGGTATATATATCACTTAGTGTGGTAAAACAAATAAGGTAAAGAAGAAATCACAGTCTGTAAAACAATCAAATAAAATCAATCAGCCAATTAGAGGATCAATTCTTGTGGAAAATCCGGAAGAGACCCCTTAAATTGGGGAGAGTCAATTAACGGTACAGAACTAGGGCTCAAATAAGGCAAGTAATCAATATCATACCATATAGGGAGTCAGTCAAATCCCCAAACCGTACTGATAATTAATTAAGGCAAATGTAATTAATCAAGGTCACAAAAAGGAAACAAATAAAAAATCCCAAAAAATATTAATTTTAACAGGAAAACTATTCGAATCCCTAATAGAAATAAATCAGTAAAAATCCCAATGAATATTGATTTTAGTAGGAAAAAATTATTCAAAACTTAAAATAAAATCAATCAATATAACTGGTTCACAAAAATAAACACAATAACGGAAAAAATTGAAGAAATCAGTATATCGCACATAATCAACTAGGGTTTGAACACGAAAATTAGTTAAGATAATGAAGGAACAATTTATTAAACACTGAGAACTTAGAAAAATCATTGAAGAAAAGTTTGAGATGAACCCTCGTTTAGAAAGAGTGATTAAAAATCGAAATAATCAATTAAAACAAGAGATTTTTGAGGGAAAATGTTTAATAATACTCGAATCGTCTCAGATCTGAGAAGAATCGATAGTAATAACTAGGTTTTTTCTAGAAAATAATAGAGATGAAGAGAATCGGTCAAAAGACCTATGGATTCGTAATAGAAACAAGAAGAAATCCTCACTTACAAACGAAAATGGCACGAGACAGGCAAGTTTCAAACCAGAACCCGTTGGGTTTCTTTGAGATCTTCTCAAGGACCCATGAAATCAAAGAGCCATGGAGTGTAGGAGACCAAGGGTAGTCGGAGAATGCACAGGAGCACCATAGGAGGGAGGTTTATGCCCGTGACGGCGACTAGTGTTAGGGTTAGGTTGAGAGAGAGTTGAGAGATGAGGGGACGAAGGGTGGCGGAAATGAAAGAAATGAAGGGGTTTAGGGGGTCGTTTCGGATTAATATGGTAAGAAAGAATAAGGGCCGTTGATCCCAAAGATCAACAACTAGGATTAGAAAGGGGTATGGGTCGGGTTAGGTTTAATTGGGTTGGGTCTGATTTGAATTGGGCTTGGGTTAAATAAATTGGATTAGGGGGTCCGATTTTGGATGTGAATTAGGGGCTGTTATTTAAATACCCATTTTACTAATTAAAATAATTTTAAAAATAGTTAATAAAATGATAAAAAATAGTTTTCAAGCATGAAGATGATTTAAAATAGTTATTCAATATTATAAAAATAAAAGGTCATTTTTTATATAGATAAAGTAGTTATGCATATGTCGGGGCTATATTTGCAAAATATGCAATCATAGTCTTAAACATTATAAAAAAATGCAATTGAAATGTTTTAACACTCATATAAACATAAATGATGAATTTAGATGATTAAATCATCATAAAATAGTATGAGGGATCGTTTTGAACATTTATATAATTAAAAAAATTCAAAAATAAATGGATTTAGGGCCTTTAAAAATATTAGAAAAATTGTAAAACACTTGTGCATGTTTGTAAATGCATGTACAATATTTTAAAAGTATTTATACAAAAAATTTAAAATATATGAGTGAAAAATTGGGTAGCAACAACTGCCCCTCTTTATCCAGGAAGGATGAAAGAGTTTTCAGGTAAAGAAATAATGATCGATTTTGACCGAATGGGTGTTTTGAAAAATATAGGTTGAACCCTGGTCTCTGAGCTGCCTACATATCCCTAGTTTTACAGAAATTAGGCCATGTATAGTTCTGGACCCACCGGTGAATGAGTCCGATGAAGTTGTTATAGGAATGATAGCTGGTTTCAGCAAAGGTTCTTTTGTGAAGGGTAATGTCGGATGGAGTTATGGTTGCGAGTCTGGAGTGTAACAGATGTATTATAGGACAGATAGCTGGATATCACAGAGTAAGATGGGTAATTGATGGGAATCAGTTATAATGGCAAAGTGAAAATGGTATGAGCGGAAATCGGAGCAAAGACTGCTCCTGTTTGAAGAACGGTTACCTCCTGGATTACTTGCAAAACTGAAAACATAATGCATGCTAGTATATAGATGATGCAAATTCCCTTTGGACCATGAAAGATTGTTTTTGGATAGTGCGGATGACGTCCTCAGACTATGATATCCTGGGCCATGAATTGCGAGATAAGAGATTCGCAGGCCATGAAATAATGTTCTCGGGCCGTGAGGATGGTGCATCTGAATCATGACGCCTTTGAATAATGATGTGCTAGCATTGAGAGATCCTCGGGCCATGGCATGTTATCTTCAAGCTATGAGGATGATGCCTTCGGACTATGACGCCTTTGGACAAGTTGGCTATATGTCAGCTCATGAAGTGCAGAGATATGATACCGAAAGTGATAATAAGACAAAGCTTAGTCTTGTGCGGAGTTTGGGGGCAGAGCTTAGCCCGAGGGAATAAGATAATGCCAAGTATAGAATAGAGTAACATTCATGCAGGGAGGGACAATGCTTAGTCCCATGAGAAGGTAGTGCTTAGACTTATGCAAATATGGAGGCAGGGCTTAGCCTCATGCGAGATTTGAGACAAAGCTTAGTCTTATGCAAAGAGAAGGGAGTGCTTAGCCTTATGCAAATATAGAGGTAGGGCTTAGCCTCATGCAAGATTTGAGACAGGGCTTAGTATCATGCAAAGAGAAGGCAATGCTTAGACTTATGCAAATATGGAGGTAGGGCTTAGCCTCATACGAGATTTGAGACAGAGCTTAGTCTCATGCAAAGAGAAGGCAGTGCTTAGCCTTATGCAAATATGGAGGCAGGGCTTAGCCTCATGAAAGATTTGAGGCAGGGCTTAGTCTCATACAAGGAGAAGGTAAAGCTTAGACTTATGCAGATACGGAGGCAGCGCTTAGCCTCATGCAAGACTTGAGACATGGCTTAGTCTCATGCAAAGAGAAGGCAGTGCTTAGGCTTATGCAGTGAACAGGTAGCGAGTAGGAGTAGAGTATTTTCTTAGCTGGAGATATATTTGCGTCTGACAGTTTGATTGATAGTGACTTTGATATGTGTATGTTTGCGAATACTTCTATTATGTTCACCATGCCTACATCAAAAGGAAAATGGTGAGTTTTGTAAGGGGAGGTTGGTTCGTGCCTTTGTCTGCCGGCTTTGCTCCACTCTGTTCTGGAGGCCTTGTTTGAGTTGCCCTGAGTAACACCTAGCTGTCATGGAAATAGAGTTTTCGAAAATATACACTTATTGATGAAAATAGAGTTATTCTAGAAAACATAGTGAAATATCAAGTGATTTAGATGAACTAGTGACTGTAACACATTTCACAGACATTACAGCTTTCTCGTATTAGAATTTTGAGGGTCCTCCTCAAAATTCTACCCCAGTTTGGTAAATGATCTTTCGGCCGTTTGCATGCGACTAAATTTGCTGACCTTTCTCTAGAATTTTGAGAATCCTTCTCAAAATTCTGCCCCAGTTTCTTAACAGATTTCTGACTTTCTGGCTTATGAAGGTGTTGGCTGGACTCGCTCCGGAATTTTAAGGGTCCTCCTCAATTCTGTCGCAGTTTCTGGTTCTGGGTGAAAATGAAAATTTTATTATGATATGACCGAGCCCACAGGGCTACCTACGTATCCCCTCTTAAACGGGACTTAAGTCAAGCATAGTTCAATTACATCAGATGAATAAATATAAACAATCTAAACATAGTATCTCTTGACTGCGTCTGAATTGATTGGTTTTGGCCAAACTTCTTCGTCTATTTGTGCAAGTATGAGTGCTCCTCCTGTTAGCACCCTGTGAACCATGTAGGGACCTTGCCAGTTGGGGGAGAATTTCCCTTTGGCTTCATCTTGATGCGGGAAGATCTTCTTCAGCACCAACTGTCATGGCGCAAACTATCTTAGTTTGACCCTTTTGTTGAAAGCTCTAGACATTCTATTCTGATAAAGTTGACCGTGACATACTGCATTCATTCTTTTTCCATTTATAAGGGCCAGTTTCTCATAGCGGCTCCTTATCCATTTTGCATCGCTAAGTTCGGCTTCCTGTATGATCCTTAAAGAAGGAATCTCTACATATACTGAAATGACAACTTCGGTACCATAAACCAGTAAATAGGGAGTTGATCAAATTGACATGCGGACTGTAGTGCGGTACCCCAATAGAGATAAGGGTAACTTCTCATGCCATTGTTTGTGGTTTTCTACTATCTTCCTTAGTATCTTCTTGATGTTCTTGTTAGCAGCTTTTACAGCTCCGTTCATTTGAGGCCTGTATGCTGTAGAGTTTTTGTGCTTGATTTTGAAAGTTTCACACATGGTTTTCATTGCATCACTGTTGAGATTGGCGGCATTATCGGTGATAATGGACTCAGGAACTACGAATCGGCAAACAATACGATCCTTAACAAAGTCTGCGACGACTTTCTTGGTTACAACTTTGTAGGATGCAACCTCTACCCATTTTATGAAGTAGTCAATGGCCACTAAAATGAACCTATGCCCGTTTGAAGCAGTGGGCTCGATCGGACCAATGACGTCCATTCCCTAAGCAGTAAAAGGCCAAGGTGCACTTGTTGCGTTGAGCTCATTAGGTGGTACCCTTATCATGTCTGTATGTACCTGACATTGATGACATTTCTGTACGTACCGGATGCAATCCGTCTCCATGGTCATCAAAAAATATCCGGCTCTGAGTATTTTCTTGGCTAGAACAAAGCCATTCATATGTGGTCCACAAGTTCCAGCATGTATTTCTTCGAGCAATCAGGAAGCTTCCTTTGTGTCAACACACCTTAACAACCCTAGATCAGGGGTTCTTCTATACAGGGTCCCTCCACTTTGGAAGAAGTGATTGGATAGCCTCCGCAGCGTGCGTTTCTGAGTGTGATTTGCCTACTCTGGATATTCTTTTCTTGCCAAATATTCTTTGATGTCATGAAACCAAGGTTTTCCATCCGTTTCTTCTTCAACATAAGCATAGTAAGCCGGTTGATTATGGATCCTCTCCGGGACGGGATCAATGAAATTCTTGTCTGGATGTTGTATCATTGATAACAAAGTGGTCCGCGCATTTGCAAACTCATTTTTAATTTTGGGAACATGCCGAAACTCTATCTTTGTGAATCTTTTCTTCAATTCCTGCATATGGTGCATATATGGCAATATCTTGAAATTCTTGGTAGCCCATTCTCCTTGAACCCAATGTACCAGAAGATCTGAATCACCCATTACCAGTAACTCCTATATATTCATATCGATGGCCAGATTGAGCCCCCATGATGCAAGCCTCATATTCCGCCATGTTGTTGGTGCATGGAAACCTAATCTTCGCGGACACAGGATAGTGTTGACCTGTTTCTGATACCAAAACTGCTCCAATGCCCACTCATTTAAAATTTGCAGCTCTATCGAAGAACATCTTCCAACTATCGTAAGCTTCAGTAATGTCTTCTCCTACGAACGATACTTCTTCGTTAGGAAAATACATTTTTAAAGGTTCGTATTCTCCTCCCGTAGGATTTTCAGTAAAATAATCTGCCAATGCCTGTCCTTTGACCGCCTTCTGAGTTACATAGACGATATCGAATTCACTTAACAGTATCTGCCACTTGGCTAACTTTCCAGTCCGCATGGGCTTTTGAAAGATGTAATTCAGAGGGTCCATCCTGGAAATGAGGTACGTGGTATAGGCACAAAAGTAATGCCTCGTCCAGGTCAAAGCACAACAAGTGCACTCTAGCAGAGAATATCGTACTTCATAGGGTGTGAACTTCTTACTCAAGTAGTATATGGCTTGCTCCTTTCTCCCTGTCTCGTCATGTTGTCCCAAAACACATCCGAAAGCTCCATATGATATAGATAGATAGAGTAGCAAAGGTTTCCCAGGTTTTGGCGGGATTAGGACTGGTGGTGTGGACAAGTATTCCTTGATTTTGTCAAAAGCCTTCTGATAATCTTCGGTCCAACTTGTTTCAACATCTTTTCTCAACATCTTGAAGATGGGTTCACATATGACTGTGGACTGTGCTATGAAGCGACTGATATAGTTGAGACATCCTAGAAAGCTCATCACGTCCTTTTTGCTCTTTGGTAGCGGTAACTCTTGAATAGCCTTAACTTTGGACGGGTCAAACTCGATCCCGCTGACAATAAATCCTAATAGCTTTCCTACGAGAACCCCAAGTGCACATTTTGCGGGATTCAGTTTCAGGTTGTACCTCCTTAGCCTGCCAAAGAACTTTCTCAAGTCTGCTATGTGATCTGCGGCCCTCTTGGATTTGATAATGACGTCGTTAACATACACCTCTATTTCTTTGTGTATCATATAATGGAAGATGGTTGTCATGACTCTCATGTAAGTAGCCCCAGCATTCTTTAGACCAAATGACATCATCTTATAGTAGTACACCCCCCATGGTGTAATGAAAGTTGTTTTCTCTATATCTTCTTCATCCATCCAGATCTGGTGATAACCCGCAAAGTAATCTACAAAGGATTGGAGCTCATGCTTGGCGCAATTGTCGATCAGGATATGTATATTGGTAGTGGAAAGTCGTCCTTGGGACTTGCTCTGTTTATGTCTCGATAGTCAACACATACTCTGACTTTTTTATCTTTCTTCGGAACTGGTACGATGTTGGCTAGCCAGGTTGGGTACTCGACTACCCTGAGGACTTTGGCCTTAATTTGCTTAGTGACTTCCTCATTAATTTTTAGGCTCATATCTGGTTTGAACTTTCTGAGTTTCTGCTTTACTAGCGGACATGTTAGATTGGTAGGCAATTTGTGAGCCACTATGGATGTGCTCAAACCGATCATGTCATCATATGACCATGTGAAGATATCCTCATATTCCTTTAAGAACTGAATGCACTCCTCTTTCTCTGTCGGTGATAAGTGAATGTTTATGTGAGTCTCCTTAATGGTTTTAGCGTCTCCCAAATTTACTACTTTGGTTTCGTCCAGGTTGGACTTAGGCTTATTCTCAAAGTTTACCACCTCTCGGACAATTTCCTCATGTATTTCATCTTCTTCCTCTGAGTTACTATCCTTATGTTGCATTGTCTCATTACATGTCACAATCACCGGTTCATCAGGAAAAGTAATAATAACATTGTAGAAAGAAAAGTGTGAAAGATAATAATGAATATTAAATAGCAATGCATTGATTGGAAATTGAAAACATCCAAAACAAGTACGGCTCGATGAATCGAGCAATTATTTTGAAACAAGTGAGTCCTTAAAACGAATTTACTGAAAATATCTTAAATGCCTAGGATGGCTATAGAAACAAATTAGGCTAATTGCCAAGCTACCCAGGGACTCGGCGGCCTGGGATGGTGTGGCGGTCCAATTCCTGAGAACAACTCCCTTTCTCCACAGTCTGAAGGGTGAGGCCTTCTTCTTCCTCCTCCTCCTCAATTATCACGTTGCAATCCATATTTTCATCTTCCAGGAATAAGTTTCTCAACCCATCCAAAGCTTCTTCCTTTACATATCCCCATATTGTATCAACCTGGTGAAAAGTATGACTCAGGTGTGGTACCGGCTGCTCGAGAGGGTAATAAAGACCACGTCATGAAGGCGACCAATCATCATACTCTTGCCATGTATACTGGTATCCGAGCCCAAAAGTTGTGCCATGGGTTTCAGCTGTATTGGTTTAGTAATGCCCTGGAGATTCTTCCCAAGCCCCTTACCGAGTTCATACCCTGACCATACCACTATGCTTTCTATTTTGTTACTCCACCATTTGTCTTTCTTAACCGCATTAACATGTTCGATGTGGTGATAAGTTTCCCCTCCTAGCCTTCTTTTGTTCTCGATAACCGGGATGGTTTGACTGGTGTAAATAGGATTACTTCCATCTCCATAAATGATCACCTCCTGATGATTCCATTCAAACTTCACGGCCTGATGTAGTGTGGAAGCCACAGCCCCAGCGGCATGTATCCAAGGTTGACCCAACAGAAGATTGTATGTAGCTAATATGTCAAGCACTTGGATATCAACATCGAACCAAGTTGGCCCCATCTGCAAACAAAGATTAATTTCCCCAATCGTGGCCCTTTGAGACCCATCAAATGCTTTCATATAAATGCTTCCTGTCCGTATCTTATGGAAACCTTTGCCTAATTTTTTCAGAGTAGTCAAAAGACAAATGTTGAGGGTTGAACCCCCATCTATCAGGACCCTGACAATGAATTTATCTTCAAACTGCACCACGATGTGCAATGCTCGGTTGTGACTTAAACCTTCGGGCGGTAATTCATCCTCGTGGAAAGTAATCTTATGACCCTCTAGCACTTGCCCCACCATTTTTGCCATTTCTCCGCAGGTGATATTGTTGGGAACATAAGCTTCATTCAACACCTTCATCAAAGCATTCTTGTGCGCCTCTGAATTTTGCAATAGTGATAAGATGGATATCTGAGCGGGGGTTTTGTTCAGGTGATCGACAACGGAGTATTCTCTCGCCAATACTTTCCTCCAAAGATCATCCGGTCCAGTTTCAATGATAGGTTGTTTAGTAGCAGTCTCCTTTTTTGATCCTCGCAGGTGTTCATGTGTATTAGATCCTTCCCGTTCTGGTCATTCCTTGTGCAACATCAGATTCTTTCATTTTTGCTTTTCCTTTTCTCCTAGCTTCGGCAACGTAATCCTAAGGTATCACTTTGGAATTAAAAGGAGGTGTGGTTGATACCATCATTGTGAAATGTGTGACCACTTCTACCTCAAATGGAGTAGGTGTGGCTGTAGGTGGAGCTATCTCTACCTTAAATGGAACCGATGCAGTTTCCTCAACCTCGACTGACGACTGCATCTGTACTACAATAGGAGTGAGTGTGACTACAATTTCAAAGTCATCACCTTCCTAAATAAGCCCGATTGACCCCTCAGGATCCTATTCTTCATCTGTCTTTATCACGTGTACCTCATCACCCCTATGATATGAGAGAGGATTGTTATGGATGTTGGGCATAGCTTCCTTTGCTTGTATGACCTTGTTGTCAATCAATGTCTGGATCTTATCTTTCAATGTTCGGCATTCGTCAATGGTGTACCCCTTCATATCAGAATGATATGCACAGGTTTTGTTTGGAATGACCCATTGAGATGAGTTCTCCATTGCCACAGTAGGAATAAGGGTGACATAACCAGCTGCCTTCAACCTTTCATACAACTGGTCGATGGGTTCAATAATAGCAGTGTATTGTCTAGGTGGTTTACGGTCAAAGTTAGGTCGGGGTTTCTAGTAATTTGGACGAGTTGGAGGTGAATGATAGTAGGACGGCTGGGTGTTATAAGTGTGATGGGCAGTGGAGGGTTGAGAATATCTGGGAGATGAGGGCTGGTATGTGGGTGGAGGTGTTTGGTATGCGGGTGGAGGTGTTTGATATGTGGGTGGAGATGTTTGATATGTGAGTGGAAATTTTGGGCCTTGGGCCACCATTACTGCCCCCACTTCTCTTTTCTTTGATATGCCACCTGATTGTAATGCTTTGTTCATGGCCTATAGTGCCTCGAAATTTGTCACCATCCCGCTTTTGATACCTTCCTCAATTCTTTCTCCAAGTTTGATGATATCGTAGAACTTGTGATTCTCAATGACCATTAGCCTTTCATAATATTGTGGGTTCTATGCCCTGACAAAGAACTTGTTCATTTGTTCTTCTTCTAGTGCTGGTTTGACCTTGGCTACTTCTGACCTCCATCGAATAGCATACTCACGGAAGTCTCAGTTGGCTTCTTCTTTAAATTCTAGATGTAGAAGACATCCGGTGCCTTCTCCGTGTTGAACCTGAACCGGTCCATAAATTTTGATGCCATACTCACCCAATTGGCCCATTTCTTAGGGTTCTGGCTTATGTACCAGGACAGGGCATCTCTAGTAAGACTTCTCATGAAGAGCTTCATTCAGATCCTTTCATCTTTTCCGACCCCCACGAGCTTGTCACATTAAGTTCTCAAATGTATCTTGAGATCACCTGTTCCGTCAAACATTTCAAACTTGGGAGGTTTGTAACCCTCCGGCAGTTCCACGTCTGGTTGTATGCATAAATCTTCATAATTTAGACCTTCTATCCCTTTGTCTTCTTCGACACCCTGAACTCGACTTATCAGTTTCTTAAGTTCCTCGGCCATGTTCTTGATGAGCAAGTCCTTCTCAGCGGATTCTAGTGTATATGAGATTGGTTGAGTAGAGTGAGGTACGATTTCCACGTATATAGGGTTGTTTTGGTGAGTGCTAAGGACTTGGGTGTAGTGGTGATCGTTGGTTGAGTTTTGAGGGTCAGAAACGGGTTGTGGTGTGTTCTGAGGAGTGTGATAGGTGGTGGCTCGTGGGTATTGGATTGGTTGATGATGGTGTTGTGGTGGAGTTGGTATTGGTAAGGGATTGAGATATTGAGGTGGAGTTGCATATTGATGTGGTACGGGAGGGTTTTGTGGATGCTGGTTAAGTGTATTTTGGGGAGGCACTGGGTTTTTTGGTATTTTGTTGGTTGATATCGGGGACGTTGAGGGTGAGGGAGAGGTTTGCTAAGTTGTGGACCTACTGGAGTTCTCCCTGTAACTTTAGTTTCTGTTCCAACCGTAAAACTAAGTCTTTTGGTGCCGGATTACTTCAACCGTCTGAAGTTTCTACATTCTCAGCATTTTCCTTTTGAATACCACTTAAGTCATCCATTTTAGTTTTCGCTATGCTTCTCATATTACTTGGAGGAGGAGGAGGTGGAGGGCCTTTAGATTTGGTGTGATATGCTGATGAATCTAGGATGTGCGAACCAACCTTAGGAGATGTGAATATAAAGAATAAAGAAAAACAAAAGGTAAACAAGTCAATAAGGGTTCTGAAATGTTTGCAGTATTTAAACACATATTGTGGGAATGTAAATTTGTGTCCTAATTTGGGAGTCTCGTTGTGCCTGAGGTAGGCCTAGCGACAAATAGATTTGGAGAAATTCAGTGCCAATAATTGTCTCATTTCATTAATGTAAAGACAGACGACCCAAAACAACACTAAAAATGATAATTTTACTAATGACACTTGGCCTTATTACATTTGAAAAGCAAGTAAAACTAATCTATTTGGTCCCAGAAGGACCCTCTCTAGACTGGATGCTCTTGTCGATCAGTTCCCCCAGTTTGCACAGGTTCAGTAGTAAGAATGCCCTTGCCAAATGTCCTCATTCATTTCCCTCAGCGTTCTGGCAATCAGTGACTCTTTTTCTCATTTTCCCTTCCAATTCAATCAGACTGTACTCCAGATATTCCAACTTTTCGCTAGATTTTACAGCCCTCTCTTCCACTCATTGATCATTTCAATGTCGGCCTTATGCTGCTCCATATGCTCAACTTCAGACTCACAAATTCTTTTGCGCAATTTGTTATACTTCACCTGTGCTTCAGTAACTTCGTCTATGACCCTATTTCTTGGACCAACCTTTGGCTCGAAGATTCCTGCTATGTTATCATCCAACCATGAGGGGTAGAAGTATGTATGACCCGCATGATATCGATCCGGATCGATAGTATCATTTTCCACGATAATCTTCAAGTGCCACATGTGTTGTGCTTCATCTTTATATGGGATGGCACCCTAAAAGTCGGCTATGAAATGACTCATTTTAGCGATTCGTGGTATGGCCTGTCTCCTACCTGCCTGTCTCATAACCCTAAGGGGAGCATAAGGGTATATGCCCCTTAACCCAATCAGTACCAAGTGTGGAGCATCCCTGGATCTGATGATGAACTCGTCGGTAGGGAACCACTCGAACATCCATTGAACCTGGTCCTCGGCCAAATTGTTGAAAACCTGTACCCATCCTACAATGTTCTCCAGTTGAGAAAATCTATCTAGTATATAGGTCATTCTTTTGGGATGGTGGAAGACTATATGATCATTCCACGGCCTTCGCCGAAATTTTTGACGGTATTGGCCCTTTTGGAGATATTCTAACAACCAAACTTGCTGCAACAAATTGCAACCCTTGAAGAATTGGAACCCTTTCTGACAGCATTCCAAAGCCCGGTACATGTCTGCAATGATCATAGGGACAATGGTATATGTCTTCCCCTCGATCCCGTCCATCAAAGTTTTGGCCACCATGGTCAGCCTGGTATGGATTCAGTCTCCTTGGATCGGGAATACTAGCATGCCCAAGAAACACACAATGAACACAATGACCCTGCGATGAATCCAATCCAAGGAGGTGATGGAGAATTCATCATCAAAAATACAGTAAGACCTGTTATGACTGTATCATTCGTAGAGGAAGTCGAAAGGTATGTAGGAGTCTTTCAGGTACTTTAAATCATCATTCTTCTTTAACCCCATCATCTTAAGAAATCCCCTAGTGGTATGATTTTCAGGTACCAATAGACCAGGGCTATCCCAAGGCAACCCAACAAATCTGTCACGACCCGGATTTTCCACCCTCAAGGGTCGTGATGGCGCCTACTAATGTGAGCTAGGCAAGCCAAATTATTGAACAGATTACCTTTATCCATTTTATACCCTTTTAGCATTTATAAAGCAATAATGTGAAAAACAATGAAAATTTCATTAAGCGGAAGAAATGTAGTAAAATATCTGAAATATGAATCTAATACAACTGTTTAAGCCTTAATCACCCAGAACTGGTGTCACAGTACCACATACGATCTAATAGTGCTAAATACAAAGTCTGAAAATAATGACATCACTGTTTCCGAATCAAAGAAATGAAACAGGAAATAAAGGATAGAGGAGGTGACGCCAAGGCCCGCGGATGCCTGCAAGACTACCTCGGGTCGCCTGTTGGACTGAAGGCAGCAACTTCACTGCGGTACGAAGTCTACAACACTGGGATCTGCACAAAATAGTGCAGAGTGTAGTATCAGCACAACCGACCCCATATGCTGGTAAGTGTCTAGCCTAACCTCAGCGAAGTAGTGACGAGGCTAGGACCAGGCTACCAAATAAACTTGTGGAGTTATATCATAAACAGTGAAATAGAGGTAGATAGATGCAATTAAACTTGGGCAGGGGAACCATGCTTCGGGGAATAACAGATACAACAGAATATCAAGAGAATATAAAGAAACCAAAATCCCATTACAAACACGGATAAGGAAAACAAATGCAGAGTTCACTTTCATTTCATATCTCGTTGCAGGCGTGCAACCCGATCCCATTTCATGTATCTCGTTGCAGGCGTGAAACCCGATCCCATTTCATATATCTCGTTACAGGCGTGTAACCTGATCCTATTCACATAGCTCATTGTAGGCGTGCAACCCGCTCCCATTTCACATATCTCATTGCAGGCGTGCAACCCGCTCCCATTTCACATGTCTCGTTGCGGCGTGCAACCTGCTCCCATTTAATATATTTCTATGGCGGCGTGCCACCCGATCCCATTTACAAATCAACAACAATCACAAGAGAATCCCGGCAAGGGAACAATTATATTTCAATAACATCCCGACAAGGGAACAATAATATCAAGACAACATCCCGGCAAGGGAACAATAATGATAATAACTTCCAGGCAAGTGAATAATAAAGTTAATAACATCCCAGCAAGGGAACAATAATGATAATAACATGTGAAGCTCAATAAACCACAATGGAGTCATAAAAACTATATTACAAGACTCACGGGCATGCTTGACACCGACGTATAGATACTCATCACCATGCCTATACGTCGTACTCCACAATTAACACGTAGAAAATAAGACACAACTCCTAATCCCTCAAGCTAAGGTTAGACCAAACACTTACCTCGATGCCACGAACACAATTCAAGCATCTACTATCACTTTACATCTTGATTCCACCACCCATTCGCTAGTATCTAGCCACAAGTTACTTAATTGCATCAATAAACGCTAAATGAATCAATCCCTATGCATGAAAATGAGTTTTCCAAAGTTTTACCCAAAAAGTCAAATATTGCCCTCGGGCCCACATGGTCAAAGCCTGAGGTTCGAACCAGAACCCAATTACCCATTCCCCCATGAACCCAAATATATAATTTGTTTTGAAATCAGACCTCAAATAGAGGTCCAAATCCCCAATTTTTAAAAAACCTAGGTCTACCCAAAACACCCAATTTCCCCCATGAAAATCATTGATTTTGAGTTGAAATCATGTGAAAAGATGTTAATGATTGAAGAAAACGAGTTAAAATTGACTTACAATCGATTTGGAAGAAGAGTTGTTCTTGAAAAATCGCCCTAGGGAGTTTGTGTTTTGAAAGGATGTGAAAAATGGTTGATTTTTGGCTAAGTATAAAAATTACAGGTTGCAGGTTTGGGAATTGCGAACCCCGACATCTGCTGGGTTCGCATTTGCGAAGGGGGTTCTCACATTTGCGAGTTGGGAAATGCAAACAAGGTATCGCATTTGCGACCACTAGCTAGGAGGTGAGCATTGCATTTGCGATAGATTTCCTCGCAATTGCGAGGTAGCGTCTGCAATCCTCAAGTCCAAATATTCACCCTGTGGCCTATCCAAAACTCACCCAAGCCCTTGGGGCTCCAAACCTAAAAACATCATTCTGACTCGCTCGTGCATTCAAATCACTTGAATAATATCAACAACTATGAAGTTAGCATCAAAATCATAAAATTTTCTTAAGAACTTCAAATTTCCAATTTTCTCAAAAATGATCTAATTCACGTCGTTTCAAGTCCATTTCTTACCAAATTTCATATACTTATCTTAAATCACATATAAGACCTGTACCGGGCGCCGGAACCAAAATACGTGCCCGATACCATCGAGTTCTAATTACAATACATTTCCAAAACTCATGAACAATTTCAGAAAACAATTTTCTTTAACAAATTCATTTCTCGGTCTTGGGACCTCGGAATTCGATTTCGGGCATACGCCCAAGTCCCATATTTTCCTACGGACTCTCCGGGACCGTCAAATCACGGGTCTAGGTCCGTTTACCCAAAATGTTGACTGAAGTCAAATTAATTCATTTTATAATCAAAATTTATCATTTTTCACAGATTTTCACATATTGGCTTTCCGACTACGCACCCGGACAGCACACGCAAATTGAGGTGAGACAGAAAGAGGTTTTTAAGGCCTCGGAACGCAGAATTCATTTTAAAAATAGGTGATGATCTTTTGGGTCATCACATTCTCCACCTCTAAAATAACTGTTCATCCTCGAATTGACAGAAGAAGGAAGTACCTAAGTTGGGGAAAAGATGGGGATAACGGCTCCGCATATCAGACTCGGACTCCTAGGTTGATGCCTCACTAGGCTGACCTCTCCACTGAACACGAACAAAAGGAAAACTCTTCGCTCTCAACTGACGAACCTGCCGGTCTAGAATAGCTACCGGCTCCTCCTCATAAGACAAGTCCTTGTCCAACTGGACAGTGCTAAAATCTAACACGTGGGATGGATCGCCGTGATATTTTCGAAGCATGGACAACTGAAACACTGGATGCATGGATGATAAGCTCGGCGGCAATGCAAGTCTATAAGCCACCTCTCCCAGTCGATCAAGAATCTCAAATGGGCCAATGAACCTAGGGCTAAGCTTGCCCTTCTTCCCAAATCTCATAACGCCCTTCATAGGCGACACTCGAAGCAATACCCGCTCACCGACCATGAATGCCAAATCAAGAACCTTACGGTCGGCATAACTCTTTTGCCTGGACTGAGCTGTACGAAGCCTATCTTGAATGATCCTGGCCTTATCCAAGGCATCCTGAACCAGATCTATACCCAACAACCGAGCCTCTCCCGGTTCAAACCATCCAACCGGATACCGACACTGCCTATCATATAAAGCCTCATAAGGAGCCATTTGAATACTCGACTAGTAGCTGTTGTTGTAAGTAAATTCTGCTAAAGGCAAAAACTGATCCCACGAGCCTCCAAAGTCAATGACATAAGCTCGGAGCATATCCTCCAAAATTGAATGGTCCGTTCGAACTGCCTGTCCGTTTGAGGATGAAATGTTGTGCTCAACTCAACCCATGTGCCCAACTCTCGTTGAACTGCTCTCCAAAAATGAGAGGTAAACTGCGTATCTCAGTCCGAAATAATAGACACAGGCACACCATGAAGACGAACAATCTCCCGGATATAGATCTCAGCTAACCTCTCGGAAGAATAGTAGATTGCCACAGGAATGAAATGCGCTGACTTGGTTAGCCTATAAACAATAACCCACACTGCATTGAACTTCCTCTAAGTCCATGGGAGTCCAACAACGAAGTCCATAGTGATACGCTCCTACTTCCACTCAGGAATCTCAATCTTCTGGAACAAACTACCAGGCCTCTGATGCGTATACTTAACCTGCTGACAATTGAAACACCGAGCCACATATGCAATGATATCCTTCTTCATTCTCCACCACCAATAATGCTGCTGCAAATCCTGATACATCTTCGCGGCACCCAGATGAATAGAGTATCGGGAGCTATGGGCCTCCTCTAAAATAAACTCTCGGAATCTATCCATATTAGGCACACAAACTCAACCCTGCAATCTCAAAACTCCATCATCACCTAAGGTAACTTGCTTGGCACCTCTGTGCTGCACCGTGTCTCTAAGGACACACAAATGGGGATAATTATACTGCCGATCACAGATACGCTCCAATAAAGAAGAACGAGCGACCGTGAAAGCTAACACACGACTGGGCTCAGAAACATCCAACCTCACGAACTGATTGGCCAAAGCTTGAACGTCCAAAGCAAGCGGTCTCTCAACGACTGGAATATAAGCAAAACTGCCCATACTGGCTGACTTCCTACTCAAAACATCGGCCACCACATTGGCCTTTCCCAGATGATTTAAGATGGTGATATCATATTCCTTTAACAACTCCAACCACTTTCTCTACCTCAAATTCAACTCCTTTTGTTGGAACAAATACTATAGACTCTTATGATCCGTGAATACCTCACATGCCATGCCATACAGATAGTGCCTCCAAATCTTCAACGCATGAACAATGGCTGCCAACTCCAAATCATGCTCTGGATAGTTCTTCTCATGAATCTTTAACTGCCGTGAAGTATGGCAATGACTTTGCCATCCTGCATCAACACCGCACCAAGTCCAATACGAGATGCATCACAATAAACTGTATATGGCCCTGAACCTGTGGGCAAAACCAACACTGGTGCCGTAGTCAAAGCTGTCTTGAGTTTCTGAAAGCTCGCCTCATACTCGTCCGACCACCTGAACTAGGCACCCTTCTGGGTCAACCTGGTCATCGGGGCTGCGATAGATGAAAACCCCTCCACAAACCATCGATAGTAGCCTGCCAATCCCAAGAAACTCTGGATCTCTGTAGCTGATGCTGGTCTAGGCCAGTTCTTGACTGCCTCAATCTTCTTTGGATTAACCTGAATACCCTCTACTGATACAACATGACCCAGGAATGCAACTGAACTCATCCAAAACTCACACTTAAACTTAGCATACAACTGACTATCCCTCAAGGTCTGAAGAACCACTCTAAGATGCTGCTCGTGCTCCTCCCGGCTGCGGGAATAGATCAAAATATCATCAATGAAGACTATCACAAATGAATCCAAATAAGGCCTGAACACTCAGTTCATCAAATCCATAAAAGTTGTTGGGGCATTTGTCAACTCGAATGACATCACCAAGAACTCATAATGCCTGTACCGAGTGCGAAAAGCTGTCTTAGGGACATCGGATTCCCTACTCCTCAACTGATGGTAGCCCGATCTCAAGTCAATCTTCAAAAATATCTTAACCCCCTGAAGCTGATCAAACAAATCATCAATCCTCGGTAATGGATACTTATTCTTGATTGTAACCTTGTTCAATTGCCAGTAATCAGTACACATTCTCATCGATCCATTATTCTTCTTAACAAACAACACCGGCGTACCCCAAGGCGAAACACTAGGTCTAATAAAACCTTTCTCAAGCAAGTCTTGCAACTGCTCCTTCAACTCTTTCAACTCAGGCGGGGCCATACGATACAGTGGGATAGAAATAGGTTGAGTGCCCAGAGCCAAATCAATGCAAAAGTCAATATCCCTATCGGGAAACATACCCAACAGGTATGAAGGGAATATCTTAGGAAACTCACGAACAATGGACACATAATCAATAGAAGGAACCTCAACACTAGAATCATGAACATTGGCCAAATAGGCCAAATGCCCCTTCTCGACCATACACCGAGCCTTCACGTACGAGATGACACTGCGGGTAGAATGACCAGGAGTCCCTCTCTACTCTAAACGAGGTAAACCTGACGAGGCTAAGGTCACAGTTTTGGCATGGTAGTCCAAGATAGCGTGGTAAGGTGATAACCAGTCCATCCCCAATATGACATCAAAATTAACCATGTCCAGAAGAAGCAAATCTACACGAGTCTCAAGACCTCCAATCACAACTATACAAGAACGATGGACTCGATCTACCACAATAGAATCACCCACCGTGTAGACACATAAACAGGAGCACTCAAGGAATTACTATGCATGACCAGGTACGGTGCAAAATAAGATGACACATAGGAGTACGTAGATCCTGGATCAAATAAAACTGAAGCATCTCTGCTACAAACTAGAACAGTACCTGTGATAACTGTATCAGAAACCTTAGCCTCGGGCATGGCTGGAAGAGCATAACATCGGGGCGGGGCCCACCACCCTAACTACATCTCTAGGATGGCCTGCTGTTGGTTGGCCTCCACCTCTAGCGGCCTGGGCTCCACCTCTAATACCTCTACCTCCACCTCTAGCACCTCTACCCCCACCTCTAGTGGCTGGGCGGGATGTGGAACACTCGGTGCCTAAACCATGGCACGGGAACCCTACTGCTGAGAACTGCTCGGTGCTCAAGGGCAATATCTAGCAATGTGCCTCGTGTTGCCACAAGTAAAACAAGCCCTCAGCTGCTGGGGCTGATGACCCTGGAAACTCTGAAGCGCCAGTGCACTAACAAGAGCTAGTGGTGCACTGTAGGACTGCTGATCCGAATACTACATATAAGAACCACGACCACCTGAAGCACCGTGAGAAACTTGAAGTACTGACTGAAAAGGCTTAGGAGGATGGCCTCTACCATACAAATCCCTACCTCCAGACGAGGTACCACTGAATTGGCTTGAATGATGAGGCCTTTTGTCAGACCCCTGACCACCTCCCTTTGATAGAACCATCTCTGCTCTCCTGGCCACATTGACCACCTCCTAGAAAGAAATCTCACTCCCTGTCTCCCTAGCCATCTAAAGACGAATCGGTTGAATAAGTCCATCAATGAACCTCCTCACCCTCTCTATCTCTCTCGGTGGGAAGTAAGATAAGAGCATGATGAGCCAAGTTGATGAATCTGGTCTCATACTAGGTAACAATCATAGAACCCTACTGGAGACACTCAAACTGCCTCCGATAGATCTCTCTCTGAGTAATAGGGAGAAACTTCTCCAGAAATAACTGAGTAAACTACTTCCAAGTCAAAGCTGGTGGTCCGACTAGTCTAGCCAAGAAATAATCTCTCCACCAAGTCTTGGCGGATCCAGACAAGCGAAAAGTAGCAAAATCGACCCCATTGGTCTTAACTATCCCCATGTTCCTGAGAACCTCATGATAGCTGTATAAATAATCCTGGGGATCCTTAGAAGATGCACCGCTGAAAGTAGTAGTGAAGAACTTGGTGAACCTGTTCAACCTCCACAAAGCATCGATAGACATAGCTGCTCCATCACCGGTCTGAGCTACCACACCCGGCTGAACTGCTCTAACTGACTGAACTGCTGGAGTCTAGAACTGGGGAGCTACCTGCTCCGGAGTGCGAGTAGCAGGAGTCTAGGCTCCTTCTCCATCCTGAGAGATGGCTGGTGCTAAAGGAAGCAAGTCTGCCCGGGTGACACTCTCTATAAGGCCCACTAGACGAACCAAAGCATCCTGGAGTACGGGGGTAGCAATAAACTCTTCTGGGACCTGAGCTGGGCCTACCAGAACTATCTGGGCTGGAACCTCATCAGCAAAGTCAACCTGAGGCTCCATCGTTGGTGTTGCTGCTCTAGGCTGAGCTCTGCCCCAACATTAGCCTCTAGCATGGCCTTGGCCTTGGCCTCGCCCTCTGCCCCTCGTGGGAGCTGTTGTTGAGGGCTCGGGCTGCTAGTTAGTGGATGAGGAAGCGCGTGTTCTCGCCATTTGCGAAAGAACGGAGTAGAAATTCAATTAGCATTGAGAAACCAAACCGCATGATAGGAGAGAATAAATGTGGAGTTTTTCCTAACTCTGTAGCCTCTGGGGGATAAATACAAATGTCTCTGTACCGATCCCTCAGACTCTACTAAGCTTGTCTGTGAACTGTGAGACCCATGTAACCTAGAGCTTTGATACCAACTTGTCACGACCCGGATTTCCCACCCTCGGGAGTCGTGATGGCGCCTACTAATGTGAGCTAGGCAAGCTAAATTATTGAACATATTACCTTTATCCATTTTTATACCCTTTTAGCATTTATAAAGCAATAATGTGAAAAAAGCAGAAATTTCATTAAGCGGAAGAAATGTAGTAAAATATCTGAAATATGAATCTAATACAACTGTTTAAGCCTTAATCACCTAGAACTGGTGTCACAGTACCACAAACGATCTAAGAGTGCTAGGTACAAAGTCTAAAAATAATGACATCACTGTTTCCGAATTAAAGAAATGAAATAGGAAATAAAGGATAGAGGAGGTGACACCAAGGCCCGCGGACGCCTGTAGAACTACCTCGGGTCGCCTGTTGGACTGAAGGCAGCAACCTTACTGTGGTCCGAAGTCCACAACACTAGGATCTGCACAAAAGAGTGCATAGTGTTGTATCAGCACAACCGACCCCATGTGTTGGTAAGTGTCTAGCCTAACCTCGGTGAAGTAGTGACGAGGCTAGGACCAGACTACCAAATAAACTTGTGTAGTTATATCATAAACAGCGGAAATAGAAGAAGATATTTGCAATTAAACTTGGGCAGGGGAACCATGCTTCGGGGAATAAGAGATACAACAAAATATCAAGAAACCAAAATCCCATTACTAACACGGGTAGGGAAAAGAAAAATGTAGAGTTCACTTTTATTTCACATCTCGTTGCAGGCATGCAACCCGATCCCATTTCATGTATCTCGTTGCAGGCGTGCAACCCGATCCCATTTCATATATCTTGTTGCAGGCGTGTAACCTGATCCCATTTCACATATCTCGTTGCAGGCATGCAACCCGCTCCTATTTCACATATCTCGTTGCAGGCGTGCAACCCGCTCCCATTTCATATATCTCGTTGCAGGCGTGCAACCCACTCCCATTTCATATATTTTCGTGTTGGCGTGCCACCCGATCCCATTTACAAATCAACAACAATCACAAAGAATCCCGATAAGGGAATGGTTATTTTTCAACAACATCCCGGCAAGGGAACATCAAGACAACATCCTGGCAAGGGAACAATAATGATAATAACATCCCGGCAAGGGAATAATAAAGTTAATAACATTCTGACAAGGGAACAATAATGATAATAACATGTGAAGCGCAATAAACCACAACGGAGTCATAACAACTACAATACAAGACTCACGGGCATGCTTGACACCGACGTATAGATACTCATCACCATGCCTATACGTCGTACTCCATAATTAACACGTAGCAAATAAGACACAACTCCTAATCCCTCAAGCTAAGGTTAGACCAAACACTTACCTTGATGCCACGAACACAATTCAAGCCTCTACTATCGCTTTACCTCTTGATTCCACCACCAATTCGTTCGTATCTAGCCACAAGTTATTTAATTACATCAATAAACGCTAAATGAATCAACCCCAATGCATGAAAATGAGTTTTCCAAAGTTTTACCCAAAAAGTCAAAATTCGCCCCCGGGTCCACATGGTCAAAACCCGAGGTTCGAAACAAAATCCGATTACCCATTCCCCTACGAACCCAAATATATAATTTGCGAGGTCCAAATCCCCAATATTTGAAAAACTTAGGTTCTACCCAAAACACCCAATTTTCCCCATGAAATTCATTGATTTGAGTTGAAATCATGTGAAAAGATATTAATGATTGAAGAAAACGAGTTAAAATTGACTTACAATCGATTTGGAAGAAGAGTTGTTCTTGAAAAATCGCCCTAGGGAGTTTGTGTTTTGAAAGGATGTGAAAAATGGTTGATTTTTGGCTAAGTATAAAAATTACAGGTTGCAGGTTTGGGAATTGCGAACCCCGACATCTGCTGGGTTCGCATTTGCGAAGGGGGTTCTCACATTTGCGAGTTGGGAAATGCAAACAAGGTATCGCATTTGCGACCACTAGCTAGGAGGTGAGCATTGCATTTGCGATAGATTTCCTCGCAATTGCGAGGTAGCTGGCCTGGGCCTTTGATCACATTTGCGACGAGGCCTTCGCATTTGCAATCCAGGCTTTGCAAATCCTGCAGGGATGCAATGCACAGCTGAAAGTCTGCAATCCTCAAGTTCAAAAATTCACCTCGTGGCCTATCCAAAACTCACCCGAGCCCTCGGGGCTCCAAACCAAATATGCAAATCAACCTAAAAACATCATACAGACTCGCTCGTATATTCAAATCACTAAAATAACATCAATAACTATGAATTTAGCATCAAAATCACGAAATTTTCTTATGAACTTCAAATTTCCACTTTTCTCAAAAATGATCCAATTCACGTCGTTTCAAGTCCGTTTCTTACCAAATTTCACAGACTTATCTTAAATCACATATAAGACCTTTACCGGGTGCCGGAACCAAAATACGGGCCCGATATCATCGAGTTCTAATCACAATTCATTTCCAAGACTAATGAACAATTTCAAAAAACAATTTTCTTTAAAAAATTTATTTCTCGGGCTTGGGACCTCGGAATTCGATTCCGGGCATACACCCAAGTCCCATATTTTCCTAAGGACCCTCTGAGACTGTCAAATTACGGGTTCGAGTCCGTTTACCCAAAACGTTGACCGAAGTTAAATTAATTCATTTTATTATCAAAATTTACCATTTTTCATAGCTTTTCATATATTGGCTTTCCGGCTAAGCGACCGAACTGTGCACACAAATAGAGGTGAGATAGAAAGAGATTTTTAAGGCCTCAAAATATAGAATTCATTTTAAAACGGGTGATGACCTTTTGGCTCATCACAGAATCCCCTATTTCTTCCAAGAAAGGGTCATTTCTATGCTTCCAAAGTGGAACACAACCCTTTCTTTGTCCTAGAACATGGTGGCGGCTTCGATCAACATTTTGTTTGGATGAAGGTCCAGCAAAGAAGGCAAATTTCCTAAGACCATTTTCACATGATTTTGGTCGCATGAAGGAAGATCCCTCCGCCAATCTAGTAGAAGTGAAGGTATGCTACCGACCATGCCGAACCTGGGGACTTTGCCTCATTTTTTCTGCAAAACAAAATATGGTTAAGCTCTTTCCCCCTCCAGGTTCATCTATTTATACAACAATAATTAACATATTGGCACTTATTTCTCCAAAATTAATGCACACAATCGTAGTTGCGTCCGTTGGGATTATGGAAAACTCGATGGACTTTTGGGTGAGGCTTGTCTTAAAGGATTATTATGTGGACAACATATTAATCCGGCTAGGTTTGACCATGATGCATGCACGATTTATCAGAGTAAGGTTGCTATAGAGGTCTAGACTGGGACCCTCAAGCGTACGACTTGAGGGGAAAAGGCACGGAACCGTCGAACGCACTGCTGATCGATTAGTTTTACTGTAAAATACACCTTTTTGAATTTAAAAGGGTGATATATAGGGAGAGCGCAAACACTCATGAAGCGTTGCTATAGGATTGATTACGCACGAGTGGAATATGATGTTGAGCATGATTTATGCAACAATAAATAGCATATTGTCAAGTATTTGCACGTTTAAAATGATAAATGCGGTATTTAAATAATTGAAAGACATTTATAAGAAGAAAACAAGGAGACAAGTTAGTTTCGGGAAATAAAGGAAGTCATAAGTGCTGGAAAATAAGTAATTAAATCCAAGTATGGGGGAAAGGGAAATGGTGCACAAGATAAAGCATGCTTAAGACTAATTCACAAAAACAAGTTCGTTATGGTAAGAGCCTAAAATATCCCCAGCAGAGTTGCCATGCTGTCGCGCCCCCTTTTTCCTCGCGGAGTCCGGGTTTCGACATTCATTGGGAACAACTCATTTTCTTTTGGGAATTGGGTATTTGATTTTGAAGAGTCGCCACCTAACGGATTTAAGGTGCGTTAGGGCACCTAGAGCAGATAACTCATAAAACCGGTTTGCATTACCAGAGATTGGGTAAGGGCTCGAAATAACCTTGAGGGGAAGGGGTTAGGCACCCCTCGCGGTCCACAACGGTGGGTCCCGACCGGACTCAAATTGTGTGAATTAGTCTTATAAACAGATAAAGCAAATATAGACAAGTTGTATTTAAAACATGGGGTAAAAGGAGTCCTAGGTTTTTTAGCCTACATGATCACATCTGTACAATGCTTGGTAATTGTCCCCAAGTTGGGGTGCTACACATAGCATTAGCGCACAAGTCACAATTACCCTCCCCTTAGTGGTTATATAAGCACTTTTAATTAAACGAACTCTACGCGTGCATTACACGTCCCTTCCTTGTGGCCCTGGAGGTATTTAGGACCTTTAATTTAGGCAGTTCTAGACTTTTCTAAGGTACTTAAAGGATAAAAATCTAGGCAACAATCAAAAAAATTAGGACAGTCAAGTAAAGAACAATTAAGGGGTTCATGTTTACCTCCACAAATAAACAGACAATTAGTACGTCTCAAACATCAGATTTTAGATATTTCAGAAAGGTCCTACAACAGGATATCTAGGTGAGCATGACAAGCAGAGAATATGAAACATTGTGTTAAGGCAAAGCGATAGAGACCTAATCAGTTTACCTACTGATTTTTAGGACCTGTTGAATCTGGGCAGTCACAAATAAGCAAAGCATAGTTTCACAGTTTTTATTAGACCTTGATTACCTACAGGCTTGCCTAGGTGTGGATCTGTGATACCCAATAAACATGTTATCTAAATGTAATTAGAATTCTGGGAATCAGTTTAAAACAATTTGAATTTATTAAGTCCTATATGCATGCTGGTCTAGGTACTGAACATTACATTACAGAACTGGTTTATACACACTCATCTCTAAGACATCTAAGTGTTGGGATCGTTTTTAAACAATTTTTTATAGACATGATAGTTATTGAATCAGGCAATGTAGATATGGTTTAAAAGCAAATACAGTCCTAAAACAAGATCTCTAATGCACAGAAAGAATGGATGTTTCTTATTAGGCAGAATTATAATAGTAACTTAATAATAGGATTCTAGATGATCATGATTATGCAGAAAATGGAATTTCGTAACAAATGATTTAGTGTGCCTATAACAAGTTGTCCAGTATGCCAAGTGATCCAAAAAACATGGTTTCTAATGCAAGAAAACATAGTACAAACCTAAAGCATGATTTCTAATGCAAGTAAGCATAATATAGACCTAAAGGCATGATTTATACCCTATTTCCCCACAAAAATTATATAAGAATCCCTCCCTTTTACTAATTTCCCCAATACCTATTTACAAAGATTATTATTACAGACCATGGAACAAATGAATTACGGAATAAACCAAGTTATGCTATAAGGAACCTGAATATAGGCCCAAAGGATAAACCTGGCAAACCAGGCTTTCAACCAGTCTCAAAATGTCATAATCTCATAGTGCACCCAATGATATCCTGGTGTGTCAAAGTTCCCAAGGGCCTCAGGGACCCCAGGCAAAGCTCATACCAAGGTCCCTTTTAAAGAGAAGTAGTTATTTGTGAAGTGTGGAGAGGCGAGCCCCAGTGTGCCAGAATTCAGAGGAATCTCATGGATTCCTAGGCAGTACACACATTGGAGGGGCAGGAGCCTAAGTATTCTAAGAGTAAGAGTGGGAGAGAGTGTTTGAAAGAGTGAAAATAGTTTTACGAAACAATTCAGAAGTAAAACAATTCAAGGGTGAGCATAGTTTAACAAGGGAAAACATTTAGGAGTGAAAATAGTTTTAAAAGTGAAGCTAATGTTAGAAGTGTGAAACAATTTAGAGGTAAGGACATATCGGGAGTGAAAAATAGTTTAGGAAACATTTTAAACAAAGGTTCAGCAAACCCAAAAAACAGAACATAGTCATAAAACATCAAGGCAAAGACTCTCATTCATCTTAGTTTATTAACTGTTCCTAGATGAGCATATGGTCACATGCAAAGGGGTAGTAGGGATAGGGAGTCATATTGTGAGAGGTTGATATTTTAAGAGCATGCTAGTGGAAGTAGACATAGGTCCAGCAAGTATACAGACTTACTGAAAGCAGAAGCACATAGGTCTGGCTGAACAGGAGTAAACAGGTTGAAAACAAGACACATAGGTTCAATCAAGAAGAAGTAGGTATGCCATTGTAGTAAACATATAGGTAGACATACTATTGCAGCATACACATCAGTTTGATTAAGTAAGAGGAAGGCATGTTAATCATAAGGAAGCACATTGAACAGCAGGAAGCATATAATCTAATTGAATGGCAGTACACATGCTGATTAGGAACAGTAACATGGAGCACATAGGTTTAATTAAAGATAGGCAGGCTGATAAAAGATCCCACCGGTTTAATAATAGAGAAGTGAACATGCTGATAACAAGGCACATAGTTGAATCAGAATAGTAGTAGACATGCTGAGCATGAAAACATACAAGTTCAAAAGAAGGCATACTGATTGTAAGAAAAACATATAGTTTTAATTGAATGGCAATAGTGAGAGCATACCAGTTAAGAAAGCAGAAGCAGAAGGTAAAGTAGGCAGGATTTAACAGTCTAGTCTTGGCTTTCAGCCGACTAGACAAGCAATGAACACAAGTAGCAGAAAGAGATGAGAGCAAAGTTTGTGTGTGAGTGCGTTTGTGAACTGTTGTTCGTATTTGAAGAATCAGAATGAGAGGGTATATATAGCACTTAGTGTGGTAAAGCAAATAAGGTAAAGAAGAAATCATAGTCTGTAAAACAATCAAATAAAATCAATCAGCCAATTAGGGGATCAATTCTTGTGGAAAATTCGGAAGAGACCCCTTAAATTGGGGAGAGTCAATTAATGATACAGAACTAGGGCTCAAATAAGACAAGTAATCAATATCATACCATATAGGGAGTCAGTCAAATCCCCAAACCGTACTGATAATTAATTAAAGCAAATGTAATTAATCAAGGTCACAATTAAGGAAACAAATAAAAAGTCCCAGAAAATATTAATTTTAACAGGAAAATTATTCGAATCCCTAATAGAAATCAATTAGTAAAAATCCCAGTGAATACTGATTTTAACATGAAATAATTTTCAAAACTTAAAATAGAATCAATCAATATAACTAGTTCACAAAAATAAACACAATAACGGAAAAAATTGAAGAAATCAGTATATCGCACAGAATCAACTATGGTTTGAACATTTATACGAAAATCAGTTAAGATGATGAAGGAACAATTAACTAAACATTGAGAACTTAGAAAAATCGTTGAAGAAAAGTTTGAGATGAACCCTAGTTTAGAAAGAGTGATTAAAAATCGAAATAATCAATTAAAACAAGAGATTTTTGAGGGAAAACACTTAATAATACTCGAATCATCTCAGATCTATATAGATCTGAGAAGAATCGACAGTAATAACTAGGTTTTTTTCCAGAAAATAATAGAGATGAAGAGAATCGGTCAAAAGACCCATAGATTCATAATAGAGACAAGAAGAATTCCTCATTTACAAACGAAAATGGCCTAAGATAGGCAAGTTTCAAACCAGAAACCGTTGGGTTTCCTTGAGATCTTCTCAAGGACCCATGAAATCGAAGAGCCATGGAGTGTAGGAGACCAAGGGTGGTCGGAGAATACACAGGAGCTCCATAGGAGGGAGGTTTACGCTAGTGGTGGCGACTAGGGTTAGAGTTAGGTTGAGAGAGAGTTGAGAGATGAGGGAACGAAGGGCGGCGGAAATGAAAGAAATGAAAGGGATTAGGGGGGTCGTTTGGGATTCATATAGTAAGAAAGAATAAGGGTCATTGATCTCAGAGATCAACGGCCAGGATTAGAAGGGAGTCTAGGTCAGGTTAGGTTTAATTTGGTTGGGTCTAATTTGAATTGGGCTTGGGTTAAATAAATTGGATTGGGGGAGGGGGTCCGATTTTGGGTGTGAATTAGGGGCTATTATTTAAATACCCATTTTCCTAATTAAAATAATTTTAAAAATAGATAATAAAATGATAAAAAATAGTTTTCAAGCATGGAGATGATTTAAAATAGTTATTAAATATTATAAAAAAAGTCAATTTATGTATAGATAAAGTAGTTATGCCTATGTAGGGGCTATATTTGCAAAATATGCAATAGTCTTAAACATTATAATAAATGCAATTGAAATGTTTGAACACTCACATGAACATAAATGATGAATTTAGATGATTAATCATCATAAAATAGTATGGGGGATAGTTTTGAACATTTATATAATTAAAAAATGCAGAAATAAATGGATTTAGGACCTTTAAAAATTATAGAAAAATTATAAAACACTTGTGCATGTACAATATTTTGAAAGTATTTATGCAAAAAATTAAAATATATGAGGGAAAAATTGGGTATCAACAATGTGTGTGCATCCGGATTTGGATTTGAAGGTCCGTAGGGTAATTTGGAGCGTTTCGGCGAAAGTTGGAAAAGTTGAAGTTTGGGAAAATGAAAAAGTTTGACCAAGAGTTTACTTGTGATATCGGGGTCAGAATGTGATTCCGAGAGTTGGAACATCTCCGTTATATCATTTGGGACTTGTCTGCAAAATTTGGCATCATTCCGGGTTGATTTGATTGGTTTCGGCACGAGATCTTGAAGTTGTAAGATTTCAAAGTTCATGGTTTGATTCGATGTGCAATTTGTATTTTCGGCATTGTCTGACCTCGAGAGAGTCCGTGTTAGGTTATAGAACCTTTTGGTGGGTTTAGTGGGGTCCCGGGGACCTCAGGTGCGTTCCGGGTGGGCTACGGGTTAATTTCTCCTATTTTGAACTGCTGTTCTATTTTTATGGTGTTCTTCTTCGCAATCGCGAAGCTCCTTCCACGTTTGCAAAGTGACTCTGCTGACCACCGCGAGATCCTTCTTCATGTTCGCGTTCAAACTCTCGCGTTCGCGAAGGTTTGGTTTTCCCCTTCATCTCATTCGCGATTAGCCACCCGCATTCGCGAAGCTCTTCCTAGTAGCCTCATATTTTTTCTTCGCGTTCGCGTTCGCCGTCTCGCGTTCGCGTAGGTTCTATTCCTTGTTCTTTGCATTCGAACTCCTTCCCTCGCATTTGTGAAATTTTTTTTCTTGACAACCTTACTTTCCTACTTCGCAAACGCGAGCCTTTCTGCGCGTTCGCGATGCTTTCAGACCTGGGCAGAATATAAGTTTTCCAAATTGAGGGTTAGGCCATTTTCATCATATTTTGACTTGTAGAGCTCGGTTTTGAGCGATTCTTTGTGGGGTTTTCAAGAAAATTGATTGGGTAAGTATTCTTCACCTAGTATTTAATATATTCCATGATTTTATCTTCATTTATATCATTTCATTTGTGTTTCGAGTTGAGGAAAATGTTGGTTTCTGAACAAAGTTTTCAAAATGAAAAATCATAATTTGAGGGATGAAATAGTATCGGAATTTGGTAATTTTAGTATGGTTGAACTCATATCGAAATGGGTGTTTGGGTTTTGTGAAAATTGTCAGGTTCTGAGGTGCGGGTCCGGGGGTCGACTTTTGGACCGATTTTTAGATTATGATAAAGATTGAGGCTTTATGATCCGGAATAGTTTCTTATGAGTTTTATTTGTTCTTTAAAGTTATTTTGGTTAGATTTGAGCCGTCCGGAGATCATTTCACCCGAGAAGTCCATTTTTGAGTATCAGTTTGTCTTCTTTGATGTAGGTATTTTGCCTAACCTTGGTGGGGAATTTTCCCTTAGGATTTGAGTCTTCTATGTTGATTGTAGTCCGTGTACGCGAGGTGACGAGTGCATGTTCGGACTAATTTGTGGAAAGTTGGCCTTTAGGGTTCTTAGGTCCTTATATTCACTGAGTATGAAGTTGATCTTGATATGATTGAGTTCCTATTTACTAGTTTCACCTCTACATGCTTAAATTAGAATTAAATGCTTTAGTATTCACTCTTATTGCCTATTTGACTCTTATTTTACTTAAATGAAGATTTTACCTCTTCTATTGTCATGCTATCTTTCATAACTGCTTATCTTTATTTGAAATTATTATTATCTCATCCTATAATTATTTAGTCTTAATCAAGGTTATGATTTTATTTCCGCTGCTTATCCTAATTGAATTGTTGAATATCCTTCGTAATTGCTCAACCTTAAAAGAAGTTTAGATATCCTATACCTTAGTTGACTTGTCTTTGTTTGGAATATTTGACTCGTGTTAGCTTCCTTGTTGTTGAATTGTATATTGTGGCACTGTTTCTACGTATTAGTTTTCCCTTGTTGAGTTGTTCTCTTTACGCCTAGCATTCTTTGTGGTTATTCCTTGTGAACCGGTTCTACCGTTTCTTTGTGATTTGAAGTTCTTGAGTTGATTTACTTGTCGTACTTTGTATTATTGTCATTGTTGATGTTGTACTTATTGTGGTGATGCATGAAGTTTCTTCCGTGTAGTTGTTAATATTGTGATACATGAGGTTTCTGCCGTGCGGTTGTTGTTATGGGGTTGCATGAGGTTTCTGGCTGTTGATACTATTGATATTTGCATATGCGGTGTGACAAGGCGGGATATACATATTTGCATATGCGGCTTGATATTCCACCTGGTTTCAAGACTCCCAAATTTGAAAAGTATGATGGACATGGAGACCTATTGCCTACCTAAAAAGGTATTGCAATAAACTAAGAGGTGCGGGAAGAGATAAAGAATTGCTAATAACTTATTTTGGGGAAAGCTTTATGGGTGTAGCCTCTGAATGGTTTATGGACCAAGACACATCTCGTTGGTATATCTGGGATGACATGGTACATGCCTTGTCAAACAGTTCCAACACAACATTGATATCGCCCCAGACCGCAATTCCCTTTCAAACCTGAAGAAGAAACCAACTGAAAGTTTCTGGGAATATGTCATTAAATGGAGAGAACAAGCAGCTAGAGTTAAGCCACCCATGGATGACCACGTGCTAATAACTATCTTTCTTCAGGCTCAAGAGCCAAATTATTTTTGAATCATGATGTCCGTAGTGGGTAAATCCTTCTCGGAAGCGATCAAAATTGGGGAAATGGTTGAGAATGGTCTTAAGACAGGAAGAATTATAAGTCAAGCAGTTCTCAAAGCCACAACTCAGGCTGTCCAAATTGAATCTGATAATTTTAGTGACACGAATGAGAAGGATGAAGAAATCATGATGACATTAGGGTCGAGAAGAGGTCCTAGGAGAACGTCTTGAAGGTATGACCAGCCTCGTCTGTTTTTCGATAACTCCCCTGAGCATTACTATCCACCTCAGAACCGACAATACTCTGTTGCTCCACCTCAGTATGTTTTCCAGCCACCAAAACACCCTAGAGGGTGAGCACGAGAACCGCAAAATCTCCACCAGCCTCTACAAAATTTTCAAGTGCCCTATAACCAACATCCAAGCTAGGGGTATAAGGGGGAACAAAGGTTGAAAGATAATTTTACACCTAAAGGAGAGTCTTATGCAAGCTTGTTTGAGAAATTAAAGCATTATGACATGATTGCACCTATTCCTCCAAATCATATGGACCCACGCGCGAGAAGCTTTGACCCTTCTAAAAGGTGTGAATACCATTCCAATGCCCAGGGGTACAATGCCGAAAGCTGTCGGGATTTGAAAAGAGAAATAGAAAGGATGATCCAGGAAAACCTGATTGTGATCCAAGATAGTGACACCCAAAATATCACGCACAATTCTTTACCTGCACATGATGATGCACACTTTGTGGGGATGTTGTCTGGTGACATGGAGTATGAAAATCCTCTCGGAAACTTGCCGACTGAAATTGAAAAAGGCCATGGTGATTCTGATGAATAAATTTATGGCTAAATGTCAAGCTTAGCAATTAAAAAGTCATTCTCTCCTCACTGGAAAGGAATCTTGGTAGCTTGTTTTGATATTTTTCTATTATCTGGGTTATTTCAGGGTTGTGATCTAGATTTTATTTGTTTTATTGAGTCAAGCCCTTCTATCCCTCCATTCTGTTTGTGTGAGTTATGTATGTCTGTTCTGCTGCTATTTTCATTATCCAGGTTATTTTAGGGTTGTAAATCGGATTTTAGGTTATTTGTCTTGTTGTCAAATCCTTCCATCCTTTACTCAATGAAATATAGTTTGTCCTTCTGTGTCATTTTGTTCTTAGTTCGTTTCTCGTTAGTTCTAATGACATGACATGCAAGCGGAAATTTTGACAGATCTTAGAAAACTTATTTAATCTGGAATTGGATAATTGAGAAAAACACAATTTTAGAGACTAAATAATGAGTCGAAACACTTTGGAGTTAAGATCGGTTCAAATTCATGTAGAACTAGAATAGTCATACCCATGGATGTTAATGATCTTTACCTTCAAATCATTGTGAAGGGGGGGCTTGAGGAAAAAACAATTGAAGTTTGGTCGAAAGTTTGACATTAAGGGATGAAAGGTGTCTTGTGACCACGACACACCAAGAAGACAGACATGTTCGTCAATGCTGTGATCGCAAAAAGATACTATGTTTGGCGTTTTCGAGGTTGGGAGGTCCTTTTTCTGCTAACCAAACACTTTATACCCTTTGTCATCCCTTTGAGCCTGTGTTATTTTCTTTGACCACCCTCTTTTGGAATCAAGTTTAGAGTTAAAAGTCAAAAATAAAATAAAATGAAATAATAATAAAAGTCCATGCCCCAAGAGTACAAACTGGGGCAACTCTTTGAAAAAATGAAAAAGAAGAAGAAGAAGAAGAAGAAAAGGACTGTCGAATTTCCATGCCCTCAGATGATAGAAGTTGGGGAAAACAAAAAGAAAAGAAAAAAAGAAAGAAAAAAGAAAAAAAACAGAGGAACAGAAAGAAAAATAGTTAGGTAAGATGTTTGAACTACGTTCGACCTGATTCCTTAAAAAAAGGATACGTAGGCAGCCTCATGGTTCGGTCCAACCAAATAAAAATTAAAAAGAAAAAAAAAAGAAATCTAAAATCCCCAGTATCTAAAACTGGGGCAAAGATTTTGTTCCAAGTTTGAAAGAGTTGATTCCAAGAGTTGTAAGTCTTCAACCCCCTCAGTTTGAGTCTACTTTAAGCCTTCATGTCGTCCTTTCTTTCCAACCCTATCCAAAAACCTTCCAAATAAAGACCTCCCAATATTTCTTCAAGAATACTCAATGAGCAACGATTGTCACGCGACATAGAACATTGTCAAGTTGTTAAAAAAAGCCAAAAAGAAGAAAAGAGAAAAAAGAAAATAAAAAATGAGAGGGTCTTACTAGAGAAAACCTTCACGGGCACTATAAGGCGACGGTAAGTAGATATAAATAAATGAGAGTGACTTGTAGGTGAAAATCCCCCGGGGCACCACTAGTCGAAAGTGAGTCATGAAGCTGATGCAAAGAATTGGCACGAACAAGCCCGACTGCAAGGGTCATAATATTGGTAAAAGGAAAGGTTAGATCAGTTTGACCGATCAGGCCATTGAGTCCAAAATGCATGTCATGATCAATAAGACTAGTTATGAAAAAATAAAAAATAAAAAACTCTTCCTTTTGTCCTTCCGACATGGGCATTTCTTGTTAATACTTGTTTCTTTGTATCATTGTGTCCTTCACTCTGAGTTAGTCCTTGTCAAAACAAGCAAGAAAAAATTTCAAAATCTGTTACCAACTTTTCAGTTGCACAAAGTAAATTTGGCTAGCACACTCGGTTATTACTGTTAACATGCCTTGAAGATTCATGCAAAGGATCCCCCAAAAGACTTTTGTTAGCCTACTTAGCGCAAACAAAGATAACTGGTGATTCTCTCGGACAAACAAATTTCCCAAAAGCAGGAAGTCATTTAAGATATCAGAAAAGGTCACCTAAGAAAAGATCTCCAGTTGGGATAAGGCTGATTGAGCCACAAATACAAATAGTACTGGGTGTGAAACAATTAGGGTTGATGTAGAGCAAAAGTCTCTTAAAACCGACTCAAGCTGATTTAGCAGAAGACAAGCTGCCCAAGACTCAAGGCCACGAACCGACCACCATTTTTAAAACTGACAAAAGTTTCTTTGTTTGAACAGTAACAAAGCAGTGCAAGGAAAGTGGTTCAAGAAAAAGAGAAGAAAAAGAAAAGAAGAAGAGCCGACAAAGGAAAGTTTCTCAAATCTTTGCCTTTATTTGTCTTGCATAAAGTCTTGCCATTGATCTTCATATTTTTTTTCCTCCTAGGATAAAAAGTCCTAGTCTGATGGATTTTCCTCCCAATAGAAATCTTAGTCTGATGAATGTTTCTCCTAAGATAAGAAAACCTAGTCTGATGAATCTTTCTCCTAGGATAGAAATCTTTGTCTGATGAATCTTTCTCCTAAGATAACAAAAAAAATGACCTAATCTGATGAATTTTCTCCTAGGATCAAAATCTTAGTCTGATGAATTTTTCTCCTAAGATAAGAAAACCTATTTTGATGAATCTTTCTCCTAGGATAGAAATCTTAGTCTGATGAACTTTCTCCTAAGATAACAAAAAAAGGGGCCTAGTCTGATGAATTTTCTTATAGAATCAAAATCTTAGTCTGATGAATTTTTCTCCTAAGATAAGAAAACATAGTCTGATGAATCTTTCTCCTAGGATATAAATCTTAGTTTGATGAATCTTTCTCCTAAGATAACAAAAAATGAAGCTAGTCTGATGAATTTTCTCCCAGGATCAAAATCTTAGTCTAATGAATTTTTCTCCTAAGATAGAAGACCTAGTCTGATGAACTTTCTCCTTTGATAGAAATCTTAGTCTGATGAATCTTTCTCCTAAGACACCAAAAAAGGAAGAATAAAAGAGACCTAGTCTGATGAACTTTCTCCTAAGATCAAAATCTTAGTCTGATAAATCTTTCTCTTGAGATTAAAACCTAGTCTGATGAATTTTCTTCTAGGATAATAATTTTTTTTTAAAAAAAAGAGGGAAGTCTGGATTTGAAAAAAAGAAAGAAAAAATGGCCAATTATTAGTTTTCTTAAATTATTAATCTATAGTTTTCTTGAAATCAGGGGTCCCGCTAGGAGAATATGGTTAGTTTTTACTTTAGTCAAGCTTAGTTTATAGTTTTTCGCAAGCTCGATCTTTAATCTAGGAGACGTTGTTCCTAGTCTGGGTCATCTTGGTTTTTTTTAGCAGACGCATTTGCTAGTCTAAATTTTCTTGGTTTTACTCACAGGAGACGCACATCCTAGTCGAGTCTTCAATTTTACTCTCATCAATAGCGTAAGTGATTTATAGTTCTGCTAACAACTCACAAATCATCCTAGTGCAAACTGGGGCAGAAAAGTTTCATTTGTTTGTCTGTTTTGTTGTAGTAGCAGGCACCCACCTGGAGAACAAGGGAATTCATTTCGAAATTATTTCAAGTTTCAAGTCAGTAGCAGGAGCCCACCTGGAGAACAAGAGAAGTTATTTCAGAATTCAATTCAAGTTAGAAGTAGCAGAAGCTCGCGGCGAGAATGCGAGTCAACAATCCGAGATGACCAACAGAAGTAGTTTCAAAAAAAGAAAAAAGAAAAAGAAGTGAATCCAAAATTCAAGAGGCAGAAAAAAGATGTGAACTGCTCTAGACGTGGTTGAGGTCACGAGTGCTACATGTCCGGTCTTGATTCGAAGAAGTTGAAAAAGGAAAGAACCAGCACCTACAGCTAACAAGCATCCAGATTCAGATCAGAGTCCGCATGAAGAACCAACCAAGACTCAAGATCAAGCTTCAGAAGACTCATAGATAGGAATCTTGTAACTCGTAGCTGATAGGCTTAGTTAGTCTTTTTCATTTTTGATTTTGATGTAATAACGGGACCGCGGACCAGAACCTCAACGGAACGACACCTTAATCGGCTCTCCACCTCGGTATACTCCATCACTGTTCCTACCTCTGAACTACATGAGGCCTGATTCTTTTATAGCCAATGATATGTAGGCAGCTCATATATCAGGGCTCGGTCACAGTTTGCTCTTAGTTTTTTGGTCTCTCTGAATAAGGGTTGGGTCAAAAAACCTATGTCGTCGTTCTTTGTCTGAAAACTCTTCGTATTTTCAGTCAAAGAGGGGCAACTGTAGACATGTAATTTTTTACACTCCCCAAGATTTTACACATTTTAGCGTAAAATATTTAGTTTAGATTTAGTATCGCTATTATAAATAGTGATGACTCTTTTACTTTATTTTTATCACAAAAAATAAAAATTACAAAAAATATTTTTTTCTTTTATTTAGCTAATTAATATTTTATCTAGTTACTTTTAATTTATCTACCATACATAAAATTTAAAAATACAAAAAATAGTTCCACTTTGTTTTCAGGAATATTATTTTAATTTTACAATAATTTTTCCATTTTTTATCTTTTAGTATGATATTTGAAAAATACCAAAAAATAGGTTTGTTTTAACGGTTAATTTTATTTTAATAGTTATTTCACTCGAGTAGGATTAATTAGTAAATGGTATAGTATTTTTGATTTTGTTTTAGAAGAAAGAGTATGAAATTTGAGGCTTGTTATAAAATAAAAGCGATTTAGTAAAACATGAACAAGAAATATAAGCAATTTAGTAAAACATGAACAAGAAATGGAGATAGAGAGAAGGAAGAGATTTTCTTCTTCAATTGTGTGTATTTTCCTATCTAATACAAGGCTTTTATATAGGTATAAAAAGTGAAGAAAATATGTCAATGAATATGTTATTTAACATACAAAATATGTCATTGAATATGTCATTAAGCATTTGAGATGAAGATCATGGAAAAAGAGTAGACATCCACCATAATGTGATATTTATCATAACAATAAATTATTTTTTATTCTGCTCTCATTAAAACCTTATTAGAAAAAATCCTATGGGAAAAACAAACCTAGTGAAGGAAAAAGAGTACACATGTTTAGAAATACGCCTTTTGGTTGTCTCGTTAAAACCTTGCAAGGAAAACCTAGTGGGACAAAATCTTGTAAGGGAAAAATAGTACAACGCGTATTAACTCTCCCTGATGAGAGCATCAATTCATATCTTGATCATTTACATCCCAATCTTGTACACTAGTTTCTTGAAGGTTGACGTCGGTAGAGATTTGGTGAACAAATCAGCCATATTATCACTTGAAAGAATCTGTTGCACATTGATATCACCATTCTTTTGAAGATCATGTATGAAAAATAACTTTGGTGAAATGCGATTTGTCCTAACTTCTTTTATGAATCCTCCCTTCAATTGGGCTATTCATGATGTGTTGTCTTCATACAAAATTGTGGGTAGTTTGTACACTTCAAATCATTTTTGGCTCGAATAAAATGTATTATAGACCTCAGCCATACACATTCTCGACTTTCTTCATGAATAACAATTATCTCAGCATGATTTGATGAAGTAGCCACGATTGATTGCTTAGTCGATCGCCAAGATATGACAATACCTCCACATGTAAACACATAGCATGTTTGAGATCAAGCCTTGTGTGTGTCATATAAATACCCCGCATCGGCATAACCAACATGATCGGAATTGCAATCATTGCCATAAAATAAGCCCACATTGGTAGTCTTTTTTAAGTAACGCAATATGAGTTTGATTTTATTCCAGTGTCTCCTTGTAGGAGAAGAGCTATATCTTGCTAAGACATTAACTGAAAAAGTTATGTCACGCCTTGTAGTATTAGCAAAATACATTAGTGCATCAATTGCACTAAGATATGGTACTTCAGAATCAAGAAGTTCTTCATTATTTTCATGAGGTCGAAATGAACCTTTATTTATATCGAGTGATCACACAACCATCGGGGTACTCAATAGATGTACTTTATCCATATAGAATTGCTTTAAAATATTTTCGGTGTATATTGATTGATGGACAAAAACTTCATCTTTCATATACTCAATTTGTAGACCAAGATGAAATTTTGTCTTTCTAAGATCTTTCATTTTAAATTTTTTCTTTAAATAGTCTACTGCTTTATGAAGCTCCCCGAAAGTTCTAATGATATTTGAATCATCAACATACACAGCGATTATAACAAATTCAAATCCGGATCCTTTTACAAGGACAAATTGAATTATTCTTGTACCCTTCTTTCAACAAGTATTTTCTTGGGAGATTATACCACATACGCCCTGATTGTTTCAATCCGTATAAGAATTATTGAAGCTTTATTTAATAAATTTCTTGGGAACCATAATATGCTTCAGAAAAATTTAAATCCTTCAATGATTTCCATTATACGCATATCAAGTTTTTTTATGTATTGCCAGATTAAAACCTGAAATGACTACATCCACCAACATGTCTCTATATAATCAATGCCAGGATATTTACAAATCTTCTTGTGACACAAGTCGTCTTTATGTCTATCGACTTGTCTTTCTTCGCACAAGAGCACATTTATATCTCCACTGGCTTTAGACTTTTAGGTGTTGGGACTATCCGTCCAACTTCACATTTTTCAGGTGAAATCTATCTTGATTGCGTATATTTTATTTTATTTTGGCCAATCATTTATCTGTCCAAATTTCATGACAGATTTGAGCTCAAGATCCTCGTCAATATTAATAATGTTAAGCGCTACATTATATTAACAATATCATCGACGATCACTTTATGTCGGTTCCATTATTATCTAATAAAGACATAACTTATTGATGTTTCTTTATCTTATTATTTTCAGGTACCTGAGCCTCTCCCATGAGGTCTTATGAAGTGTTATGTCGTGGTGCTCTTTTAGAGCACTTGCCTCCTTATTATAACCATTTTGAATATTTGCTCCTCTCCTTCTTCAAGGAGTTTTATCTTTGGAACCGATTGGACTGTTACGCTTCACGCGTGGAGTAGACTCTGTCCCTCATGGACTTTATTCTATTTGGAGCATTAGCAGCTGAAATATGACATTTAGCTTTAGGTCAGCAAATGCATCTGACAATAATTTGTAAATAAATTATCACTTGAACTTGAACTTTAAGTACATATTTTCTTATACGAGGATCTATATGTATTCATAATAATTCATTTCATGTATCATTTCCTCAGCTGCCCATTCTTTCCCCCTAATGTTGGGATCACCAACACATTTCCCAACCTTCTTTGGGAATACATCTTTGTGCATTGTGGTGGATAATTAAATCATATAGCACATCCATATTTCTATATAGAAATTATTTGGTTCCTGACCTAGAACCGATTGTGATAGGGAGAAATTTTCATAACTTGGCTAGATGCATACAAGTGCTACTGTATATTAATAATACTTCTCATACAAAATTTTGTTTTCGAGAGTTTTGTTCTCATAACCAATAATTTAGCTATAATTGGAGGCATATAATTTCTGCTAAACCAACTTGGATTTAAACCAGTATTATTAAGATAAATCATCATAATTTATATTCTGGAACTGTGCTCTAATAATTTGAGCAAGCAACCTTGCAAAAATCAAACTGCAAGTTGATAACAAATGCACATGTGACCATAAAATAGATGCATCTATTAAAATCATATTATAGTAAACGGTTCACATGGCAGGTGACTGAGCCCATATATTTATTACCTTTTATTTGTTCCAGAAATTAAGGGATACAATCCCAACCTTAACTGGTATATCATAAGAATAAGCAGCACAAGAGAATTCTTGAAAAATATTCTATTCTTCAATATATGCCAATGTAATTCTCAATTAATTTTTTCGCATCATAATTGAACCGGGATGGTCAACCGGTTATGCCAACTAATATTTGTTTTAGTAAACCTCTAGTTTACTTGTGGTGTATGATTCAAGCATCATGCTTATATTTATGTAGTACAAATAGAAATAAAATCGGGTAACCTTTCATATTTACCCGGTATGATTATAGAGAAGATATTCAATCTTCCTTTTATTTATTGTCTCAATATGACAACCACTTTGACTTATACATTTGAAACTCAAAAAGTTTCTTTTGAGATTTTACAATATCAATGTCATGAATAATTTTATTCATCCCGATAGTAACAAATTAGTTTTTTCGGAGCTCTTGTACTACAAAATCTTTTATCATACCATTCATATGGTAAATGTCTCATTCACAGAGAAACTTATATCATAATAAATTGTCATGGTCAGAATCATCATAAGCAAAATCATTTATTGCTTTAATTTTGCCTTTAATAACTTTTATAAAGCATGACAAAATAATATTTGGCGTATCACATGTACGCGACCAATAACATATTCATGTAACCATATTGTAATATTCATTATCTTTATTTCTCTCAAGCCTCCCTTAGAGGTGAGTTGTGGTATTTATCCAACCATGCATAAGCACATTCTTATGCATAATTTTTATCACATATACATTTCAACATTTACTTTCAGGAATGAGCCTGCATTTACAATGCTTATCACATGTCACATTTTCAACGAATATACTATAATCATGTGAACGTGTCTCGTATTAACATACCACATTGATACATATTCCTTCACCTTTGAAGGATCATTTTGAGAACCCTTATTGTTCTCCTTTTTACAATTACCATAATGATGACTGTTATTATTTAATCTTTGGCACGCCCACGTTTATTGGTCAACCACTTGTGTTTATTTAGACTTATTATGCACCGTTATCACATTCACTACAAGAATGGAGCAAATCAAGTGGGACAAACTTCATGTTTTTTCATAAAAAATATATTATTTTTCTTTAGTCTTCATTGTATCATCAATATGGTGCATTGAGACTTAAACTCAATACCTTACCCATATAAAGGCATGTTAGGCTGTAATGAGTTGGGACTCAAACCCAACTCTTATCATCATAGTGCGATGGGACTTAAACCCATCGTCTTTACCTTAACCAATTGCATCATTATATTCAGTAATCATAAGACTTTAAAATATTACCACGCCAACAATTATAAGTGAAAAATCGTCTAGTATCTGCATCACCTTATCACATATTTAATTTGATCCAAAAATTGAACTATTTTATCATAAGACATATAAAGTTAATTAACGGATGGCCGTACAATCACATATCTCAATCGGGATATTAAAGCTCATCAAATATTATTGCTCCTCAAAGTTATTATTTTTAAGGATAATTTTTGAAGAAGTAATCAACTTAGATTAATGATATGTGCATTTAATTAATTAGTTAATGGACAATGATATAACTATTATTATCTTTCATGTGTCTAAAGCAAAATATTATTTAGCGTAATATATATTTTGCTGCCAAAATTGAAGTATGTCACTTTTCTAGATTGACCACATAAAAGAATTATAAGTGCACCTAAAAAAAATTTTAATATCGTAAAATTTATACTTACATAGTATCTTCATGTGTACTAATATTCTGTTTGTAAGCTTGTCAAAATAAATAGTTACATGTAGCTAGTGTAGTATATCATGTTATACTGCATAATAATGTATAATCATGCATTATATTAGGTGTACCCAAGTACTTAAATTCTGTAAGAAAATACACTTGAAAACAAAAACAATATCAAGTAACCTCATTATGGCCTAACATGACCAGAATGCTTTTTAATATTTCACAATGATCTTTTAATATCATAACAAATTAATGATAGCATGATGTTATATTTGTATAAGATTAATCTTAGAACTAGGAATAAAATTAGCGGACATACAAAACCATACATGCATGAAAACTTAAAATCAAAGCTTACTATTTTCTAACCAAAGCAACAACAAATCTTAAATTTTAACATAAGCTAAATACACAATTTATTGTATAATTAAAAATAATACTCACTGCTGGACGTAAGAAGCAAACTCAATATTGATATGACATACGAAATGCCCAGGTTTTATTAGCTCAACCAACTTGATTCAAGGTTGTCGGTAATTCATAGTTCCATCATAAAATGGGCTATCGATCCTTTTAATTTGGTTAGAGCTTCGTGCTGATAACGTGTTATAAAATAAAAGTGATTTAGTAAAACATAAACAAGAAATATAAGAAATTTAGTGAAACATGAACAAGAAATGGAGATAGAGAGAAGGAAGAGATTTTCTTCTTCAATTGTGTGTACTTTTCTATCTATTACAAGGGATTTATATAGGCATAAAAAGTAAAGAAAATATGTCATGGAATATGTCATTGAACATATAAAATATGTCATTAAGCATTTGAGATGAAGATCATGGAAGAAGAGTAGACATCCACCATAATGTGATATTTATCATAACACTCCCCCTTGGATATCCAAAGATAATGTGCCTCGTTAAAACCTTACTAGGAAAAAACCCTATGGAAAAAAAAATCCTAGTGAAGGAAAAAGAGTACACATGTTTAGAAATACGCCTTTTGGTTGCCTCATTGAAAGCCTAGCAAGGAAAACCAAGTGGGACAAAACCTTGTAAGGGAAAAAGAGTACAACGCGTATTACCTCCCCCTGATGAGAGCATCAATTCACATCCTGTGACGACCCAGAGGGTCATCACCGGTTTTCTCCCTTTTTTCGTGCTTCCAAGGCCTTGAAAACCTCACTTTTAGTTGCCTCAATTTATGTGCGCAGTCCGGACGCGTAGCCGGAAAAGCTTATATGTGTTAAATTATGTGAAATTTGATAAATTATTGCTTTAAAATGGTTAAAGTTGACTTTGGTCAATATTTTGGGTAAACGGACCCATGGGTAAAAAATATTGGACTCGGGTGTATTCCCGGAATCGAAATCCGAGGTCCCGAGCCTGAGAAATGAATTTTTGAAAGAAATTATTTTCTGAAATTTTATATGAAAATTTGAAATAAAGATGGATTAGAAAGCGTTGGTATCGGGCCTGTATTTTAATTCCGGCGCCCGATACAGGTCTTATATGTGGTTTAAGTGCTTTCTGTGAAATTTGGTTGAAATCGGACGTCATTTGACGTGTTTCAGACCTAAAACTCTAAGTTTGAAAGTTTATGAAGTTTGATGAAAAAGTGATGATTTTGAGGTTTGATTCCTTGTTTATGATGTTATTTTGGCGATTTAATCGCGTGGTTAAGTATGTAGGATGTTGTTGAGTTAGTGTGTGTGTTTAGTTAGGAGCCCCGAGGGCTCGAAAGTGTTTCGGGAGTGTTTCGGAAGTGTTTCCGAGCGGTTTTAGCCTTAGAGATGTTGCAGAATCTGCTGTCTGTTGTTGCCCAGTTCTTTGTTCTATGCGATCGCATAGCTGAGTCCAAGATCGCATAGTATAAAGTCTCAGGGGTCCAGTTTGTTCTATGCGATCGCATAGATCCTCCCGCAATCGCATAGTGTTAGCCTGAGAAGCCCTATATTTTCTTCTATGCGATCGCAGAGTCCTGTTCGTGATCGCAATGCCTAGCCTACTTCTTCTATGCGATCGCAGTTCTTCCTTCGCGATCGCAGTGACCATTTTCCCCTTCCTCTATGATTTCTTCGCGATCGCATAGACCATTTTCGCCTAGTTAAATTTTTAACTCCAGAACAGTTTAGTTACGGGATTTTCATAAAAAAAAAACACGAACTCTTTCTTCTCCAAGGTCCTTAGGCGTCCAATGAAGCTCTCTTTCACCAATACTTCTTGGGTTAGTAAATTTCAACTCGTTTTCTTCATTTTCCATCAATATCTATTGAATTCCTAAGTTTAAAACATATAATTTAGGGTAGAAATTGGGGGAGTTGGGTAGAGTTAGGGTTTTTTACTTTTTATTGATTTAGACCTCAATTTGGGGTCGGATCTTAAAATAAATTATATATTTGAACTCGTAGGGTTATGGGTAATCGGGTTTTGGTCCGAGCCTCGTGTTGGGACGGTGTGGGCCTGGGGTCGAATTTTGGTATTTTTGGAAGAATGCTAGGAACTTCATATCTAAGCTATGGGATTTTGTTATCGAGTCTTCATTGATATTATTGAACTAATTATGCCTAGAGATCGTTGTTCCGGAGTCGGATTATAAAGGAAAAGTGGTATTTGAGGGTTGATTGCTATTCTTTGGACCAGGGTAAGTGTTTGTTCTAACTTTGGCTTGAGGGAATAGGATTAGGGTGTTGTTTGCTATTTGCTAATTGTTGAGTACGGTGTATAGGCATGCTGACGAGTATCTATACACCGGAGTCTAGCATAACCGTGAGTCTTATTTGTGTTTATTCGGATTTTGTGATATCTCTTCCTTGTTAAATTGATAAATTTCATATGACGTGAAGAGTATGAGGAGGAATTATGATTTGTACATTCTTGGAGCATTGGCTCGAGTATATTATAAAGCGTGAAAGTATATGAAATGATTGAACCCCTTTGGAGCATTGGCTCAGGTGGTAAAGTGAGATAAGAGGCAAAAGTGAAAGGAAGAGAAAGAATTATCGAATTGTTCCCTTGCCGGGATGTTTGCCGTTTTGTTGATTATCTCCCTTGCCGGGATGCTGAGATTTATGATATTGTTCCCTTGCCGGGCTCTAATTGTTTAATTGTGTTCCCTTGCCGGGCTCTAATTGTTTAATTGTGCTCCCTTGCCGGGATTTAGCTGTTTAATTGTATTCCCTTGCCGGGATTTCCTATCATTATTTGTTCACTCCCTTGCCCCCTTTGTTTGTGTTTGTTGTTGGGTGAGGAAGAGCGATAGAGCACGAAGGGTGATGCCGTGCATTGTTTGTTATTGTGAGGAAAAAGTGTAAAAGCACGAAGGGTCATTCCGTGCCATGTTTTGAATAATTATGCACGAAGGGTCATTCCGTGCCATATTTTGAATGATTATGCACGAAGGGTCATTCCGTGCCATATTTTGAATATTATGCACGAAGGGTCATTTCGTGCCATATTTTGAATATTATGCACGAAGGGTCATTCCGTGCCATGTTTTGAATATTATGCACGAAGGGTCATTCCGTGCCATGTTTTGAATATTTATGCACGAAGGGTCATTCCGTGCCTTGATATGAGAGTTTATGTGAGGAAGAGCACGAAGTTTAATGTCATGTACCTGATATGATTGTTTTGGTGAGAACGAGAGTAAAAGCACGAAGATTGATGTCGTGCAACTGTTGATTAACCTGTTCTCCTTAATTGTTGCTATTGTACAGTTTCACTTCTCTATCTGTTGACTTTATATCTGAACTGTTACACCCCCATAGCATGCTCCCCTTCCCTCTTAGCTGTTTTAATTCTGTGTATTCCCTTTTATTGCATATATCTGCACAGGTTGTTTTTGGTAGGCTCCATCTAGCCTCGTCACTACTTCGCCGGGGTTAGGCCAGGCACTTACCAGCACATGGGGTCGGTTGTGCTGATGCTACACTCTGTGAATCTTTTTGCATAGATCTAGGAGCAGCTTTTGGACCTCAGCAGTGGGATTTGATCGGGAGCTGACTTCAGTCCAGGGACTTTCAAGGTAGCCTAGCTGACGTCCGCAGGCCGGAGTCCCTTCCTATTTTACTTAAATTGTTTCCCTTTGTATCAGAACAAAGCATTGTATCTTTTATTCAGACCTTGTTTGTAGTACTCTCTAGTAATTCATGAGTTAGTGACACCAGACTCTGGGTAGAGGTGTATTTAGACTTCCGCATTTGATTTCCGTTATCTAAGTTTAAAGACATCCGCTTTTATTTAATTGTCTCATTTTATTTATATTGTTGCGAATGTTATCAGCAATGTATTAATACTTGGCTGGCCTAGCTCCAATAGTAGACGCCATCATGACTCTCGATGGTGGGGAAATCGGGTCGTGACAAGTTGGTATTAGAGCACTAGGTTACTTAGGTCTTACAACTCACGGAAAAGCTCGGTAGAGTCTGAGGGATAGGTACAGAGACGTCTGTATTTATCCCGCAAAGGCTACTGAGTTAGGAAAACTTCACATCTGTTCTTTCTTGTCGTGCGATTCTATTTCCCCAATACTGATTGAATTTTACTCCGTTCTTTCGTAGATGGCGAGGACACGCGCTTCCTCATCGACCGCGCAGCAGCCCGAGCTCCCAGCAGCAGCTCCTATTAGGGGTAGAAGGCGAGGCCGAGGCCGAGGCAGGGGCAGAGCTCAGCCTCGAGCAGCAATTCCAGAGGTGGAGCCTTATGTTGATTATGATGAGGAGGTTCCAGCTCCAGCAGCTCCGTTGGGCCCAGTCGAGGTCCCAGAAGGTTTCATTGCCACCCCAGTTCTTCAAGACGCCCTGGTTCAATTGGTGGGCCTTATGGAGAGAGTCACCCAAACAGTTTTGTTTCCTGTAACCAGCCACTTCTCAGGCTGGAGGAGGGGCCCAGACTCATGCTACACACACTCTAGAGCAGGTATCTCCCCAGATGTAAACTCCAGTGGTTCAGCCAGTTGGGGTAGTTCAGCCGGGTGCCATAGCTCAGACCGGCGATGGAGCGGCTATGTCCGCCGATGCTTTGTGGAGACTGGATAGGTTCACCAAGCTCTTCACTTCTACTTTTGCCGGTGCATCTACTGAGGATCCCCAGGATTTTCTGGACAGCTGCCACGAGGTTCTCAGAAACATGGGTATTGTTGAGACCGATAGGGTTGATTTTGCTACATTTCGCTTGTCTGGATCCGCCAAGACTTGGTGGAGGGATTATTGCTTAGCGAGACTAGCCAGGGATGCCACCCGATAGGGATATTGATTTTGCATCGATTTGGCTCCGGGCACTCAGCCCATTTCTATTCCGCCATATCGCATGGCCCCGCCAGAGTTGAAAGAGCAGGTGCAAGACTTACTTGAGAAGGGTTTCATTAGACCCAGCATATCGCCTTGGGGTGCGCTGGTTCTGTTTGAAAAGAAAAAGGATGGCTCGATGAGAATGTGCATTGATTACCGGCAATTGAACAAGGTTACAATTAAGAATAAGTATCCACTGCCGAGGATTGATGATTTGTTTGATCAGTTTCAGGGTGCCAAGGTATTTTCAAAGATTGACTTGAGATCTAGCTACCATCAGTTGAGGATTAGGGCATCCGATGTCCCTAAGACAACATTCCGCACTCGGTACGAGCATTATGAGTTCTTGGTTATGTCATTTGGGTTGACCAATGCCCCAGCAGCCTTCATGGATTTGATGAACCGAGTGTTCAGGGCTTATTTGGACTCGTTCGTGATAGTCTTCATTGATGATATTTTGATATATTCCCACAGCCGGGAGGAGCACGAGCAGCGTCTTAGAGTGGTTCTTCAGACCTTGATGGATAGTCAGTTATATGCTAAGTTCTCTAAGTGCGAGTTCTGGTTGAGCTCAGTTGCATTTCTTGGTCATATTGTATCAGCCGAGGGTATTCAGGTTGATCCAAAGAAGATTGAGGTAGTCAAGAACTAACCTAGACCAGCATCATCCATAGAGATTTGGAGTTTCTTGGGGTTAGCAGGTTACTATCGTCGGGTCGTGGAGGGGTTCTCATCTATTGCAACCCCCATTCCTATTTGCCCTGGTGATGGATGCACTAACTCATCATATTCAAAGGGAGGTGCCATGGTGCATGCTATTTGCTGATGACATTATTCTAATTGACGAGACACGAGGCAGCGTCAACGAGAGACTAGAGATTTGGAGACATGCTCTTGAGTCTAAAGGTTTCAAGTTGAGCAGGACGAAGATGGAATACCTCGAGTGCAAATTTGGAGTTGAGCCGACGGAAGCGGGAGTTGAAGTGAGGCTTGACTCTCAAGTCATTCCCAAGAGGGGTAGTTTCAAGTACCTTGGATCGGTTATTCAGGGGATCGGGGAGATTGACGAGGATGTCACACACCGTATAGGGGTGGGGTGGATGAAGTGGAGGTTAGCGTCGGGAGTCTTGTGTGACAAGAAAGTGCCACCGTTACTAAAAGGTAAGTTTTATAGAGCAGTGGTTAGGCCTGCCATGTTATATGGAACTGAATGTTGGCCGGTAAAGAACTCACACATCCAGAAGATGAAAGTAGCGGAGATGAGGATGTTGAGGTGGATGTGTGGGCATACAAGAATGGATAAGATTAGGAATGAAGATATTTGAGAGAAGGTGGGCGTGGTCCCCATAGAGGACAAGATGCGGGAAGCAAGACTCAGATGGTTCGGGAACATTCAGAGGAGGAGCACTGATGCACCGGTGAGGAGGTGTGAGCGACTGGATGTAGTGGGCACGCGGAGAGGTAGGGGACGACCTAAGAAGTATTGGGGAGAGGTGATCAGACAGGACATGGCGCGACTTAGGATTACTGAGGACATGACCCTTGACAGGGAATTATGGAGGTCGAGTATTAAGGTTGTAGGTTAGGGGAGAGTTGTGAATATTTCTACAGCACAATAGAGTGAGACTAGCCAGTTAGGAGTTAGACTAAGAAGGTCATTGGTCGTCTATTGATGCAGGGCTTTACCTGCTAGTTTTACTATACCAGCCATCTTTTTCGTATTTCGTATTCTGTATTTCATATCTATTGTATCGCTGTTATTTTATTATGCATTTTTGTGGTACTAATATATCGGCTTCTGTTATTTTTTTTGAGCCGAGGGTCTCCTGGAAACAGCCTCTCACCCTTCGGGGTAGGGGTAAGGTCTGCGTACATATTACCCTCCCCAGACCCCACGTGTGAGATTATTCTGGGTTGTTGTTGTTGTTGTTGTTGTTGTTGTTTGTTGTTGTAAAGTAGGAAGGGAATGATGACGATGATATTTATTAAAGAGTCATGTCTTATAATAGGATAACAAAGCCGTATTAATGTATCAAAACAGAACTGCAATTGATTTACTGCTTTTAGATGAATACAATTGAGTGAATAATTTAATCTATGAAATAAATAATATATAATCTATGCATAACAAACCATGAATACAACTATTAGAAAATAATACGGCTGGAGTTTATTGGAGTTGAGAAATATACAATATTCTTTTTACAATAATATATATCTTCCATAAACACCAGAATTATCACCTTCGGTTGCAATATCGGGGGTATGGTTTCCGTGGCGCTATTAGCAATATGTACAAAACATCGAGTGTACGACAACATAACTCGTCTCAGATTAATTCCATAAATAAATAAAAGCGATTATAAAGTTAAAAATGCATAATAGGTTTTAAGCATGTAAGAAATCAGATAATTAAGCCAACTATTGGTAGTTGAGTGACCGTGCTAAAACTACAGAACTCGGGAATGCCTAACACCTTTTCCTAGGTTAACAGAATTTCTTACTCGGCCTTCTGGTTTCGCAGACTGTAAAAGAGAGTCTAACTTCCTCGATTCAGGATTTTAAACCGGTGAGTTGGGACGCCATAAATTATTCCAAGTGGAGACTCTGAATAAATAAAATAATCCCATTTCGATTATGTCACTTTAATTGGAAAAACTCCCTTATACCCTTTCGGGTAGAAAAAGGAGGTGTGACAGTAGTTAAGCACTCTTATCGGATAAGAGGTTTTCTTGATATTGTTGAGTATAGATGCATACCCTTGTTATTTGTCTTCTATGTGAAAAAGGCTCTATTGGTATGTGAGTCGTCAGTGTGGTGAGGTGTTATGAAGGCATAGGATGCTAAGTGTTAGAGTTTAGGTATTGAGATCGGTGAGTTGTGATTCGTCTGAGTGTTCGGTACGTCGTGGAGTTTGTTGACTAAAACCTGATGTAAAAGCGGTTGTAGTTGCTGAGTTATTACTTGTCCTTGTTGTATATGTGATTCTAGATTTAGGTTGTGTCCCATTTACTCTTCTGTGTCATTTTTATGGTATTCCGCTGATACTTGTTTGTTTCCTTTCTTATTGCAATTACTGTATTATTAGCCATATTGCGTAGTATTTATGTAGATATCATATTCTGTTATTCCTATACTTATACTTGTTCAGTTTATTAGACCAGTGGGTGTTTTGACTGTTCCTTGTCACTACTCCACCGACGTTAGTCTTGATACTTACTGGGTACCGCTGTGGTGTGCTCATACTACACTTCTGTACACTTTTTTGTATAAATCCAGGTGTTTGGTCGTAGTAGCTATGCGTATTCTTGCTGAGGAGACTCAATGTAAACCCACTATTGCGTTCGCAGGCTTCAGAGTCACTTTCCTATTTTGTATTCACACTATTTTTACTTATTTCCAAACAGTTGTATTTAGAAGTTGTAGCAAATTCTGTAGAGCTTATGACTTATACTACCAGTTTTGGGAAAATTGTAGATTTTGTAGAGATTTCTATTTCGAGACTGTTAGATTTTTATATATTATTGTTGTTACTCAGTAAAAGTTAGGCTTACCTAGTCCCTAAGACTAGGTGCCATCACGATAACCAACGGAGGGGAAATTGAGTCGTGACAAGTTGGTATCAGAGCTCTAGGTTCATAGGTGGTATGAGTCATAAACGAGTTTAGTAAAGTCTTGCGGATCGGTACAGAGACGTTTGTACTTATCTTCGAGAGGTTACAGAACTATTAGGACAATTTCACTTCCTTCATTCATATCGTGCGAGTTCATTGATCTCGAAGTTTGAACTTTTATTGTTCCATTTCTCATAGATTCTGAGGACACGAGCTGCAGTTACCGATGATGCTGCTCCTAGAGACAGAGGCCAACGAGGAGCACGTACCACAGCTAGAGCACCTACCAGAGCAGCAGTTGAGGAGCCGCTAGCAGCTCCAATTGGGGGACAGGTACCAGAGGCGCCTGCTATTGCCCCCAGACTTTACGAGACTTTATCACGGTTCGTGAGCATATTTGGTACATTGGCTCATGCGGGGTTGATTCTAGTTGCACCAGCTACTTCACAGGCAGGGGAAGGGACTCAAACTCCCGCCGCCCACACCCTAGAGCAACGAGTTCATGTTGGTCAGGTTCCAGGTGTCATGACGACATAGCCTGTGGTTCCAGTTCAGTCCGTGGTCAGGGCAGCAACATCTGATGAAGAGAAGCTTAGACTTGCAAAGTTCAAGAAATATAACCCTCCTACATTCAGTGGTTTGGCTTCAGAGAGTGCATAGGGTTTTATGGAGGAGTGCCATCGCATCCTCCTCACTATGGGTATTGTTGAGATGAGTGGGGTTGCTTTTACTACGTTCTAGCTTAAGGGAGCAGCTTATCAACAGTGGCAGGCATATGAGTTGGGAGCCTGGCTAATGCATTTTCACTTACATGGGTTCAGTTTTCGGAGATGTTCTTGAGAGAGTTTATACCTCAGTCCCTTTGGGATGCATAGTGCACGGAGTTTGAGCAGTTGCATCAGGGCACCATGTCGGTATCAAAGTATGTCGTTAGATTCAGTGATTTGGCTAGACATTCACCTGCCTTGGTTGCTACAATTAGGGAGCGAATCTGTAGGTTCATTAAGGGGCTCAGGCATGATATTTGGTTCAGCATGGCTCGGGAGTTGGAGTCAGATGTTTTGTTTCAGCAGGTGGTAGGGATCGCTCGCAGGTTAGAGGGCATATGGGATCAGGAAAGAGAGGACAGGCGGGGCCAAGAGAGAGAGGGTAGACGAGGTTAGGAGATAGAGTGGAGGGAGGCGAGGAGGCCTCGTAGACCAGAGAGATCTGCTGGTCCTTATTTTGGCAGCAGGGTATGACATGGTAGAGGTTTTGTGGGTTAGCCAGTTCAGTTTGCACTTCAGGCTTTGCACAGTATTTCAGGTGCTCAAGAGTCTTAGAGTACTCGTACTACACAATTCCCACAGCCACGTCAGTAGAGAGGTTGCTTTGAGTGTGGAGATACCGCCACCTGGTGAGAGAATGTCCTAGACTTCGAACATATATGTCACAGCGAGGTATTCGAGTGAGTAGAGGGCGCCCAAGAGGGGGAGACCCGACCCGTTGATGTGTTTCTATAGCAGGTTTGAGGCTGCTACGTCATATGATGTCATACATGTATGCTTTTGATTTGTTATAGAGGGGCACCATTCGTATTTTATTTTGATTTTGCTTATCGGGGCGAGTTCCCTTATTTGTTGCTTTAATTATGGGTGAGTTTCATAGTTAGCACTCTGTTTACTTTTTTGCCCTGTTAGGGAGATTCTATGAGTGGTAACCCATGTCTATCATTTATTTCTATTCATTATTGAGAGCTACAGGATTAGTTGTGAATTCTTGTTGTCCATTACGGTAAGCTGATGTGATTCCTGAGTATTTTGGTTACGAGTTGTGATTTTGATGCTTCACCGGTGTGGAAGCCAGTACATGTTGTAACTTTGTGACGGAATTGATCTAGCGAAAGGTTCCAGTTGGTTTGATGTATATCCAACTTGTGATTCAGAGTTGAGGGTGGGAGCCTCGTGATTCCATGTGATATGATGTGCTCGAACCGGGCTGTGCACCGCGATGAAAGTTATATCATGATGAGATCCTTGTGATTTGTTCATATGCTTTAATTCTTTCCTTGTTATGTTGTTTCGCAGGATAGTACTGATATAGAGTTGTGCCTGTCGGGCTTGTTTGATAGTTCTCTTATGTATTTCTCTTGACATGTTTAGTCATTTTCGTTCTATGTTTCTTGAGTTTTAGCTTGCGGGGTGTGTGCCCGATAGTGTTAGTTGTGACTTATTGATTTGGGTGTATAGTTATGAGGTCTTCATGGTTCTTACATTATCGTCAGTGTTATAGAGGTTTGAAATAGGTTCCTATGGGATATGAGACTAATGGTCGGTGCTGGTTTTGATTACGGGCAGCTATTGTGATTAGAAGCGTTATTATGGGCCTATATGTGGTGTGTTATATTGTGTGGTCCTACCTTGTGGGTGTAGGCATAAGTTGTTGCAGCTGGTCGAGACTAATACCGGATATGAATTTAGAATCGGGTCTTTTAGAAATGAATGGAATGTGAGAATTTTGGCTATAAGGCTTATCGGTGTTGGTAGAAAAGCTAATTTTCAGTTGAGATGGTGTCGTCAGGCTTATGTGGATTGGGGTGACATGGGATCACCCGCGGGTGTATGTTGGAAGTGTGCATTTAGTGGTTTGATGACTTCGAGATGATTCTTGGCATTGTTTAAGAGGTGGAGAATGTAACGACCCGACCGGTCATTTCGAGAATTTAAGCTTCGTTCGGCGGCGTAATTTCTTGAACAACTTCATATTATGTGTATCGACTTGCGTACATGGTTGAATTAAGTTAACGGATGATTCAGAGTTGAATTGGAAGAAAGATTCTAGTTTTGGAAGCTTAAGTGGTGAGAATTTGACCGGAATTTGACTTTTGAGTAAACGGTCTGTAATGGGTTTTGGAAGATCTCAACAGTTTCGTATGGTGATTTTGGACTTAGGCGTGCATCCGAATTTGTATTTAGAGGTCCGTAGGGTAATTAATAGCATTTCGGCGAAAGTTGGAAAAATGGGGAATTTGACCAAGAGTTGACTTTTGTAATATCGGTGTCGGAATGCAATTCCGAGAGTTGGAACAGCCCGTTATGTTATTTGGGACTTGTTTGCAAAATTTGGCATCATTCCGTTGGTTTGATTGGTTTCGGTATGAGTTCTCAAAGTTGGAAGATTTGGAAGTTCATAGTTTGATTCGTGGTGCAATTTGTATTTTCAGCGTTGTCTGCTGTGATTTGAGACCCCGAGCGAGTCTGTGTTAGGTTATAGAACTTATTTGTGGATTTAGACGGGGTCCCAGGGGCCACAGGTGTGTTCCACGTGGGCTACGGGTCAATTTCTCCTATTTTTGAACTGTTGTTCTGTTTTTCTGGTGTTCTTCTTCGCGATCGTGAAGCTCCTTCAGCGTTCGCGAAGTGTCTCTGTTGACCACCTCGAGATCCATCGTCGCGTTCGTGTTCAAACTCTCACGTTCGCGAAGGTTTGCTTTTCCCCTTCATCGCGTTCGCGATTAGCCACCCGCATTCGCAAAGCTCTTCCTGGCAGCCTCATATTTCTTCTTCGCGTTCGCCGTCTCGCGTTCGCGTAGCTTCTGTTCCTTGTTCTTCGCATTCGCACTCCTTCCCTCGCATTCACGAAGGGTTTTTTCATGACAACCTTACTTTCCTTCTTCGCGAACGCGAGCCTTTCTCTGCGTTCGCGGTGCTTTCAGACCTGGGCAGAATATAAGTTTTTCCAAATCGAGTGTTAGGCCATTTTCATCATATTTTGACTTGTAGAGCTCGGTTTTGAGCAATTGTTTGTGGGGTTTTCAAGCAAATCGATTGGGTAAGTGTTCTTCAAATAGTATTTAATATATTCCATGATTTTTGAATTTTATCTTCATTTTTATCATTTAATTTGTGTTTCGAGTTGAGGAAAATGTTGGTTTTTGAAGACAATTTTCAAAATGAAAAATCATGACTTGAGGGACGAAATGGTATCGGAATTTGATAATTTTAGTATGGTTGAACTCATATCGGAATGAGTATTTGGGTTTTGTGAAAATTGTCGGGTTCCGAGGTGCGGGCCTGTGGGTCGATTTTTTAATCGATTTTTAGATTTTGATAAAGATTGAGGCTTTATGATCCGGAATAGTTTCTTATGAGTTTTATTTGTGCGTTGATGTTATTTTGGTTAGATTTGAGCCGTCCGGAGGTCATTTGACCCGAGAAGTTCATTTTTGAGTATCGATTTGTCTTCTTTGAGGTAAGTATCTTGCCTAACCTTGTGTGGGGGGTTACCCCTTAGGATTTGAGTCTTCTATGTTGATTGTAGTCTGTGTACGCGAGGTGACGAGTGCATGCTCGGACTTATTTGTGGAAAATTGGCCTTTAGGGTTCTTAGGTCCTTATATTCACTGAGTATAATGTTGTTCTTGATATGATTGAGTTCCTATTTACTAGTTTCACCTCTACATGCTTAAATTAGAATTAAATGCTTTAGGATTTACTCTTATTGCCTATTTGACTTAACTGAATATTTTACCTCTTCTTTTGTTATGTTATCTTTTCATAACTGCTTATCTTTATTTGGAATTATTATTATCCATCCTATAATTGTTTAGTCTTAATCGAGGTTATGATTATCTTTCCGTTGCTTATCCTTAATTGAATTGTTGAATATCCTTCGTAATTGCTCAACCTTAAAAGAAGTTTAGATATCCTATACCTTAGTTGACTTGTCTTTATTTGGAATATTTGACTCGTGTTAGCTTCCTTGTTGTTGAATTTTATATTGTGGCACCGTTGTTACATATTAGTTTTCCTTTGTTGAGCTGTTCTCTTTACGCCTAGCATTCTTTACTGTGGTTACTGGTTCTACCGTTTCTTTGTGATTTAAAGTTCTTGAGTTGATTTACTTGTCGTACTTTGTATTATTGTCATTGTTGTTGTTGCACTTGTTGTGGTGATGCACGAGGTTTCTGCCGTGCGATTGTTGATATTGTGATGCACGAGGTTTCTACCGTGCGGTTGTTGTTATGGGGTTGCACGCGGTTTCTTATATATATATATATATATATATATATATATATATATATATATATATATATATATATATATATATATATATATATATATATATATATATATATATATATATATATATATATATATATATATATATATATATATATATATATATATATATATATATATATATTTTTTACCCTTTAAAAATATATTTCGAATTAGATAAAACAGTCATTTAATTAGTTTCCTAAAATTTAGAACTTTAAAATTGACTAAATTTTAATTATTAAATCTTTCCTTATTTGAGGTAGGTAAGCTGTTCTAAATTTTAGGACTTTAAATCAATTGGTATTTTACCATATATAAATTCTTTGTTTGTTTAAACTCTCTATATAACATAATTATATATAGAGTATAATTAATTCTTTTCATATTACTTTTAGTGTATGTAGATTCTATTGTAAAAAGAGTAAAATAACGTTTGTGTTTTGACAAAAGTAAAGTAATTAATAGATCGTGGAACTTTTATGCCTAATATTTAAAAGGTCACGTAATTAGGACTTTAAATAAGTAAAATAATTTTTTCACGTTTAATTGTTATAGAAGTTATAAAAATATCAACCACGAAAGATGAGTAAAAATATTATTTCTGCAAATTTGGTTCTTGTAAAAGTTATAAAAATATCAATCACGACATTTTGAGGGGATAAAAGGTGTAAATTTATACGTACAATAATGGTTAATACTTCAGAAGTTATCACTTATCCCTTTCTTGCACCTAAATTTTTTGTCAAATCTTTAAATTGGACCTTAAAACCAATTAAAATTTTAATTATCTTACATAAATTATTTTTATTTGAATAATGTAACAAAATTGTAAGTACCTTCATGTTATTATATGAGAATTATAATGTTCATATTATATTTGAACTACTTTTCTCTCCAAATAATATTTTTCTATTTAGTAAAATTTTATGTATAATATTTTTAAAATTACACTCAATAATTAAAATAAATGACTAAGGTAATAATTAAAAATATAAAAGATTGGGGAGGGGGGGCACGGGAGAGAGAGACTAGAAAAGCATTTGGTAACACTAATGATTTTGCAAATACAAATATCTAAAAACAAAATATCAGATCATTTTTTTATTCCTTGAAATAGAATTCATAGTGAATAAAATTATAGTTACAGTTTAATATTTAAAATTTGGGATGAACTAATATCAAGAATTTGAATCAATAAAAAATAAATTATTATTGAGAATAAAAAATTAAGTTTGAATTAACTAATTAACAAAATAATCCTATCCAGTTCTTTTCTAAATTCATCATATCAGTGTAAATAATTTCAAGTTGAAAAAACTCTTAGGATACATAAATTTATTTTCAATAAAAAATGCATTGGTGGTTAAAACAATCAGAAATAAAACAAAATCGATGATGATACGGTATTAAGAGTCAAACTAATATTATACAAACTTGAAGCACTAAGGATGAAATAATAGAAGATAATTTGTTTGAGTTGTCAATAATATTTTTCTCTCCGTTCGCATTTGTTACAATATATGAAAGCTCCCTATATCTTTCATATCGTCGTTAGAGAAATTTATTTTCGTCCTTTTTTTTCATGATCCAAACCATCAACACTTGCTAGATTTCTCTTCAATCAAGATGAATATCATGAGAATTCTTTTTTTTTTAAATATCTTTATTGTTTTGTATGTTCAGAATATATTGGATGCAATTACTATGTCAATGTAATAATATTAATTTTTAGCATTTCAGAAAAAATAGCCTTTATTTTAGCGTCAACTGCTATTTTTCAATAATTTGTGCTTTTTATATATTTATTTTTATTGCTTAGCGCAAGGCACACGTACAATGCACATACAGATAAACTAGTATATATTTATATGCGGGGTGCACATACGGCGAGACAAGGTGAGAACATTATTATGCACGTGTGGCGAGACAAGGCGAGCATTTACTTTACTATTGCACACGTGGCGAGACAAGGTGGGCTATGTCAGGGATTTATTTGTGATGGCCTGGGGGCATTATTGTTATTGACATTTGTGTAGTGGTACACTTACCTGTGTGAGCTTTAGCATGTGAAAGTTGTGAGAAAATATTCTATGTGTTGTCCGTTCTTTTCCTTATGCTTATTTGCTGGTATGGACTATGTTAGGACATTTGCACAAGCATACACGTAGTTAAGCACTCTTATCCGATAAGAGGTTTTCTTGATATTGTTGAGTAGATGCACACCATTGTTACTTGTCTTTTATGTGAAAAAGGCTCTATTGGCACGTGAGTCGTTAGTGTAGTTATGAGGTGTTATGAGGGCGTAGGATGCCAAGTGTTAGGGTTCAGGTATTGAGACCGGTAAATTGTGATTCATCCGAGTATTCGGTACCTCATGGAGTTTGTTGACTAAACCTGATGTAAAAGTGGTTGTAGTTGCTAAGTTATTACTTGTCCATGCTGTATATGCGATTCCGGATTTAGGTTGTGTCCCATTTCCTCTTCTGTGTCATTTTTATGGTATTCCGCTGATACTTGTTGTTTCCTTTCTTATTGCAATTACTATATTGTTAGACATATTGCGTAGTCTTTATGTAGATATCATATTATGCTATTCTTATACTTATACTTGTTCAGTTTATTAGACCAGTGGGTGTCTCGACTGTTCCTCATCACTACTCCATCGAGGTTAGTCTTGATACTTACTGGGTATCGCTGTGTGTGCTCATACTATACTTCTGTACTTTTTTTGTACAGATCCCAGGTGTTTGATCGTTAGTAGCTATGCGGATTCTTGTTGAGGAGACTCAAGGTAAACCTACTGCTGCGTTCGCTGGCTTCAAAGTCACCTTACTATTTTGTATTCACACTATTATTACTTATTTCCAAACAGTTGTATTTAGAAGTTGTAGCAAACTCTGTACAGCTTATGACTTGTACTACTGGTTTTGGGCAAATTATAAATTTTGTAGAGATTTCTATTTCGAGACTGTTAGATTTTTATATATTATTGTTGTTACTCAGTAAAAGTTCGGCTTACCTAGTCCCTAAGCCTAGGTGTCATCACGATAACCAACGGAGGGAAAATTGGGTCGTGAGAAGTTGGTATTAGAGCTTTAGGTTCATAGGTGCTACGAGACATAAGCGAGTTTAGTAGAGTCTTGCGGATCGGTACAGAGACGTTTGTACTTATCTTCGAGAGGCTACATAACTATTAGGACAATTTCACTTCCTTCATTCCTATTGTGCGAGTTCATTGATCTCGACGTTTGAACTTTTATTGTTTCATTCTTTCACATATGGTGAGGATACGAGTTGCAGTTATCGATGACGTTGCTCCCAGAGGCATAGGCCGACGAGGAGCACGTACCGCAGCTAGAGCACCTACCAGAGCAGCATTTTAGGAGCAGCCAGCAGCTCCAGTTGGGGGACAGGTTTAGGAGGCGCCTGTTGTTACCCCAGACTTCAAGAGACTTTAGCACGGTTCCTGAGCATGTTTGGTACATTGGCTCATGCGGGGTTGATTCTGGTTGCACCAACTACTTCATAGGCTGGGGGAGGGACTTAGACTCCCGTCGCCCACACCCCAGAGCAGCGAGTTCATGTTAGTCAGGTTCCAGGTGTCATGGCGACATAGATTGTGGTTCTAGTTCAGCCCGTGGTCAGGGCAGCAACATCTGAGGAAAAGCAACTTAGACTTGCAAGGTTCAAGAAATATGACCCTCCTACATTCAGTGGTTTGGCTTCAGAGAGTGCACAAGGTTTTCTGGAGGAGTGCCATCGTATCCTCCACACTATGGGTACTGTTGAGACGAGTGGGGTTGATTTTACTATATTCCAGCTTAAGGGAGCGGCTTATCAGTGGTGGAGGGCATATGAGTTGGGTATCCCGGCCGATGCAGTTTCACTTACATGGGTTCAGTTTTCGGAGATATTCTTGAGAGAGTTTATACCTTTGTCCCTTCGGGATGCATAGCACGCAGAGTTTGAGCAGCTACGTCAGGGCACAATGTCGCTATCAAAGTATGCCATTAGATTCAGTGATTTGGCTAGACATGCACCTTCCTTGGTTGCTATAGTTTGGGAGCGAGTCTGTAGGTTTATTGAGGGGCTCATGCATGATATTCGGTTCAGCATGGCTCAGGAGTTTGAGTTAAATGTTTCATTTTAGCAGGTGGTAGTGATCGCTTGCCGGTTATTGGGCATGTGGGACTGGGAGCAAGAGGGCAGGTGGGGCTAGGAGAGAGAGGGAAGACGAGGTTAAGAGATAGAGTGTAGGGAGGCGAGGAGGCATCGTAGACATGAGAGATCTGTTGGTCCTTATTTTGGCGGCGGGGTGCGACATGGTAGAGGTTTTGTGGGTCAGCCAGTTTAGTTTGCACTTCAGGCTTCGCATAGTATTTCAGGTGCTCATGAGTCTTAGAGTCCTCGTACTGCACAATTCCCACAGCCACGCCAGTAGAGAGGTTGCTTTGAGTGTGGAGATACTAGCCACCTGGTGAGAGATTGTCGTACACTTCAGACAGATGTGTCACAGCGAGGTATTCAAGGGAATAGAGGGCGCCCAAGAGGGGAAGGCCCGAACCGTTGATGTGTTTCAATAGCAGGCTTGAGGCTGCTGCTTCAAATGATGTCCTACAGGTATGCTTTTGATTTGTTACAGAGGAGCATCAATCGTATTTTATTTTGGTTCTGCTTATCGGGGCGAGTTCCCTTATTTGTTGCTTTAATTATGGGTGAGTTTCATGGTTAGCACTCTGTTTACTTGTTTGCCCTGTTAGGGAGATTCTATGAGTGGTAGCCTATGTCTATCATTTATTTCTATTTATTATTGAGAGCTACGAGACTAGTAGTGAATTTATGTAATCTATTACGGTAAGTTGATGTGATTCCTGAGTATTTTGGTTACGAGTTGTGATTTTGATGATTCATCGGTGCGGGAGCCAATACTTTTTGTAACTTTGGGATGGAATTGATCTAGCGAAAGGTTCCAGTTGGTTTGATGTATATCCTACTTGTGATTCAGAGTTGAGGGTGGGACCCTCGTGATTCCATGTGATATGATTTGTTCGAACCGGGCTGTGTACCGCATTGGAAGTTATATCAGGATGAGATCCTTGTGATTTGTTCATATGCTTTAATTCTTTCCTTGTTATGTTGTTTTGTAGGATAGTATTGATAGATAGTTGTGCCTGTCGGGCTTGTTTGATAGTTCTCTTATGTGTTTCTCTTGACATGTTTAGTCATTTTTGTTTTGTGCTTCTTGAGTTTTAGCTTGCGGGTGTGTGCCCAGTGTTAGTTGTGACTTATTGATTCGGGTGTATAGTTAAGAGGTCTTCGTGGTTCTTGCCTTTTCGTCAGTGTTGTGGAGGTTTGAAATGGGTTCCTATGGGATATGAGACTAATGGTCGTTGCTGGTTTTGATTACGGGCAGCTATTGTGATCAGAAGCATTATTATGGGCCTATGTGTGGTGTGTTATATTGTGTGGTCCTGCCTTGTGGTTGTAGGCATAAGTTGTTGCAGCTGATTGAGACTGATACCAGATATGGATTTAGAATCGGGTCTTTTGGAAGTGAATGGAATGTGAGAATTTTGGCTATAAGGCTTATCGGTGTTGGTAGAAAGGCTAATTTTCAGTTGAGATGGTGTCGTCAGGCTTATGTGGATTGGGGTGACGTGGGTTCACCCGCGGGTGTATGTTGGAAGTGTGCATTCAGTGGTTTGATGACTTCGAGGCGATTCTTGGCATTATTTAAGAGGGGGAGGATGTAACGACCCGATCGGTCGTTTTGAGAATTTCAGCTCTGTTTAGTGGATTAATGTCTTGAACAACTTCATATTATGTGTATCGACTTGCGTGCATGGTTGAATTCAGTTAGCGGATGATTCAGAGTTGAATTGGAAGAAGGATTCTAGTTTTCGAAGCTTAAGTGTTGAGAATTTGAACCGAATTCGACTTTTGAGAAAATGGCCCCGGAATGGGTTTTGGAAGATCTCAACAGATTTGTATGGTGATTTTGGACTTAGGCATGCATCCGGATTTCGATTTGGAGGTCCATAGGGTAATTTGGAGCATTTTGGCGAAAGTTGGAAACGTTGAAGTTTTGAAAAATGGAGAAATTTGACCAAGAGTTGACTTTTGTGATATCAGGGCCGGAATGCGATTCCAAGAGTTGGAACAACCCGTTATGTCATTTGGGACTTGTATGCAACATTTGGCGTCATTCCGCATTGGTTTGATTGGTTTTGGCATGAGTTCTCGAAGTTGGAAGATTTGGAAGTTCATAATTTGATTCGTGGTGCAATTTCTATTTTCGGCGTTGTCTGATGTGATTTGAGACCCCAAGCGAGTCCGTGTTAGGTTATAGAACTTGTTTGTGGGTTTAGATGGGGTCCTACGGGCCTCGGGTGTGTTCCGGGTGGCTACAGGTCAATTTCTCCTATTTTTGAACTGTTGTTCTGTTTTTCTGGTGTTCTTCTTCGTGATCGCAAAGCTCCTTCAGCATTCGCGAAGTGTCTCTGCTGACCACCTCGAGATCCTTCTTCGCGTTCGGGTTCAACCTCTCGCGTTCACGAAGGTTTGCTTTTCCCCTTCATCGCGTTCGCGATTAGCGACCCACGTTCGTGAAGCTCTTCCTGGCAGCCTCATATTTCTTCTTCGCGTTCGCGTTCACAGTCTCGCGTTCTCGAAGGGTTTTTTCTGGACAGCCTTACTTTCCTTTTTTGTGAATGCGAGCCTTTCTCCGCTTTCACGGTGCTTTCAGACCTGGGCAGAATATAAGTTTTCCAAATCGAGGGTTAGGCCATTTTCATCATATTTTGACTTGTAGAGCTCGATTTTGAGCGATTCTTTGTGGGCTTTTCAAGCAAATCGATTGGGTATGTGTTCTTCACATAGTATTTAATATATTCCATGATTTTATCTTCATTTTAATCATTAAATTTGTGTTTCGAGTTGAGGAAAATGTAGGTTTTTTAAGACAGTTTTTAAAATTAAAAATCATGATTTTTGAGGGACTAAATGATATCGGAATTTGATAATTTTAGTATGGTTGAACTCATATCGGAATGGGTATTTGGGTTTTGTGAAAATTGTCGGGTTCCGAGGTGCGGGCCCGTGGGTCGACTTTTGGATCGATTTTTAAATTTTGATAAAGATTGAGGCTTTATGATCCGGAATAGTTTCTTATGAGTTTTATTTGTGCGTTGATGTTATTTTGGTTAGATTTGAGCCGTCCGGAGGTCATTTGACCTGAGAAGTTCATTTTTGAGTATCGATTTGTCTTCTTTGAAGTAAGTATTTTGCCTAACCCTGTGTGGGGGATTTCCCTTTAGGATTTGAGTCTTTTATGTTGATTGTAGTCTGTGTATGCGAAGTGACGAGTGCGTGCTTGGACTTATTTGTCGAAAGTTGGACTTTAGGGTTCTTAGGTCCTTATATTCACTGAGTATGAAGTTGTTCTTGATATGATTGACTTCCTATTTACTAGTTTCACCTCTACATGTTTAAATTAAAATTAAATGCTTTAGGATTCACTCTTATTGCCTATTTGACTCTTATTTGACTTAACTGAATATTTTACCTCTTATATTGTCATGCTATCTTTTCATAGATTCTTATCTTTATTTGGAATTATTATGATCCATCCTATAATTGTTTAGTCTTAATCGAGGTTATGGTTATCTTTCCGCTGCTTATTCTTAATTGAATTGTTGAATATCCTTTGTAATTGCTCAACCTTAAAAGAAGTTTAGATATCCTATACCTTAGTTGACTTGTCTTTATTTGGAATATTTGACTCGTGTTAGCTTCCTTGTTGTTGAATTGTATATTGTGGCACCATTGCTACGTATTAGTTTTCCTTTGTTGAGCTGTTCTTTTTACGCCTAGCATTCTTTACTGTGGTTATTCCTTGTGAACTAGTTCTATCGTTTCTTTGTGATTTAAAGTTCTTGAGTTGATTTACTTGTCGTACTTTGTATTATTGTCATTGTTGATGTTGTACTTGTTGTGGTGTTGCACGAGGTTTCTGTTGTGCTGTTGATACTATTGATATTAGCATATGCGGCGTGACAAGGCAGTATTTATATATATAGGGTGCATATATGGCGAGACAAGGTGGGAACATTATTATGCACATGTGGCGAGACAAGGCAGGCCTTTACTTTACTATTGCACACGTGGCGAGACAAGTGGGCTATGTCAGGTATTGATTTGTGATGGCCTAGGGGCATTTTTGTTGTGGACATTTGTGTAGTGGTATGTATGCGGCGAAATCAGGGGGCCCGATTTCTTGCTATTAGTTCATTTCAGAAGAATACCTCGAGGCCTCGAGGATGCGAAGTTGTGGCCGAGTTCCCTCCCTCGAAGCTCGTCGAGGCCCAACCTAAAGGGAATGCCGATCGAGGTTAGAGTAAAAATGGGGAATTCCCAATAGGAGCATACAATACGACGACCGACAGGAAGCCTAAAAAACCCCAGCTCGGGAAGAACAGGAAGTTAGCCTTCATGTTATTTTTGAAATGTTGCAGGCACAATAGCTGGCTATTGCTCAGATTCAAAGCCACCCAAAGACTCCCAGCACAGTAGCACTGGGGATAGCTCCCCTAGACGAACAGATGCCTGATAGATCGAGCAATAACGGATCGACAGCCAACCCTGCCATCGTAAAAATGCTCGAAGACCTCACCAAAAGGATCGAATCGGGCGAGAAAATGATAGCAGCCAACGATAAAAAGGTCGAGACCAACAACTCCAGGGTCGACCAGATCCCAGGTGCACCCCCGATCCTGAAGGGTATGGATTCGAAGACGTTCATACAAAGGTCGTCCCCCGAAGAAGCGGCCTTGAAACCCATTCCTAAGAAGTTCAGAATGTCGGAACACCCAAAGTACAACGGGACCTCAGATCCCAATGAACACGTTACCGCCTACACTTGCGCGGTAAAGGGAAACAATATAAAAAACAATGAGATCGAGTCTGTATTGCTGAAAAAGTCCGGAGAAACACTCTCGAAAAGGGCCATGATGTGGTATCACAACCTAGCTCCCAACTCCATAGATTCATTTGCCATGCTAGCAGACTCCTTTATAAAGGCAGACGCCAGTGCCATCAAAGTAGCAACAAGGAAGTCTGACGTATTCAAGATTAAGCATAAGGAAAATGAAATGCTGCGAGAATTCGTATCTCGCTTCCAAACAAAATGAATGGATCTACCCCCGGTTTTCGACGACTGGGCGGTGCAGACCTTCATTCAAGGCCTAAATGAACGAAGCTTAGTGGCCTCAAGGCAGCTGAAAGAGAATTTGATCGAGTATCCCGCCGTAATCTGGTCGGACGTCCACAACTGGTGTCAGTCAAAGATCAAGGTCGAGGATGGCCAGCTGGGAGCCCCCTCGGGCTCAGTATATCCAAATAGACTCCTGGCGAAGGAGTCAAAACCGAACAAAGAGAGGTATCAGCCATACACCGATAATAGGAGAAATTCCTCGAGACGCAATCCACCTCGCAACGATGGGTTGGTAAACCAAGGACAGAACCCTTAGGGACTCATCAACAGAGGCAGATTCGACGGGGACACAGGTCCAATGGGGGCACCCCGCCTATTAGAATACAACTTCAACGTCGATGTACCGGACATCATGTTCACTATCAACAAAACCAGGGACACCGAATGGCCTATGCCTATTCAGTCGGATCCTTCCCTGAGGAATCACAACTCAGTATGTGAACTTCATGATACGCACGACCATAGGACCAAAAATTTGCCACCATCTCCAAAAGGAAATAGCTAGGCTACTCAATAAAAGTCACTGCCGAGAATGTTTGAGCAATCGAGCTAAAATTCAGTTCCGAGAAAGAGAGGCGGCCAAGGAGTACAAAGAAAGTGAGCCACGACACGTTATCCACATGATATTGGAGGGGCATCAGCACTCCCCAGGAACCTGTGATGAGGAGGACAAAAATATCCATCACCAGAGAAAAACGAACCTGGGGACACATACCAGAAGATGCCCTCACATTCAGCGAGGAAGGCTCCAAAACCTCGCCCCAACTTCATAACAATGCATTGGTAACCTCTTTCTTCATTTATTCATTTTGAATAAAACATGCGCTTGTGAATCCAGGTAGCTCGACCAACATTATCAGGTCGAGAGTAATAGAGCAGCTCGGACTGCTAGACCAAATTGTGCCTGCCTCTTGAATCCTTAACGGATTCAACACGGTGATCGAAACAATGAAAGGAGAGACCATTCTCACAGTCAGCATGTTCGGCATGGCCCAAAACGCCAAATTCCATGTCATCGAAGGAGACATGAGGTATAACGCCTTATTTGGATGGTTGTAGATACACTGCATGAGAGCGGTACCATCCACTCTTTACCAAATGATGAAATTCCCAGCAAAGGACGGAACTAAAACCGTGTACGGGGAACAACACGCGGCAAGGGAAGTGTTCGCGGTACGTAAAGTAGCACCGACACCAATATCTCCACTCTCGAAAGAGCAGAAGGATAATTGAACTACATCTTTAGCTAAACCCGATTAAACACAGTGGAGGACCGTATCGAGTCCTCGCTCCAAGCAATAGGGACACATCAGACCTCGGAACATCACTGGAACATCCCACGATAAGGTAAGACCACCTCCCATTTTCATTATTTTACACTAACCCATATGCAGGTGCCCGGTCAGGGCAGTCGAAAGTACTAACCCAACCCGAAGATCTCAAGGCCTTAACGGCATCCGTTGCACTCTTTTCCTTCGGCCGAGCTTCTGTCCCAAAGAGGGTTTCACCGACAAGGTTTTTAATAAGGCAACGTCCACAGGCTACCTAAGGAGTATTCGACAAGCATACAAGGCTTCTTTTGCAATCAACCCTGAACACTGGAGGGCACCCCTTTGAGAGGTCATCCACTCGGAAGAACCAGGGAACGACAAACAAGGTTCCAATAGGAAATCATGAAACATCTCCAAAAGGGAAAAATGGAGACTGGCATCGCAAACTCAGAAAGCACATGACCCTAGGGTTGGAATCTCCAAAATCATAAGCCTTCAATGAGTCAATTCCGAGCTCATGATAATGGCCCCCGAGCCTAAGCAAACTCGATGGCTAGGAGACTGTCACCAAACACCATTCATTTAAAAACCCGATGCCATAAGACCCCGGGCGGGCAGACTCGATCTAGTAAGACCTCAAGCAAGGCACGAATCGTACTTGTACCAAGTATCAACAAAACTGTAAAACCTCAAGCAAGGCATGATCATACTTGTACCAAGTATCAACAAAATTGTAAGACCTCAAGCAAGGCATGAATCATACTTGTACCAAGTATCAACAAAACTGTAAGACCTCAAAAGGCATGAAAATTTTGTAAGACCTTACTACAGACATAAACTCAATCCTAAAGTTTAGGCTATATGTCGCATTTGTAAGACTCCCGAAAGGGCATACCCTCGATATAGATGCCTAAACTACTACACTCGGGATCAAAAAATGGCTCCGACCAAACACAAATAACCACAGTCATACGGCTGTACCAACCGAATAACGCGACTCGGGGATGCTTGACGGTCGCTACAAAATCATAGGCCATTACTTCGAATCTACTTCAAAAAAAACCGGTTAAACAGGCTACCCTCGACAGGCAAAAGAGCTTTGACCATGTCAGCTCCAAATCACAAGGCTTCGAGCTACTCAGCCTACGAGCTAAACCTTCCGATGTGCTCGAATATCACCGCAAACGACTTAAAATCGAGGTTCTTCCCAAACCGACAACGGGTCAGGCAAAATCATTTCAAAAAGTCCTTAACGAGAGGAAAACAAAGCCTACATATGCCTAAGGGCAAAAAGTAAGAGCCATTGTCGCCAGCCTAACGAGCCTTAGGGCCACACACTAAAAGGTCGCAACGACCAAAAGTGTAAGAGCCACTATCCCCAGCTTAAAATTTGAAATCTTGAGGGTCAAAATTACCTCGTGTCGTAACCCCATTTGGAGACCGGATCAAAAATCGTTAACTATACATACCTAAGGGCAAAGCAAAAGAACCGTTGTCGCCAGCTTAATAAGCCTCAGGGCCACGCATATAAAAGGTCGCTTCGACCCAAGGTGTAAGAGCCGTTGTCGCTAGCCTATGCAAATACAGAACTTGAGGTTTAATTGTGTTCGAGTCAAAACCCGGCTCGGAGACTGAACCCAAAATGGTTAAAATACAAATGCCCAAGGGTAAGGCGTAAGAGCATTGTCGCCCGCCCATGCAGGCACAAAAGCTTGACGGTTGAATGAGCTCGAATCGAATCCCAACTCGGAGACTCAACCCAAAACAGTTGAGCAAAAAGTGTAAGAGCTCTAACGCCAGCTTACACTAAAGGTCGCATAGATCGAGCGCGTAAGAGCCTCCGGGCCTGCCTAACGAGCCCCGAGGCCATATCACGAATCTAAGGTTTCTAACCAACTCTGAAACCAGTCCACCTAGTCAGAAACAAAGCAGAAAGGGGTACAGAAGAAATAAAACCTCAAGTTTTTCTTTTATTTACAAATGTGAAAAAATGCATTCTCCGTCTACAAGCCCGCTCCGAAGATATCGCATACAAAATGGAAAAGTCTACGCCCCACCCCTGAGAGATACGGCCTATCAGCCTCATCTTCACTTTCCTCATCATCAGATAAGAGTGACCGAGCACCGCGCTCATCCGCCCTCGCTCGTGTCAACTCTTCCGGGAGAACGAAACCCCTAGAACCAATCTCCTCGAGAACCCTTCTTCGGGATATGCAACGAGCATGTTCTTTGATCCTCTCTTCACGATCGAGGACCCTCTTCAACTTGGATTGGGCATCGGTAGCATCCTTCAAATAAATCACCATCTCCTGATCAGCCTTAGCTTGGCTTAGTGCAGCTTCGGTCCGAGCATTAACGATCTCAGCCTTTACATTCAAAAGTTCAGATTCGAGCTTCATGATCATATTCGCTTGAAATGAAGCATTATCACAAGCTAAGCGGAGTTAGACCTCAAAGTAAGGAACTTTAGCCAAGGCACCCTTCTCCTCTGAAGCTTGAACCTGCGCTTGAGCTCTTAGCTCAACATATCATTCTTTATTTGGTCGGCTTCACCACTGAGGTGTTCCAGGGACTCCATCTTTTTCTGCAGTTGGGATAAGCAAAGAGTTAACTTGAGAAGTTAAAAAGCAAAATGCATACCCTCCCGGGACATGAAGTTACCTGCTCCATCTAATAGCTCTCGTAATTTGAGCTCCGGTACGCCTCATATTGCCAGTGTGTCAACTCAAGTTCCTTCTCCTTGCAAACGAGCCCAAGGGACCTACCCTCATCCAGAGCTTTCCGGAACCTAGCCCCATGATGTAGAAGCTCATACCTAAGCCTGTCAAAGGCCTACAAAAGAAAAACTTGATAAGGAAGGGAAGACACGCGATTCGGAAGGCCTTTGCCAAAGCTCATCACAAAGTGAAGTCGGAGGACTTTCTCAAAGGCCGAGCACACCTCTATTAATCTAGTCCCCTCGGCCCTAGAAGAATCAACCCCTGTCAAATCACGATCACTTGGAGGAACCACCTCTCTAAAACCGGAGACTTCGGGCGTAGCAAGCTCGGATGATGTTTTCTCCTCAAAGACTCGGCCCCGTTTCGCCCTGCTGTGAGCGCCATCGCACTATAAATACATATCTCATTTATTATTGTCATTGTTCAGCTCGGAAGATGGCAATTCCTCCCCCTCTCTAGAGGAGCACAACCTCGCCCTTGGAGACCCTCTGATACCTATGACGGCAAGATTAATACATGGAAAGGGGAAAATGTCCTCCCAAATGTACGAGGGACAAGGAAAAAGTAGTATACACACATACCATGGTATTTTTCTTCCCATCTACCCCGGGCCACAGCTAGCCACCTACGCTCGTCACAGGTCGAATGGGCCGCCAGCTTCCAGACCCAGCCAGGCAGATCAGGAACTTCGCCCGGCGCCCATGAAATTGCTGCAGAAGATGGAGAAACACGATTATTAAACTAGTTTCCACCATGAGCAAATCTGAGAAAGCACGATACGCTCCACTCACGAGTATAATTCCATTCCAAGGGGAATGACATAAGTTCCAAGGGGATAACATCAGCCGTTAGGACCCGGATGAACCGACTAATCCACTCTCGATCTCCATATTCCTCATCATCAACAACAAAGGGCATGGATAAACGGCACCGCAAGGTTAGCAGACCTCGATGATGAAACGACCGGTACATCCTGACAATATGACTAAGCGTGAATTCAAGCCCTTCTTTCTCCGTAAAGAACCTCATCATCAGCACTATTCGCCAAAACGACGGATGTATCTACGCCAAAGTAACCCTATAATTTAAATAGAAATCGAGCACAACCCTATCAAGGGGGCCTAGTGTGAAAGGGTACAAGTATACGTTCAGGAATCCATCGGCAAGGTCCGTGACACCTTTATCCGGGGGAAGCACCGGTAACGCTACCTCCTTGCCCCATCCGCAGTCTCTCCTCACCAACTCAAGGTGCTCCTCTCTAATCGAAGACATAGTTTTCAAAGTAAACTTTCGTGGATCCTGAACACTGGGAGCAGAACTTTTCCCTCTCCGCCGGGCAGGCCATGAAGTAGCATTCATGGCTATGGAGGGGCTAGTAGGCTGGAGCGGGGACCTACACAAACACTTTAGTGCTAAGATAATGAACGACTCGACGACAAAATGGAAGAATAGCCCTCTAAAATATTGGGATCTCCCAAGAAGCGGGAGCAACTCCATATATATGTGGGAAAACAACAATGGTCTGCCTACCCAAGTTAGTCCCCGGGAAGCCAATGGCTTCAATACCAGTCCCGAGGTGGTACCCAAATTCGAGGACCTCCATCAAAGAGAAGTTAGGCTTCAGAAGGCCAGCCACGTCATCTCCAGTCCCGAGGTGGTACCCGATCTCGAGGACCTCCGTCAAAGAAAAGTTAGGCTTCAAAGAGCCAGCCACATCATCTCTAATTCCGAGGTGGTATCCGACCTCGAAGGTTCCTCTCAAGAAGAAAAGTAAGCACTTCGAGCGCCTCCCATAAGGGCTCGACCCCAAGACATCGCCTGAATATGGGCAACCCCTCATTGAGGACGTATCTGCAACGCTGTAAAAGTTTATCTACATCAAATTCAAAATAAAACTCTAGGTTCCTGAAGCTGACCTTTACTCGGAGGCCACTCTCAAAAAATTTCAAGGTTTGATGCACTATCTTTATGAGACTCGAGGGTCCTGATGACCTGAATCTATCGGACCGCTTTAGGATTAGTCCGGGGAACAACGGTGGGCTAGAAAAGGATCCATTTCTATCAACCAAAGGCCGGAGGTAATACTCGCATCCGAGTTAGATATTGACAATCATCAACAGAGGCATGCATTCAGAATTTCCACAAATATAAAAAAATATGGCAAGTATCTATGACGACCCGGCTAGTCGTCTTATGAGTTATCGCTCCATTTCCTTCATTTATGCTTCTTATTGCTTTTTCTATCAGTTCTATGAGTGATCGGGTTAGTTGGCTCGGGTTCAGAAAGGAATTGGTAAGGTTTGAGACATTTAGTCTATTTTGAGGAAGCTTAAGTTGAAAAAGTCAACTGGATGTTGACTTATGTATTAGAGGGCTCGGATGTGAGTTCCAATTGTTTGGATAACTTTGGGAGGTGATTTGGTACTTAGGAGCGTGATCAGAATGTGTTTTGGAGGTTCGGAGTAGATTTAGGCTTGAATTGGCAAAATTGGATTTTTGGCATTTTTTGGTTGATAGGTGAGATTTTAATATAGGGGTCGAAATGGAATTTCGAGAGTAGCAGTAGTTCCGTTGTGTCATTTTGGATGTGTGTGCAAAATTTAAGATCATTTGGATGTGGTTTGGTTGGGTTTTTTATCAAAAGCGTAATTTAGAAGATTTTGGAATTCTTAGGCTAGAATCTGATGCATATTTGGTATTTTGATGTTGTTTTGAGCATTCCGAAGATTGGAACAAGTTTGAATGATGTTATGGGATATGTTGGCATGTTCGGTGGAGGTCCCTGAGGCCTCAAGTGAGTTTCGGGTGGTCAATCAGACTATTTCATGTTGTTCGAAATTGTAGAAAACCGTTGAACTGTTGCAGAGAATTTGACCTTCGCGTTCGCGAGTAGGTCCTCGCGTTCGTGAAGGGTTAGTTGAGAAGGAATTTGATTTTAGCCTTCATGTTCGTGAGGAAGTCTCCACGTTCGCGAAGGGCCGGATGTTTGTGCGTCGCGTTCGCGAGAAGGGGAGCGCATTCGCGTAGAGGAAATTGGTCAGTTGGGTTTGAGGTCGAGTTGTTCATCGCGTTTGCGAGAGAGGGAGTGCGTTCGTGAAGAGTTATTAGAGGAACCATCGCGTTCGCAATGGGCATTTCGTATTCTCATAAGAGGATTTTTGGTCAAAGTCACTTTGTGCTTCGCAAACGCGAGGCGTTGATCGCGTTCGCGAAGAAGGAATTGAGGCCTAGGCAGAATGTTTAAATAGTCGTCTTATCCGCGATTTTGGGGTTTATTTCCACAATTTTTGAGCATTTTTGGAGCTTTTTGAAGAGGATTGAAGAGGGATTCAAGGGGAAACACTTGGAGGTAAGATTCATGGACTTAATACTTGATTCTAATGTGAATTCTACCTAATTAATCATGGAAATTTAAGCCTAAAATTGAAGCTAGGGCTTGAAACTGGAGACCTAGAATTTGGGATTTGAGGGGTCGTTTGTGGTTGGATTTTGATGCTTTTGATATGAATAAACTCGGGGAGTGATAAGGAATCCATTGATGTGAATTTTATCGAATTTCGAGACGTGGGCCCGGGGGTCGGGTTTTGGTAATTTCGGAATTTAAGTTGTAAAATGATTATTTTCGCTTGGGCTTCGTTCCCTTAGCATATTTTGATGCCATTATTCTGATATTGGATAGATTCGATGCGAGTGGAGGCCGATTTGAGGGGCAAGGGTGTCGCGGGCTAGAGATTTGACCGGATTGAGGTGAGTAATGATTGTAAATGATGTCCTGAGGGTATGAAACCCCAGATTGTACATCGTTGTGCTATATTGAGGTGACGCACACGCTAGATGACGAGTGTGGGGTAGTGCACCGTTGGGATTGTGACTTAGTCCATCCCGAATGACTATTTTACCACGTATTTGACTGAAAACTATTTGCTATCATGTTTTGGGCCGAATGCCATATTTGGTCTTCGTGCCAACTATTTGAACCCTTAGGGGATTTTTATTGATAGTTCCTCACTGTTTTGACTTTATACTTGAACTCAGTCATGCTACTATTTTCATAACTAAACCATGTTTACTCTACTTTAACACTTAAATGATATTTTAAATGATATTTTGGGCTGAGCACCATGTTTTACTGTTGCCCGAGTGACTGTGAGATTCTGACTGAGTAAGGCCGATGGACTATGTTGTGAGGAAACACTGATTATGATTATGAGGCCGAGGGCCTGAGATTTGTACGCCACGAGGTGGCTTGTTGATATGAGGCCGAGAGTCTAGTGATGATGCCACGAGATGGCTTGATATTGCACTTGGACCGTAAGGAGCCCCTCCAGAAGTCTGCACACCCCCAGTGAGCGTGGGTACCCATTGTGATGTGAGATATAGCCCGAGGGGCTGGTATTCTTTTTGAGATATAGCCCGAGGGGCGGATTTGCTGACATTGTGCCTGAGGCGCGATCCTTTATGTGTTTGTCTTTCCTATTTGCATGTCATTTGCTTGCTTAATTATTAAAAAGGCATTTTATGAAGTTTAAACTGAACTCAGTAATTTTACACATCTTTATTGCTTCACCGTTTTACTGGCTTTTACTGCTTCCTTATAGCCTATGATGTGCCTTACACGATTTCTTGCTTTCAGTCTTTATTTATGATTATTACTCACTGAGTTGGAGTATTCATTTTACTCCTTGCACCCCGTATGCAGATTCAGGCACATCTGGTCCCTCTACCGAGTGTTGATCTTTCCAGCTCAGGCGAATTTGAAGATTCTCTAGGTAGCTGGCGGTGTTCGTAGCCCAGAGCTTATTCCCTTATCGTATTTCTCCCTGTTTTGACCTGTATTAAACTATGTAGACTTTCTTGTCTTATTCCGGATTTTAGATGCTCATGACTAGTGACACCCCGGTATCGGGCTATGTTGGGTTTACTTCTGCATTGTACTATTTACTACTTACTTTGGGATTATTTATTACATTATGGACTTAATTCTTATTGTTTAATTGCTTAAAACTGAAATGAGAAAGTGTCGGCTGGCCTTGACTTCATGAGAGGCGTCATCACGACCGGGTTGGGGTTTAGGGTCGTGACAAGTTGTTATCAGAGCCTAGGTTACATAGGTCTCACGAGTCATGAGCAGGTTTAGTAAAGACTCGCGGATCGGTACAGAGGCGTCTATATTTATCCTCGAAAGGCTGCAAAACCTTTAGGAAAAACTTCATATTCTTGAAATTCTTATCGTGCGAATTTGTTTATCCGAGTACTAAACTTCTATTATTCTATTCTCTCACATATGGTGAGGACACGCGCTACCGGTCAGGATGGATGACCACCAGTACCACCAACTGTGGCCACTAGAGGCCGAGCACGCAGTCGTGGTCGCGTTAGGGGCAGAGGTGTGGCCCGCACAGCAACTAGGGTAGCACCTTCAAATCCACCAGCCGCCCCAGTTAAGGATCAGGTCCTAGTTGTGGGTGCTCCAGCAGCATCAACTCCTGCAGCTGTGCCTATTGTGATTCTGGGTCTTTAGGAGGCCTTGTCTCAGATCTTATCAGTTTGCACTGGCCTAGCTCAGGCGGTCTCAATTACTACGACCGCAGCTACTTCTTTGGCTGGGGGAGGCACTCAGACTCCCGCCGCTCGCACACCTGAGCAGGCCGTATAGAGACTTCAAACACCGGGGGCGCATCCAGCCCAGCCGGTTGCAGCTGCTCAGGGATATGTAGTTCCTACCATGCCGGAGGATGAGCAGCGTAGGTTGGAGAGGTTTGGTAGACTTCAGCCTCCGAACTTCAGTGGTGCAGAGGGCGAGGATGCCCAGGGTTTCTTAGATAAGTACAAGAGGATGCTTCGTACAACTGGTATTCTGGAGACCAGCGGGGTTGATTTTACTACTTATCAGTTTTCTGGAGTTGCCTTCACTTGGTGGGAGGCTTTTGAGAGGCGTAGGACTATTGGTGCAGCACCCCTTACCTGATAGCAGTTCTCCGTTCTCTTCTTGGAGAAGTATGTGCCACAGTCTCGCAGAGATGTGTTGCGCAGGTAGTTTGAATGGTTGCGTCATGGAGAGATGACTGTGACGCAGTATGAGATGAGGTTCTCCGAATTATCTTGTCATGCTATTTGGTTGGTTCCGACAGATATAGAGAGGATTAGGAGGTTTGTTGATGGCCTCATTTATCATCTTCATATTCTCATGACCAGGGAGAGGGTGACTGGTGCTACCTTTGAGGAGGTTGTAGACATCGCTTGTGAGATTGAGTCGGTTCGTTTCCAGGAGCGAGAGGAAAGGGAGGCCAAGAGGCCTCGAGGATCTGGTAGTTATAGTGGTGCTCCTTCGAGAGGTTAGTTTTAGCACGGTAGAGGCCGTCCCTTCAGGCATGCTCATCCAGCTCACCCAGGTTATCGTGGGGTATTGTCGGGTCATGGTTCTCACAGTTCTCATCAGGGCCAGTTATCACTTAGTGCCCTTCCAGCTCAGAGTTCGTCCCGTGCTCCATAAGTTCAGGGCTCTTCTATGCCGAGTGAATCTGCTAGTCATTCCGTTGCTAGGGGTTCCTTTCAGTCCCCGTCTCCAACACCCGGAGTTGTTATGAGTGTGGAGAGATGGGTCATATATGGAAGCAGTGTCCTCGTCGCATTGCGGGTTCATCTCAGTAGAGGAGTCAGCCATCGGCTTCAGCGTCAGTTAATTCACCACCATTCGCCCAGCCAGCTAGGGGTGGAGGTCAGTCCGCTAGGGGTCGCCCTAGAGGGGAAGGTCGATCAGATGGCAGTCTGGCCCATTTCTATGCACTTCCAGCTAGACCCGATGCTATTACTTTTGATGCTGTCATTACAGGTATTGTTTCAGTCTGCCACATAGATGCCTCTATTATTTGATCCCGATTCCACCTTTTCTTATGTGTCCTCATACTTTTCTTGTTATTTGGATACGCCCCATGAGTCTCTTGCTTCACCTGTTTATGTATCTACCCAGTGTTGCAGATTGTGTGTACCGATCATGTGTGGTGACTTTTGGGGGTCTAGAGACCCGAGTGGATCTTTTATTATTGTGTATGTTGGATTTTGATGTCATTTTAGGCATGGATTGGCTATCTTCATGTCGTGATATTCTGGACTATCATGCAAAGACAGTTACATTGGCTATATCGAGTGTGCCACTGATTGAGTGGCGAGGTGTGAGTGATTATGTTCACAGTAGAGTGATCTCATTCTTGAAGGCCCATCGTATGGTTGGGAAGGTTTGTCTTTCATATCTAGCCTTTGTGAGGGATGTCGGTGCAGAGACTCCCAGTATTAATTATGTTCCAGTTGTGAGGGATTTTCCTAATGTGTTTCCTGTAGACCTACCGGGCATGCCACCAGACAGTGATATTGATTTTGGTATTGACCTGGTGCCAAGCACTCAGCCCATTTCTATTCTGTCATATTGTGTGGCACCAACGGAGTTGAAGAAGTTAAAGGAACAACTTTAGGAACTCCTTGATAAGGGGTTCATTCGACTTAGTGTGTTGCCTTGGGGCATGCCGGTTCTATTTGTAAAGAATAAGGATGGCACTATGAGGATGTGCATTGATTATAGGCAATTGAATAAAGTAACAGTTAAGAACAAGTATCCTTTGCCTCGCATTGACGATTTATTCGACCAACTTCAGGGAGCGAGAGTGTTCTCCAAGATTGATCTCTGCTCAGGTTATCACCAGTTGAAGATCAGGGACTCAGATATTCTTAATACGGATTTCAGGACCCGGTATGGTCATTATGAGTTCTTGGTGATGTCTTTTAAGCTGATCAATGCTCCAACAGCATTCATGCATTTGATGAACAGCATGTTCCAGCCTTATCTCGACTTGTTTATCATAGTTTTCATTGATGATATTCTGGTATATTTGCATAGTCAGGAGGAGCATGCAGAGCATTTGAGAGTTATGTTGCAGAGATTAAGGGAGGAGAAGCTTTATGCAAAATTCTCCAAGTGTGAGTTTTGGCTCAGTTCAGTGGCTTTCTTAGGGCACATGGTGTCAAGCGAGGGTATTCAGGTTGATCCGAAGAAGATAGAGGCGGTTCAGAGTTGTCCCAGACAGTCCTTAGCCACAGACATTCGTAGGTTTCTTTGTTTGGCAAGCTATTATCGCCAGTTTGTTTAGGGGTTCTCATCTATTGCATCGCCCTTGACCAAGTTGACTTAGAAGGGTGCTTCATTTGTATGGTCAGATGAGTGTGAGGAGAGCTTTCAGAAGCTCAAGACAGCCTTGACCACAACTCCAGTGTTAGTTTTGCCATCAGCTTCAGGTTCATATACCGTGTATTGTGATGCTTCGAGAGTTGGTATTAGTTGTTTATTGATGCAGGAGGGTAGAGTTATTGCGTATGCTTCCCGTCAGTTGAAGCCCCATGAGAAGAACTACCTTATTCATGATTTGGAGTTGGCTGCCACAGTTCATGCATTGAAGATTTGGAGGCATTACTTGTATGGTGTGTCTTGTGAGGTGTTTATTGATCATCGTAGCCTCCAGCACTTGTTCAAGTAGAAGAATGTCAATTTGAGGCAGCAGAGATGGTTGGAGTTGCTATAGGATTATGATATCACTATATTGTACCATCTAGGATGGCCAATGTGGTGGCCGATGCTTTAAGCCGAAAGGTAGTGAGTATGGGGAGTTTGACATATATTCTAGTTGGGGAGAGACCTCTTGCAGTTGATGTTCAGGCCTTGGCCAATCAGTTGGTGAGGTTAGATATTTCGGAGTCTAGTCGGGTATTGGCTTGTGTGGTTTCTCGGTATTCCTTATATGATCGCATCAGAGAGCTCCATTATGATGATCCGCACAATGATGCTAGAGATGTGACTATTGGTGATGATAGGGTGTTGAGGATGCAAAGCCGGATTTGTATGCCTAATATAGATGGGCTTCGGGAGTTGATTTTGGAGGAGGCCCATAGCTCGTGGTATTCCATTCACCCAAGTGCTGCGAAGATGTACTAGGATTTGAGGCAACACTATTGGTGGAGGAGAATGAAGAAAGGCATTGCGGGATTTTTAGGTCGGTGGCTCAATTATCAGCAAGTGAAATATGAGCATTAGAGACCGGGTGTCTTGATTCAGCGGATGGATATTCCAGAGTGGAAGTGGGAGAGGATCACTATGGACTTTGTAGTTGGACTTCCACGGACTTTGAAGAAGTTCGATGCTATTTTGGTGATTATGGATTGGCTAACCAAGTCCGCGCACTTCATTCCTGTGTGTACTACCTATTCTTTAGAGTGGTTAGCATAGATCTATATCTGGGAGATTGTTCATTTGCATGGTATCCCAGTTTCCATCATCTCAAGTACGGGTACTCAGTTTACTTGGCAGTTTTGGAGGTTTGTGCAGAGGGAGTTTGGTACTCAGGTGGAGTTGGGCACAACTATTCACCCTCAGATGGATGGCCAGTCCGATCACACTATTCAGATATTGGAGGACATGATGCGTGCTTGTGTAATTGATTTCGGAGGGTCATAGGATCAGTTTCTACCGCTTGCAGAGTTTGCTTATAACAACAGCTTCCAGTCGAGTATTCAGATGGCTCCATATGAGGCTTTGTATGGGAGGCGGTGTAGATCTCCAGTTGGTTGGTTTGAGCCAGGTGAGGCTAGGTTATTGGGGACAAACTTGGTTCATGATGCTTTAGAGAAGGTAAAGGTAATTCAGGAGAGGCTTCATACAACGCAGTCGAGGTAAAAGAGTTTTACTGATAGGAAGGTTCGGGATGTGTCCTACATGGTTGGTGAGAAGGTTCTGTTGAAGGTTTTACCCATGAAGGGTGTTATGAGATTTGGGAATAAAGGTAAGTTGAGTCCTCGGTTCATTGGGCCTTTTGAGGTGCTTCGGAGGATTAGGGAGGTGGCTTATGAGCTTGCTTTGCCACCCAGCTTGTCGAGTGTGCATCTGGTATTTCATGTTTCTATGCTCCAGAAGTATATTGGGGATCCGTCTCATATTTTAGATTTCAGTATGGTTCAGTTAGATGATGGTTTGACTTATGATGTGGAGCATAGTAGCTATTTTGGGTCGTCAGGTTCGAAAGTTGAGGTCAAAGGATATAGCTTCAGTGAAAGTGCAGTGGAGAGGTCGGCCCGTAGAAGAGGCTACCTGGGAGACCGAGCGGGAGATGCGGAGCAGATATCCTCACCTGTTTGAGGCTTCGGGTATGTTTCTTGACTCGTTCGAGGACGAATATTTGTTTAAGAGGGGGAGGATGTGGCGACCCGGTCAGTCGCCTCATGAGTTACCGCTCCTTTTCCCTCATTTTTGCTTCTAGCTTTGTCTATTGGTTCTATGAGTGATCGGGTTGGTTGGCTCGGGTTCGGAAAGGATTTGGTAAGGTTTGAGACACTTAGTCTCTTTTGAGGAAGCTTAAGTTGGAAAAGTCAACCGAATGTTGACTTATGTGTTAGAGGGCTTGGATGTGAGTTTCGATGGTTCGGATAGCTTCGGAAGGTGATTTTGGACTTAGGAACGTGATTGGAATATGTTTTGGAGGTCCGAAGTAGATTTAGGCTTGAATTGCCGAAATTGGATTTTTGGCGTTTTCCGGTTTATAGGTGAGATTTTGATATAAGGGTCAGAATGGAATTCCGAGAGTTGCAGTAGTTCTCTGTGTCCTTTGGGATGTATGTGCGAAATTTCAGGTCATTCGGATGTGATTTGGTTGGGTTTTTGATCAAAAAAGTAATTTAGAAGATTTTGGAATTCTTAGGCTTGAATCCGATGCAAATTTGATGTTTTAATGTTGTTTTGAGCGTTCCGAAGATTGGAACAAGTTTGAATGATCTTATGGGATATGTTGGCATGTTCAGTGGAGGTCCCAGGTGCCTCGGGTGAGTTTCAGGTGGTCAATCGAACCATTTCATGTTGTTTGGAATTGCAGAAAAACTGCTGAAGTGTTGCAGAGAATTTGACCTTCGCATTCACGAGCAGGTCCTCGCGTTCGCGAAAGGTTAGTTGAGAAGGCAGATGATTTTAGCCTTCGCGTTCGCGAGGAAGGCTCCACGTTCGTGAAGGGCTGGATGTTTGTGCATTGCGTTCGCAAGAAGGGGAGCGCGTTCGCGTAGAGGAAATTAGTCAGCTGGGTTTGAGGTCGAGTTGTTCATCGCGTTTGCGAGAGAGGGAGTGCGTTCGCGAAGAGTTAGTCTGAGGAACCATCGCGTTCATGATAGGCATGTCGCGTTCGCATAAGAGGATTTTTGGTCAAAGCATTTTGTGTTTCGCGAACACGAGGCGTTGACCGCGTTCGCAAAGAAGGAATTGAGGCCTGGACAGAATGTTTAAATAGTCATCTTGTCCGCGATTTTGGGGTTTATTTCCACCATTTTTGAGCGTTTTTGGAGCTTTTTGAAGAGTATTGAAGAGGGATTCAAGGGGAAACACTTGGAGGTAAGATTCATGGACTTAATACTCGATTATAATGTGAATTCTACCTAATAAATTATGGAAATTTAAGCCTAAAATTGAAGAACTAGGACTTGAAATTGGAGACCTAGAATTTGGGATTTGAGGGGTCGTTTGTGGTTGGATTTTGATGTTTTTGGTATGAATGAACTCGGGGAGTGATGAGGAATCCATTGATGCAAATTTTATCGAATTCCGAGACGTGGGCCTGGGGGTCGGGTTTTGGTAATTTTGGGATTTAAGTTGTAAATTGATTATTTTCGCTTGGGCTTCGTTCCCTTAGCATATTTCGATGCCGTGATTCTGATTTTGGATAGATTCGACGCGAGTGGAGGCCGATTCGAGGGACAAGGGCATCGCAGGATTGAGATTTGACCGGATTGAGGTGCGTAATGATTGTAAATGATGTCCTGCGGGTATGAAACCCCGGATTGCACATCGTTGTGCTATATTGAGGTGGCGCACACGCTAGATGACGAGCGTGGGGGTCGTGCACTATTGGTGATTGCGACTTAGTCTGTCTCGAATGACTATTTTACCGCGTATTTGACTGAAAACTATTTGTTATCATCATGTTTTGGGCTGAATGCCATATTTGGTCCTCGTGCCAACTATTTGAACCCTTAGGGGATTTTTATTGATAGTTCCTCGTTGTTTTGACTTTATACTTGAACTCAGTCATGTTATATTCTACCATTTTCATAACTCAACCATGTTTACTCTGCTTTAACACTTAAATGATATTTTAAATGATATTTTGGGCTGAGCACCATATTTTTTCTGTTGCTCGAGTGGCCGTGAGATTCTGACTGAGTAAGGCCGTGAGCCTATGTTGTGAGAAAACACTGATTATGATTATGACGTCGAGGGACTGAGATTTGTACGCCACGAGGTGGCTTGTTAATATGAGGCCGAGAGTCTAGTGATGATGCTACGAGATGGCTTGATATTGCACTTGGGTCGTAAGGGGCCCCTCCAGGAGTCTGCACACCCCCAGTGAGCGCGGTTACCCATTGTGATGTGAGATATAGCCTGAGGGGCTGGTATTGTTTTTGAGATATTGCGCGAGGGGCGGATTTACTGACATTGTGCCCGAGGGGCGATCCTTTATGTGTTTATCTGTCCTATTTGCCTGTCATTTGCATGCTTAATTGTTAAAAAGGCATTTTATGAAGTTTAAACTGAAGTCAGTAATTTTACACATCTTTACTGCTTCACCATTTTACTGGCTTTTACTGTTTCCTTATAGCCTATGATGTGCCTTACGAGATTTTTTTCTTTCAGTCTTTATTTATGATTATTACTCACTGAGTTGGAGTACTCACTTTACTCCCTACACCCCGTGTGCATATTCAGGCACATCTGGTCCCGCTACCGAGTGTTGATCTTTAGCTCAGGCGGATTTGAAGATTCTCTAGGTAGCTGGCGGCGTTCACAGCCCATAGCTTCTTCCCTTATCTTATTTCTCCCTGTTTTAGACCTGTATTAAACTATGTAGACTTTCTTGTCTTATTCCGAATTTTAGATGCTCATGACTAGTGACACCTCGGTATCAGGCTGTGTTGGTTTTACTTCCGCATTGTACTATTTACTGCTTACTTTGGGATTATTTACTACATTTTAGACTTAATTCTTATTGTTTAATTGCTTAAAACTGAAATGGGAAAGTGTCGGCTGGCCTTATCTTCATGAGAGGCGCCATCACGACCGGGTTCGGGTTTAGGGTCGTGACAGCAACAAAGGTAGAAGTCAAGAAAATACCTTTATATTCATAAACGTTTGCTTACAACGGCCCTTGAGAGGTCCTTACATATGATTACAAAAGCCTACAAAGGGTCTCTACACAGAAACAAAGAAGCAAAAGAGATATACGTAGAGAAAGCCTAGAGTCTAGTCTACTCTTGAAGTTCCATCTCCTACAGCAACGCCTTCAAACATCCTCTATTCGTGCATATGTCCTCAAAGACAATATCTTCCGAAGTGTTGTTTCCTTGGGAGCCTCATCCCGGTATTTCACACTGATATCCCCAAGGGATAAGTTTAAGAGCAGTAGAGGGGAGAAGCTGGAAAGGATAAAAAAAAATGCCATAGCTTGCCAAAGGTTGAGGACCCTCACTGGCCAAGAGAGCCTCGGGGAGGCAACAGACCTGGCGAACGTCGGCCTCGCTTGCATGGCTACTTTGAACCCACTTCTTGGGACATTGCATTATGCAAGCTGCCAACCCTAGACGAAGTGCCACGTCGAGCCGGGGTATGAAGGTGAGCAGAGGTGTATAATTCGATCCCCCCGTGAGCAGCGGTGTATAGTCCGAATAACTTTCTAAAATGGGGAAAGTCAATCCCCCGTATATCATCATCCCGATCCAATAGCGACAGCAACAACAAGCGTAACAACAACGACAAAACAATATAATCTCGCTCGACAAGGGGAAACTCAGGCAGAAGGACACCGCGCAGCCGATGGGAATGCTGTCAAACAACCTTAAAGTCGTGAACTCCAAACATGGTGATTAACGACAAAGAAAGATGCCGAGAAGAAAGGGATGAATGAATGGAGGAAGGCACGTGGATAGAAAAATAATGACAGAATACCCCCATTTATAGGAGATAATAGCATGGCCATCCATGCCTTTGTAAGATTAATCGGCGGGTACAATTACTGCATTCTTGAAGAATTGAATCGACGGCGGTACTGTCACTTTGAAGAACTGAATCGACGGTGGTTATCATGAAAACTCACGCCATAGATTGCATCATCGGCATGACTGTCACGACCCCGGTTCTCCCTCCATGAACTATCGTGACGGCACCTAGTCTCTATGACTAGGTAAGCCTAACAATGTGGAAAATAAACAAATTTGCGGAAGACATAATAAAAATAAAATAGTGAAATAAAACAGTGTTTAAAAGTGCCGCTCAGCATACGCAATAACAAACTCTCAAAATTTGAATACATTTCCCAAAACCCAGAATCTCATGATCACAAGCCTTTGAATGTCTACAAGTATCTAACTCCAGAATATCTAACAAAGGAAGGGAAAATAGAGAAGGGCTAATACTAAAAAGGGGGAGTAGAAAGGGACTCTTTGGTCTACGGATGCGGCAAATATACCTCGGAGTCTCTACAAGCGCCTCGTCTCAAGTGTGATGAGTATGAGTGGAGGTACCTGGATCTGCACATGAAAAACATGCACAGAAAGAGCATGAGTACACTACAGCGGTACTCAGTAAGTGCCAAGCCTAACCTCGGTCGGGTAGTGACGAGGAAGGTCAGGGCCCTACTGAGATTAAATGAAATATAAGGTGAGACAGTGTAAGATAAAGTAGTACAGTTGAAAAATAACAATAAGAATCAATACAGGATAACTAAGGATAACTACAACTGAAAAAGAAACAGAAACAATCACCAGGAATACCACTCTTCTCAAAGATAATAACTGGGGATCTCTTAGTATCCCGAGGATCTCTTAGTACCCTCAATACATTCCAAGGATCTCTTGGTATCCTCAATATATGCTAGGGATCTCTTGGTATCCTCAATATATGTGCTAGGGATCTCTCAGTATCCTGCACCTCAAATCAAATCATAAATACGTACAGGGGATCTCCCGGGATACCGTCTCGTAGACCCAAAGTAAACCACACAGTAACAACACAAGGAATACTCAATTAAGCTAAATTTTTGTACCAAGTAAAACAGGTAATTCTAACCTAACATGCTTCACATAATACAATTACGACAGTTTAAACAATAAAGAAATTAAGTAAATTAAACGTGCTTTTTCTAAGCTAAAACAGATTTAAATTTCAAGTAGAGTAAGCAGGAAAGGAAAACACAATTAAAGCTACTTAAGTGAAAACATGATTTTCAACAATTAGCACAAGTACGCACTCGTCACCTCACGTACAAGGCATTTCAATTACCACAATACCAAATTCTAAGGGGAATGTCCCCCACACAAGGTTAGGCAAGCCACTTACCTCGAACCGGCTCAAAAGTCAACCCGAAATCATGTTCTTGCCACGAGTACTCGACTCAAAATGGCCCAAATCTATTCAATTCAATTTCATAATGTAAATAACACTTCAAGTAAATGATTTTACAAATAAATCCTAAGCTAATACGTGAAATTAAGTAAAATAACCAAAACGCCCCTCGGGCCCACATCTCGGAATCAGGTGAAATTTACATTTTTAGAATTCTCATACTCTCAAGAGTCTATACATAACAAGAACACTAAAATCAGAGTTCAATTGACCCCTCAAATAGCTATACTCTTAATCTCAAGCCGTAATTACTTATTTTCCCCAAATTTTCACCACTAATTAGGCCTTTAACCACATATAAACGAGTTATGAAGTCAAAAATGTCACCTCCATGTGATTCCCCTTTGGTTTCCTCAAAAATCACCCTCAAAAGCTTCAATCCCGTTCAAAAAAGGTAGAAAAATGAAGAAGGGTCGCGGATGGGCTATTTAAATACTGCCAGATATCCCTTCTTCGCGAACGCAGAAGGCCCCTCACGTTCACGAAGCACAAATTCGCTTGGGTCCACATTCCTTCATCGCGAACGCGATACACAGGCCACGAACGCGATGCAAAGCCTCCTCCTCCTATGCGAATGCGAGAACACCATCGCGAACGCATGTGTATGAAACCTCCCAGCTTTGCGAACGCGAAGCGTTAATCCTCCCCAGCCCCAGCTCCTCTTCGCGAACGCGAAGAAGGAAACTAGAACTGGGTTGCTGCAATTTTTCTGCAATTTCAACAAGTTCCAAAATGCCCCGTTGAGTATCCGAAACACATCCGAGGCCCCCGGGACCTTAACCAAACATGCCAACCAATTCTAAAACATCATTCAAACTTGTTCCAATCTTCGGAATGCTCAAAACAACATCAAAACACCAATTTAGCATCAGATTCAAGCCTAAGAACTTCAAAAACTCTCAAAATACGCTTTCGATCAAAAAGTCTATCAAACCTCGTCCGAATGACTTGAAATTTTGCACACACGTCACATTCAACACTACGGAGCTACTCCAACTTCTGGAATTCCATTTCGACCCTCGGATCAAAATTTCACTATCGAACCGGAAACTTCAAAAATTCAACTTTCGGCATTTCTAGCCTAAATTAGCTACGGACTTCCAAAACACCATACGAACACGCTCATAAACCTGAAATAACCCAATGGAGCTAGCAGAACCATTGGAATTCCATTCCGAGGCCGTCTTCACACTGTTCTGACTACGATCAAATTTCCAAAATTTAAGCTCTCATTTATGAACTAAGTGTCCCAAAACTCTCCAAAACTCCCAATAATTCCCCCGACAACTCACAACAGCAGAAACAAACATGGGGAAAGAAGTTAATAAGGGATTGAGGCATAAATTCTTAAAACGACCGACGGGGTCGTTACATCCTCCCACACTTAAACATTCGTTTGTCCTCGAATGAGCATAGAGACATATCTGAAGTAGTGAAAAGATGAGGGTAACAGTTGTGCATATCCTGCTCGGTCTCCCAGGTCGCCTTGTCAACCGACTGACCCCGCCACTGAACCTTCACTAATGCAATGTTCTTTGACCTCAGCTTTCTAACCTGCCTGTCCAATATTGCCACTAACTTCTTCAACATAAGATAGATCCTTGTCCCACTAGACTGAACTGAAATCCAACACGTACGACAGATCACCATGATACCTCAGGAGCAGAGAAACATTAAATACTGAATGAACTCCTGCCATGCTGGGAGGTAAGGCAATCTCATAAGCAACCTCCCCAACACGCCTCAATATCTCAAAAGGGCCAATAAACCTCGGACTTAATTTCCCCTTCTTCCCAAATCTCATAACGCCCTTCATAGACGAAACCCAAAGCAGAACTCGCTATCAAACCATATTGGAAAATCATGAACCTTCCGGTTCGTATAGCTCTTATGTCTGGACTGGGCTGTACGGAGTCTATCCTGAATCACCTTAACCTTCTCCAAAGCATCTTGAACCAAGTTTGTGCCCAATAATCTGGCCTTACCTAGCTTAAACCAACCCATCGGGGATCTACACCGCCTACCATATAAAGCCTCGTACGGTGCCATCTAAATGCTGGACTGATAGTTATTGTTGCAGGCAAACTCCGCCAATGGCAAAAACTGATCTTAAGACCCTCCAAACTCAATCACACACGCACGGAGCATATCCTCAAGAATTTGAATAGTGTGCTCGGACTATCCGTCCGTCTGAGGGTGAAATGTTGTACTCATTTCCACCCGAGTACCCAACTCATGCTGAACGGCCCTTCAGAATCGTGATGTGAACTGAGTACCCCTATCGAAAATGATGGAAACTGGAATACCATGCAGACGAACAATCTCCCGAATATAAATCTCTGTCAATCACTCCGAAGAATAAGTAGTACACATAGGAATGAAGTGCGCGGACTTGGTCAGATGATTCATAATCACCCAAATAGCATCGACCTTTCTCAAAGTCCGTGGGAGCCAAACTACAAAGTCCATGGTGATCGGATCCCACTTCCACTCCGGGATCTCAATCTGTTGAAGCAACCCACCCGGTCTCTGGTGCTCATACTTCACCTGCTGACAGTTGAGGTACCGAGCTACAAATCCAACTATATCTTTCTTTATCCGCCTCCACCAGTAGTGCTATCTCAAATCCTGATACATCTTCGCGGCATCCGGATGAATGGAATACCACGAACTATGGGCCTCCTCTAGAATCAACTCCCGAAGCCCATCAACATTGGGCACACAAATCCAACCCTGCATTCTTAATACCCCATCATCACCAATGGTCACATCTCTAGCATCACAATGTTAAACCTTGTCCTTGAGGACAAGCAAATGAGGTCATCATACTAACGCTCCCTGATACGATCAAATAAGGAAGACCAAGAAACCATGCAAGCTAGAACCAGACTTCGCTCCGAAAGATCCAATCTCCAAAACTGGCTGGCTAAGGCTTGAACATCCATCGCCATACGCTTCTCAGATGCTGGTAAATAAGCCAAACTCCCCAAACTCTCTGCTCAACGATTCAAGGCATCATCCACCACATTGGCCTTGCCCGAGTGATACAAAATAGTGATATCATAGTTCTTCAGCAACTCTAACCATCTCCTCTGGGGCAAATGTAGATCCTTTTGCTTGAACAGGTGCTGCAAGCTCCAATGATCAGTATAAATCTCATAAGGAACCTCGAAAAATAATGACGCCAAATCTTTTGGGCGTGAACAATGGCAACTAACTCAAGGTTGTGGACAAGATAATTCTTCTCGTGAACCTTCAACTGTCTGGATGTGTAGGCAATCAACCTACCGTCCTGCATCAAAACTGCTCCAAGGCCAATCCTCGAGGCATCACAATAGACAGTGTAAGACCCGGAATGTCACAACCCAAACCGATGGGCCGCGACGGGCACCCGGTACCTTACTCAACCGAGTACCAACGTTACGTATCTTTCTTATTACATCATCATATACACATATCATACGGGCCTAATAGGCCAACCTGATCTTTTATAAACACGAAACATAGGCCGACAAGGCCGTACAATCTTTTACGTACACGACATATGTCTACAAGCCTCTAAGAATACATAAATGCCATAAAGGTCGGGACAGAGTCCCGCCATACCAAACAATACACGTCTAAATTATACTAACCAAACAAGCAACTCCGAAGCGAATGGAGCGCACCAACATCTTTCGCAGAGCAGATAGCCTACTTGGAGGGCTCTCGACTCGTCTATCTGGACCTGCGGGCATGAAACGCAGCGTCCCCAGGCAAAAGGGACGTCAGTATGAATAATATACCGAGTATGTAAGACACATAAATAAATACATAAGAGACATGGAAGACATATAGAATACATGACTCAACCTGTAAGTATGAATAACTTTGTAGATCATAAATTACTTTTAGCATTATGCATGTGTGCATGAATGTCATGTCGTGCATAGGTACATGTTTCATAACATCATCAGCCTCTGAGGGCATTCCATTATATAATACCGGCCACTGTGGGCAAAATCATCATCGTATACCAGCTGATCAGGTGGTGGTGCGTATATAACGCCATAACCTTTCCCATATCCCATATACATATCTTTACATATATACGCGTATATAACGCCGTTTGAGTACATACATATATATGCGTATATAACGCTGTTTGAATCATATTTCAGCCACTGTGGGCAACATCATCATCATATACCAGCTGATTAGGTGGTGGTGCGTATATAACGTCGTAACCTTTTCCTATATCCCATATACATATATTTACATATATACGTGTATATAACGCCGTCTGAGTCATGGGTCAATGTACATGTATAAATGCATGAAATGCATATGAAATATAATAACAAAATCTCTCGACACGTCATAAGACCATTATACCTCTGATTAATATCATAACATCATTTTACGTATTTTCTGAGACTCATGAACAGACGATGGAATAATAATACATATGAAAATTCAAGAACATAGGCACTTCTAATACTTCTATGAATAGAGTCATATATTGAATTTGTGCATTTGCACGTTTCATTCGTATCATATGGATCATGCCAAAATAAAGAAGGGATAGCCTTAACATACCTGGAGTAGAAACAACTCCGTATAATTATCTCGTCGGAAACCTTCGTGGATTGAACTTAGACCCAAAAGAATGAATTTAAGAATCGAAGCTTGGACCTATGTTAACGTTGAATTGTTCTGATTTTTGGGGTGAGGTTTGAACGTTTGGATGCTTGAAATTGCTTCTGCTTTTGCCTCCAACGTTTTGTGCAAAACAGTATAGATTAAGTCACTTTTTGAATTTGAACTCTTTGGCTAAGAGTTCTTGGACGAAATGGGGTATAATCTGGTCCCTCAAGTTCTCTTTCCAAAATCAGAAAATGTAACAAAAATGTTGTTTTTATCCATTCCATTTTCTATATAATTAAAAGTCTTTACTAGATAAGGCATTTGTTATTAGCCTTGACACATGTAAAAGTAGTGTATGACTCATCCTAAAGTAAGAAGGGGCTGCCACATCCCTTTTTGGTATAATCTTGTTAATTTTATCTACTTATTTGTTAACCGGGTAATGTTTCGTTACCCGGTAATTAATTTATAACCCGCATAATTTAAAATTATCTCAACTAAATTAAATACTACTCTTTTTTTAACAAACCATGTACACCTTACTATCATGTCCATGTGGTACCTTGTATGGTACTAGTCCATAAATAGCGGGTAATTTAGTTTGGGGCATATTTTACCCCAACATGCCAAACTTTGGCAAAATTCATTTTCTTCGATATTACTTACCCTCTTACCTTCACGGATTTACTCATCACTTATAATCCTTATAATCCTCAAATAATCTTTTCCTTGGATTGATGTCAATTACCTTACGACAAATTCAATGTATAACACTACAGGGTACAACATCGTCGTAATGTAGCACTGTGGGACATGGTATCTCACTTCCGGGCTCTTATTAATTTATTTATGGCATATTTTCATGTACGAAAATATGGGGTGTAACATCATTCCCCCCTTTGGAACATTCGTCCTCGAATGTTGATTGATGCGCTTATCGTCCTCATTTCCCATAGCTCCTGCGAATACTTTAGTAGTCCTCTTGCCATTTAGGCAACTGTTCTATGAATAAGTCCAAAGGGCAGGGTATTCCCCCCTTTAGGCCTCTTTCCCACGCCATGACTTGTGATCAAATTCCTTCCAATCTCATAACTGTTGCTACCTCCCATCATGCAGCTTCTTACGATACTAATCTTGTAAGTGTGCCTATGTGACTCTCCTCTCCTTTTTCCTCCAGTTTTTAGCTAATCCTGAAGTTCTTCACTTTTTGTCGAACTTACGAATATTGCTATATCTTATTTTATAGATGTGGTTATCCATTCGTATGACTTTACTGCATCTATATAGGTCATACTATACCATAACTCTTACCTCGACTTCTCGTTACTGAGGTCTGCTACCAAATCCGAGGTTAATTTCATTGCTTATCCCATACGTATAAATCTATGTCCTCTAATGCTTCCACATTACTGTTCATCTTAAGAATGACGGCCTAATCTCATCTCATACTTTATAACTTTTATCCATCCATTGTTGATTCACCTCAATTTTGATCCATAATCCACCTCTGATAACTTTATAACTGTGTAATATTGCTGCTAGGTTCACATTTTATTAGGGAACATCTGAAATAATTAGATTGATCCACCTGGGGCGAATACCCTGCTTTCATAATCGTATCTCACAGCATCCCAATGTGATTTACCTTGCGTGGGTATTTTAATCCTGTCCAATTCATGAGATCCCTTTCTTTTATTCGTCAGATCATTACTCAATCGAAGGCCCAAACGTCATTCATTTTTTTTCTATAATAATTACACCCTCATTCTATTAACAAGGCAGCATTCCATCTCTTCTGAATGTTATTAGTCTTAGACTCCTTTGAGTTCATTCAGGCTATACTGAACTTTCTATAATTTAGAGAAACCATTAGCTTTCTTGTTTTCATGGGTTTCAATCACGAGGACTTATCCGTTCTCGTCACCCTTTCACTTGCCTTTCCTCATCCTTACTCATGTTTCGTTAAAACTTTGTCGCTCTACTATACTTTAGCTTGGGATCTATACATATCTATTTATTCTATCGCGGCCTTCCTTCAACTTACTTGCACCATAGATTTCCTTATGTTGTTCTGGAACATCAAGCGAGACATCACATCGTCTCTAACTATCCTTTACTCTCATAATCAGGCTTTTCGATACCTAGACCATAGGCCGGAAGATCTGCTACTGACACCGCTACTATCATTCCTGGACATGGAATCCCCGCGCTTATAGACTTCTATCTGAAGTATGGATTATTCATGATCTTCTGCCTTTGAGTATCTCATACGTTGTTCAACTTTACCTTACTTACCTTAAAATTTTGCATCGTATCTTCTATCTCTTTTATGACCTTCCCTCCATATAGGTATAATTCACGTCCATAACTTAAAACTCTATTATAATACTCGTACCTCTGCTACATACTCTATCCAATGGGAGCTTCATACTGACTTCTGATGAGGCTGGTACTTCTTCTAATTGGCTTTCTTATAGAGTCATTATAGGTTATGGTTGTTATGTTATTTCTCTTGAACGTCTCATATTAAGAGTGATTCTGTCATGTTCTCAAGCACAACTTCTATAATTTTTCTAGGTCCAATAATCAGACTCTTGATTTACTTGGTTGATGTGATTCTTTAGCTTCTTCTTCCTTTCGATCAGCCTTTGTGTAGGTTTAAGCTACCTTCCAATTTGTGGCTCATGGTATCAGTTATTACCTTAGCCTTTCATGGGCATTATGGAATATCCATGATACAATCTTTTAACAATTCAATCATTTGTCTATGCCCTGGGCTCAATTCTTTCTTTTTTTAACTTATACCGGAGTCTTCTATGGCTGTGTGATTGCCAACAAATATAATGCTCCAAAATCTTGAGTGTGTCCATAACGTACTAACTCTGGATCATTGATCGAATAATTCCTTTAGTTCCATATCAGCTCTCTTAAAAAGTATGCAATTACTTTTTCTGGTCTTTCTGACCCTTGTTGCGTGCATGCTTAACTCATCCTAGTTCCCACCCATACCAGAATTTTTGTGCAACTCATATAGTCTCAAATATTACTTTCGATCTTTCTCCCCGTCCATTAACCACGGTAGGTGCCGCTTTATTTTGGAGGGCATACAATTTTTGTAGTGAGATTGCTTTTACATGACCTTTTCTTCATTAAGATACTGTGCTTAGGTTGAAGCCTTCTTCCTCATTTCCTAAGCTAGTCCTTCGCTATAGTACTTACGGAGGATCCTCTGACTCTTGTAAAGATGCGAGCTTATTATATTGTATACTTGATGGACCTTCTACTGTCCTTCCTTGCCTATACTTATCCATAGTTACTTATCTACACGCCCTTGTGCTTGTGGGATTTCTTCGGGATTGATATTTTGACCGTCTTCCTAGTGACACTCTCTTTTATTTCCGTAACACTCATATAGTACCTTTTTAACTTGTCTAACTCTTATATGAATATATCTCAAGTATTACAATGTCATAACTGCGGCGCTGAATTCTCCATGTTGGGGTTTACTACATTTATCTTGCATGATCTACTGATTTGTCTGTAACTTCTTGTCTAGTCGTGACTAGGCTCTTCCTAAATCAACTACAAACTACTTGTTGGCCCATTCTCATGTCAATATTCCACGAAATCTTTCTTGGGTTATTTCCTTTGTCTTAACTTATGTCTCGCACTGACTCCTTTTCTATCAATAACATCACGGGCAGGGACCCTTATTTCCTCTCATTGACGTCGTGTTTGCATAATGTGCTGGAATTGTAGCATATACGTAGGAGCAGAATAAGTGTAATCTCATTCCTTTTTCGTTTTTACCGCATTCTTCATTTATTACTCCATATTTTCCCCCTTAGGGGAGTACTAAGACTTGGAGCTATGACGCCCTGCCTATAGATATTTTTTTTTCCTCTTCATCTTTGATATCATTTCACATCATCAACGACGCTTACTCGCCTTGCGGCATTCCTTCTGTACCAAGGATGACAAATCCCCTTACTCGCGAGGGTGACACTTAATGTAACTGGTACATATAGTCCCTTAAGCTTAACTTTGCTAACATTACTTGCTTTAGGGAAGCGTCTTCCTGAATGACCATTATGTGAATTCCTCATGAATCTTCTTCTGTGGTCCATTCTATTACCGCCAGAACAAAATCTAAAATTACCATGTTGTTGAGTACTCTCCAATTATTCAGTCCCTAATTCATATTAATTTATCTTGCTTACCAACCCATACTGATTTTTATTACTCTGGGGATTAACTTTCCCTTCTGGTAGTCGTGTTGGAGTCACAAACTTATTTCTCGAAATGAGGATATAACCTTATGGCCTATACTCTTTTGTTGTCTTAAGGCCCATCATCTTTCGTCTCTTCCTTTATTTGACCATAGATTTTGTAACACTCTACCGTTTTCATTCACGTGTCACACCTTATTCATAATGCTTCCTTATCTATCTTCTCATTACTCTGCTAATATTTGCATATCCCTTTTCTTGTGAAAACTTCAATACGACATTCTTTCGCTTTTAGCTTTAATTCCTTTTCTCCATCTAGTGGCTCTTCAAGTTGCTTAACGTTCTCGTTTTACTAGGGACGCGAGCCACACTAAGGTAATATTTATCCCTTCAAGTCTTATAGTGCATGTCTTTGTAGTACTCATATCTGGCTACACTATTTTAAAGTGAACCATCTGGGTGTCTCACAAGGAGATCTATTAGCACACTTGCAATATCCTTCGGAAATGTACACTGAAACAAATAATTCATCCATCCTATCTTCTTATACTACTTCTATTAACCCCCATAAGGCATATCTGGAGTGGGTGCGACCAATTGTTTATACCTCTATTACTATTGAATATAATTCAAAAAGCTTATGTTCCTCTGCCTCAATTATAAACGTTGTTAACCTTCATTAATTGGGCACCTCATACCCTTCTTCACCTTGCTTTTTTTTTTACTTGCTGAAACTTATATCTACCTTCTGATTCTCTTGTTCATTTTTACCGTAAGAGTGGATAGGCATTCTTGCCTTTGGAATCTTTATCAAGAAACTTACACATCTTAGTATACATATGATTTGCCGAATACCTCATATTCATTCATCATAAGCATGATGCAAAAATGGAGTTCCTCTAACTCAAATCTTCAAGCATACACGTAGTTAAGCACTCTTATCGGATAAGAGATTTTTTTTATATTGTTGAGTATAGATGAACACCCTTGTTACTTGTCTTCCATGTGAAAAAGGCTTTATTGGCATGTGAGTCGTCAGTGCGGTTATGAGGTACTATGAGAGCACAGGATGCCAAGTGTTAGAGTTCAGGTATTGAGACCGGTGAGTTGTAATTCGTCCGAGTGTTCAGTACCTCGTGGAGTTTGTTGGCTAAAACCTTATGTAAAAGCGGTTGTAGTTGCTGAGTTATTACTTGTCCTTGCTATATATGCGATTCCGGATTTAGGTTATGTCCCATTTACTCTTCTGTGTCATTTTTATGGTACTCAGCTGATACTTGTTGTTTCCTTTCTTATTGCAATTACTCTATTGTTAGCCATATTGCGTAGTCTTTATGTAGATATCCTATTCTGTTATTCCTATACTTATACTTGTCAGTTTATTAGACCATTGGGTGTCTCGACTGTTTCTTGTCACTACTCCACCGAGGTTAGCCGTGATACTTACTGGACACCACTATGGTGTACTCATACTATATTTCTGTACATTTGTTTTGTACAGATCCAGGTGTTTGATCGTTAGTAGCTGTGCGGGTTCTTGTTGAGGAGACTCAAGGTAAAGCTGTTGCTGCGTTCGCAGGCTTCGGAGTCACCTTTCTATTTTGTATTCACACTGTTTTTAATTATTTCCAAACAATTGTATTTAGAAGTTGTAGCAAACTCTGTAGAGCTTATGACTTGTACTACCGGTTTTGGGCAAATTGTAAATTTTCTAGAGATTTCTATTTCGAGACTGTTAGATTTTTATATATTATTGTTGTTACTCAGTAAAAGTTAGGCTTACCTAGTCCCAAAGACTAGGTGCCATCACAATACCCAACGGAGGGAAAATTGGGGTGTGACATACAAATACATTGTATTCTGTACAAAGTCACTCAAATACATTATATTTTTGTATAAATACATTTTTTACCTGTGTTTATGTATTTCGAAGGTTTGCATTTTTTTAATACAGTTGAATACACCTGCATGAATATTGTACATACAATATGCATGAATACATGATATAAACATTGAAATACATTGAATACAAATATTAAAATAGAACATAATATAAACATTAAATATATTTAATTTTAAAATACAGTAAAATACACTGAATACAAATAGAAATACGGTGAATACAACCAATGAAATATACTAAATACAGCAGTATTAATATGTATTAAGAAGAACTAAAATACTATTAACACAAATACATTTGAATACACTGAATAAAAAATAGCAAATACAGTAAATACAAACATTGAATCTAATATATGCAACAGTAAATTGAAACACGCTAAATACAAAAGTTATATACAACTGAAAATCATTCTAATTAATTGGGTTGATAATGAGGCCTGTTAGAATTGATTTTGTTGAGTTATATTAGGAGTGTATCACGCTAATTGATATTATTTCCGCTATTAGACAGCTGGACATACCTATTTTAAGGTGATTGCCGTTACTGTATTCATGAATACATGGCGCGAATACATATGAATTCACGTGCGTACAGATGGACTGCCCTGATTTTAGACGCTTTTTACTGTTGTATTCATGAATACAGTAGCGCGAATACATGCGTGTACAACTGGACTGCTGGATTTTAGGCGCTTTTTGCTACTATATTCATGAATACATGCCGCGTACACAGCTGGACTGCCTTGATTTTTATGCATTTTTTGGTGCTGTATTCATGAATACACCGAATACATGCGCGTACAGCTGGATTGCCTTGATTTTTATGCACTTTTTGGTGCTGTATTCATGAATACACCAGCGCGAATACAGCGAATACACTAGCGTAACAACTGAATAGTAGCTATAGGAAGTAATTATGTATATGGTAGCTATGGGAAGTTAATGGCCACTAAGCAATACTCCCTCCGTTCTAATTTATATGAACCTGTTTGATTGGGCACATAGTTTAAGAAAATATGAAGACTTTTGAAATTTGTGCTCCTAAACAAGTCAAAAAGGGCCCAGAGTATTTGTATCGTTATAAAAGTTTCTCATTAAAGATAGAATTGTTAGTTTAAACTAAATTGTTACCAAATTTAGAAAGGGATCATTCTTTTTGAAATAGATAAAAAAGAAAATAGGTTCACATAAATTGAAACGGGGAAGTAGTAGTTTCTGAAAATTCTTCTTTATGAAACAGGAAGAAGGTTTCCAAAAGGGCTAAAAGGGTTGCTGGATTTTGATCCTTTAGGAGCCTCATTCCATCCTCTTTTAAGCCAACATGGACTACTTAATTAGGGATTAAGTGGCAAACTTGGTATTCCAAAATAAAAGCAGCTATGGCAAATGCCATAATGTAAAAATCAACCAACGTAATCTTGCATAGTTTTGAAAAATTCTAAAAACTCAAATGAGAAAAGGAAATAAAAATAAAAAACGAAAATAAATAAATAATTAGAGTGGAGGGGTGGGCGGGTTGAAAACAATAAAATTGCTATGAGGGGAAGGGCGTGAAATTTTGCGAGTTATGACTCAACCACCTCGCACTGTGTGACATCCCTAGAACCGAAGAGGATCAAAAGTCAAAACCCAAAACAGAATCACTCGGTGCATATACTACTGGTGAAAAAGGCATAATATATGGTATATATGTTCGAAAAGACAATAATAGCATAGATACTTATTTACATAGCATTGTGTATGCAATTAAATTGAACATAAGATAAGCAAGGTAGGCAAAAGTAATACCCGTTGTAAAGTGACGCAAAACTTATTCAATAACTGAGCAAATTATGACAACTATAACTTGTCCTTGGAAGTAACTAAATTTGTTGAACTTCAGAATTATTATATTAATATAATATATAGTATCTCCCATTTGACATAATACTATGAGCCCACAACGTAACACTGCATCTCCGATGGAAGAATCTATGGAAAAGAATGTTCTTCATCATCGTTTTTCTTCAATTGATAATTGATGAAATTTGTCCATACCTCTAGGCTCTAACTGCAAAAGAGAAATTATAAGGTCACTATATCACTATACTGTATAATATTAATTTACTATAACCATAAAAATTTAATGGCAAAAATATTTGGATAAGAATTGACCTCTCTCCTCAAACGGGCATTCTCCTTGCGTAGTTCCTTGAGGAAGTATTTTAGCCTTCTCATTATCAAAATTTCATAAGAGATTCTTGCATTTTCAAGTTGAAGAATATTCATTTCTCGCATATAGCTGACAAAGCAAAAATGAAAATAATCTACGAGCACTATGAAATTTAGATAACTAACATAAATAAAGGAAGAATTGAAAGAAATAATACTAAGAAAAGTAGTAACTTACTCTCTAAGTCCTATATTTGACTTAAAATCTTACCTCTCAGATGCCATTGATGCAAGTTAAAGTTGAAAAGCGAATCAAGTTGATTCAAGACTCTTTCGATCTTGGACCGATCCCTAGATCTTCTTCAGTAGCAAAAACTTTGAGATCAACAAATTTGCTTCTGACGAAAAACTGATTAGAATATATATAGTATGCCTTGGATTTCACTATGTTAATGACATAACTTTTTGCGAGGGATTACTTCTTAAATTAGAAAGTTTTCCATGGATTATAATTAAAAAAAGCGTATATTACTGTTATAACCGATGAAGATTCCAAAAATAAAATAAAATAAAATGGTAACAAAACAGGTATGGTAAGAAAATTAAATTGTGCTTTATGTTAGAGTTTGAACTAATACTTTCAAAAGATATCCACCATGGTAACACTAAAGGGTGTTAGTTGTAATTTGGACTTACGTTAATTGGTTATAGCCCGAAAGGATAGTGACGTAGCCCAAGAGCTGGATAAATAAATGACCTAATATCAAATATTATATGTGTGGATGAGTGAGGTCCAATAGCTATTGGCCTATGATGAGATGCACTCTTTATAAATAGAGGTCAACCCCCCTTTTCCTAGCTATTAAAAAACCCTAGCGTATTCTGCATCTTGAATACGTGGTAACGGTAGACGTTTCATCAGTCAAGTTCTCTGGGCTGTGAGAACGCGTAACTAGTGGATTGTGGAAGTTGGTCTCAGGCTTAATCGTCGTTTCACTACTACAAAAAAGTCCTTTGGCGGCAATTATTTAGAGGCAATAAGGCAATGTTCGCTAATAAATTCTTTAATCTTAAATATTAGCGGCATATGACCATTAGCCAGTAAAAGATATCCTTTTACCGGCAATAAAAATAATAGCCACTAAAAATTACGAATTGAAATTAATTTTTTATTATTTTAACTTTCTCTGCACAAAGAAGATAAAATCTTTCCCTCCAATTTTTTTGGATACCTTTTTGTCGTTTCCCTCCCCAATTAGAAAATAATAGAATGAAAACATTGAATCGTTTCCCTTACCAGTTAGAATCGACTTCGCTACCAAAAAGCCCTAACTCGCTGCTGCATCAACGCCAGTGCGATTTACAGTGCGTCCACGACAACACACATCTTCTTCCCAATTCTCTTCTCTTCGATTTTACAATCGATTTACAGAAGATCAGTTCAAATCGATTTACAATACGTCAATGGCAGTGTTAACTTCTCTTCGTCCAATGAATTTATAGTAGATTTATAGTAAATCAGTTCCTTGCAATCGATTTACGGTAGATTTTGTATTGATGCTGGTCGATTGATTTATAGTAAATCAGTTCCTAACTCGTTGTTGTGTCAACAACATGTTGTAGTGCCGGTCCATCCTCTTCCCCTGTTAACTTCTCTTTTTCCCCCCTGTTAAGTCAGTCGCCTGCAATCTATTTACAGTAGATTTTGGATTGATGCTTGTCGGTTAATTTACAATAGATTATGTGTAATTTATTCCTTTAAAAGTCATGATATATGGCTGTTCTTATTTAGATGTAGACAATCCTGATTTAGGAAGTTTGTTTCGGACGCTTATCTTTTATATCTAAATTTCCCAATTTTTGGGAAAGAAACTCATATAGTTACCGAGTTTAATGTTCTTTTACATGAGATTCATGTTCTGTATGAAACAATGTATGTAGCATGAACAAAGATTTTCAGATCCTTTAATAAGTATGGACTTCTTTGTTACTTTAGAATGACCTACAAATGGTGTAAAACGGGCCCTCGACTATTCATATATTAGATTGAACTTTGTTAAGTACTTAGATAAAGAATATAAATATATAGAGTACTGCTTAGATATCTTTCTGATTGTAAAATATGCATATGAAACTTAATTTGTAAAACATGTATAAAAACTAGCCTATTACATGGATAGCCACAAAGAGATGCGACCATTTGTTTGCCAAAGTAGTTCTCAGTATTTGTTTGGTCTATATTTCTTGTTCAATGAAATCTGCATTCTGTAGATATTGCAAAAATAAGAATCAAACAGTGTTCTGCTTTAACTATCACTGCCTAGCGCCAAAACACAATGCTCCAATGTCTGCATTGCAATTTTCCTATGTGTTGTGAGCTTTTGTCTTCTCCAGTTTTTCTGCATATGCTAAGTCGTTTGTGATAACGGGATGCTGTTAAATTGATGTGCGATTTGTTGAGTTTATTCCTCATCTGTTCCTCTACTATTTTATGAATTGATTCCTCTGTATATTTTCTAAGGCTACTGTTATTCTTGTGACTATTCAGAAATATTTTAAGTGTCGTCGATGCATATTGATGTTTTCATTGAATCTACCACTAGACGGGACATGAATCCACTAGTCGACATACATACTGTTTTTTATTTTTGCTAATTGATGCGAGCTTTTCTTATTTTCATAAATCTGATGCCTCTGTACGAAATAAGCATATGCTCAGCTTGACTGATTTGATCCTTTTGCTCTAACTGTTTCTCCGATAGGTTATTGGGTTTACTAATCAAAAAGTTTTTCAATTCATCTAACAATCTACACTTCAATTTTTGCTATGAGTGTGGCAAAACAGTGAAGTTAAGAAAATTATCGAAAGAATAAATAATTTGTGAAGTGAAGAAAGAAGTTGGACCATGAGAAAAATTTGAACTATCAGCTTTTTTCTGCTTTGCTTAGGGATTGTAGTACAACAGTTCATCATTTTTTAAGGGATGATAATACATCATACTTCAAGAAAATAATATATGTCTGACCTCATTCAGATTTCTAAAATTGCAAATTGTTGTATCATTGCTGATATTTGCAAATTATTCAGCTAGCTCATATCCATATACAATGAGTGTTTGACAATTATAATATCTTCAATTTTAAAATATATGACGTATGGTACTTCTATAATTTATAAGTAATAATTCTATTCTTAAAATGTTTACGAACAAATATATGAAAACCATAGAAGAAGTATAATTTATAAGTTTAATAATTCTGTTCTTAAAAAGTTTATGAGCCAATATATGGAAACCATAGAAGAAATTAGAGATAGTTTAACTATTTGATAGTTTTAATGGATTTCTGTTTGATAGTTTTAATTCTTAAAATAATATCTTTGAGCTATGGAATTACCTACTAATAAGATGGTTATTTTATTTGAACTATATTTTTTTATTAATTTCCTCTTTTTACTAATGAATTTTTAGCTCTTACAGTAAGTATAGAACAAAAAAGAATATCTTGAACGTCATGGACAATCCTAGAAATAGAAGATGGATGCATTGTGATAGAGTTAGTAAAGAATATTTGGATGGAGTAGAGGAGTTTATAAACCATGCCTTTTCTGAAAAACAAGATGGAGAAAAAATTGCATGTCCTTGTACGGAGTGTGTGCTTATCCATCAAGTAAACCGGACTACAACATATGATCATCTTGTGATTAATGGTATTATGCCATCATATGATACTTGGTTTTGTCATGGTGAGTCTCTAAAGGGATCAAACAATGCTCAAGCAAATAATCGCAGCCAATCAACTTTAAGGGGCGATGATATGACAGGAATGATACATGATGCTTTTGGAGGTTTTACACAGTTCATGGATATTGACGTTAGTGAAGGGGGTGACATAGCGGATAACGTACAAGAGAATACTGCTAATCCATCTGGAAATCAACCGCATCCAGAGGTGGATAAGTTTGAACGGCTCATGAAGGAGGCAAATGAAGAACTATATCCAGGATGTAAGAAATTTAGCAAAATGTCCTTTTTGATGCATCTTACCGTACAAAATGCATGCTCAAATGGTCAAATGAATCGTTTAATGCTTTGCTTGAACTATTGAAGGATGCGCTGCCTGAAGGTGAAAAATTGACTCCTTCTTTCTATGAGACCAAAAAGATAGTTGAAGGCTTGGGCTTAAAGTATGAGAAAATTCATGTTTGTCCCAATGATTGCATGCTTTTTAGGAAAGAGTTTGCTAATAAGAATGTCAATAAATGCAATATTTGTGGAGCTTCTAGATGGAAAAATGATGCTAGAAAAATCCCAGCCAAGGTCCTAAGGTTTTTTCCTTTAAAACCACGGCTACAAAGACTGTTTATGTCTTCGGAAACTTCTAAAGCAATGCGTTGGCATCATGAAGAGCGCAACAAAGATGGAGTTCTACGACATCCTGCAGATTCTGAAGCTTGGAAAAAATTTGATAGTAAATATCCCGAATTTGTTGGAGACCCTCGCATAGTGCGCTTAGGATTAGCTTCTGATGGGTTTAATCTATTTGGCACAATGCGAACTGTTCATAGCACATGGCCAGTGATTTTAATGCCATATAATCTTCCTCCATGGATGTGCATGAAACAAGAGTTCTTCATTCTGTCCTTACTTATTCCTGGACCCAAACCGTCTGGCAATAATATCGATGTACTTTTGCAACCTCTAATAAAAGAGTTAAATGAATTATGGAATGTTGGAGTAGAAACATACGATGCCTCTACTAAGGAGATATTTCAAATGCGAGCAACTCTCATGTGGACTATAAATGACTTTTCTGCATATGGTACTTTCTCTGGATGATGCACTTATGGTCGGTTTGCATGCCCTTCTTGTAACATAAACACTCAATCTAGAAGGCTGAAACATGGCAGAAAGTTTTGTTACATGGGGCATCGAATCTTCTTGAAGTCGGGACACAAATATCGGAATGGTGCGAAATCATTTGATGGGACTAAAGAAACAAGACCTACACCTTGTCCAGTATCTAGGTCAGTAGTGTTGAATCAAGTTAAAGATATAAAATTTACTCTCGGCCAGTCAAGTGAAAGGGTAAGTGGGGTGATGAAAAACACATGAAAAAAGAGAAGTATTTTTTTCGATCTTCCTTATTGGATATTTAACTTGGTGCGCCATAATCTTGATGTGATGCACATAGAAAAGAATGTGTGTGATAACTTAATTTATACACTATTGAATCTTGGTAAAAAGTCTAAAGATAACATAGAAGCTCGATTGGACTTGAAGGAGATGAAAATAAGACCAAGCTTATGGCCTCAATATCGAGCTAGTGGGAGAGCATATCTTCCTGCTACATTTTTCACAATGTCTCAGTAGGAAAAGGAGTTATTTTATGAAGTACTACAAAATGCCAAGTTTCCAGATGGCTATGCGTCTAATATTTCACGTTGTGTTCGCAAACGAAAGTTATCTGGGCTAAAAACTCACAATTGTCATGTTATAATGCAAGAACTTCTTCCTCTTGCCTTGCGGAGATCAGTAGATAAAAGAGTAAGTTCAATTTTAATTGAACTATGCACATTCTTTCGTGTTTTGTGTAGCAAAGAGCTAAAACTAGAAGAGTTAAACCTACTTAAAGAAAAAAATCCAGAAACATTGTCTACTAAGGAGAAACTCTTCCTCCCATGATTCTTTACTGTTATGATACACTTGGTTATTCACTTGGCAACTGAGGCTAAACATGCAGGACGAGTATATTATCGCTGGATGTATACAATTGAGAGGTATGTAGAATATCACTGAATCTTTGTTATATGTCTTTAGTTGTTAAATACTCTAATATCAAACTAATAACATTACTTTGTTCCATAGGTATTTGGGTACTTTAAAATCATATGTTCGTAATCGTGCATGTCTAGAAGGTTCAATAGCGGAAGCATACATAGCAAATAAGTGTATGGCATTCTGCTCACGATATTTAGAGGGTGGAGATTCAAGGTCTTATTGTTCAAGAAAATGGAGTGATGAAATTGAGCATGAGACTAATAAAGAAGAATCTCTTTTTTCCTACTGTTGGGGAGTCGTACGGTGAAATAGATGTATATATATATATATATATATATATATATATATATATATATATATATATATATATATATATATATATATATATATATATATATATATATATATATATATATATATATATATATATATATATATATATATATATATATATATATATATATATATATATATATATATATATATATATATATATATATATATATATATATATATATATTACTTATTTGATAACAAAATTGATATATGTGAGTTACATGTATAGGGAACATATTGCTGAAATCAAAAGAGCATATCGTAAGCGTCGTTTGACACAACATCAACTTGATCATGTGCATTTCGATACATTTCATGAGTGGTTCAAGGAGCAAGTAAGTAGAGCACATCGTAAGCGTCTTTTGACACAACATCAACTTGATCGTGTGCATTTTGATACATTTCATGAGTGGTTCAAGGAGCAAGTAAGTAGTAGGACTAAGTCATTGTTTACGTTAAATTATTATCCTTGTACAAATATCCACATTTATAGTTGTATCTTTTATTTGGTTAGGTAAAGGAGTTGGAAGTGACATCTAACATCTTAAAGGATGTTAAAGTCCTAGCACAAGGATCGAGTTACATTGCAAAATGATTCAGTGCGTTCGATGTTAATAATAGATATCTATTCCGAACAAAACAAAGTGAAGAGTTCAATGTGACACAAAATAGTGGTGTTATGGTAATTTCAAAGACTGAAAGTTATGCAAGTACAAGTGATAATGCTCCAAAATCTGCAAATATAACATATTATGGAAGATTGAATGATATTGTGGAGTTAAACTACTATAAGAAATTTAAGGTCATCTTATTTAAGTGTGATTGGGTTGATGTAACCAAAGGTAGAGGAATTAAGGAAGATAACTTGAGTTTCACACTTGTAAATTTCACACACCTGACAGACTCTGGCGATCGAGAACGTCATGAGCCCTTTATTTTTGCAAAACAAGCTCAACAAGTAATATTTGTGCAAGATCCTCAAGATCATGAATGGTTTGTCCCTAGGTTAGTTAAACCTCGAGACATTTTTAATATGGGAGAGGAAAATAGTGTGCAGTTTGAGTCATCAACGCAAAGTGATGCCACTGACTTGGCTCTTTTAGAAAATGCTTGTGTTTTAGAAGATGAGTATAATGATTGGGTAATATATATATATATATATATATATATATATATATATATATATATATATATATATATATATATATATATATTCCATTTGAGACGCCACCAAGCCCAGCTGAATTATTTTAGTTTAATTTAGTTTTCCCCCCTTTTTAGGTCAATCTTCTTCTCTTGTTTTCTTTTTCTCCAAGAACTTTAAAATGCATATGTATAAGCTTTGAAAGTGCTTTTGTGAATTTTCAAGATAGATCAAAAATTTTCATGTTGACTTGTTTGGTTTTCGTTACTCTTGACTCTTGAGTATGATGATGATTGGGGAGGCAAACTGTTCAACTTTTGGAATACGATTAATTTGGAATCGAGCTGGAAAGTTCCTACAAAACACGATACTACTAACTTACTATCGATGGATACTTACTTCCTCACCACAACCTTTGGTGATAGTACTTTTCACATTCATTTTCAGATTTCCTAATGTAGGTCAGATTTGTTAACGAAAAAATTGTATTAGCTTAGATTATAATTAAGCACAGCAGTAACACAAACTATGACCTCCTAACTACTAAGCAGTTAGTACACAAGAATTAAAAACCACGTAGCCTCGATAGATGACTACATTCTGATATTACTTGTAGTCATCTATTGCACCTAGAGTGCCAAGTATGACGTAAATTTCAATTGCATGTAGTATGTAGTCATCTGCTGCTGCCCATCTTGCTTTATTACTGTCACTGTCTTTGATCGAGCTTCAATTTTATTATTCCATCAAGCTGCTGCCTCGATAAAGGAATGAAATCATATAAGTTTGAAATCATTTGTTATTTAACAGATTTAACCATATATGTTTTTGCCATTTGATGACCTTTGAATCTTCTATTCTAGGTAATTTGGAGCCAAGAAAGGTTCATGGGCGTACTTTACTAAAAGATATTTGGAAACTTCCTCCGGGGAATGTAGTTGATGTGCCATTTAATAATCGTAACCAAGCTATTGGGATAAAAGGTTGAAAGCTTGCTAGCTTTCTAGGAATCATTGCGAGAACTCCAGAACTAACATCTTTACATGTAGATGATTGGAGAAATTTTGACAAGGAGGAAAAGAAGAAATTGGTGGATTTTGTGAGGGTATGGAGTAGTTATTATCATTATTATTATGTGAAAAGCTCAATATTTTATGCGTGATGTTATCTTCTAAATGTTGACTTTTATTTTTTCAGAAGAAGTTTGGCTTTAATTTTTTTAGAGGAAGTTCTCTATCCCAAGACGAGGAGACGCTTATGTTCTAAAGTCACTAGGAAAGAAATGGAAAGATTACAAGTGTGAGTTAAAAGGTGAGTATTTGCGAAAATATAAGACTAAAGACCTTTTGCTGAAAAATAGACCAAGTTGCATACCGAGGGATCAATGGAGTGGTCTTGTCTCTTATTGGCTTTTAGATAAAGCTAAGGTATTAACAAATCTTTAAAACACCTCTAGTTGATTATTTTCAGTGTTTTAATTTTAGTTATGCTCAATTTTTATGTATAATTTATAAGATATCATTTTAATATTTCAACGACAGAGGCGTTCCCAAGCAAATAGAAATAATAGGGTCAATCAAAAGATGCCTCACACAGGAGGATCCAAACGTATTGCTACCTTGAAGGATGAGCAGGTAAACTTGTTCAAATTACTAACTATAATGTTTTAATTTTTTTCTTCACGCATATCTTACATCAATTTTATTGTATTAGGCTGTAAATGGGATAGAGCCTACACGAGCACAGGTTTTCATATTAACTCATACAAAACGTAAGGATGGTAGACCACTGGATAATGATTCTATCAAGGCAATTATAAGATTTATTTTTTTCTTTTATTTTCTTAATTGGGAAATAGTTAGGAAAAAATATAAAAGCGAATAAGTGAATTCCAAATTGGATTTATGTATTTTATGGCCAGAAAATGATAAATGAAAGGACGAACAATAGTGAGAGCTCTATTGACCAACCTCCCCGCGCTGTTGCTTGGGAAGGCGATGTGTATTCTCAGGTGTTCGGAAATGACAAAAGTGGATATGTTCGTGGTTTAGGACTTGGTCCAACTCCTTCTGTTCTATTGGGTAGTAGATCTTCCTTAGAAAATATTGTTGGAGAGGATTCGTCTAATGAAGCTGTCCAAAGGTTAACACAAGAGATAACCGAGTTAAAGGATAAACACAATGAAGAAATAAATCTGATGAAACAAATCAGGAGAAGATGCAATCAGAATTACTCGAAATGAGACAATTGATGCGCAAATATGCTTCCAATGAATCTATGCCTCAAAATATTAATGGCACCTCAATTGAACAGGTAACTCCATTTTATAAGTTATGTACATTATTAATGAAGTTTTAATCCTATAAAAGTATTATTACCTGGTGTGTTAATATTTATCAGGTCCCTGCTGCCAATAGTGGCCATGAACGAGTACCACAAACATCAAGAATACCTAGTGTTGCTGAAAATACTTTAATGTCTCATGGTACTACTCATCTTTATCCTTCGGCAAGCTACTATTTGAGTTTTCTATTGTTTGATCAACGTCTGCAGTTTTCTTCCTTCTTCTGCAAATTCTCGTGAACTTCTTCAAACCTTATTCATCTTCACCTTTCTTCTTGACTCTAATATTCTTCTCCATCTTTGATTAAGTCATCCCTTGCGCCAGTTAGCTGAATCCGTGCGTGCCAGTTGATGTAGTAATAGTTAGCCTATTTGAAAGTTACTACAGTGTTCCATTCATTCTAGTTGAAAGAGTAGAGTTATAGGATTCTAGCTGAATTCTGCTTAATCTGATATCATTGGTTTCCTTGCTTGATCGAAATAGTGTCTATATAGTGTGCTGAAAATATAGAGTTTAGTGGTTTGGAACTTACCAAGGCATCGAGCAAATTCCTGTCCTCCAAAGTGATAGCTGGTGACGTTATGTCCCGCTGCTACTGCTCACCAGTTGTAAGTGTACCTACAGGTCCTGTTGTGATTGCATTCTGCTGCTGCTGTCCGGAATTGTTAGGTGTTATTGCTCGTCGACCATCAGCATTAGTACCAACTGTAGTAAGTTGTTGCTGCTGCACATAGTGGCTTGAAACATCACCTTGAGTAATCTGATTATTGGGAGTTGCTGTTGTTTGAAATTTGCTTCCAGCTTCTGCATTTTTTATTGCAAGCAACCACCACAAAAATTGGATCTTTGTTGTCCTGCTGCTGTTGCTCACGAGTGCATTTAATCCCATTGTGTTCTCTCTCTATATATATGTCCATTGTCTTTTTTGTTTACCATAATCACAATCAAATCAATTAGCAGGTTTTCTCCTCTGTTTTGCAATCATAAATCACCAATTTAACATCCCATAGAACAACAAAAAAATGGCATTAATCCTCCAATCTTCAAGTTTCTTAAATTCTTGCAGTACTTCTGTTCCCTCAACATCATCTTGTAGTTGCAAAAGAGGATTGATTAGAGCGAATATTAATATCCCAAATAGTCAGGCATTTAAAATCTCCCTTCCCAGTAGCAGAAGAAGTGCATTCAATCCCATTGTTTCCTTCAGCAGAACCCTACCTCCTCTTTCATGTACGGCGCTCATTAGAACCTCCTTCATTAACTGGGTAGCTCTCTACTATCCTTTGTCTAACATCATAGGTGCGTAGAAGCACTTCAAATGTTCTTATATCTAAACAAAGCAGAAACACTTGCCACATGAGAGTCTGTAATTTTTATATAGCAGTTTTCTTGACTGAATTGATATAAAGTCTCTAGGAAAAATAACTTACCAGTAAAATGTGATTTGAGTGCATCACAAGAGCGTTGTACTTACTCAATACATGGAGAAAAGGAGCACAATACCCCATCTGGTTTCAACATTTTTCCAGCAGAAGGAATGACAAGCCAAGGTCGAGGAAGGTCGAGGAATACTGTATCTGCCCGCCCACAAAACTCATCAGGGAACCCTTCGCCCTGTATATCTCTTACTCCTACTGTGACCAGATTGCTCAGCCATGTCCTTTCAAAGTCCTTCCTACAGGAGGAAATTTTTAAACACAAAGTTGAACTTATATAAGTGAAACAAAATTATTATAAAATTATAATCAACTCCTTTATCTCTTTCTCCCTCTTCTAGACAGATACACAACATTGGAGAATTTTGGAAAAAAGTCATTATACTGTCATTCCTGAAGTAGTTACGAAATGACTTGAGAATAGCTAAATTTCTAAGCTATAGAGCACTAGATTCTTGCAGTAAGATTTGCTTTGGTAGAAAATCTGTTGCCAATTAAAAATTTTGGGTGAAGAATGCTCAAAAAGCTGATTTGATATGTTTGCTTGTATGATATGCATTTACAGATATACTAAAATACTTCATAGATGAGACTATACATACTTTTGGGACATTAATGAAGCAGATTCTTGCAATTTTGCTTGTGTCCCTTTCTGGTTATGAACTTTTAGTTTCATAACCTCGCAAACTATTATTAGCTTTGTTGTTTGGCAACATTTACTTCATATTGACGTAGTTATTTTACAATTTCAGGTCATACAATCTGATGTTCGATAATTTAGTGGGTGGAAGATTTCAATATGATGAAGAGTTTCAGAGATTATTTGAAGATTGTTATTCGTTAAGATTAGTTATATAATGGCATTAGCTATTTACTTCAAACAATATGAGTTATTTTTTAAGGTTTTGTGATATTAATATTTTGGATTAGTACTTCTTTTGTTTGTTAAGATTTAACGAGATATACTATAGTTTTATGAATTAATATCAATATGTTTTGTTATTTGCATTATTTTTTGGTGGAATGCAGTAGCTATTATTAATGGTGGCTAAACTTACCGTTATAGCTTGTGAATTTTAGTGCCAATTAACAGGATTAAGACTTTTATACATGGATATTGTAACCATTATATTGATATTAAAGATGATTTTTAGCGGCAATTTAATTGACTATACTATCCATTAAAATGGACGCTAAAGGGGCATACTAATACGTTTCTAGAAGACATATTGTTGCCACTTTAATTGCCACAAAATAATTACCACTAAAGGTATGGACTTTTAGCGACAAATATTTTGAATTTAGCGGCTATAAAAATGGACGTTAAAGGAGCATTATTAGTCATTTTTAGAATGGGTTTAGCATCCATAATAATTGTCACAAATAATTGTCGTTAAAGAAGAAGAGTTTTAGCGGCAATAAGTCATACCTTTTACCAGCTTTTGACAGAAATGCCGCTAAAGGCTTTACCGATCCTGACATCACTGGCTAAAGATCAATTGCCGGTAAATGATATAGCGGCTATTGTTATTGCTACCAATGCTGTTTTTTATTGCCACTAAAGGTCCTTTTTGTAGTAGTGTTTGTTGTCGCTGCTGAATCCATGGAGTTTAACAGTACGCTTCCTTAGACTCTAACTCAAGATTATGATATTATATCTGTATGATTGTGTCGTAATCTCTGCTATGGTTACAAATTAATAATCTAACAGTTGATATCAGAGACACCATAGTTAGAGATTAAGATATATCTTGGGTAACTATTTTGCGTGTTCCGGTCTCTGTTTGGTAAATTGATTCGAAACTGAGGCTTGTTATAAGTGTTCTTGTCTATATAGCAATCGGTTATTCCCAGCGGACATATTTTTTTATAGTTTATCACTGTTTATTGCCAAAACACTTTCATCAATGTTTAGCGGCTGTTTCGTGTCAACATACTAGGGGATGTAATATTTTGTAGTTGGTATTTGTGAATAAAAGCACATATCAAAGTTGGTTAAACCTTGATACTTTCTGACGGCGGGGGCATCAGAAAAGAATTTTTAATTGAGGGCTAATTTTTGTTAAGTTCTGTTGAGACGAACTTGATTGGTCCTTTTAGTTATGAAATTAACTCCATACAATTATTCTCCAACATGCAATGTTAACCACCTACTAAGCAGAATTGACTTAAAGTTCTATTGTTTTTCTATGGATTTGTTCCCTTTAATATATTCTCAATTTCTATACAGTAGTTGATCAAATACTTGGATGTTACCGTGTTATATGAAATACTCTGTTCTAATAATAAATTGGAATGCTGATCTTGTTTTGGTTATAGCGCTCTTACCGGTTCTTTGGACTTTTACCGTCAGAGAATGGAATTAATAGCAATTAGATGAGTTTACATATATGGGCTTTATTTTCCTCACATGTATATGATATTGTTTAAATAAGAATTATGATTAATAGATAGTTTCCACCAAAGTGGTCTATTTATTTGGAGTCATTGAAAATTCATAAAACTTTATATATGTGAAATAGTATTATATGTGGATTAAAAATTATGATTAATAAATAGTTTCCACCAAAGTGGTCTGTTTATTTGAATTATTAAAATATTTTTAATGCACCATGTCTAAATTGTCCTTTAAAGTATACACTAGTGTTGGAGGTTTTTCTTTTGATACTAGTGACACTAAATTAATTTATGAGATAAAAAATTATATTTCATCCCAAAGGATAAAGCTTAATATCTTGGATCCTTATACATATAAGGTAAGGATAATTTGTTGTAAGAGAAGGTTTGTGTCTCTTACCTAAAGGAATGACGCAATGTATGCCTTGTACTCTTGGATAATAAGAGGGAGGCTTTGTATCTCTTGCCTAAAGGTGAAGATGCAATGAATACCTTGGACTCCTTGATTTTTTTTAGAAGGGGAGACAGTAGCATCTTATACCCAAAGGAGGGGTGCAATGGGTGTCTTTGACTCTTTTGATTTAATATATTCCTACCCATGGTTCTATTTAATTTTTGTGTTGTTTGCTTATACAGTTGTTAATAACATGACTACTCAATTGAATTCCATTAAAACTCTGACTAGTAGCAACTACAAGAAGTGAAAACAGGATGTTGAAATAGTGTTAGGTCTTATGGACCTGGACTTTGCATTGACTGAACAGAAACCTGCTGAACCTACAACTACTAGCATTGCTGATAAAAAAGCTAAGTTTGAAAAATGGATGAAGGCTAACAAGTTGAGTCTTATGATCATGAAAAGATCCATTTCTGATCACATAAAAGATGCAATTAAGGATAATGGAAATACAAAAGATTTCTTGAGTGCCATTGGACAGAAATTCCTAGAATCTGATAAAGCTGAGATAGGTAGCTTGATTGATTCCTTGTCTACCATAAAGTATGACCTTGTAGGTGGTATCCGTGATCATATTATGAAATTGGTTAACATTTCTACCAAACTGAACAATTTAGGTGTAACCATTACCGATGATTTTCTTGTTCACGAATCTCTAAGGTCCCTTCCTGAGTAGTTTAACCAACTTAAAACAACCTATAATGCACAAAAGTATAAGTGGAGTGTTGGTTAGCTTATCACTATTTGTGTGGTAGAGAAAGTTAAGGGTGTAGTGAACTTTGTTAGTTCATCTAGATCAGCTGATTATCTCTCTTATAAAAGAAAAGGTGGACCCAAATTTCACAAAAGGAAACATGGTCATTCTCATCATCCAGGTGGTAATAGTGGTCATACTAATAAACCTGGTGTTAACCAAGGTCAGTCTCATAATTCTCTTGGTCCTCAAACTGTAATTAAGAAAGAAATCAAGTGCTGGGATTGCAAACAAGTAGGTCATAAGAAAGTTGGTTGTCCTCTGAAAAAGAAATAAGGTAATCTTTTGGATTTTATCTATTTTGAAGCTAGTCTTATTCATGTTCCTTTAAATTCCTGATGGTTGGATAGTGGTGCAACTGTTCATGTAACCAATGACTTGCAGGACCTAGTAAGCAGACGGAAGCCAAAAGAGAATGAAGCCAATGTTGTTGTGGGCAATGGACTCAAAGCAAAAGTAGAGTTTATAGGGACATCTATTTTATCTTTTAAAAATAATTCTAGTATTTGTTTAGAAAATACTGTTTTTGCACCGTCTATGAGACAGAAATTAGTTTCGGTTTCCCTTTTGGACAAAGTTGGTTATTCATTTCAACAAAATAATGGTATTATTAAAATTTCTTATGGTTCACATGTTGTTGCTGATGTTTTTTAAAGTGATGGTCTATATCGCTTGAATGTATTGAATGAAACTTTTTCTGCAATGCATGTTGAAAATATTGTCCACAAAAGGTCTGCTATGAGTAAAACGTCTTACCTATTATGGCATAGGCGTCTTTGTCATATTTCTAAAGAAAGAATTGAACGATTGGTAAAGGAAAATATTTTACCTGTTCTTGATCCAAAAGATTTTGAAACTTGTGTGGATTGTGTTAAGGGTAAAATGACCAAGGTTAAGAGAAAGGGTTCCACTAGGAGCTCTGAACTCTTAGAAATAATTCATACTGATATTAGTGAACCTTATGTACCTACTTTGACCAATCATAAGTATTTTATTACTTTTATTGATGACTTTTCAAGATACTGTTATATATCTTTTAAAAGAAAAATCTGAAGCACTTGATAAGTTTAAAATTTACAAGACTGAAGTTGAAAAACAACTTAGGAAGTCCATTAAGATAGTGAGGTCTGACCGTGGTGGTGAGTACTATGGAAAATATGATGTGTTTGGTCAATATATGGGGTCTTTTGCTTTATTTTTGCAAGAATGTGGGATAGTAGCACAATATACCATGTCAGGTACTCCTGAGCAGAATGGTATGGCTAAAAGACGAAATCGTACTCTTATGGAAATGTTGAGAAGTATGTTGTCAAGGACTAGCCTACCTGAGGCTCTTTGGGGTGAAGCCTTAAAAACAACCAGCTATATCCTGAATAGAGTTCCTACAAAATTTGTCTTGAAAACTCCCTTTGAACTATGAACAACCCGAAAACCTAGCTTGAACCATTTTCACATTTGGGGATGTCCAGCTGAAGTCCGTATTTATTCACCCACAGAAAAGAAAATTGATCCTAAAACTACCAGTTATTTCTTTAGAGGCTATCCTGATCACTCTAAAAGTTTTAGGTTTTTCTGTCCTGGGCATTGCACTAGAATTGTTGAGTCTATTAATGCAAAACTTCTTGAGCATGATGTTTGTGATTGTGATTGTTCATGTGGTAAGGAAATTATTTTAAAAAAGAAGGAAGTCATTGTCCTTGTACCTATTGTACATGAAAAGGTGGTGAACCAACCTACTCATGGGGGGGATCAAGGGAACAACGACGCAGATCCCATAGTTCCTGAGCAAAATGTACACAATGAACCACTCCGCAGGTCTCAAAGAGAAAAACAATCTGCCATCTCTGATGGTTTTATCGTGTATGTGACTGAAATCTTAGTGATACTGGAGAGCTGATTGATCCTTTATCATATGCTCAAGCTATTTCCTCTCCATTTGTTGATAAATGGAGAGAGGCAATAGAAGATGAAATGTGCTCCATGAAACACAATAAAGTGTGGGAGTTAGTTGAATTGCTTGTAGGTTTTAGACCTATTGGTTGTAAATGGGTGTTTAAAACTAAAAGAGAATCCAAGAAAAACATAGACCATTATAAAGCAAGGTTGGTTGCTAAGGGTTACCCCCAGAAAGAAGGTATTGATTATAAATAAACATTTTCTCCTGTTTCATCGAAGGATGCATTTAGAATTGTGATGGCTCTTGTGGCTCATTTTGATTTAGAGTTGCTCCAGATGGATGTTAAAACAACTTTCCGGAATGGAAGTCTGCTTGAAGAGGTTTACATGGTTCAACCTGAAGGGTTTAAAGAAACTGGTAAAGAACATCTAGTGTGCAAGCTTAACAAATCCATATATGGGCTTAAACAAGCCTCGAGGCAGTGGTACTTGAAATTCGATGAAATTATTACAAAATTTTAATTTGCGAAAAATAAGCTTGATGAATGTGTTTATCTGAAAATAGCTAATGATAATTTTATTATTATGGTTCTCTATGTTGATGACATTCTGCTTGCCACAAATGATTTGGGCTTAATGAGTGAGACCAAATAATTTTTGTCTAGGTCTTTTGATATGAAAGATCTTGGCGAAGCCTCTTTTGTTCTTGGGATAGAAATTAAAAGAGATAGGTCACGTGGTTTATTGGGTTTATCACAGCGTACCTACATTGAGAGTGTTCTTAAAACTTTCAATATGCAAGACTGTAGACATGGTGTTGCACCTGTTGCAAAAGGAGACAAACTTAGCAAGGATTAATGTCCGAAAAATTATGTTGAAAAGAGAACTATGAGAGATGTGCCATATGCAAGTGTTGTTGGCTGTTTGATGTACATATAAGTTTGTACAAGGCCTGATATATCATTTGTTGTTAATATTTTGGGAAGAATTTCTTCTTAATCCTGGGTGAGCACATTGAGTGGTTGCAAAGAAAGTGATGAGATATCTGCAATGCACCAAAGACTTGATGCTTGTATACAAAAAGGTTGATGATCTGGATCTTCTTATATATTTAGATTCTGATTTTGCAGGTTGTCAAGACACTATGAAATCAATTTCTAGATATATTTTTATGTTGGGTGGAGGTGCTATTTCTTGGAAAAGTGAGAAATAAAGCATCACTGCTACATCTACAATTGATGCCGAGTTTATTGCTTGTTTTGAGATTGTTTCACATGCTGTCTGGATGAAGAATTTTCTTACTAAATTACATATTGTGGATATTATATCTAAGCCGGTGACTATTTTCTGTGACAATAGTGCAACTGTGTTCTTCTCTAAGAATAACAAGAGAACAAGAGGCTCTAAGCATGTTAGCCTTAAGTTTCTTAAGGTTAGAGACATGGTAAAAGAAGGTGATATACGTATTGAGCATATTAGCACAGAATCTATGTTGGCTGATCCTTTGACTAAAGGTCTTAGGCCTGTAGTGTTTAATGAACATGCTAAAAATATGGGTATTTTAGAGTCTTTTGCTGTGCTTTAGTCGGTGGGAGTTATTTTATAGCTGCTGACTGAGATATTGCTTTTAATAAATTCTAATGTTATGCAAGCTTGTGTTATTTTATATTTATTATTCTTATTGACTAACATGATAATTTATTTATTTTTATTTCCAATTGAATATTGCATAAACTCATGATATCTTTGAGTCTTGCTGCTTGTTGCCTTGATTATCCCGAGTAAGGCATAAGGGAAACCTCCTAAGGTGATATGATTTTAGTGTCTGGAGGCTCCTGAGGTGATATAGTTATTATATCACTTGGAGGATTATTTCTTTCTAAGAGGTGTGGCTCTATTCACCTTGATTAGAAGATAATATGCTTAGCACACATGTTTGATCCATGTTGATGGAAATTCTAGCATATGTGGTCGTAGATAGAATTCATACCTTAAAATGGTGTGATGCCTGCTACGATTCATTGTTAGTCTTCTCTATTGAAACTGGATGGATTGTTATATGGGTCATTCGATCCTTCGCTATGTGAGCAGTGTGGCCACTGTAGAGTCTAAAATCACTTTTTCAAAATGATTTTCTTAAAACTCAAAAGTTTAAAATTGTTTTCTTGTCCTCAATTAACGTTGGCGTCCAAGTGGGAGAATGTTGGAATATAGACTTACGTTAATTGGTTATAGCCTTAAAGGTTAGTGATGTGGCCTAAGTGATGGATAAATAAATGGCCTAATATTAAATATTTTGTGTGTGTGTGTGGATAACTTAGGCCCAATTACTATTGGCTTGTGATGGGTAGACACTCTTTATAAATAGAAGCCAACCCTCCTTTTTCTAGCTATTAGAAAACCCTAGAGTATTCTGCCTCTTGAATACTTGGTAACGGTAGACGTCCCATCAGTCAAGTTCTCCAGGTTGTGAGAGCGCGTAGCTAGTGGATTGTGGAAGTTGGTCTCAGGCTTAATCATCATTTGGGCTGAATCCATGAAGTTTAACGGTACGCTTCCTTAGACTCTAACTCAAGATTATGATATTATATCTGTATGATTGTGTCTTAATCCATGCTATGACTGCAAATTAATAATCTAACGCAGGATACTAATACAACAACAACAACAAACGTAGGGTATCGGAAAGGTCCGCATGCAAGGGGTGTGATATAGACAACTGCTCTAATGTAAGTATTTGTGGCTGCTTCCAAGACTCGAACCCGTGACGTATAAGTCATATAGAGACAACTTTCCGTTGCTCCAGGCTCCCCTTAGGGATCATGATACGAATCGAGGTATAAATTTGCAGGGACTACATTTATTTCGTATTTGGTTACACGTATCATTTAAAATCCGTATAAATTTATACCAAAATTTTGATATTAACTATCGTTGAATGTGGGATTATAACAATTCGAACCAAATGACCCCTAATGGCTTACATAATTATATTGTTTCTTTAAGTGGATGACATATACTACTACCGAAAAAGACTATACAGAAGGGTACTCTATCTTAATATAATAATATTCAACATAAGAGTATTCTACCTTCGTATAATAATAGTTCAACATAAAATTGACGATTAAATATTTAACACGATACAACTAAATTTGAAAAGTGGAAAATGAGAAAGTCGTCAGAGAAATTATGTTTATATATGATGGAAATATAGTGTCCAAATCAACACTTGTAGACATATAACCCATACATAGGAACTTGACTCTATGACTATCAAGGATATGCTCTCTAAACATAACATGAACAATGCCAAAATGAGGGACATTGTTGATGACACATCGCATATTTTAAACCGAACTAGTGTCAACATTATTCACTGTTTTAGAGAAGCTAATCGGGTAGCTGATGCCCTGGCTAAAAATGCATCTGTTAAGGGAGATTCAGTTATGATTTTTGCTTTTCAGAACCTCCCCGGAGATGCAAAGGGCCCCTTTCATTTGGATAACTGGCAGTTGCCCAGCTTTAGAATAAGATATGATATAAGGCTAATCATCGTATTAGTTAATTGTGAATAGATTAGATCGGAAGAATGCATCTTTAGCTTTTCAGTTAATTTTTTTTGGAAGATTGGCATCTTCAATCTTGGATGTAACAGAGGTCAGGTCTAGCCTCCCTTCTTTTTTTCTTTGTGACGGAATACAAGCACACCCAATCTTTAGGGGTTAGCCGAATCACATAGGTGATACATTCAACAAAGGACTACATTGGGCATAGGCGGAACTAGGATTTCAAGTGTATCGGTTTGTAATTTTAAGAATTAAGTTATTGGATTCTAAATTAGTAATTTGTACATATTAAATGAAAATTTTCAAGACAAATACAAGGTTTGATCAAAGATAATGAACGCCGAACCATAGCTAGAACACTGGCTCCGCCCTGACATCGGGACATCACGAAGCTTAGTTTCCAGAGACGTGATAGAATACAACACATACTCGGATACAGCCTGACTATACAAACTGGAATGAGAAAGTGTCACATATACCTCTAACGACACGACCGATCGTTTTGAATATTTGCACTTCACTCGGTGGTATGAGGGCATAAGTAGTATCATATGATGTATTATGACGTGTGTGAATCGTCGGTTTTGATTTTCAGGTAATTTGGAAGTGATTTGGAAGAATGGATTTCACGATTGAAGCTTTAAGGTTGGAAGAGTTGACCAAGTTTGACTTTTTAGTAATTGACCTTAGATTGGAGTTTTAATGATTCTGTTAGGTCTGTATGGTGATATTGGACTCGGGCGTATGCTCGGATTTGCATTAAAATATTTCTAGAAGGTTTTGGTACTAAATGGCAAAAGTTGAAAATTTGAAGATTTGCAAAGTTCACAAGTTTGACCGAGAGTTGACCTTGAGGATATCGGATTCGAATTGTGGTTTCGGGAATTGGAATAGCTTCGTTATGTCATTTTTGGGACCTGTGTGCCAAATTTGAGTTCATTTCGAGTTGATTTGATGATGTTCGACACGAGTTTTGGAAGTTGAAAGTTGAAAATTCATTAAGTTCGATTTGAGGCGCGATTCGTGGTATTGATATTGTTATGTATGATTTGAGGCCTCGAGTTAATTTGTGTTATGTTATGGGACTTGTTGGTATATTTGGGCGGTGTCCCGAGGGGCTTGGGTAAGGTTCGGACGTGGTTCAGATCATTTTATCATATGTTGCATTGCTGAAGGAGTGTTGGTTCTAGTGTTGCGTACCTGCGGTTGGTTTTACGTAGGTGCGGTGATCGCAAAAGCGTTAATGGCATCGCACCTGCGATGAAGGCTGAGTTGGGCTACCTCTACAGAAACGGGAGTTCTAGCGCACCTGCATCATCACAGACGTGAGGAATTAGTCGCAGAAGCGACGTGTGTCATAGAAGAGGGAGCTATTGTTGCAGTTGTGTGTCCGTAGAAGCGGACCTCTTTCTGCAGGTGTGATGGGGGAGTTTAGTGTTTTTCTTGTAGAAACGCATTTTTGTCGCAAAAGTGACGCGCAGAAGCGGCTATGTGTGTTGCGGATGCCGCGATGCGTAGGCAAAAGTTATATATAGAGGGCTTGACTATTTTATTCACATTTTGAGTTGGGGAGCTCAGATTTGAGCGATTGTGGAGGCAAATTCATCACATAGATTGGGGTAAGTGTTCTATACTCGTTTGTTTAATTATATTTCACGAATCTATCTTTATTTTTGGTATTTGGTTGATGATTTCAAAAGAGAAATTGTGGGTTTTTGTCAAAAGTTACATAAAGTGAATTTTAAAGTTTTGAACATCGATTCATATTCGGATTTGAGTGAAACTAGTATGGTTGGACTCGTAATTGAATGAGTTGTCAAATTCTATGAGTTTTTGTCGAGTTCCAAAGTGTGAGCCCGATTTTGACTTTTTGGTTGACTTTGAGCTTTTGATTAAAGATTGCACCTTTATCGATTGGGTTTGTTTCCTTTGGCATTATTTGATATTCTTGAGTTGCTTTTGGTTAGTTTTGAGTTGTTTGAAGATCGGTACGCGTGGGATGATATTTTTGGAGCATCGTTTGGCTTGCTCGGTATTGAATTTGTCCTGTTCGGGGTAAGTAACACTTCTAAACTTGGTGTTGAAGGTATGAATCCCTGAATATAAGTGTTATGTGTTCGGTGTTGAGGTGACGCACATACTAGGTGACGGGTGTGTGGGCGTGCATCGTATGATGTATGACTCTGTTGATTCTGTGATACTGTGTAGGTACCTAATCTTATTTCTATCCATAAACCTTTCTACGTGCTAGAGTAATTGAGTTGTGATCCATGTTAGAAATCATATTTAGGCTATATGCTTACTCTGTTGGGACCCACTGAGGTCATTTTTGTTGTTGAGTTATTTGCTTAAATTGCATTTACATACTTAGTCATATTCATTCATTTACATATCATATCTTAGTCTTTGTTATCATTTGTTGTTATCATTATTTGGGCTATTTGGCATGAGATTTGTGAGCCCGAGAGACTGGAGAAATTGATGACTGAGTTGGGGCATGAGGGCCAGATTGTGACTGATGTTGATGGGATCGGGCTGCACACCGCAGTAAGTGTTATTAATTCATGATGGGATCGGACTGCACATCGCAGCATGTATTATTGATTCATAATGGGATCGGGTTGCACGTCGCAACAAGTACTATTGATTCATGATGTGATCGGGCTACACGTTGTAACAGGCACTATTGATTTATGATGCAATCGGGCTACACGTTGTAACAGGCACTATGGATTTATGATAGGATCGGGTTGCATGCTGTAACAGGTTATATTAGTGCTTGTGCAGGATCCGCTCCTTCGGAGTCTGCACACACATAGTGAGCGTAGTTACTATTGATTCATGATGGGATCGGGTTGCACGCCGCAGCAGGTACCGTACAGTGCTGAGTTATTGAGTGTGCTGAGTGATTAAGTGTGATGAGTGGGAGTGTGAGACTGTGATATTGAGTACTCTGAGAGTGTGAGTACATGAGTTCATCACTACGACGTATTACATCTGACATGCATACTTTACATACATGCATAGAGATGCATTTCCTCATGTTCAACGGTTTTGTGACATTTATGACTTCACATGCACATTAACATGTAGGCATAGAGATGTACTTTTCTCATGCTATCTGAGATTGAATCATCTTATTTGTTGTTGAAAGTTTTTGGGAAAAAATCAAAGGTTTCTGACTTAGTCATATTTTTGGTGATTTCAGTGAAGGATTTAGGTTTTACTGTTATACTTGAAAAGCATGACGATTTTTCGTAACTGTGAACTAGTTGAGCATCATATAAAGGACTATTAGGTGCTTGATTTCTATCTTGATTTGACGTATAGTCTCGAAATATGAGTGTGTTGAAGGATATTTCACGTTGTTTGATTGTGGGACGAATCAGATTCTCATGTCTTATTGATGATTTCAGACTCAGGAAGGAATAAGTGATTGCGTAGTAATTGTGGCTACGAAAGGGTATAGAAAGATACCAATTTGAGGCTAAGCAGGTGGATTATCTCCTGTTGGGCGGTCTATAGATATGTGGTCCTTAAGATGTTGTATGGAGTGTTTCTTTTATACCAGTGGGTTATAGGTGTTGCAATTTGAGTTTGGATTGGTTGAGAAAGTTGACCTGACTGTCACGAGAACGAATGCGAGCTTTGCGGATGATTTTAGGTATTTTATGTCTGGTGTTACATGAGGTTATGAAGGATTTAGTTAAATCTCACTACGGTTTTATGGCAGTAATAGAGTATGGGCATTGTGGGTTATGAAGTGTTTTGTTCTAAGCTTTGAGCCAAGTGGGGGAGTCTGCTATCGACGATTTGATTGCATGGTTATGTGTTATACTGGTTTTGGTTTGAGGCATACTTGTGAATCAGATATGATTTGCGGAGGTTGAAATCGAGGAAGGCTCGAGTAAAGGAATTTATAGATACAGGTTATGTTACCCTTTATGGGTATATGGGATCATGGAATGATTGAGTTGTTATTCATGGATGATATAGTGCGCATGGAGTAGGAATTTGTCATGCCCCAAACCTAGGGAGGCGTGGCTGGCACCCGTTACCGTACTAGCCCGAGCGAACCACTCTATAACTCTTTTTTTCTTCTTGAAATATCATGGGCCAACACGGCTACAACTCATAATGTATAATAATAAGTGGGAAAGCATTATATGAATGAACTATCATTCCTAAAACATGAATACATACAGGCCGTCTAGGCCTCTGACATACTGTACATAATGAAGTTGTGTCTACAAAGCCTCTAAGAGTATTTGACATTAAATGGGACAAGGTACTGACCTACCCATAAGTCTATAGCAAAACTATGACATGATGACTTATAGACTCGGTTACACTCTGAATGATGTGGAGTCTTATCGATCCTTCGCTGAATGCTAACCTCGTCTACTATGAGGGCTCGTCAAACTGATTACCTATGCTTGCAGGCATGAATGCAGCATCCCCAACAAAAGGACATTTGTACGAATAATGTACCGAGTATGTAAGGCATGTAAATCAGTATATAAAGGACATGGAAGAAACATGGAGTAAATGACTCAACTTGTAAGTCTGGATAGCTCTGTAAATCATGAAACATTTACAATGTTATGCAAATGCATATAAATGTCATATAATGCATAGGTCTGTACGTACATAACATCATCAAGCCTCTAAGGACATCCCATCATATCATCTCAGCCTCTATGGGCAAAATCATTAATGTATACCAACTGATCATGTAGTGGTGCGTATATAACGCAATAACTGTTTCCCATATCCCATATACATATAATATATGCGTATATAATGCTATCTAGTCGTGGGTCAATGTACATGTATAAATGAACAAAATGCATAAGAAGTACGTTAATAAGATTTCTCGGAATGTCATAAGATCAATATGTCTTCGGATAAACTTTATCAACTACGTATTTTTGTGAGAGCCACAAATGGAAGATATAATAAGACACATGAGAAATAAAGAACATAGGCATCAATAGTACTTTTATGAATAGAGTCATTTATGAAAGTTGCGCATTTGCTCGTTTCATTTGTATTATATGGATCATGCCAAAAGAAAAGAAGGGATAGCCTTAACATACCTTACTTGAGGAATTTATCAAAAACTTTTACTTGAGCTTGCCAAGAACAACTTTTTATCCTTCTAAATCTTTGAACAAGAACTAAGTACTTCTTATGATCACGACATATTTTATGTTGCTGAACATATGGAGTATCATGGATGTATGTTTTTGCTATGTTTCTAAAGTAAAAGACTCCCTAATAATAGAAGGAAAGATTTCAACCTTCTTTCTAGATCTCAATTACAAAAGAAGTATATAATATAAAGGCTTAAAGGTTTACATTGTCACGTGTAAACAAGGCACACCAAGTGCTATGACTCATGTGTACTTTGGTGCCACCCTTGGCCAACTTTATGCCATGTGGCAGCCCATAAATTTTCCTAAAATGCCACCTAATCTCATAAACCAAAGAGTCACAATTTCCCAAGCCTTTTCCTGCCACGTTGGGAGGCTTATCAAGCCTATCCAAACATTTTAACTACTTATCCACCCCAATAATTTGATGACTAAGCCACCAAAACTCCATAATCATGCCACCTAGCTCCAACACTTGCCTAGTTAATATTGAAATCCCTACTTGCTTCCATCTCAATCCTTATAAATTTGATTAGTCATGAGCCCCCCTTTATCCTCATGATTCCACGTGGATTCATATAAATAACACTTATCCACTTATAACTAATTCCATATTCCATGACTTTATACCAACATTTAACCAATTATTCACTCAATAATTTCTAGGTCTCGACTCACTTAAATACTAATATATTTAATATACCTTACTATCATGGTCATGTGGTATAGCACTAATCTATAAATACGGGGTATTATAGCTTGGACCGTATTTCATCTCAAAATATCATACTTCGGCGATACTAAATTCCTTCGATTCGCTTACCTTCTGACTTTCGTAACACTTATTTATTACTTGCTTGACATATCAAAAGTACTTATAACCTAGAAAATACTCTTGTCCTTGAACTTATGTCAATTATCTTATGACACATCCAATGTAGAAAAGTACGGAATGTAACATCCTTCCCCCTTTAAAAACATTCATCCTCGAATGTTAACGCTTAGAGATTTACAAAATTTTCTCTAGTGTCTCCTTTGTAAACTAAACTAAAACCAAACCTCTATATGAAGTCTGAACTATTCATAATCTTTTGTACTTGAGTATCTCGTATCTTCTTAACCTTTACCATACTTACCTTTCGATCTCACATCGTTTCTTCTGTCGCTTTCATAACCTCCCTTCCACATAGGTGGAAATTAGATCTAATCCATAAAGTTTTACTATGATGCGTGCACCTCTGGTGCGTACAAAATCTAGCAGAAGCTTCATACTGACTTCTTACGACTCAACTCTATGGCACGATCTAGAAACAAAAGAAGGGTAATATTTCCTAAATGCCTATAGCCTCTCAGTTATAAATGTGGCACGCAATACACTCATAAGTGAGACTCTACTAGGCACGGCTTTGTAGACTCCCTAGGACGCGGCCTGCTCCGATACCACTTTGTCACCTCCCAAACATGAGGAGGAGTGGCTAGCACCCTGTGCCATACTAACCCGAGCGAACCACGCTGTAACTCTTTTTTTCTTCTGCAAATATCATGGCAACTCATAATATGTAACAATAAGTGGAAAAATGTTGTATTAATGAACCATCATTCTCAAAACATGAATACATACGGGCCGCCAAGGACTCTAACATACTGTACATAATAAAATTGTGTCTACAAAGCCTCTAAGAGTATTTGACATCAAATGGGATAGGGTACTGGCCTACCCATAAGTCTGTAGTAAAACTCTGACACAATGACTTATAGACTCGGCTTCACTCTGAATGAGGTGTAGTCTTACCGATCCTTTGCTGAATGCTAACCTCGTCTACTATGGGGGCTCGTCAAACTGATTATCTATACCTGCAAGCATGAATGTAGCATCCCCAACAAAAGGATGTCAGTACGAATAATGTACCGAGTATGTAAGTCATGTAAATCAGTATATAAAGGACATGGAAGAAACATGGAGTAAAGGACTCAACCTGTAAGTCTAGATAGCTCTATAAATCATGAAATTTTATAATGTCATGCATATGCGTATAAATGTCATATAATGCATAGGTATGTACTTACATAACATCATCAAGCCTCTGAGGACATCCCATCATATCATCTTAGCATCTGTGGGAAAAATCATTAACGTATACCAACTGATCAGGTGGTGGTGCGTATATAACGTCGTAACCTTTTTTCATATCACATATACATATAATATACGTGTATATAATGTCATCTGGTCATGGGTCAGCATACATGTATAAATGAATGAAATGCATAAGAAGTACGTTAATAAGATTTCTCGGAATGTCATAAAATCAATATGTCTTCGGATAAACGTTTTCAACTATATATTTTTTTTAGACCCATGAATAAATGATATAATAAGACACGGGAAATCAAAGAACGTAGGCATCTGTAGTACTTCTATGAATAGAGTCATTTATGAAAGTTGCCATTTACTCGTTTCATTTGTATCATATGGATCATGCCAAAAGAAAAGAAGAGATAGCCTTAACATACCTTACTAGAGGAATTTATCAAACACTTTTACTTGAGCTTGCCAAGAACAAATTTTTCTCCTTCTAAATCTTTGAACAAGAACTAAGCACTTCTTATGATCACAGAATATTTCATGTTGTTGGACATATGGAGTATCATGGATGTATTTTTTGCTATGTTTCTAAAGTAAGAGACTACCAAATAATAAAAGGAAAGATTTCAACCTTCTTTCTATATCTCAATTGCAAAAGAAGTATATAATATAAAGGCTTAAAGTCTTACATTGTCACGTGTAAACAAGGCACACCAAGTGCTATGACTCATGTGTACTTTGGTGCCACCCTTGGCCAATTTTATGCCATGTGGCAGCCCATAAATTTTCCTAAAATGCCACCTAATCTCATAAACCAAAGAGTCGCCATTTTCCAAGCCTTTTCCTGCCACGTTGGGAGGCTTATCAAGCCTATCCAAATATTTTAACTACTTGTCCACCCTAATAATTTGATGACTAAGCCACCAAAACTCCCTAATCTTGCCACCTAGCTCCAAAACATGCCTAGTTAATATTGAATTCCCTACTTGCTTCCACCTCAATACTTATAAATTTAATTAGTCATGAGCTCCCCTTTATCCTCATGATTCCACGTGGATTCATGCAAATAACACTTATCCACTTATAACTAATTCCACATTCCATGAATTTATACCAATATTTAACCAATTATTGACACAATAATTTTTATGTCTCGATTCACTTAAATACTAATATATTTCATATACCTTACTATCATGGTCATGTGGTATAGCATTAATCCATAAATATGGGGTATTATAGCTTAGACCGCATTTTATCTCAAAATGTCATACATCGGCGATACTAAACTCCTTTGATTAGTTTATCTCTAACCTTCGTAACACTTATTTATCACTTATTTGACATATCAAAAATACTTATAACCTTGAAAATAGTCTTTTCCTAGAACTTAGGTCAATTATCTTATGAGAAATCCAATGTAGAAAAGTACGAGATGTAACATCCTTCCCCCCTTTAAAAACATTCGTCGTCGAATGTTAACGCTTAGAGATTTACAAAATTTTCTCTGGGGTCTCCTTTGTAAACTAAACTAAAACTCAACCTCTATCTGAAGTCTGGACTATTCTAATCTTTTGTACTTGAGTATCTCGTATCTTCTTCACCTTTACCATACTTACATTTCGATCTCACGTCGTTTCTTCTGTCGCTTTAATAACCTCCCTTCAACATAGGTGGAAATTAGATCCACTCTATAAAGCTTTACTACCATGCCTGCACCTCTAGTGCGTACAAAATCTGGTAGAAGCTTCATACTGACTTCTTATGACTCAACTCTATGGCACATTCTGGAAACAAAAGAAGGGTAACATTCCTAAATTCCCTATAGCCTCTCAATTATAAATGTGGCGCGCAACACATCCATAAGTGAGACTCTACTAGGCACGGATTTGTAGACTCCCTAGGACATGGTCTGCTCTAATACCACTTTGTCACCTCCCAAACATGGGGAGGAGTGGCTGGAACTCGGTGCCGTACTAGCCCGAGCGAACCACTCTGTAACTCTTTTTTTCTTCTGCAAATATTATGGGCCAACATGACCACAACTCGTAATGTATAACAATAAGTGAAAATATTGTATCAATGAACCCTCATTCCTAAAACATGAATACATACCGGTCATTAAGGCCTCTGACATACTGTACATAATAAAATTGTGTCTACAAAGCCTCTAAGAGTATTTGACATCAAATGGGATAGGGTACTAACCTACCCATAAGTTTGTAGCAAAACTCTGACACAATGACTAATAGAATTGCTCGACTGCGTTAAGGCGGGGTTACTTCTTTGGGTGTTGTCGTGCTAATGTGCACATGTCGTTCTACCTGTTTGGGTGGTGTAATTGAGATTTAAGTAGAGTGGATAACTCTCGAGAGGTTCTAATGGATTCAAGATTTATATATAGCAATTGAGAATTTATACGGATTTGTATATGGCTAGAATCCGAGGTTTGCATTGGATGGTGTCGGGACTCGCGGTATTTCTGTTTCACTATGGATTCTACATTTCAGTATCAGGAAAGGTAAAGGAAATAGTTTTAGGTTCACATAAGGTCTCTTCTTATGGAACTTTGAGGTGATAAGAGGGAATACAACGGCTTATGTGCCTTAGGGCATCGTGGTTTCATGCTATGATCTTTTGTGTTGAGCTTCGGGTAAGGATCTCGGTGCTCTGGAAAGGGAAAGTTTTAGCTTAAGGGTAATTCGGAAGGAACTCGGAGGAATAAGACAACTTGGTAGTAGATTAGATCAACACCGTAATGGATATGATCGGTTCTTTGGGGTACTTATGATGTAGTGAGTTTCTATAAGTAATTTGTGGTTGTACTCTTAGGTTTGGCAACCTGGGCGGCTTGGTTGAGTTTGAAAGATTCAGTTTTGATGGTTTGGTTATGTGCAAATGGGTTTCAGAGAGTTCTCGATGGTTTTTACCACAATTTGAGATGGATATTTCCTACCGACATGAGGAGCATGTTGTGTATTGTGATTTTTCTCCTGGATGGGATCAAGTGGCAGGTTTCTGACTGATTGGGTATGTATTATGCTGGTGACTCAGAGTTGATTATAAGATTCTCGTACTTTTCATATGATAGCATGATATATGGGATGTATTGTGTGGGATTGAGATTTGCATGTACAAGGTCATGATTTAGTTTCTAAAGGAAAGTCATGATTTTATGCAGCACAGACGATTTTAGATGTTGGAACCATTTGGTATTGCTTGAGAAGGGTGCGCATTTTAGAAGGTGCACTGTGTTTTGGCTTATGGATGCTTCATTATTACCGCGGTACTCACTTGGTTGATCGATTGCTGATGTTCAGATTTTGCTATATGGCATGGAGAAATTATAGAAGTATTTCTCGTGGGGATAATTATGTATGATAGATGTGTTAGTCATTCGAGTGGCAAAATTGGGATCAACTATGGTGATTCATGTGTTCTATGGATTTAAAGACTAAGAGATCATAAAAGTAGATAGTTTCAGGGTTGCGGACTGTGAAGATGTGGCCAAAGTTAGCTAGATGGTAGTACATGTTATGGTTAGATCATTGTGGACTTTTGGAGGGCTATTTATCCATTTGGGGAAGGCTGGAGTTAATTGTGGGGCCCACTGGTAGGCCCAATGAGAATGTGTATCCTACACTAGGTCGGATTTATTGACTCGGCGTTGTTATTGTAGAAAGGTATGTCGTTCAGTTAGAATTGATCTTATACGTATCTAAAGTGTTCTATGTGTTACTCTTCTATGCTACGAAGGATTATGATTTGTTGGTTATATGGATACATGGTGCGGGTTTGTTTGGGTCTTGTAGCGGAATTTGAGCGAGATGGTTATTAGGGTGTTGAATGGTTGATTGCGCCTTGGTTATGTTCTTTCCGGGCTATGGTATAAAGTGTTATTCAATTCTCCATGGTTATTGTCATGCACTCGTGTACTTGGTGTCGAATTGCTTATGGTTGTTGATTTTGAGCATTGGGGCTCGAGGTATTTCATATGGATCTGTGTTTGAAAGGGTCACGTATTGCAGGTGGGTTATGATGGGATATGATCCTTTGTGGTAGATTCGTGTGTTTTGGTTCTACTATGTGTGATAGGTTATTAGCATAGCATTGGGGTGGTACTTATTGAGCTTGCGGAATGGTTCTCTCATTTGAGTCATTTTTCGTTTTCGAGTGCATTTGAATTACTGCGTATTGGTGCATGGATAACACGGTTTGTGGCTTTGGTAGTACTGGTGTAGCATCTGTGTAGAGTAGCTTGTATTTGATGAGATGAAGTCTTTGGGCCAAAGGTGTTTGCTATCAAATTTGATTACAGTGTGTTTGGGGGGATAATATTGGAGGTCATCTTAGGATTTGGCTTTAGTTCTTATCGGATTAGAGAGGGCTCCATGACTGGTTGATCTGATAAATGGTTATGAGTTTCTGCATGTTTCTTTATCTGATAAGTGGTTATGAGTTTCTGCGTGTTTCTTTCATCATCGGCAGTGTATGAAGGTTTTAGAACGAGATTTTGTTTGATATGAGGTTTATTATCGGTACCGTGTTTGTTTTGAGTAGTTACATTGATTGGAAATTATTCCTACAAGTATACGACATGTGTGGTATATCATGCGATTTCATCTTCGGTCATGGTTATGGCTTGATATAGCTTGTTCAAACTTGTAAGGATTGCAGATGTTGGAAATTGGGTTCTAAGTCTTATGGACTAAGGTTGAATTAAGATCTTCAGTTATTTTGTAATTTGATGGGTATCAGAATGATTCTTGGCACGTTCGAGGACGAATGTATGTTTAAGTGAGGGAGGATGTAATGACACGACGGTCGTTTTGAGTGTTTGCACTTCACTCGTGGTTTGTGGGCATGAGTAGCATCGTATGATATATTATGACATGCGTGAGCTGCCGGTTCTGGTTTTCAGGTAATTTGGAAGTGATTTGGAAGAATGAATTTCGTGATTGAAGCTTTAAAGTTGGAAGAGTTGACCAAGTGTCACACCTCATTTTTCCTCGCGGAGTCCGGGTTTCGACATTTTTGGGACAACTCCTTTCCTTTTGGGATTGGGTAAGGGATTTGAAGAGTCGCCACCTAACGGATTAAGGTGCGTTAGGACACCTAGAACAATTAACTCATGAAACCAGTTTGCATCACTAGAGATCGGGTGAGGGCTCGAAATTACCTTGAGGGGAAGGTGTTAGGCACCCCTCGAGGTCCACAACGGTGGGCTCCGACCAAACTTAATTAAGCGAATTAGTCTTTAAAGGAAAGTTAAAAAATTTGAAACAAATAGATAACTACTTTAAAACAAGCATTAAAGCGGTCCTACGTTTTTTAGCCTATAGGATCATTTCCATGCAATACTTGGTAACTTTACCCAAATTGGGGTGTTACGCATAGCATTAGCGCACAAGTCATCATCTCCTTTACTACCCCATTACTATCTTTCAGTTGTTACCTAAGCGTTTTAGTAGCTTCTAATGCGTACCTTATGCATGCACTACCCGTCCCTTACTTATGATTTTGGAGGTATTTAGGAACTCTATTTTGGATAGTTCTAGACTGACCTATATTGTTTAAAATGAGAAAAGCTAGGCGAAAAATAAAATTCAGATAGGACTATCATGTAAGGAGCAAATAAGGGCTCATATTAACCTCCACAAGTAGATAACAAATGCACGCAGTTAAATGAATATGTTTCTTTAATTAAGGATCCTATAGACAGGATATCTAGATGAGCAGAAACAGAATACAGAACAGCAATTTACTAAGGCGGACATTTGGACCTATCAGTTTTGCCTATTGATAACCGGGCAGAATCCTATAAACATGGTATCTAAACTGTTCATTAGAGACTACGGTTTATAACTGGGTCACTGATTTTAATAGGAAGATTTTATCTTTAGATCCTACAGGCATGCTTTCTAATTTACAGAAATAATTACCCTTATAGGCATGATTTCTAAGTGCTGAAGCTGATAGTTAGTGTTATTTCCTATAGACATGATATCTAAGTGAAAAACTGATTTTGTATTTATTTCCTATAGGCATAATATCTATGTGCAGAACTGATTTATATTTGTTTCCTATAGGCATGATATCTAAGTTGGCAGAGACGTTAACAAAATGTCATACAAATTTAGTAATTTTCACAAGGAAGATCCTATATACGTGATCTCTAATGTACACTGAGATTTGAAAATATGCGTGGAACATGGGTTCTTGATGCAGAATTGATAAAACAACCTATAAACAGGATTTCTAGGATGCCAAGTATGAAACTTCAGATTTCAAACAGTGAGACAAGATCCTATAGGCGTGATTTCTAGTGGTATGCACATAAAGAATCATCGCAACAACCTACAGACATGGTTTCTACCCGAACCTGACAAAGATATATAAAAATCCCTCCCCAGCTTTTACTAAAACCCCATATCTGTTTTTACAAGGATTATTACATTATTACAGACAAATATGAATAAATTACAAAAAGTTATTCATTACACTATTTGGAGCCTTAGCAAGCCCAAAATCAACCTGAAAACCATGCCTTCAAGCAAGCAAGTATGATGTACACATGTATTTCATCCATAATACACAAATGGGCTTCTGATGTGTCAAAGTTCCCAAGTGCCTCAGGGACCCCGGGCAAAGCTCACACCCGAATCTTTCAAAGAAAACAATTTTGTAACAGGTTGGAAGACCAGCCCCAATGTGTCAGAGTTCGGAGGAGTCTCATGGACCTAAAGCAGTGCTCACATTGGGGGTGGTAGGACCCTTGATAACTAAGAGTAGAAGTTTAAAAATAGTGTATAAGGGGGAAGGGGATAGTTTTAGAAAAGCAGTTTGATTGGGGGCAAACAGGTTCAAAAGACTGCAAATAGAATAGAAACCTCATTTAGCATATTGGTCCAGGCATATATACCAGTAATTAAACAATCACAACATCATGGACACTTGAATTATAGATAGAACTGCCTACACATATTTGCAGTATCTAAACAAAGTCTCACATTATTGAAGGTTACTTAGCTTACTAGTTATCACTAGGTGGGACCATATAGGCGTGTATTAAACAGAAACATGCTGAAGTTTGAAATAACTAACCAACAAACACATAGCAAAGGGTAGCAAGAACTAAAGCATACTAGTCTAGAAAGAAGTAAACAGAAATCATGGCCAGACATGCTAAGGTAAACTAACCACACCAGCACATAGAACAGAGTAGATTATCAGGAATTAAGGCATACTAGTTAGGAAGAAAGCAAACAGGAAACATATGGCAAACAGAAGCATATCGAGGTTTGAAGTAAACTAATCATATAATCCTATGGAACAGAACAAGACAACAAGAACTAAAGCATAACAATTGAGAAAGAGATGGTCAAGAATCGTGTATCAAACAGAAGCATGTTGAGGTCTGTGATAAAACTGACTACATAAGCATATAGAATAAAACAAGATAACAGGAATTAAGGCATACTAGTTAGGGAGAAAGTAAACAGGAAGGTGAAGGAAATTGGAATCCAAGAGTCTAGCCTTGGCTTTCATCCGGCTAGACAATGCAGCAAATCGGAGTGATAGAAAGAACTCAAATTGTGTGAGTGTAAGTGTGTAGGTGTGAGCTTGTGTGTCTCAGCGTGTATTTGAAAATCAGAACAATGAAGAGTTTTATAGCATATAGTAGAGTAAAACCAAATAAGGTAGGAGAATCAATGGTACACAAATAAGGCAAAGAAATCAGTTAATCAATCAATTAGGGTTAAACACAAATCACTTAATAGGACAGAATTACAGAATTATTACTTAGGCTAAGGAGAATCTTATACGAAATCAATTAGCAGACAAGATTGAGGTTTAATAAGGTAAGTAATAAGTCTAGAAAGCATTCAAAGGTTAGTCATAACAATCAAGGCCTAGAAATCAGGTCAGTGATATAATTAAAGAAAGCAGTACCAATTACGAGTCACATATAAGGAAAGAATAGATAAAAATCTCAGAGAGATACCAATTTTAAAAGAAAATATAATTTCAAACCTTAATTAGGCAAATAAATCAATTAATCAATTTATTTGACAAAGCCGAAGTGAACGGGCAAATAATTTAGCAAGCAGTAGAATAATTAGAAACCCTAGGGCATAAAGTCATAGGGATGAAAATCAGGAAGAAAATTGGAGTTAAACACTAAAACATTTTAAAATATTTTTGCAGAAGCTTCTTTTTAAAAAAAAAATTGAAAACCCTAGATTTTAAGGAAAAAACAAAAATTGGTTACCAATAATAGGGAAAACGGCATAATCTTAATGGAAAAGTAACAAACAAACTCAAACCTCTTCAGATCTAAAGAGATCTGAACGGATTTAGCCAGAAATGGTTAGGATATATAAAAAATAAACAGAGGTGAGAAAAATCTGGTTTGAACCACAGATTTGAAGCCATAAACATGAAGATATTAGTACTCACAGACATAGGAATGAACACAGACGGATTTATCGAGAACATGAGGTGTTTGAACCAAATCAGGTTCGAATCTCTTTGAGATTCCATCAAGCAATACGAAAATCATAACACCAGTAGAGATAGGAGGCCGGATAGGACCCACGATCGAAGAGAAATGCCATGGATTGAAGGGGTTTAGGTGACGGCGGGTTAGGGTTAGAGAAGGTTGAGAGAGAAGAGAAGAGGAAGGGATTCAGGGGCGGCGGGATTTGGAAATGATTAGGTTTGGGGGGTTAGGGATTAATTAAAAAAGGAAATGGATCCTGAACCGTTGATCTTCTCAGATCCACGGACAGGATTCCATCCGGGTTGGGGAGGGTTATAGGAAATTGAGTTATGGGTTGATGGGTTAATTTAATTGGGCTGGGTAGAAATTGGGCTAAGATCCGAAAATCAAATTAAAAAGAGGTTAAATACTCAATTAATATGATAAAATAATTTATAAAATAGCTAATAAATGATAAAAATGCTATTTATGCATGGAAATAATTTAAAATAATTACTTAATATTATAAAAATATAAAAGGTCATTTTTCGTGTAAATAATATAATTATACATATAAGGGCTATTATTGCAAAGTTATTGCAATTATAGCCTAACGATAAATATATTTATGCATAAGATGATTGAAGCTTAATATAAATATAAATAATAAAAATCAAGTAATAAATTATTATAAAATTATTTGTGATGCAATTAGTAACTATTTAGATAATAAAATGCTAGAATAAATTACTTCAAATCCTTTTTAAAATTTACAGGAAATTATAGAAAAATACTGATTGATGTTCATGCACTATTTTGAAAGTATATAGTCACTTAAAAATATATGAGAGAAAAATTGGATATCAACACCAAGTTTGACCTTTTAGTATTTGACCTCGGATTAGAGTTTTGACGGTTTCGTTAGGTCTGAATGGTGATTTTAGACTCGGGCGTATGCCCGGATTTGCATTTGGATATTTCTAGAAGGTTTTGGCGCAAATTGGCGAAAGTTAGAAATTTGAAGGTTTGGAATGTTCATAAGTTTAACGGAGAGTTGACCTTGAGGATATAGTATTTGGATTGTGGTTTCCGGAATTGGAATAGTTTAATTATGTCATTTGGGACTCGCATGCCAAATTTGAGTTCATTCTGAGTTTATTTGATAAGACGCAAGTTTTGGAAGTTGAAAATTGAAAGTTCAGTAAGTTCGATTTGAGGCGCAATTCGTGATTTTGATGTTGTTATGCGTGATTCGAGGCCTCGAGTAAGTTTGTAATATGTTATGAGACATGTTGGTATATTTGGACAGGGTCCTGAGGGGCTCGGTAAGTTTCGGACGTGGTTCGGATTATTTTATCACATGTTGCATTGCTGAAGGAGTATTGGTTCTAGTGTTTCACACCTGCAGTTAGTTTTGCGGTGGTCGCAGAAGCGTTAATGTGGTTGCATCTGCGACGAAGGTTGGGTTGGGATACCTCCGCAGAAGCGAGATTTTTAGCGCACCTGCGTCATCAAAGATGCAGGGAATTAGTCGCAGAAGCGACGTGTGTTGCAGAAGTTGGAGCTATTGTCGCATCTGCGTATGCGCAGAAGCGGGTCTCTTCCCGCAGATGAGATGGGGGAGTTTCAGTAGTTTTTTCACAGAAGCGCATTTTGGTCGCAAAAGCAACGTCACAGAAGCGGCTATGTGTTTCGCAGATGCGACGATGCCTGTGTAGAAGCTATATATCGAGTGCTTGACTATTTTATTCGCATTTTGAGTTTGGGAGCTCCATGAAAGTTTGGGAGAGGGTTGTGGAGGTTAGGGTGAGGAAGATAGTGTTTATATCTAACAACCAGTTTGGGTTCATACCGGGTCGCTCGACTATGGAAGCTATCCACGTTATTAGGAGGTTGGTGGAACAATACAGGGATCGGAAGAAGGATCTGCACATGGTGTTTATTGACTTGGAGAAAGCGTATGACAAGGTCCCTAGGGAGGTGCTATAGAGATGTCTGGAGCTAAAAGGTGTGTCGGTAGCTTACATTAGAGCAATCAAGGATATGTATGATGGAGCGAAGACTAGGGTAAGGACTGTAGGAGGCGACTCAAAGCATTTCCTGGTTGTTATGGGGTAACACCAAGGATCTGCGCTTAGCCCGTTCTTATTTGCCTTGGTAATGGATGCACTGACACACCATATTCAAGGGGAAGTGCCATGGTGTATGTTATTCACTGATGACATAATCCTGATTGATGAGATGCGGGACGGTGTTAACAAGAGGTTGGAGTTTGGAGATAGGCTCTCGAGTCTAAGGGTTTCAAATTGAGCAGGACTAAGACAGAGTACTTGGAGTGCAAGTTCAGCGCCGAGTCGAGGGAAGTAGGCATGGACGTGAGACTTGGATCACAGGACATTCCCAAGAGAGGTAGTTTCAAGTACTTTGGGTCAGATACTCAAGAGGATGGAGAGTTCGACGAGGACTTCACTCACCGTATAGGGGTGGGGTGGATGAAAAGGAGGCTAGCATCTGGAGTCTTATATGACAAGAAAGTGCCACCGATACTTATAGGTAAGTTTTATAGAGCGGTGGTTAGACCGATCATGTTGTATGGGGCAGAGTGTTGTCCGGTTAAGAACTCTCATATCCAGAAGATTAAGGTAGCTGAGATGAGGATGTTGAGGTGGATGTGCGGGTACACTAGGATGGATAAGATTAGGAATGAAGATATTCGGGAGAAGGTGGGTGTGACCCCTGTGGATGACAAGATGTAGGAAGCGAGGCTTAGATGGTTCAAGCACGTGCAGAGGAGAAGCCTGGATGCTCCGGTGAGGAGGTGTGAGTGGTTGCCTTTGGTGGGTATGAGAAGAGGTAGAGGACGGCCTAAGAAGTATTGGGAAGAGGTGATCAGACAGGACATGGTACGATTGCAGATTTCCGAGGACATGGCCCTTGATAGGAAGGTTTGGAGGTCGAGCATTAGGGTTGTAGGCTAGGGGTAGTCGAGCTTCTCCTTCTCCATTCTGGGGGTGAAGCGAGTTTGATTAGGTTGATCTTAGACGGCTTGTGGTTAATGTAGAGTCCAGACTACCCTTACTGTTTTCCATAGCTCCGGACCTTAATTGTTGGTTATTGTTATTGCATGTCATCTATTTTATGGTTTTAGGATGTTGTCACTATTTCTATGGTTATGATGATGATACTGATGAATCGTCTTTTCTTGTTTTATTTCTATCTTCCTGAGCCAAGGGTCTATCAGAAACAATCTCTCTGCCCTATCGGGGTAGGGGTAAGGTCTGCATACAGACTACCCTCTCTAAACCCCACTTTGTGGGATTTTACTGGGTCGTTGTTGTTTGTTTGTTATTTTGAGTTGGGGAGCTCGAATTTGAGCGATTTTGGAGGCAAATTTCACCACATTAATTAGGATAAGCATTCTATACTCGAATTTTATTAAATTTCAAGAATCTATCATCGTTTTTGGTATTTGGTTGATGATTTCAAAAGAGAAATTGAGGGTTTTTGTCTAAAGTTTCATAGAGTAAATTTTTTAGTTTTGAACATCAATTCGGAGTCGGATTTGAGTGAAACTAGTATGGTTGGACTCAAAATTGAATGGGTTATCAGATTTTATGAGTTTTTGTCGGGTTTTGAGGTGCGGGCCCGAATTTGGCTTTTTGGTTGACTTTGGGCTTTTGATTAAAGATTTCACCTTTATCAGTTGGGTTTGTTTCTTTTGGCATTATTTGATTTTGTTGAGTTTCTTTTGGCTAGTTTTGAGCAGTTTGGAGATCGGTACGTGCGGGTGGCATTTTTGGATCATCGTTTGGCTTGCTCGGTATTGGATTTGGCTTATTCAAGGTAAGTAACACTTCTAAACATGGTGTTGAGGGTATGAACCCCTGAATATATATGTTTTGTGTTCGATATTGAGGTGACGTGCATGCAATGTTTAACGACCTGGCCGGTTGTTTTAAGAATTAATGCCCGATCCCCTATTAACTGCTTTCCCCGTGTTTGTTTCTGCTATTTTGATTTGTCAGGATGTTTGGTTTTGAGTTTCGGAATGATTTGGGACACTTAGTCCCTAAATGAGAGCTTAAACTTTAGAATTTGGACCGTAGTCAGAGCAGTGTGAAGAAGGCCTCCTAATGGAATTTTGTCGGTTCCGTTAGCTCCGTTGGGTGATTTCGGGCTTAAGGGAGTGTTCAGATTGTGTTTTGGAAGTTCGTAGCTTTTTTAGGCTTGAAATGCTGAAAATTGAATTTTTGAAGTTTTTGGTTCGATAGTGAGATTTTGATATCGGGGTCGGAATGGAATTCTGGAAGTTGGAGTAGCTCTGTAGTATTGAATGTGACGTGCTTGCAAAATTTCAGGTCATTCGAACGAGGTTTGATAGACCTTTTGATCGAAAGCGAAATTTGAGAGTTTTTGGAGTTCTTAGGCTTGAATCCAATGTTAAATTGGTGTTTTTGATGTTGTTTTGAGAATTCCAAAGTTTGGAACAAGTTTGAATGATGTTTTAGGATTGGTTGACATGTGTGGTTAAGGTCCCGGGGGCCTCGGGGTGTGTTTCGGATGCATAATGGACCATTTTTGGACTTGGAGAAGGATCAGATTTTTGCTGGTATTTGTTGCAGACTTTTCTTCATCGCGATCGCATGAGAAGGCTCGCGATCGCGAAGGCTTAGATGAGGCACAGGGGGAGTTGTTCATCGCGTTCGCGTGATACCGCGTGCGAACGCGGAGGTATGTCATCAGGCTTAATCGCGAACGAGTGGGACAAGGCCGCGTTCGCATAGGAGTGTGAGGCAGCCGGCTGGGAACGCATGAGTCTTTCCGTGTTCGCGTAGTGTATTTTTAGGGCGCGTGTGTTTACTCTACGCGATCGCATTTTTTGGTACACAATCGCACTGAGTGTAAGCTTTCGCAGATTTTAAAAACCCAAAATCGAAGGTTTAAGCCATAATTCATATTTTGGACTTGGGAGCTCGGGAAATTGTGATTTTTGAAGAAATTTTCACCTGAGCGATTTGGGTAAATAATTCCTACTCGGTTTAGACTAATTTCCATGAATCTACATTTAAATCCATCCTTTTATTTCGAATTTATGGTGGAAAATTAGGGGAAAGTTCTTAGACCTAAATTTCGAGTTTTGATTTGGGATTTGACATTAGATTTGAATAATTTTGGCATGGTTAGACTCGTGAAAGTATGAGGATTCTGAAAATATAAATTTTACCTGATTCCGAGACGTGGGCCCGAGGGGCGTTTTGGTTATTTTTCCTAATTTTGCATATTAGCTTAGAATTTGGTTTGTAGAATCAGTTACTTGAAGTGTTATTTACATTATGCAATTGAACTGAATAGATTTGGGCTATTTGGAGTCGCGTACTCGTGGCAAGAGCGTGATTCCGGGTTGATTAATAAGCCGGTTCGAGGTAAGTGGCTTGTCTAACCTTGTGTGAGGGAACTCCCGTTAGGATTTGGTATTATTGATATTTGAAATGCCTTGTACGTGAGGTGACAAGTGCGTATTTGTGCTAATTATTGAAAATCCGTTTTTCTTTAAGTAATTTTAACAGTGTTTCTTTTCTTGTTTATGTTACTAGCAATTTAAGCATGTTGTTAGCTTAGGGAAGCATATCTAGTTGACTTAATTGCGTTGCTTGCTCAAACTGCTTTATTTGGATTATGTGCAGCATGCTATGCAAAAATACCTGTTTTACCATGTTATGGAAATTGAAATGAATTGTGTATACTTTGTGTTGTTGTTGTGTGTTTACTTTGGGACTACGAGACGGTATCCCGAGAGATCCCCCTGTATGTTCACTTTGGGACTACAGATCGGTATTCCAGGAGATCCCCCTGCACTTTTATATTGGAACTACGGGACTGCACCCTATGATTTCCCCAGTACTAGGTATTTATATTTGGGACTACGGATCGGAATTCCGGTAGATCCCCGTGCACTATGAGTTAGACTACGGGATGGTATCCCAGGAGATCCACTGGATATGTATATTTTGGACTCCAGGATGGTATCTTGGGAGATCCTCGGTTGTTACCTCAGTGTTGAGCTGTACTCCTTTCCGTGATTGTTGTGCCTCTATTATAATTTTTGTTGTTCTTTCTATTCTATGTTATTTCTTACTATTGCACTTAATTATACTATCTTATTCTATACTATTATACCTTATATTTCATTAATCTCAGTAGGGCCCTAGCTTTCTTAGTCACTACCCCACCGAGGTTAGGCTTGGCACTTACTGAGTACCGTTGTGGTGTACTCATGCATTTTCTGCACATGTTTTTCATGTGTAGATCTAGGTACATCCACTCAGTCTTATCACACTTGAGGTGAGGCGCTTTGGTAGAGACTTCGAGGAATATTTGCCGCGTTAGTAGAGCAAAGAATCCCTTTCTATTCTTAATACTAGTATAGCCCTTCTATATTTTCCTTGTTGATAGATATTTCTGGAGTTAGAGCTTTTTATGTAAACTCTTAGCTTGTGATTCATAGGGTTCCGAATTTTGAGAGTGTTTTGGTTGAGATTCTTGTACTGTTATATGCCAGGCGGCATCTTAAATATTGTTTCATTTTGTTATCTCAGTTTTTAATATTTTTCTTTCAGCAATTGTTTATTTTCTGCATTTGTTAGGCTTACCTAGTCGTAGAGACTAGGTGTTATCATGATAGTTCACGGAGGGAGAATTGGGGTCGTGACAAGTTGGTATCAGAGCTCTAGGTTCATAGGATTCATGAATCACAAGCCGGTTCATAGGTTGCCTTTGGTGGGTATGAGAAGAGGTAGAGGACGGCCTAAGAAGTATTGGGAAGAGGTGATCAGACAGGACATGGTACGATTGCAGATTTCCGAGGACATGGCCCTTGATAGGAAGGTTTGGAGGTCGAGCATTAGGGTTGTAGGCTAGGGGTAGTCGAGCTTCTCCTTCTCCATTCTGGGGGTGAAGCGAGTTTGATTAGGTTGATCTTAGACGGCTTGTGGTTAATGTAGAGTCCAGACTGCCCTTACTGTTTTCCATAGCTCCGGACCTTAATTGTTGGTTATTGTTATTGCATGTCATCTATTTTATGGTTTTAGGATGTTGTCACTATTTCTATGGTTATGATGATGATACTGATGAATCGTCTTTTCTTGTTTTATTTCTATCTTCCTGAGCCAAGGGTCAATCAGAAACAACCTCTCTGCCCTATCAGGGTAGGGGTAAGGTCTGCATACAGACTACCCTCCCTAGACCCCACTTTGTGGGATTTTACTGGGTCGTTGTTGTTTGTTTGTTATTTTGAGTTGGGGAGCTCGAATTTGAGCGATTTTGGAGGCAAATTTCACCACATTAATTAGGATAAGCATTCTATACTCGAATTTTATTATATTTCAAGAATCTATCATCGTTTTTGGGACTTGGGACTACGAGACGATATCCCGAGAGATCCCCCTGTATGTTCACTTTGGGACTACGGATCGGTATTCCAGGAGATCCCCCTGAACTTTTATATTGGAACTACGGGATTGCACCCGGTGATTTCCCCAGTACTAGGTATTTATATTTGGGACTACGGATCGGAATTCTGGTAGATCCCCGTGCACTATGAGTTAGACTACGGGATGGTATCCCAGGAGATCCACTGGATATGTATATTTGGGACTCCAGGATGGTATCTTGGGAGATCCTCGGTTGTTACCTCAGTGTTGAGTTGTACTCCTTTCCGTGATTTTTGTGCCTCTATTATAGTTTTTGTTATTCTTTCTATTCTATGTTATTTCTTACTATTGCACTTAATTATACTGTCTTATTCTATACTATTATATCTTATATTTCATTAATCTCAGTAGGGCCCTAGCTTTCCTAGTCACTACCCCACCGAGGTTAGGCTTGGCACTTACTGAGTACCGTTGTGGTGTACTCATGCCTTTTCTGCACATGTTTTTCATGTGCAGATCTAGGTACATCCACTCAGTCTTATCACACTTGAGGTGAGGCGCTTTGGTAGAGACTTCGAGGTATATCTGCCGCGTTCGCAGACCAAAGAATCCCTTTCTATTCTTAATACTAGTATAGCCCTTCTATATTTTCCTTGTTGATAGATATTTCTGGAGTTAGAGCTTTTTATGTAAACTCTTAGCTTGTGATTCATGGGGTTCCAAATTTTGGGAGTGTTTTGGTTGAGATTCTTGTACTGTTATATGCCAGGCGGCATCTTAAATACTGTTTCATTTTGTTATCTCAATTTTTAATATTTTTCTTTCAGTAATTGTTTATTTTCCGCATTTGTTAGGCTTACCTAGTCGTAGAGACTAGGTGCCATCACGATAGTTCACGGAGGGAGAACTTGGGTCGTGACAAGTTGGTATCAGAGCTCTAGGTTCATAGGATTCATGAATCACAAGCCGATTTATTAGAGTCTCGTGGTACGGAGACACCTGTACTTATCTACGAGAGGCTATGTAACTGTTAGGAAAATTCAACTTCATTTGATTTACTTGTCGTGCGAGATTTTGATATCACAATTCTAAACTTCTGTCTTCTATTCTCTCACAGATGGTGAGGACACGTGCTACCCGAGACGATCAGGCACTCGCGCCCCTTACTGCAACTGTTAGAGACCGGGGTCGGGGTAGAGGTTGAGGACGCGCACGTTGTACAAGCTAGAGCACCTGCGCGAGCTGCCATCGAGGTACCACCAGCAGTTCCGGCCGGAGTCAAATTACTTGATACACCTGCTGCTACTACTACTCCAGCGCTCCAGGAGACTCTTGCACAGTTCATGAGCATGTACACCACTCTGGCTCAAGCAGGGTTGTTTCCCCTTGCTGCAGCTACATCTCAGGCCGGGGGAGGAGCACAGACTTCGGCCTCCCACACTCCTGAGCAGCGAGTACATGTTGATCAGGTTCTAGAGATTATTCCTGTACATCCTGCAGTCCGAGTTCAGCTCGAGGACAGGGCAGCGGTTTTCGAGGATGAGCAGTTGAGGCTTGAGAGGTTCAAGAAGTACAAGCCTCCTGTATTCAGTGGTCTAGCATCAGATGATGTTCTGGGATTTCTAGATGAGTGCTACCGCATTCTCTGTACCATAGGTATATCAGGATTGAGCGGGGTTTCCTTCACTGCTTTCCAGCTTTGAGGAGCCGCCTATGAGTGGTGGCGCACCTATGAGTTAGATATTCCGGATGAGGCTGCTTCCCTGACTTGGACTCAGTTTTCAGATATGTTCCTGAGAGAGTATGTTCCTCAGAGCCTAAGGGATGCATGACACATAGAGTTTGAGCATTTGTGCCAGGGTACTATGACTGTCTCGGAGTATGATGTCCATTACACCAGCTTGGCTAGACATGCAACAACTTTGGTTTCTACTGTTCACAAGAGGGTTCGCCGGTTTATTGAGGGGCTTATCCCCAGTATCAGGTCTAGCATGGCTCATGAGTCGTAGATGGATATTTCTTATTAGCAGGTGGTGAGAATTTATAGGAGGATTGAGGGTATGCATGTTAGGGATAGAGAGGAGAGGGAGACCAAGAGGTCTCGAGAGTCGGGCCATTTTTATAGTGCCCATGCCCCAGCTGCAGGTCGTCATGGGAGGGGTTTTATGAGTCGCCCCGTTCATCCAGCTCTTCCAGCAGCCAGTGGTATTCCAACTCCTCCTAGGCCTTAGGAGCCTTATTATGCACCTCCAGTATCTAATGCGCCTCCTACGCGGGGTGCTTTCAGTGGTCAGTCCAGCAGACCTGGTCTGAGCTAGTCACAGCCTTCACGTCCTCCTAGAGCTTGTTTTGAGTGTGGTGACACACACCATATGATGAGGGATTGCCCCAGACTTAGGAGGGGTGCATCTCCATAGACTTCTCAGCCACTGCGTGCCCCGTAGAGTTCTCAGGCTATGGTTACAGCTCCAGTTACTACCCCACCAGCTTAGCATTTGCTGTGTTGGCCTGAGGCTGGGCGTTGGTGCTTGGCATTAGGGTCTGTGCGCGAGGCGCTGCTGGCGAGAGGCATCGGTGGGGCAACAGAGGCGCATGCGCGCTTGTCACTTAGCGCAGCCAAGACCACGGGGCCGACCATGGCGCTAGGCATTGTGAGGCTTGCTAGACTGCCATGGGGCGCGACCAAGGGGTCATGGGTCGTGTCTGGAAAGCAGCCCATGACATTCTACCCCACCTGAGTTGGCGCCATTCTCGGAGCCTTATGATGATGATGATGATGATGTTTCTGATGGTTGTTGGATTGGAGGTCTGCGCCCCTATGTTCTGTGAGCTTGCTGTTGTAGCGACGCAATGATTTCATGCGGCTGACATGGAAGACTGGATGGATCTTCCACCAGGATGGAGTTATCACCTGGTATGTGGACTTCCCAATGCGTTTTTCAATCGGCAGGGGCCCGATGTATTTTTGTTGCAGGCGAGGGTCATGGGTTCTTTCTGCAAACAAGTACCGCTTTGGGATGCATAGCATTACTTTTTCCCCTGTTTGATGTTGGGCAAAGTAAAGCTTTTGTTCGGTGAACCTTTTTGCCCGCTCTTGGGCTTTGACGAGATAGCTCCGCACTATCCCCATGTTGCGCTCCCATTCGCTCGAGAAGTTGGCAGCTCGAGGAGATTTCAGCATGGTTGATGCATTCACCGTTTGCGGGAGAAGCGGTTGTTGTCCGGTAACAATTTCAAAAGGGCTTTTGTTTGTATGATGGCTCTTTTGAGAATTGAAACACAGTTGAGCAGCATCCAGGAGCTTCACCCAATGCTTCTGTGATCCGGTTGCAAAGTTGCGGAGATATTTCTCCAGCATGTCATCGAACCGGTCTGTCTAGCCATCTGATGGTGGATGAATGTCTGAGTTGTGACTCAATGTTGACCCAAAGCACCTGAAGAGATGGGTCCAAAAGTTGCTAGTAAAGCGTGAGTCGCGCCTACTAACAATGTCTTTGGGCAGGCCCCAATGTTTGACAATGTGCGAGAAGAAGAGTCGAGCTGTATCTTCTGCTGATGCGTTTTGCGGGGATGCTATAAAGGTTGCATATTTTGAAAATTGATCTATGACAACCATGATGGATGCAAGATTACCGACTTGGGGCAATCCCGTGATGAATCTGAGGGAAACACTTTCCCATGGTCTCTGTGGGACATGTAATGGCTGCAAGGGTCCCGTCTGTGATGAGTGATCCGACTTGTCCTTGTGGCATGGCTGACAAGTCTTCACACGCTGAGGAGTGTCACCAGTCTTTTGAGGCCGATAACATGATGGCTGATTGTTGCTGCGAAGGGTAGCCGGAACCAGGGGTTCATGTCTGTTGACTACCTTCTCCAACTGCATGGCCGAGATGTTTTCAGCGGCCATCTTTATGGGAAAGCATGGTATGGTGCAGGTCTTGGCCCCGTTTTCTCCCATCATCAGGAGCATGTTGGCATATGGTACTGGTATGGTGTTGGTTTGCCTCATGAACTCCAAACCCACTATGATGTCGAAGTCATCTATGATTGCGATGTGCATGTCGATGCTTCCTTTGTATGGGCCAAGTTTCACTGGGACATTTGTAGCTGTTCCACCCAATGTCTGAGGTGGTGAGTTGATAACCTTGACGCGGCCTTTTCTCTTTTGCACAACAAGACCTAGGTGCCCTACTTACGTTGACGACAAGTAGTTGTGGGTGGCACCCGTGTCTATCAATGTGTGAAGGGGCTTGCCGTTCACTTTCAATTCGATGAACATTAGGGTCCTCTCTTGTTTAGGAGGCCTCTCGTCCATCTTTTCCTTCCCTTTCTTGGTGATTGGGACTGATGTTTTCTTAGGAGGACATGCACTGGTCCCCGCTAAGGCATGCGGGATAGAGCCAACAATTGCATTGAAGGCGCCTACCTGGTCATCTTCTGATGTGTCTGATGCGTCTGACTCATCCTCGACAGTCTGATGAGCATTGACCTTTATGTTTGGGCATTCATTGTTCCAATGTGCCCCGCCGCAATGACGGAATTCTGAGGGAGGCTTTCTCCCCTGATTGTTGTTAATGGATGCAGCAGTGTTGCTGTTGGAGGGAGGAGTCTTAGCTTTGGATACACTCCGATCTCCCCCACTTTTGCTTGGGCCACCATTGCTGGGATGGTTCCCGTTGAATCCCCCTCGGACAGACGGCTGGGGCCTGTCGTTCTGAGTTCCCAAATGATAATCGCCAAGGCATTCTGCAGCTTGAATGGCATTGGGCAGGGTGTCTACCCGTTGTCTCTGTAGTTCCATACGGGCATGAGGTTTCAAACCTTCTATGAATGCGAAGAGTTTGTCTTTGTCCCCCATGTCGCATATGTTTAGCATGAGTGCGGAGAATTCGCGCACATACTCCCGCACTGATTTGGTGTGGCGGAGGTCCCGTAGCTTTCTCCTTGCATTGTATTCCACATTTTCGGGGAAGAACTACATGCGTATGGCTACCTTCAATTCATCCCATGTCTGAAGAGTATCTTCACCGGCCTTGATGGCTTCGTATTTGACCCGCCACCAAAGTTTGGCATCGCCCAGAAGATACATGGCAGCAGTCGCTACCTTTTTGGATTCTTCCAAATGGCCCACGGCATCGAAGTATTGTTCGATGTCGAAGATGAAGTTTTCCACTTCTTTAGAATCCTGAGATCCGTCGTATGGCTTTGGCTCCGGTATCTTAAGCTTTTGTGGAATGGGGGTGAGGTTTGTTGCACCCCTAATGTGGTTGTCGCCTCCTCGATGTAGGCTCTGTAAGGCAGCATTGACAACATTGAGCTTGTCTGTCAAGTCGTCTATGGTTTGCTGCATGGCAGTTAGTCTGTCTGCCTCTTGTTGCTGATGGGCTAAATCGTCGGCACGCTCCTGTTGGAGGTCCTCAAATTTGCCATGAATATTGGCAGTTTCAATGGCTGTCGTTTGTCGGTCCTCGTTAGAGTCACGACTGATGTTTGTAATGTCATTTTCTGCCTGCCGCATTCAGCGGTCCAGGTCGTCCAACTTTGCACTAAGTTGTTGTTTTGATCAGGCACCGTATCCACGATGGGTTGTAATCGGTCAACCGCTCTTCTAGGAATGCTAGATGCTCCCCATGATTCACCATGGTCAGAAATGGTAATGATGACAAATGTGTTCCCTCGTCCGATGTCGAGCCTAGGCTCTGATACCAATTGTTACGCAACGCCTTCCTGATGTTCTTTGGAAGGGCAACGTAAGGCTAAGCAACCAATGTCAGTGCGGTTGTTGTCCGCCAATGAGGTCCTCTCCGCACGCTAGACTAGATTGTCAGTGACGTGCGGGAAAACCAATGTCATGACCAATTGCGGAAGCTAAGAGAGAATTGGGTTTTGAATGATGATGATGATTTTATTGATGACTGAAAATGTTGATTACAAAGATGCGGTGTCGAGGGGGAGAGACACCAGAAAAATGCTTGCTTGAAATGTTTGATTGTTTGGTCCCCCTTAATAATGCTTAAAAAAAATAAACCAATATTACATGACAAGTCCTAATAAAGCTGTAGAAGCACACTGAAATGGAAATGATGTAAACTAGCCTATAATTACAATGAAAAGGACTTAGTTTATTACAAGGTAGAACTAAGTCCGATGGTAGCAACTTTGTCTTGTGGGTAAGGGTCTGCGCGCGCGTTGCTGTGGGCGCGCGCGACATTTGCTGTGTTGGCCTGAGGCTAGGCGCTGGTGCTTCGCATCAGGGTCTATGCGCGAGGCGTTGCTGGAATGGGCATGCAGCTGGGCGCTGGCGAGGCATCAGGATCTGCGTGCGCGGCATTGTCAGGGCGCGCGGCGCTGTTGTCATTGGCCAGCCCTTGGGCGCTGGTGAGAGGCATCGGTGGGGCGACAGAGGCGCATGCGTGCTTGTCACTAGGCGTAGCCAAGACCACGGGACCGACCATGGCGCTAGGCATTGTGAGGCTTGTTAGGCCGCCATGGGGCGCGGCAAAGGGTCATGGGGCGTGTCTGGAAAGCAGCCCATGACAATACATGTGATGGGCAGAGAAGTAAAGAATTTTAATTGGTATGATTTTTCATGTTAGGCAATGTCAGATGTTTTGAACCAGCAAAGGTTCTTTTGTTCCTTGCCCGTGAAAGATTGTTTCTTTAGCTCACTAATTATTCTATTTATCAGTATTGTGATTGTGACGGTCTCGAAATTGAATTGTTGGCCATCTTGAACTTACAATTGGATCGAAAGGCAAATTGAGGTGAGTTGAGGTTACTTTCCTAGTAGGGAATTCTATTAGGACACATGTGCTCCATATGTTAGATAAAGCTATGTCATGTCTTCTCGTGATCCAATACTCAGTTCACTTATTCTTATTCAGTACGACATTATATGGAGAATGAATACATGCTTATGTGTATTACCAGTTGTTATGTGCCTTTATTTGTGATATTCATATTCAGTTAAGTATTGAGTTTCAACATTTATTCATGCATCAATGTGATCACATTCGGTAGGGAAAAGTGGCAAACCTCCCCAGCGTGAGTGCCATGATGCCAGGGTTGTCTACCCCACCCTCGCAGGTGCCAACTGTTTGTTGGGGAGATAGGCCGACACTCCCCCGTACGTGTTCCCAAATGCTCACGTACACAGGGCCATTATGTGTAACAATTTTTAGCAAAGTTATATTTTAAAAAATATATATAACTCAGATTCTATTTCAAATATCAGTTATGGACTCAATTTCTACTCTAAGTTTCAGTTTCAGTTTATAGTTTAGCTTATAGTTTTAGTTTTCAGCTTATTACTTGGTTGAAAATTTTTAGATGATTTAAATGATTATTCTGTATATCCGTTTTCTTTCTTATTTTTCCCAAAAGGTCTCGCTCTTCCTTTTAGGAGGTAGCCTATGAGACTTGCTGGTTATCTTTTGGTGATACTTAGCCCGTTTGTGCCTTCTACGTCGTGTGGCGGGTATTGAGGACGCAAGTAACGAGGCATGTGGCTAGATGAGATATTCTGGTTTTAGTTTACAGACTTCGTTGATTCATCCCAGCGGTATTGGACTCTTTTAAGACTATTATTTAGTTTTAAATGTTTATTTTATTTTTAGGGAATGCCCTGCAAGCTATGTATTTTCAGTTTTGTAAAATTCTAGAAGCGTGGGTTAGTATTGTGATATTTCGGGATTTATCCTTTATTGATTATTTTATCGGTCCGTTTAAGAACTACGACTTGAGTAGAATGGACATTTAAGCGCATTAGATTGTTTGCTATTAAACATGAAGAGTTGATACAACTAGCACAGGGTTCACTCAACAAGTGGTAAGGGTTGAGTGCCAATCACGTCTCACCCTAGTTGGGGGCGTGACAAGTTGGTATCAGAGGAACCAAGTTGAGGGAGTCCTAGGAAGTCATGAGTCGTGTCTAGCAGAGTCTCAATTATGGGTATGTTATGCACCATACTTATATTTGGGAGGCTTCAGGGCATGTTAGAAATTATTTTATCGTGCGTTAGAGCTAAACATTTCAGAATTCTAACACTCATTTATCTCTCGTTTCAATGAACAAGATGGTTAGAACAAGATCTACTTCATCCTCTACTGCTAACAATATTGGGATACCAGCTGCTAATCATCAAGAAGCAGCACCAGAGGTGCGGGCCACACCAATAGCACCGGCTACAGTTAGAGGACGTGGCAGAGGTAGAGGTAGAGGTCAAAATACTAGGGGTAGAGGTAGAAATGATAGAGGTAACCAGGCTCATGGTAGGGCCACTTGTCAGGCACAGGCTCTACCTCAGCGGGTTGTTAATGATCAGGTTGAAATCACACCCCCTCCCAACCCACTCAGGGAAAATCAACCACAACAGCACGATGATCGAATTGACAGAATTGTGGAATTTTTGGAGTCGCTAGCCCCTCCGGCTGGTAGTCGGGCTGCACCTGTTCATGCTCTTCCTCAGGGCCCTCATGATTCAGATAAAGAGATTATAGAAGAGGATTTTCAAGATCCACTAGAGGTACCACCACGAGTTGCCCCTGCAAATATTTCCCAGACAGTGCAGTTTCCAACAAGAAGAATTGATCCACATGCCTTTCTGAGATTGCAACCTCCTACTTATATGGTACATATAAACCAAATGAACCAATGTTATTTTTGGAAGAGATAGAGGAAATGTTTGTTTCTTTGGGTTGTATTGAAACATAAGCCACAGAGTTGATTGGGTTCCGATTGAAGAGTGTAGCAGGACAATGGTGGAAAAGTTACAAGAAGGCCAGAGATTCTACATTACCGCCCCTTACTTGGCCACATAAGTTCGAACATCTTAAACAGGGTACCATGTCAATGAGTGAATATGAGATGAAATTTACAAATTTGGCAGAGTATGCACCTAATTTGATACAAACAGAGAGAAAAAGTAGGAAGGTTCATTGAAGGCTTGAAACCATATAGGGCAAAAGATATGACTTCACATCAAGATGACAAGACTTATCTTCAGGTTGTCAATATCGCTATGCATAAGGAGGCTTTTGATAAAATCGCCAGGGAAGCTAGAGATAACAGCAAAAAGGATATAACAATAGGTAGTTATAGTGGATTTTCAGTTGGGGATAAGAACATGAATCATTCAGCTCACATTCAATCAACAGCTCACTTATCTCCTTATCTCTCCACTCAGACATGGCCAGAAGAGTAAGGGACAGGCCCCTCAGGGAAAACTTCAACTATTCATGGCCAACCCCGGTTCTCCTATCATATATGTACTTCCTGCAGCAAAAGACATCTAGGAAAATGCATTTTGGGTCAGAAAGGTTGTTTCCAATACCACGATCCAGTTCATATTAAGAGAGACTGTCTACGGCTTGGACAAGCTCCGGGGAAAACTTCAACCACTCAAGCAGCATCCACGGATAATTCTGTAGTTGCACCTCCTCCATTTCAAGCACCTAATACTCAGACTGGGCATGGTGCCAATGGAGGCGGAGCTCATGGAGGAGGCGGAGCGGCCAGATTCTACATAGTACTAGACATGCAGAATGTTGAGGCGTCTAACAGAGTTATTACAGGTATTGTCTCAGTTTGTGGTCGCCTTGCTTATGTATTAGTTGATCCTGGTTCGACTTTCTCCTATGTATCTCCTTATTTTTGTGTCTAGTTTGGAAAAGTGCCAGAAAAATTAGGGGTTTTGTTTGAGGTTTCAACACCTATTGGTGAATCTGTTAAAGTTGAGTATATATTCAGAAATTGCATTATCACAGTTCAGGGCTGAGAAATATTACCCGATTTGAACTTGTTAGATATGGTAGACTATGACATCATAGCTGGCATGGACTGGTTATCTTCTTGTCATGCCATAGTTGATTGTCGCGCGAAGACATTTAACTTCTCATTTATTGGGGAAGATCGAGTTATAATTAGAGGTGAAGTGGGTACACTTGTGAGTAAGTTTATTTCTTACCTTAAGGCTAGAAAACTAGTGAACAGAGGGTGTTTGGCGTATCTAGCACATTTGCAGGATATGAAAGCCGACTCCCCAATGCTTGAATCAGTACAGATTGTGAAAGAGTTTCCGGAGGTGTTCCCAGATGATCTCCCAAGGATACCACTAGATAGGGATATTGAGTTTGGCATAGACACATTGCTAGGAGCTCAACCAATCTCAATTCCTCCTTACAAAATGGCGCCAACTGAGCTAAATGAACTCAAGAGGCAGCAAGACCTCTTAGATAAGGGATTTATTCGACCTAGTATTTCACCCTAGGGGTGCTCCAGTATTGTTTGAGAAGAAAAAAAATGGTTCCCTACGAATGTGTATAGATTACCACCAGCTGAATAAGGTTGCTATCAAAAATAAATGTCCACGCCCAGGATAGATGACTTATTTGATCAGCTGTAGGGTGTCAGGTATTTCTCAAAAATAGTTCTAAGATCGGGATACCATCAGTTAAAAATCAGAGAAGCAAACATCCCAAAAACATCTTTTAGGACTCGGACGGTCACTATGAATTTTTGGTGATGTCCTTTGGATTGACCAATGCACCAGCAACTTTTATAGACTTAATGAATAGAGTCTTCAAGCCTTTCTTAGATACCTTTGTCATAGTATTTATTGATGATATTTTGGTTTATTCCCGTAGCCGAGAAGAGCATGAGAATCATTTGACAACAGTTCTTCAAATACTCAAGGAGCGTCAGCTTTATGCCAAATTTTCCAAATGTGAATTTTGGCTCGATACAGTTACATTTTTGGGATACGTGGTCTCGAAAGAAGGCATTAGAGTAGACCCACAGAAAATAGAAGAAGTTAAGAGTTGGCCTAGGCCGATGATCCCTACAGAGATTTGCAGTTTTCTAGGATTGGCAGTTACTACCGTCATTTTGTAGAAGGGATCTCTTTAGTAGCTGCCCCGTTGACAAAGTTAACTCAGAAAAATGTGAAGTTCCAATGGTCTGAAGCTTGTAACAAAGGTTTTCAAGAACTCAAGAATAGGTTGACTACAGCCCTAATCCTGACTCTACCTAGCCCTATAGGTAAATTTGTAATCTATTGTGATACTTCCAGAGTAGGGTTAGGATATGTTCTTATGCAGAATGACAAGGTAATTGCTTATGCTTCTATGCAGTTAAAGAATCATTAAAGATATTATCCTACCCTTGATCTTGAACTAGCGGGAGTTATTTGCTCTAAAAATATGGTGTCACTACCTTTATGGAGAACATTGTGAAATTTATACAGATCATAAAAGTTTGTAGTATATATTCAAGTAGAAAGAGTTGAATATGAGACAACACAGATGGTTGGAGTTGCTTAAAGATTATGATTGTAATATCCTTTATCATCCCGGCAAAGCGAATGTGGTTGTTGATGCTCTGAGCAGAAGATCCATTGGGAGTTTGACCAGGTTGTTTGTGGTTGAACGTCCAATAGTTAAGGAAGCCCAACAAATAGCTAACCAAAGGGTTCATCTCGATGAAGAGTATGATGGACGATTGATATCAAGTATGGGTGTTAAGTTTACTTTAGTAGAGAAAGTTAAAGCCAAACAATTTGAGGACGCTATCTTGCTTAAGCTCAAGGAATGGGTCCTCAGTGGCAAGATTAAGAATTTTGCACTTGATGAGAATGGTCTGATGAGTCTTGATGGCCGCGTATGCGTGCCTAATATGGATGATCTTCGAAGGGCACTTATGGTAGAAGCTCATAGCTCCAGATATTCAATACATCCAGGTTCTACTAAAATGTATCATGATTTGAGGGAAATTTATTGGTGGAATAATATGAAGCGAGATGTTGAAGATTGTGTATCACGGTGCCTTAACTGTCAGCAAGTAAAGGCTGACCACCAAAGGCCAGGTGGCTTAGCTCAAGTCATTGAAATACCAGAATGGAAATGGGAATGAATAAACATGGATTTTGTTGTTGTCTTGCCGCGAACGTTTAAGAAACATGACTTCATTTGGGTCATAGTAGACCGAGTCACTAAGTCAGCTCACTTTTTGCCAGTTAAAACAACCTACACAGCAACCCAGTATGCAGCATTATACGTAAAGGAGATTGTTCGATTGCGTGGTTCTCCTATGTCTATTATTTCTGACAAGGGTGCACAGTTTACTGCCAGTTCTGGCAAAGTTTTCAGGAAGGTCTCGGTACCAGAGTTAATCTAAGTATAGGTATTCACCCTCAAACGGACAGGCAAGCCGAGAGGACAATCCAGACCTTGGAAGATATGTTACGGGCATGTGTTCTCGATTTTAAAGGGAACTAGGATGATCATCTACCTTTGATTAAGTTCGAATATAATAACAATTATTAAGAGATTATTCATATGGCCCTATTCGAGGCCTTATATGGGAGGCGGTGTCGTTCGCCTATAGGGTGGTTTGAGATAGGTGAAACGAAGCTTATTGGGCCAAACATAGTACAAGATGTCTTGAAAAAGGTGAAACTTATTCAGGAACAACTTAAAACAACTCAAAGCCGACAAAAGTCATACTCAGATAATAGACGTCACGATCTTGAGTTCAAAGAGGGAGACTATGTATTTTTAAAGGTGTCTCCAATTAAGGGTATCATGAGATTTGGTATAAAAGAAAAGCTTAGCCCAAGATATATAGGGCCTTATCCAATTCTTTAAAGGATTGGTCTTGTGGCGTATCGACTAGCTTTACCTCCAAAGTTATCTTCTGTGCATCCAGTTTTTCATGTGTCCATGTTGAAACAGTATTTTCACGACCCGAGTCATTTACTTGGTAGACAGGAGATAGATGTTGATGATACTCTGTTATATGAGAAGGTCCCTGTAGCAGTAATAGACAGGCAAGTTCGTAGACTTCGAACTAAAGATGTTGCTTCGGTGAAAGTAATATGGAGTAACCATTTAGTTGAGGAAGCTACATGCGACCTAGAGGAAGCCATTAAGGAAAAGTATCCTTATTTGTTTGAGATTTCAGGTACATAATTTGTTTTAAGGTTTAAAATATTTAGATTGTAAAGTAATGTGATATCTGAACTTATAATGATGTAAAATTGCTTTAGGGGTATATCTGTGTGCCTTGATGTTGTATATTATTGGATTGAGTAGTTGGAGGTGCAAAGTGTTATTGTTCAATTGGTTGGACATGTCGAAATTTTTTGGACAACTCCAGCTACAGAGGAAACTCTACCGAAATTTTTGAAAATTTAAGAAATTAGTCAAATTTTGGCGGTCATAAGGGAAGGTGTGAATAGCGCAAGGTCTAAAATCTTTGTGTTAGACTCAAGAACGGATGCCACACAATATTAGAGGATGAACATTTTCTTAGGGGGGGAAGAATGTAAGTGCCCGGGAATATTTAGACTCTAAATACGCTGATTACTGGCCTAATGTAATGAGATATCTTTATTATAGCGATAGTAGTACGTTGTATTTGTCTAGGGGTAAATCACTGAGCTGTAAATTTTAGATCAATGTCCATAGAGAGCATATGTGCAAATTTAATAAGAAGAATGAAAGTCATTTTTCTCTAAGTGTCATTGATAGCAAATTTAGTTATTTGTTGGTTGTCTTTCTAAAGTAGTTTATGGCCACTTTTACTAAGATTTGGATTTAAGTAATATCACGTGGGCCACTAGCCAAAGGATCAAATTAAAGAGTATGGCTTATGATAATAAATTCTTTAGTCCAAGACCATGAGTCACGTAACCAGCATCCACAATAAGTGAAGCAATTGAAAAAAAGAAAAGAAAAAAAAAGAAACTTTTCTAAGGATTGGAAACAGAAGCTTAAGGAGAACGGCGTACAACTTCTATACATGTAACATCTCCCTGTTGACACAGTACACTAGGTTTCATTCATCATTAGTTCTTCCTTCTTTGCTCTTTAATTGCCTGGTATATATGGAGATAAATATTCTAGCTGTACACAAGAATTAAGGTTTAAGTTTGTATTTGGGGAAATTTTGAAATAATGAACTGATAAGGTTGAGATGAATTAACTCTGCTACAAAGAAACAGATGGCATCCATAGTACATTGGGGGAAAAAAATGTTAGAAAAGCTAAGGTATTTGGTCATGATCTCTTGTACTGGTCGTCTTAGGAAAACATATATACATGTGATGGGAAGAGAAGTAAAGAATTTTAATTAATATGATTTTCCTTGTTAGGCAATGTCAGATGTTTTGAACCAGCAAAGGTTCTTTTGTTCCTTGCCCGTGAAAGATTATTTCTTTAGCTTACTAATTATTCTATTTATCAGTATTGTGATTGTGATGGTCTCGAAATTGAATTGCTGGTCATCTTGAACTTACAATTGGATCGAAAGGCAAATTGAGGTGAGTTGAGGTTACTTTCCTAGTAGGGAATTTCATGCTCCATATGTTAGATAAAATTAAGCCATGTCTTCTCGTGTTCCAATACTCAGTTCACTTATTCTTATTCAGTACGACATTATATGTGGCATGAATACATGCTTATGTGTATTACCAATTGTTATGTGCCTTTATTTGTGATATTCATATTCAGTTAAGTATTTAGTTTCAACATTAATTTATGCATCAATGTGATCATATTCGGTAAGGAGAAGTGGCCAACCTCCCCTAGCGTGAGTTCCATGATGCCAGGGTTATCAACCCCACGCTCGCAGGTGCCCACTTTTTGTTGGGGAGATAGGTCGACACTCCCCCGTACTTGTTCCTAGATGCTCACGTACGCAGGGCCATTATTCTTAAGATATACTATATATACATCTTAAGATATATATATATATATATATATATATATATATATATATATCAGTTTCTATTTCAGATATCAGTTATGGACTCAATTTCTACTTTAAGTTTCAGTTTCAGCTTACAGTTTAGCTTATAGTTTCAGTTTTCAGCTTACTACTTGGTTGAAAAATTTTGCATGATTTAAATGATTATTCCGTATATCTGTTTTCTTTCTTATTTTTTCCAAAAGGTCTCGCTCCTCCTTTTAGGAGGTAGCCTATGAGACTTACTAGATATCCTTTGGTGATACTTAGCCCGTTTGTGCCTGCTACGTCGTGTGATAGGTATTGAGGACGCATGTACGTGCCTATAGGAGATATTCCGGATTTCTTTTACAGACTCCGTTAATTCATCCCAGCGGTAGTGGACTATTTTCAGACTATTATTTAGTTTTAGATGTTTATTTTATTTTCAGGGAATGCCCTGCAGGCTATGTATTTTCAGTTTTGTCAAATTCTAGAGGCTCATGACTTGTTGGTGGGTCAGTATTATGATATTTTGGGATTTATTCTTTACTGATTATTTTATCGGTCCGTTTAAGAACTGCGACTTGAGCATAATGGACATTTAAGCGCATTAGGTTGTTTGCTATTGAACCTGAAGAGTTGATACAACTAGCATTGGGTTCACTCAACAAGTGGTAAGGGTTGAGTGCCAATCACGTCCCACCCCAGTTGGGGCATGACAAGTTGGCATCAAAGCAGCCAGGTTTTGTGTCTAGCAGAGCTTCAATTATGGGTATGTTGTGCATCATACTTATATTTGGGAGGCTGTAGGGCATGTTAGAAATTATTTTATGTGACTCTCATTTCGTGCGTTAGAGCTAAACATTTAAGAATTCTAACACTCATTTATCTCTCGTTTCAGTGAACAAGATAGTTAGAACAAGATCTACTTCCTCCTCTGCTGCTAACTGTCATGCCCCAAAATCCGAGGAGCGCGATCGGCGCTCAATCGAGTGAACCCAACCGAGCAAGCCTGTTAGACCTCATTCTACCCAAACTAACTCATGAATAAATTGGAGATGGACTCCATTAATCAAATTCTATAAACATATCAGTAACGATTTCCATTTCATTTTCATTAGCAACTTCATTCGCCATATTAAAAGTATTACAAGTTTTATATATTATTGCCAAACATCAATATTTCTATTTTAAATTCCCATGCCAGACACTACCCACAACCTGTCTACGGAGCCTCTAAATACAACTGAAGAATAATACGGAAATGTCGGCAACAAGGCTCCAACTATACCTTACACAAATACCAAAATAAGATTCCGGGAAGAAAAGCGGCATGAGCCATGCATGGACACGAGAGGAAAGGGGCTCACCAATATAGCTGACGGAAAGTGGAGGAGGTGCTACTGCCGGTGGACTGGAGTACCTGCTTTAGAACCACCTACAATCATAACACGAATGTAGCGCCCTCGGCAAAAGGGATATCAGTACATTTGAATTGTACTGGTATGTATGTACAAACTTTACCCCAAGTAAAATCAAACAATACACAAGTAACAAACAGTAATAGAATCAACAATCAAATGCACAAGAAAGGAACAACCAAAGCCAAACAAGTTTCACAATCTCTCCTTTTCCCTTTTCAACATTATTTCATCAAATCAACGATTTCACAACTTTCACATTAAAAAGAACTATCAAGCAAGTACAAGTAAGTCACGTGAGTACATCAAATATGCAATTCATGCAATCCTTCATATAATTTCCAAAACTCAGTTTGGGGCATCTCTTTCGTATGTTCATCACTGTTCTCAATGCCACCGCTATCTTAAGCGGAGTCCGATCACGACCCGACCGGCTAGGTCACCTCATTAGAGGCATATATCTCAATCAATATTTCATTTCCCTTATCCGGAATTGAATATCAGCACATTACCACCATGTGTGCGGCATGGTGTCCGATCTCGACCCAATCGGCTAGGTCGCCCTATCTAGGCATTATCACTTTCTCATTAGTCATCACGTCAGAATCTTTATTTCACATATATCATATCAATCCCGGGGCACTCAAGGCCACCATTATCACCTCGTTTTCCATTTTTAATATTCATCTTACAAGTTTTTATCATAGACATATATGTAAATTCAAGTTGCAATCACAGGTAAGTGAGCACATAGCTAGTATGAATAATTCTCCGTTTCGATCTTGGCTTGCAGCCTAAGCATTTCAACGCATAATTGTATTCTTCATACTTCTCTAATTATCAAGAATGGTATATTACTCACATTGAGGCACAACCTTCACGTATATGTGTAGATAATTGCAAATCAATTAATGCTTAATAACAATCAATATACTAACCAATTCAGCTCTTACCACACTTTCGTAAATGCCAACGGAGCTCAATTTCTAATAAAAGGGGGTTTTAGCCATACATACCTCGTTTAAGCTTTCCTTAAGTTACTACAACGTTCCGGAAATTCTAGCAATTCCAATCTAGTTTGATACATAAAAAAAATTGAACACAAATTAGAAAGGTATTCATGGTTTCAGCTCATTTGAGCATTTTATCAAATACTAGTTGAGCATCTTAATCTCAAATCTCTTTTTCAAGGTTTTCCTTCATTCCCCAACCAAATCTTTACTTATTTATGTTAAACAATATCCCAATAAACCTAAGTTGTATATGCATGTATACACAATACTAATACACCCAAGAATCATACCTCAATAACCCATCTTATACTCCAAACTTGAAATTAAAACCTAGGGTATAGAATCTTACCTTTTAGATGAAGAACTTGTGATTGGGTTCTTTGATTCTTGAAGATTGATGCAAGATTTGAATGATTTAAATGTTGGGTTCCTCCTTCTTTCTCTAAAATGCTCTCACCTCTCTCTAAAATCAGTAGAAAATGACCCCAAATGAAACCCTAAAGGTTATATATTAAAATGGGGTCGGGTTATAAAAATTAGAAAATTAACCCTCCGATGTCAAGTGTGCAATCGCAGAATCCACCGCAGAATGGGTATGTGGGCCGTAGATTCGTCGCAGAACTCGTTGCCCAGAATTAGGCTGTTCTGCTTCATTCTGCGACCGTTCTGCAATCGCAGAATGGTTTTGCAGTCCGCAGAGTTAAATCTGCGATCGCAGATTTCACCGTAGAATTGCATTTTTCGAGCCTTTGGTAATTTGATCATAACTTTGTGTAGGAATGTCCAAATGACGAACGGTTTGAAGCGTTGGAAACTTGACTCGAAGAGATTTCATATTATAGGTTGTTCATAACATAAACCTTATATATACTTAGATAGGCTTATTCAAAGTGGTGGCTTGTGCGAACTCATTTGAAATCTTAGCCTATTATGAACTCTTTCCAATTTTCCTTAGACTTGGATATTCTTAAGACAGCCTTCAGGACCAAATATGGTCATTATGAGTTCCTTGTTATGTCTTTTAGGCTGACCAATGCCTCGGCAGCATTCATGCATTTGATGAACAGCGTGTTTCGGCCCTATCTTGACCCGTTCGTGATTGTTTTCATTGATGATATCCTGGTGTACTCGCGTAGTCAGTAGGAGCACATGGAGCATTTGAGAGTTGTGTTGTAGAGGTTGAGGGAGGAGAAGCTTTATGCAAAGTTCTCCAAATGTGAGTTTTGGCTTAGTTCAGTAGCTTTCTTGGGGCACGTGGTGTCCAGTAAGGTTATTCAGGTTGACCCGAAGAAGATAGAGGCGATTCAGAGTTGGCCCAGACCATCCTCGGCTACATATATTCACAACTTTCTTGGTATGACGGGCTATTACCGTCGGTTCGTTCAGGGATTTTCATCTATAGCATTGCCCTTGACCAAGTTGACTCAGAAGGGTGCTCCATTCATGTGGTCGGACAAGTGTGAGGTGAGCTTTCAGAAGCTCAAAACTGCTTTGACTACAGCTCCAGTGTTAGTGTTGCCATCAACTTCAGGTTCTTATACCATGTATTATGATGTTTCGAAAGTTTGTATTGGGTATGTGTTGTTGCAGGAGGGTCGAGTGATTGCTTATGATTTTTGTCAGCTGAAGCCCCATGAGAAGAACTACCCCATGAGTTGAATAGTAACCTTATTCAGCTGGCAGTAATCTATACACATTCGTAGGGAACCATCTTTTTCTTCACGAACAACAGTGGAGCAACCCAGGGTGAAACACTAGGTCGAATAAAACCATTATCTAAGAGGTCTTGTAACTGCCTCTTGAGTTCATTTAGCTCAGCTGGAGCCATTCTGTAAGGAGAAATCGAGATTGGTTGAGTTCCTAGCAATGTGTCTATGCCAAACTAAATCTCCCTACCTGGTGGTATCCTTAGGAGATTATCTGGGAATATATCCGAAAACTCTTTCACAATATGTATTGATTCAAGCATTGGGGAGTCGGCTTTCATATCCCGCACATGTGCTAGACACGCCAAACACCCACCGCTCACTAGTTTTCTAGCCTTAAGGTAAGAAATAAACTTACCCACAGGTGTACCCACTTCACCTCTAATTATAATTGGATCTTCCCCAATAAATGAGAAGTTAATTGTCTTCGCGTGGCAATCAACTGTGGCATGACAAGAAGATAACTAGTCCATGCCAGCTATGATGTCAAAGTCTACCATATCTAACAAGTTCAAATCGGCTAATGTTTCTCGGCCCTGAACTGTGATAATGCAATTTCTTAATATATACTCAACTTTAACAAATTCCCCTATAGGTCTGGAAACCTCAAACGAAACCTCTAATTTTTCTGGCACTTTTCCAAACTCGACACAAAAATAAGGAGACACATAGGAGAAAGTTGAACCAGGATCAATTAATACATAAGCAAGGCGACCACAAACTGAGAGAATACCTATAATAACTCTGTTAGACCCCTCAGCATTCTGCATGTCTAGTACTGCATAGAATCTGGCTGCTCTGCCTCCTCCATGAGCTCCGCCTCCTTTGGCACCACACCCAATTTGAGTATTAGGTGCTCGAACTGGAGGACTGCAACTATAGAATTACCCGTGGATGCTGCCTGAGTGGTTGGAGATTTCCCTGGAGCTTGTCCAAGCGGTGAACAGTCTCTCTTAATATAACTTGGCTCGTGGCAGTAGAAACAACCTTTCTGACCCAAAGGGCGTTTTCCTGGATGTCTTTTGCTGCACGAAGGACATATAGGATAGGAGAACCGGGGTTGGCCTTGACTAGTTGAACTTTTCCCCTGAGGAGCCTGATGCTTACTCTGCTAGCCATGTCTGAGTGGAGCTGGATAAGGAGATGAGTGAGTTGTTGATTGAATGTGAGCTAAATGATTCATGTTCTTACCCCCAACTAAAAATTCCACTATAACTACCTATTGTTCTAGCCTTTTTGCTGTTATCCCTAGCTTTCATGGTGATTTTATCAAAAGCCTCCTTATGCGTAGCAATATTGACAACCTGAAGATAAGACTTGTCATCTTGATGTGAAGTCATATCATTTGCCATATGTGGATTCAAGCCTTCAATGAACCTTCCTACTTTTTCTCTCTCTGTCAGTATCAAATTAGGTGCATACTCTGCCAAATTTATAAATTCCATCTCATATTCAGTCACTGACATGGTACCCTATCTAAGATGTTCGAACTGACATCGGAGCTAATCCATCTGACTGCTAGGCAAAAACTTGGCCTTGAAAGCTTCTTTGAACTGTGGCCAAGAAAGGGGCGGTAATGTAGAATCTCTGGCCTTCTTGTAACCTTTCCACCATTATCTGCTACACTCTTCAATCGGAACCCAATCAACTCTGTGGCTTGTGTTTCAATACAACCCAAAGAAATAAACATTTCCTATATCTCTTACAAAAATAACATTGGTTCATTTGGTTTATCTGTACCATTATAAGTAGGAGGTTGCAATCTCAGAAAGGCATGTGGATCAATTCTTCTTGTTGGAAACTGCACTGGCTGGGAAATATTTGCAGGGGAAACTGGTGGTGGTACCTCTAGTGGAGCTTGAAAATTGTCTTCTATAATCTCTTTATCTGAATCATGAAAGTCCTGAGGAAGAGCATGAACAGGTGCAACCCGACTACCAACCGGAGGGGCTAGCGACTCCAAAAATTCCAAAATTCTGTCAATTCGATCATCGTGCTGTTGTGGATGATTTTCCCTGAGTGGGTTGATAGGGGGTGTGATTTCAAAATGATCATTAACAACCCGCTAAGGTGGAGCCTGTGCCTGACTAGTGGCCCTACAATGAGCCTGGTTACCTCTAGCATTTCCACCTCTACCCCTAGTATTTTGACCTCTACCTCTACCTCTGCCATGTCCTCTAATTGTAGCTAGTGCTATTGGTGCGACCCGCACCTCTGGTGCTGCTTCTTGATGATTAGCAGCTGGTATCCCAATATTGTTAGTGTAAGGCCCTGGAAAATTTCGCTAAGCAACCTAGGATTTTATGGTGCCATGTAGGCTTATTAAACTATTTTATGTGTTATTAACATGGTGGGCATCAATTGGATTTGGTAAATATGTGTACAAGTCTTATGGTAAGTAATTTGGGGTCCAAGGAACCTGATCTTCAACTGGTGATAACCTGAACAGGGATCAATCTTGAAGAACACCCTCGTTCCATGAAGCTGGTCGAATAAATCATCAATGCGAGGCAGAGGATACTTGTTCTTAATTGTAATGTTGTTCAACTGCTTGTAATCAATGCAAATCCTCATCGTGCCATCCTTTTTATTCACAAATAGAACACGAGCACCCCACGACAAAACGCTAGGCCGAATAAACCCCTTATCAAAGAGTTCCTGAAGCTGCTCCTTCAACTCTTTCAGCTCCGCTTGTGCCATACGATATGGTGGAATAGAAATGGGTTGAGTGCCGGCACCAGGTCAATACCAAAATCAATATCCCTATCCAGTGGCATGACCGGTAGGTCTGCAGGAAACACATTGGGAAAATCCCTCACAACTGGAATAGAATCAATGCTGGGAGTCTCTGTGCTAACATCCCTCACAAATGCTAAGTATGAAAGACAACCCTTCCTAACCATCCGCTGGGCTTTCAGAAATGAAATCACCCTACTAGGAACATAATCGGTCGAACCTCGCCACTCAATCCGTGGCAACCCTGGCATAGCCAATGTCACTGTCTTAGCATGATAGTCCAGAATAGCATGACACAGATATAACCAGTCCACGCCCAATATCTCATCAAAGTCAACCATACTAAGCAGCAAGAGATCCACTCGGGTATTTAAATCGCTAATAGTCACTACACATGACCGATATACACGGTCCACAACAATGGTATCGCCCACCGAAGTAGATACATGAATAGATGATACAAGAGACTCGTGGGGCATATCCAAATAATGGGCAAAATATGATGGCACATAAGAAAAGGTGGAACCAGGATCAAATAATACAGAGGCATCTCCGTGGCAGACCGAGATAATACCTGTAATCACAGCATCTGAAGCAATAACATCTGGTCTAGCTGGGAGGGCATAGAAATGGGCCTGACCACTACCTGATCGACCTCCCCCTCTAGGGAGACCCCTAGCTGACTGACCTCTACCCCGAGCTGAGTGAGCGGGTGGGGAAGTAACTAGTGCTGAAGCCGAAGGCTGACTCCTCTGCTGGGATGAACCACCCGTAAGATAGGGACAGAACCTCTTGATGTGACCCAATTCTCCACACTCAAAACAACCCCTCGCAGCAAGTCGCGGTAGTTATTGAAGGGAGCCCTGAGAATTGGGAGGTCCACTAGAAGCACCAGACATAGATAAGCCCTGAACTGATGGTGCCTTGAGTCGAACTTTGAGCTGGAAGGGCACTGAGAGATGAGTGACCCTGATGTGAACTGTGAGAACTATGGCCAGATGACCCACCACGGTGACCTGAATGGGCTGGTTGAGCATGTCTGAATGAATGACCTCTGTCGTGCTGAAACTGGCCTCCCGAAGAAGGACCCCCAAAACTACCAGATCCTCGAGGCCTCTTGGCCTCCATCTTCTCTCACTCCTAGAGACGAACTGACTCAATCATTCTAGCAATGTCAACCACCCTTTCATAAGAAGCACCAGATACTCTCTCTGGTCAGAATAATTCGTAGCTGATAGTTGAGACCATCAACAAACCTCTTGATCCTCTCCATATCTATGGGAACTAGCCAGATAGCATGACGGGCCAACTCAGAGAACCTCATCTCATACTGCGATACGGTCATATCTCCCTAACGTAGCTGCTCAAACTGCCTGCGCAGCTCCTCCCTATGGGAATGTGGTACATACTTCTCTAAGAAGAGAATGGATAATTGATGCAAAGTAAGGGGCGGTGCACCATCAGGCCTACGCCTCTCATAAACCTCTCACCAAGTGAAGGCAGCTCCAGAAAACTAAAAAAGTAGTAAATAAGACCCTACTAGTCTCCAGAATACCCGATGTACGCAACATCCTCTAACACTTATCTAAGAAACCCTGGGCGTCCTCGCCCTCTGCACCACTGAAAGTTGGAGGCTGAAGTCTATCAAACCTCTCCAATCGACACTGCTCGTCATCAGGCATAACTGGAACCACAAAATCCTGAGTAGGTGCAACCGGCTGGGCTAGTGGTGCCTTTGGTATTTGGAGTCCCTGGACAACCTGCTCGAGTGTAAAGACGGCGGGAGTCTGAGTGCCTCCCCCGACCTAAGAAATAGTTGTTGTAGTAGAAACTGTGACTGTCTGAGCAAGATCGGTGCACACAATCAGAATCTGAGCCAAAGTCTTCTAGAGACCCGAAATAATAATAGGCACAGTCGGTGTTTGAGCTGGTACTACTGGAGCATCCCCCGCGGAAGCCTGATCATGAACTGGGGCAGCGGGTGGATCTGCATGTGCTGCCCTAGCTGCTGTACGGGCCACACCCTGCCCCTACCACGGCCTCGACCGCTTCCTCGGCCCCTAGTGGCCCCAGCTGGTGGTACTGGTGGTCGTCCATCCTGACCAGTAGCACGTGTCCTCACCATCTGTGAGAGAATAGAATAACAAAAATTTAGTACTCAGATCAACAGATTCACACGACAAGAATTCAAGAATATGAAGTTTTCCTAAAGGTTCTGTAGCCTCCCAAGGACCAATCCGCGAGACTCTACTAAACTTGCTCATGACTCGTGAGACCTATATAACCTAGGCTTTGATACCAACATGTCACGACCCAAAATCTAACCATGTCGTGGTGGCGCCTATCGTGATACTAGGCCAACCACTTATTTCCAAATACACCATTTTTTCAAATTAATACTTAAGTAAAATCATAATTTTGAACAGAGGTTCAATAAGATAAAAGTAGTAATAAAAATCCAATAGAAGAAACACAATCCCGATCTCGGGTGTCACTAAGTCATGAGCCAAAACCTAATATGACTATTCGAAATAACATGATCAACACGGTATGAGAATATTAAAAACATATAAACTAAAGGGAGATAAGGGAAAGAGAAGGCGGAACTGCAGTTGCCAAGCAGATACCTCGCAATCTCCAAGTGAAAGTCCGCACAATATAATCAACAGCCGCTACCGTGCCCCGAGATACCTGGATCTGCACATAGGGGTGCAGGGGGTAACGTGAGTACACCAACTCAGTTAGTAACAAGTCCAAACTATGTACTGACGGTAGTGACGAACCAAACGTCAACAGGTTGCAACAGTTAATTGTACCGAAATATAGGCATGCTTACAGTTCAAGTAAAGTTCAATAGTATTTAAATGCAACTGACAGCATGAAGTTCTCAGGGATTTTACATCTACAAATGCACAACTAGTATGATCAATGTGCTATGAACCTCCACTCACAAGTACCTAACCCCTTGGTACTGTATATGGCCATCCGGCCCAGAGAAGATCCATCCCGGAATATACATCATTGTCGGCAGTCATCCACTATCGAGGACCCAGGCCAGTCTAGCCTCACAGAGAAGATCCATCTCCCGGTATAATACTTCAGACAAGATCTATGTCCAGAGATGATCCATCTCTAAATATCATCATCTGGGCTCACTAGGGGTGTAAAGACTCCGGAGGGGCTTCTCTCATTAGCCCAAGCGCTATAATAAAGCCAACGAAGGGTATGATCAATATCTCGCTACGGCATACAGCCCGATCCCATACTGTCAATCAATATCAGGCTCTCGGCCTCACTCAGTCAATACTCTCCAGTCTTACACACACGGGGGCTAAAAATGTCATGATACAAGCCCGAACAAGGATATGATATGTCAAATAACAAAAATCGAGACAGAGGCATGATATAATATGCATGAACATGACTGAGTATAGATTATAAATGAAACTAATGACATGACAGCAAGAAATGACCTCTCGGGTCTCAACAGTGTTGGCGTGAAGCCTTAACATGATAATTAACATGAATTGCAGCTAATTAGCTTAAGCACATAATTTACAACACAAATATCATCACAAAGGAGTCACTAAGCAGTGCCATGGAATGATCCAGGCCGCATTTTCTCATGGTGCATGCCCACACGCCCGTCACTTGGCATTGCGTCACTTCAATAGAAATCATATAACACACAGTTCGGGGCTTCGAACCCTTAGAACCAAATTTGGAAGCGTTACTTACCTTAAGACAAGCCAAACTCTAGCCCGCGACACCTTTTCCTCTCGATTTGGCCTCCAAATGCCCCGAATATAACCAAAATCATTATATAACCATCAAAATATGCTAAGGGAACAAAGCCCATACAAAAATAATCAAATTACAACACAAATTCCGAAATTGACCAAACCCGACCCCCGGGCCCACATCTCGGAATCCAACAAAATTTACATCAACGGAATCATTATTCCCCCATGAGTTCATTCATATCAAAAGTATCCAAATCCACCCACAAATGACCTCTCAAATCCCTAATTTAGTCTCCAATTTTCCAATCCCTAGCCCCCAATTTGCTACTGATTTTCCCATAGATTTTAAGCTTACAACCTTAAAAATCATCATAAAAACGAGTTTAGGGACCAAAGACCTTACCTCTAAGAAACCCTCTTGAATTCTCCCTTCAATTAGCTCTCCAAAGCTTTTTCCCGTTTGGAATGTTATGAAAATTAACTCAAATTTGCGAAGGGTGAAATATATATGTTTTGACCCAGCAAAACCGCATGTGCGGTCCAATTCCCACACCTACTGGACCGCTTCTGCGCATAATCAACCGCTTCTGCGGTTTCTCATTTAATCCCCTTATCCGCACCTGCGACCCAAGCTCCACATCTGCGGGCTCGCAGGTGCAGCACACCTTCTGCATCTGCGGCTTCTCCCTTCTTCGCCTGTGGCTGCATCTGCGGCTTCCTAACCACAGGTGCGGGTATGACAGTAGAATCAGCAGCTGAAGCTGCTCCAATAATTTCCCAAATTCCCCGTCAACCATCCGAAATCACCCCGAGGCCCCCGGGACCTCAACAAAAAGTTTAAACAAGTAATATACCACCTTCCAAACTTTTACAAAGCTGCAAAACACCTCAAACAACATCAAATCAACCAAATAACATCGGATTCAAGCCTAAGGTTCCAAAATCTCCTGAATTTCGCTTTTGATCAAAAAGTCTATCAAACCACCTCCGAATGACCTGAAATTTTGCACACATATCACAAATAGCACAACGGACCTACTCCAACTTTGGGAATTCCATTCCGACCCCTATATCGAAATCTCACCTATCAAACGGAAAATGCCAAAATTCCACTTTCATCAATTCAAGCCTAAGTCTTAATCGGACCTCCAAAATACATTCTGATCACGTTCCTAAGTCTCAAATCACCTCTCAGATCTATCCGAACCATCGTAATTCACATTTGCCCCTTTTTCACATAAGTCAACATCCAGTTGACTTTTCCAACTTAAGCTTACTCACAAGAGACTAAGTGTCTCATTCCTTTTCGAACCCGAACTAACCAACTCGATAACACATAATATAGTTGAACAAGATGATGAGAAGCATAAAATGGGGAAAATAAAGTGGTAACTCATAAAATGACCGGTCAGGTCATTACAGGCATGGACTGGTTATCTTCTTGTCATGCATAGTTGATTGCCACGCGAAGACAGTTAAATTTTCATTTATTGGGGAAGATCTAGTTATAACTAAAGGTGAAGTGGGTACACTTGTGGGTAAGTTTATCTCTTACCTTAAGGCTAGAAAACTAGTGAGCAGCGGGTGTTTGGCATATCTAGCACATGTGTGGGATATGAAAGCCGACTCCCCAATGCTTGAATCAGTACAGATTGTGAAAGAGTGTCCATAGGTGTTACTAGATGATTTCCTAGGGTACCACCAGATAGGGAGATTGAGTTTGGCATAGACACATTGCCAGGAACTAAACCAACTCGATTCCTCCTTACAGAATGGCTCCAGCTAAGCTAAATGAACTCAAGAGGCAGTTACAAGACCTCTTAAATAAGGGTTTTATTCGACCTAGTGTTTCACCCTGGGGTGCTCCAGTATTGTTCGTGAAGAAAAATGATGGTTCCCTACGAATGTGTATAGATTACCACCAGTTGAATAAGGTTACTATCAAAATAAAATATCCACTGCCCAGGATAGATAACTTATTTGATTAGCTACAGGGTGCCAGGTATTTCTCAAAAATAGATCCATCAGTCAAAAATAAGAGAAGCAAACATCCCGAAAATAGTTTTTAGGACTCGTTACGGTCACTATGAACTTTTGGTGATATCCTTTAGGTTAACTAATGCCCCAGCAACTTTTATGGACTTAATGAGCAGAGTCTTCAAGCCTTTCTTAGATACCTTTGTCATAGTATTTATTGATGAAATTTGGTTTATTCCCGTAGCCGAGAAGAGCATACGAATCATTTGAGTACAATTCTTCAAATACTCAAGGAGCGTCAATTTTATGCCAAATTTTCTAATATGAATTTTGGCTCGATACAGTTACATTTTTGGGACATGTGATCTCGAAAGAAGGCATTAGAGTATACCCATAGAAAATAGAAGCAGTTAAGAGTTGGCCTAGGTCGACGACCCCTACAAAGATTCGTAGTTTTCTAGGATTGGCATGTTAGTACCGTCGTTTTGTAGAAGGGTTCTCTTCAGTAGCTGCCCCGTTGACAAAGTTAACTCAGAAATATGTGAAGTTCCAATGGTCTGAAGCTTGTGAGAAAAGTTTACAAGAACTAAAGAATAGGTTGACTACGACCCCCAATCCTGACTCTACCCAGCTCTATAGGTAAATTCGTGATCTATTGTGATGCTTCCAGAGTAGGGTTAGGATGTGTTCTTATGCAGAATGACAAGGTAATTGCTTATGTTTCTAGGCAGTTAAAGAATCATCAAAAAAAATTATCATACCCACGATCTTGAACTAGCGGCAATTATTTTTGCTCTAAAAATATGGCGTCACTACCTTTATGGAGAACATTGTGATATTTATATAGATCACAAAAGTTTGCAGTATATATTCAAGTAGAAAGAGTTGAATATGAGACAACGCGGGTGGTTGGAGTTGCTTAAAGATTATGATTGTAATATCCTTTATTATCCCGGCAAAGCAAATGTGATTGATGATGCTCTGAGCAGAAGATCCATGGGGAGTTTTACCAGGTTGTCTGTGGTTAAACGTCCAATAGTTAAGGAAGCCCAACAAATAGCTAGCAAAAGGGTTCGTCTCGATGAGGAGTATGATGGAAGGTTGATAGCAAATATGGGTGCTAAGTCTACTTTAGTAGAGCAAGTTGAAGCCAAACAATTTGAGGACGCTAGCTTGCTTAAGCTCAAGGAAGGGGTCCTCAGTGGCAAGATTAAGAATTTTGCACTTGATGAGAATGGTGTGATGAGACTTAATGGCCGCGTATGTGTGCCTAATATGGATGATCTTCGAAGGGCAATTATGGTTGAAGCTCATAGTTCCAGATATTCAATACATCTAGGTTCTACTAAAATGTATCATGATTTGAGGGAAATTTATTGGTGGAATAATATGAAGCGATATATTGCAGATTAGTGCCTTAAATGTCAGCAAGTAAAAGCTGAACACTAGAGGCCAGGTGGCTTAGCTCAAGTCATTGAAATACCATAATGGAAATGGGAACGAAGAAACATGGATTTTGTGGTTGGCTTACCGCGAACTTTAAAGAAACATGACTCCATTTGGGTCATAGTAGACCGACTCACTAAGTCAGCTCACTTTTTGGCAGTCAAAACAACTACACGGCACCCCAGTATGCAGTATTATACATAAAGGAGATTGTTCGGCTGCACGGTTCTCCTATGTCTATTATTTCTGACAGGGGTGCACAATTTACTGCCTAGTTCTAGCAGAGTTTTCAGGAAGGTCTCGGTACCCGAGTTAATCTAAGTACAACTTTTCACCCTCAAATGGACGGGCAAGCCGAGAGGACAATCTAGGCCTTGGAAGATATGTTATGGGCAGGTGTTCTCGATTTTAAAGGGAACTGGGATGATCATCTACCTTTGATTGAGTTCGCATATAATAACAGTTATCAAGCAAGTATTCAGATGGCCCTATTCGGGGCCTTATATGAGAGGCGATGTCATTCGCTTGTAGGGTGGTTTGAGATAGGTGAAACGAAGCTTATTGGGCCAAACATAGTACAAGATGCCTTGAAAAAGGTGAAACTTATTGATGAACGACTTAAAACAGCTCAAAGTTGACAAAAGTCATACTCAGATAATTGACACCACGATCTTGTGTTCAAAGAGGGTGACTGTGTATTTTTAAAGGTGTCTCCAATGAAGGGTATCATGGGGTTTGGTAGAAAAGGGAAGCTTAGCCCAAGATATATAGGGTCTTATCCAATTCTTGAAAGGATTGGGCTTGTGGTGTATCGACTAGCTTTACCTCCAGAGTTATCTTTTGTGCATCCAGTTTTTCATGTGTCCATGCTGAAACAGTACTTTCATGACCTGAGTCATATACTTGATAGACACGAGATAGATGTTGATGATACTCTATCATATGAGGAGGTCCTAGTGGCTGTAATAGACAGGCATGTTCGTAGACTTCGAACCAAAGATGTTGTTTCGGTATAAGTAATGTGGAGCAACCATTCAGTTGAGGAAGCTACATGGGAGCCAGAGAAAGTCATGAAGGAAACGTATCCCTATTTGTTCGAGATTTCAGGTACATAATTCATTTTAAGGTTTAAAATATTTAAATTTTAAAGTTATGTGATATCTGAACTAATAATGATATAAAATGGCTTTGGGGGGTATATCTGTGTGCCTTGATGTTGTATATTATTGTATCGAGTAGATGGAGGTACAAATTGTTCGATTGGTTGGATAGGTTGAAATTTTTTGGATAGCTCCAGTTACAAAGGAAACTCTGCCGAAATTTTTGAAAATTTAAGAAGTTAGTCAAATTTTGGGGGTCATAAGGGAAGGTGTGAGTAGCGCAAGGTCTAAAATCTTTGTGTTAGACTCAAGAACAGATGCCACACAATATTCGAGGACGAATATTTTCTTAGGGGGGAAGAATGTAAGGCCCCAGGAATATTTAGACTCTAAATACGTTGATTACTAGCCTAATGACATGAATGAGATATTTTTATTATCGTGATCGTAGTATGTCTTATTTGTCTTTGGGGTATATCACCAAACTGTAAATTTTAGGCCAATATCCATTTAATAAATATTATTAGACATACATTATATTAATAAGAAGAATGAAAGTCACTTTTCTTTAAGTGACATTGACAGCAAATTTAATTATGTGTTGGTTGTCTTTCTAAAGTAGTTAATGGCCACTTTTACTAAGATTTGGATTTAAGTAATATCTACGCGGGCCACTAGCCAAAGGATCAAATTAAAGAGTATGGCTTATGATAATAAATTCTTTAGTCCAAGCCCATGGGTCGTGTGACCAGCAACCACAACAAGTGTAGCAATTGAAAAAAAATTAAAAAATAAAAAGAAACCATTTCTAAGGATTGGAAACAAAAGTCTAAGGAGAACGACGTACAACTTCTACACAGGTAACATCTCCCTGTTGACACAGTGCACTAGGTTTCATTCATCATTTGTTCTTCCTCTTTTGCCCATTAATTTCCAGGTATATATGGAGATAAATATTCTAGTTGAACTTGTACATAAGAATTAAGGTTTAAGTGTGTATTTGTGAAAATTTTGAAATAATGAACTGATAAGGTTGAGATGAATTAACTCTGCTATAAAGAAATAGATGACATCCACAGTACATTGACAGTACATTGGGAAAAAAACTATTAGAAAAACTAAGGTATTTGGTCATGATCTCTTGTACTGATCTCAGATGTTTTGAACCAGCAAATGTTCTTTTGTTCCTTACCCGTGAAAGATTGTTTCTTTAGCTCACTAATTATTCTATTTATCAGTATTGTGATTGTGACGGTCTCGAAATTAAATTGTTGGTCATCTTGAACTTACAATTGGATCGAAAGGCAAATTGAGGTGAGTTGAGGTTACTTTCCTAGTAGGGAATTCTATTAGGACCCATGTGCTCCATATGTTAGATAAAGCTAAGTCATGTCTTCTCGTGATTCAAAACTCAGTTCACTTATTCTTATTCAGTACGACATTATATGTGGCATGAATATATGCTTATGTGTATTACTAGTTGTTATGTGCCTTTATTTGTGATATTCATATTCAGTTAAGTATTGAGTTTCAACATTGATTCATGCATCAATGTGATCACATTCTTTTGGGAGAAGTGGCCAACCTCCCCCAGTATGAGTGCAATGATGCCAGGGTTGTCTACCCCAGGTTCGCAGGTGCCAACTATTTGTTGGAGAGATAGGCCGATACTCCCCACGTACGTGTTCCCAGATGCTCACATACGCAGGGCCATTATGCGTAACAATTAACTTTGCAAAGTTATATCTTAAAATATATATATATATATATAATTCAGTTTTTATTTTAAAATAAGCGCCGACATTTTATACCATTAAGAGGTACCACAGGATAACAAGCATGAAAATAGGGCTAGTAGTCATAGGCACCAAACTGCCCCTGCATATGGGACAGATATATAGAGTAAGATGTAAGCTCGGAGTGGTTATTAAACCTTTTCCTTTAATCATACTTATTGACTTTTCATCTTTATGTGGTTTTGCATAATACTGGAGTTAAGTCTCAACTACCAACCATATTCTGCTAAGGTATCAGTTAGATAAGTTGTTTTGTTGTAAAATGCTTATCTTTTGAATTCTGCTATGCTTCTGTCGAAAAAGAAGGCTTAAATGAAACAAAATTAAACTTCATCCCCACTTGCCATCACTTGAATTACCAAATAATGGATCTACATACGTTTGTCATTTAGTTAAGCATTGGTGGGTAGAGGAGGAATGTCACGACCCCAAACCGGACCCAGTCGTAACGGCGCCTCTCATGAAGACAAGGCCAGCCGACACAATTTCCAAATCAATCATTTTCCATTTAAAAGTGGTTTTTATACCATTTATAAACCAAACTCATAATGAATATTTAAAAGAACAATGCGGAATAATTACATAATCCCGACATCGGGGTGTCACTAGTCATGAGCATCTACCAAGGTCTGAATACAACAAAACAGTCAAGTGTACTAAGTACAAAAATGGAAATGAGATGAAGAAACAGTGTTGCGAACGTCGTGCAGCCACATTGCTAACTCTGATGACTCCGTGTCTGAGCAATCAATACCCGCTACCGAGTTCTAAAATACCTGAATCTGCACACGATGTGCAGGGAGTAATGTGAGTACTCCAACCCAGTAAGTAATAAGAGTAAATAAAGACTAAGCAGTAGGAAACAATGAATCCACATTCATGATAACTCAATAAGCACATAGGCTGCTAATTCAGAATACGAGTCGATCGTCTTATTAAAATCCAGCCTTTTGGTAAAAATTATTTGAAAATGCTTTCCGACAGTTTTAGTAGGGGTTCAATACCATTTATAATAAAAGAGATGAAAACCCATAATCATCCCCTCGGGCAAAACATAGTTCGTAAACAACCCCTCGGGCAAAACAGGAATCATAAACACCTCATAACATAAAAATCTCAGTGGAAATAACAAAGCCAAATCAGTGATTAAATTCTGAACATCTCATAAACCCCAGCTTAAATGAAAGTTGTTTTAAAATATTTGTTCAACACTTTCGACAGAGGCTCAATATAAAGATGAGTGAAAACAGTTAATAAATCAACATATTCGATAGAAACTCATTTTAAAGAGGAGTGAAAATCAATAAGTTCATAAACAGGCCCCTCAGGCAAAGAATCACCCATGTGCATGTATATATCTATCGCCCCTCGGGCAAGCCTCTCAGTCACTCGTGACTCAACTCTTACCAATCAGCGCTCACACTCAGCACTCACACTCAATAGGTACCATATAGTAACCGTTGTGGTGCGTAGCCCGATCCATATATCGCTACGGCATGTAGCCCGATCCATATATTTCGTCGACGGTGCTCACTGGGGTGTGCAGACTTCGGAGGGGATCCTACAGCCCAAGCGCTATATCGCTGCGGCTTGTAGCCCGATCCATATAAGTATTGCTGCGACGTGCAGCCCGATCCATAACTATATAATCCTCACAACTAAGCTCTCGGCCTCTCTCAGTCATTAACCTCACAATCAGACTCTTGGTCTATCTCAGACATCAACCTCACGATCACTCACACGATCGGTAAAACAGGGAACTCAGCCCAAATATGTGACGACCCGGCCAGTCATCTCATGAGTTACCGTTCCATTTCCCCAATTTCAGCTTCTTTACGCTTCGTTATCCATATTTTATGGGATCGAGATGATTAGTTCGAGTTCGTAGAGGATTTGGTAAGAAATGAGACACTTAGTCTCTTTTAAGAAGGCTTAAGTTGGAAAAGTCAACCGGATGTTGACTTATATGTTAGAGGGTTCGGATGTGAGTTCTGATGGTTCGGTTAGCTTCGGGAGGTGATTTGTGACTTAGGAGAGTGATCAGAAGTAGTTTTGGAGGTACAGTGTAGAATTAGGCTTGAATTGACGAAGTTAGTATTTTGGCGAATTCCGGTTGATAGGTGAGATTTTGATCCGAGGGGTGTAGCTTCGTTATGTCATTTTGGACTTGTCTGCAAAATTTGAAGTCATTCGGACGTGGTTTGGTTGGATTTTTTATCAAAAATGGAATTTGGAAGTTCTTGAGATTCATAGGCTTGAATTCGATGTGATTTGATGATTTTGGTGTTAGTCGAGGTGTTTTGATGATTTGAACGAGGTTGAATAATGTTTAGGATGCATTGGTGCTTTTGGTTGAGGTCTCGGGGGCCTCGGGTGTGTTTCGGATGAGTTTTGAGCGAGTACAGACACCTCGGAAATTAGAAAAATGGAGGGAGCAGCAGTTTTGGCGCGGACCGCGCTCCTTTTCGCGCTGGGCGCGCTGGCCTAGTGCTGGCCGCGTCAAAGTGGCCGCGGCCGTGATCGTGAAGACTGCAGGTTATTGGTCCTATTTCGGAAGCTCATATCTTTTGATCCACAAGAAATTTTGAGGTGATTCAAAAACAAAAGTTGTAGATCTTCGTGTCTAGTTTCCAGAAAGGTTAGGATATTGCAATTTGGACATTTGTAGCGAAAGTTATGGCCGAATTACTAAAGCATGTCCCTACAGAGCAAGACCTGCGCGGCCGCGGTCGTTTTTGCGCGAACCCTGCTGGTTTTGCGCGGACAGCGATCATTTTTGTGCGGTCAGCGGTGTCGGAATCCGAGGGGTACTCTATAAATACGAGGTTTTGGGTTTTATTTGATATTTTGACCTAGAGAGCTCGGATTTTGGCGATTTTTCGAAGGTTTTTCAAGAAATTCATCGGGGTAAGTAATTTTAACTCAGATTTGGCTAGAATAC